>NC_000067.6:94337103-95792103 GCF_000001635.26 Mus musculus | reverse complement strand
GCTAATATCCAATATATACAAAGAACTCAATAAGTTAGACTCCAGAAAACCAAATAACCCTACTAAAAATTGGGTACAGAACTAAACAAAGAATTCTCAACTGAGGAATATGGAATGGCTGACAAGCATCCATAAAAATGTTTAAAATTCTTAATTATCAGGGAAATGCAAATCAAAACAATCCTGAGATTCTATCCCACAACAATCAGAATGGCTAAGATAAAAACTCAGGTGACAGCAGATGCTGGCAAGGATGTGGAGAAAGAGGGACACTCCTCCATTGCTAGTAGGATTGCAAGCTGGTACAACCCCTCTGGAAATCAGTTTGGTGGTTCCTCAGAAAAGTGGACATAGTTCTACCAGAAGCTCCAGCAATACTACTCCTGGGCATATACCCAGAAGATGCTCCAACTGATAATAAGGACACATGCTCCACTATGTTCATAGCAGCCTTATTTAAAATAGCCAGAAGCTGGAAAGAAGCCAGATGTCCCTCAACAGAGGAATAGATACAGAAAATGTAGTACATTTACACAATGGAGTACTACTCAGCTATTAAAAACAATGAATTCATTAAATTCTTAGACAAATGGATTGATCTGGAGGATATCATCCTAAGTGAGGTAACCCAATCACAAAAGAACACACATGGTATGCACTCACTGATAAGTAGATATTAAACCAGAAGCTCTCATTAGCCAATATACAATTCACAAAGCTTATAAAACTCAAGAAGGAAGACCAAAGTATGGATACATCATTCCTTCTTAGAAAGAGAAACAAAATACCTATGGAAGGACTTACAGAGACAAAATCTGGATTAGCGACTAAAGGAAGTACCATCCAGAGACTGTCCTACATGAGGATCCATCCCATATGCAATCACCAAACCCATATACTATTGTGAATACCAAGTGCTTGCTGACAGGAACCAGATATAGCTGTCTCCTGAGAGGCTCTGCCAGTGCCTGACAAATACAGAAGCAGAAACTTGCAGCTCAACATTGGACTGAGCACAGGGTCTCCAATGAAGGAGCTAGAGAAAGGACCTAAGGAGCTGAAATAGCTTGCAGCCCCATAGGAGGAACAAAAATATGACCTAACCAGTAACCCCAGAGCTCCCAGAGACTAAACTAATAACCAAAGAGTACACATGGTGGGATTCATGGCTCCAGCTGCATATGTAGCAGAGGATGGCCTAGTTGGTCATCAATGGGAGGAGAGGACCTTGGTCCTGTGAATGCTCTCTGCCCTAGTATAGGGGAATGTCAGGGCCAGGAAGCGGAAATGGGTGTGTTGGTGAGTAGGAGAAGAGGGGAGGAGATAGGGGGTTTTCAGAGGGGAAACCAGGAAAGGGATAACATTTGAAATGTAAATAACAAAAATATCTAATAAAAAAATGAACATATAAAAAGTCCTCTAAGGGATAATAAATAATAAAATGAAAGATGGCAACAACTCCAGCCATTTTTATTATTGTTTGCAGGATTGTTTTAGCTATCCTTGAATTTTTCTTTTCTATATTGAAGGTGAAAGTTTACTTTTCAAGATCTGTAAAATGGTGTTGGAATTTTGACAGGAATTGCATTGAACTGGTAGATTCCTGTTGGTAGGATGGCCATTTTTCCTATATTAATCCTACTGCTCCATGAGCATATTTCCAACTTCTGATATCATCTTTGATTTCTGTCTTCAGTGTCTTAAAGTTTTATCAGATAAGTCTTTTACTTGCGTCCATAGTTAGTTACCTTGAAAGTATTTTACATTATTTGTGGCTATTATGAAAGGTGTTGTTTCCCTGATTTGTTTCTTGGGCTATTTGTCATTTGTATATAGAAAAAAAAAAGTTAATTTTGTATCCACCTACTTTGCTGAAAATGTTCATCAGCTGTAGGAGCTTACCAGTGGAATTTTTATGGTCACTTATGTATATAATACCATCTACAAATAAAACAGGTTGACTTCTTCCTTTTCCAACTTGATTCCCCTTGATTTCTTTAAGTTGTAAGAGACAAATCTTAAAGAAATCAATGGAGGATCTAGACTTACTAGACATGAGAACTGTTTTCTTCAAGGGAGAAAAATGACAGATTTTGCTCACCTGGAAAGCTGCACCCACTGATAAGGGATATTAGCTAAAAACCCAGTGATATTTTTGCTTCTCTATGGAGCGAGATTTCGTGAATGTCCCCAATATTCTGAGCATTTTTAGGCTTTAATCCAGAGTTGTGTCTCACCGTGAATAGAACCCATTCTTATTTAAGAAGTCTCATGTACTTTGCATCCCCCATCAATAAAACCTATCCTTATGCTTTTCACAAATGCCCCCTCCTTAGGCTCTTGTTCTGAGCACTGTTTTTTTTTTCCATTTTTTATTAGGTATTTAGCTCATTTACATTTCCAATGCTATACCAAAAGTCCCCCATATCCACCCACCCCCACTCACCTGCCCACCCACTCCCCCTTTTTGGCCCTGGTGTTCCCCTGTACTGGGGCATATAAAGTTTGCAAGTCCAATGGGCCTCTCTTTCCAGTGATGGCCGACTAGGCCATCTTTTGATATATATGCAGCTAGAGTCAAGAGCTCCGGGGTACTGGTTAGTTCATAATGTTGTTCCACCTATAGGGTTGCAGATCCCTTTAGCTCCTTGGCTACTTTCTCTAGCTCCTCCATTGGGAGCCCTATGATCCATCCAATAGCTGACTGTGAGCATCCACTTCTGTGTTTGCTAGGCCCCGGCATAGTCTCACAAGAGACAGCTACATCTGGGTCCTTTCAATAAAATCTTGTTAGTGTATGCAATGGTGTCAGCGTTTGGATGCTGATTATGGGGTGAATCCCTGGATATGGCAGTCTCTACATGGTCCATCCTTTCATCTCATCTCCAAACGTTGTCTCTGTAACTCCTTCCATGGGTGTTTTGTTCCCAAATCTAAGGAGGGGCATAGTGTCCACACTTCAGTCTTCATTCTTCTTGAGTTTCATGTGTTTAGCAAATTATATCTTATATCTTGGGTATCCTAGGTTTGGGGCTAATATCCACTTATCAGTGAGTACATATTGTGTGAGTTTCTTTGTGAATGTGTTACCTCACTCAGGATGATGCCCTCCAGGTCCATCCATTTGGCTAGGAATTTCATAAATTCATTCTTTTTAATAGCTGAGTAGTACTCCATTGTGTAGATGTACCACATTTTCTGTATCCATTCCTCTGTTGAGGGGCATCTAGGTTCTTTCCAGCTTCTGGCTATTATAAATAAGGCTGCTATAAACATAGTGGAGCATGTGTCCTTCTTACCAGTTGGGGCATCTTCTGGATATATGCCCAGGAGAGGTATTACTGGATCCTCTGGTAGTACTATGTCCAATTTTCTGAGGAACCGCCAGACTGATTTCCAGAGTGGTTGTACAAGCCTGCAATCCCACCAACAATGGAGGAGTGTTCCTCTTTCTCCACATCCACGCCAGCATCTGCTGTCACCTGAATTTTTGATCTTAGCCATTCTGACTGGTGTGAGGTGGAATCTCAGGGTTGTTTTGATTTGCATTTCCCTGATGATTAAGGATGTTGAACATTTTTTCAGGTGTTTCTCTGCCATTCGGTATTCCTCAGGTGAGAATTCTTTGTTCAGTTCTAAGCCCCATTTTTTAATGGGGTTATTTGATTTTCTGAAGTCCACCTTCTTGAGTTCTTTATATTTGTTGGATATTAGTCCCCTATCTGATTTAGGATAGGTAAAGATCCTTTCCCAATCTGTTGGTGGTCTTTTTGTCTTATTGACGGTGTCTTTTGCCTTGCAAAAACTTTGGAGTTTCATTAGGTCCCATTTGTCGATTCTCGATCTTACAGCACAAGCCATTGCTGTTCTGTTCAGGAATTTTTCCCCTGTGCCCATATCTTCAAGGCTTTTCCCCACTTTCTCCTCTATAAGTTTCAGTGTCTCTGGTTTTATGTGAAGTTCCTTGATCCACTTAGATTTGACCTTAGTACAAGGAGATAAGTATGGATCGATTCGCATTCTTCTACACGATAACAACCAGTTGTGCCAGCACCAATTGTTGAAAATGCTGTCTTTCTTCCACTGGATGGTTTTAGCTCCCTTGTCGAAGATCAAGTGACCATAGGTGTGTGGGTTCATTTCTGGATCTTCAATTCTATTCCATTGGTCTACTTGTCTGTCTCTATACCGGTACCATGCAGTTTTTATCACAATTGCTCTGTAGTAAAGCTTTAGGTCTGGCATGGTGATTCCGCCAGAAGTTCTTTTATCCTTGAGAAGACTTTTTGCTATCCTAGGTTTTTTGTTATTCCAGACAAATTTGCAAATTGCTCCTTCCAATTCGTTGAAGAATTGAGTTGGAATTTTGATGGGGATTGCATTGAATCTGTAGATTGCTTTTGGCAAGATAGCCATTTTTACAATGTTGATCCTGCCAATCCATGAGCATGGGAGATCTTTCCATCTTCTGAGATCTTCTTTAATTTCTTTCTTCAGAGATTTGAAGTTTTTATCATACAGATCTTTCACCTCCTTAGTTAGAGTCACGCCAAGATATTTTATATTATTTGTGACTATTGAGAAGGGTGTTGTTTCCCTAATTTCTTTCTCAGCCTGTTTATTCTTTGTATAGAGAAAGGCCATTGACTTGTTTGAGTTTATTTTATATCCAGCTACTTCACCGAAGCTGTTTATCAGGTTTAGGAGTTCTCTGGTAGAATTTTTAGGGTCACTTATATATACTATCATATCATCTGCAAAAAGTGATATTTTGACTTCCTCTTTTCCAATTTGTATCCCCTTGATCTCCTTTTGTTGTCGAATTGCTCTGGCTAATACTTCAAGTACTATGTTGAAAAGGTAGGGAGAAAGTGGGCAGCCTTGTCTAGTCCCTGATTTTAGTGGGATTGCTTCCAGCTTCTCTCCATTTACTTTGATGTTGGCTACTGGTTTGCTGTAGATTGCTTTTATCATGTTTAGGTATGGGCCTTGAATTCCTGATCTTTCCAAAACTTTTATCGTGAATGGGTGTTGGATCTTGTCAAATGCTTTTTCTGCATCTAACGAGATGATCATGTGGTTTTTGTCTTTGAGTTTGTTTATATAATGGATTACATTGATGGATTTTCGTATATTAAACCATCCCTGCATCCCTGGAATAAAACCTACTTGGTCAGGATGGATGATTGCTTTAATGTGTTCTTGGATTCGGTTAGCGAGAATTTTATTGAGGATTTTTGCATCGATATTCATAAGAGAAATTGGTCTGAAGTTCTCTATCTTTGTTGGGTCTTTCTGTGGTTTAGGTATCAGAGTAATAGTGGCTTCATAAAATGAGTTGGGTATAGTACCTTCTACTTCTATTTTGTGAAATAGTTTGTGCAGAACTGGAATTAGATCTTCTTTGAAGGTCTGATAGAACTCTGCACTAAACCCATCTGGTCCTGGGCTTTTTTTGGTTGGGAGACTATTAATAACTGCTTCTATTTCTTTAGGTGATATGGGACTGTTTAGATGGTCAACTTGATCCTGATTCAACTTTGGTACCTGGTATCTGTCCAGAAATTTGTCCATTTCGTCCAGGTTTTCCAGTTTTGTTGAGTATAGCCTTTTGTAGAAGGATCTGATGGTGTTTTGGATTTCTTCAGGATCTGTTGTTATGTCTCCCTTTTCATTTCTGATTTTGTTAATTAGGATTTTGTCCCTGTGCCCTTTAGTGAGTCTAGCTAAGGGTTTATCTATCTTGTTGATTTTCTCAAAGAACCAACTCCTCGTTTGGTTATCTCTTTGAATAGTTCTTCTTGTTTCCACTTGGTTGATTTCACCCCTGAGTTTGATTATTTCTTGCCGTCTACTCCTCTTGGGTGAATTTGCTTCCTTTTTTCTAGGGCTTTTAGATGTGTTGTCAAGCTGCTAGTATGTGCTGTCTCCCGTTTCTTCTTGGAGGCACTCAGAGCTATGAGTTTCCCCTCTTAGAAATGCTTTCATTGTGTCCCATAGGTTTGGGTACGTTGTGGCTTCATTTTCATTAAACTCTAAAAAGTCTTTAATTTCTTTCTTTATTCCTTCCTTGACCAAGGTATCATTGAGAAGAGTGTTGTTTAGTTTCCACGTGAATGTTGGCTTTCCATTATTTATGTTGTTATTGAAGATCAGTCTTAGGACATGGTGGTCTGATAGGATACATGGGACAATTTCAATATTTTTGTATCTATTGAGGCCTGTTTTGTGACCAATTATATGGTCAATTTTGGAGAAGGTCCTGTGAGGTGCTGAGAAGAAGGTATATCCTTTTGTTTTAGGATAAAATGTTCTGTAGATATCTGTCAGGTCCATTTGTTTCATAACTTCTGTTAGTTTCACTGTGTCCCTATTTAGTTTCTGTTTCCACGATCTGTCCTTTGAAGAAAGTGGTGTGTTGAAGTCTCCCACTATTATTGTGTGAGGTGCAATGTATGCTTTGAGCTTTACTAAAGCGTCTCTAATGAATGTGGCTGCCCTTGCATTTGGTGCATAGATATTCAGAAATGAAAGTTCCTCTTGGAGGATTTTACCTTTGATGAGTATGAAGTGTCCCTTCTTGTCTTTTTTGATAACTTTGGGTTGGAAGTCGATTTTATCCGATATTAAAATGGCTACTCCAGCTTGTTTCTTCAGTCCATTTGCTTGGAAAATCGTTTTCCAGCCTTTCACTCTGAGGTAGTGTCTGTCTTTTTCCCTGAGATGGGTTTCCTGTAAGCAGCAGAATGTTGGGTCCTGTTTGTGTAGCCAGTCTGTTAGTCTATGTCTTTTTATTGGGGAATTGAGTCCATTGATATTAAGAGATATTAAGGAAAAGTAATTGTTGCTTCCTTTTATTTTTGTTGTTAGAGTTGGCATTCTGTTCTTGTGGCTGTCTTCTTTTTGGTTTGTTGAATGATTACTTTCTTGGTTGTTCTAGGGCGTGATTTCCGTCCTTGTATTGCTTCTTTTCTGTTATTATCCTTTGAAGGGCTGGATTCGTGGAAAGATATTGTGTGAATTTGTTTTTGTCGTGGAATACTTTGGTTTCTCCATCTATGGTAATTGAGAGTTTGGCCGGGTATAGTAGCCTGGGCTGGCATTTGTGTTCTCTTAGTGTCTGTATAACATCTGTCCAGGCTCTTCTGGCTTTCATAGTCTCTGGTGAAAAGTCCGGTGTAATTCTGATAGGCCTTCCTTTATATGTTACTTGACCTTTCTCCCTTACTGCTTTTAATATTCTATCTTTATTTAGTGCATTTGTTGTTCTGATTATTATGTGTCGGGAGGAATTTCTTTTCTGGTCCAGTCTATTTGGAGTTCTGTAGGCTTCTTGTATGATCATGGGCATCTCTTTTTTTATGTTTGGGAAGTTTTCTTCTATTATTTTGTTGAAGATATTAGCTGGCCCTTTAAGTTGAAAATCTTCATTCTCATCAATTCCTATTATCCGTAGGTTTGGTCTTCTCATTGTGTCCTGGATTACCTGGATGTTTTGAGTTAGGATCCTTTTGCATTTTGTATTTTCTTTGACTGTTGTGTCGATGTTCTCTATGGAATCTTCTGCACCTGAGATTCTCTCTTCCATTTCTTGTATTCTGTTGCTGATGCTCGCATCTATGGTTCCAGATCTCTTTCCTAGGGTTTCTATCTCCAGCGTTGCCTCACTTTGGGTTTTCTTTATTGTGTCTACTTCCCCTTTTAGTTCTAGTATGGTTTTGTTCATTTCCATCACCTGTTTGGATGTGTTTTCCTGTTTCTCTTTAATGATTTCTACCTGTTTGGCTGTGTTTTCCTGCTTTTCTTTAAGGGCCTGTAACTCTTTAGCAGTGCTCTCCTGTAATTCTTTAAGTGACTTATGAAAGTCCTTCTTGATGTCCTCTATCATCATCATGAGAAATGTTTTTAAATCTGGGTCTAGATTTTCGGTTGTGTTGGGGTGCCCAGGACTAGGTGGGGTGGGAGTGCTGCGTTCTGATGATGGTGAGTGGTCTTGATTTTTGTTAGTAGGATTCTTACGTTTGCCTTTCGCCATCTGGTAATCTCTGAAGCTAGCTGTTTTAGTTGTCACTGTTAAGAGCTTGTTCTTCAGGTGACTCTGTTAGCCTCTATAAGCAGACCTGGAGGGTAGCACTCTCCTTAGTTTCAGTGGGCAGAGTATTCTCTGCAGGCAAGCTCTCTTCTTGCAGGGCAGGTACCCAGATATCTGATGTTCGAACCAGACTCCTGGCAGAAGTTGTGTTCCACTCACTAGAGGTCTTAGGATCTCCTGTGGAATCCTGTGTGGGCCCTTGCGGGTGTCAGACGACTCTACTGGCAAGGTAGCCTGGGGCTCAAGTGGAGCGGAAGGGGCTTGTGCCCCAGATCAAGCCCGGGTAGCCTGCTTCCCTATGTACAGCAGTCTCAGGTTCCGCGCGATTGGATTGGGGCAGGCGCTGTGTTCCACTCACTAGAGGTCTTAGGATCCCGTGGGGAGTCCCGTGTGGGCCCTTGCGGGTGTTGGGCAAGACTCTGCTGGCAAGGTAGCCCGGGGCTCGAGTGGAGCTGAAGGGGCTTGTGCCCCAGATCAGGCCCAGGTAGCCTGCTTCCCTATGTACAGCAGTCTCAGGTTCCGCACGATTGGATTGGGGCAGGCGCTGTGTTCCACTCACCAGAGGTCTTAGGATCCCGTGGGGGGTCCCGTGTGGGCCCTTGTGGGTGTTGGGCAAGACTCTGCTGGCAAGGTAGCCCAGGGCTCGAGTTGAGCGGAAGGGCCTGAGCACTGTTTTAACAACTAATAGAATTCATTCTAATTGTATACCTCAGAGGTAATTTGCTACTTTGCAAGCGGGTGGGGGTTTATGTAGCTATCCCAGAAGCTTTCTGAAAATTGCCACGTGAAGACTTTTTCACAAAGTTTCACTGTGTTTGAAAGTGTAAGAAAAATATACCATCTGGTCAGACTGGGAGTTTTGCCCCAGCACCTGGGAAATTGGTGTTGACTTGACTTTCATTCTTCACCTCCCCAGATTGTTTTCCTGCCTGCAAGCTACAAGACTTGTTGGTTCCCTGACAAGTTGTCTATCTTATTGTTCTAGCTAAGACTTCAAGTACTATACTTAAAAAGATATGGAGAAAGTAGACAGCTTTGTCTTATCATGGATTTTAGTTGGAAACATTAATTGCATTACACATGAATTATAGATATGTATGGCCCTGAAAAGTCTGATATTGACATTTATAATAATTCTATTTTCATAAATAGCATGTAGAAATGACAATGATCTCTATTTTTAATTAATTAATTATTTAATTTATTTGCAGCCCAAATGTTGTCCCCTTCCTGTCTCCTCCTACAGGGTTCTCTCTCCCATCCTTTCTCCTTTTCACCTTTGAGAAGTTGACCCCAGACATCCCCCCTCCCTGGGGCATCAAATCTCTACAGGACTAGGCACATCCAATTTTACTGAGGCCAGACAAGGCAGTCTTTCAACCAGTCCATGCATGCTCTTTGATTGGTGGCAGCCTACAGATTGGGAAATGATCTTCACTAATAGACAAAATATATGAAGAACTCAAGAAGTTACTCCAAAAAAAACAAGTAATCCAATTAAAACATGGGGTACAGATCTAAACAGAGAATTCTCAACAGAGGAATCTCAAATGGCCAAGAAGTACTTAAAGAAATGTTCAACATCCTTAGTCATCATGGAAATGCAATTTTAAATGATCCTGAGATTCCATTATCCATCAATCAGAATAGCTAAGACCAAAAACTCAAGTGACAAGCATGTACTGGCAAGGTTGTGGAGCAAAAGGAACACTCTACTGCTGGTGGGATTACACAATTATACAATCACTCTTATAAACAATAGGTGGTTCCTCAGAAAACTGGAAATAGTTCTACCTGAAAGTCCAGCTCTACAACTCCTGGGCCTATACTCAAAAAAATGTTCCACAATATAGCAAGGACATGTACTCCACTATGTTCACAGCAGCCTTATTTGTAATAGACAATGATCTCAATTTAATCTTTATTCATTTTATTAGCCTGCATGACTATTTTTAAAGATAAAGTTTAAAAATAAAGTTGGCAAATGCCTGTTTTACCTTTTATTAGAGAATTCAACATTATCTCAATTGAGAAAACAAAGCCCAATGAAGCAGACAAGACAATGAGTATTTCTGGCACATTTCAGTAACAAACTTTGAGGCTAAAACAAGATATTGCTTATCAATTATTATTGAGGGCATTGAAAACTTACTGAAAATAAATGAAGCAAGTGTCTTCTAAAACATTTTAATTAAAAATGATTACTTTTCTTCTAAAGATTGTGTTATTTCTCCATTTATAGACGGCATCTTATTAACATAGTCTCGATTTTGCAATGTTCTGTTAGCCATTCTTTCTTTCTTTTTCTTTAATTTTTTTTTGCCACGTGTTCTGTGTTTGAATAAAATATTAAAAGATTCCTAACTTTTCATAAAGATATGTGCTGTGGAACACAGCAGGGAGAGTGACTCTTAAAAAATATATATGTGGTCTGGATAGATATAGGAAATAGTTATTACAAGAATTTTTCAGTTATGTACTAGAATGTTTAGGAAAATATGCATATGAAAAATTGGTGATTAATTATAATACATTCCATCTTTCTCACACGTGTATTTTCAAAGCTTTTAAGCAATTTAGCTTCAGAAAACACTTATAATGAGTGAAAACTATGGTTTCAAATTTCTCTATTCACTCAGTAATTATGAAAATTAGAAAACATTATGAAATGTTTCAGACATTACAATTTATTGGCTGCTGATTTTGACCCCATTATTTAGCTCCCATTTACATCCTAAATTTTAAAATATGGGAAAAACATAATTTTAAGTAGTTTTCCTCTTGACTCACCATACAATATTTTTTTTCATATTCAATAAGATGTTTATCCAAAGTTCATTCAGAGCGCAAAGGTTTCCATGCATGGTTTACCGTTTGAAGGCAGTAAATTCTAACAGAACACCTGTCTTCTAACACAACACCATGAAGAATGAAAATGTGCTCACAATGAACTTACCCATGCAAATTTTCTATCAGTAAAATTAACTATCTTGGGTAGAAAATATGTGCAGGTCAAAATAAAGTTTTGATATCCTTACAGTTTTATTTATTATTTGAAAGATTTACACACCCATACAATGTGTTTTGAACCTCCTTTTTGAGATGATAATATAATTACAAAATGACCCTTTTCCCTTTCCTCTCTCCAAACCTTCCCTTATATTGTTCTTTGCTCTCTTTAAAATCCACTGCTCTTTTAATGTTAAAAGTTGTGATGTGTGTGTGTGTCTAAGAAAAATACAGATATATCTCTCTAAATACATAAATATAACCTCTTCAGAATGTATGCTATTTGTATATATGTTTTCAGGGTAAACAATTTGTTATTGGTAACTAATTGATGTGCTCTTTCCTGGGGAATATTATTTCTCAGTTTTCATCATTTCTTTAGTTGTCTCCAGTTCTTAGTGTGGTGGTGAGGCCTTGTTTCTATATATTTATGTTGTCCTTGCTCAGGTTAGGTTTAGACAGACATGATGGTGAAATTTCTGGGTATAACTTCAGGAATTTATAGAGAATGGAATCTCGTAGCATGCTTCCTGTTCCTCTGGTTTTTTACAATCTTTCTACCCTCTCATGCACACAATTCCCTGAACCATAGATGCCAAAGTTGTGTTATCATAGAAATATTTGTTGGGGCTGAGCTCCAAACTGGCATCTTGACTGATTGTGCTTTTCTGTGATGCTTGGTTTGTTGCAAAGAGAGGTTTCATTGATGTTGCGTCAGGACTATAATTAACTCTGAGTCTATGGACAAATATTCATGTGTAGAAAAGGATTGCTCTGGCTTAGAAAAAACATATATTTAGATTCTTCTACAATATCTACAGCAAGGTACTTGGCTAGGTTTCCAGGACTAGTCACAATTATGTTTTTGTCTTAAGTCTAATTAGACATGTCGGTTCCTACTAAGGTATGCTTGCCACTACTGTACCTTTATGGTTATCAGCTATGCTTGTGGTTGTTGTTTCATGGAGGTTATAAATAGGTAAGATTGATATTTGTTTCTCCCTGGAAATGAAGGTAGTGGTTTGAAAGAAAATGGTCCCCACAGGCTCAAAACGAGTAACACTATTAGGAGGTGTGGCCTTTCCTGAAGTAGGTGTGGTTTTGTTGGAGGAAAAAGGTTCCTGAAGGTAGGCATGGAGGTCCCATATACTCAAGCTAGGCCTACTGTGGCAGTCTCTTTCTGCTGCCTGTAAATCAAGATGTACACCTCTCAATCAGTTTTCTAGCATCATGTCTGCCTTCATGCTGCAATGCTGCCCATAATGCTGATAATACTAGACCTCTGAAACTGTGACTCAACCCTCATTAAATGTTTTCCCTTATAAGAAATACTGTGGTCATGGTGTCTCTTCATAGCCATAGAAGCCCTAAGAAAACAGACAATCTACATGGTGTCATTTGGTGCCAGGAGAACACAGGAAGATGGTTTTCTTATCAATTCAGGAGTTTCTAGGCCCTGTTTGAAATGAATGGTGTCTTCCTCAATAAAAGGTTACCTCCTATTCCTGAGGGCACCCAATGGAAATAGATATATGCTGTAATATTTTGATAGTTTCTTGGAAAATTCTAATCAACAACTCAAAAGAGAGCTTCTCACACCTAATTTTTATTTATTTATTTATTTATTTATTTATTTACTTACTTACTTACATACTTACTTACTTATTTATTTATTTTAAAAGATGTTCTTTGGTGGGACCATTGTGTGTCTAAATGGGAAATTTTAATTTAAACTATCTAGGTGTATTTATACGTGAACTTAAGTGTACTTTTAGGTAGATGCTTAACAGTATGGGTTCTCATGACTTTCATAGATGTCCTTATTGTTATTTTATCCCCCATGACTATCTTTAAATTATAAAAGGAAAGGTTGAGATAATTTACCAGAACTTTGTTTATTAAGTCAATAATAAAATAAAAACATTATCCCTTACCCTTAACCATTACCTATAGCATTCTCTCTTGATTTAAACATGAACTGTTCTTATAAGTATTGTAGAGCTTAAGATAAACCCAGGTAGACATACTTTTCGTATATTTGTAAAGATCTTCTTAGGGAATATGTAGGTGAACCTTCCAATGAGCATTCAGCCTGCAAAGAACATGGGCTAACTACCTTTGTTTCACCTGAAAGTGCATACCTAGTTGTTGTAATTCTATATCAACATCAAACTCTTACTAGAGTTAACTGAATGCAGAATCTCTATGGAGGAATTCCAGGACTCAGCAGAGGTTTCAGACTGGCAAGGGAGGCATCCAGATCCAGAAGCTGCTGGAAATGTTGGGCTGTCATCCACTATCCGTTAATACTTCCACTTCTAGAAAATACATATCTTTCCTATTGCTTCAACTTTTTAACAATCCTATGTAAAATAGTATATTACTCCTTATCAAACTCCTGGTCATTTTCACGTACCATGTTCATTATCACTTAACATTAGTCAGGATTTTTTTCTCTTTCTTGAGAAGACAGGAACTGGTTTCCAATTATTTCTTATTATACACATAACCATAAATGACCTACATAAAAGGCAGAGCCATTAGGCGCCTCCTCATCTTTAAGTCACCACCTTCCACTTTAGTAAAACTTAAGTATTCAAAGCAAGAGCATTCCAGAGGGTTCGGCTAGTTTGTTTCACAGTTATGATACTCACTGCTTGCTGTCTTGTCAGTGCCAGCCATATTCTTCCGATCCTAAACTTACCAAAAGCATATTTCTTATTTTTTCCTTGTTAAATATTGTGGTAACTGGATAAAATATATTAAAGGAAGCTGATGAGACCAACAGCATGATGTATGCATGAACTGTTAAACTATATAAATCCTAGAATTACAATAGCATTGCAGAAAGGTCACACTGCCAAGATAATGTTCTGCACAACTAAAATGAGTGACATATATCTCATGATCTAAGATTTATTTCCTCACTAAATTGTACCACACAAGTTTTTAAGGTTTTTTCTCCTTAGGATAACTGATAACTATCGTCAGAAATAATCCATAACTCTGGTAAACTGTGACATTCTTCTTTTTAATGTAGTGCAGCATACTCTATTTTTGTATCAGTTTTGTCAAAATAGTATTTTGTAGAAACACTAAAATTATAGAAAATTTCCAAAGTTAGTGTAAACAACCAAACAAAATATTTCTTCTGTTACCAGAATCTTTGTTATCCTTAATAAGGCATTGCTGATATGCTATTAATCAATATATGGAAGCTTCGTTTCTTTATCTTGGGTGCTAATATTAAAATGAACACAAAACAGAAATAATAATCTCACTATTGTTTCCTAACAGTTATTCTTTCTTCATATCTGAGTAGTTATTCAAATTTTCTGTGAAAAATAAAGGATAATTTCAGAAAAAAAGATAAAAGTAATGCTATGCAAACATTCATTGGAAAGAAGTACATTTTATATGCTTTCTTTAATTGCTTCTTAGTACAAGAAACAGCTTTGAGAATAAGTTTGTATCTACCCTCATCTCCAATCTCTCTTTACAGATAAAGCAATTATAATAAATTCTAGATGCTGAAAATGAATAACCTAGGTATGAAAGGTAAACCTGGAATCAGACATAGATCTATGCATACATAAAAATTACTTTCAATGTTTTATCATCAAACTTTCTAAACCTCTTATGAAATCTACAAGTGTGATGGTTTGTATATCCTTGGACCAGGGAGTGGCACCATCTGAAGGTGTGGCCTTGTTGGAATAGGTGTGACCTGGTTGGAATGGGTGTGTCACTGTGGGTGTAGGTATAAGATCCTCACCCTAGTTGCCTAGAAGTCAGTCTTCCATTAACAGCCTTTAGATGAAGATGTAGAACTCTCAGCTCCTCCTGTGCCATGCCTGCCTGGATACTGCCATGCACCCACCTTGATGATAATGGACTGAAGCTCTGAACCTGTAAGCCAGCTCCAATTAAATGTTGTCCTTTATAAGACTTGCCTTGGTCATGGTGTCTGTTCACAGCAGTAAAACCCTAACTAAGACAACAAGTAAACAGAAAGTAAGCTGTCTGTATATGTGACCACCTGCTGGAGCGTGAATAGACCCTCAGCATCCACATCACTGAGAAATATAAGGATATGTATTTTCGTAATAAACTTAAAGGTAATTATACCTTGCCACTTACAAAAATAAAGAAATTAAACTTACTTGCTCAAATTTGACCTGAAACTGTGTGATATTGTATTTTAACTGCACAAATCTACTTCAATTAAAATTATATCTATATTTTATAATCATTAAATGTTTATAGCAACAGCTCACTAACTTTATAAATAATCTCATAGAGTGATGATTTTCTGTAGATTTTTATAACTTAGATGACGATTCTAAATATGGTTATTTTTAATTCTTAAATTTACCTGAATTCCTACTGGTCTTCAAATTCACATGGAATCCTGATGGGAATGAAAATGTAAAAGAGCAATTGAAAGAGTGTGTTATATGAGCCTTGCCATCCTCTCAGTTGGAAATTTACATAACTAGGTTCTAGTTTGGGAACACTGTTCTTTCCCTTCTGTGAGACACTTTCAGTAAGTTTGAGCCTAAACAAACTTTTTATTTTTATTTTTTCTCTCTTTATGTTTCTTTTTTATAATAAACACTGAGTCCATTCAGTGTCATGAGTATGTTCAGGGGCATGGGGCCATCTACTCAGGCATGGATGCCTCTCAGAACCAGAATCTCTGAAGAAACCTGACTTTCCCTGCTCCAGAAGTCATTAATTGCCAACAGCTGCACAAGTCCCCTTTCCCCAACTATGTTGGGATTTAAGATAGATCAATCCAGTGCAGGTTTTACGATTACAGTCCCAGCTGCTGCAAGTTCATTCATACAACTGCCCTGCCATGCCCTGCAAGGGCTGTCTTGCTAAACCCTCAACCTTGTTCTGGCAATCAAGCATCATCCTGAACCTTTAGGTAGAAGATGAGATATAGACAAGCCAAGCTGAGCACTCTATAGTCTCTTTCTCTCTCACTTTGACTAGTTATGAGTATCTTTACCAATTGGCACCTAGTGTTGAAAGAGGCTTTTGTGGTGAGTTCTGAGAGACATACACATGTACACACAAAAGAGTGTATGAAATTGAAATTGGGAGGGAAAGGGGATAGGGATAGAGGAGGAATTGGAGGGGAGAGCATGGGTACAGAAACTGATCAAAACACATCATATGCAGGTACAAAAGGGTTTTTAGAGTTGAATAATATTGTGACCATGTGATGGGGCTTTTTGGTTCTCAAGTTTACTACATCTTTAATTAACTAGAACTCAGACACAACCTTGAGTGATGTTTGCTTAATGTAGGAAGATCTACATCTAACTCAGATCTTTGAGGTAGGGAAACATGCCTTTAACCTAAATCATTTGATCTGGGAAAAACCTACTTTAATTTGGGCCACATTTACTGCTGAAAGCCTAGAAGTTGATACAGAGAATTATAGGAAATTTGATGAGGTCACCTTTATTAGTCAGGGTTCTCTTAGCTTTTTTATGAATTGACTTAAACAAAATGATAGCATTAGCCTACTGCATAATAGGCTAATTCTAGAAGTCCCTGGGTCCCTTCTTCCTGGATTCCTATCCTGGGGCTTTTGGGGAAGAGGCTGGCAGGGTAGTTAGTTCCTCCCTTGGTTCTTCTCATGACAA
Organism: Mus musculus; assembly: GCF_000001635.26. Taxonomy (NCBI): domain Eukaryota; kingdom Metazoa; phylum Chordata; class Mammalia; order Rodentia; family Muridae; genus Mus; species Mus musculus. Next base: position 95,775,342 of record NC_000067.6, on the reverse strand, counting down.
GTAAAAGGTAAAAATAGCTGAGCACCTACAGTTGGAGTCTCAGTGAGCTAACAGATCATCCTTTTGGGGGATATTACTTTATTGAGTTAAGGTGAAAAGTGAAGAAAGACATAATCATAATACACTATACAAAATTCTCAAAGGTATAACAAATAATTTTAAAAGTATATTGTTTTCAACCTAAGGTTCTGTTGAGAAGATATGATTAAATTCTATAGCATTTGATAAAATGATGTTATCTTAAAATATTATTTTGAAAATGTTATTCAGAAAAAATTATTTACCTTTGCAATGTTTTTGAAACCAACGGTTTTATTTATTTTTTAATTCCAATAAGCTTCATCAGTAGTTTTGTCTACCCTTCCTATTGTCACCTTTTTCCTGCCCTTGTCAGGTTGCCTCATCCAGATGAATCTAAAATAGAATGTTCAGGTCTGCAGCAAAATCCCTTGTTTCTGTTTCTCTATGAACCTCTGTTTTGCTTTGTTTTGTTTTGTTTTGTTTTATAGCTTATTTTTTACAAAGACAGAGTTTTTTATGATTCGTGTATTAATGCATTTTGAACTTTATCCTTCCCAAAGACATTATTCACATTTCTAAACATTTCTATCTCCTCTTATTTAATATTTCAAGTTAAACCAGAGTTTCTAGTCCCAGCTGTAGGAACATTTAGCAACTTTAACCTTCAGTGTAATCAGTTTTATTTTTTTAGTTGAATTTATTATTTGTCCTGAAGGAGGCTCCAAATAGCTTTTTAATTGCACAGAATATCTCTAAATTTAACTCATTTTCTCCTTGGGATTGTCTACCCAAGCAATTTTACTTTATCATGTCCTTTGATGGTGTCTTTTTCTTTTTCAGTTCTTTCTGAATCTGAAAAAGAAAAATCTATAGTCAGTTGAAAACAGGTTATATATCTTGATTTTTCTATCCTCTGCTATTGCTGAACAAGCATAGTGATTTCTCATCATGTTTTGATGGATGTGGCATTCAAGGCTTTTCTAACATTTTCATGGACATCTTCATAATAACTGTATGGATTCATGGCCTTGCTCTTTCTCTAATTATTTCCTTAAAGTAATCATGAAGACTTAGAAATTATAATTCCATGGTCTTATCTATTATGAAGTATTGTTACTTAACCTTCAAAATGCTTACCATCAAAGCAAAATTTGAAATAAACAAACAAACAAAAAATCAAATAAGCATGCACAGACATGAGAGCTTTGAGACAAATGAATTACAAGGTAACCCCTAACACGAAGATCACAAAATGAATCAGGCACTTGACAAAAAAAAAAAAAAATTAAATGTTAGAGTTTGACATGATTAGTTAAATTATTTCTCTTTCATGTTGGTCATTCTGGAGTCTGAAGCAAAGGCTTGCCCACTCTGCTCAAGCTATTCCTACATTCCTCTTCCAATCTTAAATTAATTCTTTTCTCTTACTATTTCATATAGGCCCTTATTTGCCTTCATTTACCTAGTAAGGGGATAAAAGGATGCATAAAGCATGAAGGGGCTGTGAGTGTTCCACACACTGTTTTCTTTCTTGATCCTTCTAAATATAAATGACAATGCTGATACCCAGGTCAGGATTTTTTTGTGGTGATTCCTATCTGCTTCTGAGGAGCATATTGCTCATTTGCAAAATGTGTTAAGCACAAGAACATGGACAGGGATCATTTTTGCAACTAGAGTTTAAATATTAAACTATACTTAATTATTAATATGCAGCAACTCACTACTTTTGAAAGTCATGGGGATGATAGAACTCTAGTCATCAGTTAGCATTGTGTGTGTGTGTGTGTGTGTGTGTGTGTGTGTGTGTGTGTGCTTGTGTGTGTGCATGTGTGTGTGTGCGCGAATGTATGCACATGCACCTGTGTATGTGAATGCATGTGTGTGTACATAAAATAACACATGCATATATATATGCATATATACATATGTGTATATATATTATGCAAAATAAGCAAAATGCTTTAATAGGATTCAATCGGCAAATACTTTAGGTTTGTTTTGATTTAGGCAGGAATCTAAAAGCACAGGAAAATAATCATAGATAAAGGATATTCCTTTGCCCATCTCCTAGAGCACACCCAGCTGCCCTGAGCTAGCTGTGGGCTGTCCCCCAATCTCCATTGTCTGGCTACTGCTCTGCTCACCTCCATCAGGCCTGCCTAAGAAAGAACATCCCAGACCATTATATCAAGAACATCCACTTCCAGGCTATCCATAGGAGGCATTCTGCAAGGAAACTTCTAGACTAGGGCTAATTTCCTGATCCATGCTATACCAGGAACATCCAGGAACAAGCAGAACACTAAAGGCCAAAGTAAGAACACAGTAAGAATGAGGGCAACATGGTGCCTTCCCAGCAAAGCTATACAGCAAGCTCTGGATATCCTAATAACCAAAGCACATGAGAATGACCTTAAGTACAACCTTAAAAGATGATGGATTCCATTAAGGAGGAAATAAATCCCTTAAAGAAATACTGGATAATACAATCAAACCGGTAGATGCCTTTAAAGAGGGAACTAAAGATATCCCTTAAAGGAATATAAGAAAATAAAACTAAATAGAAAAAGAAAATAAATGGAAACTGTTCAAGACATGAAAACAGAAATACATGCAGTAAAGAAAACATAATCTCAGGGAATTCTAGAGAAGGAAAACCTAGTGAAGAGGACAGGAATAACAGACAGAGGCATCACCAACAGAATACAGGAGATGGAAGAGAGAATCTCAGAAGCAGAAGATACAACAGAAGATTTTGATACATCAGCCAAAGAAAATGTGAAGTCTAAAAATCTCCTGACACAAAACATCCAGGAGATCTGGGATATTATGAAAAGACCTAACCTAAGAAAGAAAATAGGAATAAAATAAGGTGAAGAGTCTCAGCTCCAAGGACTAGAAAATATTTTCAACAAAATCATAGAAGAAAATTTCAATATCTTAAAGGAAGAGATGCCTAATAACATACAAGAAACTTAAATAAAAGCAATTAGATTGGATCAGAAAAGAAATTCTCCTGTTACGTAATAACCAAAATACAAAATTTATAGAACGAAGAAGTAATAACAATATTAAAAGCTGCAAGAAAAAAAAAGGCCAAGTAACATACAAAGGCAGATCTTTCAGAATTATACCTGACTTCTCAACGGTAACTCTAAATGCTAGAAGAGCCAGGACAGATGTCTTATAGCCCATAAGAAACCACAGATGTCAGCCTAGACTAAAATACCAGCAAACTCTCAATCACCATAGATGGAGTAAACAAGATATTCCAAGACAAACCATATTTAAACAATATTTTTCCACTAATCCAGCCCTACAGAAAATACTTAAGGGAAAGTTCCAACACAATAAGGTTAACTACACCCAAGAAAACACAGGAAATAACTCCACACCAGAAAAAAGCAAGATAAAGGAAGCATACACAAATAAACACAGACACACACACATATATACACACTACCACCACCACCACCACCACCACCACCACTACCATTAGTCAAAAATAAGAGGAATTACCAAATCAACAGTCATTAGTCATTAACAACATGTCTCAACATCAATGAAATAATTCCACAATAAAAAGAAGCATATTATATGTAATTCCCACTACTGGATATATACTCAAAGAAATCAAATATGTATACCAGAGGTATGAATTCTCTCATGTTCTTTACAGAACAATTCATGATGATCCAAAGCTGAAAACTTTAAGTGTACAATCAGTTAACCAACAGATTCCTTACAATTTGTGTAAATTCATTTACTTAAATAATAGTAACATATAAAGGGAATGGAATTCTGTTGTTTGCTACGGTGCTTTCATCCTTTGTCAAGGAAAATCAGTCAGGCATAGAAAAACAAGTACTCCATGCTGTCACAAATGTGTGAATTCTAAAAAGTTTATTTCAAGGAAGTTGAAAATAGAACTGGGGAGAGTAACTGGGGAGGGTGGAATTGGGTGGGAGAATATTGACCAGTGTTTACTGTGTTACATCTAAGTAGGTACAGGATGTTCCAGAAGGCTATGGCATTATGATGTTACCTTATGAAACAATTGCATAGCACCTTCTGTAGAAAATAAGAACAAATTTTCAAATATATTTTCTAGATAAGTGAGAAACACATGGGAAGAATGTTTATCCAGTAGCAATGCATATCAAAATATGATGTACATTAAAAAGTAAAATTTTCATATTTTATTTATTATTTAAGATAATTTTAAGAGAAAATTGAATGATTTCTTTGGGCATATGCATCTCCAGAAGGAACAATTTAAATAGATTGTACAATAGAAAGTCTAGTCAAAGTCAAAAATAGAATGCATGCAAGATACATGCTACAGAAGAGTGATTTTTTTTAAATAATTGTTACAACTAATCATTAATTGATATATAAGTATATCACACACTGTGGTGGTTTGAATATTCTTGGTACAGGGAATGACACTATTAGAAGGTACTGGCTTGTTGGACTAGGTATGGCTTTATTGGAAAAAGTATGTCACTATGAGGGTGGGCTTTAAGACCTTTCTCCTAGCTTGCTTGAAGGCAGTCTTCTCTTAGCTGCCTTTGAAACAAGATGTAGAACTCTCAGCTTCTCGAGCACCATGCCTTTCTAGATGCTGACTTGTTTCCTGATATAATGATAATGGAATGAACTTCTGAACCCGTAAAACAGCACCAATTAAATGTCCTTATAAGAGTCGCCTTGGTCATGGTGTCTCTTCACATCAGTAAAACCCTAATTGCATGCTCAAGCGCGCACACGCACAGTGGTATATATTGTCTCAACCAGTTTTATACACTAGCTGCCTGTGAAAAATAGATAGACATGCAACAAAATCGTGCACCAAGACAGAGATTTATGACTTAATTTTTCAGAGCAAAAGTAAAACTATTCTACTATCCCTTTATTTCAAGAGGATTGTATCTGTTGATCACAGAATGTTAATCCTGAAACAGAAGTAGGCAAGGATTGATTCCCTGGGGAGTAATGCTAGTTCAAGATAAGGTAATCAAGTTCTAGGCTTGCAACATTCCAGCCTCTCTGTATCACTGTGGTCCTAATGAGCGATCAGTCTTTTCACACAGAGATTTTATTTCCAGTATTTTAGAATCAAGACTCATTCTGAATGATTCTTAGGCAGAATCAAAGTTTAAAAAAAAATGTTAAGTTTTAGACAATTAATGCAATATGACTATTTTTTTCTAACTTTGCTAATTAGTTTACATAGCTGGGCAATTTTAAAACAGTTTCCCTAGACTGAAGGAAAAAGCATTATAGGATAAAAAAAATCAATTTGCTATACAAATCCAGATAATCACTAAAGTAGATGCATAAATTCCTACTGCTCTTGATATTGAATATAGAGCCTGAAAACAGCTTAGCTGTGATTGAAGACCCAGGACTAAGTCTGGCAAACAGCTTGTCGTGATTGAAGACCTAGTATTAGGCATTTTGAACCAGCTGCCAAGCTATGCTCATGCATGTGAGATATAAATTGTAGTTCTATCACATTCATGTTCTGCTGTATGGGCCCAAAATTATTCCTTCGCTTCTTTCTCAGTTCCCAACATGCCAGTAAATTTTCATGTTTTGATAAGAACACTTAGCTCATAGACATCCACTAACTCATAAATATTTTAAATGGGTAGAAATGTACTCACTGATTTAAATAGTTGAACACATTGAAAATGCAAAAAGAAAAAGAAAAAAAGAAAGAAAAGAACAAAAACCCTACAGCTTCTCACCTCATAGTGATACAGTTTATCCTAGAGCCAAATCTGAATGACTATGACCCAAGAAACATGGATCTAAGTTGCCTCAGATTTCATATTCCCAAGGAGAAATAGTTTTATAGGTTTTATGGTAGCAAAATCCACAAATCAAAGCAATTTGAAAACACATTTATGGATGCATTGCAGAGGGATTTCAGCAAGTCAAGTGAATCTCTCCCATAGGGCTCAAATGCTACATAATAACATTTTGAGTTGGTAGAAGTGAGAGGTCTCTTAATAGATTTCCAAAGGGTTTTAACCATTGATTACAGAATGCTATCACTGATACTGAAGTGGGCAAAGCATGATTCTTTAGGGACTAATGCTAGTTCAAGATAAGGTAATCAGGCTCTACCAGCAACATTCCAACCCTTCTATATCAGTGCTATTTTAATTAGTCAATCAGTCTTTGCACATACAGCTTCCTTCCAGAAATTCTCAGTCCCAGAATCTATGCTAAGGGAGGAAAAAAAAAAAAAAAAAAAAAAAAAAAACTTCAATAAAATCTGAATCACATCAACAGTGAGCATGGTATGATGACTACCCCTACAGGTGAGGTGCAGTAGTGGCATGCATGCCTGGGCAGTAACCAACAGCTGTCTAATTGGAGTCAAGACCCACTCAACAAAAGGCAACCAATTTTAGCACTGGAAATCTTGCTAACGACTTAGTGCTAAATCTTCACCAGTATGACTGTCAAAAAGTGAGCTGAACAAGAGAACGCCAACACATATGAAAAAGCAGACAAAAAAAATGCCCCCAGGGCCTCAACCCTATACAAAGAACTAAAAGCAATTGAGGAAAACTAAGGGCAGGAATATGCTATTTTCCTGGGAGGAACACTCTGATTGGTTGTCTATATCGTGCTTAAATATCCATGAAAACATACTGACAAGTAACATTGTGTTGACCAAGACCTAGATTTTCTTGCCTAAAGTTCAGTGTCTTTCTTATGGAACCTACATGAAGAGTTATATTCATCAAGATGCTAACTATCGATATCCCAATTAACTTTTAGTTAATTGAGTGAATTAGCTTCCATTGTTTTGCGCTAATTTTTAGGAAATATAAGAGACCAAAATTTACACATTTGTCAACAAGAGCACACATAGATTTAACCATTCATATAAAACTAATGTCCATAAAGAATGCTTTACATTATGTTGTATTGAAATTTATGCTGATTGATACATTCTATTTAAACACCACTGGACTATATTTATCTTCACTATATTTATCTTCCTATATTTACCTAAGGGGAGAAAAGTACTGAAAAAGAAATACCTCTAAAGTATTCCAATCCAGTACCTAGGAGAGAAGAAGTGAAGCCTGATGGAGAAATGGAAACGAAGTTGACAACTAAAACTTAAAGGGAAAATAAAATTTAAAAAGAGCAAAAGAGGAGGAAAAAGCAGGCTGCTCAGTGATTGTAACACAGAGTATAATTGCCGTTGGTCTCAGGACAGCAGCTACTTCAGCTACTCAGAGTCCATCTCTGGCCAATTGTATAAAGAAAGAACTGCTAGAAGGAAAGGTGTACAGCCCAGAGCTGCCATTTTCCTGATCTTTCCTACTCCATTCATTCATGTTAGGCTTCCTGGCTGTACACACTACATCTGGATGCAAATTATAGCTAACCTCTTGTAGGAAAATGGTCCAGAGACACTGTGGATAAATATTTATGTTTGTGGCAAGGATGAAAGGGAAGAAAAGGTGTGAGACTCATTGAGTCTCTCAGACCTTTGGGCATTTTCTTGGGTGGATGATGAAGACTACAACTAACAACACCAGGTAGCCACAGGTGGCTGATGATCACATTATTTTGAGCCCAACCCAAGACCAAGCTGATGAAATCGATTTACAGAAGAGATCTCATTAGTTACTTGACGATGATTCAAGAGGCGGGAATTTTTTTTTCTTCTTCTGTTTTTTATTTTTATTTTTTACAAGACTACACAAATTATCATTCGCATTAAAATATTTTCAAGTGGTTTGATTTTTCACGATTTTCCCAGCTGTTCTCTGAAGTCTTAAAAGCATATGCTTGACTAGCGTTCATTGACTTGAAAAGAACTGTAAGCTATAAAATACTTTTGTAAGGACAGATTGCATGAAATATGAGTTGTTATCTCTGATTTTTCAAGAAATATGTACAGATTTGCTTTAAGGAAAATCTGCATTAGTTACTGAAATTTGCACCTGTGAGATTTAGTCGTTTGTTAGCTCTGAACTTCTGCCTTTCTTGGAAACACAGCATAAAATATCTTGTAAGAATTCTAATTTGAGAAAATAATATTTTCCAATGAAAATATGTGGCTGATGTTTGATTTTAGGGAAAAAATGAAAAGTACAAATAAAGTCATAGTATAAAAAGGATAGTCTTTGTATGCATTTGAGTTGTTACCATTCCCCCCTCACAGACAGACTTAACCATAGCAACTTACTTACTACTGATACTTTTTTTGAATAAGTTTGATAGGCTTTGTTTTTTATTACCAATTTTTCTTTTCTGGCTTACACACAGTAGCTTTTGACTAACTTTGTGTTTTCAGTTTAAAAGGCAGAGTGTAGCAACAGTTAAAAATACAATTTGAGAATTAAGGAGAAAAAAAAGATTTCATAATAACCACCCACCATTTCCTGTATTCTTGATAATTGTACTTAAATCTGTTCTGTATTTTACTGTTATTTCCCACAGATACCAAAGAGTACAACATCACATTCGAGCATGCTACAGGCCCATTTTATTCCCTACACCACTGCTAGAGCCCCTCTTCATTTGATTGTTCAATAACTTTTATGGGCTCCCTTTGTTCTGTAGCAATTTCAAATCGTGTATAATATACTATTTTTAGATAGACTTTAAAACAGTGCCTGAGTATGAAATCCTTCATGAAGTTTGTTTATAAAATATGATTTTAGAGTGATCACACAGATTTGTGTCATCAGACATTGTATGTAGCCTATAACTAGTGAGTACAGTATAAGAAGATAAACAACATTGTCATCAAAAAGATGTGGACTGTCAGTTTGTAAATTAGGTCTTGAAACTTCCTATGTAGTTGAACATATAAAAAGAGAAGATGGTCATAGGTTTCACAGGTGACTTCCCTTTGTTGTCTTTTTCACTTGTTTTCAGTATGAAGATACTGTACATCATGCATGTGTGTGAGAGTGTGTGTGTGCAATAAATTTCCATGACCAAAAATTAGATTCTACTGTCATAGTACCTTTATATTTTACTTTTGTTTTTTCTCTGTTTGCTTTTGTTTGTCTTTCCCAGATATGGTTTCTCTGTGTAGCCCTCACTATCTTGAAACTCGCTCAGTAGACCAAGCTCAGAGATACCCCTGTCTATCTCCCAATTGCTGGAATTAAAGGCAATATCTTTTACTAATGGAGTCCATAACGATCCTAGAATTATTTAGTTCTCCAGAGAATATCAAAGCACTTTCAGTCAGCCCTACCGACACAGGTTCTACAAACTGTTTTCTTAAGCAATCAAAGTTTATCAAGTAATAGTATAATTTACATTAAATATAAGAGCATAGCAGTTTTACATTTTCATTAGCACACGTTTCTGTTTTCTCAGGACTTAGTTAACAGTGTGTCTTGTTGCTTCCAGTCAATAGATGTTGGTTCGCATTTTGCCTACTATTAAATGTTACCTAATCTATATTAATTCAGTTTCTATATTTTCATAACCACAATCACTGTCCCTTTGAGCTTAAACTCCTTTCTAAAGCAGAAAACAGAAAGAGAGAGACAGCCCAAAAGTTAAGAGCACTGGCTGCTCTTCTAGAGAACTTGAATTTGATTCCCAGAACTCTACAGTCCTTAACTCTAAAACCAGGACATCTGACACCATTTTCAGAACTCTGCAGGCCCTGCACATGCATAACGCCTGCCACAATCAGTATCTGGAGGAGAAAGTTCTCCAGACATTCAAAGCAATGCCTATTACATTTTAATTTATTTACAAATTTATTTAGACCATTATTACTATATTATCATCTATTAAACATGTCTTCAGCCAAACTGTTTTTCATTTTTTCTACACAATTATAATAAATTTTACTGAATTTTAATATTACCTCTTTGTCCTCTACAGTTTGAATAGTACATGAGAGAATTTTAATAATGATAGCAAAATATTTTAAAGTATAGATGAAACATTAAACTTTTGAAATATTTTGAAGAATTTTCTTGAAACACTGTAATTTAGAGAGAGTTATAAGATTATTAATAATTGTACTTCTTTAAGAATAAGTATATTTAGTAATAGAATTAAATTACTAATTATTCACATTAGGATATTTTGAACATTTTAAAAGTCATTGATGTTCATCAGGGAAATGCAAATCAAAACAACCCTAAGATTCTACCTCACACTAGTCAGAATGGCTAAGATCAAAAATTCAGGTGACAGCAGATGCTGGCGAGGATGTGGAGAAAGAGGAACACTCCTCCATTGTTGGTGAGATTTCAAACTTGTACAACCACTCTGGAAATCAGTCTGGCGGTTCCTCAGAAAATTGGACATAGTACTACCGGAGGATCTCGCAATACCTCTCCTGGGCATATATCCAGAAGATGTTCCACCTGGGAAGATGGACACAAGCCCCACTATGTTCATAGCAGCCTTATTTATAATAGCCAGAAGCTGGAAAGAACCCAGATGCCCCTCAACAGAGGAATAGATACAGAAAATGTGGTACATTTACACAATGGAGTACTACTCAGCTATTAAAAAGAACGAATTTATGAAATTCCTAGGCAAATGATTGGACCTGGAGGGCATCATCCTGAGTGAAGTAACACAATCACAAAAGAACTCAAATAATATGTTCTCACTGATAAGTGGATATTAGCCCAGAAACTTAGGATACTCAAGATATAAGATACAATTTGCAAAACACATGAAACTCAAGAAGAACGAAGACCAAAGTGTGGACACTTTGCCCCTTCTTAGAATTGGGAACAAAACACCCATGGAAGGAGTTACAAAGACAAAGTTTGGAGTTGAAACAAAAGGATGGACCATCTAGAGACTGCCATATCCAGGAATCCATCCCATAATTAGCCTCCAAACCCTGACACCATTGCATACACTAGCAAGATTTTGCTGAAAGGACCTGATATAGCTGTCTCTTGTGAGACTATGTCGGGACCTAGCAAACACAGAAGTGGATGCTCACAATCAGCTATTGAATGGACCACAGGGCCCCCAATGGAGGAGGTAGAGAAAGTACCCAAGGAGCTAAAGGGAACTGCAACCCTATAGGAGGAACAACATTATGAACTAACCAGTACCCCGGAGCTCTTGACTCTAGCTGCATATGTATCGTCGGCCATCACTGGAAAGAGAGGCCCATTGGTTATGCAAACTTTATATGCCCCAGTACAGGGGAATGCCAGCGCCAAAAAGTGGGAATGGGTGGGTGGGGGGGGGGAATATGGGGGACTTTTGGGATAGCATTGGAAATGTAAATGAGGAAAATACCTAATAAAAATATTTTTTAAAAAGTCATTGATGTTTTAAGCCTAAAAATCACCTCTAAGATCAAGACTAGTGAAATATTTTTTTTAAAAATATGTTCCATAAAAAATCTTCTATAAGTTTAATTCATGCTTTATACCATATGAAGGGAAAACATGAAAACAATTTGAAAATAAACCTCTAATCCTGAATCATGATGAACTTCACAAACAGAAAACAATTCTCAGTGGTCATACCAGCTCCAAACACAGGAGCGCACACATAGGAAGGGTTGCCCTTCAGGGTAGAGTATTCTTGATATGTTAGTGCATATACAACCTCAGACCAACTCGTCTAGTGAGGACTGGTGCTAATTAAAACCAGCAATAGTGGATGGCTTGCTGTGTGATGTCAAGAAAAGTCCAGTGGGGATCCAAAGTGTCATAAAGTGAAAGACAGAAGTCAAGAAACTCATTCCAGGTGTACAGGAATGTGATGCTAATGAAGATTAGGACTCTGGGGGTAAAATCTAAGGTCAAGAATTAAGTAGTTTGTTTCAGGAGAAACATGCATTGATATTCTGAAGAATAAAAAAAGAGAAGGAAACAAAGAATATTTCATGGTCTTTCTTGTCACCCCAGTGTCAAACCAATGGTTAAAGTATGGCTATATACACACTATCTTCTAAACATTTATCCCCTTACTTGATATCGTCCTCCAGGAAACCATCAGGGTGAAACCCTGTGGCCAGCTTCTCTTGCCTTGCTTCTCAGCATAAGCACCATGCAAACTCCAACCTCAGTGGGATCCCAGAATTCATCTTTAAACAGACAATGCATTCTTTGAAATTATCATTCTTAAAAATTACACTTCTAATTTTTCTTTATGTTATTTTATATGCCACTTAAGACCAGCCATGTCTCCCGTCACTTGCTCTGGTATCACTTTACCACATTCTCTAGTGTTCTGTAATGCAGAGGACATTCTTGCCTATCTTAAAACACAAGTACTGAAGTCAAAACATTTATCTTTTCCTGACATTCCAGAGCCGCTTTCTGATGATCCAGCTGTCACTCATCTTTAAACTCTTCTCCAGGAATCACAGGAGCAGATACCTGAATACATGATCCTTCTTAAATAATAAATTACAAATATGACCCTGATTGTGAGCACTGTTCATCTTTCATTTTCTCTTATATTTCAGCTCAATGTAATTCAAGAACATTGTTAAAATTCTCTTCATTTACATTATACCATGCATTAAAATTCTCCATACTATCATCTATAATTTGGCTATTGTTCTAGTGATTTTAACACTGGAACTTTACCATGGCTTTCAACAGCACTGTTTCAGTACAAACAACTCACATTTGCTTGTGGAATTTTAATTTTAAAATTCTCCTTAACATAGGCAGAATTCAAGTGCTTAAACTTTTGTAAATATATTATAGTTAATGGAAATTTTTAGTCTAAGTCATTTTCCCCAGTATAACGTCATTGTTTTTGCTACATTAAAGTACATTGGCTTCATATCCTGTTTACACACTGTGAAGGAATAGTATCTGTAACTCCCAGGGGAAAAAAGGCTCTACTCCTGGTCCAGAATGCAGTATGCCACTCTGCCTCTAGGTGGAGCTCTGATTTCTTTCTGTGCCACACAAACCTTTCTGTCATAGTTCCTTAAAACACCAAAGGAAGACAAATAACCTACATAAATGAAAAATAGAGATTGTAATCCACAAACCTATAAATGTGCTGCATTCCTATAGCTGAAACGTTGCCATATTAAAAATCCATTTAAATAAGACATATTTTTTTTCAGGAAGCCTGGTGATAAGAAAGAATATCTTAGTAATTTAATATCCTACTACTCCACACACAAATTTATCTTGAAAAACATGATGAATTTTAGAATATGAATATAAGTAAAGCATAAATCTTAAATTTAAGATTAACCATTATGTCAAATGTTGAGTTGTGCATGTCATTTATATAAATATTAAACTTGATGAATAACAATTTCAGTATCTATGATATACATATATATACACACATATCACTAATATTTCTGTTGTATGAAACAGGCACAGATTAAAAAGAAATATGTTTTCATCTGTTTTGACAACAAAATAAATCAATGTATTATGGCATTATTATTCTGTGAGTCATCAAAAATTACAACTGAGTTATTGAAAAAATCCTCAAATGAATGTCAAATGACTTTATTTGCCTTGTTTGATTTTTTTGCTGAAAACAATAAAACATACCTATCTAATCTATGAACCAATGACAACATATAAAGTTGGTACCTTTTAGCTCACTGCATCATTATTTGTCTATTTCACAATTATCTGTGGTGTGTTGATGCTTATTTTATCTCTAGCTCTTAAATATTGATACAGACTCAATAAAGTCTGACCACAGATTTTCATCTAATACATTCAATTAAAATAAGAGCTGAGAGTAGGTTCTATTAGTGTTATATACTAAGTACCTGAGTGTAAAAGTCAGAAAAATAAATAATTCTGAGAAACTTCTGAATCCAATAATAAGGGAGATAAATGGTACTAACTCCACAGCCAGTCCTACAGCACCCAGAGGAGGCTCCACTCCCAGGCACTCTAGCATGCCCAGGATCTTAGGATCAGGGGTGAGCAGGACACAACATCTGTTCTAAAACCACCAGGAATAACTGGGAACAGCAGGATCCAGGAGCACAGGAATCATGCCCAACCAGTGGCTCTGGTTCCTTCTGATCTGCCCTGATTTACCTTGGATGCTATCTCTGCAACCAGTCTCACAGCACCAGAGGAGACTCAAATCCCAGGAGCTCTAACACATCCTGGATCCCAGGAGCTTGGTCACACAAGAATCTGAACATTTCAGAGGCAGCTTAACTCTCAGGAAGTCTGAAACACCCAGAATCTTAGGAATCACAGGCTCACAGAGACAGCTAGACTCTGAGGAGTTCTGACACAACCAGGATTATAGGAAGGACAGGCTCCAGTCAGATATATCGAGGGCAGGTAGTACTAGAGATAATCAGGTAGTGGGAGGCAAGCATAAGAACATAAGCAACAGAAACCAAGGTTACTTGGCATCATCAGAACCCAATTATTTTTCCATAGCAAGTCCGGGATACCCCAACACACCACACCAGAAAAACAAGACTCAGACCTAAAATCCCTTCTCATGATGATAATAGAGGACTTTAAGAAGGACATGACTAACCCCCTTAAAGAAATACAGGAGAACACAGGTAAACAGGTAGAAACCTTTAAAGAGGAAACATAAAACTTCCTTAAAGCATTATAGGAAAACACAATCAAACAGGAGAAGGAAGTGAACAAAACCATCCAAGATCTAAAAATGGAAATAGAAACAGTAAAGAAAACATAAAGGGAGACAACCCTGAGGTTGGAAAATCTAGGAAGGAGATCAGGAACCATAGATGCAAGCATCACCAACAGAATACAAGAGCTAAAAGAGAAAATTTGAGAGGCAGAAGATGCCATAGAACACATTGACACAACAGCCAAAGAAAATGCAAAATACAAAAAAATCCTAACCCAAAACATCTAGGAAATCTAGGATACAATGAGAAGACCAAATCTAAGGATAATAGGTATAAAAGAGAGCAGAGATTCCCAACTTAAAGGGCCAGTAAATATCTTCAACAAGATTATAGAAGACTTCCCTACCTAAAGAAAGAGATGACCATCAACATACAAGAAACCTACAGAACTCCAAATAGACTGGACCTGAAAAGAAATTCTTCCTGTCACATGATAGTCAAAACACCAAACACACTAAACAAAGAAAGAGTATTAACAGCAGTAAGGGAAAAAGGCCAAGTAACATTTAAAGGCAGACCTATTAGAATTACACCAAACTTCTCACCAGAGACTATGAAAGCTAGAAGATCCTGGGCAGATGCCATACAGACCCTAAAAGAACATAAATGCCAGCCCAGACTACTCTACCCAGCAAAACTATCAATTACCATAGATGTAGAAAACAAGATATTCCATGACAAAACCACATTTACACAATATCTTTTCACAAATCTAGTTCTGCAAAGGATAATAGATGGAAAACACAAACACAAGGAGGAAAACTACACTCTAGAAAAAGCAAGAAAATAATCTTTCAAGAAACATTAAAGAAGATAGCCATACAAACATAATTCCACCACTAACAACAAAAATAAGAGGAAGTAACAATCACTTTTTTAAATATCTCTTGACATCAATGGACTTAATTTCCCAATAAAAATGGCAGACTATCAGACTGGATACATAAACAGGACCCAGCACTTTGCTGCATACAGGAAACCCACTTCAGTGACAAAGACACACACTACCTCAGAGTAAAAGTCTGGAAAACAATTTTCCAAGTACATGATCCCATGAAACAAGCTGGAGTAGACATTCAAATATCCAATAAAATCAACTTTCAACCAAAACTTATCAAAAAGGACAAGGAAGGATATTTCATATTGGTCAAAGGAAAAATCTACCAAGATGAACTCTCAATTTGTAACATCTATGCTCTAAATGTAAAAGCACCCACATTCATAAAACAAACAAACAAACAAACTTTACTGAAGCTCAAAGTATACTTCATACCACACACAACAATAGTGGGAGACTTCAACACCCCACTCTCAGCAATGGACAGATCATGGAAACAGAAACTACACAGAGACACAGTGGAACTAAAAGAAGTTATGAAACAAATGGATTTAACAGGTATCTATAGAACATTTCATCCAAAAACAAAAGAATATACCCTCTTCTCAGTACGTCATGGTATCTTCTCCACAACTGACCATATAATTGGTGACAAAACTGACCTCAACAGATATAAGAAGATAGAAATAATCCCAAGTACCTTATCAGATCACCACAGACTAAGGCTGATCTTCAATGACAAAAAATACAAAGCCCACATACATGTGGAAGCTGACAACACTCTACCCAATGTTAACTTGTTCAAGGAAGAAATAAAGAAAGAAATTAAAGGCTTTTTAGAGTATAATGAAAATGAAGCCACAACATATCCAAACATATGGGATACAATGAAAGCAGAAAAAAGGAAAACTCATTGCTCTAAGTGTACTCCAAAAAGAAAATAGTGAGAGCTTGCACTAGCAGCCTTGACCGCACACCTGAAAGCTCAAGAACAAAAAGAAGCAAATAGACCCAAGAGGAGTAAAGGGCAGGAAGTAGCCAAACTCAGGGCTGAAATCAACCAAATAGAAACAAACAAACAAATCTATACAGAGAATCAACAAAACCAGGATCTGGTTTTTTGAGAAAATCAACAAGATAGAACAACCCTTATCCAGAATAACCAGAGGCCAGAGACAGTATCCAAATCAATAAAATCAGATACAAAAGGGGAGACAAAACAACAGAAACCGTGGAAATTCAAAAATCATCAGATTCTACTACAAAAGTTTATACTCAACTAAATTAGAAAATCTGGATGAAATGGACAATTTTCTAGACACATACCAGGTGTCAAAATTAAAACAGGATCTAATAAACCATCTAAAAAGTTCCATAACCCCTAAAGAAACAGAAGCAGTCATTTATAGTCTCCCAACCAAAAAAAGCCCAGGTCCAGATGAGGTTTAGTGGAGAATTCTATCAGACTTTTAAGGAAGACCTAATTCCAATTCTCTTCAAACTATTGCACAAAATAGAAACAGAAGGAACACAACCGAATTTGTTCTATGACACCACAATTACACTTGGACCTAAACTACACAAAGACTAAACAAAGAAAGAGAACTTCAGACTAATCTCCCTTATGAACACTGATGCAAAATTACTCAATAAAATTCTTCCCAACGGAATCCAAGAACACATCAAATCGATCATACACCATAATCAAGTAGCCTTCATCCCAGGGATGCAGGGATGGTTTAATATATGGAAATCCATCAAGGTAACCCTATACATAAACAAACTCAAAGAAAAAAAAAACCCACATGATCACTTCATTAGATGCTGAAAAAGCATTTGACAAAATTCAGCACCCCTTGATGTTAAAAGTGTTGGAAAGATCGGGAATTCAAGGCCCATACCTAAACATAGTAAAAGCAATATATAGCAAACCAGTAATCAATGTCAAACTAAATGGAGAGAAACTTGAATCAATCCCACTAAAATCAGGGACTAGACAAGGCTGCCCACTCTCTCCCTATCTACTCAATGTAGTACTTGAAGTTCTCCCTCGAGCTTAGACAACAAAAGGAGGTCAAAGGGATACAAATTGAAAAGGAAGAAGTCAAAATATCACTATTTACAGATGATATGACAGTATACTTAAGTGGCCCCAAAAATTCCACCAGAGAACTCCTAAACCTGATAACTTCAGCAAAGTGGCTGACTATAAAATTAACTCAAATGAATCAGTGGCCTTCCTTTACTCAAAAGGTAAACAGGCTGAGAAAGAAATTAGGGAAATGACACTTTTCACAATAGTTACAAATAATATAAATATCTTGGTGTGACTCTAACCAAACAAGTAAAACATCTATATGACAAGAACGTCAACTCTCTGAAGAAAGAAACCAAAGAATACCTCAGAAGATGCAAAGATCTCCAATGATTGTGGATTGACAGGATTAATATAGTAAAAATGGCCATCTTGCTGAAAGCAATCTACACATTCAATGCAATCTCCATCAAAATTCCAACTCAATTCTTCAAAGAGTTAGAAAGAGCAATTCTCAAATTCATTTGTAATAACAACAACAACAGAAAAAAAAAATAGTGAAAACTATTCTCAACAACAAAAGAACTTCTGTGGGAATCACCATCCCTGACCTCAAGCTGTATTACAGAGCAATAGCTATAAAAACTGCATGGTATTGGTAGAGAGACAGGCAGGAAGATCAATGAAATAAAATTGAAGACCCAGAAATGAACCCACACACATATGGTCACTTTATATTTGACAAAGGAACTAAAACTATCCAGTGGGGGGGGAAAAAAAGACAGCATTTCAGTATGTAGAAAAATGCAAATCAATCCATTCTTATCTCCTTGTACAAAGCTTAAGTCCAAGTGGATAAAGGACCTCCACATAAAACCAGAGACACTGAAACTTATAGAGGAGAAAGTGGGGAAGAGCTTCAAAGATACGGGCACAGGGAAAAAGTTCCTAAACAGAACACCATTGGCTTCTGCTATAAGATCAAGAATCAACAAATGGGACCTCATAGAATTGCAAAGCTTCTGTAAGGCAAAGGACACTTTCAATAAGACAAAAAGGCAACCAACAGATTGGGAAAAGATCTTTACCAATCCTAAATTGATAGAAGTCCAATATATACAAAGGACTCAAGAAGTTAGACTCCAGAAAACCAAATAACCCTATTAAAAAGGGAACAGAGTTAAACAAAGAATTCTCAACAGAGGAATACTGAACAGCTAGCTAAGAAGCACCTAAAGAAATGTTCAACATCCTTAGTCATCAGGTAAATAGAAATTAAAACTACCCTGGGATTCTACCTCACAGCAGTCAGAATGGCTAAGTTCAAAAATGGCTCAGGTGACAGCTGATGCTGGTGAGAATGTGGAGAAAGAGAAACAGTCTTCCATTGCTGGTGGGATTGCAAGCTAGTACAACCACTCTGGAAATCAGTTTGGCAGTTCCTCAGAGAATTAGATATAGTACTACTGGAGGACCCAGCTATACCACTCCTGGGCATATACCGAGAAGATCCTCCAACATGTAATAAGGACACGTGCTCCACCATGTTCATAGCAGCCTTATTCATAATAGGCAGGAGCTGGAAAGAACCCAGATGTCTTTCAACAGAGGAATGGATACAGAAAGTTATGGTACATTTACACAATGGAGTACTACTCAGCTATTAAAAACGATGAATTCATGAAATTCTTAGGCAAATGAATAGAACTACAAAGTATCATCCTGAGTGAGGCAACCCAATCACAAAAGAATACACATGGTATGCACTCACTGATAAGTGGATATTAACCCAAAAGCTCCAAATAACCAAGATACAATGTACAGACCACTTGAAGATCAAGAAGGAAGACCAAACTGTGGGTGCTTCGGTCCTTCTTAGAAGGAGAACAAAATACTCACAGGAGCAAATATGGAGACAAAGTGCAGAGCAGAGACTGAAGGAAAGGCCATTCTGCCCCACCTGGGAATACATCCCATATACAGTTACCAAACCCATACACTTTTGTGGATACCAAGAAGTACATGCTGAATGGAGCCTGATATGGCTGTCTACTGAGAGGCCCTGCCAGAGCCTTAGAAGTACAAAGGTGGAGGTTCGCAGCCAACCATTGGACTGAGCATGGGGTCTCCAATAGAGGAGTTAGCGAAAGGACTGTAGGAGGTAAAGAGGTTTGCAACCCCATAGAATGAACAACAATATCAACCAGTCAGATCCCCCAGAACTCCCAGGGACTGAGTCATCAAAAAAGGAGTACACATGGCTCCAGCTACATATGTAGCAGAGGATGGCCTTGTTATACATCAATGGGAGGAGTGGTCCTTGGTCTTATGAAGGTTCCCTAGTGCAGGGGAACCAGGTGGGTTTGGGTGGGTGGGTGGAGGAACACCCTCATAGAAGAAGAGGGAGGGGGGATGGGATAAGGGGTTTCTGGGAGGGGCAGACAGGAAAAGGGGATAACATTTGAAATGTAAATAAAGAAAATATCCAGTAAAAAAAGAAAAAAAAATAAGGGAGAAAGGGAGTGAGTCTTTAAATAGTTGTAGAAATTGTAAATGCCAGTTCAGGGTTTATACCAAAAGGTCATTTAGTTGCCAGATAAAAGACATATACAAACTATATTTACAATAAACCTGAAGCATCACAAGAGCAGATCAGAGCTATTAGAATCTACTACTTTCCTATCAGTAACTGCAAGTGACTTCTTACTGTTTCATCTGGGCTGCTCTTACCTCGAACTGGCCAGGCAGTGGGGCCATGATCTCATGATTAACCTAACCCATGGTGGCTTCTCTCCTCCTCACCTTCTACTTTCCTCATGGTTCTCCTCTGACCCCAAGCCCCAGAAGCCTAAACCTCACCTAAGTCTCTTATGCCCAGCTATTGGCTGTTAACCTCTTTTTTTAATTAGATATTTTCTTTATTTACATTTCAAGTGCTATCCCAAAACTCTCCTATAACCTCGCACTGCCCTGCTCCCCAACCCACCCACTCCCACTTCCTGGCCTTGTCATTCCCCTGTACTGGGGCAATCTTTGCAAGACCAAGGGCCTGGGGTCTGCACTTAACATTACAATAGACAGCAAGAACACAGGAAGTGGAAATTTAAGGGTTCTTTGGAAAGTCTGTTGGTGTTTTGGTGGGGCAAACATGTGAAAGAATGATTCGCTGAAGGAGACACAGGTGAAAGGATGTTCTGCTAAAACAAGCATGTGGAAGAACATGTGATGAAGGATCCTTTGTGAAATACATGTTTTGGTCTGCCTTACATTGCACAGTTTAGCTGCATTTTTCAGGACACCATAGAGAGAAATGCACCGAAAATGAAACAAAAACTGGTGGTATGCTGTACTTTTTTGACACTGGGCCTGATTGGCAGAGTGATATCAGGTGTGACAGGCACATGTGCAAAGGCAAGAACCCTGGAAGACATGTGATGATTGATGGGTATAAATAGGAGTCTACAGACATTGCAGGAGGCTGAGCTTGGCTTGCTTATAGAGCTAGCGGTGGAATGCTTGTTGGTCTTTCCTCTTCTCTGATCTTAGCTTCCCTGAGTGAGGCATGGCCAAGTTCTTGGCATCCCGCTGGGTCCCTCCTGCTGACTCCTGCCTAGGCTAAAGACTTCCGGTCTTTGCTAGGTAGTGCCACCACTGCTGATTTGTGTTTGCTATCCGACTCTACTGAACTAGACTGCTGTTGTATCCTTGAAGTGTTTGCAAGTGGATCGGCTGCTAACCTGTGAACTGAACTTCAGATTTCCAGACAACCCAGACAGGATTTGCTCCAAAGAACATTTCTAAACAGGTCCAGTTCCCTGTATCCTTACCCCACCCCCACCCCCCCAGCCCCGCTGCTACCTCTGGTGGGTGGTGGGCTACAGGGGAAGTTAAGGTGTTTAAGAACCATTATTAAAAATAAAATTTGAAAAAATTAAAATTACAACCAAACATCAACAGAAAATGCTATGAGCTTTGATAGTTTAAGGACAAAACAGAAAAACTTCTGTAGACAAGTTAGCAGAGAATAAAGAGGCTGGGGGAACAAGGGAAGACTGAGTCCAATAGGGAAGTCTCATTGTTCTTCACACCAATCTTATCAGGCAACTGCTAAATGTGCTGTATCAGACACACTGCTGGTTACTGAAGATTGAGAAGAACAAGTGTAAATCCCACTCATCAAGCACCCTTAAAGGATAGGATATAAACCTGAGGGAAAAAGAGATACCTTGTGGGTAGCAGAAAAGACGCAGTCTTACATATATATATAGCAGTTTAGGAATGCTTACATACTGTGGTCCATACTCAGAACAACTATAAATATAAATGGTGTTAGCTCTTCCTGGAAGATTGCAACAAAACTCTGGATGTTTGCTTTTTCATGCAGTCCTTTAAAATATAGCCTTAAATCCTGAAGCTCAAGGCAGATAACATTGCCTTATGTAAGGAGAGAGGTGGCCAGGAAGTCCCCCCTCTAACTGAGAGTTACTGGCAATTGATACCTGCCGAGAGATGAAAGGGAGTTTCTTTAATGCTGTATAGCCTCCTTCATGGTCACCATGCCTCACACCAAGAGTATCTGAGGAGTATAAATTGGGCTAGATGACTTAAGAGACTGCAGATGAGGGAGTTGTGTGATAAAGGGGTTGTTGACCTCAGAAGACTTGGCAAATGGGGGTTAAGTATCACACTACCTTGGGTGAATTTTGTCTATCTATGGATGTGTGTTCCCATTTGATTTCTATCAGAATATTATTCCACATTTTGTAGCTTTATTTCAGCATATAGATATGTATGACTGGTGTGATTGGAATGAATCTTTGTGGAGGAATCAAGCAATACAGATCTAAAGAGTAAGAGTTCCTTATGGTAGTTTACTGTGAAATGAGGTTTGCATTTGTTGCTAATAATATACACAATCCTGTTTTTCTTTGACTATTACACAATATTATTTTCCGTTATTTTAAAATTTTCACTCTATAATTATATTTGAAATATTTTCTTATTCAAAAAGGGACAGCTTTTTATATTTTAAAAAAGATCTATTTATATTTTATGTAATTATAGTTATGCCAGAGCTTGTCTAACATTTTAATGATGCTTTTTATTTCTTTGTTTTTAGTTTTTAAAATTCTGCTTCATGTGAATTATCTAATATTTAGAATTCTGCTTTTTATTTATAGTTTACTTTGAATATAACTTTATTTCATAACTTTTACAATGGCTAATTCATATATCATATTTTATTATTTATAATAACATCACTGGTTTTACTTTATACATTGAAATAAAATAGCATATCTCCTTTTATGTCTCTTCATCCTACTCTATTAGTAATATTTTGCCAAGGACTAGTCTTGGCTTGGAGAAGGATTCTGAGGAAGGGCTATCTGGAAACAGTGAAATAGATGATTCGAAGTCAAATTGTGGGTCCAAGCTAGTGGCCTGTATTCTGCTGGAGACAGCTTTCCAGTGTTTTCTCTCTGTTCTACTTTCTTTCTCAGTGATCTGCTTTCTCTGGAGATCTCTAGACAGCTCTGTTCCTGTCTTCTGCTACATACAGTTCTCCAAGGAGTACTCTCTTGCTACTCTAAAAAATTCTCTGGACAGCTCATTGCTCTCTATGCTATCCTCAAAACAGTTCCCCAAGCAGTTCTCTTGCTATTCTAAAATTGCTCTCTGAATAGTTCACCTCCTGAAGATCATAGGCCCAGTCTTTCATTTGACATACCAATCCAGTCATTTACTTCAGGTTTTCTTTGATTATCCTAAGAATCAGCATCTAGCTACCCGAGCCCCTCAATTCTTAGGAGACAGCAAGCACAGATTCTCTTTTAATATTACAAAATAATTTTTTTAGGTTTTTTCGAGACAGGGTTTCTCTGTAAAAGATTTATTTAGTTAT
This sequence comes from Mus musculus, assembly GCF_000001635.26. Classification (NCBI taxonomy): domain Eukaryota; kingdom Metazoa; phylum Chordata; class Mammalia; order Rodentia; family Muridae; genus Mus; species Mus musculus. Next base: position 95,751,929 of record NC_000067.6, on the reverse strand, counting down.
TATATATAAGTACACTGTAGTTGTCTTCAGATACCCAAGAAGAGGGCCTCAGATCTCATTACATATGGTTGTGAGCCACCATGTGGTTGCTGGGATTTGAACTCAGGACCTTCGGAAGAGTAGTCAGTGCTCTTACCCGCTGAGCCATCTCACCAGCAAAATAATTTACAGATCTGCCTGGCTCTATTAAACACAGACAACATGAACTAATCAGTACCCCTGAGCTAGTGTTTCTAGCTGCATATGTAGCAGAAGATGGCCTAGTTGGCCATCATTGTGAGGAGAGGCCCTTGGTCTTGCAAAGATTATATGCCCCAGTACAGGGGAATGCCAGGGCCAGGAAGCAGGAGTGGGTGGGTTGGGGAGCAGGGTAGTGGGAGGGTACAGGGGACTTTCGGGATAGCATTTGAAATGTAAATGAAGAAAATAGCTAATAAAAAATGTTTAAAAAAAAAAAACACACACACACAAACAGAAGGTAAACTAGCTGGGTGGGACCCTGTCCTGAAATTACCATTTCTATCACAGCTGTGCCAGTCCCTTGCTGTCTTGAAGTCAGGAATCTGCCTGCCTTTGTATTCTGACTAACTGCTTCATAGTCTAGCTACCTCCATTCCCTTATATTCCTGAAGGTCCCAGCATTCATCATTTTGCTGAAACATTAGCCCTACTTTCACCTCCTGGACTCATGCTGTCTGATTGCATGGAGTCATTAATGTTAACCAGGAGAACATTCCTTGAAGAAGAAATATAAAACATGTACATTATTATGCAAACAAGCCTTATGCCCTAGGCAGCTAATATACTTGCCAATATATTAATACAATACTATTTTATCCTTTTGTCAAAAACAGATTCTTTTCTTATCCTGATTATGGTTTTTCCCTCTAACTATTTCTCCCTGTTCCTCTCTCACCTCAGTTCTTATACATTGTTCCCATCACTCATTAGAACAGAACAGATTTTTAAGAGACAATAATAAAATATAATGAAATAAAACAAAAACTATAACAGTGGAGTCAGACAAAGCAAATCAATAGAAGGTAAAGAGTCCAAGAGAAGAAATAAAAATCAGAGACACACTTGTTCACACACTCAGGAATCCCATAAAAACAGAAAACTGTAAGGCATAATATATATCCAAGGACTAGGCCTTGTGTGTGCTGCTTCAGTTTCTTTGGAGTCATATGAGCTTTGCTGTTGTTGATTTAGACTCTAAATTTTAGAGTATCTTGTTTTCTTGCTGTCCTACATCCCTGTCTTAGTCAGGATTTCTATTCCTGGACAAAACATCATGACCAAGAAGCAAGTTGGGGAGAAAAGGGTTTATTCAGCTTACACTTCTATAAAGCTGTTCATCAACAAAGGAAGTCAGGACTGGAGCTCAAACAGGTCAGAAAGCAGGAGCTGATGCAGAGGCCATGGAGGGATGTTCCTTACTGGCTGGCTTCCCCTGCCTTGCTCAGCCTGCTCTCTTTTAGAACCAAGACTACCAGCCCAGAGATGGCACCACCCACAAGGGGACCTTCCCCGCTTGATCACTAATTGAGAAAATGCCTTGCAGCTGGATCTTATGGAGGCATTTCCTCAACTGAAGTTCCTTTCTCTGTGATAACTCCAGCCTGTGTCAAGTTGACACAAAACTAGCCAGTACAATTCCCACTGACTCTTTCATTCCTTCTGCCTCCTCTTCTGCAGGATTCCCTGAGCTCTGAAACACCCTGTTGACCTCTGAGTTTATAAAGTGTCTCACTCTGCATAGTGTATTTACAACTCTTCCTTTCTGCTGTAGGAGAAGGCAGTCTGTGAATATTGTAGTATTCCATTAGCAATCATTTTATCACTACTTGTCTTTAAGATTAGTTGTATTTGGTTTTTCCCTAGGGCCTTGGGTTATCTAGTCTCTTGTTTTAAGCAATCCAAGTTGTATAGAGTAAGGCTTCCATCTCATGGAGTGAACTTTAATTCAAATTTGATAGTGGTTGGTTACTGTCACCAGCATTGTACCACCATTGTACTAGTATATCTTGCAGGCAGTATAGATTGTAGATCAAAGAGTTTGTGACTGTTGTTTACACTTCTCTTTTAGTAGGCTAAGAGTACTTCTCTGTAAACAATATGGTAGAAGTTAACAGAAGAGAATTGGGGCAATATCCTTAAACTCATTAGCACAGTCAAAGACTTTCTGAACAGACCCATTAGTACAGGCACTAAGATCAACAATTAATTCCTGGGACTGTTTGAAACTGAGGTCCTTCTGCATGACAGAGAACATCATCATTAGAACAGAGCAGTCCACACAACTGGAAAAATATTTTTATCAGCTAGACATCCAATAGAAGGCTAATATCAAAGATATATAAAGAACTTGGGAAAGAAGATATCATCAAAAAACATATAATCTAATTTTAAAATGGGGTACAGATCTAAACAGAGAATTCTCAATAGATGAAATTCAAATGCCTGAGAAACAATTAAAGAAATGCTCAACATCCTTAGCTATCAGGAAAATTAAAATCAAAATTGCTGAAGGAAGACTCCAGACACAGATAGTATGCCAGAACAAAGAGCGTTTATTCTGCAGAAACAATCAGAATGCAGGGATCAACCAATATTTGAAATGGCAACCCCAGAGAAAGGCATGCAGGCCTTCTTATCGGGAACTGGGGGAACTCTCTAGAAGGATTGGGTAATCTAAAATTTCATTGCTGGGGGCTAGGTAGTCTCAGGTGGTCAGTAGTCTGCATTCCTCTGTCTTGAATGATTAACAATAGTATAAGATAAGGCTGCATTCTGGGATAAGCTACTTCCCCATTTTTGTGGTTATCCCCAGGCTGTTCTTTGGGAGGGGATTTTATGACCTTGTTTCTAGATTTTATGGTCTGTTCCTGGAGCTTGTGCCTTATGGTCTAGTTCCTAGAACTTATGGTCCTTCTTTTTGAAATCAGGCCTAGTCCCTAGATGGAGATAATACTTTATACTTTTGATACTTATCAAAATGGCTAAAATAAAGAAAACAAGTCACAACTCATGTAGGTGAGGGTATGGAGTAAGAGGCACACTCATCCTTTTCTGGTGGGAGTGCAAACTTGTACAGCCACTATGGAAATCAGTGTGGCCATTCCACAGGAAGATGAGAGTTGATCTACTTTAACAGCTAGCCCTGCAATTCTTCTGCATGTATCAAAAGAAAATGCTTTATTCTACCACAAGGACACTTGTCCAACCATGTCCATTTCAACATTATTTGCAATATGAAAACAACTTAGATGTCCCTCAACCAAAGTATGGATACTGAAAATATAGTACATTTACACAATAGAGTGCTACTCAGCCATCATGAACTTTTTAGGTAAATGGATAGAACTAGTAAAAAATTATCCATAGTGAGGTATCCTAAACCCAGAAAGACAAATATGGTGTGCATTAATTTATATGTGGATACTGTTAACTCAGTGATAACCAAGTGGCAATCCATAGAACTATGTGGGATGGGTATACAGTAAGGGACTATAGGATACAGAGAGATCTTGTTAGGGAAGGGAAATAGAATGGATAATTAAAGGATGGGTGGGGGAGGGTCTGGAACAGTTGATCAAATACTTTCACTACATAATTTTAGAAGCACTTTCTATTGTTTAATATTCTTTATTCATGAAGTTAGTGTATTTCTGTTCACAATAATTATCTGTATTTTCTGGATACAGAATCCTGGATTTATAGCTGTTTATCTTTTAGCATTTATGAATTATAGTGCATTTTCTTTTGTTCTCCATAATTTTTTATGACAAATCCATTTTCATTAAATTTGTTTTTCCTTGTATGTAGAATCCCCTCCCCCCACACAGCAGGCATGCACACATACACACTCACACACACACACACACACACACAAACACACACACACACAAACACACACACACACATACAAACAAAATAAATTTATAACTACTGATACCATTAAATCCCTTTTGTGTTTAGAATTCAAAACTTAACTTTTCAATGTCTTCACCCAGATTTATTTGGGTTTATATATTGATTTCATTGTATTCCATCTAAATGTTTATGTTATCCAAATTGGGTTTCAGTCATTTTTTCCTTTAACTTAACTATATATCTTCTAGTTTGCTTTCAAGAAAGCTAGATACTGGATTCAAGTTTCACCCATGTCTAAAACTGTTCAAGTCCACATCCCTATCCTCACATATACCTAATTAGAAATAAACACAATAAAATAAGGCGGAAATAAAAGGATATTCTCCTAGTATGTTTTGGGCTCAGTGTTTTTAAGCCATTATTTCAAACAAGAATTGTCTAACCAAAACTTTTGCAAAGCTTATACTTTATTCTATACTTTATACTTCCCTTCCCCCACTCTTTAACTAGATTTCTGTTGGTTCTGTTTCTTAGTATTAGTCATCTCTGGGTTGTTGCAACATTCACTTGACATTTTATCTTTTCTATCACCTGTCTAATCAGTTTCCGGAATTAGAGAAACTCTTATTAAAACACCACGGGTGACATTTGGCTGCTTGGCTGAAAATTGATACATTCTTCTCTGAATTTTCTCCATGACATTTTTGAACAAATAAAGATTAAGACACCCATTTACTGTCTTTCTGTTCTTCCCAAAATATGAAACTTCTGAAATGAGAACCATGATTAATTTTTTTGGTGAGTCTATTTCCTATTATCTAATACATATTTTTATGTCTCTCATGAGTATTTTTAATCCTTCAAAATGACAACCATATAATAGTTTTTTCTGTTCATAAGAAAGGATCTATCTGGAGTTCATTACTGTCTTTAGTATTTTCTCAGTTAACAGACTTCAATCCATTTAGATGAGCAGAAAATTGAAGGAGCAAACAGAGTTTCTACATGATCTAAATTTTATAAATGTACTATATTTTCTGACAGCTAATTAACCAACATTCATATCTAATTATTGATTAAACTTCATATATTATCTTTAGATTCACTCCATGTGCTATAAAATTTTGTTTATAAAACAGTCATCAACAAAATATAACATCTATGTCTACTATTACAATATACCTTCTCCCTATTTATTATCCCCTTCTTTCCACTTAACTCTCAGATAGATAGTTGTCTATCTATATCGTTTTTCTCAGCAGGTCAGATTGTTGGAGTGACACAGGAGTGAGCCCTTTCAGCTTCTTCACATTCATATAACAGTGTATATTTACATTTCCTCTGTGGCACTTACTTCTTGAAGAACTATTTGTTTCCAATTCTTCTTATTATTCCTTAATTAACCTCAAGAAAAATAAATAAGATTGTTTACATTAAAGCTATTTCAATGGTGGTATGAATGTTATAAAGATAGCTAGCTACATTCTGGTTCCATTTAAGGTTTGCTAATCTAGGTCTAGTTCTCCTGGCGTTTAGCCTCTCTATGATCTAACCAAGGCCTAGGATATTTCAGCTTCTGAGACTTGCTGCTGAATAAGCTTATCCTTTCTTATTCTTGCTGAATGCTGACTCTGTAAAGCTGTCCCTGTAAAAACAATTATCAATCCCACAAAATTTTCAATCTAACTGTCCTTATGAAGATCCATTGATGAGATGATCCTTCATAACTGCAGGCCTGACCATCAGTCTTTCAGCACATAGCCATTTCAGCATCTAAGTTTTCCAGCCTGCCAGTCTTATGAATGATCTGTTCTTTTCAGCCAGTTTCTTGAGCTGTTCTCATGCAGGAGAGATCAGCTTTTTGTATCATTTGGGTTGATGTCTTTCAGCATCTCTTCTATCCTTGAGTCTCTCCTTTCATGTGGAAGCTTCTATTACTTGAATCCTATCTTTATCAATTTTGATGGAACCCATAGTCTGTTATCACTGTGATTTGCTATCTTTGAGGCTCATGCACCATTCCTTTCTCCAGGTTAAAGACTCCAGATGCTTTGGGGTTTCTCCAGTATCTCTGGCTGTCCAGCTGAACTCCAAAAATTGATGCTTCCTCTGGAGACAATCCAAGGTGAGTCTAGTCTGCACTTTCTGTCATATGTGTCCTGTCCTGTGCAATGTTTCTGCAATACATATTTATGGATATAAAGATGTGTGTGTGTTTTGTTATGTGTATTTGCTTTTCCCAGCATTCATATGAAGATAGATAATGACTCCACAGAGAAAAAAAATCACCAGCTCTTAGCTCAAATTAACATTAATTTTTGTTCAATGGTGTTTAATATATATTATATAATGTGCTTTCACTGACTAGTAGAAGTAAGCACATGATGAGAGAACCGAATACTTTCAAGTCTTTCACAACATTAATGTAACATTTTAATAAAAAGAAATGATATTTCCTGTAAAATAATAAAAGAAAATAATATTAGTACAAAGTTTAACCAAAGATCTACACGTTTTGAAATTTGTTTTTCTTTTTATTTTAATATGTGCTATCTCTTTAAGGAGAATATAATCTAATACAGAGATCTTTTTGAGACCCAAAATTATTTTTCTTGTATCTATTTATGAATACATACTCAGATCCGCTGTAAATGTTACTTTTATTTCCTCAGATGAAGTGATAAGATGAGACCTGTACCCAAGCTGTACTAATACATGGCTTGAGATGAGCCCAGAACATTTCTTTCTGTTTTCTATCTGTCCCTCAGCCTAGGCCTGGAAGCTTCTACCCTCCATACAATCTAATCTTTGAAGATGACTGATTCAATCTGGCTTCTCTTGGCTTCACACTGACTTACTATGCTTGACCTCATACCAATGTTGGCAATGCATTCTAATCTTCTGGTTCCTTCTCTCTCTCTGGTTTGTTCTGTCTTCACCTGTGTCTAGCTTGCTCTCTCTGCCACCTGTCTTTATAAAATGGTCCTACTAAAACTGCCACACACATCTTTTTCTCTCCACTTCTCTTCCCTGTGCTGTTGTTGAGTAAGTTGGGCATATCCTATCTCTGACTCATTGTGTCGAATCTTTTTGATTCATCACTTTGTCTGCCCCTGAATTAGATCAATTAGATGTCCATTTCAAACATGGCTGCTTTCTTCTACAAATTATCTTTGCCTTCATTGTTAAGGATTAAAGGTGTGTACTACTGGTGTGTCTGTATTCCAGCCAGATCATACTGTAATCCAAGGTGTGTGTGCATTCTGGCCAGATCATATCTTTGGATTTGATCCCTTGCCAGCTAAGTCACGTTGCTGGATTTAAATTCCTCTACAATTCACACAATTTATTACTCTTTTCTATGTTTCTTTACTTTTTTATATTCACACACACAGGAAACCTTATCATTTCCTCCCTAACTCTGTGGCTTTCTTGATAAAAGTTAATCAGATTAAAGCAATGTATGCAAGATACATTTCTCTTAGCCCAGAATAAAACAAAACACAGACAATAACAAATATATACTGTTGAGGGGGTGTATTAAAACACATGGTAAGCCTCATAATTTTTTATGTTTCATGTTATTTATAAACGTTTTTTAATTCAGAGGTTATTACTCTTTATCCTTACTTCTGCATATGAGCCTGTAATCTTCCAAACTAAAGCCTGTCTTCTGAGAGTTATGTGGGACACCTTATTAATTTGTTTGATTCACATTGTTCTGGGGCCATTTGGAATAGTTAACTTCATTACTTCAGAAAGTAAGTTTTCAGAGACCTTTGTTCATATTCTAAAACATTCTGCTTACTTAGACAGGGAAGTCTTCTTGTACAAGCATTGCGTTTTATTACCTCTCTGACAGAAAAATAAGACAGAATTGAGAAAAAAAAAACACAAAAAATAATCGATAAATTATCATCATTTAGGACACTAGAGTATGATAAAATAGATAAGTGATCCCTAATTCCTTCTTCACTTGGGTTATTTCCAACATATAAATAGATGCATACATAAATATATACATACTTATACATATGCATAAGTGTATATATGCACAGGAACACACACACAAACACACACACTTATCTTTTTGCTGGACCAGAGTGATGCCTCATTGGTCTGGAGTACTTGTTCCTCTTCCAAACCAAGGTTTGATTCTCAACACTGACCTGCTAGCTCACAACCATCTGTAACACCAGTTTCAGTGGGTTCAGACTTCACTTTTGATCTCTATAGACACTGAACAAATGGGATGCATATACGTACAATTTGGCAAAATATCTGAACACATAAAGCAAAGTTTAAAAAACATATTTTTTATATTATTCCACCACAAATAACGATCAACATTTGTCTTAGGGTTTCCATTGTTGTGAAGAGATATCAAGACCAAGACAAAACTTATAAATGACAACATTTAATTGAAGCTAATTTGCAGGTTCAGAGAAATTCAGTCAATTATCATCAAGTGTAGAAACATGGCAGCCACCAAGCACGAATGGTGCTGGAGAAGGAACTGAGAGTTCTACATGGTTTTTTTTTTTTTGGAAGGGAACCAAGAAAAGATTGTCTTTAAGCAGCAAGGAGAGCCTACCCCTACAATGAAAGACTTCCTCCAATAATGCAACATCATCTACAACAAGGACAAACCTACACCAACAACCCACCTCCTAATAGTGCTACTCCCTGGGCCAAACATATTTAAATCACTAAAGCATTAAATTGCAAATATGTTTGAAATGTAAGAAGGTGCAGAGATATTACACCATTGTTACAGATTCCTCAAAGTGAGCTTAGTAAACACTGCTTAGGAAAGGGCTCCCAAATATCACTAGGAGACACAGCTCCTGGAAGTTCACTAAATAGTTTCTTCAAAGTAAAAACATGCCGGTCAGTGGCTGTGTATGCCTTTAATCCCACACTTGGGAGGCAGAGGCAGGCCAGCCTGTTCTACAGAGGTTCCAGGACAGCTAGGGCTATACAGAGAAACCTTGTCTAGAGAAAAACAAAAAAACAAAAAACAACAAACGAAAGTGAAAACATTTTACAAAATTAATGGAGAATACCTATTTTTAACTTAATCTACAAAATGTAAACACACAAATACATAGCATAGATGTACATCCACACGACTTTTAAAAGCAGAGAAAGCTGTCCCCTAGGATCAAGTATCTGTACTTCCATGAAATACAATTCTACATTCTCTATCATGTAAATTTCCAAAGAAAAACCCTACATAAGATTTTAGGTATTTATTTTTTTATTCTGGTGATTCTTTGTCTTTCAAATCTCAACTTTAAATAAAAATTTAACCAGTATAGGGGAATGCCAGGGCCAGGAGGGGGGAGTGGGTGGGTTGGGGAGCAGGGGAAGGGGAAGGGATAGGGGGCTTTATGAGAGGAAACTTTTGAAATGTAAAGAAAGAAAATATCTAATTAAAAAAAATCTAACATATATCCAAAGCCAGAAGACAAAAAAAAAAAATTAAAAATACCCACTCAAAAATAAAATGTACAAATTTGAGAATGAAATTTAAACATGTAATACTATATGGAGTGGTGTTAATATGCTCGATTCATGGAGTGGTCCTATTAGGAGGTGTGGCCCTGTTGGAGTAGGTATGGCCTTGTAGTAGATGTGTCACTGTGGGCATGGGCTTTAAGACCCTCATTCTAGCTGCCTGGAAGCCAGTATTCTGCTAACAGCCTTCAGATGAAGGTGTAGACCTCACAGCTCCTCCTGCACCATGCCGGCAAGTATGCTGCTATGCTCCTGCCTTGCTGATAATGCCCTGAACCTCTTAACCTGTAAGCCAGCCCCAATTAAATGTTGTTCATATAAGAGAAAAATATACAATTGTCTCAAATTAATAAAATAGTTTCAAACCAGGAAAAAAAAAAGAGTTACCTTGGTCATGCTGTTTCTTCCCAGCAGTAAAACCCTAACTAAGTCATTAAAAAATGTAGAAAATGTAAACACACATTGAGATTTCCAAGTTATTAAAGGTTGAATGTTAGTTAACATAGCGTTAATATATAGCATTCTTGAAAATGCCAAGAATAGAGAGTATTGTCTTAATCACAATCTAAGTTTGTAGAGATTCGTATATGCTAAATAGCTAGTTTTAGTCTTTATGTGACATAATATTTCAAAACGCATTGTATAGGATAAATATACTCAGTTGTACTTCTCAAATATGGAAATAATATAATTAAAAAATCATAGTAATTGACAAATTATCTGTGGAAATAAAACACATAAATAATGATTATTTTCATAGGATTAACATTGTAGTAACACTTAAAAATCTTAAAACTCATAATTTATGAATTAAGATACTATTCAAAATTTAATATTTTTGCAAAACAAATATACAAAAGCATAATATAAAATACCTGAGGGAATGATATTTATAATTAGTTGTACTGAATAAATTTTTTATATATTTTTATTAGATATTTTCTTTACTTACCTTTCAAATGTTATCCACTTTCCTAGTTTCACCTCCTGAAATCCCCTATCTCCTCTCCCTTTCCCCTGCTCCCCAAGCCACCTACTCCCTTTCCCAGTCCTGGCCCTGGCATTCCCCTATACTGGGGCATAGAACATTCACAGGACATAGGGCCTCTCCTCCCACTGATGATCAACTAGGCCATCCTCTGCTATATATACAGCTAGAACCACAAGTTCCACCATGTGTTTTCTTTGATTGGTGGTTTAGCTCTAAGGAGCTCTGGAGGTACTGGTTAGTTCATATTGATGTTCCTCCTATAGAACTTCAGACCCGTTTAGCTCCTCTCTAGCTCCTTCATTGGGGACCTTGTGCTCTGTACAATGGATGATTGTGAGCATACAATTCTGTATTTGCCAGGCACTAGCAGAGGCCCTCAGGAGACATCTATATCAGGCTCCTGTCAGCAGGCTCTTGTTGGCATCTGCCATAGTGTGTGGGTTTGGTGGTTGTTTATGGGATGGATCCCCCAAGTGGGGCAGTCTCTGGATGGTCGTTCCTTCAGTCTCTATTCCAAACTTTGTCTCTGTAACTCCTTCCATGGATATTTTGTTCCCTCTTCTAAGAAGAATTCTGAGATTCTGGGCTAATAACCACTTACCAGTGAATGCATAACATGTGTGTTTTTTTGTGATTGAGTTACCTCACTCAAGATGATATCCTCCTGATCCATCCATTTGTCTAAGAATTTCATGAATTCATTGTTTTTAATAGCTGAGTAGTAGTCCATTGTGTAAATGTACCACATTTTCTGTATCCATTCTCTGTTGAGGGACATCTGGGTTCTCTCCAGCTTCTGGCTATTATAAATAAGGCTTCTACGAACATAGTGGAGCATGTGTCCTTATTACATGTTGGGGCATTTTCTGGGTATATGCCCAGGAGTGGTATTGCTAGATCTTCCAGTAGAACTATGTCCAATTTTCTGAGGACCACCAAACAGATTTCCCGAGTGGTTGTACCAGCTTACAGTCCCACCAGCAAAGGAGGTTTGTTCTTTTTTCCTCACATCCTCACCAGCATCTGCTGTCACCTGAGTTTTTGATCTTAGCCATTCTGACTGGTGTGAGGTGGAATCTTAGGGTTGTTTTGATTTGCATTTCCTTGATGATTAAGGATTTTGAACATTTTTTTAGGTGCTACTCAGCCATTTGGTATTCCTCAGTTGAGAATTTTTTATTTACCTCTGTAACCCCATTTTTTAAATAGGGTTATTTGGTTTTCTGGAGTCCAATTTCTTGAGTTCTTTATATATATTGGATATTATCCCCCTATCAGATTTAGGATTGGTAAAGATCTTTTCCTAATCTGTTGGTTGCCTTCTGGTCTTATTGACAGTCTCCTTTGCCTTAAAGAAGCTTTGCAATTTTATGAGGTTCCATTTGTCGATTCTAGATTTACAGTTCAGGCCATTGCTGTTCTGTTCAGCAATCTTTTCCCTGTGCCTATATCTTCGAGGGTCTTCCCCACTTTCTCCTCTATAAGTTTCAGTGTCTTTCATTTTATGTGGAGTTCTAGATTTGAACTTTATACAAGGAGATAAGAATGGATCGATTCGCATGATTCTATATGATAACTACCAGTTGAGACAGCACATTTTGTTGAAAATGCTATCTTCTTTCCACTGGATGGTTTTAGATCCTTTTTCAAAGATCAAGGGACGATAGTTGTGTGGGTTCATTTCTGGGTCTTCAATTCTATTTCATTGGTCTACCTATCCATCATTGTAACAGTACCATGCTGTTTTTTTTTTTTTTTTTTTTTTTTTTGTTGTTGTTGTTGTTTTTGGTTTTGTTTCTTTGTTTGATCACAATTGGTCTATAGTACAGCTTGAGGTCAGGCATGGTGATTCCACCAGAGGTTCATTTATCATTGAGAAGAGTTTTTGCTATCCTAGGGTTTTTTTTTTTTATTCTACATGAGTTTGCAAATTGTCCTTTCTAACTTTGTGAAGAATTAAGTTGGAATTTTTATGGGGATTGCATTGCAATCTGTATATTGCTTTCGGCAAGATGGCCATTTTTACTATATTAATCCTGCCAATCCATGAGCATGGGAGATCTTTCCAACTTCTGAGATCTCCTTCAATTTCTTTCCTCGAAAACTTGAAGTTCTTATCGTACAGATCTTTCACTTCCTTAGTTAGAGTCACACCAAGGTATTTTATATTATTTGTGACTATTGTGAAGGGTGTTGTTTCCCTAATTTTTTCTCAGCCTGTTTATTCTTTATGTAGAGAAAGGTCCCACTGACTTGTTTGAGTTAATTTTATATCCAGCTACTTCACTGAAGTTGTTTATCAAGTTTAGGAGTTCTCTGGTAGAATTTTTAGGGTCACTTATATATAATATCATATCACCAGCAAATAGTGATATTTTGACTTCTTCCTTTCTAATTTGTATCCCCCTGATCTCCTTTTGTTGTCTAATTGCTCTTGCTAGGGCTTCAAGTACTATATTGAATAGGTAGGGAGAAAGTGGGCAGCCATGTCTAGTCCCTGATTTTAGTGAGATTGCTACCAGTTGCTCACCATTTAGTTTGATGTTGACTTCTGGTTTGCTGTATTTAGCTTTTATTATGTTTAGGTATGACCCTTAAATTCCTGATCTTTCTAAGACTTTTATCATGAAGTGGAGCTGGACTTTTTATCCAGTGCTTTCTCAGGATCTAATGAGATGATCATATGTGTTTTGTCTATGAGTTTGTTTATATAGTGATTTTTGTTGATGGATTTCCATGTATTAAACTATCCCTGCATCCCTGAGATAAAGCCTACTTGATCATGATAGATGATCATTTTGATGTGTTCTTGGAATCGGTTTGTGACAATTTTAATGAGTATTTTTGCATCCATATTCATAAGGGAAATTTGTCTAAAGTTCTCTTTGTTGGATCTTTGTGTGGTTTAGGTATCAGAGTAACTGTGGCTTCATAGAATGAATTGGGTAGAGTGCCTTCTGTTTCTATTTTGTGGAATAGTTTAAGGAGTATTGGAATTAGGTCCTTTTTAAAGGTCTGATAGAACTCTGCACTAAACCCATCTGGTCCTGGCCTTTTTTTTTCGTTGGAAGTCTATTAATGACTGTTTCTATTTCTTTAGGGGATATGGGACTGTTTAGATCATTAATCTGATCCTGATTTAACTTTGGTACCTGGTATCTGTCTAGGAAGTTGTTCATTTCATCCAGGTTTTCCAGTTTTGTGGAGTATAGGCTTTTATAGTAGGATCTTAATATTTTTGGATTTCCTCAGATTCTATTGTTATATCTCCCTTTTCATTTCTGATTTTGTTAAGTAGGATACTATTCCTGTGTCCTCTAGTTAGTCTGGCTAGGGGTTTATCTATCTTGTTGATTTTTTCAAAGAACCAGCTCCTGGTTTGGTTGATTCTTTGTTTAGTTCTTTTTGTTTCCACTTGGTTAATTTCAGCCCTGAGTTTGATTGTTTCCTGCTGTCTACTCCTCTTGAGTGAATTTGCTTTCTTTTGTTCTAGAGCTTCGGGTGTGCTGTCAAGCTGCTAGTGTATGCTCTCTTTAGTTTCTTTTTGGAGGCACTCAGAGCTTTGTGTTTTCCTCTTAGAACTGCTTTCTTTGAGTCCTATAAATTTGGTATGTCGTGGTTTCATTTTCATTAAACTCTAAAAAGTCTTTAATTTCTTTCTTTATTTCTTCTTGACCAAGTTATCGTTCAGTAGATTGTTGTTCAACTTCCACGTTTATGTGAGTTTTCTATTATTTATGTTGTTATTGAAGATCAGCCTTAGTCTGTGGTGATCTGATAGGGTTCATGGGATTATTTCAATATTTTTGTATCTGTTGAGGCCTGTTTAGTGACCGATTATATGGTCAATTTGCTGCTGAGAAGAAGGTATATCCTTGTGTTAGGATGCAATGTTTTATAGATATCTGTTAAATTCATTTGTTTCATAACTTCTGTTAGTTTCACTGTGTCTCTGTTTAGTTTCTGATTCCAGGATCTGTCCATTGATGAGAATGGGGTGTTGAAGTCTCCCACTATTATTGTGTGAGATGTAATGTGTGCTTTGAGCTTTACTATAGTTTCTTTACTGATGTAGATGCCCTTTCATTTGAAGCATAGATGTTCAGTATAGAGAGTTCATCTTGGTAAATTTTACCTTTGATGAATAAGAAGTGTCCCTCCTTATCTTTTTTGAGAACTTTAGGTTGAAAGTCGATTTTACTCACTATTAGAATGTCTACTTCAGCTCTTTTGTTGGGACCATTTGCTTGGAAAATTGTTTTCCAGCCTTTTACTCAAAGGTAGTGTCTATTTTGTCCCTGAGGTGGGTTTCCTGTATGCACTAAAATGTTGGGTCCTGTTTACATAACCAGTCTGCTAGTCTATGTTTTTTTAGTGGGGAATTGAGTCCGTTGATATTAAGAGATATTAAGGAAAAGCCCTTGTTGCTTCCTGTTACTTTTGTTGCTAGAGTTCAAATTCTGTTCATGTGGCTATCTTCTTTAGTTTGATGAAAGATTACTTTCTTGCTTTTTTCTCGAGCTTAATTTCTGTCTTTGTGTTGAAGTTTTCCCTTTATTATCCTTTGAAGGGCTGGATTCATGGAAAGATATTGTGTGAATTTGGTTTTATCATGGAATACTTTGGTTTCTCCATCTATGGTAATTGAGAGTTTTGCTGTGCATAGTAGCCTGGTCTGGCATTTGTGTTCTCTTAGGGTCTGTATAACATCTGTCCAGGATCTTCTGGCTTTCATAGTCTCTGGTGAGAAGTCTGGTGTAATTCTAATAGGTCTGCCTTTATATGTTACTTGACCTTTTTCCCTTACTGCTTTTAATATTCTATCTTTGTTTAGTGCATTTGGTGTTTTGATTATTATGTGACAGGAGGAATTTCTTTTCTTGTCCAGTGTATTTGGAGTTCCATAGGCTTCTTATATATTCATGGCCACCTCTTTCTTTAGGTCTGAGAAGTTTTCTTCAATAATTTTGTTGAAGATATTTACTGGCCCTTTAAGTTGGAAATCATCCTTCTAGTCTATACCTATAATCCTTAGGTTTGGTCTTCTCATTGTGTCCTGTATTTCCTAGATGTTTTGGGTTAGAATATTTTTGCATTTTGCATTTTCTTTGATTGTTGTGTCAATGTTTTTTATGGTATTTTCCAAACCTGAGATTCTCTCTTCTATCTCTTGTATTCTGTTGGTTATGCTTGCATTAATGGCTCCTGACTTCTTTCCTAGGTTTCCTATTCCCAGAGTGGTCTCCCTTTGTGATTTCTTTATTGTTTCTACTTCTATTTTTAGATCCTGAATTTTGTTCAATTCTTTACCTGATTGGATATGTTCTCTTGTATTTTTTTAAGGGAGTTATTTATTTTCTTCTTATAATCCTCCATCATCATCATCATCATCATGAGAAGTGACTTTCGATCCATATCTTGCTTTTCTGGTGTGATGATGTATCCAGGACTTGCTATGGTGGGAGAGTTTGGTTCTGATGATGCCAAGTAACCTTGGTTTCTGTTGCTTCTGTTCTTGTACTTGCCTCCTGACATCTGATTATCTCAAGTGCTCGCTGCACTCTGTATATCTGATTGGAGCCTGTCCTTCATGTAATCCCAGTTTATTCAGAACTCCTCAGAGTCCAGCTTTCTCTGAGATCCTGTGATTCTGGAATCCTGTGAACCTGAGATTCTAGTTGTGTCAGAGTTCTTGATAGTCAAGCTTCCTCTGAGACCCTAAGATCCTGGTGTGACTAAGCTACTGGGCCCCTGTACTCCTGTTATCCTAAGATTCTGGGTGTGTTACACTGCCTGGGGGACCGTTGGGCTACCTGCTGTGTTCAAAACCAAAGTATACCAGAACTGACTGGAAGGAACCTGAGCTGTTGGTTGGGCAGGTTTCCTGCTCCTGCTGGCACAGATCCCTCATTGTTGTTTTGCAACAGATCCTGTGTTTAATTCACGAGTGATCCTAAGATCCTGGCCTTGCTAGGGCACCTGCTGCATGGAGAGTCCTCTGGGTACAGTGGGACCATCTGCTGAGTTCCAACCTAAGGTGGCCTGGGGCTGGTGCCGAATGAAAGGCCTGAATAAATTTTTATGTAATTTTTTTCTCTAGTTTGGTTTTTATAATTCAGGAAATTTGTTACATGACTTATTAGTACTATTATTTTTTAATTTACCTTTTTATAATTTGGGAAAGCATTTCATTTAATTTTGTTTGATAATATTCACTTTACCAAATCTTCCCAGATCCATTTCCTCTTCTTTAACACTTAATTTTTTTTTTAATTCCTTCAAGAGCAGTGCTGGCCAAAGATTCTTAAATGTTTGTGTTCCCCTGAAGAGTGATACACTTACTAGGTGCTACATTCTTAAAGAAAAATGACTCTCTCTCTCTCCATCTCTCTCTTTCTCTTAACACAGAGAGAGGAGTGAGAGGTTAACAATGGCCAATACTCCATGGCTAGGGGTGTAATTGTGTGTCCCTTCTCTGTGCCTAAATTGGGTTTGGCTTGGCCTTGCACAGGTTTTATGCACACCATCTCAAGAGCTGTAAGTTCAGATATGCAGCTATCCTGTTGTTTCCAGACACAGTGTGTTCTGTAGTTAACCGCCACCTCTTACATTCTTTCTGCCCCCTTCTGCAGTCATCCCTGAGCCTTGGGGAAGAATGCACAAGGTATATGTTCCCTTTGGGCATGAACATTCTGACCATCCCTCAATATCTGTACTCTAGTACAATCTCAATGTTTCCAAAACCTTTTATATAGTAAACAAACAAACAAACAAACAAACCACGAGGGCAAGAGAGGTGTCCCAGTAAATAAAGTTCTTTCTACACCATTGTCATTTTCAGAACCCACATAAAGCCTGGTATGTGCATGTGTTTGTAATTCTAGCATGCCTAGAATAAGATAGAAGACAGTTACACCAAACCTGGAAGCTTATGGGCTAACAGTCCTCAAGCAGTGAACAAGAGACTTTTACCTCAGCAGGGTGAAAGGACAGGATTGACAAATAGAAAAAAAGGTTATGTCCATCTTCCATATGCAAGCTGAGGCAAGTAAGTGCACATAACCACACACACTACCTTCATACACTCACACTCAAACTCACACTCAGAGGCAATCAGATACAAACAAAGATGATACAAATTATACATAAGTACATATTAAAATTTATGAAAATAATATCATAGTATAGCTTAGAGATGTACATTCATATTTTTTTCATAATTTAAAGCAATTTCTAAATTGTCATCTAATTTTCATTCATTTGTTCTGTCTACTAAAGATAAAATGTTTAAAAGAACATGTAGGTTTTCCCATAAAATAATATATTTATAAGGAAATAAACTCAAGGAATTGTAATTCATGTTCTTAAGTCTCATCAGAAAAAAAATTGAAGGAAATATGTTGATTATGCATAGAGGAGAATTTTTCAGTTAAAAAATGAAATAAAAAAAAATCATACACATTTTTCCAAATAAAGCACATCTTTATAAAAAAATTTAGGAACAGTCAGGGTTATACAGAGAAACCCTGTCTCAAAAAACAAACAACAACAACAACAAAAATCAATTTAATTTATGCAGAATAGCTCCTATTTCTTTATCCTATCATGCTAAATAAAATTATTTTTACAAAATTGTCTGGCTTTCATGAATTCTGTGTTTATTATTTTCATTTATTACATTCAAGTTGAATGTGCTTTACTCTGCCAGTTCAAGCCATTTGTGCATACATTTTCAAAGTTGCACTTACTAAAATATACCTTCCTGTTTATTACCTGCAGTTTGTTTTTTTCACCTGTCAAAATGATATTCAGGAAGATCATACATCTGTGTTTTCATTATTTTTAATCCATCCATTGAATGTCATTAGATTCAGTTAAATTTATAAAAACAAATAAAGTATTAGTTTTCTAGGAACATAAAGAGGGTTATTAACATCTTGCTTAATTTCAATGCTCATATCATGATAACAACTCTTCCCTCCGCCTGTCACACAGTTTATTTATTACTGCAATCTGAAGCAGAGATTTTATGCACATTCTATACTTTCATCTTCACAGAGGTATAAGATAAGATGTGTTTTAGTAAGAAAGTTGGAAGTGTGTTCTTAATGCAACATTTAGCTTCCTAGTCCTCTTTTCCTCCCAAAGTTGAACATTTTGTATTTCTTTCTGCCTTACTTGCTCTATATAGTTATAGACTTATATAATCATTTACAGTAAAATCCATGTCACTGATTCAATGTAATGTAGTCTTGAAATATACTTTGCCAAATGATTTATTCCATTACTTTTCAATGTAGCCTTAGTTAAATTCTTAGAAGAGAGCAAAGGGCAAAAAGATTCTTTACCAAAGTATCACAAAACATCTTCTATCACACCTATAATATTTTACCTTCTATAAACCTCTTGGGTTAGTCCTCCAAAGTTCACATTACCCTCAGAACTTAGGTCTTCCAGTAAATAAATTATGAAAATGACACACTAATCTCTGTATATACAATTCAACAAATTTCTATTCCATTTTTTTTTTTATTCCAAATTTCCACAATCTTCCATAACGCCTCCAAGAAATGACATGGTCAGTGTGGTGGTTTGTATATGCTTGGCCCACAGAGTGGCAATATTAGGAGAGGTATTCTTGTTGGACTAGGTGTGGCCTTGTTGAAGGAAGTGTGTCATTGTGGGTGTGGGCTTTAAGACCCTGGTCCTAGCTACCTGGAAGACAGACTTCTCCTGTTTGCCTTTGGATGAAGATGTAGAACTTTCAGTTCCTCTAGCCTCACATCTAGGTAGATGCTGCCATGTTCCCACCTTGATGATAATGGACTGAACCTCTGAACCTATAAGTCAGCCCCAGTTAAATTTAGCACTTTCTAAGAGTTGCCTTGGTCATGGTATATATTCACAGCAGTAAATCCTTAACCAAGGTCATCACATCAACTTTTTCTTAGCCACCATCACTTCTGGCATCAACTTCTATGTTACTTACTCTTAGATTCCTGTGATAAAAAAGAAGAAGAAAGAGCAAATTATAAAAGAATGTATTTACTTAAGCATAAGGTTTCAGAAGGATAAGAGTATCTCATGGCAGGGAAGCATGGTAGCAAGCAACAGGCTTGCCAGAAGGAGCAAGAAACCGCAAAAATACATCTTCACCTACACATGACCCAGAGTGAGAGAAAAAGAGAGAAAGAGAGAAAGAGAGAGGCAGGTACAAACTTGATGTGTCTATGAATTCTCGACACCAGTCCCCATAAAGGCTACACCACCTACCCAAACAGTGCCAGTAACTTAGGAACAAGTATTAACTCTGGGATACTATGGGGTGCATTTCTCATTCAAATCACCACAATGGGTGTTCTAATACTAAGACATTATTTTAGATGAGGATTATAGTTAGTTAATGGAAGAAATTTATAAGGAATAATGACAATAAATTAAACCTGTACTATATAGCAATTTTACTTACATTCACTGTTTTTAATCAGTATTGTTTCAAAATTCTATCCATTATGGCATACTGCAGGATTCACAATGATATGACACAACCCTGTCACCATTTTTGAATGATATTTCAAGTTTTTGCTTCTTGACCTCCTACTACATACATAAATTTAGTGTCTTATTAAGTTTTGACAAAATGAGGAAAAGTCAAATTTCATGAAGAACATTCCACAAGACAAGGAGTAAATTCCAAAGTAGTAACTTACAAAGGTAAAAGTAACAGCTTGAAAATGGACGTCTCACGGCACCATTGGAAAGTATATGACAAACATCACTGTACCAGTCACATATTCAATCCTAGCAAAACTCCTGAAAGGGCCAAAAGTTTATCTTCATGTCTAGAACAGAAATGACCCCAAAATAGTAGACACAAAGTCAATTTTAAAAGGAAAGAAATCTTATGTTTTCTGTAATTCAAATTAAATGGCTGTTTCTGATTACCATTGGACATGATAGTGGAAACAACAATTTACTCTTATAGAAAAGAATGCTTCAAAATTAAATATCTTTTCATATTTGGAAAGTACTTCTTTATAATTACAGATGAGAATCAACTACAATGGTCACAGTGAAGGGAGTATCTACAATTCTTTCTCCAATATCCACTGCAAGGACACATGTGTTTCACACTGGAGAACAAAATTATCCTGATACAAGTAACAATTTGGTTGAGAAATTTTGTTAGAGAAAATTACATATATACACAAATGTGTGTCTGTGTGTGTCATTCATTTACTTGATTTGTGTACTGTGCATTGCATAACTACTGCATATAGAATTAATAATTCATTAATTACCATGATAAACAATTGTCAGAAATTTGTGAATATACACTTAGTCTTAAGGAACACATTAGCTAATAGTGATTTCTCACACATTCAGACTTTCAAAATATAATCCTCTATTCACATAAGATGAAGAATAGTTTAGTTTCTTGTTACCCAGAATATTATTAATCATGATCATTGGAAGCTTTAGAAATGAATGTGTTCAAACTCTGTGTAAGCTCTGTAGTTTTCCCAACTAATTGTTTGTTGACTAAATTATTTTATTACTTCACATCCCAATCACAGCTTTCCTTCTCTCCTCTTCTCCCAGTCTCTCCCTCTCACCTCACTTTCCCCCACATCTACTCCTCTTCCCCTTCTCCTCAGAAAAAGACAGACATGCCATAAATATCAACCAGTCTTGGCATATCAAGGCACAGTAGGACTGCATGCATCTTCTTCTAGTCAGGCTAGACAAGGCATCCCAGTTAGGGGAAAGGGATCCAAAGGCAGACAATGTAGTCACATATAGCCCCCATCCAGCTTCAGGACTTCCACAGAATGACTGTTGTGGATAGCCCTGGAGCTAATTATATTTGATGTTAATTCCATTCTCCAGTGAGTGGCCAGGAACCAGGAATGAGTCACTCAGGTGATTTCCTGTAAACCTGCTTCCCACAATAATTTGTAAAATAAAGGAGAGCTGATGACTGGGCAGATGAAAGGGAAGGTGGAGCAGAAGGTGAGAGAGAGAGAAGAAGGAGAAACTGGAAGAGGGAGAGGATACAGAGGAGGAGGAAGAAGAAAAAGACATCGGAGCAGAAGCACATGGCCTGGAGAAACTGCAAGTTCTAACGGGTCTCATAAGCTGTGGAAGATGGTAGTGTAATGGTAGATCTGCCCAATCTAGGCACACAGCATATGAACTGTGTTGTGTTTTCATTGTTGGGCATTTTCGGGAGGAGATTTACTAGCTGCACAACTGTTACGTATATCCAGAAGACCTAGTTCCATCCCAATTATGGTGCATTGTTGGCAGGTCTCTTGGTGAGCCTCTGTGAATCCACATTAGTTGATTCTGTAGGTTTTCTTATGGTGCCCTTGACCCTTCTGGTTCCTTCAATCCTCCCTTCCACTCTTCTACAGGATTCCTCAAGCTCCACTTAATGTTTGGCTGTGGGTCTCTGCATCTGTTTCTAACAGTTTCTGGGTGAAGCCTCTCTGATAACAGTTGAGCTAGACTCCTGTCTGCAAATATAACAGAAAAGCATTAATAGTGTCAGGGAAGGCTCCCTCTCATGGCATGGTCTTTAGCTGGGCCAGTAATTCGTTGACCCTTCCCTTAAATTCTACTCCCAACTAATTTTTAAAATAAGGTTACGATAACAAAGGACAAATAAACCATATAAAATAGTATTAGTTAATAATCACTTATACTTAATAGAACATGATTTTTTCTTAAATATGGGTAATTAACTAATTGATTTGAATAGCAATTGTGTGATTCATTTTTTTGCTGATTATACCAGTGACATGTATTAGAGAGTACAAAATAATTTCATATGGTGGTCATATAGTAATTTCAACATTTAGCAATAGATTAAACTACTTTCAAAAGTACTAAAAAGATTTCCTCCAGAATATAAAACCATATTAAGTATAAAAATAAAGGCTTTACTAGTTGTACACTAAATGACATTTATAGGGAATTGGAAAGAATATGAAAATAAAATAAAATAATTCTAATACTGCAAAAGGAAAGAAAGAACTAGAAGGTTTTAAAGAAGAGGATCATTTTCTAAAACTATTGCTTTGTCATGACTATCATTGTTTGGATTGACTTAATGTCCTTCATGGATATGAATAAGCGTCATCCTCTACTTGGGCACATGTAGGGTCAAGTCTTGTACTCTGGGTAATTGGGAGCAGCAGCTACTTTAAATGAGCCAATCGACTTTACAAGTTCCCTTATTTTTGTTGTTTTTAATTTGCTTTTTATTAGATTAAATCTTTCAGAGAAATTCTCTTCTCTTTCATAGATGGTTACCCAAATAATGAGGTCATACATATACACTCTTACTATGAGAATTAAATTTGGCTGTATAACTCTAAATTTTTTACCCAAAGCCTTTGAATTTCCATTATTTTAAATGGGATATATTATCTTTAACTGGGCAGGCTGAGCAATGCACCCATCTCTGTATTTAATGACCAGACCTTCTTGTGTAAATATGTATGAGTTTTCCCAGCAAACCTTGCATCCCTTTCTCACCACTCTGCAAAATCAATAGTGTCAGAGGGAAAATATCAAAGGGCTTCTCTTAGGTCATAACAATCTGTTAATTTTCAAGAGAATGTCTTAATAGACATTTTTCTAAGGTATGGTTTCTATTGCTGTAAAGATGAACCATGACCATCACAACTCTTAAAAATGAAAACATTTAACAAGGGGGTGGCATGCAAGCTTATATGATACCTACTTCAACAAGACCACACTTCCTATAGTGACATCCTTTATAAGCCTATGGGAGCTATGTAAGGAAGAGACAGACAGTACAGGAGGAAAAAAACTACAGTACAGGAATATAGTAGAGTTCATGATGAATAGTAGAGTTAAGAGGGAGAGTAGAGTAGCAAAGAAAGGGAGGAGGCAGTTTTACTGGGAGAGTTTTACAGAGACAGTTTGAAGAGAGAACAAGCTAGAAATAGCCAGAAGATAAGAGCATATTGCCAAAGTTACTGTAAGGCCAACCAGAGCAATTCAGCAGAGGCCAAGAGAGAGAAGCCAGATTCAGTCAGTCAGCCTGAAGAGGAGTTTCAGCCAGAATAGTTGACTTCACCAACCAGCCAGAGCTCAAAAAGAACTAGGAAGCAGTGAGCTTACTCAGTAGTAAGTCTCAGAAGCTGAGAACATTCTAGGCCTAGATAATACTGCATGGAGTCTAGAAGACCCCCTGGACTAGATCTAGTTTAGCAGGCAGAGGCAGTAAGACTCCAGGATGACAATTACAACAGGTAAATAAAAGTTACATTTACAATCTATTCTACTTCTCTTCCATAGACAGCTCTATCTGTCCCCTCCAGCTAGTCCCTTCCTACATACCTAACCTCTAGCCTTATAACAATTTTAATACTGAACTTTGTACCAAGCATAACGTAAGTTTTAATCATTTGACAGTTTTCAATTTATTTGGCAAATAAACATAGTAAAACTTCAAGAGTAAGTACACATATTTTCCAAGCTTAAATGCCACACACTCTGGTCGAGTCAGCTTGACAGGCTGAGGCTTGGAAGCTACTCACGAGGCAAAAGAGTTTCACAGAAACTCACTCCTGGAGTCTGGCGTTCTCTCTAACCCATACATTAATTTACCATTCCCGCGTTAGTCTAGTGTATGAATCCATGTGCTCTCTTTTAGTATTATTCTATTATAAGTGCCTTTTAAGATTCAATTCTGACATAGCTAAAGCCTTTGCCAGTGTTCCAACAGTCCTAGAAAGTCCTTGAGCAAGACCTTGGGCTTGGAATTCAGTAAGAATATTGCTATTCAGTGGCATTCAGAATAGCCTCTGGTATTATACTATCACTTAGAATAAAAGCCAACTCGCTCCCATATACAGGAATTTACAATGGTTTAGGAAGTAGATCGGGGTGTGGTTTTAGAGTATTGCATTATTCATGAGATGGTTAGCTAGAACGGAACTTCCTAGTTAGAACCATGACTTGGGTGTGAAAGCCCTTGCCCTAGGAGTGAAAAGATCTCACACCTGGCTTCTAAGACTATAGCTGACCTTAGATAGGGCTGACTTTGTCTCAGTTATTTTTATTGCCCAGTTCCCTCCAATCTCTGTGTTTTCATTCCTCAGTTCTGTGTAAGAATCATTAAGCTTCCGGTTAACTCATTTGTACCTTGCGGGTATGTCACCCAACTTCCTTATTGTCTTCTGTATAAAAAGTTTGATGCCCGATTTGACAAAATACATTCAGATTCTACACAACCTCTCCTGTGTGCATCTGTCTGTCAATTCATCCGACGCTTTGCCCACCTGCGACTAGAGACCCGTTCCACGCAGACAAAGGGGCCCAGAGTGTCCGAGGCACTTAAACACAACTATAAAGCATCGATTTTAATTTCATGAATTATCCTCATTTTTATGTATTTATCTATAGTGTTTCTCAATTGGATTCATAATCACACCCAGGTCTAAACTGTGTTAGAAGTTTGAACACTTTCATCATATAACCATTTTCTTGTTTTAGGTACTGATTTTGAATCTAGGGCACCACAGATTATCATGCGTGAATATGACAATAGATACACATGTTCCTAGTTTTATTTCATTTTCTTTTTCCCTTTTGTTTGGTTATTCCCTTTGTTCCTAGAAGAAGCTAGAATGTCCTTTCCCAGGCAGGTTAGGTAGAGGATATGGATCCAATGGCAGGCAACAGAGTCACATACAGCCCCTGCTTTAATTGTTAGGCAACACACAGGAGGAACAAGCACACATCTGTCACAAATATTTAGGGAACCTAGTCCAGCCCCTGCATGATCTTTGGTTGGTATTCCAGTCTCTGTGTACCTCAGTAGGCCCAGAACAGTGGTCTCTGTAGGTCTTCTGTTCATGTCCTTGAGTCCTAGGCTTGTCCAATCCTGTCCCCCACTCTTCTACATTACTCCCCAAGCTTCACTAGATCTCTGCATCTGTTTCCATCTGCTGCTTGTGGATGCATCCACTCAGGAGACAGTTATGCTAGGTTCCTGTCTGCAAGCATAGCAGAGTATTAGTGTCAGGGGTTGTCTCTCTCCCTTGGAATGGGTCTAAAGTTGGGCCAGTCATTGGTTGGCTATTCCATCAGTTTCTGCCCCATCTCTGTTCATGCACATTTTGTAGGTGGGACAAATTTTGTGTTGAAGGTTCTCTGGGTGTGGGTTGTTTCCTTTTTCTTTGATTTTTTTTTTTTAAAGAGAATCTTGCCCAGTTTATCACACTGGCTGTCACTCTCAAACATAGGGTCATCTTACCTTGGACTCATCAATGGATAGGGTAGGTGTTTGCCACTATGACCAATTTAAGCATTTGCTAAACAAAACAAATAAACAAAGCAAACAAAGCTAGGTGCTTTATTCTAAAGTGATTGTGAAAATATACATCAGTGCAACTTCAATAAATTGCCAACAAAGTACAAAACACAATCTTGTTAAGATAATTTAGTTTTGTTTACTAATAATGCTTTGAAATTGATGTCATTTCAATTTCATAGAATTTCTAGGATTAGGGTGAATGGGTTTGTATTATTTGTCCTTCACTCAGAAAACACACATAGAGATAAGAATACAATTATTCTGAGCCATTCTTTAAAATTTGCATTGAGTTGCTGAATCTTGAAGACCTTTGCTGATCATTTAGTCACATAAAAGTGGAATAAACTAAAGTTAATACAGTGGCCTAAACAAGTTCAATGACACACCAGTAACTCTGCAAGTGAATTCACACAGAAAATCATACAGAAGCTACCTGCATGGAAAAACATTTCCATTTCATGTGATTACTAATTACCAAACAACAGAAACAATAACTCTACCTTAGCATCCGTAATGACAGATTATTTGTTTGTTTTCCTCTTTTTACAGAACATCCCTTTCTGCTGCTCACCCAGCTGTTACTACACACCTGAAATCCCTAGACTCTCTCCAGTTTTTAAAAGTTTTCAATGACCAATTTACACTAAGTATCCCGAGCTGTAAATATGGAATGGGTGGGGTGGAGCACTTGCATGAAAAATTCATAATGACTCTGAAAACTGCGTTTCCCAACCCATATTTATCTCTATGACTGGAGTTCTGAAACTGCTGTTGCCTAGGAGAGGCCATAAAGAATTATCTACAAATTTACAACATCTGTATTGGTAATGGGTTGAAAAACTATATCCCCAACACCAAAAAGAAAAAAAAAGCTTATGTAAGTATGACACATGGCTAGTTCTTCCTGCTAATGAGTAATATATATGTTTGTATCTGTCTTAAAGAAGACTGTCTTATCAAGCAAACCACCCCAGATTCTCAATCTCAGGACTTAACAGAAAATGTTTGAGTTACCTTTTGTTTCTGCCTCTCCTTATCTGAGGGTTAGAGCTTGAAAATAAACTAATAAAAAGAAAACATACACAATCCTTTGTACCATAGTGTGTTTCACCATAGCACGGCCACATGCTCTGACTCACCAACTTTCGCTCATTCCAGAATCCTAAGTAGCATTATTACCTTGGCTAATATGTAGGTGCCATTATTTGCATGATAAATTTGGAATTCTGGAGAGGCAAACAAATGCATATCAGAAAACTAGGTTATTTTCCTTAATGTTTTATTTTCTAAAATATATGCAGAGAGGTTGTAAAGACATATTTAAGCAAACCAAACAGCTATAGCACACACATTAAGATGAATGCTACTATTTTTCAATTATCATGCTTTATTGAAAGTAACAAAGAGGTCAAATGACAGATTCTGTGCTTAACTCTCTGGTTCTAATGTTGTGTGACTTGTAAGATAAAAAAATTCAGGTTTTAGTTTTTACATGTCCATGCTATCATATTTTCCCTATTTCCAAATCCATGATTTATTTATTGATCAATTTATTTATTTATATTCCCACATCTGAAAATGTTTTCACTAAATAAATATTTTCTTATTTATAACATCATAAGGATCTCTGTATAAACTGTGTAAAGCCACCTTATAATTGTTTCCTCAAAACATGCACAGAAGATTTTAAAATGTCTATATCATCCATAGAAGGAGAGCTTAGAATCATGCATTTCTCGAGGCATAGTGTCTTATGTGATCATTAAGAAATTGTTTGATGTATACATTATGTTTTACTTACACATTATTATTGTACAGCCAATAGCATTAATTTCAATATGAAGTTGAATTTTATACTTTAGTTGTGGTATTTTCATAAGGACAAAATCTTAGTAGGATACAGAATTTAAAAATTACATATGTTCTGTAATATCATATGTAATATAATATATAATAATGTGATAGGTACATTCAAATTTAGATCCTACATCATCCTGCACCCCTATAGCAAACCTTCCTGTGAGGGGCAGTCCTGTGGTAGCATCTGGTTTCTGGCTGTCAGTACAAGATTGAACTAGCTTGAATTGTCTGGAGCTGAGATCAGACTTGTATACAGTACACATAAAAGTTTCTCTTGAGGGGAATTTTCTAATGTAAAATCAAAAATTAACTTTCAGAAAACAAAGCATATCACCTGTTCACACATGACACTCACAGTAACAGATACCTTGTAAAACCCATGTGAAGAAAATGTTAATAATTACTACCATTGTTCCCTTGGAGGGGGGGGATTAAACCTGAAAATTGGTGGCAGAGAAACGGGGATTGGAATCAAAGAGAAGACAGATTCTCTCTGTACCCAACTATTTCTATTAGAGTACTGAGCCATGCTCCTGTACAGAATTGAGACCACGCCTCTCAGGCATGGAGGAGGGTGGCAGTTCAGAGGTGCTTGTCAGCTCTTATCAGCCTTGTCTTCCTTGGCTGCAAACTTGGGAAAGTTCTCACAGGAACATACCCTGGGAGAAATTGGGGCTTCATTTCTATCTGAAAATTCTAGAGGGTAATCCATCTTCCTGCTCGTTTAATTTGTCAACAAAGTTTAAGATCTCGGGGTTTTAGCTTGTTCTGAGTAAGAGGCTAGACTTACCTTACCTCATATTCTCCTTCTTCCATCATTATAGCCGGGCGTGGTGGCACACGCCTTTAATCCCAGCACTCGGGAGGCAGAGGCAGGCGGATTTCTGAGTTCGAGGCCAGCCTGGTCTACAAAGTGAGTGCCAGGACAGCCAGGGCTACACAGAGAAACCCTGTCTTGAAAAACCAAAAAAACAAACAAACAAAAAAACCCATCATTATAGAGAGCTACAATATCATGTCCTTCTCAGCTCCACATACCTCTTTCAGTCTTCTCCTCTTTCTTACTTCTCTGTGTTTTCTGCCTTTTTAATCCTCCTATTTTGAAATTATAATATAATTACATCTCTGCTTTACCTGTCCTCCCTCCAAGCCTTCATATATACCCCTCCACATGCTTCTTCAAATTCACAGCCTCTTCTTTCACTAATTACTACTACATGCATATATTTTCACATAGATTTCTAAGTATAACCTATTCAGTCCATATAATGCTGCTTGTATATGTTTTCACGGCTGATATTTTATTCTTTAAGATGTCTGTAATTTATATTTTTAATTTAATTTTAACTTTCTTTATTTATTCACTTTACATATCGCTCACTGCCCCCTTCAGAGTTACCCCCTCCCACAATGCTTCCCCCATCTCCTCTTCCCATCTACCCACCAGGGTAGACCTTACCCTGGCACTTCAAGTCTCTGTGAGGCGAGGCACTTCTTGTCCCTCTAAGGCCACACAAAGCAGCCCAGCTAGAAGAACATATCCCACATACAGGCAACAGCTTTTGGGCTAGCCCCTGCTCCACATGAAGACCATGCTGCACATAAGCAGCAGAGAGGCTGAAGTCCATCCCACGTGGGTTTTTTGGTTTGTAGTTTACATCTCAGTTTGTCTTATAGGTGATTATATTTTTCCAAGTTAAAAACCTAAAAACTGAAGATTGTACAGATGACTCACAGGTTAAGAGTGGGTCCTGTTTTTCCAGAGAGCCAGAGTTCAGTTTCCAGCCCCAACCACTGAACGGTATGCGATTCCCGCTCCTGAGGATAAATGCCCATTTCTGGCATCCATGAGCACCCTCACTCACGGGTCATGCACTCACACATGAATGTAAATAAAAATGAAAATACATTTTTTAGTGGAAACCTAAAATATAACTGAAACTTTTAATGGAGAAACTAATGTGTCCAGTAATATTTTTAATATTGACTAGTATTTAACTGAATTATAAGGCTAACTAATGCTACACTAATGTAGTGATGTCTTTTAATTATGTATCCAGTAGTAAAAACATAATTAAATTTTTTCATTAAAACTCAAAAGCTTATTGCAATCGTTAGTGAGATGTTCTAACACAACTAATCTTGTTCATTTCTCATGTATGAGCAATAATGTAAACAATTCAGAATCATATTGGAAGTAAAACATCTGGACCCATCATCAACATGACAATTATTCAGTAATTTGCTAATTTGAATATGGAATTTTGTCCCAAAAGAAAAGTTTGATTTTGAAAACAAGTTGTAGCAGCCTTGTTCTGACTTTGACAGAAGAGCTAATGCCTTTCTTGTCTGAACTTTTCTCTTTTTTTTATTAGATATTTTCTTCATTTACATTTCAAATGCTATCCCCTTTCCTAGTTTCCTCTCCAAAAGTCCCCTATACCCTCCTCGCCCCCCCCCCCCAACTCACCTACTCCCGCTTCTTGGCCATGGCATTCTCCAGTATTGGGGCATATAATCTTCGCAACTCTAACAGACACTAAAGTTTCAATCTATTATAAATAGAGAATGAAATTTGAACAATAGCAAGATGATATATGAAAAATATAAGCTACATATACGTATTTCTATTGAGACTTGAAGGCCAATATTATGATGGAATGATGGATACACGGTTTCTTTGGGTCAGGAGGAAGAAGGAGAAAAAAATTTATAATTTGAAATAAGTGAAATTTACAATGTTTCTTTTAACATTTTTCAAAAATATAGAGAACTTAAGTCTTTTTTTAATTTATTCTTTAATATTTTTTTACAGTCTAGACTTTATTCCATTCTGGGTCCACACTTTGTTCTACATCCCATACCTCCTTCCCCCATCTCCAAGAGGATGTTCCCACCCCAATCCCTACCCCACTAGACCTCCCCACTCCCTGGGACCACAAGTCTCTCTAGGGTTAGTTGCATCTTCTCTGACTGAGTCCAGACCTGGCAGCTGCGTATGTGTTGGAGGCTGTCTGGTTGATGGCTTAGTGTCTGGGAGATCTCCGGGGTCCAGGTTTGCCTCAGACCAGCCTCAGTCGGCCCCCCTCAATCCGCAGGAGAAATCAGGTGGGCAGGGGGTCTGTGGCAAGAAGGGTGGCGAACAGACACGGACACAAGGGAGTGTGCTGTATCTGAATGCAATTTGTCAAAGTGAGCGTCAGTCTTATATATTACAGGAAACAAAGAAATTAAGTGATACATTATGGCCATCTAAGGTACATTGAAGTTATCTGATGCAAAATTACTTTTACAACAAAACAGAGGTATTTGTACTTAAGAGCTAACAGCAACCAACTGGGATCAAAAGCAGCCCCACCTAAGGTCAGCTTAATCTTAGAAGCCAGGGTCAAGGGCTTCATACTCTTGCCATAGTTCCAATTCTAGTCTATTGTACAGTCCACCTTCTGCCTGGGCCATCGTAAATTCCTGTGTAGTGACTCAGCTATCAATAGTTCTAGGTATTTACTCTAGTTCCTTCTTAGACCACAACCTTCCTTCTTCCTAGGGCATTGTAAATTCTTGCATATGGGAGTAATTTGGCTGCTCTTTAAAGTATCTGTAGGGAATCTCCATTTGTCAGAAGAACTCACCAACTTTCTTAGTCTACCATACCTGACTGTAATGAAGATTCTAAGTATACTTTGCTAAACTTGCCCTGAGATTTCTAACTCTTATCCAATAAAATACTGTAAGAAAGCATGCAAGACTTTCCTCACTATCTCAGGGACAGATCTGGGGCATTCTTGATATGGGAATGCCAAGGTTCCAGGAGACTAAGTTTCCGTGAAAATTTTGCCTCAGGACTTCGTCCAGGTTTTTAGGCCTGTCACGTGTGTCACTACTAGAGCGGATGTAGCACAGGTTAGTTGAGACTGCTGTTCTTCCTATAGGGTCACCCTCCTCCTCAGCTTCTTCCAGCTTAAGTATTATTTTAAAATCACTTTGGAATATAAGACTTCTTTGTTTTGAAACACCAGACTTAATTAAAGCCAGAGCAACACAGATAAACATAATGAAGCACAAGCAAGCAGAATGGCTTTGAGTGATAAAAATAGTTATGTATCATAGATTATACTAAGTTCATAGCATGTATGTATGTTAAAACATGTGCAAAGCTCATATTTAAATAAGCATACAAAGAAATGTAGATGAAAGATTATTTAATAAAGTATTTCTTACAACTTTCAAAAATTAATGTTTTCTTGGCAACTGTTGGGTTAGCTTTCTTTTTTTATAGGCAAAGCATACTACTGAGTAATTCTTTCAGTTACACAGAAATAAAGGACACTATATATTTTGCACCCTTGAATTTATAATAATATAATTCATTATAGGATGCTAATGTAAAAGCAAATTCATCTCGCATTCTAAAAATTAGCCTATAAAATTAATTCCTCAAACCAAACAAAGCACAATTAAAAAACTTGTACCAAGAGACAAACATTTGAATCTTAATGGTGTGTTAGCCTCTATTTTAATATCTGAACAATATGCCACACCATAAGAATAGAGTAATTTTTAGAGTAACGATTTCATTCTATGTACTTGCTGACTGTTGGGCAGTGTTAAAAGTCAGTTTCTGAGGCTTAGATAAGAAGCTATATTCAGGAAGCATGCACTAAGAATTGCTTGGAGCTCTTAGGGACCCACGTGGTGAGAGGGGAATTGAGTTAGGGACCATGCAGGCCACTCAAAACAGGAGGACTCAAAACATTAAGGTTATTTTTTCTTGTAAATATTAGACTAGAGTTTTATTCATATAATGTAATACCATCCTTCCATCCCAAGTAGTCAACAAAGCTTGATAAATGACAAAAGATTTAGGATCATTGCAAGCATATACAGAAAAAGCAAATGAGTATCTTCATCCATTGAAATTCTTGGAGAATGAAATCTTTCAGATTCAAGAGACAGAGAAATATAAATAGTCCCACGTGGGTTGCAGGGGCAACAATGTCTGTATTCTAAACTAAGTGGAAGTTGACAAAATAAAACTAAAACAAATATATTGCAAAATAAACAAAATAACAACATCAATAAAAACTTTTTCTACTTACTCCACCGTCTTTGCTTTCCTTTGGATCTAAGGCAGTGTAAAAAATAATAATAATCAAGTATTATATGCCCTAGAAAATAGAACCGAGAAAAAAAAGCAGATGTAGGGAGACTTTCTGCTAGGAAGGGATGATCTCAGAGATGCATCTGCTAGAGAACACATATGAGCATAATTCATATGTCAAATGAAAGCAAATAATCTTCTCAAACACATAAAACTTCAAGGAGATAAAGATGAAGGGAGAAGTCTCTGTCCTGAATTTATCAGTGGTGGCCATTTGACTTTGCTAACTTAACACAAACTTAGACATATCTAAGAAGAAAGAAGCTTAGTTGAGAAAGTGCCTCCAAAAAGATTTCCCAATAGACAAGACTGTAGAAAATTCTCCTGACTAATGCTTCATTTGGGAGGATCATTGTGGGTGGTTGCATCACTGGATAGATAGTCCTGAGTAGTATAAGAAAGAAGGGTAAGCAAGGCTTTGGGACCAAGTCAGTGATTAGCCTTCCCCCATGGCCTTTCACTTTCTGCCTCCAGGATCTTGCATTAAATTTTTGCCCTGACTCCCTTCAATGATCAGTGTGATCTATGTTGTAAAATGAGAAAATCCTCTTCATTCCCAAATTACTTTTGGTCAATGTACTTAATTATAACAATAGAAACACTAAGAGAGAAATTGGCACAACGGTCATGGGACTGTGCTGTTGTAGACCTTACCTTGTTTTAGGAGAGGGTTGTGAAAAGAGTTTGGGCTAGATATTATATTTTCAGAGCTTATGAGCTGCTGTAGGAACTTAGATGATAATGATTCAAGCAGAGAAAATGATAAAGGCCTGGCTTGTGAAATTTTCGAGGGAACTTTGCAAAGTTCTTTAAAGACTCTTTTCGGAACTTTCAATATTTTTAATTGAGAATCTGGGGTTCTGAGATGTGACTGTGGGATGGCAACTCCATCCCTCACTTGATGCCCTGTCTTCCTGTTGGAGGTGTGCTCTATAAGTTCCCTCTCCCTACTGTCAGGCATTTCATCAAAGGTCCCTCCCTTTGATTCCTGAGAGGCTCTTACCTCCTAGGTCTCTGGTGCATTCTGGAGGGTCCCCCCAACCTCCTATTTCCTAAGGTTGTCTGTTACATTGTTTCTGCTGGCCCTCAGGGCTCAGTCCTTTTCTCTCACCCAATACCAGATCAGGTTTCCCTCTCCTCCCTTTCCTCCAATTTCCTTCCCAGGTCCCTCTCTCCCTCCCTCTCCAATTGTGATTGCTTTCTTCTCTCTCCCAAGTGGAACTGAGGCATCCTTACATGGGCACTTCAGCTTGTCCACCTTTTTGAGTTCTCTGGACTGTATCTTGGGAATTCAATTCTGAACTTTTTTTTTTGACTAATATCCACTTATTAGTGAGTACATACCATGCATGTCCGTTTGAGTCTGACCTCACACAGGATGTTATTTTCTAGTTATATCCATTTGCCTACAAAACTCAGGATGTCCTCATTATTAATACCTAAGTAGTATTCCATTGTGTAAATGAACCACATTTTCTGTATCCATTCTTCTGTTGTGAGACATCTAGGTGGTTTCCAGCTTCTAGCTATCACAAATAAGACTGCTATGAACATAGTGGAACACGTGCCCTTGTGGCATGGTGGGGCATCTTTTGGTTATATTCCCAAGAGTGATATTGCTGGGTCTTCAGGTAGATCTATTTCCAATTTTCTGAGGAACCTTCAGATTGATTTCCAGAGGGGTTGTGCCAGTTTGCAGTCCCACCAGCAATGGAGGAGTGTTCTTCTTTCTCCACATCCTCTCCAACATGTGTTGTCACCTGAGGTTTTGATCTTAATTGATCCTTTCTGAAAGAATTACAGGGATGGAAATGAAGAGGATCCTGAGGAAAAGAATGTCCGGTAACAGGCCCAATGTGGGATCCAGCTCAAGGGAACGTCCCAAGTCCTGACACTATTACTGAGGCTATGGAGCACTCACAAAAAGGGACCTATCATGACTGCCCTCTGAAAATCCAGCAAGCAGCTGAAAGAGTCAGATGCAGATATTTGCAACCAACCAATGGACAGAAGCCTCTAACCCCTGTTGTTGAATTAGAGAAGGCTGAAAGAAACTGAGGACAAGGGCGATCCTGTAAGAGGACCAGCCATCTTACTTAATCTGGACCCCCGAGATCTCTCAAACACTGGAACACCAACAGACAGCATTCACCAGCTGATATGAGGCTCCCAACACACATACAATAGAGGACTTCCAGGTCTGTGTTCCTTCACAGATGATGTACCTAACCCTCAAGAGCCTGGAGGCCCCAGAGAGTTTAGAGGTCAGGTGGGGTGGAGGGTGGGGGAATCCACATGGAGGCAGAGTGGGGTTGGGAGGAGGTGTGGGATGTGTAGCAGTCAGAGGGTGGATGGGGGAGGGCAGGGAATGGAATATGGGGTGCAAAAAATAAATTAATTTGAAAAAATTAAAAAATAAAAATAAAAATATTTTATAGAAAAAAAAAAGAATCTGTGGTCTGGTCATCAGGGACTAAAGTATAAACTGTGTTTAGGAGTAGACCAGCATCACTGAGGTAAAATCTTTTGGGACCTGTTCTCAGGGTCAGCATATAGATGTCATGGGCCACAGTGAGCTAAGGCTGTACCTCATAATAGCCAAACATAGTAATATAAAAGCCAAGCAAGTGGTAAGGTTTTGAAGGCATGAAAGTATCATGGAACACAGCTGATGGTTGGCATTGTGAGAGTCCAAGAGTAGCCACTGGTGAAAGTGAATCCTCAGTTTTGATAAGCCCTAGATTTGGAGTGAAGTTAAAACTTGGTACTATGCAGCAGGATTATTGTCTCTTAATAAAGATTAAGAGCGGTGCCTTTTGAAGGTATAGCTCAGTTACAGGAGAAGAATTAACATTTGGGAGATATCAGTACCACGGGACAACAAGAAAGAACAGCAGCAGTGGGGAGTGAAACACCCCTGAGCCTTCAAGGTGTGTATTTGTTCTGTGAATAGGATATTCAAAGTTAAGGAGTGGCTCAAACCCTCTAGAACACAGAGTCCAATATATCTGCCCCTGAGTTTTTCACTATTGGAATTTGGTTGTTTTGATTTGCATGTAAAGAGGCTGAGAACATTCTAGACTGTTCATGCTGTTAAACAAGCTCATTCCTTTCTAGCACTTACTGATCTCTGGCTCTCTGGTTCAACTCAGCTGTTCCAGCTCAAAGCTCCTCTCCAAGGTAACTGATTCAATAGGTCTTGTCTCTCAGGGCCTCTCCTTAATTGCTCTGCTTGGCATCAAACTAACTCTGGCAATCTGTTCTAATCTTCTGGCTCCTTCTCATTGTATAGCTCATTCTTCCTTGATCAAGGTCTAACTTATTATCACTCTTCATCCTGTCTCTTTCTTGGAGTGAGAAAGTATATAACTTGATTTTGATTTTTAAAAACACCAGCAGCTGAGAGACTATGAACTTTTAAGAAGATGTTTGGATTTTTAAAGAATACTTATGCTTTTAAAATATTGAAAGTTTTAAAGACTGTGGGACTTTTAATGGTATATTACTTATATCAGGATACTAATATGAGATCTTGGGATTAAACAAGAAAGAAAACTTTTGGTTTAATAAGTGATTTTCTGTGTGTAATATTGACAACGAGTCACACATAGAGAATTAAAATAAATAGAGATAGACCGACAAAAAAAGAAGAGGAAATGCTTATACTTTAAATTGTTATGGACTTTATAATAAATGTGGAAATTAGGACCCAGGATTCCACAAATTTCTTCACTTAGAATTCATATTGTAGACTGTGAACTTCATCACTGTTTTATCAGTAAAAGCATCCCAATAAAATGATAACCACCTTTTACCATAAAATTCAACTGGGGAGTGTCACTTGGCATGGTAGTGAAGGCTTGTAACTTCAGCTACTCAACTACTGGGGAAGCTAAGGTAGTGGAACCATGTCGGAATGCTCTGGGCTAAAGATTTAGCTCAAGGCCACTCTGTGGGATTTAATAAAATCTTGTCTCTCATATATACTGTCTGAAAATATATTTCGGTGGTATAGTAGTGGCCTTATTTCAATCCATAGCATTGCCAAAATTCAGCAACAAAACTTAAAGCAATATACAATAATAGTTCTGAAAATGGGCCGTTATATTCCCATAATGTTTCTAAAGAAACTAACCCAAATATACCTTTAGTGATAGGATCTGCATGAAGAAGAGGAATGGTAAGAAATCGACAGTAAGAAATGGAGGAGAAAATGTGGGTTTTTAAATATAGGTAGGATCAGAAAAGTGTCTCCTATATAAAGAGGAAAAAAACATAATATAAACACGCACACAGGCACAACAAGTAATATGGTCAATGCTGGCTACATTACTGTGGTCAACTACTTTAAAGGAAAGGAATTAAAGAAATAAACAAGTTTTTTTTTTAACATAGTGTTCAGTGCTGCTATTCTATCATTGTATAGCTTCTTTGATAATGGATGCAAGCAATAAAAGGCAGAACTTCTCAAGTTTATTAGAAAACCAAATATGATTTTCTTTCTTCTGGGCCACAAGTCAATAAGAGGTTATGAAAGAAAGAACTGTCATGGATAATATTGACTGAAAAAGCCAAAGTCATCTAAGAAGTCCCTTAGAAAAACAGGTGATTGGGTTACCTCACTCAGGATAATGCCCTCCAGGTCCAAACATTTGCCTAGGAATTTCATAAATTCATTCTTTTTAATAGCTGAGTAGTATTCCATTGTGTAAATGTACCACATTTTCTGTATCCATTCCTCTGTTGAGGGCATCTGGGTACTTTCCAGCTTTTGTCTATTATAAATAAGGCAGTTATGAACATAGTGGAGCACTTGTCCTTCTTACCGGTTGGGACATCTTCTGGATATATACCCAGGAGAGGTATTGGAGGATCCTCCAGTAGTACTATGTCCAATTTTCTGAGGAACTGCCAGACTGATTTCCACAGTGGTTGTACAAGCTTGCAATCCCACCAACAATGGAGGTGTGTTCCTCTTTTTCCACATCCAAGCCAGCATCTGCTGTCACCTGAATTTTTGATCTTAGCCATTCTGACTGGTGTGAGGTTGAATCTCAGGGTTGTTTTGATTTGCATTTCCCTGATGATTAAGGATGCTGAACATTTTTTCAGGTGCTTCTCAGCCATTCGGTATTCCTCAGGTGAGAATTCTTTGTTTAGAATACCCAAGATACAAGATACAATTTGCAAAGCACATGAAAGTCAAGAAGTACGAAGACCAACGTGTGGACACTTTGCCCCTTTTTAGAATTGGGAACAAAACACCCATGGAAGGAGTTACAGAGACAAAGTTTGGAGCTGAGACGAAAGGATGGGCATCTAGAGACTGCCATATCTGGGGATCCATCCCATAATCAGCTTCCAAACACTGACACCATTGCATACACTAGCAAGATTCTGCTGAAAGGACCCTGATATAGCTGTCTCTTGTGAGACTATGCCAGTGCCTGGCAAACACAGAAGTGGATGCTCACAGTCAGCTATTGAATGGATCACAGGGCCCCCAATGGAGGAGCTAGAGAAAGTACCCAAGGAGCTAAAGGGAACTGCAACCCTATAGGTGGAACAACAATATGAACTAACCAGTACTCCCCAGATCTCGTGTCTCTAGCTGCATATGTATCAGAAGATGGCCTAGTTGGCCATCAATGGAAAGAGAGGTCCCTTGGTCTTACAAACTTTATATGCCTCAGTACAGGGGAATGCCAGGGCCAAGAAGTGGGAGTGGGGGGGAGTGGGGGGGAGGGTATGGGGGACTTCTGGGATAGCACTGGAAATGTAAATGAAGAACATACCTAATAAAAATTAAAAAAACAAAAAAGAAAAGAAAAACAGGTGAAAGAGGTGGTAAGGCAGGAATGAGCCAGTGGAACCGTAATATATTCAGTCAGAAATGAGGAACAGCGCTTACCTGATTTCATTTACTTCTTCCCTGATATTTGCAGGTCCATGGGAGACTATGTTTCAGATAAGATACATACTGTAAGAGAGTACAGACTTATGTCCAGAGGAATTTGTTGAATAAGATTGCTATAAACTGGTAAAATTTGCAGAGTATAGCTGAAGTATTAGGGATGAAATTTATGCCAATTAGCTCATACAAACCTACATAGAAACATAAACAACATACAGATATATACACAAATTAGACACTGGCATCACTTCATTCTTCAAATGATCACATGTGATTACAGACAATATTGCAATTTGTTCAAAAGTAATTAACAGGAAAGGTCAATGCCCTTCTTAAAGTATGCAGTCATGATCATTTGCCAGCCTTCCACAGTTCTGTATTGAAGGAGAACTAATAGACCCAGGTTAGTTACTGGCTTTCGGTCTGGATTCTGACACTGAAAGGAATAGTGGTAAAAGGAGACAGAATGAGGAGAAACGAGATGGGATATTCCTTCCCTTCTCTCTTCAGTCAGTTTCCTCAGATCATAGTCCCTGCACCTTTATCAGGTGGGGAAGTCATGACTTCTCACCTTTAGTTGGAATGATGGAAGAAGAAAAGAATCCATTCCCAAGAGGATGCAGCTGCCTCTCTGAAGGAAAGATCTTGGAGGTAAGAAAACTGTGTACAGGTATTTGCTGCTGGGTCAACTCAAAATTACTTTAACTGCTGTCATGTTCATTGTATGTTGATAGCTTCTACATGTATTTTCGGAACACCTTTCAGTATAATCAGTACAAATGTATAGCCCCACCTTCATGTGAATGATGCCTTGCCAAAACATCAAGGCTTCCAGTGTGTGTGTGTGTGTGTGTGTGTGTGTGTGTGTGTGTGTGAGAGAGAGAGAGAGAGAGAGAGAGAGAGACAGAGAGACAGAGAGACAGAGAGACAGACAGACAGAGACAGAGACAGAGACAGACAGAGACAGACAGACAGAGACAGAGAGACAGAGAGGGAGGAAGGGAGGGAGGGAAGAAAGGAGGGAGGGAGAGAGGGAGGGAGGAAGAGAGGGAGGGAGGGAGGGAGCGAGGGAGAGACTTTTTATTGCTTCTTTTTGGTGCATTTGAATTTTGAGTATCACTATCATATCAACTCCTACTGTCATAAGAAGAAAGAAATCATTAACAAACAAATAAAAATAGGAAGTTATCAAATAATAGTCTAGAATAAAAATTCAGGGAGATATCTTACTGCATTGAAAGATCACATTCAGGAAATAAATAAAAACCTATTTGTTGTGTTCTACCCAAGATCTCTCTCTCTCTCTCTCTCTCTCTCTCTCTCTCTCTCTCTCTCTCTCTCTCTCTCTCTCTCTCTCTCTCTCTCTCTCTCTCTGGACCTCAGTGTTTATTTTATTCGGTATTTCCTGTTTTTGCTTCTTCACTTTATTTTAATGTAGCCAAATAAACTCTCATTGCTATTTTTGCTTCCTGCTTATTTTGTTTTTCTCTTAACTATCTTTTTAGAAGAGGAATACTGGAGTAATTTACCTGCTTTTGTTAGGTTAAGTATCAATAGATGTGAAATCTCACAATGTTTGTTCTTAATCAGTATTTTCAGATAGAGTTATCTGGAAGTGGACTTGAGCACATTCTATGTTCAGCCAGGACCAACCAGTTCAGAGCCATGAAGTACACTCATCCCTGAGGAATGAGTGAAGACCCTGACTTAAATTAGCCACATCAGGAATTGCTTGGAAATGTGTTTCCCTGCTGTATCGTTCTGAGAGTTTGTATGGTTCTTCATTCAGCAACTAATGTCAATATCCTGAATTTTCCAGAACATTCTTATTGTCGTTTATATCTTAACTCTGACATCCCCTAATCATGCATAAATTTAGCACTTTCTCCTCTCTCTGACTATATCCAGAATGGAGACAATTTTGTGAGAAAACTCCAAATAACCAGTGAATACGCTCTTAGCCTAGAGATTTTCAAGTTCCTAGTAACTAAATATTTGGGCTCATCTTTAATGCTTAGTTCCAGAATTCCCTACCCCTTTCTCAGCATGAAACTCTTCTTGATTCCCAAGTTTTCGTTTCCCCTTAAAAACACAAACCTTCTGTTAAATAAATCTTTCTTCCACTCATTTTGCTACTCTCAAGAAAGATTTTTTTTTTAGTAATAAACTTTATTAGAGAATCATCTAGATATTTTCTGTAATGAATGCTACTTTAACCACTCCTCAAACCACTGGAATCCGGCTTTCACCCCTGCATTCCTGGAAACTGGTGGTATTTCTGTAGGGCAGAGCTCTGCGAATCTGCACACTCAGCAAGCACCAGTGAAAGATCATTGTACTGACCACCCGTGATGGCGAAACCTGGGCAGCATTAAGTCATTTATGTTCAGCTGTAAATATTATAAGAAAATGTAGAGGATATTTCTTCCCTGGAATTTTGCAGTTCATCAGTGATAGAAGTCATGTGTGTTTATTTCTTTGTTTGTTCGGCAGGGGAGAGGGCAGTCGAACCTACTGAAGTTTAACACTAGAAAAGGAAAAATAACCTAGCACTGTCAGATATCTGGGCTTTCAACTTTTTAATTTGATCAAACAACAGAGAAAGTCCTGTGTGTATGTGTGTGTGTGTGTGTGTGTGTGTGTGTGTGTGTATGTGTGTGTGAAGGAGGACAAGACCTGCTAGGCAGGGACATTTTCTTTCCTTGAGCTTTTATGGAGAAAAATCTAACACTGTAGTCTGTATGGCACTCAGTAGCAGCAATGACTTTATAGAAGGCTGCTTTACAGAAGGCTGCTACAAGCCTCGAACATTCTTTTTTCCAGTGCACACCTGATTACTATTGCAAATCCCAGATATGGGGAGAGGGGAAGGCCAGTGAAACATAAGGACCAGAAGAAGTACTGGGAAGTCTGTGTACAGACCTGCTGGGCTTTTGTTTATACTCAAGATCCACTATAAAGTTTTACATGGAGTATCCTTTGGGAAAACAAAGAAAAACAAAACAAAACAAAACAAAACAAAACAAAACAAAACAAAACAAAACAGGGTTACCTATTTATTTTTCTTTGTTTTTTCTTTTTTTCTTAAAAGAAAGAATCTCCCTTGGTATCTCTGGCTGGCCTGGGAAGCATTATATAGATGAGGCTTGTCTAGAATAGGTCTGACTGTCTCCTGAGTGCTGGATATACCACTATATCCAGTGATTTGAGCTTTTCAATAAGATGATCAGAATATACAAAGAAAAATCAAACAAATAATGTTAAAATGTATCAGTAAAATGAGAAAGCTCCACTCAAGAGGATAGGCTTCTAGCAACTGATACTAAACTCAGAAAGACTTGATGGCTGAAACTAGTTGATTGGGATTTGACTTGTGGAGCCAGGAGAGGCAAGTTTTACTGGGTGTGGTTTTGCCTTCAGGCACCTTTCTTTTCTCACCAGTGCTTATCAGGAGACTGTAATTAAGGTCCAGTGCTCTACAATTCTATTCTTTTTTTCAATACACCCATAGCTTCCTAGTGCTACGCATACACACACACACACACACACACACACACACACACACACACACATACACACACACACACACATATACACACAGAGAGAGAGAGAGAGATGTATATATATTTACATGTGGTGTTTTTCTGCCCTGCTTGCTCTTTTCTTTGTGGAACTGAAGAGAATAAATCAATAACAACCATACCAGAGACTCTTGAAATTCTCCCTGTCAAAGAAGTTAGTTATTACTTTTAATTTAACCTCAAGCAACTTCTCAAGGCACAGGCAAAAGGTAACCACATTTTTTTTTAACTTTTAAAATATCACTGACACGACCTCTAGGTCAATCTCTGTTTAAACATTTTCTTGCTTTCTCAAACCTCACGCACCTGGACTTTACTATCCATATTATGCTCTACATTACTGTCTTCCACCCCCTTCCAAGAAAAGCCCATTAAGCTCTGTTTGTAACATCAGACTGATTTTCTAGATCAAAGTCTCTTACTTTCTTCCAAACACGCACATTGTCATGTCTCCTGCTGTAACAGCCAATTTTTTTACAACCTTTGTATTAGTTACATAATTTGCCTTGCTATGATAAATACCATGACCAAAGACAATCTAAGGAAGACACGGTTTATTTGGATAATGGTTCTCAAGGGAGAGTCCACAATGATGAAAGAGGAGGACGGGAGGTGGGAACACAGGAAGGCGACTCATCACCTCTTCAATTGCAAATACAAAGCAGAAAAATCAAACTGGAAGTAGGATGAGGCTATCAACGTTCAAAGCTCACACTTTGAAATACTTCTTCCTAAAAGGCTGCAGATGATTCTCCCAAACAGTGCCACCAGCTGAAAAGCAAATGGCAAACACCTCAGCTCATAGGGGACATGTCTTAATTAAATTACCACCATCCCTGCTATCCAATTTGCACACAATAGCTCTACCAACAGGAGACTAATTCTATAATATATGAGCCATCTTGGAAGTTATTTCATATTTCAGTGATAATGACAGATACTTTAAAAAACAATATATAGGTTGTATAAAGATTTTTAAACAGAACTACCATTCCATCTAGCAACCCCAAGTCTACTTCTACAAACAATTAAAGTAGAAACAGAATCTGATTGTTGAAAAGGTGTCTCAACACTTAGGGTCACTTTAGTATTGTTGCTACTGTAGCCAAGTATCCAAAATATAAAAGCAGCAAGCATCAATAGACGGGCACTTAAAATGTGTTAAATATATACAATGGAATACTTACAGCATGGATACTGTAGTGACTAACAATGTGCTGTTTACTTGAAATTTGCTAAAGAAGAGATATTAAGTGTCTCACTCTCTTAACCCATGTTGGTAACCAATTGTGCCAGAGCATGTATAAATTGCCTTATCTACAGCAACAGCTTTATAAATTATATATAATTATATATAGCACTATGTACTGTATATGTATGTGTATATATACACACACATATATATATATACAATAAATGGTTTGTATATATAATATATTACT
Source organism: Mus musculus (assembly GCF_000001635.26). NCBI lineage: Eukaryota > Metazoa > Chordata > Mammalia > Rodentia > Muridae > Mus > Mus musculus. The sequence goes on along the minus strand of NC_000067.6, from coordinate 95,708,229 downwards.
ATATAATGTATATGTTTAATATATGGTATATTATATATATATATATATATATATATATATATATATATATATATAATAGAGAGAGAGACCAATAAAACTAGAAAAATTCTCAATGATATAGAATCAGATTACTTTTAAAATAGGCAGAAAATTAGAGTAGGTATGTTGCTAGCAAAAGATATATGACAATGAGCAAATTAAAAATAATGAATATCATTAATAATCAGAGAAATAAAAGCTAAAGCATACTAAGATGTAACTGTATACTTTTTAGAAGAGTTGAAATACTGATAAGTTCTAATACATTGTTATTGAGCTAAAAGTTACACAGGAACATTTACACCAAAATAATTTGTAATTGCAAAATTGACACTCACCCAATTGTATGTAAATAGACAAACTTGAAATAACAATGTAATGGACTAATATACAAAAATTAAATTAATCAACATACAAACAACAATAAGGTTTATTTTTAGTGCTTGTTTTTTAACAGAAAGCAATAGTACATATCTGCAGTTTGTATATATTAGTCAACACTTTGGAAATGAAATTCTAAAGGAATGATGAATCTTATGTAAAGCTAGGAGGTTGTGTAGGGCTGAACAATCATATAGTAGGATGATGTCAGCTAAGGATAGCATTCAAATCTAGTTGTCGCACATAAAGAATTAGGATGGAGGCAGGACTAGCCAAGTCATAGCTATGATGCATCTAAGGAGGGGAAGGACTCCAAAGAGTATGGGTAGGTAAGGAATGAACAGGTGAGGGACTCTGAACTCCACATTACCAAGAAGAGTCACACAACTATTTACAAAGTCCCCATTTCCATGTTTTAAAAACTTTATCTTTCATTTTTAAAGTGAGTTCAACTAGCCTATTTCTACACATTTAACATGAAACAATGAAGTTATATAATTAACTGAAAACTTACACAAGAATATTTATACCAAGATAATTTGTAATTGTTAAAGCTGGCACTCATCCAAATGTATTACACAAACAACATTCAAATAGCATGTAGTGATAGTCATCACTCTTCACATTGCCTACTTGTTAGCTCATGCCAACCCAAGAACACAGCTCTCAGCTCAAAGGAAATAGTTTACTCTGGAGCCCAAATCTAAGTGATCATCGTCCCAAATAAAAAGTTTAAGCTACCCATTTTCATTACTTCCACCACAAAAGTCATTTTATAACAGAAGCAAGAAATGTATATATCAAGGCATTTTACATTGCTGGACACAACTAGATCCAGGAAACTCAACTACAGACCTAAGATCTTACTGAATCACATTGTTTGCTCTTCCACTAGCAGAGACCAGGGTTTGGTTAAACCAAACCTTTCAAAGGTTCTATCTATTTATTTGGATGTTAGGTCTGTTCAAGGAGAGGCTCTGCGTGGACCTAAAGATATCTCAAAAGGAATTATTACGTCTTTTGAATGTGCAACACTGAAACTTCTCCACAGTCCTTGAAGTTCTCAATAGGTCAGCTTCTGGAGACACAAGCCTTTTTTCAAGAACTCTTATTCACACTTGCATGTAACCTCTTCCCCTTTAACAATTCTAATTAAATAATAAATTCTGTCCAGACTCACCTATCTTAGTTTCCTGTAATGTTTATCATCAGTAATAAAATGAAACCTGTTTTGTTTTGCTTTGTCTTTGTCTCAATGGGCTTTCTTTGTTTACTAGGATGCTTTCAAACATCCATGTTCCCCCACAGTGTTAAACCTGAAACAATGAAGATTTTTTTTTTCTTTTTAAAATAATTACATTGCTTTGCTTCTTTGTAGAACACTGTGAAAACAAATAGGATTTAGTATGTTTTTACTTAAAATTAAGTAAAATTTCCAACTGCAGCAATCCAGTTCCCTCTAACAATGATATTATGATCCACTAAATATACTTAGCTGTTGAAATCATAAAAACAAGCCACAGTAACTGTAAATCAATTGATTTACAGGGAGAATTTGCATCCCTCTGAAGTTCTGTGCAGTGTGCTGCTTAACTGACTAGCTTCACTAAGTTTCTACAACATTATGTATGTTTGTCTGCTAAGCACAATTTTTATACTTGGAAGTCCCAGTGTCTTCCTTCATGGTCTTGTTTCATTAAGTGTGATTTAAATGATGTCAAGGGACAGATGAATTTTTTTTTTTGAATCTGGGTTTAGAGCTGAAATTGAATTCTGCTTCTTATATTTGGTCTTATCAATTGTAATGTAATCTAAACAGATAATGTTTGCAAGATGAGTGTGAAATAATTTTGTATGGTACTGTTATGTTTCCTGAGGACCAGATGTGGATGAACAGTTAGATTTATATAAACGAACTATATTGGGTTATGTTTGGAGGCACAATATCTGCAAGAGAATACAAGAAGCACTACTGAGCAGAGGAAGGGAAGTGAGTGGATGAGTATGAACAGAAACATCAGGGAACGCAATAGAATCCCTAAGGTGGGATGTCCGGTCAAGGAAATACAAATCCTCTGTCTTTCCAGTCCCACATTAACACTCTCTAGATTCTTTTTACCTCAGTGGAAGGTGTAATCTGATCGTTAGTAATCCAGCTCTTCTAAGCCAAAGATATTTCTAGAGGAAAGAGTCAGATGCCAGGATCTTCAGTGTCTCCTAGGGTACTCCTCGCAGATCTCATATGTATTTATGAGTGTACCAAGAGTAGTTCTGTGAAACTAAGAAGTAAAAGAAAACACAGTTTTCTGGTCCTGAGGAGAAATAACAAGGCTGTTCATGGATGAAATAAATACATATAAGGTATTGATAATTAGTAGTGTCTAACCTTGGGGTTGGGGAGACCTAACATTCTATTGAAAAAAAGTAGTCATCATTGTGCCATGGATTAAGCTTTATTATTTTATACTAATTAATAAATATTTTCTCCTTTTTAACAAGCTGTCATATAGGTTTATAATGGAAAGTTTTGAAAATAAGTTCTCATCTTAAAGCTACTCTATTATGTTTAATTGATGAAGTATTGCCTTTGATGAGTATGAATAATGTTTCAAATCCTTATTTTGTATTAAATATTGAGCAGATTTCCTCAAACCTAGTTAATGGACAATGTATGACAACATATTTTATGTGACATGTTTATACTTCATTGGTCTGCTCCTCATTATGTAAGGAGCCACTGAGGCAGACTATAACGTAGAACAAAATTAATGCAGTAAGATGTTAAGTCATTTAAATGTGTTATTATTTGTGACATTTATATTTTGTTAAGTTCAGTTTTGCATTGTTAAATAAATTCAACAATTTTTTTTCCATTTTTATGATGTGGAATAGACCCTAACTTCTCTAAGAGAGAATTTAAGTGACTGAACATTGTTAGATATTATTGTTTCTTTTGCTTCTTTTAAATCTTCCATTTAATGAAAAATACACAATACCACTTAAACATTTAATTCTGGATAGCATCTTAGCACTATTGATTAAAATGAAAATCATATTAACATAGGGAATTTAACTGCTGATGACACACTAAGTAGGAATTGTCAGCCTGTTTACAGCTTACTCATCCAATGTAGTGATAAGCTTGTTTATTATAAGAGTACCACCTGTCCCAATTAGTATTATATCACTTCTTAATATCTTAGTCAATCAAAGAAATCTTCACAGTGGCATCATTTACATTGTTATTGCTCAAACTAAATATCAGAACTCAATTTAAATATATTAGAAATTTAGCATAACTTCTCCCAGTTAAATGACAAGAATTGAAGATGCAAAACTGTAAGATCAGGGTTTACATATCAGTAGTAATTATTTCAGATAAGAGACTTGGTTTATATAATCTAGGAAATTGTTTGAATGTTGTAGTAAATATGAATACAATACTATTACTCATGTTAGTATGGAATGTATACATTATCTACATTTACAATTATAGTGTTTAACAAAGGTATCTTATTTTATTGCCATATGTCCTCAAAAGATAAAAAAATGTTTAAAGAATATGTCTGTTCAATTGTCATTCTGTATTAATATTAGTATTAATAGTAGTATTCTATACAAATTTACTTGAAAATGGTATGTATGTATTTTTACTTACTCACTTTACATTCCACTCACTGTGCTATTTCCAGTTACCCCTTCTCAGAATCTTTCCCACCATACCCTGCTTCCTGTTCTCTTCTGAGCATGTTGGGGCCTCCCTGGGTATCCTTTCACCCTGGCCTTAAAGTCTCTGAAAATCTAGGACCATCCTCTCCTACTGATTCTAGACAAGGCAGCACAGCTTGAAAAACATATTCCACATACAGGCAACAGCTTTTAGGATAGCCAGTTTTTTGGGATCCACAGGAAGACCAAGCTTCACATCTGCTACATATGTGCAAGAAGACCTAGGTCCATCCTCTGTATGTTCTTTGGTTGATGGTTCAGACTCTGAGAGTCCCAAGTATCCAGGTTAGTTAACTCTGTTGGTCTTCTTGTGGAGTTTCTGTCTCCCTTCAATACTTCCCCCAAGTCTTCCGTAAGAGTCCCTGATCCAATATTTGTCTGTGGGTGTCTGCATCTGTTTTAGTCACCTGCTAGAAGGAGCCTCTCAGAGGACAGTTATGCTGGGCTATGTTCTGCAAGCATAACAGAGTGTCATTTAATAGTGTCAGGGATTGGTGCTTGTCCATGGAATGTGTATGAAGTTAGGCAGTTATTGATTGTCAGTTCCAAAGTTACAGAGGGGAGGAGTTAGAGGGCATCTCCAGGAAGATAAGAAGACCTGGGATAAGGGACGTACACAAAAATCAATAGGGGTTTCCTTAGCTGTGACTCACAGGAATGTGGATATGGGACGTGAAGAGGCCACCTTCTGTAGCCAGAAAGGAACACCAATGGAGTGATAGAGACACATACAGACACACAGACACACACACACACACACAGACACACACACACAGACACACACACACACACACACACACACACACACACCAAAAAAAAACCCCAAATCCTTATTAATCCTGTCTGCAAGCAATGCAGGGATGGAGGATGGAGCAGAGAATGGTATTTATTTAAGATGTCCATAGAGCTATTAATTTAAGCCAACTATAATGTCAATAAAATAGATGTCAAATATAGAGAGAATAAATTTGTAAGGATCTGACAAAATAATAACTATCATGTTCTCCCAAATACACCTTGATTTATACAAATATGAGCAAATATATATGAGAGCTGACCCTGAGTTCATGAGAGTAGGTGAGATGTCCCACTTCCTCCCTGGCTGAAACAATAGGGAAAGAGGGTCCTGCACCTTGCCTGGGCATCACAGTAGGGCTGGCCCTGGCCCTGGTGGAAGGGGCAGAGGTGAACCAGCCCTGATAGTGAGAGAATGGAAGAGCTGGCACAGCTACTCATCTGGCACAACGTGGCATGGGTGCAGAGGTGATGACCTCCCCCTGCCACTGTTGCCACCTATAGTAGCTGGAAAAGCTGGCTCTAGAACCATGAGAGAAGACCTAGCCTCCATCCCATCCTCATCTGTAGCACTTGAGAGAATGGGTACCTCACATGGAGTAAGCAGCACAGTAGAGCTGGCTCTGGAGGCATGGGTACTGGTGAGCCCCTGACAGGTTAACAAGCTCAACTACCACCCAGGCCCAGATGCAAGACTCTGAACTGACCTATCCCAACATCTATAGCATCTGTGAATGGTTCTGATTCGGGAAAAGGCCAGTCCTGATGGTGTGAAGCTACAGGACCTCCATGACACAGGGCAAGAACAGGATAACTGAGAGAAGTCCCAATGAGGAACTAGTATTGATGCTATTACAGAAGCCAGAGATCTTGGACCAGACCAGTGATTCATTCCAATGAACATTTACAAGTGAAGATGTGTAGATGGTGAGATGTATTCTGGGACACACTCTGACATACTACATCTTCCATGATGAGACTTTCTCTGTGATTTGTTGCTGTTTGTTTGTTTGCATGTGCACGTGTGTGTGTGCGTGCATGTCTGTGTGTGTGTGTGTGTGTGTGTGTGTGTGTGTGTGTGTGTGTGTTCTTTGGGGGACAGAGGTTGCAAGGAAGAAAGGCAGATATAATGGGATTGAAAGATAAGCAAGACTAGGCTACGTGATATATATCTCACGAAGAATCAATAAAAAGTTAAAAATAATATACATTAAAAATAATCCCAGTAAGAACTCAAATGCTGTTAAGATACAACTTCCAAAATACTAGTTAAACTAGTGGTATATATCAATTAATGTTTGATTTAGACATGTAGTTAAATTTATTTAATCATAATAAAATCACTAGCTTATTAAAATAACTTTACTAATTACAAAAAATCTCTCAAGAAAACCAATGGAAGAAACAGTGGCAGAAGTGAGAAATTATTGTGAGATTTTAGACAAGATAAAGCTAGCATCTAAGAGATCAGTAAAAGATTTCAATAACGAATAGATAAATTAGTGACATATAAAACTCTTAAAATGTTAGATATAAGTATTTTATTCATAAATGAAATAGATAACTGTGTTGTCTTGAAAGAGCATGGCCACTCTAGTCTCATATACTAAATGTTTTGTTCCCAATTGGAGGACAGATTAGGAAGGTTAGGAGGTGTGTCCTTGTTGGAGGAGGTATGTCACTGGGATTGGGCTTTGAGATCCCAAAAGCCCATTCTAGATCCTGTCTCCCCTCAGCAGGAAGCAAGTAATGAAATAATATGTTATTTTTCCTTTTTTTCTTGCCTCAGGATTTAGAATAAAGTGTTAACAAACTAAATGTCTCAGACTGAGGAACTTAAGACAGAAAAGTTCACTTGCTGATAAATCCTGTGGGCTGTCAAGATCCTGTAAGTGTGGAATAAGAAGATCAGCACACAAACCTCTGTTCCTGTTTGCCGCTTTGAGAGTTCAGGGGAACTGTGTTGCAGATGTCATTCTGGTCTCAACATTTCTATCCCTCCCTATAAAGCCCCTGTAAAGGATGCAAATCTGTACAGTCTCTACTCCAACAGAAGCTGTTGCCCTGAATTTTTCTGATTAAAGAAAATCTTGATACCATTGATCTTGGTTTCTTCTTTCTTGGAGTTTCACATTACCTTGATTAATCCTGATCTAATAATACCGATTGCCTTTCTCAGTGTTGACACTTTGTATGATTTGAACCTGCACATATCTTGTGCATGCTGTCCCAGTTTCCATCACTTTATAAGTTTATCCGTCCAGATGTGGTTGGAAGACACTACCTCCTTGGAATTATCTACCACTTCTAGCTCTTAGAATATTTCTACCTCCAATGTTCAATACATTTCTTAGCTTTGTAAGGAAAAAATTTGAAATAGAAGTCATATTTAGGGATGATGACTCCATTCTCTCATTGTCTGCATGTTTTTCAGTTGCAGATCTCTTTGTTAATTACAATTGCTTCAAGAAGCAGCAGCAGCAATGCTCTGTTCTATGGGTATATCAGTATGTCCTTTAGAAGTATAGTAGAAGGTTTTTCTCTAGGTCCATGAGCTATCTAGTATCAGGTTCTACGCTACTTTAACAGTTTCATATATGTGTTCCATCATATGGACCAAGCCTTAAATCTAATTTTGAGAAATTAATTGATTGCTCCCATAACATTTATGCCACCAGTACCAGTATAAGTTATATGCAGGTTTCTTTTGTGTGTCACAGATTTTATAGCTGGATAAAAGAAATTATTACTTTTCTCCCTAGTAGTGGGCAAATTGTGTTCCAGCACCATGAAGGGCAGGCAGCAAGTAGCAGCAAAGCTCTTCATTCGTCACCGGCCCAATTCCAGTTTGTTTAATTTTTATTGATAGGCACAAGCCATAGTCTTTGTAAAAGTAAAGAAGTTAAATAAATACAAAACTCATCAGTGAAACAGGACACATGGAGAACTTCATCCTTAAAGAGAAAGTGAAGTATACTCAAATAGCAAGTAGTATAAAAAAATAAAGTTATGCCTACTGTCAAGACTCAGCTAGCATTCTGTGGGAAAACCCTGCTACTTAAGATTACAGTCTACCTTGACCTGATAGCTCCTCTGAGCTTGATGCAAAATGGAGAACTCCTTTACCAACAGGGCTTCCCCTCCTCTGACCTTGTCTTGGGGGGGGGGCACCCTCACCCAATACTCTCTATCTGGGGAAGGTCATGTAGTCCTACAAAGTTCAACTTCCTCTTTTCTTGATAAGAACCACCCAGCAAATACCTGGGATTCCTGGAATGGCTCTCCACACAAATGAGATGTTCACTGTACTTTAAACTCTAGCCAATGATTTTCATTTACCCTAAAAACTACTCCCTGTCTGAAAAGTTTAAATATAGCCCTTTGCCACTCTAATACAGTCTATTCATACAAACCCACCCCAATTAAAGTATGCACATGAGCTAAGAGCCACATCTTCATTTCACTGAAGATTGTCAGAGAAGGGATTTGTCTTAAAAAGCTGTAACACTAAGATCCTAGGAGAACTCCCTCCAACCTCCCCTGCTGGGGCACTCACTCCCAGTAGGAGTGCCTTCAGACCCTACCTGTTCTGGGCTCTGCTTCATCCTTCCACCTCAACGTGTAGTGTCTTCTGGATACTTGAGAGGGTCTTAATAACGCGTTCTCACGCCCGGCCAGGAAGAACACAGCAAACCAGAATCTTCTGCGGCAAAGCTTTATTGCTTACATCTTCAGGAGCCAGAGTGCAAGAGAGCAAGGAAGAGAATGGCGAAACCCCATCCCTTTTTAAGGAGAATTATCCTCCACCTAGGACGTATTACTCCCTGATTGGCTGCAGCCCATCGGCCCAGTTGTCATCACGGGAAAGGCAGAACACATGGTGGGAAAACTGCCCCTGCATGTGTGCAGACTATGTTTACCACTTAGAACACAGCTGTCAGTGCCATCTTATAATGGCAAATGTGAGGGCGGCTCCTCACAGATCCCCCTTTTCTTTTAATAAGAGCAATAGGCCACCCATATTAATGAGAGTGGAGATAGAGGTCAAATCCCCAGTGTGCAGGTAAAGGAGCCGTACACATAACCTCCTCCCAGGCTCATCACCCAGAGGGGTCCTGGTCTGGTCCCGTGTTGTTTTTTCCTGGGGGAAGGACACTTGAACACTCAACCTTCTTGAAAGATGACATGTCTCCCTAGAATAGGCTCATATGTGCCGCAGAGCCCTTCTACTGCAGTGCTTAGCCGTGCAACTCTCTCGGGCTGCTGAAGCACACTCACTCTATCCCGTGCAATGAGGTGCAAGAGCTGAATGGCCAGCGACCTATTGCTTAAGCATAGATATATCAGGAGGAGCACCATGTTCTAGAGCTGCAAGTGCCTGGGCAATAACCACCTTGTATCTTCTAGTTTGGGCCTTAAGCTTACAGACCAACCAAAGAAGCAACACTAATCCACAGCAAAGTGTATCTCCACATAATCCCACCCCCATCCATTCTTTAAAGAAGGAAAATGCTGAGGAGATCCAATTGGGTAATCCTTTGATCAGGGACAGGTCCAAGCGCTTGGAGTTGACCTGAATGATGGCAAGTTTCAATTCCCAAAGGGTCTGTTCAAATTCAGCCGTCCAATTCTGTAACATATACTGAGAAAGACCTTTTAACAAATTAGCTGCCCTAGTAAATTTCTCATACTGAATGGAAGTAACGCACAATCCCGGAAACTTTTATTCACATCCCAGCCACTTCTAAAAGATTTACTGCATTGACCACATAACAGGAATCTGACACAATATTAAGGGGTTCTAAAAAGGTTTTTAAAACTTCTAAAACCACTAAACATTCTACCACTTGAGGTGAATTTTCATTATATTGTTTGGATACCACTTTACCATTAGCCACATAGGCACCTATACCAGTTTTTGATCCATCAGTATATACCACAATCCCATTTTTAAGTGGGTTTCTTACTGTTATTTGTGGAAACACAACAGATTGATTTTGGACAAACTGTAAAAGTGGATGTTTTGGATAATGGTTATCTATTTGTCCTGAAAAGGAGGTAACTAAAACTGCCCAATCATTAGATATTAGGTGATATGGGCTCTGTCCTTCCTTGCTCTTGACGTCCTAACCCTTTTCCTTCTTTATAACCCATCTTTGCCATGATATTTTTTGATTTAGCTGAATACACTCTCAATGGGGCATTCTCATTAGACAAAATAAGGCCCAAATGGTGCATAATATCCCTTCCCCAGAGGTCAACCGGGAGTGGGAGCACATAAGGTATGAATTTCCCTTGCTGTCCTTCAGAGGATTCCCACGTCAAGGCAATGGAGCTTATAGTGGGACATGATTGATAACCTAGGCCCTGTAATGAATGAGATGACTCTGTGGTGGGCCATGCTTTGGGCCACCAATGTGTAGAAATTATACTTTTATCTGCTCCGGTATCAAGGATGCCTTCAAACTCTTTTCCATTAATCTTAAGGCGGAGCTTAGGTCTATCATTTAAAGATACAACCAAATAGGCAGAATCATTTCCTGAGGAGCCCATCTTCTTTATCTCAGGTCCTGCAGATTTTTCCCTGGTATTATCAGGGAGGAGCAGCAGCTGAGCTATCCTATCTCCTTTACTAATAGAAAAAACGCCTTTAGGGCTTGAGCACAGGACCTGTATTTCAGGGGAATGTTGACAATCCATAACTCCAGGGTGGACTACTAAGCCCTGCAAGGTGAGTGAACCCCGGCCGAGAATAAGGCCCATGGTTCCCGGGGGCAAGGATGGTATAGGCTCCACCGGCACCGGCTGAATACTCATTTGAGGCATTAGTAGGAAGTCGGAGGCGGCACGCAGGTCCACCCTTGTGGGTCTTCCTGGGTCGCCTCTCTGACTGCTTCCTGGGTCCTGACAAACCGGTTCCCATATCTTTGAGGGCCCTGGGACCGAGGGCCCGATGACCCGTTTTTTGGCACATCAGTTGATTGACTATCAGGTGGGGGAAGAATTCTGCCCTTTATATCCCTCACAGAGCGACACTGGTCAGCTCTATGATAACCCTTGCCACACTTAGAGCAAAGAGTGAGAGTCCCTCCCTGTTTATCTGGAGCTCTGCAATCTTTCTTAAAATGCCCAGGCTTTCCGCAATTAAAACATGTCCTCTGATCATTTCTGCTCATGGAGCGGTTCTGAGATTGGAGGATGGCGGCCGCTAAGCCTGCATTGGTGAGAGGTCCCCCAAGCTCTCGACAGACCCTGAGCCAGTCTTGTAAGCCTTTGTTCTTTCTTGGGGCTATGGCCGCTCGGCACTCCTTTGTGGCTTGCTCATAGATTAGCTGTTCTACCAGAGGCGCGGCTTGCTCTGAATCTCCAAAAATACGCTCTGCTGCCTCTGTCATTCTGGCCACAAAATCTGAGAAGGATTCCTGAGGTCCCTGGACAACTTTTGTTAATTGACCAGTGGTTTCACCTGCTCGGGAGAGCGCCTTCCAGGCCCTAATAGCCGTGGAAGAAATCTGGGCATAAGCTCCCCAATGGTAGTTTGTTTGATCAGCAGAATAAGCTCCCTGACCCGTTAACAAGTCAAAAGTCCAATCTCTCTGCTCTGGAGTCAAAGCAGCTGCGTTTGCTCGGGCCTGCGCTTGTGCAGTTTCATGCCAAAGAGCTCTCCATTCCATATATTTGCCCATACTAGGGAGAGCGGCTTTTACAACCGTTTGCCAGTCAGCAGGAGTTAGTGCCATGCCGGCGAGCCTGTCTAACTGCACCAAGGTAAAATTAGCATTGGTTCCGTATTTACGGACCGACTCGGCAAGCTCTTTAATTTGTAAGTATTCTACCGGAGCGTGGACACGCCCACCCTCGGCTCCTTCAAAGACCGGAAATGCCTGTTGTATTTTCCTTTGTTCCTCTCTGGGAATGAATGAGTCTGCGCACTGCCTCTCTGCGCATTGCCTCTCTGCGCAGGGCTGACGCACTACGCAGGGCGGGGACTCCGCATAGGGCGGACCTTGAAGCCGACTGCCCTGAGGCCAATCAGCAAACTGGCCTTCGCCAGCCGCTTTTGGCTTCCTTAACTGATTAGCTAGCACTTTACCTGGCTGGTACCCTTTTTTCTCATAATGAGCTGCTTCTTCCTCCCAGTCTGTTTCTTCAGAGGAGAATTCATCATCTGATTCAGAGCTACCAAGAGCTGGCTCCCCGAGCCCATTCAGCGATGAGCACAGGCTCCTTTTCCTAGAGACCTCCGCTAATTGATCTTTCTTCTTTTCCCTTTTTCCTCTTTTTCTTCTAATCTCTCTCCAGGTATTCCTACCTAACCTTAACTTTTCCTCGGGTTCAAGACCCTTGGAAAGGCCTGTATACTTATTTTGTGTACCATATTTTCTCTTTGCTCCTACTCTCTCTCCCCGCTTTACTTCTGATAGATTGCCCTGAATTTCATCCAGAATCCGCCCTGCCTTAACCACTTGATAACATGTGAAAAGGAACAAAAGGGCTTCTAACATTAGAAAAAATTCAAGGCCAAACATTTTCCACTTTACTTCTGATAGACTGTCTTGAATTTCCTTAGAAAGTTCAAGGCCAGGCTTACCTCGTAAAGCTATACTCACTGGTACTCTCGTTCCCCAGCTGAAAAGTTCTGAATTCATACAGTTGAATCCTTCTTAACAGTCTGCTTTACGGGAACCTTTATTACCGCGACCCGCAGTTCTGGTTCTGGAATGAGGGATCTTCCTTGTACCAGTGATGGTAAACTCTCGTCCCGAGTTTTTTCTTGTCCCGGGTTTCGGCACCAATTCTTAATAACGCGTTCTCACGCCCGGCCAGGAAGAACACAGCAAACCAGAATCTTCTGCGGCAAAGCTTTATTGCTTACATCTTCAGGAGCCAGAGTGCAAGAGAGCAAGGAAGAGAATGGCGAAACCCCATCCCTTTTTAAGGAGAATTATCCTCCACCTAGGACGTATTACTCCCTGATTGGCTGCAGCCCATCGGCCCAGTTGTCATCACGGGAAAGGCAGAACACATGGTGGGAAAACTGCCCCTGCATGTGTGCAGACTATGTTTACCACTTAGAACACAGCTGTCAGTGCCATCTTATAATGGCAAATGTGAGGGCGGCTCCTCACAAGAGGGAGAAGGCAGAGGATGTGCAACCACACCAGGATCCCAAAACCTATTATAAAATTCCAGATCGAAAACTCTGGATTTGTAGAGCTCTGCATGGCTATGTAGAAGCACAGGACTACGCAACTCTTTATTTGCAAATTTTAAGGATGGCTGTTGGCACCATTAAACAAAAATAAACATGTTAGATAATGGTATTTTAAATGCAGACTGCCAATAAGTGGATTGTTGTAAGCCTTATAAAACAGACATTGCTCACTCATCCCTTTTTAAATTCTGATGCTATTAGTGTGTTACACATTTGTCTTCAAATCTCAAGAACTGATATTATACTATTCATTGTAATACTTTTCTGTTGTTTACATACATAAAACTTCTCCATGGATACTCTTAACTTTTGGGTAGACAATATGACTTTTTTTGTAGTAGTAGTGTATAGGGAAAATTTTTAGTTTCATTTAAGGAATATATGTACTAATAATCTCCAAACTTTCCTAGGATAAATTTTCTAAAGGACAGACAGAATATTCACATAAAAGAAATTATTCTCTAAACAGTGTAACATTAAATATTTATCCAGAAACACAACCTATTGGATTTTGTATAATTTATAACTGCTATATGAGAAAGACGTTAAGTAAGATTATAAGAAGAATAAACCAGTTCTAGATCATTATAAGCAAATATTTTAGATCATAGCTTGGCTGAAGAGTTCACATAAACACATAAAACAATCAATAGCCCCTACATTGTTGAACAGACCCTGTCTTAGCTACATTTTTATTGCTATGGAGACACCATGACCAAGGCAATTTATAGAACAATGAGGTTATTGCAGTCTTAGACATTTAGAAAATGATACCATGGTCATCATGAAGGTGAACATGTCAGCAGGAAGGCAGGCATGGTACTGGAGCAATAGTTGAGAACTTACATCTCAGGATACAGTAATAGTGAGGCAGAAGAGGCAGAGGGAAAGGGGAGGGGGAAGGGGGAGGAGGAAGGGAGGGGATTATAGAAAAACATGATCTGGGCTTTTGAAGTCTCAAACCCCACTGCTGGTGACATATCTCCTCCAACAGATCACTCTTTCTAATGCATCCCAAACAGTTCCACCATTTGTGGAGCACATATTTAAATATATGAGATAATGGAAACCATTGTCATCAAAATCATCACAGAGCCCCAAAACAAAATCTTCCAATTCAATGTTGTTGTTTTATATTACTCCAAAAAATGTAGATGAAATCCATGGAGGATTATTCTAAAACAGCCACATATGCTAGTATCAACAACTGTTCAAATAGCTTTGATAAAATACATGGTACTTACATGAACTCAAGTAGTCTCTTTTAATGAATTATAGACAGATATCTAATACACTAAGTTGCAAACAGGAGTGATGAAACTAAATGTTATCTGTACATTTGTAAATATACAAATGTTATCTGTACAGGGTGGACGTGAGTGATGAAACTAAATGTTATCTGTACATATGTAGCATAGAGGCAGTTTTGTTACTCAAGATATTTTAAAACCCCTAATGTAGATTCTTTAAATCTAGATAACCAGTGGCACTGTCTTCCCTGTCATCATGACAATACTGTGAACTAAATTATATTAGAATTTGTAAAAAGGCTGTAAGTGGTTTAATTGTTTCAGGTTTTTAAAAGATTGAATATTGTTTTTTAATGAGGTATTTCATAAATATTCAACACCTCAAAATTTTAAGGATGTAAGCAATTGGGCAATATCCATCCATTTTGTATGGCCTTGCTTATTGCTCTTTACTAGATTAGGGCATGTTAAAATTATTGTGTGATGTTTCTTGTCTCTTTTCTAATGGCCATGTGTGTAATAAAGTTGTTCTATATTGTTTGCTGGAACAAGGAAATTCCCAAGGCTCTGTGGTAGGCATAGACATTGTTTGGCTTATGTGTACTAGAAAATTATTCCTTTCTTTTAAATTTTTTTCTTTGCATGGCCTTCAGAAAATTCCACTTTGATGTAAAAATTGACATTAAAGTAGTCTCCCTGTGAAGATTTGTAGATCTCTTTCTTTTAAATCCTCTCATTGGAGATAGGCCCACAGATACTCAATTTAGTGCAATATTTTCATATGTTAAATTCCATCTTCTAAAATCAAATATTTATCACAGTTCTTGTGCAACAGACATCTCTGCTCTCAGATGTATAGCATTCCTTGAGATATTTTATTTCCCTTATTATATAATGTGCCATTGGCCAGTAGCTAAGAAAAAATTTTTCTGAATTTTTAATTAATAATGAAATGAAATAAGACTATCTAAGATCAGAGCCTCTTATGTAATTTTAAAGGTGAAGCATTTTCTCATAAAACTAATTAAAATTACAATTTTCCTGATTTTTAGATACAGTTAAAACATTAACATATTTATATTCTCATTACTTTGTATCTTTTTTAAAGTTCCAATTATACATTAAATTTTTTGTATTTAAAGAATCTAGTGTTTTTATTTTGAAGGAATCTTAAGAATAATTTTTAAAGAATAAAATATTCTTACCTATTGCTTGTGTTTACTGGCCAGAGATTTAAGTCACATTAAAAATTACTAAATTCAAAATTGTGTTTCACATCTAATTCTATAGATGAATGATGTTAAATAGACTTGTGGGGAGAGGAGGGTCAAGTTTGAGCAGTGACTTTGTAAAGTTTGGCCTTACCTAGACATTACATAATCATATATGTTTACATCTTCCTAAAAAAATACTATTAATCATTTAAATCATCAATTTGTTCTGTTTTCCAGTTGATACTTTAATATTCTTGGATTTCAAATATAAAACAAATCGATTTTACTGTCATTTTTCTTTGAAAACTATAGTCTGTGTATAGTCATCACCTCCTGGTAAGGCAAGTTCAGTCTTATTCTTTTCATTAAGAAATATTTGCTCAATCTTGTATCTCCAGTCTCTCAGAGATCAGTCCACACAGGAGAGTGCACAGGCTGCAGAAGCAACAGAGCTTCTTGCACAGGATCCCTTCTGGCCTTCATCTTCAGCCAGGAGGCAGAGCTGAGCTCCAGACCTCTGTGAACCTTCCCTGAGAGGAGAGCTTCCCTGCAGAGAGTGCTCTGACCTCTGAGACTCAGGCTAGAGTTGGATTCCCAGGAGTGCTGACAGAGGCTAACAGAATCACAGAAGGAATGAGCTACAGCCAGAGACAACTAAAACATCTAACACCAGAGATTACCAGATAGCAAAAGGCAAAAACATAAGAATCTTACTAACAGAAACCAAGACCACTCAGCATCATCAGAACACAGTACTCCCAACACAGTGAGGCCTGGATACCAAAACACATCCGAAAAGCAAGATTTGGATTTAAAATCATATCTAATGATGCTGGTAGAGGATTTTAAGAAGGGCATTACTAACTCACTTAAGGAAATACAGGAGAACACTGATAAATAGTTAGAAGTCCTTAAAGAGGAAACACAAAAATCCCCTTAAAGAATTACAGGAAAACACAACCAAACAGGTGATGGAATTGAACAAAATCATCCAAAACCTAAAAAGGGAAGTAGAAACAATAAAGAAAACCCAAAGGGAGACAACTCTGGAGATAGAAATCATAGAAAAGAAATCAGAAACCATAGATGCAAGCATCAGCAACAGAATACAAGAGATGGAAGAGAGAATCTCAGATGCAGAAGATTCCATAGTAAACATGGACACAACAATCAAAGAAAATACAAAATGTAAAAAGATCCTAACTCAAAACATCCAGGAAATCCAGGAAACAATGAGAAGACCAAACTTAAGGATAATAGAAGTAGATGAGAATGAAGATTTTCAATTTAAAGGGCCAGCAAATATCTTCAACAAAATTATAGAAGAAATCTTCTCTAACCTAATGAAAGAGATGCCCATGAACATACAAGAAGCCTACAGAACTCCAAATAGACTGGACCAGAAAAGAAATTCCTCCCAGCACATAGTAATCAGAACAACAAGTGCACTAAATAAAGACAGAATAGTTATAGTAGTAAGGGAAAGAGGTCAAGTAACATTTAAAGGCAGAATTATCAGAATTAAATCTGACATCTCCCCAGAATCTATGAAAGCCAGATGTCAAACAGATGCTAAGAGAAAACAAATGCCAGCCCAGGCTAACTCTGTACCCAGCAAAACTCTCAATTACCATAGATGGAGAAACCAAAGTATTCCATGACAAAACCAAATTCACACAATATCTTTCCAAGAATACAGCCCTTCAAAGGATAATAAAGGGAAAACTCTAACAGGAGAAGGGAAATTATGCCCTAGAAAAAGCAAGAAAGTAATCCTTCAACAAACCTAAAAGAAGATAACAGCAAGAACAGAATTCGAACTCTAACAACAAAAATAACAGGAGGCAAAAATTACTTTACCTTAATATTTCTTAATATCAATGGACTCAATTCCCCAATAGAAAGACATAGACTAACAGCCTGGCTACATAAACAAGACCCAACATATTGCTGCTTACAGGAAACCCACCTCAGGGGCAAAGACAGACACTACCTCAGAGTGAAAGGCTGAAAAACAATTTTCCAAGCAAATGGTCTCAAGAAACAAGCTGGAATAACCATTCTAATATCGAATAAAATCGAATTCCAACCAAAAGTTATCAAAAAAGACAAGGAGGGGCACTTCATACTCATCAAAGGTAAAATCTTCCAAGATGAACTCCCAATTCTGAATATCTATGCTTCAAATGCAAGGGCAGCCACATTCATTAAAGAAACTATAGTAAAGTCAAAGCACACATTGCACTGCACACAATAATAGTGGGAGACTTTATCACACCACTTTCATCAATGGCCAGATCCTAGAAACACAAACTAAACAGAGACACATGGAAACTAATTGAAGATCTTTGACAAGGGAGCTAATACCATCCAGTGGAAAAAAACAGCATTTTCAACAAATGGTGCTGGCTCAACTGGCAGTTATCATGCAGAAGAATGCAAATTGATCCATTCTTATCTCCTTGTCCAAAGCTCAAGTCTAAGTGGATTCAGGAATTCCACAAAAAAACAAAAAACAAACCAAAAAAAACCAAAAAAACAAACAAAAAACCCCCAAAAAACAACAACAACAACAACAAAAAACCAGAAACACTGTAACTTATAAAGGAGAAAGTAGGGAAAAGCCTTGAAGATATGGACACAGGGGAAAAAAATCCTGAACAAAACACCAATGGCTTGTGCTGTAAGATTGAGAACTGATAAATGGGACCTCATAAAATTGCAAAGCTACTGTAAGGCAAAAGACACTGTTAATAAGGCAAAAAGGCCACCAATCGATTGGGAAAGAATCTTTACCAATCCTAAATCTGATAGGGAACTAATATCCAATATATACAAAGAACTCAAGAAGCTGGACTCCATAAAAATCAAATAACCCTATTAAAAAATTGGGTACAGAGCTAAACAAAGTATTCTCAACTGAGGAATACTGAAGGGTTGAGAAGCACCTGAAAAATGTTTAACATCCTTAATCATCATGGAAATGCAAATCAACACAACCCTGAGATTCGACCTCACACCAGTCAGAATGGCTAAGATCAAAAATTCAGGTGACAACAGATGCTGGAGAGGATGTGGAGAAAGAGAAACACTCTTCTATTGTTGGTCTTCATGTGGGCCCCAAACAACTGATGTGAGGACTACCCTAAAGTGTTCCCTGTATGTGGGATATCTTCTAGCTGGGCTTCCTTGTCTGGCCTCAGTAGAAGAGGAAATATCTAGCCTTGCAGAGACTTGAATTTCCAGCATGAGAGCTACTGGGGAGGGGGGGGTGTAACCCAGGGGGCCTACCTATTCAGAGGAGAAGGGAAGGAGGGAAGGATGAAAGATTGTGGCAGGGGGTGGAAGGAGGGGGGCAGTGAGAGGGATGTAAATTCCATAAGTAAAAAATAAAATAAAATTTAAAAAGTATGACAATATATATAAAAAGAAATATCTGTTACATACAAAGTCCTGGGAAACAAAGCGACAAAATAACAATCTGATCATAGATAGATATCTGATTTAATATGAGCATCTAAGTTTTAAATTATAGCTCTTAATAACCTTAATAATTTAAACAAAAAAACCAATAAAATAATTGCATATAGGTAGATGTACCATAAGGACTTGGTTCATGTGGTTGCTATTGAGGCTAATGAGTCAAAGTGTTCTAATGTGAACTGGGAGAGTTAAGACCTGGATGAGACAAAGACATCTCTTCAGTTATAAAACCAGAAAGAGAGAAACTCTTGAGATCTAGGACTGGGCTACTGTACAGCCGCATGGGCTGCAGTCACAGCTGCACAAAGATGCTGGATTCAGCTATAGTTAAGTATTTAGATCTCCTAATGAAGCCCACTACAATAGCCAGTATACTCTATGCTACTCCAAACAAACACCTTCAATGTTATTCTCATCAAAAATAACCTTTTAAATGTCCTTTTAACAAGGACATTTGTATTCCTATGTAGAGAACTAAAATATTCAAAGAATATTGAAAACTTACAAGGGACAAGATTGGTGAACCCACACAGGAATTTTATTTTTGCCATGTGAAAAAGTGGTGGTGATGAGGAAGAAAAATACTTGATTCAATTCATTGAAACCGGAAGTATTGAAGAGGCTGAGACCATGGGAATAAGATGCTAATTCCTGTGTTCTGGTAAATCTCTAGAGAGCTTGGTGTTGTCCCAAAGGACGTGTATCAGTGACACTGTAACTGTCAGGAGCACAGACTCCTGATATTTCAAAGAAAAATGGTTGAAATCACTACAATGCATGTCTTAACTACCAAGTATAATCATATAAGGGATACAAAAAATACACTTTGATGTAAATATCATACAAGTAACACTATACAGTAATTAAATAATTGTATTCTAAACAAAATCACATTCTACTGCCCAAAGCTTCATGAATCTTATCCATTCATTCATTCATTCATTCATTCATTTATTCATTTGTTTATTTAACCATGATCATTTTATTAATTTATAATTTTTAAAATTTAAAAAATTTTAAAATTGCAGGTGTAATGTGAGTGCTTGCACATATGCATATGTAAGTAAAGTGTGCAGTTAACATAGAGGAAGGAAGAGGGAATGAGAATCTTTGGAGCTGGAATTATAGGAGAATGAGCTCAGAATGTGTATACTGGGAATGGAACCAAGATCTTCTGTGAGGTGTGCTGATATCCACCCTGTCATCTCTCCCCCACCCAGTCTTAGAGTAAGGACTTATGAATCAGTGTCTTTTATAAGAAGGATATTTCTTGTTCTTCGTGACTATCTTGTGTGATGTCCATATGCATGTATTTGGGAAAGTAATCATTTATGAGATATGAAATTCAAAACTCCATTTCCATTCTATACATAAGTTTGCACTATGTTTATACTTTAGGCTATACAGAAGACCCTTTAGCTTAAAGGGGATCTCCCTAGTCTATTTTTCCCGTGATTGCTAGTGTTTTTAGTACTGTATAAAAAATATCATTTCCCAGAAAAATTTCAAGTGAATTTCTTTTTGTATTAATTTAATTGTTTGATAGTTCACAAATCATATACATACATCTTTAATCTGTTTTTTTTGTTGATTTCTGATTATGGTAAAAGTATATCATTTTTCCACTTATTAAAATTTCTTCAATTTTTATTGAACACATTATCTTTTATCCCAAGTGTGGTTTTAGTAGCTGTAACAATAGCAGGTGGCCATTGAAATATGGATTTATTTGTGGACTTTAATTTGTTTCATTCCTCTATGTATCTGCTTAAAACTTATTTTAAGTTTTATTTTATCTCATGTTCATGAGTATTTTGCCCATCTATATGTATGTGTACCACACACTTGCCTGGTGTTCACTGCAATCAGAAGAAGTCATCAAATCGCCTGAAATTAAACTAATAATTATAAGCCATCATGTGGGTGCAGGGAGCTGAATATAGGTCATATCTGTTCTCACAAATTTCTAAAACATTATGTGAAACTCTATCATTATAGTTCATTAAACTACAAAAATATAGTAAAATGACTATTGAATCCCTTGTATTTTTGTGTCAAATCCAGGTTCTCTGTCTGAGCAGCAAATGCTTTTAACTACTTGTGCATCTTTTTAACCCTTCATGTGTTTTTAATTGATGGCACTTTACTGTTGTGATTTAAAGAAAAGTACAAATAACCAAGTATATGGAAAGTGTTAGTATCATCAGAGAAAGGAAAGATAAAACCAGATGAAATATCAGCTCATACTTTTATAATGGTTTTATAATCAAAACTGAGAAGTAACAAATATTGATGAGGACAGGGAAAAAAGGAATTCTTGTATGCAATTGATGGAAATATAAATTGGTATCACTCAGACAGGAAAAAGTGGGGATTTATTATCTTTGTAGATGATTCCAAACCTTCCTCCAGATGTATATCTAACATATGCCAAAAGTCAAGTAAAGATTCCCACAGTATAGTATTATTCACAATTTTCAAGCTGCAACACAATTTGCATATTTATTGATAATTGAGATGAAGAAAACGTGATATATGTGAAGTAAGTGTAAATGAGTGTGCGTGTGTGTGTGTGTGTGTGTGTGTGTGTGTGTGTGTGTGTGTCTGTATACAGTGAAGCACTTCAGACCTGGAAGGCGATATGCAACTACTTATACGGACATGGAAAACACTGTACTGAATAAAACTAGACAAAGAACACAGTATAATTTCAAGTCTATGTGAAATTTCAAATAAACAAATTCATAGAGGTCCTGAGTTGAATGGTAGCTGTGGTTAAGAGGTAAACCATTTTAGCTGCAAAAGAATGTGTCCTTAGGGTAAAATATAAAGCCTCGTACTGGTAGTTGAGTGTATTTTACACTTGGAATTCGCTACAATTTTTGTTATTAAATGCTTTTTCACATACACAAATGGTAATTACACATGATGGTAAACATGTTAACTTAATAAATTATGAACGGAAAATATAATGAATAAAGCTGGAAAAAACAACAAAGAAAGGGGTATTTTTTGAGGAATTTTCTCCTCCCATCAGAATCCGTAAATTTTGTGAATTTCTGTGCTCACTTGGATGTAAGCCATCTTCCCCAAAGCACCTTAGTGCTTTAATCAGTGACAGGAATAGTTTAGTCCAGACAGGAGTCTACATGGGTGGACATGACAGAAACAAACAACCAGTGTTTCATGCCAAGCACTGTGCAGAACCAGCTCTCTCCACATTCTTCAAGGTAAACTGGGTCATATCTGTTTTCAGAAATTTCTAAAACATTATGTGAAAGTCATTAAACTATAAAAATATACTAAGATGACTACTGAATCCTTTGTATTTTTGTCATAAATATTCAGGAAAGACCTTTAGAATAATTCTCATTTCACACTTGGCTTTTTATAAAAATAAATGATGCAGAGACCAACAGAAAATTATACAGGTAGATGATCTGGAATCCTATAAACAGGACCTATTTACATTTATCATAAACTCTAATGTACGCTTTCAGGCTTGCTGTCTGCATATGTCTCAGAGCAATATGAAAACATTCAGGTAAGTGCCACTGAATGCTATTATGTGCAACCATGTGATCATTTGTGAACATTTATATGAATTTCTCATTGCTCATGCAAATAAATGCCATATTGAGCATTCAATATGTCTCCATGTGCAATCTCTTGCTGAAAGTATTCCCTTTTCCAATCATAATGTTATACATTAACTTACTATGGAGCTATTAAATATTTCTATTACTGTGTGATTCTGCACATCATCTTCAGGATATTGTGCTATAAGCCATGTGATTCTCTCACACGCTGATGTCTTGATCAGTGGAGCCGAGGTTTATTCCCCATTGCACAGAAATTAGCAGAACAGATATGCATGCCACGAAGACAATTGTTCTTACTGTTCAATGCAGACAGCAGATATCACTGGCCTTGCATTCAAAGAGATCTTAAAGCTAAATTCTATAAAATGCCCGAAATGAACAGCAACATGTTTCAAACATCAAGATAAGCAAAATTCACTTAAGGTTGTTAGGAGAGAACAGGAAAAAGACTCCCGAATAATAAATAGATGGAGGTATCATCATCCCACTCTCAAGTTGAGCTAGAGAGCTACAGTAATAAAACAACATGACATCACCATAAGTCAAACATATTAAGTAACGGAATGGAATTAAAGACATCTAGAGAATTGAACACACCCAAGGTTACTTTTTTTCTTTTGACAAAGAAGTTAAGCCTACACACTGGGAAACAAAGCATCCTCAACAAATCGAGCTTGTCAAACAACATAGCTTCATGTAGAAGCATTCAAACTTATCATGCTTCACAAAATTGACGTCTAAATATACCAAGTGGATAAGGAAAATATGACACATTTGTACAATAAAATATTATTCAGCTATTAAAAAATGGAATCATGGAATTTATAGGTAAAAGAATAGAGTTTTTTTTAAAAAGTCAGCCTAATAGAAATTACCCAGAACCAAAAAGAGAAATATGATGTGTACTCCCTTATATGTGAATGTTCACTTCCAAGTCTTCAATAGATATGCTTACAATATGTATAAATATAGAGATTATATACAGAGTAGTAGCCTAGGGGCCAGATGAGGATCTCCATGGGATAGGAAGTAAAATACATAGTTATGAAGAGATACAGGGGATGTGGGAGAAGAAGGATTATATGGGGAGGCAGATGGAAGAGGAGAGTAACTAGGGAATATTTTGGAGAGACAACTGGCAGTTGGATGTATTTGAAGGGTTATATGAAAATTTACTGTTATAGAAGAATCTTAAAATATGTACATATATCCAATAGGTCTAAGTAAAGTCACAAGTATTGTGAAAGACAAACTCCAACAAGACATCTTTCATCACTAAATGAAACTTCCACTGCTAGGAATGGGTTACATATAGTTGAGTCACTGGACAAAGAGACTATATGGAAACCCTTGAATATCTCAGGCTATAGTTCCCTCTTCACAAACTAATAGTAAGCCCATATTGCTGAATACAGCACTTACAATAACCCACTGAATGTGGAGAAATTAAACTGATTCCTACCTAAAGTCCCCACCTCTATGGAGACTAGAGGCTACTCTACAAAGACTAGAGGCTACTAGAGGTTCACGAGACTAGAAGCTACTCTACAGACTCTTCAGGTACAAGGAGAAAGGATCAGTTTCAGATCCTCTGATCGACAACCTTCCTGGGTGATATGCTGATGGAGAATCACCATCCACTCTCTGATTGGGTTTAAGACTCAGCCCATGCTTGATACTGCTTGGATAGCCAAGAACCTATGACTAGACAGGAACCTAGGGGAAATCAAATACCATTGTTGTGCTAAAAGAACATATATAAAATAATTCCTAATGAAGTTATTCTATACCCAAAGATTGCCTCACTCAGTCATAACCAGAGATGCTTCCTCTTGCAGTAGGTGGAAACTAACACAGACCCACAATTTGAAAATGGAGAGAGAGTGGGAGACTTTGGAATACTGAGTCATAAATGGTATGTCTTCATCAAACACACCCTTCAGAGTTCAGGGAATTATGTGGAAGTGGATGCATAAATACTGGAAGATTCAGAGGGGTGGAGGGCATTAAGGAAACAGTATTTTTTCTGAAACAAAACAAAACAAAAACAAACAAACAAACAAAAAAACAGGACTGAGACACATATAAACTCACAGAGACTGTGGCAGTTCACATAAGGCCTGCCCAGGTTCAAGCCACTTGGCAGCACTGAAAGCAACAAATAGACACAAACTTCCATGACTAGCCAAGGAGCTATCTCCAATTAACATTTGCCTGCAAAGAAAACAATTTATTTTTCAATGGAATCTCACTGAGTATATTACTTTACCCTATAAGGTAGACCCTATGCCCAGCAGTAGATGGGCAACTCAAAATGAACTCAGTGGTATTTTTGTAGATATTTTTGGTCTTATATTGTTCTGTTTGGACACTTTTAATCTAACTGATCTTTTCCTTATATTTAATTTTTTCCAATTGTGTGACTCAATGGTGTGTGTGTGTATGTGTGTGTGTGTGTGTGTGTGTGTGTGTGTGTGTGTGTGTGTACGCACAAGTGCACTTATGTGCACACAGGTACAAGCACATGTGTTTGGTGTTTTTCTTAATATTTATTCTTGTTTGTTTGTTTTTGGAGCATTTTTGCTAGTTTGTTTATTTTCCTAAGAGAGAGAGAAATTAGAAATATGCAGTTCTATAGGTGGTAAAGCAGGGAGGAGTTGGGGTAGGGAAAACTGTGATCAGAATATACTGTTTGAACATAACTTGTTCAATAAAATTTCCTAGTGAGTTTTACTTTACTTCTAGTTCATTTTATTTTCCTATATGCTTTCAAGTACCAATTCAACACTTATTTTCTTAAATCCTTCAGTGATATTCAAAATTCTGAAGTCAGGTGTTGGAAAACACAATGGAAATTCCTTTTGTCATAGAAATGTGGATTTCTTAAAATAATGTACCTCTCAGAGAAATTCAAATAACAGAATCCAATATTTTCCCTGAAAATAGCCATCACATGTATTACCTTTAATGACAGTGGAGAGTAAATGTAAGGAATATTACTTTACCAGTTATATGGAGAACACAAAATAAAAGACCCTAAAATTGTTATAAGCATGATCTCAAGACATAAGCAATACTGTTTTATTCACAATAGCTCTATATGATAGACAATAGGCATATGGACAAATATCTTTCTACTAAGAAACTCCTTTGCTTGCCCATAGCCACTGTAAGGATTAAAATGCCAAACTATTCCTTCTTCAACTGTAAACACAAAAAATAATCGGGATCTTTCCCTGAGATCACTCCACCCTTAATCTCTTTATCTTCTCGAACACAGCACTTTGCTCCATTTCCCTTCCTGGAACCCCTTTATTATTGCTTCAACCATACATTTTGTGGGGTTGTTTGTTTGTTTGTTTGTTTATGTTTTCTTTTTAAGCTTGCTATGATTGATCAGAATGTTTTTCATGAGACTAAACCAGAGAACAAAGTCTCTGCTGGGCTTTTTTGAGACTTCTTTTTGTCAATGCAACTAATATAAATCTCTTTAACTTACTCTCAAGTAATTTCTTCAGACAAGGGCAAAAAGCACCCACATTCTTCACCAAAATACCATGAAAATCGTCCCTAAGCCACATACTGAAATTCTTTTCTACTGAAACCTGTTGGGCCTGGTCTGCACAGCTCAAATCACACTCAACAACAAAGTCTTCCATATTCCTACTAGGATAGTCAATTAAGCCCCACTTAAAGCATTCCACTGCTTTCCAAATCAAAGTCCCCAATTCATATCCTTCCAAACAAAAGCATGGTCAGGCCTATCATAGCAATACCCCAGCCCCTGGTACCAACTTCTGTGTTACTTAGAGTTTTGCTGCTGTGGACATATACCATGACAAAGGCAACTCTGATAAAGACAACATTTAATTGGGGTTGGCTTACAGGTTCAGAGATTTAGTCCATTATCATCAAGGTGGGAGCATGGCAGTGTCCAGGCAGGCATTGTGCAAGAGGATCTGAGAGTTCTACATCTGCATCTGAAGGCCACTAGGAGAAGACTGGGATAAATATGGTTAGGAGGCCCACCCCCACAGTGACACAGCTACTTCAAAAAGGCCACACCTATCCCAACAAGGCCATACCTCCTAATAATACCACTCCCTGGGCCAAGCATTCTCTCTCTCTCTCTCTCTCTCTCTCTCTCTCTCTCTCTCTCTCTCTCTTCTTTTGGTTTTTCGAGACAGGGTTTCTCTGTGTCTTGGCTGTCCTGGAACTCACTCTGTAGACCAGGCTGGCCTGGAACTCAGAAATCCTCCTGCCTCTGCCTCCCAAGTGCTGGGATTAAAGGTGTGCACCACCACTGCCCTGCTTGGGCCAAGCATTCTCAATTTACCACAAAGTAAATAGGTTTATTTATATGTAATAAAAAGCATAATTTGCACACAAGAGAATGGTATAGTGGCAGAAGGAAAAAACTGAATTTATGGGAGGGCAATTATTTATGCTCTCACTTGTTTTGAGTTGGAATGGTACACTGGTCCAAATGAATGAACTCCAAATTCATATTTTCGATATCTTTGGAGACTAATGGAAATCACATTATATATTATTACTGAGTAGCATCAGAGAAAAGCATCAGAAAGTATTGTATGTAAATAGTCATTGATGGAGCTAAAGTGCAAAACTCAAAATCCATCTATAGTATATTATAGTGGTCATGAACTAAAATTCTAGGAGAAAATGAAATTTCAGTTCAAGAATTGGCTTCTAGAGAAGTTTAAGTTTTCAGGTTTTCTGTAAAAGGTTACAGCAGTTTTGAGATCTAGAATGAAAACATCTAGGACCTCGATCTTAGAGTTGGTGAATCTTGTGTGGATGAATGAAAACTTTTATCTCCAGTTCTGTTGACCACCATGGGTTTGAAGACAACACTCATCATTACTAGTAAAAACAAGCTTGCCAAGTTTATATATAAAATAAGGATGGAGTGTTCTCTACTTCAAAGGCATCATACTTCTTAATATTTCAACACAGATCTCTTCCTAGATTTGTGATTTGCATGCAAATGAAGATAAAAGACTATGCCCCAAAAGGCAGCTCTTTAATTATAGTTAAGGCCCATTCAGTAAGGGGGAATTAGTGTCTGCTACTGGAAATCTAGCCAACTCCTCTGAGCTAGAGAACTCATGAATCTTGGAAGAGAACCTACAACCATCACTTAACTAAACCAGTATAGTAACGAATTGTATTCCAATTATTTCTTCTTATACCCACAGATAAGTTCAGTTCTCCAACCAATCATCAATAGAAGTTCTCTTTGCAACAGACAGAATTGCAGAAAGCCACATCTTATCTAAATACAGAGTTGTAGAACCCAGCCCTACCTGATAAATCTACAACCCAACTCCTGCATTGAAAGCTTGGGGATCATTTCAGAAGAGGGGGAAGAAGACTAAAAGTCAGCAGAACACAACATTTTCTGTGAGATCTGTCTCCTAGAAATGCCAGAGAAGCTAAACCCATGGAATCTCACCATTCTACCCATGACCTGAACAATGATGACAACAATAAACATTCTAAGGTGGGAGGGCAAAAGCTCAGGAGACCTTGACCAAAGACAAAGAATTATAGGCAACTAGGGAATGCTGAGAGCAGGAAAAATAGCCTTTCCCAGGGAAGGCCACATCAACTGGCTATCCATTATGAAATGGTTAATCCAGAAAACATTTAATGACAAATAGCATTAATTGGATTAAGCATGTTTTATTTACATATTTAGGAATACATACATACATATATGCATAAATACATGCATATAGCATGTATTATAGACATATTTAATATGTATATAAAACAATTAAAGAAAAACGATGTGAATTTGAAGGAGAACATAGGTGGAATTAGAGGGAGGAAAGTAAAGGGGAAAATGATGTTGTTATATTATAATCTCAAAACAAAAATATTATAATAAAACCTGGTAAGCATTTATAATTCTGTAGCAAGCCATTTCTCTTTCAGGATAATATCAGGTGACATGTTTTACTAATACCATTCATGTGTTCATAATTATCTTGGAACATGAATAAATATTTTAAGGAATCTTAATCTATTTGTGTTATTCTAACAAAAAGTCATAGAGTAAATAACAAAAATTTATTTCGGACAGTTCTCAGGCTTGGTGATTTCAAGATCAAGGCAATGGCAAAAATCATGTCTAGTGAGGACACACCAACTCTTCATACAGGTCTGCCTTCTCCTCTAACCTCAAAGACACACATAGGAGAGAAACTTAGCTCCACCTGGCTGCTTTCCTTAGGCCTCTGATACCATTGCTTCTAGAGGCTGCAATCTCTAATTTTATCATCATCTCAGATTAAACTTTCACGATATGAGGGTCAGAGTGTTGTTGAAGAGGTGCATGCATATTCAAACCACAGAAAGATTTCAAATAAAGTCCTAACAGTCCAGAGTTCATCATGCTTTGTCATTATTGTGGGATGAAATAGGCTGTTTTTGTGCTTGTTGCATTGGTGATGGGTTAAACTTGGTACCATCTCATTATGACCACTCTCTTACAGGAAAATATCAAAATAAGATCAAATGAATGAGGTATTTATCAGAAAATTCAATTAAAAAGAAAAGTAGTGTGGTATGATGGTGCACAACATTAATCACACAATTCCCCATTATTTCCACTGTCATGTTTACTTGTCAAAATTATGACATGGTATATATATTCAAAGTCATGAAGAATAATAAGTAAAAACACAAACACTGGCAGGTTACAATTACAGCTGTAATAAAAGTGTCAAACTTACTATCCCAAATTAGTAACAATAAAATTTATAATAAAATATCAAACAATTGTTATACAAGCATTACAAACAGAAAAATATTACCACAGTAGCTATCAGATATCCTTCTTCAGGGACTAAGAAAGATTGACAGTTCTGGAGGCTATGAGCAGAATCCGGTGCCCAGTCCATGCTGAGGCCGTCCTTCTCACAAGCTGTTTTCAGCAAATGACTAGACACTCACAGTAAGACATAGCAGGCAACTGTCACTCGAAGAGTTCACATTAGATACTGAAGAAAACTTACCAGACCAATTTGGCCTGAATCACATATTTCTACACTGTCCATACCAACCCCCCCTGCTTTTTTTTTTAATCCTATAGGGTTCTCCTATGTCTCCTGTCTGTTTCTATCTTTCTATCTTTGTCATGGAATTTTTTTCCCAATACACATTTTTTAAGTCTGATCTTGCCTTGTTTTCTCACTCTTAGACAGTATGAACTAATATGAGTGGTACTAA
The DNA here is from genome assembly GCF_000001635.26 of Mus musculus. Classification (NCBI taxonomy): domain Eukaryota; kingdom Metazoa; phylum Chordata; class Mammalia; order Rodentia; family Muridae; genus Mus; species Mus musculus. The sequence continues at coordinate 95,678,264 of NC_000067.6, read as the reverse complement.
TGTTTGTCCAAATTAAAAGGTATCAAGAAGAATATTTGCAGCTGACATTTAGCTATATAATAAGTAAGCAAATAGCATGTACCTGAACAGAATATAGGACTCTGGCTCAAAAACCCAACTACTTAATATTATGCAATATAAAAGAATATTTTTCTTTTTTTTAATTAGGTATTTTCCTCATTTACATTTCCAATGCTATCCCAAAAGTCCTCCATACCCTGCCCCCCACTCCTCTAACCACCCACTCCCACTTTTTGGCCCTGTTGTTCCCCTGTACAGGGGCATATAAAGTTTGCAAGTCCACTGGGCCTCTCTTTCCAGTGATGGCTGACTAGGCCATCTTTTGATACATATGCAGCTAGAGACAAGAGCTCCGGGGTACTGCTTAGTTCATATTGTTGTTCCACCTATAGGATTGCAGTTCCCTTTAGTTCCTTGGGTGCTTTCTCTAGCTCCTCCATTGGGGGCCCTGTGATCCATTCAATAGCTGACTGTGAGCATCCACTTCTGTGTTTGCTAGGCCCCGGCATAGTCTCACAAGAGAAGGCTATATCTGAGTCCTTTCAGCAAAATCTTGCTAGTGTATGCAATGGTGTCAGCGTTTGGAAGCTGATTATGGAATGGATCCCTGGATATGGCAATCACTAGATGGTCCATCCTTTTGTCACAGCTCTAAATTCTGTCTCTGTAACTCCTTCCATGGGTGTTTTGTTCCCAATTCTAAGGGGCAAAGTGTCCACACTTTGGTCTTCGCTCTTCTTGAGTTTCATGCATTTAGCAAATTGTATCTTATATCTTGGGTATCCTAAGTTTCTGGGCTAATATCCACTTATCAGTGAGTACATATTGTGTGAGTTCCTTTGTGATTGGGTTACCTCACTCAGGATGATGCCCTCCAGGTCCATCCATTTTCCTAGGAATTTCATAAATTCATTCTTTTTAATATTTTTAAAATAATAATTATAATGATACATTTGAATAACAAATACTATAGATGAAATTCTAAAGGAGAATATTTTCAATCAACTGACTACTTCCAAAGTGTGCCTTCATATATTAAAGGCCATGAGAATATTAGAAGAGGGGCTTCTCTGAACACATGTGGTAAAGAGTAGGTTCCTGTGGAAGGCCCAAATGTCAGGACATGATACATGCCACTCAGGTGTGGTAAATGATATTTTAATGTAATTTAATAACTTTGTTAGTTATTAGTATAACCCAGGCAGACTTCCAATAATAGAGACAGCATCTTATGGATTTTTTTTTAAATCAGCTTTAACCCCATTACTGGGCATATTACACCTAATATATTTTTTTATACAGAAGATTGTTAACTCCCCAACTGTGCTCCCAAATACTTGCTGTTTGAGTCTCACCCAGGTTATTTCTGCTCCATTAGAATGTCCTCAGGGGGCAATTAGTTGGCCATGAGCTTCTGGTGTATTGTGTCTAGTGAAGACCTCAAGTTTTCTTTGACTCCTTTCTCCTTCTCCCTCCTTCTCTCTTCTCTCCTTCTTCTTGTGGTCTGTACTTGCGATGGTGAGTCTTGTAATAAAAGTCCCATGTACCTTTATTCTCAGTGATTGTCTATAGCCACTTTTAGTTAGCCAATATCTTTAAATTGCATACAGAGTAAGGTTTGCACAACAAAGACTGGTGCACATGAGCATTCACTTCTCTGCAAACAACCAGGTGTTGGGGACCGGAATTTACCATTTGTATACACAGTACCAGACCAACCCCTAACAGATTACTATTGCAAAAAGTATTCAAGATGCGAAACGCCAAGTTTATTTTCTGAATCTGTGTTTCTATCTGTGTCATACTTGATGTGTAGTGCTAACAACTAGTACTGATTGTAGCTGGAATACTTATCCTATCTGATGGGTAAATTGATTTTAAAACATTCTATGTGCTTGACTTAAACACTTATAGAAAAAGTTCAGATTACCATTCCTATAATCAATTTCCTTGACATTCACAGCAGTAAGACCTAGGCATCAGATGGTTCCCTCACTCCTGTAGGATGCCTTCCATTGCTCCACCCTTTTCTATGTTTAATCATGTCTTGCTGTCTTCTTCTCAAAGAAAATAGACAACACATGAGTTGCAAGAAAAAGGAATTTCTTAAGATAAGCTTTACTCAATGGGTATGATCAAAAAAGAAATATTTGACTTTAACAAAGCAAAACTCAATAATATTCTGTCAAAAAGTATTTCTCCTTAAACATACAAGCAAAGACAAGTTGAAAGTAAAGGCAGAACATGTTTATGAAATCTTGGCACTGTAAACCTCTATCATGGATCAGACATCACTGAGGGAAATGTTAGATGGGTTGTAAGGATGCTCAGTGCAGAAGAACACATGCTGTTCTTCCAGAGGATGAGGACTCAAGACAGCATCTACATGATTGCTGCAAAAGAAAAAAAAGAAAAGAAAAACAAGAACACAATCTGTATCTTCAGTACTGATCCAGATTTGAAACTCTTGCTGTCTTCTGAACACGCATACCTGGTGAGCAGACACTCATACACTTAAAATAAAATGAATAACTTTTAAAAGGATCCTGCTATTATGAAATGAAAGAAAGGGCACAGTAATAATGAGATACCTAGTAAGAATACACACACACGCACGTGCACACACACACACACACACACACACACACAACTTTATTCTAATGTCCTTTAAATTAGACTTTAAAATATGTTTAAGAAAAAATAAAACTTAAGAGAGTACAGGAACAGGTACTAAGTTATGAGCAATAATTGTCTTTGTTAACATTAGTCTATTTGGCTGGTTGTTTAGGTCATCGATTGACAGATTGCTTTAGTAAAGTTCTTACTATTCAAATTATGATCTTCTTGCTTCAGTCTGCCAGGCCTGATTTTATAGGTGTGTAGACCAATTACTGTTCTATCTCAAACACTGTAGAACAAAATGAACAGAACAAACAGATCAGTGTGAGCTCTCTACTTAACCTACATGACATAGAAAACATAGCAACATTCCATATGACTAAAGGATGCACAACTATTTCAAGTACATGATGAAACACTAATCTTGGCACATTACACATTGACATTATCAAAGTCTCATATTTAAATATATTTAAAGGTTAATATGCTGTAAAAATACTGTATGCCTATGATTGGATTACTAACAAAATTAGATTCAAATCAAAATATAAACCAGATATTGTGATATATGTTTATAATTTTTTTAAAAAGCTTGGGTTACACAGCATTATCTTATCTCAAAAAATAAAAATGCTTAATAAGAAATTTAAAAGTTGGATGCCTATATTCTACAACTAATCAATAAATGAAATAGTATGCCAACAAAATACCTTGCATAATGTAACTCTGTATATGAAATTAGAAATTTCTTGCAAAACAGAATATATGCAAAAATCAACAAATATTGGCTGTTTCTCCATACTATAAAATGATTAATTTGAGACATTTCTATAACTAAACTGGTGAATCAGAAAACGAATACCCTTGTCAAAATCTTTTCTTAAAATCAGAGAGTTATTTTGCAACTTCTTTTATGATTCTACTTAAACATCCAACATCAAAACTTAATATCTATTTTAGAAAATATAAAACTGAAAACTCTCTTCAAAATCATACAAGTTAAAAAAATACTTAACAAGTTATTAGTAAATCTACTATTTCCCACTTTTCTGGGATTTGTACATGTACTAGTTGCTTTTTGTTGTACCCTTAAGAACAGTATAGTTCCAGTTCCAGAAGTTCTGTAGCCTTCTGTAGGCTTCTGTGTATCCAGGCACTCAGATAATGCACACATATGCATGCAAAGAGAACACTTATACACATAAATAAATATACTTCTGTCTGAGTTATTCTTTTGTTGCTGTGATAAAAATACCATGACCAAGGCAGCTTACAGAAGAAAGTGTCAAAGTCAGCTTACGGGTATAGAATCATGATCACGGATTAAGGAACAACTGAGAATTCATATCCTGACCCACAACCACAAGGCAGAGTGCGGAGCACAGGAAATGTGAGTCTTATGTAACCCCAAAGCCTGCCTAGAGGGCCACACCTCTTCCAACAAGGACACACCTACAGTATCTAAGTCTAAAAACAAAAAGGAAGATTAATAAACTCAAATATCTACTAAATATAAGCTATATAAATGAAAGTAAAAATTATTAGATACATTTCTGAGAAGATGATAAGACTACATTGATTCTTTTGCCTTTTGAACATCTGAGGGCCCACAGCTAATTTCTCTCTAAGTCTTTTTACTTGATCATTGAAATATTTGGGGTTCTTGTTTTTATGTTCAGGGCCTTTGATGAATATTTTCCAAATAAAATATTATTAATTTAATGAGGATATGCTACAATGTAAAGGATTCCAGGACTGTGCCTGCATCGTCTTTGATCTCTGGAAGTCTTAGGAAGGACACCCTCTGTTCTTGGAAAGCAGTGCCTGTAACAGTTGTTTTCTCAAAGAACACTTTAAAAGTAAGAACCAAAACATCATGACATAGGAATGAGTCATGATAGCAGTATAGAAACTGCACACACAGATTATTCTACAGAATAAATATGCTAACAAGAAAGGCTTAAAATTAAAAGCAAAACTCTAGAGCAAGGAAACAAGAGATTTTGTTTACTCCCAATCCAACTGTCTTTGTGGGAAGGGAGCATAGACTGAACCCGTCAAGCACAAAGATGTGACTTGCATATGTGCCCACACACTGAGATGAGTCAGAAAAGTTACTAGCTATATGTGTTAAATAATATAAACTTCTCCTTGGATATGTAGAATACGTGTAATTGATAATAAAATGGTATGACTGAGTTAGTGCTTGCAGTGGTGAGACACTGGATCATGAAAGTTTGCCCCTGTTTGTATTTGTCTGGTTTTCTGGCCAGGGGAGGTTAAAAATACAAAACAGGTGGTCTTCTATTCCAACAGGGATGGTCCTACCATATTTTTTTACTGTATAGTCTAAACAGTTTATAAAAGCATTGTTTCTTCTTAAATACTAAACGGGCGATATAGACTCTGCAATTTGACCATTTAGCAGATAAATATCACTCAGATCATGTGGCCTTTATTTCGTTGTGGCGTTTTAGTTTTGAATACACACACACACACACATATGTACATGTGTGTGTTTGTATATGTGTATATATATGTGTGTGTGTGTGTGTGTGTGTGTATGTATATATATAGAGAGAGAGAAGAGAGAGAGAGAGAGAGAGAGAGAGAGAGAGAGAGAGAGAGAGAGAGGAAAGATTATTGCATTATGTTTTCCAGGATTAGTCTGAGTTCTCTTTCTTTCTCCCTCTCTTTCTGTTTTTATTTCCTTTACCCCTTTCTTTTTTGTTAAGAATTTACTCTTTCTTTTCCTAATAAAAATTTTTACTGACCCATTTACTGATGCTTGGGAAACCAAGAAACTCTACAAGGAGATGATGTTTTACTATTTTAATGACATTATACTTGATCATATGCCAAACTCAAATGATGAGAGGAGACATCATTACATACAGAGGTATCTTAGGAAAAAAACAAATTGAGGGTGGCATATGAAGTTTCTACTTTGACTGTTGCTGATGTTTTAGGTAGAGTTTCCCTCCGGGATAAGGAGACAAGTATTGCAGAGCCATAGAAAAAAGCTGGTGACACATCATCGAGAAGAAATTAGTATATGTTACCTTCATGGTTGGGGGTGTGGTTTGTCAGTTAAATAAAAACCAACTAATTAAGCTCATATTCTAGCTTAGAAAATAATCAAAATAAAGTACTTCAATACCAAATAAAAACCACAAAGTTGACTTAATTTTGAACTGATGTGTTGGGTGACAACTATGCTGAACAAACAAAAATAAAATCATCTACATTTTACAGCAATACAAGATAAGGAAGCCATAATAAACGATCCAGTTAATAAGTGAATATCTTTGCCCCTTGGTTATGAAACTGAAGAGCAATTAGCTAGTCTTGTCAACAGATGTTTAAGGAGCTCTTTCCTTCTCCAGCATGCCCCGATTTCTGGATCTGTCAGCTGTATCAGGCAGGTTATGACCCAGCATGTAAGCAAGAACCTTCATTTCCCATGGCAGTACTGCCATTGGCTGTTCCCTTCCTCTACCTCTCCTTCTCTCACCTACTAACCCATTTACTCTTAATGACTAAGTGTCCTTTGTGCTGTCTATACTTCCTCTTGCTCTCCTTTCTTGTGACCTGCAATCTCTCTGTGCTGCTTCACTTTCTTACCTGTAGCAAATTTGGTTTCACTTCAGATTATCTTCCCGTTTTGCTCACTCATCCCAGAAACCAAGTGACACAAGTCCTCAACTATTCACCTTACTTTCTCTATCTCCCTTTAAAATGGAAGTGTTACTGCACTGAAGTTTAGATTTCACGATCAAAATTCTCTGTTTTCTGGTTTTGTATCTTAAACATGCTAGTTTGTCTTTTAACATTAAGAGCTTTATCACACTATTAAGTAATATGTTCCCTCTTTTGTAAAAGTTGAGCTGGTAAAGTATCAACACTGCTTGATCACAGGGATATATGTTTCCTGTGACTAGAACCTGTTACAGTGATTGCTATTGAATATGATCATATATACCTGTCTTAGTTAGGGTTTTACGGCTGTGAACAGACTCCATGACCAAGGCAACTCTTTTAAGAACAACGTTTAATTGAGGCTGGTTTGCAGGTGCAGATGTTCAGTCCGTTATCATCAAGGCAGGAATATGGCAGTGTCCAGGCAGGCATGGTGCAGGAGGAGCTGTGCGTTCTACATCTTCATCTGAAGGCTGCTAGCAGAATACTAACTTCCAGGCACCTAGGATGAGGGTCTTAAAACACAAGCCCACAGTGAATTCAACAAGGCCACACCTCCTAAATAGTGTCGCTCCCTGGGCCAAGAATATAGAAACCATCACCACAATACACATAGAGTTAGCTCTTAAAATAAAAGTTAGGTCTCAAAGATACAGTAGTACTACATGTCTTAAATAAATTCTCTTCTCTGGGATTTTTACAAAACTATCTCAGAATTCTGTTTTTTATAAGATGCCTTCTTATACAAACTCCTATGTTTGTTTTAGCTTATTTTACTGTGTAGCTTGCTGATACTTTTGACATTGATTCTATATTCAAAGAGACTGCATCATGTATTAAAAAAGACCCTTCATTTGCAAAACACCATAGAACAAACCTACAGGTTCCATGATGTGGGGCACTACTACTCTGAAGTTTTCATCAACTCCAGGACAATTTCTACAGGATTTTACATATAATAAGCATTCATTTCTGAAATTCCAATGTAGATGTAGTCTTCTGTCAAGAAGATTAAAAGCAGAAAAATCCACTACATGTTCTTCATATTCTAAAGCATGTTTTAAAGAAATAAATGATTCTACATTTAGGTCATACAAGAGATATTAAAAGTCCTTCTATTTTTATCTTCCCTGCATAGTGACTCAAATTTTGTCTAATGACAGAATTGTCATTGCAGCTAATATAAATCATCCCAATTGCATCAATGACAGATGTGAGAATGTGTGCTTAACCACAATGCATACGCTATCTATCAGTATTGACCACTTCTCAAGTGGGATATAGGGAATTATGATTGTGGTAATAGAGAGGAAGATCAATTATTTATTTTATGTTGGGGAGTTACAGGTCAGATGTGAAATAGACTCATTATTTTCCCCTTATTCCCAACGGCTCTCTCCAATAAGTGTCTATTGATCCATTCTCCCCAGAAGCAGTTGCTGCTAATGGATTAGGCAAGTTTATGCTTGGAATTCGTACTTTCCTTTGTAAGTACTATATTTATTCATTTGTCTAATACTCGTTTTCCAAAAATTGAGATTTGTACAATCTTAGTTTAGTAACAGTCAAAGCATACAGTCTGAAACCTTTAATAGAATTTCTTACTTTGTATATTTAAATACAAACTGAGCCGTCCTCAGTAGATTAAAGCAGAAAATAAAAATTATGAAAACAAAGTTATAAAAAGTGAGACCAGACAACTGCTAATTGACTCCATAGAACTGTCACTCAAAGAATAGGAGGGCCTATGTGGTTTTTTGTTTTGATTTTGGTGTGTGTGTGTGTTTGTGTGTGAATGTGTGTGTGTGTGTTTGTGTGTGTGTGTGTGTGTGTGTGTGTACATGTATTTTATTGTGTGGATCAGAGGACCACTTGCAGACATCCATGCTATGTTTCTACCATGTGAATCCTAAGGATTCAACTCCTTTGTTAGGACTGATGGTGAGTAAATTTACCAGCAAAGTCTCAGTGGCCTGAGCCTGGTTTATGAATTCCATAGCATAATTTTGAGAGAGAGAAGAAAACATGCTACATGGATGCAGTGGTGTGTGTGTGTGTGTGTGTGTGTGTGTAATTTTAACATCTCAAAAGACTCTGTGATAAGAAATAGTAATAGAACAATAAAACGCTTAGGCTGAGACAAGAGTCTACACACAATTAAAATGTGAGCCTTAAGAAATTAAAATGGTTCTTACAAACGGAGGTGTTTCTGAACAGCACAATTGAAAAAGATATATCTCACAAGACAATCTTCAAGTTGAGTTTTACAAATTGAAGATTATTTAACTGATAGTCTGTAAGTGGTAGTTAATTGTAAAAGGTTCATGCTTGCTTACAAACCATTACACTGTATGCAAAAGAATAGTATTGCCAATTACCCAAGCCAGCCGATATTGAAGAATTGAGAATAATGATGATAGATTTCCTGATCTGGGAGAAATTTCACTCATTTATGACTCTGCATTCTAGCTAAAGTCAAAGTCTTTTGTGATTAGACATGTATTATATTTGGTTCTATGTATGGAAACATAAGCAAAGGTCAATATATAAAAACAAAAGGTTTTTAAAGTTGGGCATTTACCTGAGAGAAAATGAACTAATAGAGGAAAAAATGAAAATGATATTTTCTGCATGTGAACATGATATTTTTTCTTGCAACAAACAGCATTTTTATACACCCCAGCCAATACCACTTCCCTTTAACCCATGAGAAACTGTTTTATTTTTCTCCCTGCTGCTACTTGAGAAGTCTGTGTAACTAAAATGCATTAAGGTAAGCAGGATTTGCGTGGACATCAATCCACTGGAAAGGCTCCCAGCAGGCCACTTGTAATGTCAATAAAGACTCATAATTGCTTGCTCCTTGATGCATTTTAGACTTGGCTCTTTGGTTGCCTGTCCTGCAGAGATTAGGTTCTCAAAACTTAGGAGACTTAACTTCCTAAACCTTGAATAGAAACTGACACACATAAACAGGGTCTTATACTAAGCTCTGTTGGTTTACTTTTAAAGACCTCAGCAGCTAGGCAAAGGTTCTAGAACCTCGGGTTTTAAGCAAGGGTCATGTCTTTCTACTTAATGCTGCTCCTTGAGTCACTCTGAATTCTTCCTAAGTCCAAGGATACCCAAATCCTGGTGGTGAGCCTTCTCATTTGCTGATGTGGAAAGTGCAAACTTAATGGGCTAATGGACTAGCAAAGGTACTGCTCAGTGAAGGAGCAGGAAGTCAGACTTCAGAGCCTCTGGAATCCTGGGGCCAAGGCACACAGATAGGAAGGAGTCTGGTTTCCAGGCTCTGTCTCCTGCTGAGGAAGCATGTAGATGTTAGGTGTGATAAGCCTGAGCAGTCAGCTCTCTTGAATGTGCCAGAAACTAGGAATGGAGAGGTGCTCAGCTAGAATACTCAGAAAGCGCGCCAGCTGCACAATACAATAGAAGTAAAAAAAAAAAAAAAAAAAAAAAAAAAAAAAAAAAAAAAAAGGTAGGCGGGAAGAGGGGTGAAAATCAGAGCCCAATACACTTCAGTTGGATTTTCAAGAGGAGCCTGCCTTTCCTGCTTTTTACCCTTCCTTTCTTCTTCCCTAGGATTACGAATGTGTTGGTGGGTGTGCCGGAGGACGCTGCCTTTTCTCAGAATTCTGGTCTCAGCAGTGAAGTTTAAATGGCATTGGATTTGCCTTCACTTCGTGAGGAGTTTCCAAACGACAACGCGTGGGTCACAGAAGTGTCCATAATGTTCGTAAGGATGCCTCCGACTTCACTTGCTTACCTCAAGCTTCAAGCTGGGATCCTCATTACCCATCCACTCTGCGGGCGAGATCAGCTCATCAGCTCCTGTGAATAATCGTATTTTCCAGACAGAGTTGTGCACTGAATAATGAACGTTCCCCTTCCACTTCCCTGTTGGATTTCACTGTGCTTCGGTCGGGTTTATTCGCCCGTGCGTTTACGTATGTTTAGCAAACACGCTTTGAATGATAGGCTGCTTTCTCGAGCTATCCTTATCCCTAGCCATTGCGTTCCTCTGGTGGGATGAGTCTCATCTTTCTCAGATGAGATGAATGCTGGTGTCGAAGCTGGCGGATCTGGAGCCTTGACGTTTGGGCGTCCTAGGAGATAGTGTGGTTCTGTGTGTGTCTGTGGTTTGGGGGCATGTGCGCAAGAACGCGTCCGCGTGCGACTGTGAGCTTCCTCCACCCGGCATAGTGCAGACCGAGCTCACAACGACTCTCCGAGCAGCCGCCAGTAACGCAAGGCAACAGCAGCCTCCGCCCCCTCAGCACGGTGATTGGCTGGCCTTGCTTATCGTTTCCCTGCTACGGCGAGGAAAGGGCCAGTGACGCCCCCGAGCCCAGCTGCAGAAGAAACCGCCACCTCCAATGCACAAGGTGTCACATTTGAAAAGAAACCTGAGCCCCAGGGAGGCGGCGCAGAGCGACCCGGGCCCGGTAAGCGCTAACTGCGCGGCAGGGAGCTGGGCAGCGCTGGAGAACCGGGAGAGCTCCACCGCTGAACATCCTAGCGACCTGATTCTGGGATCTCGGCTCCACGCTCCCTTCGCAATTTTCAGATTTCTCCCCCTTGATTATCATCCCAAAACGGAGCCTTTATACCAGGAGAAGGTGCCTGAGCTGGGACAACCAGGACTTTCCCGGGCACCCAAGATGCGCTCAATTAGAAAACGGTGGACCATCTGCACTATAAGTCTACTCCTGATCTTTTATAAGACAAAAGAAATAGCCAGAACTGAGGAGCACCAAGAGACGCAACTCATCGGGTAAATGCATGTTCAAGGATATGACACCAAATCAAGCCATAGTGAAGTGTGCTTAGAGCCGGGAGAGTGACGTTTTTGGAGTGCTGTGTGTATTGGTTTGGGCGTGCTTGTGCAGAGTGTCATGAATTAAATAACAAAGGCTCTTTGGAGGTGTGTGTGCATGTTTCCCATGCTGGTTCTAGGATGAGTTTAACTTGCCCTGTGCAATGGTGGTGGTGGTGGTGGTGGTGGTGGTGGTGGTGGTGGTGGTGGTGGTGAAAGATGTATTGGCACAGGGTGCAGCTCACCAAAGAAGTCACTGCAGAAGTGTCAACAAAGAACGAGTGCCCTTGTCAGTTTAACGCTTGAGCAGAATTCAGAGATGTCTTTACTCCTCAAGCCTTCTCTTTCTTTCTTTCCTTCTGTGTCCCGCCAGTCTATGAGGACACCATAAAAAGCGGCGTTCTCCAAAGTTTATGGTCACAGAAGTGAAGTGGGTCTTTACTCTTTTTTGTTTGTTTTTGTTGGGGGAGGGGACGCCTGTAAGATCTATTTTCTTTCTTTCTTTCTTTCTTTCTTTCTTTCTTTCTTTCTTTCTTTAAGTTAGACATTTCAGTATCAATAAGGAAAATTCCTTATTCACTCCTCTACGTATAAAACTCCCGGGTTTCATGGTTACAGTTTTAGAAGGGAACTGGGAACTGCGCCTTTACAGACCATATCTGCTCTTTTTTTTTGAGTTTGTCAAGATGTGATCAAAATCTCCGCCCCATTAAGTTCTGTAAATATCTCACTTCCTTCCTCTCTCCCCTGGCTTCTCTGCCTTTGAAGTCTATCCGGGAGCAGAGCGAGCGATTTGTAACTTCTTGTCTCTGACAAGGCTTGGAAGCGCACATCTGAGGATATGGCCCTGTTGTCAACTCTGTTAAAAGTCCTGTTTCGGAAATCCTCCCAAGTCCGGAGCTTTCCACAGTCGGAAACTGCACTGGCTGAGATTTCCTTCTGTTTTTACATTGTCTCTGGCATCTTTGAAACGAAGAAGGATGCTTTGGCATTTTTGTGTGTGCGCGGTTTTGTGTGGGGGGCGGGGCAGAGAGCTTCTCAAACACACACTAGGAAACTTTACGCAGCTCTTTTCTTAATATCCCCGCTCCTCTCTGAGTAATCAGTCACAATGAAGTGAGTAAGACGCAGGTGTATCCTCCCGGAAGGACTTGCTATTCTGCATAAAGCTAATAGTACTAGGCTCAAAGGGGACTCTAGGAGAAAGGAACACTAATAAGGAGTGGGCCGAATGGTCCTTATGCTTCAACAAACCTATTCAAGGTTTGTATGAGAGGAAAAATAAATACATACATACATAAATAAAAAGAATTAGGTGAAGTCGTTTACCTAGAAGTGGATGGTTGGAAAATCCATGTCAATGGTGGAAAAGAAAAATTGGGAGGGGTGTGAATAAACCCAGCAGACCTGTTTTTGCCAGGCAGACAAAGGGGTCTTGAAGGTGGTGAACCCGCGCGTGGGAACTCCTGGGAGAGGCGGAGGCTGGGGCTTGCGAATCGAGGCTCTTTGTTCCCTTCAGAACTGATTGGGTTCCAAGGAGCCGGCGCTTAGACAAAGCGGCCAAGCTTCTACAGGACTCCAGTGGTTTGGGACCCTAGCGAGCAGGAGTGGGCGTGGTGATGAACACTATGTCCAAACCCTGCAAAGGAGTCATTCCCTTGCTCGGATAAATTGCCTCCAGGAAGGAGGCCTGTATCCCGGGTGCCCCAAAGGAAAATATCAGATCCAGGACACTCCACGTTTCACAGTGACATTTATTCTCTGGCCTTTTTGGAAATCAAGGGAGGGTCTGCACAGCCCTGGCATCAGAGGAGCTGCAGCCCCACAGTCACACAGCGACTGGGTTAGCTCTACTGAGCTGTGCCTCCGCACCCTTTGCAAGCTGAGCTGCCAGTTCTTTCTTCCCAGTTCCTATGAGAAGGCTTGAGGCCAGCGCTTGAGTTATCAAAACAGGAAGAGAGGTGTACCGGGTGCCGTGCTGGTGTCTACCCTTTCTTCTACAAGAACTAGTAGTCAGAGCAGGATAATGAGAAGACTGGTGTGTGTGTGTGTGTGTGTGTGTGTGTGTGTGTGTGTGTGTGTGTGTGTGTGTGTGTGTTTCGTGTGTGTTTCGTGTGTGTTTCGTGTGTGAGCATCATTTCAGAAAGAAGTAAGCCTGCCTTCATTTGTGACAGTCAAGCAAACAAACAAACAAAAAAATTCACATTCAAAGCTCCTCCTCTTTAATTAAAGCCCGCAACTGCAGCTTTTTTGAACAAGGCAGAGACAGGGTTGTGGAGACAGTCCTCACCCACGTGCTGGAGAAATCCTGACTGCTCTGGGCTTCCAGACTCAGGCACAGGGTGGGGCCAGTGTTACCAAGAGCAGTGCAGGGTAGCTGGGGTCTCTGGATGTTCATCCCCTTTTGGCCTGAATGAAACGTTCAGGGGGGTGACCTGAGCACATGATTTCTTTCAACTCCCTAACAGTGCCTCTGGTGGAGCACTTGATTCATCAGCTAACCCACCATCTCGTCTCTGTGCAAGCTTATGGGGAGGCCAGTTTTGAAATGACTTAAAGAGTAAAGGGGCCCTGAAGGCCAGATCAAAACTTCATTTAAAAGTGAGACCATAGAGGCAGGCTACAGCCTTTGGGGGGCACTGCAAGCCTTACAGGCTGGCAGTAGCTCCAACCAAGTTCTTTAATCTTACATTTCTCTGAGTTCAGAGTCCCCAACACCATGAATATTTCCCACTAGATAGGAGGTTTCTCTATCCAACCACTTCTTCTTTAGCAGAGTCCCCACGCACAGCCAATGGAGCATCACTCACTCTTCAGCATCAAGCACTCATTGTACACAGAAAGGAAAGTAGTAGCTGAGAAAGGTTGCCGTCCTCTATTTCTGGAGGAACCTTAGCAGTGTGTTCAACAAGAGTAGGGGATTACTCCCTACAGTGTGAGTGACAATCACTGACCACCTGAACCTGCCATTTCCTTCTGGATAAACTTTATTGATAGACGGATTTTGTTAATGCATCTACATCAGACCACTGGTAGTATTAAGTGGATCGTTCTTGAGTTACTTTCTCCCACAGGCTTTTCACTACTTTTTCACGTTTGGCATACTCACCAGAATATACTGGAAATGGCTTTTAAGATTCCCACATGCACAACTACTTGAGCAAACCTTTCTAGTGAGGAAAGAATTTAAACATGTGGCAAAGTTAAATGATATATAGATGCCAATTTTGGTGAGACTCCCTGAAACTTACTTGGCAGAACTACAATGAGACTTCAGTATAGTTATCCATGTCTTTTTTTCTCCCTTAAGGCTCCTTACATTATATTACTAAACAATCAACAGTTTTGAATTTTGCCATGTATAAGGTTGATAGTAAAGCTGAACACCCAGTGCTGAGATTATAACTGCACAGAAAAACTCACTTTTAAATTGTTTCAAAGTAGAAGATGGGTTTGTAAAACAGTATTCCATCTTTTGCCCTTTAATTCCCAGATTAATTTTTCAATTACACTACACTATATCTCATCTTTATTTGTTTGATACTTTGGGAATAAAATATAGAATTGCTCCCTGCTTGAGTTCAGACTTAGTTTGACTCAAGTCTTTTGTTGATATGTTTTTTTTTAAGTTTCAATTAATGAAGAAGCTTAATCTAGTCACATTCATTCCACAGCTAAGTAATCAGTATCCTAAAATACTAAGATACTGAGACCTAATATCCAAAAGTGTATTTAATCACCTTTGTTGTGTATCTCAGAATTGACAATATAAATTATTGCAAAGGCAGAAACTCATACCAAAGAGAAAACAATAACAAAAGATTGTAGATGTTAACAGGCATAAGTACAGATATTCCTCAGAGTGGGATCTTGTGCAAGATCATCTTTGTTGAATTTCACAACACCATAGGAGCAGAAACACTATCAAATCACATTCTTTAGTGCTGAGTGATTTCTTTGATGTCTTTTGTTTCTTCCCTTTTTAAAATTGCATGTTGAATGTTTTGTAGATATTTCTATGCAAAAAAGTGTTTTCAATGTAGCTGTTCAGAGGTCATGTCCAAAGTAGAATGAGAAGCAAACAGTGGGTGGCAATATTCTTCATGCCTTGAATTCATGGGAAGGGAATCTTTCTTCAGACAGTAAAACCAAGATCGTTTACAAAAATATCCAACAACAAAAAAGTATGCTTTATAGCGTGAGATGATTCCTTTGAGTGTAAAAGAGAAGTTTGACTACTAGTGCTCATTTTCATTCAAGGTTCTTTCCAATGATAAAAGCCTGACCTATGGCCAATCACCAATTTAATAGAAGCTGCTCAAATGGGGAAGTACCAGTCTTCTCAGAATATGCATTTGTCCTGTTAACATTCCATAGGACTAACTATATCATCATAAAAACCATTGTACATGTAGAAATTATATTCATCATTAATTGCCACAATACTATATCAATTTTAAAAATTCAATTGCATGAATAATTTTAACACCATAAAATATACTAGGTCTCAAAATTATTATTTGAACCTTAGCAACCTATGGTAGAAAAAATGATATTGACAGTCATTAATGGAGTGATGATTGGAAAGATCTTTGCCTTTTCCCATAAAAAATAATGATAATTTATGCCTGCTTAAAGGTGTACACCAGAGTGTGAAGGTTAACTTCCGTGCACATCCACAATCTTACTCATAGGCAATAATTATCATTAGAAGTATAATATGAAAATTGACAACTCCATCACTGCATAGTAAAATGTGTTCTGTTTCCTAACACCCTGGATGACCTCTGTAAAATGACTATTATTAACCTTGAACAGACATGCAAATGAATAATTTTCATCAGTAGAACTGTGTAAAAATATTAATTTTTATAAAGTTTCAAATTTCACAGGAAGTGGTTTTTTTATATGATTTCATAAGTAGCACAGGGGGTCGCTTCGAATTAAAATTACGTATTAAGAAAATAATGCAAAGCAAGTACCAAGCCATAAGCCTCCAGTGTTGGAATCACCTAACAGCTGTTAAAAGGCAGTGTTTCTATTAGTGGAGAGAGTACTCTAGGTATCACACACACACTCATTCTTGGTGGTTTTAAACAATCATAATACTTTTTAGCAATGCTATTAGCAGGAAATAGTTAAAAGCAGTACAGATACTGAAAAGGCTAAACGTTTTCTTCCTCTGTCATAGTTGATTACCTTCTGTAATTATCTGAATCTTTTTTTTAATTTTTACCAGAAATCACAAAGACAAACAATTCAATAGTGAATTGCTTAGATCTACAGGTCCTCATACTATAAATGACATGAAACATGTTTCTCTCCATCACACATGGGCCAAACTCCTAACATTACCAGTTTACATGGTGTACTAGTCAATGGTGTATTAGAGATGACTGGCTGTAAGAATCAGTTACTTTTATTACAATACAAAGGCAATGGACACATGAACTGAAAGAATTTTCTTCTCTGATTTTTGTGAGTCTCCTCTTTACAATGTTAGAAACCAATTTCTTTTTAAATCAGTATTTAAACAATGCTTGAAAAGTTACTTTGTGATACAGAAAACCCCATAACCACCATGGTCCCTGCATATTAAATAATGTGATTGCTGTTTGTCAAGGTTAAGACCACAGTGACCTTAGTGATGTAGTGCCCAAAACACAATACAAATGTACCATAAAATCAATTACACATGCTGATCTGCTGTGCACAAGACTTAGCTAGTAGTCCTCAGCAAAGTATATTTCTAGTTCTTATCTATGTCTTCTTTGAAACAAAATTAATCTTGGCAGCAAAAGCTGTAGGCTTGTAGAGGAAGTAACTGACCAAACATCCTGGCTCTTATTGTCTAAGCAGTGGGGGTAGTTAGTATTGTAGCTTTGATGACAGTTATATTTTCTTAAAAATCATGAGGTATGTATTAGATGAAAAATAGAATATTTTTCAAAAAAGAGAGTGTAGAGGTTTACTTTGATAATGTCTACTCTTTCTACTAAATTATGAAAATAATATCCCATGCTTACACCTTAATGTAAATATAATCATGTATGGTGTCACTTAAGCAAAATGGGTCTGATTTTCACACAGCTGGCCTATCTGTCTTTTCAGAGATGGTGAACTGTGTTTGAGCAGATCACTTGTCAACAGCTCTGATAAAATCATCCGGAAGGCTGGCTCCACCATCTTCCAACATTCTGTACAAGGCTGGAAAATCAATTCTTCTTTAGTCCTGGAGATAAGGTGAGTTTCTTTAATAAGTCGAAAACCATCACATCATGTCCTTAAAGAAGCTGGGTTTGGCAAACTTATACTGAACACTTGATTGGTGGCTTACGTGTAAATGCTTAATGAAAAAGTGGATCAGCTACATTTAATGTTCCTCATGGAAGACTGTGGAACCATAAAAACAAAATCATTGAATAGTCACTTTTTACTCAAGGATGATGGAATTTTTAATATACTATCCCATTAGCAATAGAGCAAAATATTGAGCTAGGTACTAACCTGTCACATAATTTTATTCCATTGCATGGAATGAACATTCATTTTAGGAATCATTTTCTTACTTTTCCATATTGAGACATCAATTTGAACTGACATTTAACGACATAGAACAGAGGTTCCTCAACTCCTATTGTGTTTTAAATGTAGATTGATTTGATTTATTAAATGTTTATGCTGGTATAAGCTCATGTGAAAAAGGGAATAAAATGTCAGAAAATAAGCTTGCTACAGTTCTGGCTTGGTCTTTTCCACACAGACATTTTAAGCTAAAATGAAATAAACCCAATGACTCCTCACATCCATTGCAGCACTCACTTCTATATCCTAAAAGTAATGAGAAAATGAGCTCTACATTCCCAAATAAGGAGGGGACAGAATCTTTTTTTCCTTACACTTTCATTCCATCACTGGTTTGGTTGGTATGCTTAAATTAGAGCATTTTGGTAATTCAGAACTTGAGAAATTTGGGAGAACATATCTCTTATATATATATAAAAAAATCATTGCGCTTTTTAGTGTTAACGAAATACTAAATATGTAAATATCTCATTAATGAGATATTAACATAGAAATTTTGTTAACAGTATCTGACTGATTAAAAAGTGAGGGTCTCATTTTCTTCTCAGCCTGATATTTTTGCCCTTACTTGATTCCTATATCATCTCTCTTTCTCTCTGGCTCCCATATCTAGCTTTTCATTTAAGTCTAAAATATGTTAGCCATGAATTAATTATTAGGAACAAGGTGATAGACAGGCATAACATTAAATCTCAGAGGTTGGTGAAAGAGAAAGTGGTTGATTGTAAAGAAAAGAAGTTATTTACAATAATGACTTGAAAGAAAAAGTGGTCAGGCTAGAAAGGAGTCACTGAAGGTGAGGTTGCATTGATGGCATAAAGGACATACAAGCAAAATTAAAATAGTCTGATTATCATGTCTAGCCAAGCTTAAAATGTGTCATGTATGTGAAAATTTTAAAAGTTTATTAATTGAATAGTACTTCTTCATAATCAATACATCAGTTCATGCATTCCTAATATCTTTTCAAATATGAATAATGTATGTATTCATGGAACATTTACAGTTTGCTTTATAGTAAGGTATCCAGTCTAAACACGTTAAATACAAACCAACTGTAGTGATGCATCTGATGGAACTTTACAAACTAATGAAGGCTGCAGATGTAGTTCTGAAGGTGAGCTTTTTCAGCTAAGAGCTGTTAATATGAATGAAATGTTAGTACCCACTATGTTTGTATTGTTCCTCTTCACAGGCTAAGAGGTAAACAATACAACAGTGAACAAATATTGAATAATATATACAAAGGTGTCATTTGCAAGGAAAGAATAATTTGTAAGTTCATTATTGCACAATGTGCAAACAGTTCATAAAAATTACAATTGCCTCTGGCAGCAGTGACTACTGAGTATTAATCAGTTTGACACCTGTAATAAAAGATTGAGGATATGAAAATATCTTGTTGTTTGGCTCAGGATTTACAAGTGTAGTTAGCAAGCACATCTGTGAGAGGGTGGCTGGATCATGTTCAAGTTTTTCAAAATTCTACATTGAATTTTTTTGTTTTTTTAAATAGTTGAATCCTGCCTTATAGTCTTGTTTATTTTTAAGTTACCGTTATATTTATAATATTCTGATGATATTTCTAGTAAATGATTTGTTAATTTGCATTAACATGTGTAATAGTTGTGTAGGTCATTTTGTTCTATTATTGGTTGTGAATTTTGTTTGTACTCTTTAGTCTTTCTGTTGGTTGGTCTGCAACTTTGATAAATACATCAGTGATAAGTTAGAAACAATTTTATGGTGGTGAATTGTCTCAGATGGTTTGAATTCATTGTACTTTGAAGTATCCACAAAGTTTAAGGAGTTAAAGTACTTTATAGTCATAGTCTCAATCAATATTATTACCTTGTTCTTAATGGCTTCATTGTATTGTGAAGATTTTGTGGATATTATGTTCTTAGGAGATGACACATTTAAGTTTCATTACTTGTGACTAAATCTGTGAATGTTGTCAGCTTCTGTCTACCATCTGTCTCAACCTATTTTCTGTATTTTGGTTCTTTATTTTCGCAGTTTTCATATATTAACAAAACCCTAAAAAATACAATGCCAAATAAGGGTGTAGAGACATATGATCTCAGCTTTCATCCTCCAAACAGTCTAGCCAATAATTAGTGAAATATTTTGATTCTTAGTGCAATATTTCTTAATCATATAAGACTACTAATTAAACATGAGTGCAGGTTCATATGTGTTTCGTGTAAAAAAACAAAAAAACTATGCTGTTGCATTTATAGATTTCTTTCGTGGAAGATGGCACATACAATCGTACACCATCGTCTACCTACTGTGCTCAGCAAATGACAATAATGTCACTTGTAGCTGAAGAAGCTTATTGAGCAGGGGCACACAGTCCCCTTCAGTGCTTTATTTTAAAGTGCCCATCCTTTAATAGAGCAAGTTGTGAAAAATCGTGTTTTAGTATTAAATATAGAGTGCTTCTTTATCAAGTACATGGTATGTTTTTGCTTTAAAAATAAAAATAAATTTTGATCACCCAATTCATAGCCAATTATGAAATAGTGAAGTTAAAAAACAAAAATCAAAAAACAGTGTTCTTCACATGTTTGGGAATAATTTTAGTTTTCATGTGATAGGATTGTTTACGATTTTTCTTTTTCAGACTACAATATCTTTCCCCTAACATTTTTCTAAGCCCCAACTTATTAAGTTATAAAAAGACTTCATTTAGGAAAAGTCATGTAAGGATTTTTCTTTCATTTCGTAGGCACAATAAAGCACACAGAAATGTCAAAGTTCTTTCCTTTTCTTTCAGTGAACTGTGTTATTGTCAATCAATGTTATTTTTCACCATCAAATTTAGACACACTGATTCTCTCCTCTATTCTAATAAATTGAAACTACTTGCATTACGATATGTATGTCTGTACACACACACACACACACACACACACACACACACACACACACACACAGTCCTAGTTTGACTTTCAACTTTTCATGTGTTCCTGTGATATGATGTGTTACTCAATGCCTCTGGTGAGACAAATGCACTTTCAGTGAAATTGCAGTTGCTACAACACAGACTGTTGTTACAAAATATATGGAGAAGGAAGAGTGGCATGTGGTGGTGGGTTAGCTATATTTAACATTTCACAAATAAAAACAATGAGTAGTAAATTAAGCCTCTAGGCCTCTGCAGCTGCTGTTGTAGCCATGGTTGGTATCGAAAGGGAAGTTCTGGTTGAAGATTCAGTTGAGCAATTTCTGTATAGAATCTTTCCTGGCAGTTTAACAGTCCACAAACCTTTTGGTTGAAACCAAGTTTGCTTTTTAGAAAAAATATACTTTTTGTGACTAATATTTCAGTCTCATTGAAAACGAAACATTTTAAATTTTTTTCAGTTACCATTCATTTTAAAACGAGTTGTAAAGTTGACGTTGGTTTAACTAAGAAGGCAGGAAGTTAAATCAGAGTGAGCAAGTGACAGCTGAAGATCTAAGAAATCTTTTGTCCTTTATTTATTTATTTTTTGAAATATAAAACATAATCCCTGACTTTAAATATCTGTTACTGGCTTGGCCACCTATTGATAAAACTTGAAAAGTTACAGCTTGAACACTAAATATACTTTTATTGAACTCCAAATCTGTGAGCTTGGAAGTTAAGCTGGGTTTCCCTTTGTTTCTCAAGCAAGTTTGCTGACTCTGGTGTTAATCAAAATTAATTCATATTGTGTCTTAAAGGAAACCATTCATGTCTTTCTGATGAAACCTAAAAGATTTTCAGTTTACTCTAAGAAGAGTGTTTCTTGTTTCCTGTGGTATTTACATAATTACATTTATGTAATATTTTTCTCCCTCCATACTTTCATCGTTTAAGTGATGACTGTCTTTAGGAAATTTACAGAATTTCTTATGTTCCATTGCATATATAAGCTAATAAAATGATTTTAGCCTCCTAAAGTGAGAAGAAGAGCTGTGCTTCTAAGTCACAATATTGTTCATTCATAGTAATTACCAACATCTTACGCACTTTTATCAACAATTTTACCTTCAATAACTTTTCATGCATAAATTTGAGCCCCAAATTGGGAATTAAATGTTTTTTAAACATAAGGAGTAAAACATTCAAAAAAATCATTTAAAATACTTCAAAGTCCCTTCTTAAAAAATTTTCCAGGTTAAAATTGCACATTCTACATTAAATATGTTTTAAATTTTTTTAAGTTTTAATTTTCATTAGTCTAGAACAGTTGGATTGTCATTGCTTTTAAAGGTACTTTGTTATTTTTTTGACTGATGCTTTGTAAAGATAAATTACTGCTAAACCTATCACTCGGAATTAGAAAAATTTATAACATTGGCATATGTGCTTAATAACTTTATCTCATTGACTACTGTTTTCTCTTGAAAGTTAGTAAGTTTACTTACTTTAACACTTTGTTTAACTTTCAAAGCATCGTTTAGACTTTCCCCCTAAGGGTGTATAAAGCACTGGTGTTCTGCTTACATGTGCATCACATTTTGAAATGATTTGGCTTCTAAGTTTCTATTACCAAGAAAAGACATTTCTGTAGGAAAGCCCCTCTTGTCAGTTCACATACCAGCAAGTGTAACGTTTTGATGTCGTGAAAGGAGTTTTGCTTTTGGATTTCTAAGCTACAGAATCTTCTTTAATACCTACAGCTCCAATCTATTCATTTCAAGCTGCCAAACACGCTACTGCTTTTGAGCACAATCTTTAAACGCATCTGTGACAGCCCATTTCAGTTTTGTTCAAAGGGAAACGGTCACATCACCCTCTTCGATGATTTAACCACATCCGTGCAGTCTTTATCTACAAGACAACCTTGTCATCTTCACAGCAAACAAAAAGTGCTAAACTATAGGTGTCAAGCTCTTCTCATTTCCCCCCAGGTAATTAAGCGGTAGTTAATTAATGAGTATGGAAGACTATGGTGCCACTTTGATAGTAGATGTTACCGTTTGTGGAGAATAACTAGATTGTTGTAATATTTTGTTTTTAGTAATGAAACTTACTCAGTGTCATATAGCACACACCATAGTAGCACAAAAGGAAAATATGTCTCTTTTATCTTACATATTACTCTCAGGAACTGACTTTTATCCCTGTGAAGCTGGAAGCTTGACTTAAGAGCACATTGGTAAATAACATCTGTCTTTCCAGCCTCTGCTACAGAATTCTTCAGATTGTTTCTTGCTGCTTTGTGATTGGTAGCTTTGGAATTAAATCATTTTGGACTCTTCTAGGCCATATCCTAAGATTTTGTCATTATTTCCTCAAAGGCTACTTGATCCTGGTGTATTAGCTACAGCCATGAATGGATCCTTCAGAAGATCGCTCCTGAACACAGGCTTCTTTTTAGTATTTTAAAACCATGCTAAATCAGCCCTCCATCCCATAATTCAATCACAGATAGTCCTTGGGAATCAGTTAAGTCTCTCATTGTACATGGAAAGATAATTTATCACCTTTGTTTGGACAGCTATAATTTATATTCACATTTCTTACCAAGCAGGGTGCAGGGAAAGATGATAGCTACAAATTGCATAGCCTCACAGTTTGGATCACAGAGCCTGTCAAGACACAGATTTCTTTCCTCGCTGCCTGCCACCTGGCTACTTCATGTCTGATTCTCCTATTTTAGCAGCTTAAAAAAAATAACAGTTAAATAATTTTAAACCAGTTTTCCATGACCAGTCGATTTATTATGTACAATATTAAGCTTTCAAAGTTTAAAAGACAAACCACATTATCATTTTATTTTATGCCACATTTCCCCTGACCTCCAGCCAGTTATGACGACTTTCTCATAGTCTGTCATCTATTTACAATATGCACATATTTGTAATTTGCTCAGCACCTTATATCTTATGATTAATGTGTACAATAGATATAGGAAGAGTTAAATTTTAGGAAACAATGAGTGTAAAATACAGTGATGAGATGAGTTGGGATTCTGTTCCTCTCATACATTCTGTTCACACACAAGAGCATTTACATCCAGTTTAAAAAGATTAACCCAACAGCACAAATGACTAGACTTCTTTAAAAATATGGAAAGGTCGTAACTGATTATCGAGGGCCCACAAACACAAACAAACCACCTAAACAACAACAACCACAACACAAGTGAATGTTTAAAGACAAAGACGAAGGTAACAAAAACCATGAGGAATCATTAAATATCTTTCATACATACAATTGATGCTCTGTCTAACCAGGGTATCTTGTACTGAATCCATGTTACATCTTGGATGAATGAATGAAAAATTACAGACATATTTAATGCACCATTTGGATAAATGTATTTTGGGAGGATTTATAATAATTTAATTTGTCAATGGTCTACTTCAAAATAATTTCAATTTAATACTATTCACCTCACTGTACAATATTAAATAAAAGCAATGACTAGAAAATTGAGACCACTAGGCAATGATCTACTTATACAAATGCCATCCCTATGAATAGTATTTTACCTAGTGAAATCTTTCTCAAGTATATTTTCACAAATGGAGTGATTTCCTCACTTTAGCAATAGATGCATATATTATATCTATTTATGAAATTATTCTAGACTCACATAGGATTTAACAAAAACATATCTTCTATAGCATTTACTTGATTTATTTACCAGCTGACAATTTAAGAGCAGTAGTTGCCAGCTTATATAGCATATACTGTGGTAGAAATGAGGATGTTGGTTCTTAGATACTCAGCCCTTAATCTAAAGCTTTGCTTGCATTCCAAATACAGGAAGAACATTCTTCGTTTCTTAGATGCGGAACGTGACGTATCTGTGGTCAAGAGCAGTTTTAAGCCTGGTGATGTCATACACTATGTGCTGGACAGACGCCGGACACTAAATATTTCTCACAATCTGCATAGCCTCCTGCCTGAAGTTTCACCAATGAAAAACCGCAGGTTTAAGACCTGTGCAGTTGTTGGAAATTCCGGCATTCTGCTAGACAGTGGATGTGGAAAGGAGATTGACAGCCACAACTTTGTAATAAGGTGAGCATCCTGCTGTTCTTTGAGACTGCATACACTTCAGCATCATTTTACCTAGAACACTGTGAGAAATGCTCAAATTTCACATTAACATTAAGAATGATTGAGAACGTCACCATTTATGTGGAATGTCTGTTATGGTGATGTATTTAAACGACCCTATATTTTGGATTAGAAATTTAATTACTGTATCTATGAAAGAAAAGTCGAATACCTTGTCACACTTCACAAAAGATTTTAAAGATATGGGCAAGAGTAAGTTAATTATATTAGTACTTACAGAGACAATCAATAGTTTCTTATACTTCTTTTAATCTTTAATGCTTGGTTTTAGACTTTGGACAAAGGACTGAGATGCATATTTTACATATCAAAGCAGACCTGGCCTCCAGATTCTCCCAGCATCCACCTGACATACTCTGCCCCCAACCCTGATCTTTCCAGGCTACCTTTCCCCCAGAGGCTACTCCTTATATAATCCAGATGTGGCCTCCCCCTCCCTCTCTCCCTCCCCCTCTCTCCTCTTCTTTTCTCCTCCCTTCCTCCATTTCTGCATCTGTGCTTAGGCCCCTTTCCCTCTTTCTCTCTCCCTCTCCTAACCTTAACCCATTTCCCTAAGACAACTTCCCTGGCCTTGGTCCATGGGCCCAGTGAACTCACCAGACCCACTGCAGCTTCCCAATAAACCTTCCTTTAATATAACCTAATCATATTTTATTGGCACATTTCACCAGCAGCTGAGAAATAAACCATCATTTAGTTTTGTGTAACTTAATTTGTTGACTGAAGATTACTCTGTGGTGCTGTCACAGACATAAATACATTTTACTACTTATTATTAATTACTTTGCAGCTTAAGAAAAAAGCTAAGTTTGTGTGTTTGTATCTATTGTCCTGAATCAATAGATTGCCAATCAATAGAATGTTACTACTCATTATTTGTTCTACTGAAATTATATGTTTACAAGTTTAGTTTTCTCACATAACTGACCATACTCATTTGGTATCTGACATATAATGTGTTTGGTTAACCTTTTATTAACTTAAAGAAGTAAGCAACAGATGATAGCTAAAGACATTAAGCAATTTTTAATGTCCATTTCTAGTGCCTGTATGGTTTTTGTTATGCCTTAGATCCTTAGGAAAAATGATGAATGAATGAATAGATATACAGTGACCACAGTGAGCTTTAAACACTGATGTTTTGGTGAAATACAGTTGTGAACAATATTCAAACATTCCCACACGCATAGGATCTTAGGGCAGCTAACATAAGTCAGTACAAGGATAAGTGGGTGACATGAAGAAGGAGATTTCAAAGTGTGATTAATCTGAAAGATATTTGCTTCAAACAGGCCTCACTTGTTGAGGGAGTCTGAACATATGCATGTCAGGGTAATTAAGATGACATAGCCTATTTTGGATGCTGATAAGACTTCTTTCTATGTGCAAATGCCTGTCACCAGTATTGATCACTTTTATATCAACTCATGGTTGTCACTTTCTTTCCTGGCTTTGTTATTCATTTCTACTGACTTTTATATTATTATTATGGTAAATAAAAACAAATAAATTGTTATTTAAGCTTCAAATTCTTGTTCATGGCACAGGTCCGTGGGAAAGATTACAGTTATCATAAAGTAGCCTTGTCTTTCAGTGTCCTTAGTGTTGGACTGTTAGCACATCAGCAGTTTCTATAAATGGTATCTTCGAGTTGAAAGATTCTCTCATAGTTAGGACTAAGTCCTTAGCTGGTCTCTAGTTGCATGCTTACTCCTTTATTCTGACAGTAGACTACTCCTTACTTGCAGCATCTGAAACACTATCACTACTGAAGTCTCTGTATGTTTGCCTTTGACTTTAAAATGAATTTAAATATGCAAACATACATATATGATACATCTTTTGTTTTTGTTGAATTTCCATTTTATTCTAGTCATTCATTCATTTGAAGTTTCTTTTGTTGTTTCTGTTTTAGTTGTTTGGTTGTTTTCCGAGACATGGTTTCTCTGTGTAGTACTGGCTATTCTGGACTCATTTTGTAAACCTGGTTGGCCTTGAACTCAGAAATCTGCCTACCTTTACCTCCCAAATACTGGGATTAAAAGCATGTGCTACCACACTCAGCTTTAATATTTTGAAATTAAAATGTAATTCCATCTCCTCCATCTTCTCTTTCCTCCCTTGAAGCCCAGCAATGTTCTCTCCTGCCACCTCTTTCCATGCCTCCCCAGTCCCTTTCAAATCTATGGCCTCTTTTTACTGTTGTTACAAATATATGTACAACCTTGTGAGTCTGTTTTTGTTGCTGGCATGCATATGTTTTCAGGGCTGACCACTTTGTACTGGAAAACCAATAAGGGGGCTCATCCTTGTGAGCCTAATTTTCTCAGCAGTCTTAAGTCGTGTGTAATCTTTTTTTATGGGAGAGACCCAGTGAGATTTCTACTTTCCATGCTGATGTCTGTGTTCAGGTCTTACAGAGTTAATCACATTGTTGGAGTGTCACAGTGTAGCATCCATTTGATTTCTAGGAGACAAAATCATGACTGTCTCTTTGTTCCTCTAACTCTTATATTCTTTCTGTTCCCTTTTCCTTGGGTTTATTAAGCCTTAGATGCAAAAGTTGTTGGTTTCTGTTATATCAGAGATCTGTATCTGTGATATAGAAAACTCCAACTGGTAGTTTTCTGTAATATTCTTCTTTGATGAGGGATAAGAGCTACACTTTTCTGTGGGTAGAAAGAGATGCCTTAGAGTGCACTAAGGAATTCTGCTGCTTTAGCAAGGTGGAGTTTGTAAGTGCGAGTGGGATCCATTACCTTGATAGCTCTAGATGGTTTTCTAGGTTCTAGTATGAGGTTTGATTTTCCTACTGTTGTTAGGCCATAAGTCCAATTAGACAATTGTTGATTCCCATCAACATATGGATAGCACTACTGTACCTTTTGGGATATATTGCCACCCTGGTCATTATTGTGGTTCATACAGGTAGGACTATTCATTACATCCCTTTTTTGGCAGCTTGCATAGTAAATTCTGGTACTATAAAAGCTGGACTTCAATGAGGTTTTCATGGTGTATGCAGCCAAATCTATTGAATATTTTGCTCTATATATGGGGAGTGCATAGCAATATGGTCCTACAACCTCTGAGAGACAACCAAAGATAAGAGGAATTTTATATATATGTGTATATATATATAAAATTATATATAACATATGTACATATATTAAATGCAATATGTAATATAATATATATTTTATATTGAATACAATACACATATGTATGCATATAAATACACATCTATATCTACACTTATATCTATATATCCATATCCATATCCATATGCATATCTATCTCTATGGCCTAAAATTAAATGAAGTTATAACATTTGGGCTGCTAATACCCTCTATAAAATCCATTAACTAATAAAAACAGCATGTCAATCAAATCTGTGCCTTTATTGGTTGTATTCACAACTAGAATACATAGATTCTATCTTTCTAGGGTAAAAGATCATAGAACTGCTATCTCTTGTCTTTATTTCAACTTGCTTTTGCACAAAAAAAAAATGAAGAACTCTGTTGACTGACTCATCCTTCTCATGAAAACATTTTCAGACTTACAGTATTATAGTTTCTCAGTAGAAGTTTGTAAAATGTGAGATATGAAACAATTTTTATAAAGTTGAATTTACATAAATTTAGTGTTCTGTAGCCTAGAGCTAGTCTGCAGGAAAAAGGCTAATGTGTATGTGAATATTTGAAGTCTTTTCATAGCTGATTTATTTTTCTAAGTTGCTCTCATCTCTGTTATATTATTCCCCTAAGATCACAGAAATTTTAAAGATGATAATAAAACTGGGCCAAATCTATTGAGAGGTACAAGTCAACTATATATTAGATTCACATTGGACAAAGCTTTTAAACAACCTTTCAACGTACAAATAATTGACTGTTTTTTGGGTATTTAAGTTGGTCAAGGCCCCTTAGCTCTAGACTTTAGAAGCGTTTCTGTTCTTTGTCATACTATGCTTGCTTAGTGTTTAGTAGGAATTTCATAATAACAAAGTATGCAAGCTTTTTGCATTATTTATAAAATAAGACATGTTCATAAAGGAAATGAAAGAAGCATCCTAGTAACCTTTCTCTCCCATTTTGTGCATTTTTAATAATTTCAAAAATAGAAGTCAGTGCACACCAATTCTGGGTATATTGTGAAAATATTGTTCAGATTTTTCTGATTTTCCCAAGAGAAAAAAATTTTCCAACTTTTCAAGAAACAATTTTAAAAGTGCTCATTTTAGAAAGCATTCTGCTTTCTAAACGGGGCCATTAATTTAATAGCAGTTCAGTCCATTCCTTTGGTCTTTATTGTACTAGAGATTTGTAGGGAAGCCATTTGTTATACTCTACAGAATATCTGAAAGAACATATTCGAAACCTGATCTCAATACTCAGGGAAGGAAAGTAGTAATTTATTAAAGGAAACAATAAAGAGGCTATTAGCAATTGTTTACCATGAAATACCAGCTGGTTTTGCCAAGGATCACTTATCAGTTAAAATGTATTATTCTGAATAAGAAAAAAAGAAAAGAAAGTAAGAATAATAGATGAGAAGACAAAAATAATTATCACTTGTGAATGAAGACAGTTACTAACGGGTATTCCATGCTGTATCCTGCGTATTATGAATGAGAAAAATTCATTCAAACTAGTGCACTTCTATTGTGTCTGCTCCCGTGGCTGAAGAAGCAGGCTCTTCTAGTAGCCACACTAGTTATTCTTTGATGTTGTTTGAAATACCTAGGAAAAAGAAAATAAGTAATTATGGCAGAAGTAAAATGACCAAATGTAACTGTATTTTCCCATAGAACATGAAAGTAAATCAAATTTACCCCAAAGACACTGTTGTGTAGTTGATAATTAAAAGATGTGGGCATAAGAGATTTAGATACACAGCATGGCACACAGCCTAGAGACTGAGATAGTGTCAATCTTAATAAAAAACAATGAACTTCTCTACACTTTTGAAAAGGGTCAGTCTATAGATATTTGGTTACTTCTTGCATTACTATCTTTCACTTAGTATATTTCTTTTGTTTTTAACAGTGTCAATATGGTTACTCTTAGATATCTTGATTCTGGTAGTAATCATAGGAAAACTAAATTCTACACAAAAAACATTTGATAATGTTGTATACTCCTCTCTGGGACCCTGCTGCGGAGTAGTTGTCCTCTCTATAATATTCTCACTCGTGGGCACTCCACAAATACCTCTGGACCTTTATTGTTGTATTCTTGTGCAATAGTGACATTATTCCCCTTAAATGTCCAGAAAAAATTATTTGGCTAGAATTTATTGAAATTTTCATTCTTCCTTAAAATACTTCCCTGTCTATATTGATCCAGCTAGAACTTTTAAACTGTTTCAGACAAACAGCCCACTTGGTGATGCATTGTACACCTGCAAAGCTGTACAAATAGTGAGTTGATGCTTTCTTTGAAGAGCCCAGCTCATGCTTTCAGTTTCTTTACTTGTCTCCAAGTATCCCTAGTGGATAATAAGTTTGTTGAGAGAGAGGGGAATTTGGTCTACTTTGCTTCCATAGGGCACTAGTTAATTTAGTAAGTTCTTACGATTGAATTTGCCTAAGTATCATGTTTAACTTGATTTCTGACTTCAAAAATAATAACACATTTAAAGATAAATCTTTATTTGGCATCAACTCGATTTTTTTATTGTTTTCACATTTGTATTAAGAAATAAATTAACATTTTTATTACCTATACATTATAGTGTATAGCATGGAACACAAAACTTCAAGTAGTTTTCTGCTGGGGGAGTAAAAAGGGAAAAGTAAATGGTATATGTGTCTTTACTGTGAGCTGATGCTGACTATAAATCTGATGATTTTCTCGTGAGTAAAACTAAATGCCCCAGCCATTTTACAAGCATACAAGGCATCTGAGAGCATCTGTTATTGAAAATGGAACTCACACTAACAAGTTTTACAATTAATTAATCCATTGCTTTAATAGTAATTTCAGATAGATATTGGACCAAAAGACACCTTTAATCAGATCATTACATAATGAAAATGGAAACAGAAAATACTAAAACTATTTAAAACATGTTTAATAATTTTTAAAAATAAAGATTACATATGTATATGTAGTAGTGTTTTTTAGAAAAATAATA
The DNA here is from genome assembly GCF_000001635.26 of Mus musculus. Lineage (NCBI taxonomy): Eukaryota > Metazoa > Chordata > Mammalia > Rodentia > Muridae > Mus > Mus musculus. Next base: position 95,647,311 of record NC_000067.6, on the reverse strand, counting down.
TGTAGTAAAAGATTAACTGATATCTCAGGAAAACACATTCAGATATACAGATAGGTAGAACTTTGTCAAAATCAAGTTGATAATATCTTCTAAGAACCTTAAAATTATTCACATTTGACACTTTTAGTTTTATGAATCCTGTTTTGTTTAAGCACAAAAGCATTGTTAGAGTGCACAAAAAGAAATTAAGAAATCACTGGATATTAGTCATTCCACATGTAGTGAAAAAAATATGAGGTAGGAGAACCAAGAATAATAAGATAATAAGTGTTTTCAAGGGTCATAAGGTATCATGTGATTGGGGGTTACTTTTCTTTTGGGTTCATAATGAAAATTACATGCAAGAGGAAGTGACAATTTTGGAAGTAGATGCTGAAGAAAAATTATATGTTATTAATTATTTCCATGACATTTTGAAATATCCCAAGGAAGATCCTTATAGTTCTTTGGAGTTTTGGCTTAATTAATTTTATTATATTTGTAATTGCTATAGATGAAGAGGAATGTATTCAGAATGCTAGACATAAGCATCTATAAATGAAAAAAAAAAAAAACACTGTAGAAGCCGTATTTAAAAGCCCTTCAATAAGGGTGACTAGAGGAAGCAAGTTTGCATTTTAGGTCAGAGCAGAGAAGGAGAAAGAAAATTGATTCATTGTGTCACGAAATTTCTTTTCTGACACAAAGTGCTACCAAATGTCCAGTTTACTAGCTCTTCCATAGATTTAAAAATATGGTTTCAGTTTTTATTTAAAACTAGAAGATTCACCTATTATACCTCTCTGCATGGATGCTATATTTAAAAACTTTGATGCAAAGCCAAACAAAAAATGTTTAGTACATAATAGCTTTGGATTTTTAAATAATTTTTTATCATCAGCCATCGAAGTATGAAGAGTTCTGCTGAAGTAGATTTATTTAAAGAAAACAAATGTCTACATTCGGAGAGAACAGAATCTGGGGCAAGGGCATAAGGTCATGAAGTAATCATATGCAAGTTGCTGTATAAGACAAAACTCAACAGAACTGCTGCACAGAAAGTGGAGAAGGAGGGAAAGGTTCATGCAATTGGGCAAGGTTCATTTAAGCGGGCTGTGTCTGAGTTGAATGGTGAAGAGCAGCTGGCATATAAAGAAGGGACAAAAAGCAGAAGGACATAGCATTGTCAATATTCATGGACAAGGAGAGTGGTTTTAGTGTGCCAATACAGGAGTATGTTGATTGAGAACTCTTAAGACTGAATAGGGTGGTGGGACTTGTAATATAGAGCAAAAGGACCAAGGAAGATTGACCTTACTTTTACACATGTTCTGGGAAAATATTCATCTAAACAGTTGTAGGAGAAAATGTGAGGCTCATGAAGATGTTTCAACCAATAACTCAATTAACTCAAAGGGAATACAATTGATTCAGGCTGAAAAGGAATTATCATACAATAATAATTACTACTATGATAGCAATTTGATTTGGTTTTTCTCAAATTTAAGAATATTTGAATATATGCAATGAGGTGTTTTAGGTTTGGATCCTTTTCTGAGCATAGACACTTACGTTTTACATACCACCTTTTAGAAATTGACTGAAGGTATTTCTAATAAATTAGCAGAGCACAGCATTTGACTATGATACATCACTTATAATATCTTGAAGATATCAAATGGCTTTCAGGGTTTAGAGCATTTAGGCTTTTTATGTCAAGGTTGTTCAAAAGGTGATGCTGAAAACAATGGGTACCAAGATGAGATAAGAAAAGAGGCTACAGATGTGAGGAGGAGACAATAAGAAAAATATAATCAGCAAGATAAGTATGAAACTCTAAGGAAAGATTAGACATTTTATGACATCTATTAAATATAAGGTTGATCATGGAGAATTTGAATTTGTACTATCTGAGTCTAAAGGTGCTTCACACACAGGTCAACCTTGTATACTTCTTCATAGACCCATATGTGTAGGGCTTCTTTGGAGGTAGTCAGTATGTGGAACAAAAAACAACACAGCCTTCTTTCTAGTCAAATCCCACCAGTATTTTCTACACAGACTAAAAACATTTAAAACAGCAGCAACAACAACAACAACAGCAACAACAAAACCCATTTAGAACTTTAAATGGTAAAGATGAGTCAGGAATCTTCTACATTGAGAAACATTAATTGTGTGTCTACTGTGAAACTAAGGACATCTCTAAATTATGTCCTAACTTTTGTTGACACCATGGTGGACAGAAGGAAGAATGCCACTTTAAATCTGATACTTTCAAAGGGCAGCAATAATTACTCAAAGTGTGGACTAGGACTATAAAACTTTATTTTTAATAAATGAAACCCAAAGTTAAAACCATCAAGTTGAAATGTATATGGTTGAATAGGTTGTAGTATATGGTCTAACCATGAGACTGTCTTTCTGTTAAGATCTTTCTATGAACAAAAAATACATTTAAATATCTTGAAGAAGAGTAACCAGGACACACTCACGAGCTTTACGTTAAAGCCTAAATGTCTTAATCAAAATTATACAACAATTTAAATCATGTATTTATGTATTACCTCTCTGATTTAATGTGAATTCAAACAAAAACAGATAGTATAAAGAAAATAATTTATATTTAATAATTCAGTCTGCATTTAGGAGTATAATGAAGGTTTCTAGGACAAACATAGCATAAAGTGCTCAGCATAGTTATTCAATAAATAGATCGTATCCTTTAGATTACTTCTGACTAATACACAGTACATTTATATTGTGATCATCCTAAATATAACTCATACACACAGAAGATGCCAATATTTATAGTTAACTGTCCCATTGTGCTATACAGGATAACCACTAACAGGAAATAACAGTTTAAAGGATCATCATTTGAGAACAAAGAACTCTGGATTCTACTGCTGGCACAGCAGTTAAATGTAGTGTAACTCTTAACAAAGGAGACAATGAACATTGGGATTCATTTTCTCGACTCACCTAATGAGGAAGTTGAACTCAATGGTCTCCTGAACTCATTTCTGACTCTCAAACCCTGTGATTTCCTATGATTCATGGATGTCTTTGCAACAAGGCCCGTGGGCTTACATTGTTTAGAAATTTTTCCTTCTTGTTACCACAGTTTATAGCCAAAAATTTTTCCCCATCAGCAAAGTTGTGGAAATAACACATATTGTTATGGTCCCTAATATGGTTCTTGTTTCTGTTGGTTCAGAAATGTTGCCTTCCTTCTGATGATCGCCTGACAGCTGCCTAAGATGTAAAATCAGGATTTGATCACATCTGTTTAGATGAAGAAAAACAATCCCAGCATTCAATGATTCATGGAGGTGTGATGTAAATGAGATGTGATCAAGTTCTAGGGAGTTCATAGATTATATGAAAAGTGTAAAGAAAAACCAGTAACTACAAGAATTACACGAAGGAAGAGAAGTAGTTGTACAAAATCATCACTCAGGGTGGCTTTAGGGAAAAGACCTTGGCACTTTTCTTGGGGGTATAACCTAGTTACTGTATCTGCTACTTTACTGGCAAGAATTAAAATTCCTGGAATTATAAAATGCAGTTGTGAAATACCAATTGACTCATCTATTACTAGAAACGTAAAAATATGAATTAATAGCCAGTATGGTGTCAAATAATTACTGTTAAGTAATTATTTGGAAAGGACTTGCAAGGATCATATTTTTGAAACAATTCCTTATTATTAGTTAGAATGTTTTCAGTTTTTATGATCTCATGTCTCTGTGTGTGTGCATGTAAAGTAAATAGATTTCCTCTGTGCAGTGAATATGAATCCAAATTTTTAAAAATGTAAAAATACTAGCTTTAATTGAAAAAGTTCATTTAAAATTATAAACATTGTACATAGGAACATTGCACCTAATAAAGAGTAAGAAGGACTGGATTTTGAGTTTCTACAAAAAGAGACTTAGCACTGTTTTTCTGCTAAGACTTATTTTCAATTTAAATATGTCTTATGTGAGAGTGGGGGAGGTGTACACATGAGTGAGGGGTGCCCACAGACATCAGAGGCATTGGGTCCTCCTGAGATTGGAATTACAAGTGCTTGTGAGCCATTTAGCATTGATGCTGGGAACTGATTTTGGGCATCTGCCAAGAGTAGCAAAGTTCTTAACTGCTGAGCCATCTATCCAGCCCAAAGAACTGCTTTTTAATTAAGTATTGAATTTTTGAGATTTCATGAACTATAGTTTTATGTATTAATGCTTGGATTATAGCTCTGTTGTAGATACTGTATTGATTGTTTTTATTTGTTTTTGTAAGGTAGAATATATTATTTAAGTACAGAAAACCATTTCCAATTGTAAGTTTGGAGATAAGTTTGGAGTTCAATGTTTTTGATTCAGTGCATAGTTTAAACCCTAGTCTTCAAGATTTGCAAATCAATGGGGCATGTTTTTGCATTAATAAAACATGATTACTAATTCTTCATCAAATATGTGGTTTTAAGATCTCATTAACTCACACATGTACCATCTGGTACAAGGTCAAAACTGATTCCTTTATGTTTAGTGACTAACACAAATGATCAGACAAACAATAAAGTCAGGAGTCAAAAACATAAAATCTCATAAAAGATAGAAGTTAAATTTTGTACAAAGATTCACAAATGCAATCATATTATGATAGTGATTCAGGTTTAAAATATAAGCAATTATTCCATTAATTTGTTCCATTTATGATGCTAGTGTTTTATTCACTCAATGAACTGTAATAAAAACATCCGCAACTATCCAGCATTAGATGGCTTAACAAATGTTATAGGTATAAAGTTGCATGTATGTTATTTGGAGTTTCAATTTTATATGGGTAGTCATATATGTAAAGAGGAATAACACAACAACAATACCATGGCAGCAGTAATTGAAATAGAATAGAATAATATTCAAAACAAGACAAAGGATTCCATTATAAAAAGACTTCTGTATACGATGGTGATTCTGGTAGGAAATGGAAAAGAGGGTAGCACTTCAACAAATTTCTCATATTTCCTCATGAAATTGCTTCCGCTTCATAATTAATATTAATTTTACAAATCAACAGTGTCCCTTGCTAGCTGTGCTTTGTACATGCCATGTTAATGGAATATTTTGCAGGAATATACATTTTTTCTTTAAACACTTTTAGTTTTGATTATTAATTATTAACATCACAAAGCTGTTATAATTTTAACTTTGCAAATACATCCTCTGATCCCTTTTAATTTCCTTAGATTCCTCAGATACAATTTTTATATGTACTATAGAAAAATTGTTCCAATTTGGAATGCTTAATTTGGTGCCCATTATATTGAAGCTGTTTCTCACCTCCTTAATTATCTGCTAAGAAGATTTCCAATACTTGGGCAATTGTTTTTAATGTAATAGATTTTTTACCATATCTGAATATTGTATGTTGATATGTGAAGTTTGGCACAGCAGAATTCTGAATTGAGTAAATGAGGATTTGGAATTTTGCCTTTAAAAAGCACACATTTTATAAAAATGTGAGTTGTAACTTTTATTGTCCTCAGCAAGGAACTAAGGCTATTGTGCAGACAGCTAACTCAAATCTTGAGAGATAGTCAAGGAGACTTCAACCTTTGCCTAGCTGGGAATTGCCATATTTGAATAGGGTTTGTATGGGTGTCATATGTTGGTTGATTGATTTTTCAAGGTAAGGATTCTGAGAGGTGTGGCTCCAGCAAGTTTGATAGGTCTCTGGGGTGTTGCTTCTGCTACAGTGATAAATACTGACAAAAAGCAACTTGAGAAAGACTCAGTTTATTTCAGCTTGCAAGCTATGTCTAGCATTGATGTAAGTCAAGGCAGAAACTCCAGGCAGAGTCCATGACACCCAGAACCTGGAGGCAGAAACTGGAGCAGAACCCATGAAGGAACACTGTTAAGTGACTTTATATCCACTGCTTGGTCAGCCTGCTTTCTAAGATACCTCAGGACCACCTGCTTATCTATGGTACAACCTACAGCGGACTTGACACTCGTGCCTCAACTATTAAACAAAATAATGTCCTATAGATTTGCCTAGAGTCTAATCTTAAAGTTTCATTTTCTCAGTTGTGATTCTGTCTCTCACATAACTCTAGCTTTTGTCAAGTTGACAAAAACACTAACCAGGACAGATGACTGTGAGACCCTTGCCCTCATTTTCCTCTGTCTCTCCTGCCTTCCACAGCTTTGTGTACTTCTTCTCCAGTTCTCTACAGTCTCTAGAAATGATGGAGTATCTAGAGGTTGTATTTTTAACTAAAAGAAACTTCATCTATGCAATTATGAAACTCATCAAATTTTCTGGACTGAAAATTTTGGTGATATTGCTCTTTTGAGGTAGCCCTTGTTCCTTTCACCTTTCATTGATGTTCCCATAAGAAATTCCACTAAGCTCCCTGGTACACCATGATAGATAGTGGAATAACTGATTTAGTCTATCACTGGTGACCTTCCTGGAATAAATAGAAATTTTCCCATAGCTCCTCTGAAAATGTTACTCATAAATGATGTCTGTAGAGAGTCCAGTGGCTAATGGCATCACAGGGATGTGAATAAGTGTGGAAGAAATCACATGATGAGGAGGAAGTCAAAGCAACCAAGGGACCAGGCTTGATGTTTTTCTAAAAGTTCAGTTCTCATGGAATTAGATAGATTCTTCAAAAAGGAGCAAAATAGACAGGGTTTTAACTGTTACAATTTAATAAAAGGGAAACCTTAAAAATTGGAATTATTTTATAAACTGAAATTTATTTTCTACTTATCATTACACCTAGACAGTGCTTGGTAATACTTAGATGTCAACTCTTTTTAAGGATGTATTGGGATTTACAGGGTTTTTCATCTTAGTTTTGCTTTGTTTTGTTTTGAGGGGAAGCCTCTACCAGTTCTGAGCCCTGTCTAGTTTCCTTGATTGGCTTTGAATGGTCCTGCACACACCTATAGACTCAACTTGTCACCTATAATAGGTACATTGGTGCGCCAGGTCATAGATTTGTTTTAACCTAAACAATTCCAGATGCAAGGTTCTTTTTAAACCATCATGGTCTGCATTAGTACCACTTCTGAGACCATTAAACACTACCTTTAAAACTAAAGTTACCTCATCACTTCTTTGTGCACAGCGCAGAAATGCACATTGAAAACAACATGAAGCCTCAATCACAGGCTAGAGAGAGAGCGTACTGAACACCATTAGTTTCTCTTCTAGAGGATATGAGTTCAAATCACAGCACACACCATAGGCAGCTGACAGCCATTTGTAGCTGCAGTTCCCATAATTCTGAGCTCCCTGGCCTCTGTGGTCCCCTGCACATGCAGACATATACACCTATATGGGACTTAAAGGACTTAAACTTGAAGAGATTATGCATAGAATGAGAAGAACTGCTGCAGGCTTACACACTGAAATGCTAGGGTCCCAACAATGTGGTAGTAGTGCTTTATTGGCCATTCTCAATACAAGGTCAAAGATATGTCTTTTTCTTAAATGATGAATCTAGGAAAAGTTACTCATTTTGTAAGAGCTATGTTACCATCTGGGTAGAAATAGGCATTTCAAAATCTGGCTTGGAACATAAATAGTGCTTCTAAAAATTCGAGAGAAGTGCTTGTGGGTTGCTTGATGAATACATCCACATATAAAATACATCAGATGATGGTCATCATTTTGTTTTGTTTTCCTAATTCATTAATTTTTTTCTACACAACTTGCTATATTGGTCATTTTCATATATAAATTAATGTATAAATAAGTAATTGAGAGTAGGCCAAGAAATGAGTGCAATCAGGTTTTCATAAATCATCATAAAGGAAAAAACAGGTATTCATGCTTATTTTAAAAATGCACAGGACATGTAATTTTCACGTTAATGGATAATATATGCATTGATATGCATAGAGGGATATAAACTGTATCACATATGGATCAAGGTAATGCCATTACAATATCAGATATGAAAGTGCACATGCAGAGAAAACCCTGGGGAATCTGAAGTCTGCGATGAAATCCATCATTAGAGTCTTGGATGCAGCCACTGACAATTTGAGTTAGGAGAACAGCATGATCAAATGTGTATCTCCCTAGCAGGACACCACTGCTAAGGCAGAATTCCTAAGACAGAGGTTCTTCAGAGCCAGGACTTTGAATATAATGTTAAAATGGTGAATCATAAATAATGTATTGTGCATCATTATCTACTCCCGCTGTCTCTCCCACTACTGCAATTACTGTATTAGGGCACACGTACAGTAATTAAAATGATTATACCAAATTTTCATAAAGTATGGAAAGGGAACACTGTCATTTTCTATTCTAATCTACTATATTCTTTAATTCTCCAAACTTGCTCATTCATGACCCCAAATTAATTCATGATCCACCAGTGGATCTAGCTTAGTGAACAAAATTAATTAGAAACTAATGGCAATAATAGTTCAAAGAAATGTGAGGGTGCCTCACCCTAGAAAATATCAATAGGACTAAAGAAGACAGAATGTATTTAGGGGAATTTTTCTGAAAAGAATTTTCAGATATTTGTAAGGGATGAAGTATGAAAAGTAAAAACAACAGGGGGAGGGATCCAGACCTTTCAGTCCTGTTTATATGCATCTGTTTAAAATGTCTAAGCAACATGCCACTGGGATAAACACAATGTAATGGATGTGAAGTTCTTGTGACATTAGCAATAGAAATGTCCTTGCTTCTACACTCATGACCTGATATTTTCCTGGAAGCTTAGATAGTATGAGAACATCTTAATTTTCTGAGAATTACACTGTCTTTCTGGGACCCACTGTTAAATAAATCATATATACCATGTAAGAACACATTTTCAAGTTTCTATTGTAGTTTCAACACATGCACACACATGTGCATTCACGTACGTGCAATGGAAAAGGATTTTTAAAAATAATCAGTTTCAAAGTTTTCTTAAACAAGCCACGTAAATGTCAAAGCAGTGCAGTTTTGACAAGTATTATATGATATTCACTGAAAGCCAGAGATCTCAGAGATCCACTTCCTACAAGCTTTCTACTCATCTCATGGGACTCAGTATATTAACACTGAATTGCAAAGGGAAAATGATAGGTTTTCTAGTATGGGTAATTGGAGTGGCAACAGAAATATTCTATAAATGTTCTTTTTCTCTATTTAGTACAGAGAATATTTTTAATGTCTTAAATGTCATGCTGAATCAGACCTTGCTTCTGCGAAAGAATAGTAACTTCTCACCAGCTGTGCTCAATGGAAGAGTTCAGGCCTCAGACAGTCATGGCCAGAGCATACAGTTACAATTAAGGAGAATACACTACCCAGTACCCAGCCCCAAGTATGAAATACATCACTCATGACTCTAAAAGCTCCAAAATGCTATAATTTTGTTTTTATGTAAAAAGGGTCAAGGTTGTACACCTATACAGAAGTCGCATACATTATTTTTAAATTAAATATATACAGGTATAAATGACTATATAGAATAGGACACGATGATGATATGTAACAGAAGCCTGAATGACATAGCCAGGCATTCACACCATTTTAAACATTACAGCGTGGGGGAGTAGAGTGACCTTAGGTTGTCTAGCTTACAGGTCTGCAAGAGCCCTGGAGTGTGAGAATCTACCTAAAGTTCATATAAAACATTCTACTCTAGAATAATTACGACTTCTTCCAAATTATAATTTATTTATTTATTTATTTACTTATTTATTTATCATTGTTTAAAGAATTCTTTACCATTGTCTCAAATACAAGCAAGAAAGAAGACATCTTCCCTCGACTTCCTTGTGAATGTACTTAGTCTAGGATTTGAGACTTACTTCTGAAGTTCCACTCCTTCCGGTAAATTCGCAAGCTTAACCAAGCAAGTTTTGCATTTGTAAAGAACTCCGAGATAAATTCTAGAACATAAGAATATAAATCTCCCTTATTTGAAGGCTTGTGAATGAGGATGCTCACAAGTAGCACGTGTGAACAAATGAGTGAAGTCAGTTACAAAATCGCTAAAGTTATCGCAAAAGTCTAAGCAAGATTGACCTGCGATGGAACAGTGGCAAGTGAAGGGGAGGGTACCAAGGAGCATTAGCAGAGTCTATCTGAGGCTAAGAAATGAGAAGAGTGTAAGAAGCCTGTTGGATGCTCCCATAATCGGGGGCAACAGAGGTGAGACTTAGTCTTGGGAAACAGTAAAGTGGCCAAGAAGAGGAAAGAACGCTCAGCAGTGTTTTTCTGTGTACCTGCTCAGCTGGAAGGTTTCAGGGATCACGCAAGAGGAATTCAGAAGCTGATCGGACCTCGTGCTAGAGAGTTTCTTAGAGGTGGAGTTTTTTCTCACCATGCTAATTGAAGGGCTAAGCTGAATCATTCAGCCCACTTAAGAGGCAAGGTGCACCGACGACGACATCTCTAGAAAATGGCAGCGACTGCTAATGGAAGCTAAGTAGTGACTAATTCAACGTTTGTTGTTCTCTGGAACTGCTTGAAGTCTGACTCACCAGTCTCGTTATCTGGGATAAACCCGCTTACATAGGAAGGTCATGTGGTGAACTGCAAAACGAAAACAAAGTGGTTAGTTTAATTCTTTAGATGGCTCTTTGACCAAAAGTGTTGTAAAGAGATGTTCCTGGGTGTGGCCTTAAACAATAAGAGGAAGCCTTAAAAGACACCGTCAATAAGACAAAAAGACCACCAACAGATTGGGAAAGGATCTTTACCTATCCTAAATCAGATAGGGGACTAATATCCAACATATATAAAGAACTCAAGAAGGTGGACTTCAGAAAATCAAATAACCCCATTAAAAAATGGGGCTCAGAACTGAACAAAGAATTCTCACCTGAGGAATACCGAATGGCAGAGAAGCACTTGAAAAAATGTTCAACATCCTTAATCATCAGGGAAATGCAAATCAAAACAACCCTGAGATTCCACCTCACACCAGTCAGAATGGCTAAGATCAAAAATTCAGGTGACAGCAGATGCTGGCAAGGATGTGGAGAAAGAGGAACACTCCTCCATTGTTGGTGGGAGTGCAGGCTTGTACAACCACTCTGGAAATCAGTCTGGCGGTTCCTCAGAAAACTGGACATAGTACTACCGGAGGATCCAGCAATACCTCTCCTGGGCATATATCCAGAAGATGCCCCAACAGGTAAGAAGGACACATGCTCCACTATGTTCATAGCAGCCTTATTTATAATAGCCAGAAGCTGGAAAGAACCTAGATGCCCCTCAACAGAGGAATGGATACAGAAAATGTGGTACATCTACACAATGGAGTACTACTCAGCTATTAAAAAGAATGAATTTATGAAATTCCTAGCCAAATGGATGGACCTGGAGGGCATCATCCTGAGTGAGGTAACACATTCACAAAGAAACTCACACAATATGTATTCACTGATAAGTGGATATTAGCCCCAAACCTAGGATACCCAAGATATAAGATATAATTTGCTAAACACATGAAACTCAAGGAGAATGAAGACTGAAGTGTGGACACTATGCCCCTCCTTAGATTTGGGAACAAAACACCCATGGAAGGAGTTACAGAGACGGAGTTTGGAGCTGAGATGAAAGGATGGACCATGTAGAGACTGCCATAGCCAGGGATCCACCCCATAATCAGCATCCAAACGCTGACACCATTGCATACACTAGCAAGATTTTATTGAAAGGACGCAGATGTAGCTGTCTCTTGTGAGACTATGCCGGGGCCCAGCAAACACAGAAGTGGATGCTCACAGTCAGCTAATGGATGGATCATAGGGCTCCCAATGGAGGAGCTAGAGAAAGTAGCCAAGGAGCTAAAGGGATCTGCAACCCTATAGGTGGAACAACATTATGAGCTAACCAGTACCCCGGAGCTCTTGACTCTAGCTGCATATATATCAAAAGATGGCCTAGTCGGCCATCACTGGAAAGAGAGGCCCATTGGACTTGCAAACTTTATATGCCCCAGTACAGGGGAATACCAGGGCCAAAAAGGGGGAGTGGGTGGGCAGGGGAGTGGGGGTGGGTGGATATGGGGGACTTTTGGTATAGCATTGGAAATGTAAATGAGTTAAATACCTAATAAAAAATGGAAAAAAAAAAAAAAAAAGGAAGCCTTGAAGAGATGGAGCTTTCCAAATGTCTAGGAGCGCTCTGACAGTAAAGAATGCTTGTTACCTTTCAGGACTGAACAGATCTGAGGGGTTTATGGCATTTTTACCATGCTTCCAAGAGAGCACTCCCCTTCTAAGTTACAAGAGACGGTCAGCGGTTTTCTACAAAGAGGCAAAGTGAGAGTAGAAGCAGAAAATAAAAAAAAAACAAAACAACAAAACAATTCTTAGAGAACATAGACATCAGAGGAAGAGGACGAACTTTACTCAGGAATACCACTCTAACAGTTTGATTATTATATATATATTTTTTTTTCAGCTATTGTGCCTGTGACTATTGATGAGTGAGAGAAGACTATTCCCTGAGTTCAGACCATGACACTCTCAGGCAATGAGGACAATTAGCAGCTACACTATGAGTTCTGCGGTCTGTTAGCATTTCAGAATTTCCTTATATTGCTGAGACACATGGAGAAAATGGCAGTTATCCTGTATGTCCAATACTGCTTAGCACACATATTTCATTGCTAAGTAACCTGTTGTTAGGTTTAACTTGAGGAACATAATTTTTGCCAATCATTGTCCACATTGGGCCTCCACTCCCCTTTTTTTCTATTGACTTCTGTGTTTCAATCTCCCTCAATTCCCGTTTTTTCAATCTTTCTTTAAAAACAAATACTGATTGAATTAGCTATACTACTTAAAATTAAACAGGTCCCAAAGAGAAATGTGATGAAAATGAAGCTTGACTTTGATTAAAACTGTGGATGTGTAACAGAATATTTTATAATGTCTGCCTGATCTCCCAGATCTTGTCTCTTAAAAATGCTACTGTAAGCAGTCTGGTTTTGCTCTTATCTAAAATCGTGGAACAGTTTTTCTTACTTAAGTGTCTTGCTTGAAGTCCTAAAAGAGGTATACATTTAATATTATACACATGTTACTACATCCACTTCACAGAATATTTTGGCATTTTTATTATCTGTCATCTAAAAATACATTTATTTCAATATTAATTAATTATTTTTTCATCATTTACATTGAACACATTTTAAAAATAATATCCATGCTTTTAATAAGATAAAATTCTGCAAGAGAGGAATAGAAAGTCAAATATTCATTATGTAGGTTTTTAAGTTAAACTCCATAAATAAGATTTCCTTATCCCTCCCACCAAAGAAAGCCAACTTGTGTTGAGAAATCTCTAGATAGGGTGGGGGGAGGGGAAGTATATCAGAGATTAAGAAAAAATTTACCTCCTTTTTGGTCAACACATATTGGAGTCACTAATGTGATGAAAATCACATCCATTCCCCCCATTGGGTGCAAAGGAACTTGTTACCAAGTTCTCTCTCTTGCTTTGGTATTTCCCCTTGCCCAGGGAACAGCAGTAAGATAATAAGCATAAAATGTGCCTGTCCTATAGACAAGCCATGACAGATTTCCTTTAATTCATTTTTATATCAATGGGAATATGTAACAGTGTCTTTATTAGGTTATTATTTGAGAATCACAGCATGCTATGGACTCCATGAAATCAAATAACCCCATTAAAAAATGGGGCTCAGAACTGAACAAAGAATTCTCACCTGAGGAATACCGAATGGCAGAGAAGCACCTGAAAAAAATGTTCAACATCCTTAATCATCAGGGAAATGCAAATCAAAACAACCCTGAGATTCCACCTTACACCAGTCAGAATAGCTAAGATCAAAAATTCAGGTGACAGCAGATGCTGGCGAGGATGTGGAGAAAGAGGAATACTCCTCCATTGTTGGTGGGATTGCAAGCTTGTACAACCACTCTGGAAATCAGTTTGGTGGTTCCTCAGAAAATTGGACATATACTACTGGAGGATCCCACAATACCTCTCCTGGGCATATATCCAGAAGATGTCCCAACCGGTAAGAAGGACGCATGCTCTACTATGTTCATAGCAGCCTTATTTATGATAGCCAGAAGCTGGAAAGAACCCAGATGCCCTCAAAGGAATGGATACAGAAAATGTGGTACATTTACACAATGGAGTACTACTCAGCTATTAAAAAGAATGAATTTATGAAATTCCTAAGCAAATGGATGGACCTGGAGGGCATCATCCTGAGTGAGGTAACCCAATCACAAAGGAACTCACACAATATGTACTCACTGATAAGTTGATATTAGCCCAGAAACTTAGGATACCCAAGATATAAGATACAATTTGCTAAATGCATGAAACTCAAGAACGAAGACCAAAGTGTGGACACTTTGCCCCTTCTTAGAAATGGGAACAAAGCACCCATGGAAGGAGTTACAGAGACAAAATTTAGAGCTGTGATGAAAGGATGGACCATCTAGTGATTGCCATATCCAGGGATCCATCCCATAATCAGTTTCCAAACGCTGACATCATTGCATACACTAGCAAGATTTTGCTGAAAGGACCCAAATATAGCTGTCTCTTGTGAGACTATGCCGGGGCCTAGCAAACACAGAAGTGGATGCTCACAGTCAGCTATTGGATGGGTCACAAGGCCCCCAATGGAGGAGGTAGAGAAAGTACCCAAGGAGCTAAAGGGAACTGCAACCCTATAGGTGGATCAACATTATGAACTAACCAGTACCCTGAGCTCTTGTCTCTAGCTGCATATGTATCAAAAGATGGCCTAGTCAGCCATCACTGGAAAGAGAGGCCCTTTGGACTTGCAAACTTTATATGCCTCTTACAGGGGAACGCCCGGGCCAAAAAGGGGGAGTGGGTGGGTAGGGGATGGGGGTGGGTGGGTATGGGGGACTTTTGGGATAGCATTGGAAATGTAAACGAGGAAAATACCTAATTAAAAAAAAAGAGGAAAAAAATGAAAACATTTTCATTTAACATGAGGTGTGTAGAAAAACAATCATATAAGTATGGGATCACAGAAGAGAATTCAAGTTCTTAATGTCAGAGTCATCCTCACTCCTGCCAATACTATATCAATGATGTAGGAACAGCCCCAACAGAGAACTTACAAATTAAGATCTCTTGTGTATGTGTTTTTTTTTTAGTTTTCATTTGTTGAGAATAAATGGGAAGCACAAAATTTGATTTGATTAAAGACAAAGGAACTCACAGTTATTAACTGCTCATATCTGCACACAGTAGTTTGACTGAAAAGAACAACAACAACAAAGAGAGTTTCATTTCGAAACTGGCCAACATTAAGGACGTTAAGAATAATCTGAGTAACTTTACACAGCAGTTCATAAATTTCTGAGTCACCTTCTGTTTAGTTCTGAAAGCTTCAGTTTCAAAGAAGATATTTCAAAAGACTGAAGCATTTTACTGAGAAAACAGTTACAGCCTTCCTCTCTCAGCAAATGAGCTGCTCACCAATGTGGACTAGTCCATGGAAATGCTGCTGAGAAGCTCCGGTGGTTCAGTATAGTGGCTTATTTACAATGTCTTTGATTGTACCCCATTTTGCCAATTACATAGCTAGATACCTGGTTTATCCTTGTAGCCATTTGTTGCCTACACGTAGACATGATTCTATTCTTCATTTCTAGTAGACTAAAAGCATGCTACTCACTCCCAGAAGAGTGACAAATTGCCTTTTTCTTGCCAATACAAGCTACATTCTATGATGTATCTTTCTGTCTTATTTTCAGTACATTTACTGTCACTCTTCTTGAAGTCTTATGGGGCTATGTTCAAGTTGGCAAAATACTATACATGAATTTATTATTTATTCTTCTATCCCTAGTTGTTCTTCTATGGTTTTATTTTTGACGTTATGATAAAATGACGTCTTTCTTCCTCTCCTTTTCTCCATCCAAACTCTCCTATACACCCCTCCCTGATTTTTTCATACCATCACTACTTTGGTTTATTAACTCATTAGACGTATATTTGTAAGTATGCATATATTTCTAGATATAACATGCTAAGTCTGTGTCATGCTACTCATATATCTGCTTTCAGAGCTGGCCATTTGGAATTGGAATAAGATTGGTGTGTTCTTTTCTAAAGATGACTATGTCCCCCACTGTCTGCATTCCTACAGTTATTTATGTAAGGATGAGGCCACTTCCATTCACTCAAATATTTCTATTAGTATTGTTCTTGCTCAGCTCATGTTTAAGCAGTCATGCTGGTGAGAACTCGTGAGTATATCTGTTGACATTACTAGGAGACACAGTGTTCTTTAAGTAAACACCGTCCTCATTTAACTATGTTTAGTTGCATTTAAATTTATATGTTTTTCCTCTAAGGTCAATCCTTTTCTCAAACAAACAAACAAACAAACAAGTAAACAAACAAAAACATAATGTAGGATTCTCTTTGCTTCCAAAGTAGAAAGTGTTTTCTGTTAGTACTAGCTCTAATTGTTGAATTTCTTTTAAACACTTAACTGAATTTTAAGTTTCTGTTCAAACTTATATATTTTTTTTTACTTATTATTAGTCTTTTGAGAATTTTGCACAAGGGATTTTGATCTTTCTGACCCTGTCTTCACTCTTAGATATACTCTCCCTTCAGTATCCACCCAACCTTGGGCCCTTTTCCCCATCTATAAAGTCTAATTTGCACTATTCCTATATTCTTTTGTATGCGGTCTTCCACTGTATGGTGGCAGACTTACCAAATGCAATATGCTTAAGGAACTGATATTCCTCTCCAAGCAGCTATCAGTTGACAATAGCTCCTGGGGTAGGAATTTGTGCCAACTTTTCCTCTCCATTATAGGATTTATCTGGCTTGAGCTTGCATGGGGCTTGTTCATGCTCTTCCAATTGTTGAGTTCAGAGTGCAGCTGCCCTACTATGTCAGGAGGACAATATTTGCTTTTATTTATCCATCATATCTAGGTCTTAGAAACTTTTTCTTCTTCTTTTATGACCCTTAGTACCAGAAGGAGGAGATGTGATAAAGATGCTGCATTTAGGGCTGAGCATACCACAGTCCCTTATTCTGTGTATCTTGTCCAGTAGTAGATCTCTGTGGTAATGACAATCGACTTCAAAGAGTTGCTTCTCCAATGAGAGTTCAAAGATGCAATCATCTTTGTTAGATTGTACAAGTTAGTTAAACATTATGCCCATTTACCATACACATGCCCAGGCAATCATGTGTGTAAACCAACTTTAGATAGTGTTAAAATAGTAGATGTTGGGGAGTATTGGATGAGATGAGGGAATTTTACCCTGTAAGAGAATATACGCATAGAGTAAATCATTAGTTTCTTCCTAATGGATGATTTAACAGTTTAGCTTTTTTACTCTTTTCAGTATAATTGGTCCTGATTTTTTTTATATTATTAATATCGTGAAGAAAAGATGCTATTTATAATGAGAAAGAAGTACTCTGAGTTTTGTGGATTTTCCAATTTCTTTATATATTTTTTAGCAGTGACGTAAGTATATTGTCATCTCTTATGACAAGGTCCCGCCAATTTTACTCTTAATGTATATCCTTGGATGTTGCATGAGGTATTATCTATAGTAATAATAATACTTAGAATACCATTTTCTCTATAGAAGCCATATACATAGTATAACCAGGTTGATTAAGAGTTTAGCTTATTTTTTATATTGGTATGCAGCCAGTGTTAGAACTTTAGACACTTCTGTGGACATTTGATATCTCAGTTTTTGAGAGGTAGGGGTAGAAGGATCTGGAGTGGCTACCCTCTACAGTAGATATGTTAAAAGCTAAAAGTGTTTATATTAGTGTTTAAGGACAATGTGTGAAGTAAACTACTGTGGAGCCAGTAAATCCGAACAAATAGTAATCAGATGCTCAGTAACCCATGAATATCATGGCAGGGCACTTTTTTCATAGTCGTTCACATTAGGATATGTCAGTGAACTATATTTTCTGTTTAACTTGAGTTTTAGTACTTGAGTTCTAATAGCTTTTCAGGACTATCCTATTCTTACTGCCTTTGTCATAAGGGAAATGATTGCCATATCCTCTCAATTAGTGCCATGGAATAAGAAAAGCTAACATCTCTATTATATGATTAGTGTGAAAAATGATATATACATTAAAATGTAAACTTAAATTTCTAATATGCAAATAATTTTTGTTTTCTCTTTCCCTCTTAACAGTTAATGCTGGATAATAAAGATTTTACTTAGTAATATGATGAGGTAGAAAAGATTTATCATTATAGGCAAAGCTGTTAGAGATCTATGAAAAATATATATTAAGATATATATATATATATAAGGACATACAAGATGATATTTTTACAATAGTGCACACATTTTCTTCTTTAATTAAAGTAAAAATTGTTTGAAATTTTCATTAATGCAACAAAATACACAAGAAAAGAATTAAAATCTCCCGAAACTAATGAGCTATACTACCCTACATTCAATCTTTTGAGAGATTGATAAAAAGAGGAAAAATATCTTTTATGTATGTGTAGGTTTGTTTTCATGAATTTGAAAATTGAATGCATTTGAAAGACCTTTTTCTTTTACAGACAGTTAAGTCTTGTTTGAAGAAATTTTCATTTTCAAACTTATTAAAACATACATTCAAGGAAGCTAAAATAAGTGTATTTAAAAATATCTCAAGTCAAGTATCCACAATTAATATGAAAGAGTTAATACAGTCACAAATCAGTTGGGCACATATTCAAGAAGCTTTCCAAAGTTATCTTTCAATACACAGATGAGATCATATCACATGAATAAAATTAGGTATAGGGTATTTTTATAGCATCTTGATCCTATGGTCAAAGTCAGAAACACAGAATCCTTGCCTTTTACCCATGTGCAAACAGGGGTGCAGATGACCCTGGGATGCAGGAACCTACAGCATCCAGAGGAATAGCAAGGGAAGTCTCTGAAAGGCAGGCTAAAGACATCAATTCCATTTTCTCATTTTGTTCAATGTAGGCCTCCTGAAGGCAATTGTAAATATATTTGTGGACAGTACTGCAAAAATAATCTCCTTTATCTCAGAGTATTAAAAAATCAAAATGATTCAGGAACATCCAAGAATGTTGAAAAGACTCAAGCCTGGCAAATGAGACAGATATGACCAACAAGTTCATTGTGTTTTCTTTACTAGCAAGCAGTTAAGATTCCCTTCTGCATAACAACAAAGTCTCTGTGCACTCACCATTATAAATTCATTTATTATGAACTGCTAATGTATGGATTTGTGAAGACAAACAAAAAAATGACAGATTGGATAAATGGGGCTCTACTGGGAGTTAACATCTTTATTGAAAGTAATATTTCTAACATTTTGTTTACTTATTTTACATGTAAATTTACCAGGCAGATTAATTGGGGAGATTTGGTTTTGTTTTGTTTTTCTGCTGCCTATTGATGAAAACCTGATGGCTCCTTGTTCTTCATGAGCACGCTGTTTTATGGGTGAATTTTTCATATTTATTTTCCATTTTTCCATTAATTTTTCCTCAGGTGCAATCTAGCTCCTGTGGTGGAGTTCGCTGCTGATGTGGGGACTAAATCAGATTTTATTACCATGAATCCATCAGTTGTGCAAAGAGCATTTGGAGGCTTTCGGAATGAGAGTGACAGAGAAAAATTTGTGCATAGACTCTCCATGCTGAATGACAGCGTCCTTTGGATTCCTGCCTTCATGGTCAAAGGAGGAGAGAAGCACGTGGAGTGGGTTAATGCATTAATCCTTAAGAACAAACTGCAAGTGCGAACTGCCTATCCATCACTTAGACTTATTCATGCAGTCAGAGGGTAAGTGGCTGGAAAGGACCAGTCTGTCCTTGACACAATAGAACGTGTAACTAAAGAATGTCTCTGAGGCATGGAGCATCGCTAAATCTTCCGAAATAAACAACGATTTCATTATAATGAGTTCTATATCTTCAAATATGCATTTTATGTACTTAGTCTTTCTGCTCAACCACATTGAAAAAACAGATTGCTGAATTTGACATTCGTGCCTGCTCATGAACAGACTACTGATTTTGGTTTATTTTTCCTTCAATAAAAGGTAATAAGAATGCATAGTAAAATTGATGATTTAGAATGACAGGCTGCAACCAAAAGTCTAAGCGTCTGCTAGGAAATGTGATAGACATGCAAGCACTAGCCTTGTTTGAAGAGCAAATAAGGTCCATCTGTAGCTAAGAATCCAAGTAGTAGGGGATGTCCATCTCAAGGTACCATTTCCATTTCAATATAATATTTTGTAATTAAAGCCATATAAGGAATAATCTATTGCTTAAGTATGAGAGATGATGAAAAGGCCAAGGGTACTTATGTACACAGTATGTTAAATAGATCAAAGATAGACATTTCTGTAGGCTTAGGAATGTGCCTTAAGCACCGCATACTGTAAATGAAAAAAATCAATGCAGGCCTTGATGGTGAACGCATGGGTCTGTGTCATTCCAGTAACATTGTAACAGGGCATTTTGGTTGGGGATGTGTAATTTCCCCCTCTCGTTCACAAGGCTTCAAAGCTAGGCTTGCGATTTGAAAACATGATAATAATTGTAATGATTAATAAAATGAGAGATGGGAAAAAGCTGGAGAAAAGACAGGCTGGAGTGACAAATAATTTAGGATTTGGAGGGAGGGGAAGGGAAACAGAGAAGGAGCGGGAGATGGAGGCTGAGAGACATGGTCATAAGAGAGGAGGGAGGGGGAAGGAGAAAGGGGCAGAGTATGGGGAGATGACATGAGTATGCACAGAGTCCATTGTGAGCACCGAAACCAGGCTGCTAAATCAAGTTGGGATATGGCTGTATCAAGTACAATGTCATTTCTGAATTTGAGATGGCACATCTTTCAATTGAACAAATAATTTAATTAATTTGCTCATAGAAAAACAAAGATATAGGGTGAACATGGTAGATATGGAAAACAACAACAAAAACAACCCTAAGTTTAGGATAACAAATAAATATAGTGATAGAATTTTTCCCTTTTTTTATTAGATATTTTCTTCATTTACATTTCAAATGCTATCCCAAAAGTGCCCTATACCCTCCCCCAACCCTGCTTCCCACCCCACCTACTCCTGCTTCCTGGCGCTGGCTTTCCCCTGTACTGAAGGGCCTCTCCTCCCATTGATGGGCTACTAGGTCATCTTCTGCTACATATGCAACTAGAGTTACTGTTTAGTTCATCGTTGTTCCTCCTAGAATTTCTAAAAGAAGAAGCAAACATCTAAACTCAGAGTTAAAGAAGCCTTCTTTGAATAATAGAAACCATATTCAAATGGTTTTCATTTTATTTTTAATTTTTGTTCTTTACTCTAATATTTCCCTGCAAAGGTTCACCATTTCCTATTTAGCCTCAAGGTTTCCATACACCATGCTTTTCTGTTCACAATTAAATTTGTCATGATTGGATCAAGTTATTCAACAGTTACTACTGTATTCACCTAAACGTGAATACACACACACACACACACACACACACACACACTTAGATTATAACTAAAGTAACATTTATTTCTAAATGTGTAAATATTCTTTGATTTAAAATGTTTACCCAAAAGAATGGCATATCATTAGCAAAGAGTAGAATAAGAATGTATTTTGTTATAAACTCATATTATCATATTATTCTGAAAAAGAGATCTCCTTCTAAATATAGCTACATATCGTCCAGTGATAGATGATCGGGGCTAAAAAGCATACATTCAACTCCCTGGTTCAAGAAAGCATAAAGGAATTTTAATAGAACCACTAAGTTAAAATATAACCACTAATATCTGACTAATATTTTTTTAACCAATAGCAAAAGCAGAATCCAAAAGAGGAGTCACAGTTGAAGTTACTAGCCAGTTAGAAACACATGTACTTAAAAATACTAATGGAAGTATTTATGGATACTTTCATGTGTTAACTTTGTTTTCTTTGTGTGCTCAAAACCATCTGCTACCTCCCACACTGGCCTGTAACTCCTGGGTCACCCAAGTTATTCTCCTGCCTCAACTTTCTAGTAACTAAGAAAACCAGCACATCTATTTAACCTTGTACAAACGTTCAGACGTTAAAAAAAATGCCAGTTATTTTTACTTCAGTTATAAGTATTTTATGTTTCATCTTATTTACTTTAGTACCATAGTGACTTTGAAAAGTAATTTAATAATTAATGAGTGCTGCAATCCAAAGGACTTTAAGATAAAACTTGTAGATACAAAGTGTGACATGTTAAATAGCGATTGCCATGCCTTATCCAGTTAACTGGTGTGCTTCTTGACTTTGCTGGAAGGTGTATCACTATGTTTCTATTCATATAATGGGGTATCCTCCTGTAAGGTAAAGAGATTGACTCCCAGAAGGTGGCAAGCATATAAACTAGTTCTGGGGTATCGATCATCTTTCAATTAGCACGGAACTTATACACATGGTATGTCAAAAGTAAATTCATTTATGGCCTTATAAAACTAATATTACTGGTAGTGAATCATTTCAACATAGTTTTATGAAGCTAGAACCCAGAAAAAGAATAGTAAAATACAAACACTAACAAGCCAAGAATGAAAATCACTGACAAAAGAATATGTCATGCCTGAAATTAACAAGATCAAACTCCAAAACACCTGTCAAATCTTTCTTATTTCCGAGCAGTAAGTCCTACTGGCTTAGTAATCTGGAAACCCCATTGTAAAAAGCTTTAACAAAATAGTTTCAGATCCTCTGTTGCTTACTGGGTTGAACTATTGGTGAAAGGTTACGGGGCCAGAGCACACATTTTTAGACCATAACTATGACTCTGACGTGTGAAGGCTTTTCTGAGTGCCGTCGTTCAACAGGAAAATGTGTGTGTGATAATAGACCTCAAGATTCCTGAAGCTGAGGATAACTTGGAAATCACCACACAGTCAGATTTCAGTATTTAAACTTTACCCTATGAAATTAGTGAAACTGCTAACTTTACACACTGACGTAATTCTTGCTTTGTTTCTTGCACCAAAAAAGAAAGTATTGAAACACAAGGATAGGGTTAGAATTTGTTGTAATGTATGATGATTTTGAATGTCATATGAAGCGAGGTCAGAGGAAAATATAGCAGACTCTTGCAAAAACAATGAAAGGATAATCTAAGAGATGAACAAATCTGAATTAAAATCTAATGGCTGTCAGTTTACTGGGCAGGAATAAGGAAAATCAACTATATAAATTTTCACATTTCACTAAATGCAGAATTTTTATTTTAAAGTCTTAATCATCACTTGTTAACTCACAATGGCATTTTAAAGATGGAAGTTTATATAAACATGTGGGGGAGAGTAAGATAAAATTTAATTAATGTCTCTTAGAGTCATTGTGAATTTTTTTCAAATAAGATTTTTTTAAGAGAGAGAATATTTTAGAATTTTTTTAGGAATTTTGTTTTTTAGGAATATGTAACACAGCCCTGATGTTTTGGGATAAAACTGTTCATGACTTTAACTATCTAAAGTTTACTGATTGTAAACTCTAAATCTCTGAACATAAGATATGTAAGAATGTCAAATTATGCTCACTTTTGTGCTAAGTCTTTTTAAATATTCTCAGGAATTCCTTGGCCTTCACCTCTTAAAAAGGCTAATGAATTTTTTGTTGTTTTTAATTATGAATCCATATGCACCTTTCATAAATATTTTCATTTAAAGTCTATTTTGGGTTGCTCTTAGAGTCCCTGCCTCAAAAGGAGGGTTCATTCACTTCAAAATTACTAAGTTAAACTACTCAATGTTTTTCCCATGGTTAATGAGATGTATTTATTCACACATACATGTATACAAACTTGTGCATGTATAAACACATAGAAGCTAATATACATATGTAATATATGTATATTAATTATATTTATATGCATATAAAATATAAATATATTTATATATACATATATGTATATACATATATATATACCTATACATATATACATACACACACACACACATACATACACACAGACAGATAGGCAGATAGATAGGTTGTTCCTGAGTTTAGTCCTCCCGTGAATATCTATAAAAGTAAGTTTTAAAAGATCATATCTTTATGTATAAACATAAATCTGTTGAAAATCAACACACGAAGCATACTGTTTCTAACATAGATATTTAAATGCAGTAAGCATGTTTTTAAAAATTAAGTATACATTCTTTTCATAAGTATAGCACTAATAACACAATATAGTGTAAGTAATATGCTAATATATTTTATGTGTTAATTCTATTTTACATAATATAGTAATACTGGGAATGCTGAAGTAGTAGAATTTTCAGTTAGAAGAAAGATTGTGCTATACAACAAGGCTGTACAGTATGAAAAGAGAGACTCTACCTAAATCACAACACATATGAAACATAGTGTCAATATTCAATAAATTCCCTTAGTTATGATACATTGCCAACTCAAATGCACACTTGAATTTCTCCCAGTTCTCAGAAATTCATTTTGTCCATTTCAGATATATAACAAAAATCCCTCTGACACTTCATAATTATATTGTTTTATTGTAATTGTTTACTTGAACTTATTTCTGGTCATTTCATCTTGTGTTTAAAACAAATTCTTTTATATTAGTTATTCAATTGACTAATTTTTTTAAAATTATTTTCTCCTGCAGCATAGAACATGTTATTCTCACTAATGTACAGTTGTGTCAATTGCATTGGTCTTTCTTGTTTTACATATTTCTTCACATAAAATTATGTTGAAGAAGATAGTTTTATTTTAACATATTCAGGAATTTTACAGGGCAATTGATGTATTCCTTTGCCATCTACTCTTAAAAATGCCAATATTGCTACATCATAAATGTCACAGGAACATAGGTCTTAGCTAAAGTAAGAGAGAAAAATTACGTTAGGAGAAAGAAAACATAGACCATTTCTGCCCCCATATCCCTACAGAAGTTATCCTTGTGCTGTAGATTATCAAAGGAGAAAAAAAGAAGATACAGCACTTACTGTGCTAAAACCCATGAGAGTTATAGGTTTTAACAGTAACAACAAAAACAATTTCCACATACCTTACATAATCACACTTATTTTCCAATTTTACTAATGACACCTATTTCACATTTCTGTTATTGAGTTTGTCTTTCAGATGTGGCAATCTGCCCGCATAAACATGTGCAAAGATTGATGAAATGCTCTGTGGATATAAGGCACTTCTCTCTGGAAAAAGTGGCATCACTTTAGAAGTCTGAATCAGGCCAGATCCCAGCAGTGTCCCATCGTGCATAGGCAGAAGCATCTCCTAGGTACACATGAGGAATTCACTGTAGTCATTCAAAGCAGGTTGTTTTGGAGTGTTAAATAAATTCAAAGTCACTGAAAGGAAAAATCCTTGGAAAAGGAAAACATTCACTCCAAGTAATGTCTGAAAATGGCTTCCTTGTTTTAATTGGAGCTGGTCCTAAACATTCCCATATGGCTTCCATTTTGACCCATGTGGAGGAGGATAGCTATAATATTTCTTCATAATACATGTGCCATAGCTTAGTATTTTTTTGATTAGCAAGGCAATAGTAGTAGGTAGTTTAAATTAAAGACAGTTTCTATGGATAAATATCTCCGTTTCTCTGTGAATATTCAGTATGCACACATGAGTAACAACCTTTCCTATGAATTAATCTAGTTACACTTTAGGCACAGCATTATTTCTTTGCAGCTACCATAATTTACACTACACTAGGAAATATGACAATATAAATGTCTTACATATGAAAAGACACTCACAGTGGGTGGAGTCAATGTGAACAAATTGTGAATGACATAGTTTTTAAGCTCCTACTCATTTCCCACTGGGACTATAAGAAATCATATTTTATTTGGGAAGAAATTCTACTTATACAATTTATTTATATAGAAACTTTCAATGTGCATCTTTGTTATGCGCATATTCTGAGCCACTTCCTGGATATTCCTTGTCCCTCTGCTCTATGCCAAGTTTGGGTTCTCTTTGTTAATCTCAGCTTAATAGTTCCATCGAACACACATTTTGTCTCTGTTTCCTTTCCCAGGAATGGCTTGAGTTCTGTTTCTCCAAGTTCTTCTCACAAGGCATACTTGTCCTTTTTATAGTTTGTCATTAAAATGGCTTAATACTTTTCATAAGAGCAGGGATTCACTGACTCATATCTCTAAATACAAATAGGAAGTTTTAAGTTGTCTGTACATATGTCCTGGCTCTTCAGATTCCCATTCCTGATAACAGGTCCGACAATGTCCAACTGCAGACAACTCTTTCACAGGCATCGAGGTGGAATTCTGTTCCAGAAGCACAAGGGTAATAAACCGCTCTCCTGTTCTAAGACAATAAGAAAACACTTGGTGCATTTTGCTTTCACAGGTCTCAACACAGCAGGAATACTGATTAATTATATCCCTTTGTTAAGAATTTTATTTCTGATGAGAGTGTCAGTCAAATGCTAGTGGCCTAAACTGTCAGTTACAAAGTCGAAACTCTGCCTTACTCCCAGAATGACCTTGTGGGTGAGTTAAATGGCGGAAGATGTAAGGTCTGGGAGGACGGTCCCTCCCTTGCTGGCCAGTTCTTACCAAGCCTTACTGCTTTTGTTTCAGACTGTGTAGATTTTCATTGTCAGTATCAGGTTGCTTCCATAGTGAAAGCAGATTATGTTGCTTGAAGCACACTCCTGTAGAGCAATACTGTTCTTCAACATCAGCGCTGGGATCTGCTCACTCTTCTGCCGAACAGAAAGGTGGAAAGTGGTGTGTCACAGAATAACTAAGAATTTGTCGGAACATGACGCATACAGAGTCTCTCTAATCAGTTCTGTGGACAATGGTTCCTTTGGCTTTATGACAGTTTTTCTTTTGTTTGTTTTTGAGATCGTTTTTCAATCCTCTTTGTCTCTTCCCTTTGCTTCCTTCAAACCCTCCCAAGTATCCTTCTCTGTACACTCTGAAATTCACTGCCTCTTTCTCTCATTAATGTAATATTGTATTTGTATATACATATATTCATAAGAAAACATATTGAGTCCATATAAGGTTACCTATATGTTTACAGGGGCAATCACTTTTAATGGATAATAATTAAGTGTGCTCTACCCATGAGAGGGCCTCCTGTTCTGTCTCCAACTTTACTCAGTTGCCTGTAGTTCTTTGTGTAGCATTCAGGCCTCCTGGGATTTTTCTCATTCAGTTTTCCATGTTCATTGATAACTTCTTATTTAGTTCACATTTAGGCAGTAAATATCAATAAAACTTGCCAGAACTATTTAAATATTAATATCAAGAATTGAGTTTAGGCTGGGCATGGTGGCTCACGCCTTTAATCCCAGCACTTGGGAGGCAGAGGCAGGCAGATCTCTGAGTTTGAGGCCAGCCTGGTCTACAGAGTGAGTTCCAGGACAGCCAGGACTGCACAGAGAAACCCTGTCTCGGGAAAACAAAACAAAACAAAACAAAACAAAACAAAACAAAACAAAACAAAAAAGAATTGAGTTTAGACTCAAATTGTCTTGTTAGAGAGTCAAAATACACTTGTACAAACTGCAAACGTGAATAGCTACAATTATTAAATGGTTGCTAGTTATTGTTCAGCATCTGCAACAGGAGAACCGATGCGCATTGTTAACATTTACAAAGTTTAGTTTAATAGAAAATCATGTATTTTTCTTTTCTCAAATTTATTTTATTTATTTAAAGTGAGATGATTTATTGCATGTAAGTTCTGATTTAACTCTACATTGCATTGAAGAGCTTATTACTCTCAATAGAGTTCATAAGGTCACTGAAATCTCATTGTCACATATAAAATATTTGCATACCAAACATTGATCTGAAATATGTATCTTAGATAAGCTTGAAACCATTATACAGAATTCATTAATGTTTGAGGAAAATATCATAGTCATTAAATTCTATTTGTGAAGAGTAAACCTTCTTTTATAAGTTTAGGGAGTTTACTGATGTATCCCATTGCCACCTAGCCCATCATGTAAGAAAAGTTCCTACTAGCAAAGATCTGCACTGCTAACATTTTATAATTACTGAGATGACTAATGTTTTCCTTTCTTTTTTCTGAAAAATAAATGCCTATATCAAAAATGTTGCTAAGATACTTATTTTACAGGAAATATTTGATATAGATATATTTCTAGAAATTATTTATCATGTACAAAGTGGTGAAAAAGTGATATTTTTCTTTAAAAAGATTTACTGCAGTGGTAAAAATACTTGATTCCCAAACATTCATATATTATAACAGGGTACACCCCTGCTACATAGCATGGCCATTTCTTGACTAGAAAAATATAGATGGCTTCTTTGGCCAGGAGCTGTGACTGGTCTGAACCTTCAAGGAAGATAACAAATTTATGTGCTTTCACAAGTGACAGAATTCTCAGATTGACAGAGCAGCTGCTTATGCAAGGAGTGGGGAAGGTAATTTGGGACTGCTAGCTTAAGGGACTTGGCAAGGACTTGAGTTACATCCTTTGGGATATGTGAGCTCTCACTGGTCAGCGAGTCACAGTGGAGTTTCCAAAGAGGATTAAAGGTCAGATGGCAGTACCGACCAGCGTTTGCAGGAATTCCAATTCTGATGCTGTGTCATAACAGTGAACTGAATACTAGCCATTCTGAATTTAGTATACTGAATACTAAAGTTCCCCATTTACTAAAATGTCTACGATTGAAGGTATTTAATGCTACATCCTCAAGTTTATGCTTCAAAGAGTAATAAGGAATAAAAGGAGTAATAAGACCAAAAACAAAAGAACAAACAAACAAAAAAACCAAAACCAAAACATACGCACACATAAAAAAACAAAAAACAACTACTGAAGAGGAACATCCTTTGAAATACTTGTAGCTGAAAATGTGTGACCAAGGTAGATTTATGAATCCCACTTCTCTCTCGACTGTCATATATGGTGGGTTTGGCATTTCCTGTTTCTGGTTTTCTCATTTAACTTTGTTTACACAGGAAATTCGTCCTTGGAGTGCTCACTATGACAGTCTGATAATGAGGAGGCATGCTGTCCTTGCCAGGGGAATGGCACTTAGAGAATAGAACATGCAAAAGCCATTGTAAAGAGGAAAATAAAAAAAAAAACTATTTTTCCTTATTGTATTCTCTGGAATCTGTACAATGAGATCATTGATGAAGATTAGGGCTTTACATCCTGAAGAAATGCAGGGATCACAGTATTCTGAGAGTTTCCAATAGAGCTGAATAGAAAAGGCATTCATTTAGACAAAATTTTGTTACAAGTTGATGCCACCCAGAGCTGGGAGTGTATGATGCTGGCGTCCAGAATCCTCTCCAGCAGTTTGGATTAGTATGCCATTTATATCCACCAGGCATGATGGACGTGACTAAGCAACATAAGTTGCTTGGGGGAATTTTGCTACCACTTGAATGATCTTGACCTTTTGAGGTGGGACTTCCTAAGCTGGCTGTTGATGATATTAGGGAACATGTACATAGCTTGTTATTTGTTATAGTCAGACATTGGAAAGTAGTTCTGCAATCTTCCAAATTCCCCCATCATTTACCTTAAGAAAACTCAAGAATTAATCACATGTGTGAGTGTGGGTGGAAATATGGTCATACAATCATACCATGTACCTCAGACTTACATTATAAGGACCCTGTAGTAACCACTGTTCTCCGCAAAACAATATAAAATGTCTTGAAATGTTAAATCAGACAAGAAAAATGTATAAATGCTTAAAGCATCTGAGAGCATTCAAAGACAATAGTTTATTTTAGTAGTTACATGAGTTGTTCGTACCATTGCTAAGAGTGAATATAAAATGTGGGAAAAAGTTCTGGATAAGGGATGGATAGTTTTTAAATATAGATATGTTGAAAATATTAATATATCATTGCTTTGTAAATACATCAATACCCTATGCACAGCTGATGAATATATAGAGAACTTTCAAATAATTCAAAAATAGAATGTGAATGGTTATTTTTTCCAACTAAAAAAGAAATAGCTCAATTTTGATCACTGTGTTCTGAAGCATTTCATTAAATCCAAGTTCATTTATCTGCTTAGACATTCAGCTGACGTCTGCAGAGCAAAATCAAGCTCTCTTTTGGAGAACTGATGGATAGTGTACGGTGCTATTCATGGAACTCAACCCTCCCTCATTGGAAACGATTTTCTGTAAATGAAATTAAAGACAAAGTAAGAAGCTTACAGTGTTTATTTGGTCAGAGAGCAAATACATTTTATATAATAACTAAATAGCCATTCTTACACTTTGTCAGTCAAAATTTTTAGAATAAATGAAATTTTCTGTATATGGAATATACCTTAGCATGATTTTAATGGTTTT
Source organism: Mus musculus (assembly GCF_000001635.26). Classification (NCBI taxonomy): domain Eukaryota; kingdom Metazoa; phylum Chordata; class Mammalia; order Rodentia; family Muridae; genus Mus; species Mus musculus. The sequence goes on along the minus strand of NC_000067.6, from coordinate 95,616,966 downwards.
ATTGATTGAGTTCATGACTAGGAAGTTTAGTAATTATGACATAGTGCAAGAAAAAAAGTCACAGATTTTTTTTTTCGGTTTGTTGAAATAATATAGTGGCAATTTTGTTTTCTTTTGTAAATATATAGAATTATGTCAGAAACAAATATTCATGATGACAGAGTTGAGGAAGTTTCTAGAGAATGTATCGTAAACACCCTCAATCTGAGTTTCTAAGTTGGTGACTTTTAGCTCAATTTCAGCAATACCAAAAAGCAATCTTTATTTTTCAATTGTATTAACCTAAGTTCAATTGCAAGTCTCTAAGAAAATACTTGCAGTGGTGTGCCTTTTAGCTCAGTGCTTAATTGAGATGCTTTTTGTTCTCGTCAGTAATACAATTGTATAAGAAAATGGTGTTTGCACTTGAACAATCAAAGAAATATCTAGGTATTATTCATAATTAATAAAGATTTTAAATATGTTATTATTCAACATCTACTCAAAATATGTATTTAGTTGGTAGAAATATAAAGCATATAGTATTGATTGTCAATAATCTCCCTCATTGATTCCCCAGAAGCCCTCTACTCACATTTGGGTCCATTTCTACTTACAGAACAAGAGTTACATATCAATCATTCACATCTTAATTTCAATCTGCTAACATATTTAATAGCACAGGTGTTTTTAAATGAACTAATTGACATTAGAGAATCCCATAGTTTTAAAAGAAATGTCAGTTTCTAGTTACTCTAATAAAATCAGAATATATTCATGACAGAAACAAGGCAGAGTTAGTATACAACGTTTTACATGTTGGCATATGCACCTTCGTGGTCTGTCTTTATACCAGATGAATCACGTATCCAAGTTCTGTAAACATGCATTCACTTATTCTGTATTTTGGGGGGATCTTATTTTCTGTTTAATGGCATCACATAATCCTTGGGATGATTAGATAATTATTAAGTATAGAAATACGGTATCTTTGTCTACTATACACCTATTTTGACACAAATGTAGAAAGCATGATGTTAATGGGTTACGGAAAGTTAGGCTGCATCAACATCATCAATGGAATTTTCCTTGAGGCAACAAGCGACAGTGACTATTTGCCAATGAGCTCTCTAGTGTAAAAGAAAAATCTAGACTTATAATATTAGCTCATTCATACTTCCAATGCTCCTAGCATGTCTGATTTACATTAAATACAAAATGGTTTTCAAATTTTCAGAAAAATAATTGACAGCTGCTTTGTGAATGATTGAGGGCAAGTACCAGGACCAGAATAGATCTGTGTCAAGAAGAATCTTGAATGGGGTTAGTGAAGCCCAAATGAATGTATTGTTATGAATAAAGTACTTCTAATGTTTGGCACTCCTATCAGATATATCTATTTTACTTATTAGAATTTTTATTACGTCTGTTATCATAGCTCATATTGGCTAGCAGAAAATCCCTGGCCAACTGATTTCTGGGAATGAAAAGTCAGTCACTTTTATTTAATTCTTGTCTTTAGTTTATTATGCTAATCACATATAAGATGCATAATAAAAACTGTATATACTAATCCTTAAAAAGGAGTCTTTAAGTGTTATTGACTAAAGGAGAAGAACTTAAATTGTTCCCTCTGCTAGTGTACTTGGGCTAGGTACATGCTCTTGGTTAGTTTTTAAATTTTATGTTGTTTCTTCTAATCCTATTATTATCTATATTTTACTATTTTATAATTACAAAATCTTAAGGATTCATAATCATCCTTAAACATGTATTGCAGACATTTTAGTTATTATATTATACATACTTGAAATGATTTTTGATATGCTTTTTGATTTTCCTCTAGAAACATGATTGTTGTGACATCATCAGCCTTCATAATATGCAAATTTACCTACACAATTTAAAAATTTTAATTTCTTAAGGACTTATCCTGAAATCAAATACAGTAGTGAATATGGTTCAAGATTACCTTAGAAAATAAAATTATTGTTTTCTTTGCTTAGACCTAAGCATGCTGGAAGGAAAACAGCCTGTGAGATATTTCCAAACAAATAAGTATATGTATATATATATATATATATATATATATATATATATATATATATATATTTTTTTTTTGTAAATACATCTGAGAAATTTTATTCAAGTAAACGTTCAATACACACCACAAAAGATAAGTATTTCCAAATATGTTTGGGATGTCTTTTTGTGGGTTTCAAGATGAGAAGGGTTTTGGACCACTAGGTGAGCACGGTTCTCTCTCTTTTTTTTCCCCTCTTTTTTTCCTTATTGGATATTTTCTTCATTTACATTTCAAATGCTATCCCAAAAGTCCCCTATACACCCCCCCCTCCGCCCTGCTCCCTTACCCACTCACTTCCACTTCTTGGCCCTAGCTTTCCCCTGCACTGGGGCATATAAAGTTTGACATATAAGTATATTTTTAAATTAATGATAATACATAAACATATGCCAACTATCTACTACACAATATATAGTAGCTTTCACTTGTTCATACATTTATATCTTGCATAGAGGTATTACAGTTTTATAATATTAGCTCTAAAGTAACTCTATTTTATATATACGTAAATATTATATTTTAAATTTAAGAGCTCTAATAATAATTTTATAAGATAAATTTTTAGAAGGTAGTGATATTTGTGCCCAGTGCAGATACTGAACAGTTTTAAGAGCACACAGTTTTATTGTTATGTTAATTAAGACTCTTGTCTGCTTATGGATCCTTTGAGTTGTATTGTAAATAACATTTTTTTCCTCATTCTACAATCAAATTATTCACAATGCAAATGAATTTGAATCATATTGATTTCTCTAATATTTAAAATAAATATATTTAAATAACTTACAATTACTCTATTTTCTTTACTCTTCATTCATATTTTATCATCTGTTTAATGTAGTATTTGGGAGAATTTTATCCATTAATATGCTATATTGCTTAATTTCTCCCCTCAATTCTCTAGATCCTACAATGACTTCCACTCACTCCCTCTTAAATTTGTTTTATCAATCCTAAAGCAAAAAAAAATTTTTTTGATTGATTGATTGATTTTTTTTCCAAACTATGATTTTCCATGGACATGCTAACAATAATGTTGGCTGTTTCATCTACCATGTCTTAAGCTCCTCCTCATCTTTCTGGAAACTGGACCACCACAACCCTTACATCTAAAGCATTTTAGACTTATGAGTGAGAGTCTACATGCCAGGGTTCTGGATTTATCTAGGAAGCAGAATTTGGAACTGATTTACTAGAGCAAGTGTAAGATATAAACTAGTCTAATATTTTGTTGCATTTTCTGGAAAAAAATTTATAAAGAATATGATATATAAAATGAAGCAGCAAGATTAATGCCCATATCTGATTTTTATCTTCCTCCTCTGTCTTCCTCTTTCTGTACCTAATTCTTCTTTGCAAAGTAGTTCCTTACTTATTCCTCTTTTTATCTAAGCGGAGAGTGGAATTAATACTCTGAATCTTAAGCCGGGCGTGGTGGCGCACGCCTTTAATCCCAGCACTCAGGAGGTGGAGGCAGGCAGATTTCTGAGTTCGAGGCCATCCTGGTCTACAAAGTGAGTTCCAGAACAGCCAAGGCTACACAGAGAAACCCTATCTCAAAAAAAAATTAAAAAAATAAATAAATAAATAAATAAAGAAAGAAAGAAAGAAAGAAAGAAAGAAAGAAAGAAAGAAAGAAAGAAAAAAAGCCCAACTCTGAATCTTGATTTCTCTTAGGTCACTGTGTGTGTGGGTGTGTGTGTGTGTGATCACTAATGAGAAAATTTAAAAGGCTTTGCTCCTATGAGCAAAGTCAACAATTGATACTGTGAATAGTGGGCTATTTTCATTTGTAAGTTGCAAAGAGGGTCTCCAAAATTTTCCCTTTAATAACTCCATGTAACAGTAGCAATTTACTCACACAGATTTTTCTCTTTTCAGAATAGAAGTGTACACTGTCAAATATAAGTAAAAATACAGTTTAGAAATGATGACACTTTCTTAGATGTTCTAATTATATATTTTTCAAACTAATAGCTTAAGTTATTTTTATTTATAATTATTATTTATTCCCCTTGAAGATGCAAAAAAGAAATTTTGATTAGATTACTTTAGTATTTAAATATCAGATTTGCCAATTATCTTAGTAATGTGAAATTTACTAAAGTCCAGACTACACTTACTAAGGAAAAGTATCTGTTTAACTGAAAATATGTTAACTTTTTTCCAATTTTATTTTGGAAGCACTTCATTGTTTTAGGTTTTTAGAAGCATATCTATTGCTACCTTTATTTTATCAGTAATTTGTTTATCAGTGTATCAATATATCTCATAAGTAATCCCAGAATATCACATCCTACATTTTAAGAATTAAATATTTATTTTGGAAATAAGATAATGCTCCACAGCTATTTGGAGCACAGACTTGGGATAATGTTCCTTTATTTTTCTTAGCTCTGTGGTTTAAAGCTTGCTTCTTCTTCTTCTTCTTCTTCTTCTTCTTCTTCTTCTTCTTCTTCTTCTTCTTCTTCTTCTTCTTCTTCTTCTTCTTCTTCTTCTTCTTGGTTTTGTTTGTTTGTTTGTTTGTTTGTTTGTTTGTTTGTTTTTCGAGACAGGGTTTCTCTGTGTAGCCCTGGCTGTCCTGGAACTCACTTTGTAGACCAGGCTGGCTTCGAACTCAGAAATCTGCCTGCCTCTGCCTCCCAAGTGCTGGGATTAAAGGCGTGCACCACCACTGCCAGGCGAGCTTGTTACTTCTTTCCATCAGTCTTCAGATTTCTAGTATGTAGTTATTAAGAGTCCTACAACAAGAGCTTGCAGAGATCAGCATTTGCATTAGATGCAAAGTTACTTGGAAGAATTTCTGACTGCTAGAGAAGACCTAGCTCAAATTAAAATGTCATTTTAAAAGATTCAGTAAGTCCAACGACTTATTTCTAATAGTCTCTTGAAATAAATAAAAGGGATTTTGGTTGGAAAACAGATGGAAGGCCCAGGGATGAGATCTGTTGTTCTTCCTTGATTTCAGAAAGAAGTGTGGATATCTGTGTTTGATTTTACTTTCTGCTTCTGTAACTATCTCAATTGGGACTGAAAACAGCTTATGTTTCTCTTTCCACTCTGGTGAATGTAATAGTAGATACATAGGCCTAGTATGTTTTCCAAAGAAATACCTCCAGCTTAAATTTGGTAGATTCAATAACTATGGATGTTTGGGAAGCCATGACTATACCTCCACAGGTTATCTTTGACTTCATAATTGTCAATCACTTTCTATCATCTTGACTCCACCTAGAAATTCAGCATTAACCTTTAAAATGAGTGATAGACACAACTTTCTATGAGAAATTTCTTAACTTGCATTAGTGAAAAACTAATGTCAACTACCAGCAATAGAGCTATACTGAAACAAGTTGATTGTTCAACATTTGACTTGACAGACTTGGGTGTTTTCAAATTTCAAGTGACCACGTTGATTTGAATATTTAAAAATATTAATAGCTTTTCTTATAGTTCTGTGAGCAAGTCGCTAGGAACACAAGAAAACTCAAAGAAAGTAATGTTTATATCCTTAATAATATGCTATCTACTAATACATATTAACTTATATTGTCATGTTATAATTAATGACTTACACTTTGTATGTACAGGTAGAGAAAGGAGATATATGAAACCTGTAATAATTTTGTAGCATAATATCAGATATTGCTAGCTGTCATAATTTCCAGTATGAAAGTTCTAGAATAGCTTTAAAGTACAAAGTTAATTCATAATACTTGGCTTTCTTTTCTACCTCAATATGGTATTTAAAATTATGATCGATATCAACTTTTAATAGTTGATATAATAAAATCAGCAAAAAGAGAATCAGTAAAATCCCTGACAGTAAAATTTGTTGACAATTTTTATAGATAGTGCTACATAGATGACTACTAATATATAAAAATTAACAAGACCAGAGGCTATTCAGTACACGTATGTGGTGAGGTGCAAAGGTTTTATATTAGTCACCTTGAATTCCCAGTACAAATCTGAAACCTGCTTAAGAATGAGGTGCACTGCTAAATACAACATGATCTGAAGGGAAGAATTAGATTCATTAGGGCAAGTCAATAGTTTTTCATTAAAAGGTGGCATGCAGGTTGTAATTCCTTAATGCAAGATGACAGAGTGAATGAGCCTTGGCATGTGGGTGAGGAGGAAGAAAAGCATTGGAACATTTACAGATTTGAGCAAGAATAATGACAGCATCCGACAAGTTCATCTGCTGTAAACTTTCCATTCACTAATCAGAGAACATCATTCTTTTTAAAAATGAATAACTAACTCTTAAGAGTTCTGAGCTACAGATAACATGATCAAGTCTGTACTTTTATTTATTTATTTATTTATTTATTAAATCTGACTCCATCTGGTAACTGGATCTTACAAAAATAAATATTATTATAATTTACTGGGTGATGATTTACAAATCATTGATGATCTAGATCTGAACAATAAAAAAACATAATTAGGAGGAAAAGACCAGGGCAGGATTAGTTAATGGTTTATTGAGTAATTAGAATTTCAGAATATAATTTAGTGCAAAACAAGAAAAGTGAAAAAGATTATAAAATTGTGAAAATAAGAATCATTTCCTTCATGTCATGGATGGAAACAGGAAATCTTTGTAATTTTTATTTCAGTGTCTGTTGTCTAAAGCATGTTTCAAAATGAAACATCTGTGATACAGAAATATCTTCAATAGGAAGCAACTGTGATACTGAAATATCTTCAGTCTTCTTTTTTGTGGGTTTTGGGAAGACTTCCCTTGGGCATATGCCCTAGATAACGCTCTTTATATTTGAGTGATAATTGCAAAGACTGTGACGTATTACCAGCCCCTCCAAATAAAGACTGGGTCATAGAGAATTAACAATAAAATAGATGAAAGCTAAACTGTGAAGTAATTTTCTTGTCAAAACTCCTGCATTAAGTGTGAATAAGCACAAAACATTTAATTATTTGTTTGCATTCCATATCTATTTACACTGTACTACAATATTTGAATATTTAAACTATGCAAGATTCTTTGTAGAATTCACAGGAAAATGCCCTGGAGTTCATCAAAGTACTTCACAGAGTCAGTGTTTTTAAATATAGTTTTAATACTGGATCCTGGCAATAGAGTAAAATATTTTTCACATAACTACATGGCTTCTTCATGTGCTATTTTTTATTATGAATATTTAATTTTATTCAAACAATCTTTTCTATCATCAGTAATCAATGTATATGTATATGATGTATATGTATACATATATGTATATATCCTGTGTTCTTTACAAGTGATGTGATAACGTGTCAACATTTTTGGTGGTTTAATTATATTAATTAATTTTTGGCAAATATATATATATATATATATAAATATATATATATATATATATATTACATTCTAATCACACTTTGACCTACATTATTTTATCTGTTCCACAGTGCTCAAAACCATAAGGTGGACAATTTAGACCAAGAGTTGCATGGAACAAATTTTTTAAATATTTTGGACCTCCTGTGTTGTGATCAAACATGACTTTCTAGGGCCAAATCAGCTAGATTGGACTTTACCTGCAGTGGGAAGTGAAACAGAGGAGAGAAACTGGAGGAGAATGCGGTGAGGACGGATCAGGATGATTAGAAAGGTTGAAGAGCCACCTGTGCACATGAATAGGACTGTGACTCAAACATGGAGCAGGCATGTCATTAACGTGTTATAACCAATCGGTTTTATGAGTCTCCCATTAAGAGAAGAAGAGCTCAGGGCCAGAACCAAGAATGAAGTCTCAAGACAAGAAAGTGGGTCGCATTAAAAAGTGCTTTATTTCTTAAGTTGTAATCCCAGTGTTTTTCTTGTTACATTCTGAGAGGTGTTCTGATTGGCATATATGAACACTCACTAAAATCCTTTCTCTGTACATGGCTGACAGCTTACAGAAATTAGACAGTGCTGGATACAAGCTCTGTTCTTTGTTTATTTTCCAGAAAAGTGCTTGTCAAATACAGAGCCTCAAAAGGAAGTGGTTGATATACAGATAAGTGAAAACAAAAATAATTGCAAAACTAATTCAGGTAGATAGATAGAATATTGTTACTAAAAGTTTGTGGCAAATCATTATTCTTTTTAAAATTAAATATGTTTATTATTGTTGGGTATGTGTCCTTAGCACACATGTAGAGAGCCAAGGAGAACTTCATAAAGTTGATTCTCTTTGTCCACTTCAGTGTGGTGTTTGATCATTCAGTTCAGGTTGACAGACTCCTGAAGTAGTGCCTCAATCGGCTGAATGTCTTGTCAAGGCTAATTCAGCAATAAGTTTTAGTGATAACTTTAATGAAAATTGTCAGTGAATATTAAATACAATAACAGCATCTATACAGATTTATTTTGGAAAACTATAAATTTAAATGTTAAGATGCAATCTATTCTCATGCCTTACTTTTATAAGTTGCTATTAAAACATTGCATCTAGTGATGACCTCAATAAAAAAAAAAAATCAACCATAGTTATATTGGAAAACATGTAATGGTCAGCTAATTTAGGTATGATAATGTGTTGAATTGTCTGTAAAATTGATCCTCTTGTCTTTTAATTATTATATGCTTGTCCATGTATGTGTTTGTCATATTTGTGTTCTTATGCATCCCCTTGTACACCTAGAGACACCTACAATACAATTGTTGAAGGGCATCTGTGTGAAGGTTGCTATACTGAGCTGTTGCATCACATTTTTGGTTTCATTTATCCAAGGTCTCTCTATGTAGTACAGCTTGATTTCAAGCTCTCTTTCTTCCTGACTCAGGTTCTGAAATGCTGAGATTACAGATGTGGGCAAACGTATTCAGCTTCATGTTAACTCTTTTTCCAGTAGTATTAACAACACTGTACAGATAGTAAATTTAGTCACCATAACAATTTATAAAATAAATATCATTCTAGTTACAAAGATAATGGAATGAAGAGTCAACGTAGATATCTTGAAAACTGTCACTATAGATGTATCTGGATTTTCAACACCATTAGCCAGATAGTGCTCATCACTTGCAAAATAGTGGGCCAGGCTAAGGTCTATTATCCTCTGAGGATGGTTTTATTATAATAATTTTAGGAATGGCAGAACTGCATTTCAAAGTTGGACCATATAAACATTTACTTCAGTGGTGTATATCTGTGGATGACACCTGGAAAAATATCATGACTATGCTCTCTGTAATATGAAACCAATAATAAACAAAGAGATTCTGTTGCTTCATCTTATCAAACTGTGCTTTAGAAATGCCAGGTTCCCCTAAAGAACAAAGGATACTTAGAAATGTGGCCATTTTAAAGGATGTACTAGCATGTCAAGGACTTTAAGGGTAAAGAAATCACTGTCTACTTTCTTACTCACTTTTGAATTTTTATTCTTCCATTATAGATGTTTCACTGTTATCCATCTTTGTTTTTCTGTGTTTTCATTATTATGCTAAGATAGAATTCAATGAAGAAGGTATCTGATGAAGAGTAATTTTAACATATTTAGTTAGGCAAAGCCAAGGAAAGAATTGACAATACATGTGTTTATATTAGGGGAATGATTGAGTTTATGTTTATAATCTATGTGGGAGGGGCAATGAAAAAATCTAGAATATCAAGCTTAAAGAAAATTGTTTTAAATGAGGAAGAAGAAGGTTAAAGATTAGTTTCTCATTCACAAAGATCTTCCTGGGCTCCGCAGAGTCTTGAGACTTTTGAAAGATTTGCCAGATGTCAGTGAATAGCATTGGAGTGAGACTAAGTGTATAGAACACAGAGTTTATTGTGTGGAGGATGTTAGTCAGATGTCACAGACTAAGACACAGTGAGGAAGGATCCTGTACCTACAAGTGGCTATCCAGTTTTCAAAGTCTTTATTCTGTTTTGTGTCTAAATTATATCTCCATCAATATTTATATTTGTTTAGGGATCTCTGGCAGGGCTTTGCTCCTGTCCTGTTACAATTAAGCTAATCTAAAGTTTCCCCAATTTCCTGATGAGGAATTCTCACCAAGAACTCTACCTCTGCTCTGAAACTTCTACCAATAAACAGTAAATTCAGATTTCTCTAGACAGAAAACTACAGTTGTAGGCAATGAATCAGCCATGCACGTTTGCAATCTCTTGGTCTACCTGACTAATTCTGTAACCCAAGTACCTAAAATCTCAAGAAGTCAAGTTTGTATTTACCAAGTGAAATGGCCCAAGACCTCTAGAATCCTGTAAGTGATGGAATTTAGGACTTTTGATTGAGAGAATATTTTTTCAAACTTTTGCTTGGAAATCTAAAGTCAACATATTTTTATAGCTAACACTAAAATATTTGGTTTTGGTAAGAACAACTTTTAAAGAAATCCTCAAAGAAATACTGTCATTTAGGGTCTTATTAAAGGATAGTAGGGCCTTGGATCCTGCAAAAACCACACTGCCAGTGAGGAATAGCAGAGATCTTTCTTGCAGGTACTCTGAGTGAGTGGCCTAAATGCTGAATGCCTGGCACAAAGAGGAACTCTGAAGAGTGGAGAGAAATGGCCTTTGTATTAACACATAACAACTTATGATCAGTTGACCAATTATAGTTAGTAAGGTAGTTGGCTTATGTGGTCCCAGTTGGTATTATACAAGAGACAAAAGACTAAGATAGGGAATTATTTTCTACTGGTGATGGTGGGCTCATGCTTTTTAGTTGTAGCCACAGTAATCATCTAAGACTGTGTCTTAGGTTTGCTCTGTCTCTGTCTCTGTCTCTATCTCTGTCTCTGTCTGTCTCTGTCTCTCTCTCTCTCTTCCACACACACACACACACACACACACACACACACACACAGACACACACACAGGCACTCACTTTCATTACTGCATTCAGAGATTTCAATCTGAAGCTTGTACTACAAAGCAGCATTTATCCACTGTATCTGCCATGTTGGTAGTGTTAATACTATATTTGGCCCCAATCAAAGGTGATCACATAAAAAGTCAATAAATCACAGGACATGGTGGTACTGAAAGGCACTAGGTTGTTCTTGTAGAGTCGTAGAAATTTTGTCCTGAAATGTCACAGCTACTTAGAGCAGAACCAGAGTAATAAGGATATGACCTGAGCTTCTTAGAGTCATGTGTACAAGCACATTTTGTTTCTGAGGCCAAGAGAGCTGTAATAGACAGATACTTGATGCTGAGCTGACCCACTGTGAGAAAGTACTTCTGGCATCCCCCAGCTGTCATTTAGAATGTGAGATCCAGGATGTGGCGTGTCAACTCGAGCCACTTCAGCATATTGTGGCAATGCAGCTGTCACAGAGATACATATGTCTCTTGAGAAAAACACTCAAACTGTTTCAATCATGTGATGAATACAACTGCACAGAGGAAGACAATTTGACTGTGACACTTTTTTCCTATGGCATGGTGTTTATTAGACATGCAGAATAATGGAGAGCTGACCCCAGAACGTTTTCTGTTTGTTGACTGCCAAACACTTAATGGAAGCAGATTTCTTAGTCCTCATTTGAGAAGAAGAGGAAACATTTGGATGTTGTTCATATTTAAGCTATGAAGTTATAGTGTATGTTCATCAATGTAGGCAAAATAGATGGAGAATTTGTGGTGCATTTCAGTGGAAAAATTGAAAAGGAGAGGTTTTCACTCTTTGGATTTAATATTTTAAACTATTTTTTTTCCATTTTTATTAGGTATTTAGCTCATTTACATTTCCAATGCTATACCAAAAGTCCCCCATACCCACCCACCCCCACTCCCCTACCCACCCACTCCCCCTTTTTGGCCCTGGCGTTCCCCTGTACTGGGGCATATAAAGTTTGCAAGTCCAATGGGCCTCTCTTTGCAATGATGGCCGACTAGGCCATCTTTTGATACATATGCAGCTAGAGACAAGAGCTCCGGGGTACTGCTTAATTCATATTGTTCCACCTATAGGGTTGCAGTTCCCTTTAGCTCCTTGGGTGCTTTCTCTAGTTCCTCCATTGGGGGCCCTGTGGTCCATTCAATAGCTGACTGTGAGCATCCACTTCTGTGTTTGCTAGGCCCTGGCATAGTCTCACAAGAGACAGCTATATCTGGGTCCTTTCAGCAAAATCTTGCTAGTGTATGCAATGGTGTTAAACTATTTTTTAAAAACTCAATCTGGTTGCTCTCAGTTTTTCACCAAATTGCTCTACTTGACCTCAAACTAACTAGCAACTTTTCTATTTTCTGGCTCTTTCTTATTCTCTGGTTTCAACTCCTCTAATGACCTTCACTGAAGGGCATACAGTCATGACAGAGGCCAACTCCACTGCAGTGCACTCGCTGTACTGACTCACAACTGACTGTCTCTCTCCTCCTGCTGCTCTTTCTTTTATTAGATATTTTCTTCATTTACATTTCAAGTGCTATCCCAAAAGTCCCCAATATCTTCCCCCCTCCTCCCCAGCCAACCCACTCAAGCTTCCTGGCCCTGGCATTCCCCTGTACTGGGGCATATAATCTTCGCAAGACCAAGGGCCTCTCCTCCCATTGATGGCCCACTAGGCCATCCTCTGCTACATATGCAACTAGAGACACAGCTCTGGGGGGTTACTGGTTAGTACATACTATTACTCCTGTTGTTACTCCTATAGGGTTGCAGACCCCTTTAGCTTCTTGTGTACTTTCTCAAGCTCCTTCACTAGGGGCCCTGTGTTCCATTCAATAGATGACTGTGAACATCACTTCTGTATTTGCCAGAAACTGGCATAGCCTCACGAGAGACAGCTATATCAGGTCCTGTCAGCAAAACTGTTCTGGCATATGCAATAGTATCTGGGTTTAGAAGTTGTATATGGGATGGATCCCTGAGTGGGGCAGTCTCTGGATGGTCCTTCCTTCCATGTCAGCTCTGAACTTTGTCTCTGTAACTCTTTCCATGGGTATTTTGTTCCCCATTCTAAGAAGGAACAAAGTATCCACACTTTGGTCTTCCTTCTTCTTGAGTTTCATGTGTTTTGCAAATTGTATCTTGGGTATTCTGAGCTTCTGGGCTAATATCACTTATGAATGAGTACATATCATGTGTGTTCTTTTGTGACTGGGTTACCTCACTCAGGATAATATCCTCCAGATCCATCCATTTGTCTAAGAATTTGATGAATTCATTGTTTTTAATTGCTGAGTAGTACTCCATTGTGTAAACGTACCACATTTTCTGTATCCATTCCTCTGTTGAGGGACATCTGGGTTCTTTCCAGCTTCTGGCTATTATAAATAAGGCTGCTATGAAAATAGTGGAGCATGTGTTCTTATTACAAGTTGGCACATCTTCTGGGTTTTATCCCGGGAGAGAAATTGCTGGATCTTCTGGTAGTACTATGTTCAGTTTTCTGAGGAACCACCAGACTGATTTCCACAGTGGTTGTACCAGCTTGCAATTTCACCAACAATGGAGGAGTGTTCCTCTTTCTCCAAATCCTCACCAGCATATGCTGTCACCTGAATTTTTGATCTTACCCATTCTGACTGGTGTCAGGCAGAATCTCAGGGTTGTTTTGATTTGCATTTCCCTGATGATTAAGGATGTTGAACATTTTTTCAGGTGCTTCTCTGCCATTTGGTATTCCTCAGTTGAGAATTCTTTGTTTAGCTCTGTACCCCATTTTTAATAGGGTTATTTGATTTTCTGGAGTTCATCTTCTTGAGCTCTTTATACATAATGCTGATCTTTCCTGCCAGCATTCTTTCTGCTTTTTTTTTTATCATATCATTATGTATGTTGTGACCCACTAAGTTTAACCAGAGCCATATCTGTGTTGTCCATTCATAACTTAAAGACTCTGAACAATTCTTGATGTTCCCACACATCTTTTTCTTTTCTTCCTTCCTTCCTTTCTTTCTTCCTTCCTTCCTTCCTTCCTTCCTTCCTTCCTTCCTTCCTTCCTTCCTTCCTTCCTTCCCTCCCTCCTTTCTCTCTCTCTCTCTCTCTCTCTCTCTCTCTCTCTCTCTCTCTCTCTCTCTTTCTTTCTTTCTTTCTTTCTTTCTTTTTGGTTTTTGAGACAGGGTTTCTCTGTGTAGCCCTGGCTGTCCTGGAACTCACTTTGTAGACCAGGCTGGCCTCGAACTCAGAAATCCACCTGCCTCTGCCTCCCCAGTGCTGGGATTAAAGGCATGTGCCACCACACCCAGCTGTTCCCACACATCTTAAAGCTTTTCATTAGTATTGAATTTAATTTACCATTTCTTTCAAAAAACAAATATTACAAAAACCACTAAGACATTTCAGATGTATTTGTTAGTTAACAGGTTTAAAGTTTTAATTTGTTTAACAATATTTTAAAATTTTTTGTTTTAATATTTAAGGGGTAACCAATATGACTTTTTGACCTCTTCTGCAACCCACACTCATTTATTCTTTTTTAAATGTTACATGTATTATGTGATTATGGGATTTTATGCAAAAAATTTGTCACAAAATATAAAAAATAATAGTCCATGAATCTACCAACAGAAAGATGGTCACAAACATTGTACATGTTCATTGTAAGGCAACACCCCATATTGCCTGTCTTCAGATATTTTCCCATGTAAACCAATCATCAAACAAAGGAATAGAGATTCTTTGTCATGGAAATGTTCCTCTTGAGTAATCACAACAAAAAGCCATTTCCATTACATTGTCTTTGTGAATAGAGCTTTGTTTCACTCTTTTCGAGTTTTATTGTTATGAAATCTGAGCTAATTTTCTCCATCAGCTTATATTCTTTTCCAAAGTGTCTATTGATTAGAAGTTTGTGACTCTAATTGCTGAGTTTTTACTTTATCTGCATAGCTAAAAGAAATCAAATTGTATGAAGATTGTAGTTGTCTTAGTACTTTAAATTCCCATGAATTTCATGATTGGTATATTAAGTTGAACTACATAGTTCACAGTGAAGATGGATAGATATCTCATGACTACTTTTCTGGCTTTTTGAAACTTCCCGAATCCCAAAGAAGTAAGCTTTGGACTTTTTTATTTGCTCAATTGTTTTGTTTTATTGTGCCAGATAATTTTCTAGCTCTAGATGTATATTATAGGCAGGAATCTGTTAAATTCTCTTAAAAAAAAAGCAGGTGCTAAACTCAACTTAGACTCATAGTTAAGTGCTATGTATGCACATGCTTAATAGGGTGGTTAAACCTTTATAATCAATTGTTACAACACAATGTGGTGTATTGAAATTCACATGTCTGTAATGTATAATTCAGTGAACTCTTGCTTCTAATGTATGATTCAGTTCCCTCTACATTCCTGAAGTAAGATGTTTAACCTGATACAGGAATCAGGAGCAGTTATAAGGCCCTCACTCAAAGGATTCACTTAAGTTGATTTTCAATGCAACAAGGTTGCCAAATTCAAATGTTAAGCAGATGTATCATACCAGGAATGAGTAGACAGGAAGATCACAAGTTCAAGGCTAGTCAGGGATGCATGGTGAGACACCACTTAAAAAGCAAAACAAAACAAAAGCTTCAAACTTATTTAAGAAAATAAACAAAATTTCTTTTACCATGTACCTCCTTACAGTCTCCCTCTCCTGCATCCCCTCTCTCTTGTTATGAAGTATTCCTTTGTAGTGCAGTCAGGCCTTAAACTTAAGATTCTCTTAACTTCACTCAGTATGTGCTCTTTGAAGTATTTGCTTTTTAACTCTCACTTTAAACAGTAGGACTCATAGAACTATGAATAAAATTTATAGACAGATATATAGATGGTTGATTGATAACAATTATAAAATATTACTGTTCTGTAAATTTAGGATTATATTATATTTATAATTACTATTTATATTTTCCTCCCAGGCAGTTCTTGAGTGTTTCAGACTATTTTGTGACATTTTGAGAAAGTGCTGTGTCCTATACAGAAACTGTAGGCATGAGCACTCAAGGCTACCTTTTTATTATAACAGTTTTTTTTTTCTGGAGTTATTTTACTCACACATTTAAATTAAAAACTTAATGATTTTCATTTATTGATAGGAATATTTAACCATAATTGCAACCAATTTAGGTTAATTTTATTAACTTAAAGAAAGTTTCTGTGTATCATCAGCCATTCCCCCAAATCCTCTGTTCCTTGAACTCTAGTTCCTGGCCATGTGTAATAAACATTTTGTTTAAAGAAACAACAGTCCCATGGAAGGAGTTACAGAGACAAAATTTGGAGCTGTGACGAAAGGATGGACCATCTAGTGACTGCCATATGCAGGGATCCATCCCATAATCAGCTTCCAAATGCAGACACCATTGCATACACTAGCAAGATTTTGCTGAAAGGACCCAGTTATAGCTCTCTCTTGTGAGACTATGTCGGGGCCTAGCAAACACAGAAGTGGATGATCACAGTCAGTTATTGGGTGGGTCACATGGCCCCTAATGGAGGAGCTAGAGAAATTACCCAAGAAGCTATAGGGAACTGCAACCCTATAGGTGGAACAACAATATGAACTAACCAGTACCCGGAAGCTCTTATCTTTAGCTGCATATGTATCAAAAGATGGCCTAGTCGGCCATCACTGGAAAGAGAGGCCCATTGGACTCGCAAACTTTATATGCCCCAGTACAGGGGAACGCCAGGGCCAAAAAGGGGGAGTGGGTGGGTAGGGGGTTGGGGGGGTGGGTATGGGGGACCTTTGGGATAGCATTGAAAATGTAAATGAGGAAAATACCTAAAAAAAAAAAGAAAAAAAAAAGAAACAACAGTCCCCTGCACATTTCATATTAATGGAATCACATGCAGTGTATTTTGTTGTAACTTCTGTCTTCCACTTACCATACTTTACAAGAATTGGAATGTGTCATGGAATAGATCAGCATTTTTTTTATTTTAGATGGCAGATAACATTCTCTTGTGGTATATACCATACCTCATCTATTCATAGAAAATATAAATTGCTTCCATTTTTTGGACTATTAAATAAAATTTGTATCCTAGACACACAGTTTCTAAACTCTTGGGTTCTTGCAAGAGAAGATTCTAAAATAACAGTAAATAGGACTTCATTCAGTATGTTTTAGAATAGATGAAAACTAAATTTGAACATAGTCAAGCTGACTTCTGAATATAGCAAGGGACAAATGGGGATTCGTATCAAAGGAGCATAAACAATGAAAATTACTAAGAAACATAATATTGATTTGTTGGGCTATGTGCTAAAACTGGACTGTGCAAGGATGGACAGGGACTCTGAAGTTGGGGCTTACCTAAGAAGGGGGCTCACAAGAGCCTAACCTGGGTTCAACAATATAAATAGACTTCAGTCAACTAGGATGACAAACTTCATAATGAGAGTATGTCAAGTGAATGGTTTGTCACACAAGTGCCTGGTTTTATAGTACTATTTTCACATTGTAGTTTTCTATAACACAAAGCAGCATCTGCTACGAAGCAGTTATCTTTTCAGTTACAGTTCTTATTGTTTCCTTTCTTCACGGGAACATTGTGGGTTTTTTGTTTTTGTTTTTTGTTTTGTTTTGTTTGTTTGTTTGTTTAACGCATGGCAGTGTTTGAATACTCATGAGTTATTTTATACATGTGCCTTGTGTCTTCAGTGACTCTGTCTGAAAAGGTGAAAAGAGTGGGTAACTAAGATTGAGCCCATGAGACTGACATCCGAGCAATAAAGACGTGGAAGTGACAGTAAAATTTATTAAATTCACATATGATATAGCAAACTCTTTTTTTGTTTGTTTGTTTTTCTGAGTTTTTGTTTTTCGAGACATGGTTTCTCTGTATAGCCCTGGCTGTCCTGGAACTCACTTTGTAGACCAGGCTGGCCTCGAACTCAGAAATCTGCCTGCCTTTGTTTCCTGAATACTGGGATTAAAGGCGTGTGCCACCACTGCCTGGCTCATAGCAAACTCTTATATGCTGTCTTATAGCCTGGCAAATTTCAGTTGTCAAACACAACTAGATGATTTCCTGCAGTCCCCTTGTGCAGTAAATATGCAGCAGTAGCATGCTTAGAGACTTACATATCTTTGCAAAATACATAGGACTTTCACTCAACCAACATGTTCTCCTTTTACATCCTCATGAGTAGTTCTTTATTGAGTAATAAATTAATTCAGAGGACAGCAGAGTGAAAAGTGAGCATTTCTGTCATCTTCTAATCCTTTATAGAAACTATAAACACAGAACATTATGCCTAAAGAGAACCCCTTCAGACAGGAGACTTTAAAGTTGGGAAAAGTTTGTAGAACTTGTGGACTTTGCTGGTCAGAACTTTGCAAATTTGAAAGGTATAAGAATCACGTTTGTTGTTCTCCGTTCCTTTTGAAATAGATTTCAGACCAGCTCCATTCTTTGAGCTTCAGGGAACCTGACCTACTGAACTGAGCTGTGCTCTATCATTTGTAAACAGGACTTTTACATCAAATTGAAGCCACCAGCCTTTAAAAGCCATTTAAACACTGTTTCCAGAGTAAGGTTAACTCTTGTGGGGAAAGCCTCCTTCTGACAGGTGCAAGTATGACCTCAAAGTGGCTTCTTGGACCAAATGTTTATAAGAAAGAAACATTTACATGGATAAGTACTTTGTTCATTTCCCCAAAACTAACCTCCTGTTACTAAATAGTTGGGTGGTTTAACCCCCACAACTCCCTTCCTCTTTCTTTATAGGATTCCATATCTCAATGTAAGTGGATGGGTTTTACTTCCTTTTAGTCTTGGGAGGAAAATGCATGGTTTATCATGTATTTCATGATTTTTTTGTGTGTGCGTATCAAAAGGACATTACATAAATGTCACTGAGGAGGTACTTTAGACTCAGCCCCTTTTGTCTCAAATGATGGGTCCAGTATTTCACTTTTTTCTTTCTTTAATTTCACAGTTTCAGTTACATACTCAGTTTTTTTCCACGTTGTAAATTGAGTTAAAGGGCTCACAGAACTTGTCATATGATATGACATCTTTCTAAATATCACTATTGATTCCATTTGCTAGCTTCAAATTTTAAGTATTATTTTTTTAAATACCCAAAACATTTTGTTAAGTACAATTAGAAACTGTTTATAGATGATGGCTTTAAAAATACCCCATTCATCAATATCTTTCTATCCTAGTGATGATCTGAGCCTTCAATGTCGCTTGTACAAATTCAATTTAATACTTCTCAGAATCGATATATATCTATAGATAAATACATATATATGTCTATAGATATAGATTATATACACATATATATGTAGAATAGGTATATGAGTGGTATAGTCCTTCTGGATATTTTTGCTTCAATCTCTCTCACTTTTCAGCAAGATTTTACTGTATCAGGTTAATAATTAAAGTTTCATACATATGTACCTTTGTTCTATTAATCCCACCTCATTTTTTTCTAACCACACTTATCAAGTTCATAGATGCTATTATGTATAAATAGGTATGTATCTAGTGTTGAACACTTGTCATTAGATAACCAAGAAGTCTCATCTCTGTGGAAGACAAATTCTCCCCATCAAAGAAGTTGCTAACTATCTCTAAGCCTTCATCAATGGACAGAGCCCTGTGAAATTCCTCCCATCCATATTGGCATATAAACTGGTATCAACATTGGGTCTTTTATAGATAACTATATGATTGGGATTTCATGGTTGCAACTCCCCTGTCACTTATAGAAGATATAAGTTTATAGCAATCTTGGTCCTCTGGCTCTTGCACTCTTTCCACCCTCTGTATGTGATTTTAACTGTGCCTTAGATAGAGATGTTGTGTAATAGATAGAACAATTATGTCTGAATACTCCTGTTCAGCTGTTCTCTGCATTTTCCAGGTATGGATCTCTATAGCAGTCTGTATGCTGTAAAAGCAGTTTCTTGTATGACAGGTGAACGCTACACTAGCTGTGGGTATAAGGAAGTAGTTAGAATGCAGTTGGGGTTTATTCTTGTTGAAAAAAGTGGCAGTAGTTAGTTCTCCTTTACAAACATAGCACCTCCATGCTCCATCTATTTCCTTCCTGCAGAGTAAGAAACAGTTCATTTTTAGAGGTTTTTATGCAATGTTTATTTAATATTAAAAAATAGTTTTGAAGCTTAATGGTATTGTTCATATGGAGAAGTATTTTATATCTCTCTTATTTTGCAGACATGTACTGAAACTGGGTTGGATTTTTTCAGAGCTGATTATACCATGTCTTCTAAATTAAATATATATGTTTATGTTTCTATATATTTATATATTATATTACTATATAATACAATAACATCACTATAATATATTACATAAATATATAAAATAATATTTATGTGTTACTATATATTTATATATTATATATTTATATATCTATTAAGTATATATACCAGGGTATTATCTTGACATCAGTATTCTGAAGAACATTTCTGCCACAGACACTGACCACATGTTAGAGAGCAATATCTTCTTCTTCTCTATTATGTAGATATTCTTTTTAAAATATTTTTTATTACATATTTTCCTCAATTACATTTCCAATGCTATCCCAAAAGTCCCCCGTACCCTCCCCCCCCCCCACTTCCCTACCCACCCATTCCCATTTTTTTGGCCCTGGCGTTCCCCTGTACTGGGGCATATACAGTTTGCGTGTCCAATGGGCCTCTCTTTCCAGTGATGGCCGACTAGGCCATCTTTTGATTATGTAGATATTCTTAAATCTGTAACAGAATACCAATAGACAGCTTGTTGGCTGAACAAATCAGGCAGAATATTTTTCTTCTGGAGCCATGAGCTTAACCACAAGTTATACAATACAATAGAATTCATCATGAGATATTATGAACATCATGTGGTAGTTTGAATCTGGGTTTATGAATTAAATTCCAGTAGTTAGAGTAATTCTCTAATAAAATATGAGGCACATGATAAAATACCAACACTTATTGTGAGTAACTACACAAAGCATTTCTACTGACTTCTATCCTAATTGATTTCCAAGGGCACAGAACATAACAGAATATGTAATCATCTTGGGCATGAGAAAATTTCCTAGTAACAGCAGAAACAACATATGAGAAAGTTTTCTTATAATATTAGTAATAGCACAAAACATCAGGCTAAACAGATGACAGTTGCCTAGGCCTTATCATTTCAGCTCAGTCTTAACATTTTAGGTAGTCCTTAATATGTCGCTGGTCCTTAACATTGTCTCTAGGCCTTAATAGATCCATACGTAATTTTAAGAGATAATTTCTAAGCATGAAGTTGGATTTCTATATAGAATTGAAAAATAGCTTCCTTCATGACTTGTTGAGAGCAAGCAAATATTGTTCACTATGTGGCAAACACCATGATGGATTCCTTCACATTTACCATTTCTTTTACATCATTGTATCATAAAGTATCTTAAATATTATTAATTGAGTTTCAAACAGGTGATGGAGCTTTTTGTTGGATTGACATAATTTGGTCATAAATGAGTCTTTTGTAGCATTCCAGATTTTAGTTTACTTGGAGAACATGGAAATTTTATTGGAGGAAGAGTAATAAGATCTTCTGATTATTAAGAACTGACATTTCATAGTTGGACCAGTGAGATCTATGGTACCTACAATATTGTTTTCCCATTCATAAATACATAACTTTCTAAGTAAATATTTGGCATAGAAATATTAAAGGATAGTTTCTTTACATTGTAGTATTAAAACAAAAGGGGAGAAAAAAGTAGATGGAACAAGGAGGGAGGAAGGGAGTTGTTTTTATTTACTTTGTTTGTTGTTGAGGTTCTCTGTGTAGCCTTGGCTGTCTTGGAACTTGTCCTGTAGACCTGTCAGCTTTCTGAGTGCTGGGATTAAAGGTGTGTTCTACCTCCTCCCTGCAGTGATTTTAAAAACTATACTTCGGGTGTGGCTTGCAAAGTTGACACATATTTTCAAGCTACTTATGCAAATGGAATTAAAAAATACACTTCCTTGTCCCTTTGGATCACAATTTGCTTCTGGCAAAGTATCAAATCAGTAATTTTGATTGGCAGATATAGTACCAAGCATGCCATCAGATGTCTACAGTACCTCCTAAAAGTATTTATCTAAGATTCTACTTTTTTTAATTACACAGACTTTTGTTACTATTTATTTAAATAGTTTTGTTACCAGGATTGCTAGAAGTATCTAAGGGTTTGAGAGGCTTGATAAAGTTGATATTTATATAGAAAAGCACACTAAAAAAAAATTAAACTAATGGTCAATTTAAAATATATGTCTTTTTAGCCACAATACTTAAGCTAGAACAAATAAGATTTTATGTTCAGGATAGGAACAGATATTTCACAAAGGCAAAAAGCATGGAGGAGCTATGTATTGAGAATAAATATAAATTAGGGGATGCAAAACAACATAGATTCATTCTCTGTCCCAAAGTGAAAGCTGCTAGAGGTAATTGACTGATTCTTTGGGTCTCTGGATTGGTATAGCTGGGGTGGCTCTTGTCTTAAAGGGGCAGACACCATACTAACATTTGTGATGGGAAAAGAAAGAAAATTTGTTTTGAAAGATGCAGAAGGTCATTTTGGCAACTGGTTGGTAGGAATCTTCTGACAAATTTTATACTCTCACCATGCAGGTACATATAAGCATTTGCCCTGATTTTAAAGATGAAAGATAGACTGATACCTTGAGAATGTCATACCTTTTATTTTGAGGCTACTCAACCACTCTCCTCCATTCCCCTGTGTCCCACCTCCTTATTTCACACCCCTACAATCTTGGTCCTTATTAAAAACCAACTAACCAACCAACCAACCAACCAAACAAACAAACAAACAAACAAAAAGACATGTGAGCCTAATTTGTGTTATCAGCTGCCAAGCATGTCTTATTTTGTCACCTCATCGTTAAATGCTATTTCTATATTGAAGAAGAATAATAGTAATTTCCTTCATAGGGCCTCCCATTTGTCTAGTCTTGTGTTCTGGACCCCATGTATGAAATTTTATCCCATGACAATTGTGTCATTATTGCCTTGTTGGGCATGTCTTCCAAAGGCAGTTACTGTAAATTCACAAGGCTTACAGTTTAGTAAGATGATTCTAGTAGTCTCTTCTGGTAGGATGAAGATTACCTTTCAGTTCAACACTACGAAAGCTAGCCTGTAGGGCTAAGTTTTGAGATAGTGCCAGCTTGATTGCTCCACACTATATAATTCTTCAACAGAAATAGTGTTTTATTGTAAAGTTCTTGTGGGTAATCAAGAACAAGGGCAACAGCTTATAGTGTTGAGAGGTTGATGAGACCACAGTAGCCCAGCAACTCCAAAATGTAACCCATTCTTTGCACTTGGTCATTGTATTTCTTAGCCTTGTTGTGTCTAGTTGGGGGTTGATGCCACCACACTATAAAATGATTTATGTTAGCTATTTTTATGTGCTTTATGCATGTAGCTTGGCAGTCTTGTATAACTTTAGATTTTATCATTTAAATAAGCTTTTAGCTTTAGTTTATCCATCCCATATTTCCTCAACTGGCTTTCCATATATACTTTTACCTTTTCTGTTCTATTATTTCTGGACACCATCAGTTGACTAAATGGGAAAAATTATTATCACTTACATATCTGGCAGAGGATTAGCATCTAGACATACATACAAGCAAAAATAAGCTCATATTATTTTAAATTAAATAAAAACTTTAAAAAAGAAAACTAGAAAATCATAATAAAATATAAAGTAACACATTAAAAGAAACAATGGGAACTGCCTCTTCATATTTGGAAGGCAGGACATATTTCTAAACTTTTGAAATTATAGCAAAAGCAATAATAAAAATTTAAAAAATGTAATTTATTAAGTGTTCTGTATTTGATCAAGACACATTTATAGTCACAGGAAATTCGCACTCTTCCTCTTTTAGTTGTTTTCACATGACATCATTTTCCTTAAGGAAATGATGTGCCCAAAAGTGCTGGAGATCCCCTTTCCTCTAAAGGTGATTATTATCTGTGGGTTTGTATAATATTCAGGCCAGCAAAATTTGGCAAGTAAGATGGATCTGAGAATTTTGAAGTATTTTATTGTTGTTACAAGTTAATATTATGAAATACATTTCACCATGGGGATACATCTTACATACTTAAGCTGAAATTCATGGTCTCACAGAAGGTTCTGGTTAATAAATAATGGGTCACAAAATAAACAAAAGGACAGGAATGTGGGCAAAGGACCTGAATGGAGGACTAAGATGGCATAGGAGGGATGAAGAAAAGAGGGTGGGGTAAGAGAAAACAGAAAGCAGCATACATGTATTAAATTACCAGGGAACATTTTACCAATAAAGAATTTTAAAATATCAAATAATATATAGTGAACTCTATTAATTTATTATAAAAATAGATTTTATTTGTCTTAGTGTTTTTGTTTTGTTGATATAATGCTTTAAATTTTCTCTATTAAAATATGGTTTTATGATTGGAGTTGAAAAGGTCAGTTGACATAATTTGAGTTAAGCATTCATTTGGCTCTTTTTGGGTCTTTGAGAATGGTTTTGTGTAAGCTTGAGGGTGGAGGTCAATGCTGGATGCTGCTACCATAGAAAAAATGATCAATGAGACTCAAGAATCCACCTCCCTCTGCATACCATGCCAAGGCTGTCATGTGACATCTGACGATCAAATCTGGAGTCATTGATGTTGTGATTTTCAATGACATTTACATCATTATGTAAATATTCTACTCAGAATGTTAGATACAAGTTTATTTCTGATTAATTTGGAATTGCATATTCTAGAATAGAATTAACCTATGCTTTCATGTCCCTTAGCTGTTTTTATGGAATGACAAATATATAAGGAGATAAAAGATAATGCAGAAGTATAAAATTTTCTATCTACATATATGCTACTTTTCAGTAACCACTGAAAAGTTTATTCATATTTATACATTGTGTTTGCTACATGATATGACTTTTATAGAATGTGCTCTTGTATATTACTATGAATTTTCTCTGTTTTACTTTTGTTTTTGTTTCTTCTAGATACTGGCTGACTAACAAAGTTCCTATCAAAAGACCTAGCACAGGTCTCCTCATGTATACACTTGCCACCAGATTCTGTGATGAAATTCACCTTTATGGATTCTGGCCATTTCCCAAGGATCTGAATGGAAAAGCTGTCAAATATCATTACTATGATGACTTAAAATATAGATACTTTTCCAACGCCAGTCCTCACAGGATGCCATTAGAATTTAAAACATTGAATGTGCTACACAATAGAGGAGCTCTAAAACTGACCACAGGAAAGTGCATGAAGCAATAAGGCACACTTTGGAGGATAAAAACTGAACACAGACTTTGTTTTTTTAAGATGCTTCTGGAGATTTAGAATCAGGATCCAAAATAAGGCTGGGATTCAGCATCCACCACTTGACTGAGTAGCTGAAATGGAAGTCTGTGTGAATTCACCACCAGCTGATGAAAAACCTGCAAAGTGCTCTGACTACAACATATTCTGACTTCAAGGGTCCTAGTAAGTGCCACTTCCATGAAGAATACAGTTTGAATGTATTATCAGTAGTGTTTACAAGATTCAACAGTGCACTCAACATCAGTTAGCAAAGCAAACATGTTCATCACTGTGGGGCAGCCACTGTAATGCCAAGCACACTGGAAGAGGAACCCAGGAGCACAGCTCAGCCCTTGGGACTTGAAAACATCCTTAGTAGAAATGAAGAAGGAGAGAGTTCAAGCAGTGAAATCCATGACATGAAGCAACTTGAGGAAACGCTTTCAGTCAGGACACTGAGAATGGTCATGTTTACGTTTTGCTTATATTTCTTGTTTGTCTTCTGACATTTATTTTGGTTTGGGTTTGGGTGCTTAGAAATTCATTTGAGATACAGAAATGGGAAACACATGTGAATGAGAAAAACGAACATCAAACAGTCCTTTCTAAAGTCCTTATATATTTTTAAACAACAGTCACACCAAACTTATGCTTGTTCGTTTGTTTGTTTGTTTTACTTTGCACAACTCTAAATCTCTGGATTATAGATCAATGGTGTAGTGGGTACCAGCCAAACTATACCACTCGATATTAGTAGACTATTATGAAGGAGTGATATTTGAAAAATGGTAAAAATAGCAGAAAAGTTTCACTCTTGGTACCAAAGATTATATCATGTTCCTACACAGTAAGCCACTCTCCTGTTATAAAGAGAATATATTATTAACATGAACACATTTATATGAAGTTAATAGGAAACTCAGCTCTACACAGTTAAAAATTTCAAGTTCAAACATTACTTTTAATTTACTTCTTTGACATTTCATCATAATTTTGTGGAAATCCATGGCCAGGTAGATTGTTGGATTGAAGTAGCTGAAATGAGACTTCTCATTCAGTAAAATCTTCTTGGCTATTCAGGTGCAGAGATCAATATGAAGCACTTACTATTATTTTAAAATTTCTCTCCACAAAATAAGATGATTAACTGAGTGTTGTTTTCATAACAGGTAATTAATTCAAAGCAGTTTAACAATAACACATCAACAATACGTCAAATGAATTCAGTTAACAAGGATTTTTCTGTAGTTAAGTACAGTTCCATTATGACTGCATTTTTTAAAACAACATGAACTTACTCATAGAGTGACTTACTGACTTACATACGTGACTGAATTGACTGGTGGCCAGGCTTTCTGTTTCTTTTGAAAGCAGAACTATATTCTTACTTCTGCTTTTGCCTGCAGCAATTTAACATGACTTCCTGTTTCTTGGGGAAGGCAATCAGAAGAAAGCAGAAATGGCATGAAAAATGTGTATGTTTTGTTTTTCTAAGTCAGGCAATCTAAAATGAATGAAGAGCACAGCAAAGGTATACATATATATTATATATGTATTCATATTCTGGACAAGGATAGTCATGTAGTACAGTTACCAAATTTTTAATATTAGCTGCAGTGTTTTTTAAAACAGTGATAGAATCTCAGGATAAAAATAACAGTTTCTGAGAATCCATGTATCTATCAGAAAGGAAAAGAGAATGGATATGGGCATTTCATAACCAGTATATACCTTTATCATTAAATTTCATTTTTATTTCGCAATTCAATACATTTAATAAAAAGTGTTAAATATGTGTTATGTAGATGTTAAATTGAAAGTCTAATACACTGGATGTGTGATCATTGGATAATATATAAAACTTATTTTGAACTCTATGCAGATCTGTGTTCCCACCAACAGCTAACATGAATTCCTTAGAAATCCAGAGGTTGCAAGTAAATTCTGGCAAGTAAATTCTATCTTGGCACTCATTCAAAGTATGTATCTGAAAGCAGCAGCATACCATCTTGACTGAAATTTTAAGAAGGGAAAAAAAGATGTGTTTAAACAACATTTTGGCCACAGCAAGCACAGCTTAGCCATTCACTTTTGCATGCATTGATGTCTATCTCTTACATGCATTGAGTAGTGCCTTTTAATGTCTTTGCATTGATTCTTCACCCTCTGCTTTGTGTTTCCTAAATGCTTGCCCAGTTAGAGAAATGTTCAGTATCAAAAGGGCTTCAGATTTGAGAGATAACTACTTTTGTTCATCTCAGGGAACTTTCAGTACATAAGAATGGATTCAATTAAAGACATTTAGCACTCAAAGAGGAAATATTGTGTGAGATTATTTCATCCTCACACACACACCCTTTCATTTGCCATCACTGCTCAATCCCTATCACGGCTTTCTTACAGGAGGAAGGCAAGGAGAGAATTGAAGACTAACAGTAGAGAAAAGAGTTAGGACTTAACACACATGATGGCATAAGGAATCATAACAAAATCAAATTATAAGCATATACTTGAACTATCTGTGATTTCCTTAATATGGTATGCTAACAGCTTTATTTGTTTTATTTCCTTTTTCTAATGTTTTAATCATGCACTTGGGAATACCCAGGTAGCTGACTGTGAAATATCCCAGTCACTGAGCTAACATGATTGCTACTGTGCTTTTGACATGAACAGACCATGGAAATATTTTCATCATTGCTACTCAGCATAAACTATACTTAATAAAAAGTTGTTGAAAGAAAACATGAATCAATAATAGATTTTCAGAGCAAATCTAGTGATTCAGCCCACAGGACCAATGAAAGTACTGTGGAAGCTTTCCTCACTTAGAGAAGGTGCTGGGCATTCAAATGTCTTCATGTGTTGTATTTCATATGAGCTGTATATCAATTGTTAATGAAAATCTCCACATATATCCTTACAGAAATGCTTTATTCAAGAAATGCTAAGGGTAGTGTACAGACAAGTGATTTACTCAGTTACTATTCAAGAAAGGGTAAGCAAAGTAATTTATTTATAGTTGTGCCAGTTAGTCATAATACATATTATGTGATATTTGGTTCACAGAGTTGTTTTCATGTGATTATTATGAGGACTATCTATAGTTGTGGAAGGGGGATGGAAAAGTTGTGTATAGTTAGCTGGTATCTCTACAAGTTTGAGAGTTTCCCCATTAAATGTTATCAATATACCAAGGTTTTAATAAAAACAAGTAAGGTTAATTATTTGTATTTGATAAACAAACTCCAAATACAACCCATCTAGAAATAGATATTTTATTATATATGTGCTATAAATATATCTATATAGTACAAATAGAAATGTGTGATGCATATATACCATGTTATATATGTATATCTGTGTGTACACACTGATTCTGTAATATGTGCACAACTAGATGTGTGTTATATTGATATCTTCAGGGTCTGCACTGTGAACTGCCCTGGAGATCATGGCCACTTTAAAAACAGAAGTTCTTTTGAAACTTCATTTACTACTCTGCTTTAAGAAAGACCTACTTTGTAGCTGAATTATATGTTCTTTCCTAGAGTAATAGTAAGCAGCTAGTATGTTCAAATCTTTCAAAACAAAAGTCAAGGAAAAAATATCTTCAAGCTGGCAATGTATTTATTTAAATTGCGGTTTTTTGATTGTTGGTCTAGGTTGTGTGTTTCTCTTTTATGTAGCGCCTTTTAAGAAATACTGGGGTTTTTTTGTGTGTGTGTGTCGGTGAAAGCACAAGTGTTTTTGATGTATATAGCAAGAAGAGAAAAAAGTTTCCAGATAGCTTTGCTGCATAGGATAATTGCTACTGAGCCTTTCTTATACCATCTGTGGAAAGGAAGGATGAAGCTTACTCTGTAGGTTCATTCTGATCAACAATATCTTCTGTTGTTTGTGCATAGCAATGGACTATTACTGCTTTATCATTTGTACAATTGTAAAATAAATTAAATTACTTGTTTTTCAATTTTTTTCTCTTATCTTCTATATCTACGCCTTCGACTTCATGGCATATGTCAATATGGGGTGGCTGCATTTATGAAGGTTTCATTACTGCTTAAGTCTTTTCCAATTTCAGCCTCACTCACAATTAGTTTAAACATTTATTTCAAATGCACTCATGGATGTATAAGTAATTTCAATACCAGCATGAATATCAGGCAGCACTCAAAAGTTTGGGGGTGGAATATTTTCTGTGTGCTTTGGAGTCTGGGGCCTTCACTACATAGGTTACTGCAATTGTTTCTAATTCATACTTCCACTAGGTATTATAGCTGAGTCATTTGCCCTCTGGGACTAGAGCATTGCTGACTTTTTATACAGCATTTCCTAGGGCTGCCTGTTAATATGTGACTTCATCTGCAAATTGCTGCCATTTGCTGTTTGCCTCCCAGAAGATGACTTAGAAGGACTATTTACTTAAATCGTTTTCCAGACCTTTCAATAACTTACAAATCTATGTTTTCAGTCATAACCTCTCTATTCGGGAACACACTTTAAAAGTAATTTTATGAGGTACCTTTCAACATTGTACAATTATGAGTCAAATGCTACTAGACACTATCACAGGACTATTAGGAATGGTTGATAAGTCTATATGTCCTTTTTATTTTTTCTTTAAGCTTTCATACCTACATTTACTTTTCAGTATCCATAAATAATGTTCATTCTGTCTCTATCTGTTGGGATAGTCAGTTCACATGCTGAATCCCAGCTCTGATGGTGCGCAACAGCTCACAGAACTATGTGCAAGCATTGGTGAATTTCAATCAATTCTATAAAACTGCATGATAAAAAAAATCTACTTTTGCTGTTAAATACACATACCTTAATGCGTGTTTTAACTTAAAATATATTTAAATGTCTAAATTGTGACTAGAACCTGACATCATTATTTTCAGTATACAATTAAATGTGCAAGGGACTAAATGGCATGTCCTCATACAGTTCTAGTGTGCACACAGGAAAAATTAAACATTATAATATGCAACAGACTCTGAGGAACAGTAAAATTAAGCAGAAAATAAACTAATATACAAGGGACTGTATTTATAGTAATAACAAACTGAATGAATGCTTATAGTATCTCAAGATTCATTAAGCTAATTTGTGTTTCACCTTTCTTGTATTAACAGCGGTTAAACCATCTACCCTTTAGATTCAAATACTTTTCTGAATACACACAGACACCCCCCCACACACACACAGACATATACACACACATATATAATAGTATTTTTCATATTTTATAGCATATAATATATAATCTACAATATACATATAATATATACATATATATATATATATATATATTAACTTACTCACTTTGAATAAAACTATAAGACCTAGGTACTGCCATCATTTAAATTTGACACATTCTAATAAAAAGATTATAAGATGTCTTCAAGGAAACATGATTCAGAAGTAAGAAACTGGGGACTTGAACTCATTGACTCTAGGATGGACTCTCTCCTGTATCTTAGGACTATACTCTCTCAGAGCTTCCTCTTCCTCACTAGCCGTGATGCCCTTTTGAAATGTGGTTAGAGAACGTTTTGCAGTAGATGGTGATCAGCACAGAGACACGTAGCTGGTCACTGTGCTCAGAAAAAGATGTTGTGGATTGTTCAACCCTAAATGGGGCAACTGTATTTCAATCCTTCATTAGAAGGCTCAGGGATCATTGTATAAAGTGGGGAAGAAGGCTTCTCAGAACCCAAAGCAATGTATGACAACAAGAAAGGAGCTTCTTCTGTAAGACTGCATGGCAGCGGCTCATATTAACTCTCCGTAGTTGTTACAACAAACCTAAGACCTTTGCAAGCTCAAGCAAGATCAAAGTTCAGTATTCAGAGTAGATGTAGCCACAGAGTCTCACTCCTAGGCAAGCAACTATTGCCTGATAGCTACTAGGTGATGGGGTGTCAGTGTTCTCTAGTCTAGTTCCCAGTAAGTTGAGTATGCTCCAGTGTTAAGGCCACACCTCCAAGCATACTTCAGCAGCACAAAGTAGACTTGAGAGGTAAGTGAATAAAAGTACATTATGTTTGCTAGATCAGGAAGTAGAGAGTTAATAGGAAGCTCTCAGATCAGTAGAAGCTTTGTTTCTCCATGTTCCATGACTCAAATATTTAGAAATTTTAACAATTATGGTCTTACTGTCAAGTTATGACGTTTTGACCAAAAGTCTACAATCTATGATGTTTCGAGTCCATAGGACCTCACTGGACAACAACTCAGAAGAGATAACTGAGGCTTTTTATGTGTACTGGTTTTTTATTGGCTAGATTGTAATGTTTAGTGAGAGCATAACACCCCAAGAGAGGGAAGCAATATTTAAGCTAACACCATCCCTACACCAATATTTTTGGAGACTCTACTTTAGAAGGTTAATCTATGACTTTTTTGAAAGGCTATTAGTGCTGCCTTTCTCTGCATTCCTCTTATTAACTTGCCTTCCCTCCCTCATCCCAGTTCAACCCTCCCTCTTCCATCCTTTTCTTTGTTTTATTTATACCAGTGAATTCTATCTTGCATCCCTTGAAAACCTCTTGTTTCCATGACTCCTTACTAACTTCCTGATGCCTGTGGGTATTCCATATGAGACAATATATCTGAAGACTCAAAGCTGACGTCAACCAATGAGAAGTAAACATGCATCCTTTTGGTTCTGGGATACCTTCTTCAGAGTCATCCTTTCCATTCCCATTCCTTTAACTTTGAAGTTCATAATTTTATTTTTATTAATACTTTAATAGTATTAAATTATGCAAATATATGAGTTTGATTGGCATTCATTGGCTGATTGATATTGTCACTTTTTAGATATTTCCAATAATAATCAGTTAAATGTTCAATACCTGGAATTCCAAGAGCAAACTTCAATAAAATTGTTGAATACCAGTATACACAGTTAGTTGTTTATTTTGCTTCCACATTACAAACCTATTGCAGCTTACTGATTTTTGATACATTCACCAATGCCAAATTTTCAAAGTAGATATGAAAGTATAATAATCAATGAATTTTTCCCCAAACCCTATTCTATTAATGACAGCATTATAGTTCTCCAAAAAATTCAGAAAATTTATTAACACAATGAAGGAGTTGATATCTGGCAATAACAGGAGCTGCTTCTTTAATTTCAGAAGTCAGATAATTTTAAATAAGTTGTATTATCTATGATATTATTTTTGTAGCAACACATTCTGAATAGTAATTTTATTATAAGAAGAAAAATACAAGAAGAGAGTAAATAAGTTCCACTCTTATAATTTGAGAAATAAATTGATAGATAAATGAAATATATGAGTACCTGTTTTCATTTGTGTACACTTACATGTGTGTATAAGGGGCTAGTAACTGCTGCACAAACCACTTAGACAACAATCTCAGTCAAACAGGTATGGTTTATTCAAAGCACACCCAGGAGCTGAACTGTGACACCCAGCTACAATCCTATAAAGCATTTAAGCCTGAAATCCACAAACATCTGTGACAAGCTATTCCACCAATCAGGATTTAGGAATAGAATATTTCCTTAGGAACATGTCGTTAAACATTTATCCTGTTCTCTTTGGTTGGGGGTATTAAACAGTAGCTGGGGACTTACCTTGCATGTCTCACCTTGCCAACCAAGATTTATATGGTCCTTTTTGTCGAGTAGGATGTCAATTCCCAGAGAAGTCTTGGGAATTTAAACTTTATTCCACCCCTACTCAAAATGAAAGCTTTATTCCCAATGGCTTCCTCTATTGGCATAGCTGTCTTCCCTATGTTGGGGTCCATCTCAGGAGCAGCTTATAAAGGCTAGAAATTATTAAAAAAAACATATACATAGATGTGGGAAATGCTGCTGGGTGGTTGGTTTTGTTTCAAGCTTATTGTGACTAACTACACAAAGCAGTTCTAACTGATTTTATTGTAATTGGTTTCCAGGAACATCCAATCACTGAATATAATAGAATATGCAATCAACTAGGGCATAAGAAAGTTTCCTAGTAACAGTATATAAGAAACCTTCCTTGTAACATTAGTAACAGCTCAAAATGCCTGGCTAGACAGGCACCAGTTTCCCATGCCTTAACAGAGTATAAATGTAGCCGTGTGTGTACATATATGTGGGGTCCAAAGGACAACTCCTGGGGTTATTTCTCATGTACTATGTCCCTCCTTTGAGACAGAGTCTCTTGTAAATGTCACTTTTATTTCCTCAGTTGAAGTGATGAGATAAGAGCCAGACTCAAGCTGTAGGAATATGTGGCTTGGGATAAGCCTAGAGAGTTTCTTTCTCTGTTATAAATATTTATAGGCTATACCTGGAAGCTGGAAACAAACAACTCGCCCCCCCCCCCATCTCCCTGGTTACTGAAATATAGGCCCCAACACAGCTATAAAATTTTTTGACCTACAATCTTTCTTGCCTGCAAAATATATTAGTTCAATGGTGGCACCAAACTTGTGAGAGTATCCAACCAATGTCTAATTTGACTCAAGCACAATTCATGAGAAGGAACCTCAGCCTGACACTGCTTTTGTAACCAAGTACCAAAGACCAAATAGCCCAGAGACCTAGGGTAAAATTAAACTTTACTGGTCTAAAAAAAAAAAAAATCAAACTGTAACAACAAATTGACTCCTAATGATATTTTTCTATATCAGTGTCTTAACCAGTCATCATTATAGAGACTTCCTCTGGCAGCAGATGAAAACAGATGTAGAGACCCACAATGAGACATTTTCTGAGAGATAGACTATGTAGAATAATTCCGCTCAGAACTTAGAGAATCCCATGGAAAAGTAGGCAGAAAGAGTCTAAGAGCCAGAGGTGATGGAGAACACGGCCCTATGAAAGTAGATGGGGGCAGGGGAACTACAACCAGGATATACTGTATGAGGGGGAAAAAAGCTATTTTTAATAAAAGAAAAGAATTGAATCTGACTTAAGGCCATTTATGAGGAATTCCACCAGTAAGCAATATTGTTCAGCTACTCCTCCTGCTCCCACAGATACACAAAACATAGTGTTGCAGGAAAGATTAGCTGCTAATTGACATTTTCTGCAACTTAGAATCTTGCAGTATTTTCACTCTCCACCTTCTGCCCAGCACTGCTTTCTCAGCCCCAGGCTCCAACACCACACAGATGGGTTGAATCTAAGCACATCTGCCACTGTTGCCAAGAAGTAAACACATTCAGCTGGGAGCAGATGTTTTCCAGGAAAGGTCACTACCATCCGAGCTGCTCAGTTCTGGGTTCTGTGTTAGTTAATGCTTCATGCTTGGCCATAGGCCTTTCTGCCCAAGTGGATCACTTGACTCTCACATCTAGCACAGTAACATGATTGATGTAGGTTCATTCACTGGATTTTGTCTGGCACAGGAATGTAAAAATATGAATTAAGAGAGCCCCTGTAGGCTGAGATCTTCTGTAGCTGCATTGTTTTAATAAACCTTTGTGTTAACTTGAATAACTTATTGAGATCTATTTTAAAAACTATAAATCCCAGAAAGAAAGAAAAAGAGAAAGAAAGATATCTATGTTAGCAGTATAATTCAAGTTCATGTTTCTCAGTGATAGTCTTAACAATTGTCTGCATTCATAACTCTAATTTTTGTTTTTCCTAGAATATAAAAAATTATGTATTTTTCTTGGCATAAATTTATTCTACAAATTATGTTTACACATATTTCTTCACAGTTTATCATCTAGTTTTCAATGTATATGTATGCAAATATTGATCCACATAAAATTTGAAAAATACTGCATCTATTAATGATTATATTTATTCAACATGTATAATAAATTCACGAGATACTCTACTAAGCATTAGTTATATCTTCTGACCAGTGACTGCTTCTCTGTTAAGTCAATTTGACAAGCATTCATTAGCTGTTGATTACATCAATAAAGATGGAATAGTTTTATATGTCTAGCTGTGTTTTAGTTGTTATAATAACAAGAAACATAGAGTTCTGATCATCTATATTTGATTTGACAGGACATGAAACAAAGAACCTTCAGAAGTGATCTAAGATTAATAGAACAGGACCTGTTTTTTGATGTTTGAGATACTGAGGGCAGAAATCAAGATCCTAAAGATAGAACAAAACCAAAAACTATTGTGTAAACACAGAAGACAAGAGGTACTTTCTCCCTTTATTGTTCCTTTATTATTATAAATAGTAGAGTTATAAAAAGAAAGAGCTGTTAGCCTAGAGAATTAGAATTCCATCAAATGACTTTCCTGTATTCATATTTGAATTTTATCTTTAAATAAAAGTCAGAGAGAGGGAGGGACCTGGGTGTGAGAGGGGAAGGAGAGGGGAAAAGGGGGCAGGATCAGGTATGAGTGGGGCAGGACTTGAGAGAAGCTAAGAAGGCCAGAAGAATGAGTAGAATATGTACCTTCTGGTGTGGGGATGAGGGGAACCTCTAGAAAGTCCCAGAGACCTGGAATGTGAGAGGATCTCAGGAATCAATCGCTGTGACCTTAGCTGAAATACTCAACAGTAGGGAGGGGAATCCTGAAGGAAAAACAAAAATCTACCTCTAATAGACAAAGAAGACCCCAGTGGAGGAATAGGCTCACCATTCAACCTTCAAAATTTTTGACCCATAATTGTTCATGGTTAAAAGTAATGCAGAGATAAAAATGGAGCAGAGACTGAAGGAAAGGCCATCTAGAGACTGGCCCAATCTGGGATCCATCCCATGGGTGGGCACCAAACCCTGACACTATTACTGATACTATGTTGTGCCTGCAGACAGGAGCCTAGCTTAGCTGTCCTCTGAGAGGCTCTACCAGTAGCTAACTGAGACAGATGTAGATACTTACAGCTAACTATTGGACCATTTTGGAAGAGTTAGGGAAAGGACTGAAAGAGCTGAAGGGAATGGCAACCCCATCGGAAGACCAACAGTGTCAACTAACCAGAGCCCCTGGGAGCTCCCAGAGACTAAGCCACCTAACAAAGAGCATACAGAGCATACACAGGCTGGTTTGAGGTCCCTGACACATATGTAGTAGAGGACTGACTGCCTTGTCTGACCTCAGTGCGAGAGGATGCAGTCTAATCCTGTAGAGACTTGATGCCCTAGGGAAGGGGGATGACAGGGGCGGGGTAGGGGAGCACCCTCTCAGAGGCAAAGGGGAGGAGGAATGGAGTGAAGAGCTCTGAGAGGGGGGGCCGGGAGTAATATTTAGACTGTAAATAAATAAAATAAATAATAAAAATAGTATAAAATAATGAAAAAATCAAGTCCAAACTAAAACGAGGAGTTACATTCAAAATAAATTAATATTTCTGAAATTGTCCATTATAAAACTTCCAATTTGACCATTTTAGTATATATTTTATGTTAGCAACTTGAAGCACTGTACCATAAAAGAAAATGTCTGGGTTCTAAGCAACAAGATTTTAACTAATTGTCTAGTCATTTTAGTGTTACATTTAAGGTATTAATTGACTAATACCCATAACCTGAAAATCCACCATTCCCAATTCTCAGACTATAGAATAGAAAAAGGCTAGTATTAATTTTGTTTCAGCAGTCACATCTACTTTCTTGTATATGGGATTCCCAACATATGTTTTCTGAAATGTGTTTCTAGTAGACTACTTGAATCTTTTTTCCCCGTTTTCTATATGTATACATTTAATGTTCTATAAGTTCTGAATGTTTGTAATGCTTAGTAGTTTGAAGAACACCCAGGGTAAAATCAAATTATCTATCCAGGTAAATATATAGTAAAGAATGTCAAAAATCCAAAACCTCATATTTTATAGTTTTTACTTAATACACAGAAAGAAGAGTTTTTTTGTAAGAGATAGTTTAGTTGAAAAATATTCCTTGGAATATGAAGTGAGGAACCAGGCAAACTATAACAGAATGTGGATAAAGTACACATAAAGACATGTTGTAAATTGACTAATTCTATATGATGGTATTAAATCTTACTTGAATAATTGAGGAGATTTGAGATAAGATCTTGATTCAAGGAATAAAACAATAAACAAATTGTTCATCAGACCCTTCCCTCCCTTGGGTATTCTATTTTTATAAATCAGTCTTTAAATATCTGACTTGTTGGTCTACAGATATAGATTTTAAAATATATCATCTTTTTTTTTTTTTAATGTTTGTTACCACAGTTTCTGAATCTCAGATGTTTCAGGGAAAAGGAAACAGTAATAAGGAGCTTGGATAATAAATCCAAGGTATTTTTTGAAATACAATTGTTCTTTCTACCAAACCTAATCCAATGACAAGTTTTATAATTTGGTACAAGTCTACGAAAGTAGAGAAGACTAAAGATGGTCAGTTGAAAATCAGAACCTCACCACGTGTAGATTACCTCATCTGTTGCTATTCATACTTTTATATTAGATCTCAGAGTTCATCAAGAGTCTGAGCATTTACCAGAATTTTATTTGCTAGACATTGACAAGTATAGTTGTGGATTAATATTTATTACAGAAATTAATCACCAAGAGATATTAAATAAATCCATTGAGTTTCAGACTTACTCTCCCTTCTATGCCTTGTACACACAAAGCTCCTTCTTGTTAACATCAGTGTCAGTTACCTCTGCCAGAATGAGCACACTTCTTCCTTGACTATTGACACAGTGTCAAGAGAAATCCCAGTTTAATGAAACTGCAGTGTTAGCTTTAACTTCAGAGAGATATTTATTGTGTACCCTGGAAGAAATCAGGGCATCTAATGGAGTTTGAATCATGAAGAATAGAAACAAATTTCGAAAAAAAATGGATTGTTTCAAGTAATGAGAACATAACCAGCAGTGCTTTTATGCCATTCATGTTTGTAAGGACTGAAACTACATAAGGAGCTGTTGATTTAATGCTTATTTAAACTGAATGGCACGTCCTTGTAAGCATACATGATGTTTTGACCACAACCTGTCACTCTGCTGAGTAGTTAAGACCTCATGCTATTCTATTAATTAGGCTATTACACATTTGCTGAGGAAGTACATGGTGAAAGAAGTCCTGTACCCCTTGCCTCTTCTTCGTTTTTAAGAAACTATCCATTTGTCACAGAACAAAAGACATGTAAGACCCTTTTTCTAATGATCTGTAGATCTGAAAGTACCTTCAACCTACATGGTAAGCCTAGCACTTGCATTTTATCCACATATAAAATTTGCATTCAGAATCGTGAATTCTGATTAGGTTAAATTTATTGTCTCCTCCAACATGAATTGATCTAATATAATCCCATTTCTCTCTTTTCATCATGCCTCTAAAGTTGTTCAACTTATCGTGACACCATCCTGGGGAGCCTGGCACAGGTTAGAGCTATTGGCAGTTTGCCCACCTAATAATTAGAGTAAAGAGGGAGCCCACAGTGTTAGATCTATCAAGAGTTCCACCCCTGACAGTCTAGAAAACTTGTTTATGGTCCCACTGAAGAGTTCATGAATAAAATAAGTGTTTTTATTATTAAGATCAAAGTAACTTTAATAAGATCAAATAAATTTTTATCTTAATAAAAGAGGAATGTTATTAATTAGGAAAATAAAACTCTCAGTGAAAAAGTTTCTACCTGACTTTAGTAGACCCAGCAATAATGTGAGTAGCTGACAGTCGGGTTCTATAGGAAATAAAAGTGAGCAAGCCAGGGGAAGCAAGCCAGTAAGTAACATCCCTCTATGGCCTCTGCATCAGCTCCTGCTTCTTAAACTGCTTGAGTTCTGGTCCTGACTATCTTTGGTGATGAATAGCAGTGTGAAAGTGTAATCTGAATAAAACATTTCCTCCCCAACTTGCGACTTGGTCATTTTTGTTTTATGCGGGAATAGAAACCCTGACTAAGACGAAGAAAACAGAAAAAATAGCAATATGTCGTTTACTGGCTTAGTTCTTGAATCATGTTCATCTACTTTATACAGCTCAGGTTACATGCCTATGAAGGGTACTGCTCAGAGTGGACTGTGGTCTCCTATGTCAAATACAAGTCAATAAAATGTAGTATACACATCCCTACAAGCCAATATTATGGAGGCAACACTTCAATGAAGTGTCCTCTTTCCACATGTGTCAAGTTGACAACAAAGACACAAATTTTGATACCAGACAATAGTGAGGAAAGCTGAAATCAGCAAGATCATTGTACTCACTTTGTCAAGAGGTAATGTTGTCATAGAAATTAGTACTGTCATTATTTGAGGAGAAATGTGGTTGGATAATAGAGGCATATTCAGAGAACTTCAAAAGTCAATTTTTTGATAGAAAGTTTGATGTAATTTTAGAGAGACATGTGAATCAAGGAGGATGAGCACCAAGAAGAATGAAATTAGGGTGACAAGTGAAGATATGAGTATGAAACTTAGAATAAAGGTAGGACCACTTAATTGTCATTGTAGAGGACTTGTACTGTTGTCAATGATGTACTATTTGCCTCACCTGGAAAGAGAGGTCTTATCAAGTATCAGAAACTTCCATACTCAGAGATCGATTGAGCTATGAATACGTGATAACAGCATCAGAATCAATATGATAATTAAAATACACTCCATATGTTTTGAGCTCCTACATGTATTTTTATGTGATTACTGAGAACTCTATTTGTGTGTGTGTGGTATTTCTTTCTTTTTATTCATTCTAATTCCTTTTGTTGTTTACTAGTATCATTGTCTAATAAAATTAACACCTCTATTGAAGTGCCTGTTTCAAGAGAATCTAGATGATGGTTGGTGATGAAGATAGATGAGAAATAAAATTTTAAAAATGTTATTTACCAGGAAAGAGGATCTATTTGATTGCTCTTAAAAGTGCAGCACAAATATCTATAGATATAAACTGGGATTGAGTTGTTAAAAGATCTTATCCACAGACCCCTCTGATGGTCTATCCAACCTTGCCATGTGGCCAAGTTCTGTACTGATTCTCCAAGGTCTATTCTGATGAGTCTGTCTAACCCTGCTGTCCATGCACCCTCCTGAACTCACTAGATCTAATGAGTTGCCTAGTGTGATCACCCTTTCCTGTCCTGCAAGGAACTTCTATGCTTCTGCCAGAATTTATCCTACCTGACCAGATAAACAAACCTCTACCACCCTACAATCTCTCCATCAATCCAAATCCTATCTATCATTCTAGGTCAAGGCAGGTGTATCTGCCTACGCCCTCATTTTCTCACCTCCTCAGTGAATCAGATATAACATCAGTCTCATATCCAGTGCCTAGACCTAGTCTAGCCAACTTTGTCTGCATAGAATTGACCTCTAGTCTTCCACCAGGATGTATACTGTCTGTACCCAGAAGACAGCATCCTGACACTTCCAAACTCTCCACAAAGCCAGATAGATCTACTCCAACTCTCCAGGCTTGGACAAGGAAATACATCTTGAATAGCATTCCAATCTCTTCTATCCAACTGACTTCATCTTTTTATGTCATTCGCAACTTCTAATCTCAACTTCTCTACATAGCCAAATTTCTGTCCTAACCTTCTTAATCCATATCAAACATAGAACTAACAAAAGAAGTCCACATGACAACATTTCATGACAAAAATACAAAGAATATGAATAATAAAGCCAGTATCTTCCCCCCAAAACATGCCAGTCCTAATGAAATATTTGCCAGTGGGAAGGAACTAAATAACATCCTGAGATAGGTTATTTAAAAGAACAATCATAAACTGGGTGTGGTGGTGCACGCCTTTAATCCCAGCAGTCGGAGGCAGCGGCAGGTGGATTTCTGAGTTCGAGGCCAGCCTGGTCTACAAAGTGAGTTCCAGGACAGCCAGGGCTATACAGAGAAACCCTGTCTCGAAAAAAACAAAAAACAAAACAAAACAAAAAGAACAATCATAAACTCCATAAAAGAAATTAAGGAGTTTAAAGAAAACACAAGGAAAAATCTCAATGACATTAAGGAGAAAGAATTAAAGGAGAATAAATGCCTGCATGATGGCCAACCATACACACACACACACACACACACACACACACACACACATATACACTCAAAGGACTAAAATTCTTACTCCACTGATTCTTGCTCCGCCATGTTCGTTGCTGCTATATTCGCAATAGCTAGGAGATTATGTAACCTAAATGTTCTACGAGCAATGAATATATAATGTACACATACAATTTAGAGAACTGTTCACCTATAAAGAAAAATGAAGTCATGAACTTTTCAGGTAAATGTATAGAACTAGGAAAGATCATATTGAGGTAACCTATACCCAGAAACTCCAATGCACCATGGTTTCTCTCACTGGAGGCTCCTAGCTCTCAATCTTCAGACGTGAGTGCAAATTCTTGTGTAAAAACAGTAATCAGGAAAGTAAAATGATATCCTTGCAAGAATAGGGTTTGTGGGGAAAGAGACACCTTGGGGAAAGCAGGGTGCAAGTGGACAGCCTGCATCTTTAATTATGGAGAAGGTGGAAGATCAGTTCAGAAGGAAAGAAGCTAAAATAAGAGGAAAAATATTGAAAAACATTTCAAACCAATCCCACTATTAATAATTTACCTTTAAAATGATCCTGTATTACACTAGACCCTTTGTATAAATATACATATATAGTTGAAATGAAATTTTCTCATCCAGGCTCACAGTACTATCTCCAGGAGAAAAACCATCTTGACTCTAGCTGCATATGTATCAAAAGATGGCCTAGTCGGCCATCACTGGAAAGAGAGGCCCATTGGACAGGCAAACTTTATATGCCCCAGTACAGGGGAACGCCAGGGCCAAAAAAAAAAAATGGGAATGGGTGGGTAGGGGAGTGGGGGGGGGAGGGTGTGGGGGACTTTTGGGATAGCATTGGAAATGTAATTGAAGAAAATATGTAAAAAAAAAAATGGGAAGCCATCTTTATAGTTACTTTGTCCAAATTGTCCAAAAGAGTACTAAGATATACAAAAATTGCACTGCCCTTAGTTACCATCCCATACTTTATGGAAGGTAAGGTTCTATTGTTAAAGGCACCATGGACTTCAGGCACAGGAACAAGAGGTCACTGATATAGAACATACATAAATTCTTCCTCCCTAAAGACTGTTTTTCTTGCTACCAGAGGCACAATGCAAAGTTCCAAAAGGAGGAAGCAACAGACAGTCCTACAGAGGTATGAAGCCTATAAATAATCACAACACGCAACATGGTACATTAGCCCTAGGAGTATAGTACTACGTGCATCCCTTATTGGTAGCCAATGACACTCTAATTGAATATAACACCTACACAAAAAGAGGGTACCTATTCCTGGTACTGTAACCCTAGCCAACTATTCAGGAATAGTGAAGTTATAGTTCATGTAAAGGAACCTATGGCCATCACTTTATAAATCAATACCATCCCTCATTACATTCTAAATTTTTGTACCCATGGCCAAAGATAAGTGTAGTCCGTGTCCCACATCAGGGAAACTTCTCATTACAGCAGATAGAAACCGTTACAAAAATGACAACCAATCAAAAGGCAGAGCTATAAAGCCCAGTCCTACTTGATAGATATATAAAACATATCTTGCACATAAGGCTTGAGGAGGTAGAAGTATTGGAAGAGCCTTCAAGAGGAGGTAGAAGTATTGGAAGAGCCAAATTAGAGTATCTGCTGTGAGCTAGTATCTCATATTACTATCAGAAGGTATATCCCAGAAAGTCTCACCCATATGACTGCATAACCTGGGTTGAACAAAGATAACAATATGAAACATACAGATGTAGATTGGGGGAAGCTCCCAAAGCTCCAGTTCTCCACAAAGATCTGTGGGCAACTAAGGAAATCCCAGAGTGGGAGAAGTGGTCATGCTCATGGAAGAACACATTAATTTTGTTCTCTGTGGCAAATAAACAGCTCTGAAAATATACCTACAAGTAATAATATACACAACGAGGTGTGTGTGTAACAAGAATC
The DNA here is from genome assembly GCF_000001635.26 of Mus musculus. Lineage (NCBI taxonomy): Eukaryota > Metazoa > Chordata > Mammalia > Rodentia > Muridae > Mus > Mus musculus. The sequence goes on along the minus strand of NC_000067.6, from coordinate 95,573,748 downwards.
AATGATAAAAAGAAAGATCACCAATGTGCAGTCAAGTGTTCAACCACTCAACTATACTCTCAACACCATGGATTTGAGAAAGGATAGGGGAGTTATATGACAGAGTCTGGTGATAGAAAATGGAAGCAGAAATTATGTAATTACCTTTTAACTTCAAAAGAAAGAATGTAATACCATCATCCCCCATGGGTAGCTGGCTGGATTTAGATAGTACAGGGTGACAAGTACAGAGGAAATAGGTATAGTGATCTCAAAGGTCACTATGAAGTAAAATAAGTGATGGATTTAGAAAGTTCATTAAAACATATTGCTAGCTAACACATGACAAAAAGGAGTGAGGGGGATATCACTACATTCACACAGTTCACACGCTTCTGCTTCTGTGCTGAGAAGGCAAGGAAGTGTCTGGATCAAGCTGATCAGCTACTGGCCCAGAGAGCGGGGTAGAACAATCCTTTCAAAACGCAAAAAGATTCTAGCAAGGAGATTGCTTCATCAAATCCCTGAAGGGAAAAAAATCGGTATCTATACATAAAGAAATATCTTCCCAAATATTTCTGAACTTTTCTGGAGTACATTCGTGTTAGTTGATTGCAGCACATTTTAAGACTGTACATGCCGTCGTTGTTGATTTGTGGGGACTTTCATAATACATAACCGGAAAGTGAATAAGCAAAAGCTAGAGGGAAAGCCACAGGTCTGCGGTGAATTTGTCTTTCTCACTCATTTGCTATAAAATCAATCTAGTTTTTTAAAAAATTCTTTCCTGTTGTGTTAATTGCCTATTTGCTTATAGTAAAACCAGCCTGACAAAGGCTACCTATAGAAATAAGGATTGATTTGGGATTATAGTTCTATCAAACAGTTCAAAATGACAAAGATGAGATTGCATCAGGCAGCCAGAGAAGACAGCTCATTGACCAGCTAGAAGCTGAGAGAGGAAAACAGAAGCACATCAAAGCTATAATCTCCAATGAGTTCTTACTCCCACAAGGCTACTTCCTAAAGGTTTTGTATCCTCCATGGAACAGCAACTGGGGACCAAGTATTCCAATGCCTGAACCTATGTGGGAATTCTTTCCTCAAACTGCCTAACTTGTTAACTATAGAAAGTTATAATGCTGTCAAAGACTCTAATATCTGACACAGCTAAGATCCAGTAATTGATAGAATATGATTTTAATATTTAGAAAAATTTTATGATGCACCAGTAGGACTAGTTATGAAACTATAAAAAGCTAGCTGCCCCAATCCCAGAAAATGAAGCAATATTGCCATGTAATTAAAACACTCAAGAATTTAGAGTCCTTCATTTTCCTTGATAATTTACAACATCTTTATATTTTTCAATGACATGTGGCTTATGCTGCATGATTTTTAGCAAGAATAAAAGATGAATTGTGAGTCATCAGATACTGTTGGATATTTCTCTTATCATTTTGTTTGTTGGTGCTATTTCTACAAATACTTATATTTTTAAATTTTTATTTGATATTCTAGACCATGAACAAACATTTTTCAAAGTACGTTTCTGTTTAAATGCTCAGATAAAAAAACAAAACAAAAAACAACAACAACAAAAAAAAACTTCTCTGATGGCATCCTCTTAACGATTTTCCAGATGCAACACCAGTCTCTCTGCATGGGTCAAAATGTGCTCCCTATGCACACCTGCATATCTCAAGTAAAAAAGTTCTGTTAATTATAGGTTGGTTCTCTAGGTAAGCATTTTTCCTCACTGCAAGCATTTAAATCTATTTGCTCCAAAGGAAACAGGCTATCTTAAGGAGAAAATACATGCAGGTGACGAGAACCCTGATTGTATTAAATGATAGCTATTATAGATCTAAATGTAGTTTTATGATACTCTATGCCCATCACTTTTCAGAAACTTTTTCTGGTCTCTTTTGGTTTCTTGGTGCTTAAACTTTATGGGCTATAAGGTAATAACTACTTTTTGTGGCCCGTGAGTATACAACTGAGAACTTTGCAACAAAATACAGAGTAACAAGGGAAAATGCACAAGTTTAAAATATGTGACATACAGCATAGTAGCCCTTAGAAATGATGACTCAGAGAACTTAAGAAAAACTAATTTCGTGTTTAGGTTTGGTAACCAGTTTGGTAATCATGGGAAAACCTTGAGAAGTAAGTTTGAAGAGCCCAGGAGAAACTTAATCTAGACCAGTTTTTTTCAGATTATTTTATTTGTCATAAAATTTTAAAAATAAGGTATTTCTTCCTCTGGGAATAGCAAAGGTCCCTTCTGAATGAGGATCTCATGGCCTACTCCTTGAGAGACATATGACCATATGGCCTTATAGTTATATAGAACATATGGCCTTATAGTTATATAGAACATGTGTCCTTATAGTTTTATGTTCTGCTTCGGGAGGAGGTGAGTACTTCCTGTTTTTCATATTTTCTCAGTACTCCATTGACCACATGCCCAAACTTTATCACATCTGGCCCTGGTTCATTACTTTAAGATCTTAAGTGTGCCACAATTTTTCTATTGCCTTTGGTTAATCTCTTTAAGTTAAATCACACTTCCAGTCACCCACTCACAACACATTTTCTGGACAACAAAGAATGTCAATTGTGCCTTAATTCCAGTATCATCATTTTTCCTCTCCCATAATGCTGTCCAAACTCAATTTTCATTTGTCTGTATGCTTTATAACTCTGTGGAGACTTTAGAGACATAAACTGCACTTTATAAGTTCAAATTTTTTGTGACTAAAGTGGTATCTGTAAAATCATGTACAAGAAAGAGGACACTTGATACTTTTAGGTGAATGAATTATTAATTTTTTACTCGTCAAATCCAAACCACACATATATTAATAATTATACATCTCTGAAATGAGAGCAATACCTACTTAACACTGGGAATGACACAGTAATTGGAAGTGTTTATTTCTCTTAATTTTATCGAAAAATGATAGTTCTTAAATGAGAGTGAATATTTGAAGTTTGAATTACATGTTGCCTATTTAATATTTCATAACAACGTGGAAATATGTAATTATTAGTCATGAAGTAGTATTGGACAAACTGTATCTATCTCATCTATATTTCCAAGCTAGATGAGTTGACTATGTCGTTCAGTTTATCAGTAGTACCACCTTTCACAACCAACATTTAGTCAATGTTACCCAAATAGCTTGATTATCTGCAAATATAACCAGGAAGTTTTGCATCTTGAGACAGGAAACCAAGTTAACTCTAGCAAGACTGGTTGTAAAATTTCTAGAGCAGTTATCAGTAAATATTATTTTGTCTCATATTTCTTTCAAAGCTGGAAATACTATTCTATAGTAATATCATTGAAATAGTCTTTATAATATGTTCACTCATTTAAAGTCTCAATTATCAAATACCATAAATAATTGTTCTGAGTAATGGGACAAATGATACTCAGGTGGTATCAAAGGGAACACAATATTTCACAGTGCGTTTTACATTAAACTACTTTAATTTTTACTGTGCATTTGTGCATGTGTTTGTATGCATGTAGAATCATAACAGCCTGCAAAAGACTCAAACATAGCATTGCATTTGAAATCACTATTGTGGACTTCGTTTGAAGTAAAATTCTGCTTTTGGCAGCAAATGGAACATGTGGAATGGTCCTAACATCTACATTCCTGGAACTTAGTAAGCAGGAAAGACTAAGCTAATTATTCTGATTCCTTACTCTTAAGGGTCTGTTTTATCCCTTGGTTTACAGATTTTCCTGAAGAGTAATAAATATGCCAGGTGATCAACTACAGATATGACTCTGAGATAAAGGCCTGCTGACATGGTACAGGGCTTCACACTCTGATTTCAACTGTGTTTCTTATCAGCCTTCTGCACACATAAGCCTGTTGAGAGATTTTTCAGGATGAAAAACACACCTAGACATTTTAGAATAATTTACACCTCAACTATAGTATCTACTCTATTGACTTCTTTTCTGCTGCATGTACACTGACATTAGAGATAGTTTGGTGACAAAATCCAGCTAGACTGCTCTTCACTGCTCAAGAATTAAGCTGAAGTTCCAGGATATGCCATCGCTTTGAGTTCATGCTGAAAGGTAAATCTCTCCAATGAGCTACATTGGCATTATGTGAAATCTATAAATTCATGGATTGGGCTATTTTTCAGGTCACTTAAACACACCATCCATCCTAGCCAAAGTCAAACAAGCTCTGTGGGACTCTGATCCACTCACTTGCTTGCTGTCTTTCACTATGTGCAACACCATGGCATCTAAGAAGTTCTGACTCGTCATTCAGGGTTCTGTCTGCCACAGCGCCTTTGGACTTCTACTCCTCTCTTTAACACCACACATAAAGATCTCCATGGCTCATATCTGTTCCATCTGTATCAGTAAGCCTTACAGCCTGTACTATACTAAAGTTAAATCCCCAGTCTTTCATTTTATATCACTCTCCCTTTAACACCCACTACTGTAACAGCTGCGTGAATAATAGTTGACTCATGTCTAATTCCACTAGAGGAGGAAGAGCTCTGGTTGATTCACTGAACTACCCACTGAATTTGAGTTATCTATCACACACCATAAACACCAAAATATAAAGTTTCTGAGGGAGAAACAAATAAATAAAGATTCATGATGACCATAATATTCAAACCCTTAATTTTGGTTATGGATGAATTCACTGAAATGGTAATTAGATATTATACATCTAACTCAGAAAACCCTCTATTCATGACTAGGATTTGTTAATTTTATTCATTGGAATTTACTGCAACGTTGAATGTTCACTTAAGAAGTTTGTAAAAGTTTCAGTTAAAATTCATGCTTCTCATTTCATAAATTTCTTACGTGATCAAAGCCATAAACTAATTTTTAGGTATAATTGAATTATTTATCCATATATGAATGTTCTTATGCAGGATTATGAAATGTTTCTTTGTAACCAATATTCTCAACACTCTTATGGTGCCAAATGTTGGTTTGGCTTATCATAAAAAGCTCTTTAAAGAAATAGGAATCTGCCACAAGCTTTCTGGTTTTTGCAAAGTTTTAGATTCTCATTATGCAAATAAGTCAAATTAACATGTATTCATCTCTATTTTCTCTTTTTCCCTAATTCTACACATATAAGGCATACAAGTGGTGCATTTTTAGGTCTTCTCCTGAGGGGAAGAACAGAAGTAAATTCAATTTGATTAGGATAATAATATTCTGCAGATGTACAGGTACTGTTGAACATATTTTTGAGATAGGAGAGATAAGGGACAGAGGTGAAAGGAGGCAACATTTTAGGATTGGGGGAATTGAGTTCCCTGGGGCAAGATTCATCTTCATCATCAGGATATCAAATTTCTTCTCATTTTTTGCACACAACTACTTAACAAAGAGCAAACAAGAACAATAAACTGACAACCAACAACCCACCATGCTTGTCAGAACCCTAGCATTTATATATTCTCTGAAAAGTGCCCAGAATTCCAAACATCACACAATCTTAGGAACTATCTGCCTGTGGCAAAATCATGCCCCTAGTAGAACACAAGAGTAATAGCTGCTGTGGACCATCTGAAGCAGTCCGGTATTCCACACCTGGGATTAAAACAAGCAAAATCTTGTAATATTTCTGTGTTTTTCAAAGAAACCAACTTTTTTCACTAAAAATACATAGTTATGACATTACTAAATTTAAATAACTTGTGACATCTCTGAAAGACAGAATGTACTATTACTAAATTCATCTTCTAGAGAAGGCTTAAGGAAATTCCACAAAAAGAAACAAAAGGACAATAATTGCATGGATGAAAGCACTTGGAAATATGATATTTACTACTAAACATGCAGTCAAGCACAGGATACTCTATTATTTATTCAACTATGCTCTGTATCTCAATCTCTATGTGTGGCACAGAGTAGATGTGAAGATATGTCTTTACCCAATATGATGGTAAAATGTCAAAAAGTAAAAATCATCATAGTTATAATAATTTATTAAAACACACACTATATGGTGCAATAATATGCAGAATGATGGGAGTCCAAAAGACTTGGGTTTTTATAGACAGCCAAGTTAGGTTGTTATAATTTAAGTCTCAAAAGTTTTGAAACTTTTCAAGTGAAATTCATGTTTTCTATAAAGTAAATAATGACAGTTGATACTTATAAGGAGCAATGAATCAAAACAGCACTACAGTCAATAAAATAACGATGGAGACAAATAAAGGAAGAATAAAAGCTATGTAAAACACCCAGAAGGCAATTGACTAATATGTCTTTATCAATAATTCTATTAAGTGAAAACTGCATAGCTCCTGTGATAGCAGCAGGCTAAGAGATATTATGGTTTGGCCATTTCCACAGGAACTGATATTTTGGAAAGCTCCTGTGGTACATTTTACTGCCTTGGCTGTAGGCTGGGGAATGAAGGGAGGGATCGGCTGTCCCTTTGATGGCTTTTGTGGCCCAGTGGCTTTTGTGGTATGCTGCTCGGGATCTACACTGAATAATGATATCTTAATTGTCTGCCTCACAAACTTGGGATGGTGGGGGGAAGAAATTGAACTAAAAGTTAACAGAAGGAAGGAAATAAACAGATCAGAACATACACAAATCAATTTAAAAATGACATTATTTTTAAATCAATAGAGCACAGTTTGAAAATTAAGAAAATCAACAATTTTGGCAGTGTAAAATAAAGAATATTGACATAGTATAAATATTTCTAATTATAAATAACAGTGTAGATATTACAGCAGATATTTTGAGGTAAAGGGGTTCTTAAGTGACTATATAATATTATATGATGACAAATTTGATAAGCCCCACCATTACAACAAAATAAAATTGAGACCACCTTGCACTGTGTGAGACTTTGTCTCATAAAAATTAAAATAAAAGACAAAACAAAACTACAACTACACTAATGGAAGAAAACACAAATGAATGAAATGCCACATGGCTTTTCCGGGAAAGCAAAGTTCTATTTATTCCTAAAAGAGATCTCACCCAACAAACCAAAGAGAAGATGTTATTCAGCTTCAGCTGCCATCCTGCATGGTCATGTGGAAGGGACAAAAACACAAAATTCCTGCCCTTGAAGCAGAGCTAGCAGGACCTAGGCCTCCAGTAGTGCTAATGGTTGCTAGGTGTAAGGTTTGTTTGTATAATAATATGCATACTTTACTTTATATTCCTCTTTTTGGAGATATTCCCCTGCCAAGGTCAATGACTCCATAATAATTAGAAACAGCACAAGTCCAGAGGCAAAGGTGTGTCTCAAGTTCTCAGCAAAAATGGTAAATCCTGGGACCTTTAGGACAGCCTTTAATGCTGTGAGAAAGAACTCTGAAAACATGAGTTCCAGAACATATAATTTCTCTAATATGCAAAATATAAGGATGTAATATCAGTTATGAGGGGCTCCATGGACCTAAAAGAACAGAGGCAGCTGCACTACGTGCCAGTTTATGAGAAACTAAGGAAATAAAGAGATTTGGGGAGTTGGGATAGTAGATTAAGATTGCCACCAAACCCCTGCTAAGTTTATTATTCGGGTTTATGCAGGCAGGCAGATCTATGAATTCATTGGTGTCTTAGTCAGGGTTTCTATTCCAGCACAAACATCATGACCAAGAAGCAAGTTGGGGAGGAAAGGGTTTATTCAGCTTACACTTCCATACTGCTGTTCATCACTAAAGGAAGTCAGGACTGGAACTCAAGCAGGTCAGAAAGCAGGTGCTGATGCAGAGGCCATGGAGGAATGTTCTTTACTGGCTTGCTTCCCCTGGCTTGCTCAGCCTGCTCTCTTATAGAACCAAGACTACCAGCCCAGAGATGGTCCCACCCACAAGGGGCCTTTCCCCCTTAATCACTAATTGAGAAAATGCCTTACAGCTGGATCTCATGGAGGCATTTCCTCAACTGAAGCTCCTTTCTCTGTGATGACTCCAGCTGTGTCAAGTTGACACAAAACTAGTCAGTACAATTGGCTATGTTTAAAAAAAATGTACTTGCTCTCTCTAAGAATCAAGGAGCTAAGGTCATAAAATGCTGATTCCTGGGATAATCAAATGGAGAATTGGGGTACATAATTGATTTGTAAATAAACGCAGAGTCTTTGGTCTACAACGGATTTACCCAGAGAGAACTGCTTGGATTGTGGCCACAGCTCTTTTAGAATTTTTCTAGCAGGATTTCTGACTTTGCTCAGAAAACCCAAGAATTTTGTCTAGCATGTTTTCTGGCCTAGGATAGATTTCATTTAGGTGTCTCAACCCCATCCCCTCTGCCCTGTGTGATATAGAACTAGATAAAGGCTTGAAGATTTGGTAAGTAAAAATGGGTCAAACAAGTTAAAAAGGCAGTGACATGTATATTAAAGGCTTTAAATGAGTAATTAAGAAGGCTGTCAAGATGCACAATCTTTTGCAAGATTTTTTAGAGTTTATATGAAAAGTAAGTCCATGATTCTCTAAAGAAGTCATTGAACCCTGATATATGGCATAAGATCGGTAAAGACCATTGCATTGCAAATGGGTACAGACCCACGAGGGTGAAGAAATACCTGAGCCTGCTCAATTGATGCCTCACTCTAGCTCCGCTTCAGGAAAATCTACTTGCTCTGATTTGAAAACTACACCTTTACAAAGGCAACCACCATCAGCCACCCCCTTCCCACACAGACCAAAATCTCCCAGAAGCCACTGGCTGCTTGTAGTTCTTCATCTACAGGTACAACCTTGTGATACTATCCACTTTCCACTGGTTAGCACATCCACGTATATTGCCATTGTTTGCCCTGAACACAACAGAAAACTTTCTGATATGCTAGTTCTTAGAATATTTCCTGCTTGAATTGTGCAGTGTTCTCTGAGCAGTAAGTGCTGCAAAGATGTGAAGGGGAGGAACAGCGGGTAGGATATAATGGGACTGTATTTCAATTTGAAAAATATATTAAAATATTTTTAATATGACTATTTTAAACAAGACAGCATATGAAGTTAGAAGTGAAAAGTAACTTTAATCTTTTTCAAATCCTATTTTTAATGATGGTTCTTAAACGCTGTAACCTTCCTTGTAGCTCAGTACCCACCAGGGGTAGTGGAAAAGAAAGGATATGGGGGAAGTGGACCTGTTTAGAAAGGTTTTTTGGAGCAATGCCTGTTTGTGTTGTCTGGAAATCAGCAGTTCAGTTCACATTTTAGCAGGCAGCTGCAGCTCAATCCACTAGCAAACACCTAACACAGTCCAGTTTGGTAAAGTTGGTTTAGCAACACTGGTGACATGACCTAGCAGAGACAGCCAGGCCTCACCCTCAGTTTAAGGTAGCAGGAGGGACCAGGTGAAGTTCTTGGTTGTGGTTCTCTCCGGGAAGCAAAGATCAGGGAAGACATGCAACCCACAAGCAACGTTGCACAGCTAGATGTACCAGCAAGCCAAACTCTGTCTCTGTCACTTTGTGGAGTCCTATATATATACCCTCCAAAAATGACGTGTCTTTCATGTGCCTTGCCTCAGTTATAGAAAATATTGTATAATAGACATGTGATATAAGGTTATTACAGAATTTTATTATTTACCATAATGTGGGTAGGGAAGAACTCAAAGGGACCTCAGATGCCTGCTTTAAAGTATGCCAATTGGTGCTTACGCTTCTTCATTAAATACTGTGCTTAGGCATCAGTTTCAGAATCTTTGCAGTTCTAGAGAAAGCTACCAAAATGCCTCTATCTGTTTTAATTAAGATGAACATATTGTTTTCGTCATGTTGAGACTATTTAGGCATAAAATTACAATCATTTTGACATTAAATTCTCATTACTGTATTTTCCCTGTGTATTTTTTACATATATTTATAAAATGCTAGCTGAATATCGCTTCCCTTATATTTTCCCTTATATTTGTCTACTTTTACTTCTTGCTACCTCATTTCTCCACTCTGGCATCAGCTCTTGTCTCTGTTATAGAGTCTGAGATACATACGGGAGGAAGCAAAGGAAAAGAAACAAGCGATTATCATTTCCCACTGGTTTCTGTAAGAAATAAGATAAATATAAAAATGAACTGAGAACTAGGTTTTAAATCACACATATCATTTTCAGGTTCTGACAGATCTCTTCCAGTGTCTCAATCCTGCTAGGACATCGAAGGAAAGTCTCTAGAAAGTGTGCCTGCTCTGGATTCATGTTTCTCTTGGTTCTGCTACACTATTGGCTGTGTTCCTGCACTAAGAATGTTGAAGTCAGTTGCATACGCATGCACCCAGTCTGCAGCTTTCAGTGAGTACTGGAGAAAGAGGATGACTGCCACAGACCCTGCATCAGTGCCTCTGATGGAGCATGTCAGGTCACTCACCTAACAGTGTCCTGAGAACTCACTCCCTTGTTTTATATAAAACACCTCTGAACTTTTTGTCATCTATCTTCTGGAAAAGCCGACTTGCACACCTCCAGACAATGCAGCCTTAAAGAAGGCATGCTGGCTGGCCTCAGTGTCTCTTTCAAGTGTAGCTTGTGAACCAAGTCAGTGCACAAAACCCTGGCAGTTCTCTCTAGGATGGTATTGCAAGGTCAACTCTGCACCAGAGACATGAGGAAAAGATAAGAACATTGGACTTCAAACTCCTGGTGATTTTCATTTAAAGATAAATGTACTTCAATCTATTTTAAGCCTGGGTTTTTATATCATAATAAGGGACAGTGTATAAAAGATTTCTTTTCATACTCTGCCTTTTTCTTACAACTAGGTCCCGGTTGTAGATGTGTTTAGCAAGTCCAGAGGTAGTTGGGAAGTGTGCCGCATGTGGAGCTTGCAGGGAGCTGAAATGCTTTCAATTGGCTTAGAGAATTCGAGATCTGATTCTATTAGTAAGAGTTCATTTGATCATTTCTGAGAATAGAGCAAAGGTCAGAATTATGTCTATCTATCCATTCATGTGAAGTCATGGCATGATGAAAGGTTAGAATGTATGAGCACAGAATGTCCATCACCCATTTTAACCATATAGCTCAGAGCATCTGAGACATGTATCTTCAATGAAAGATTTCAGTGAAGAAAATGTAGCTTCAACAGGTGATGCATCTGAAAACATATTGCTGAATCATGCATTAGGGATGGGATGACTCGCTAAGGAAAACTCATGTCAAGTAATTAGGTATGAAAGGTTCAATCCTACAAGAAGGGAGTGAGACTACCCCAGAAGGGCTAACCAATAGCTAATCTGATTCAGGAGATGCCAGAAGCTAACATTTGCTACTGACATTTAAATATATTTAACATATGATGTAAATTGTGATTGAAATTAATATGTGATGAGACATTGAATTCCTCATGAGAAATATTTGTTGTATTAATGATATCAAAACGATGAAATATTATAGCTTCAAAGAGAGGAATAAATATTTTTTCAAGTGGAGTGGACTTACCTGCTTTCATATTTCTATCTCATATAACCTAATTTTCTTCCAGTTTTCATGGTTTTTAATATTTTTTTATATTTCTTATTCTTCCCTCACCAAACTACAGATTTTTTCATCCACCTATTTAGTCATTTCTTATTAAGTATCAAACAATAAGTTAATCATAAGCTTATTAGCTTTAATCCTATGCATTATCAGTGATCGGACATTCCCAGAGAAACCTATTACGAGAAACCTGACCCTATACCTGTTGCACAATTCAAACTGAAAAGTGAAAAAGTTCTCCCTTCGCCACAGCAGAATCAGGCAGATAACTGCCAGATAACACTTGCCTGGCTGGAACAGACTACATGGAATTAAAAAATAAAATCAAAATTAGCACTTCTTTTTCAATATGCAGAAGTCTATCTTTGGTATCAGAAGACCATTTAGGTTAGCTTTTATTGAATTTTATTTTGAATCTGATGAGCAACATGAACCTTCAGAATTCACTGAGCAAGGCAATCAACCCAGGGAAGTGCTCTCTCTCTCATCCGCAACATACTACACAATCTCTGTGACCAGTCTCTCCCATTGCTATAGTTAAGTCTGCATCCTGCTTATACTAAAGGATGGTATTTTCACCAAAATGCCTCTTCACTTCAAATTTCACATGTACACTTAAGAATGTGGCAAATGTAACACACTTAATGCCAAATACTTCCCATTTTTTCTCCTTTCCCTCATTTAACATTCCTTTCTTTTCTTTTCTTTCTTTTCTTTCTTTTAATTTCTTTCTTTCCCTTTCTTTCATTCACTCATTCTTTCTTTCTCTCTCTCTTTCTTCCTTTCTTCCTTTCTTCCTTTCTTCTTCCTTGCTTGCTTGCTTGCTTGCTTTTGGAGAAGGTGGTTTCAAGACAGGGTTTCTCTGTATAGCCCTGGCTGTCCTGGAACTCACTCTGTAGACCATGCTGGCCTCAAACACAGAAATCCTCCTACCACTATCTCCCAAATGCTGGGATTGAAGGCATGTGCCACCACTGCCCAGACAACAATTTCTATATTCAACTTAGTTACTCACACCAAGATTTTGAGACATTTCTTTCAGTTCTTTGTAAACTATCAAATCTCATTCATTATATTTCTAAATACCTTTTGGACATGAATTTTTCAATCATTTTAGCACAATATCAAAGATGATCTAATTTTTTGCCACATGTATATGGAAAACTGCTGTTTACATCTCTCTTAAACCTGCTTTTCCATTGTAACAGAGGCAGATTCAAAGACACACTGATTCTATTTAACCCTATGTTTAATACCATTAACATTCTGATATTTCTTCTTTTTTGTGACTTAGGATATCAGACTCATTTCATCTTTTTATCCTGCTTTCAAATTTACACCTAAATTCCTAATATTTAGTAATTAATAATTTAGGAATTAATAATTAGGAATTAGGCACAGCCAAATCCTTCATCCATACATTTGTTCTTTATCTATACTCCACTGAAATCCCTACTTTGGCATGCTATTGCTCATGAGTCAGAATTCACTAAAATCAACACTGTCCTTGAAATATTTTTCATTCCCTCCTAGAATATTCTACAAATGTTTTTTTGAGCCTGATAATATACAGTTCATGATCACAAAACATTTATTTTTGTGTAAAAATAATAGACAGATCAATCTCTAAACTATTCCTAATTTTTAATAGGATAAGAGAATTTTCAAGAGCTGCAAGGCTAATCAGGCCCATGTGTAGCTTTTCCTGCAAGTTTTTCTGTGTGTATATGGCATGTTCCAGGAGCACAAACATTCAATGTTGAATGTCTGTAGTACTTTAAAAAGAAGTAAATCAGAGAATCAGTACAGGACATTTAACTGTCATAGTGAAGCTAGGTGAGGTAACTGCTCACACTAGTCCTTACTAAAAGATATTCCAAGGACCATAACATTGACAGTAGTGGGCATGGCATGAATCCACAATCTTGAAGAGAGGGAATGGGATATAGGAATTTCAGTACTATAATCTTTTTTTTTTTTGCCTGATAATTGAGCCTTTTTTCTATATGACTGTCATGGTGACACAGGAGCAAAATTGCCTATGTGATGGGAGTCATTGGACAGCAAAGTCCAGTTATTTTCTGCTGCATCATGACATTCACCTCCAAACAGCAGCAGTATCTTCCAAGCTTCTTCACATTTTTGTTGGTTTTTTTATTTTTATTGAATTTTTATTAGATATTTTTTCATTTACATTTTAAATGCTATTCCCAAAGCCTTCTATACCCTCCCAGTGCCCTACTCCCCAACCCACCCACTTCTGCTTCCTGGCCCTGGCATTCCCCTGTACTGGGGCATATGATCTTCATAAGACCAAGGTCCTCTCCTCCCTTTGATGGCCGACTAGGTCATTCTCTGCTACAAATGCAAGTAGAGACACAGCTCTGGGGGGTACCAGTTAGTTCATATTGTTGTTCCTTCTATAGGGTTGCAGACCCCTTTAGTTCCTTGGGTACTTTCTCTAGCTCCTTCGTTGGGGGCCTTGTGTTCCATCCAATAGATGACTATGGGCATCCACTTCTGTATTTGCCAGGCACTGGCATAGCCTCACAAGAGACAGCTATATCAGGGTCCTGTCAGCAAAATTTTTCTGGCATATGCAATAGTGTCTGGATTTGGTGGTTGTATATGGGATGGATCCCTGGGTGGGGCAGACTCTGGATGGTCCTTTCTTTCATCTCAGCTCCGAACTTTGTCTCTGTAACTCCTTCCATGGGTATTTTGTTCCCCATTCTAAGAAGGAGCAAAGTATCCACACTTTGGACTTCCTTATACTTGAGTTTCATGTGTTTTGTGAATTGTATCTTGGGTATTCTAAGAATCTGGGCTAATATCTCCTTATCAGTGAGTACATATCATGTGTGTTCTTTTGTGACAGGGTTGCCTCACTCAGGATGATATCCTCCAGATGCATCCATTTGTCTAAGAATTTGATGAAATCATTGTTTTTGATTGCTGAGTAGTACTCCATTGTGTAAATGTGCCACATTTTCTGTATCCATTCCTCTGTTGAGGGACATCTGGGTTCTTTCCAGCTTCTGATTATTATAAACATGGCTGCTATGAAAATAGTGGAGTATGTGTCCTTATTACAAGTTGGAACATCTGGGTATATGTCCAGGAGAGGAATTGCTGGATCTTCCTGTAGTACTATGTCTAATTTTCTGAGGAACCGCCAGACTGATTTCCAGAGTGGTTGTACCAGCTTGCAATCCCACCAACAATGGGAGAGTATCCCTCTTTCTCCACATCCTCTCCAGCATCTGCTGTCACCTGAATTTTTCATCTTAGCCATTCTGACTGGTATGAGGTGGAATCTCAGGGTTGTTTTAATTTGCGTTCCGTGATGATTACGGATGTTGAACATTTTTTCAGGTGCTTCTCAGCCATTCAGTATTCCTCATTTAAGAATTCTTTGTTTAGCTCTGTACCCCTTTCTAAAATAGAGTTATTTGATTTTCTGGAGTCCATCTTCTTGAGTTCTCATATATGTTGGATATTAGTCCCCTATCAGATGTAGGATTGGTAAAGATCCTTTCCCAATCTGTTGGTGGCCTTTTTGTCTTATTGACAGTGTCTTTTGCCTTACAGAAGCTTTGCAATTTTTTTTTTATTTATTACGTATTTTCTTCAATTACATTTCCAATGCTATCCCAAAAGTCCCCCCCCCACTCCCCCACCCACCCATTCCCATTTTTTGGCCCTGGCGTTCCCCTGTACTGGGGCATAAAAAGTTTGCCTGACCAATGGGCCTCTCTTTCCAGTGATGGCCGACTAGGTCATCTTTTGATACATATGCAGCTAGAGTCAAGAGCTCTGGGATACTGGTTAGTTCATAATGTTGTTCCACCGAAAGGGTTGCAGATCTCTTTAGCTCCTTGGATACTTTCTCTAGCTCCTCCATTGGGGGCCCTGTGATCCATCCAATAGTTGACTGTGAGCATCCACTTCTGTGTTTGCTAGGCCCCGGCCTAGTCTCACAAGGAACAGCTATATCACCGTCCTTGCAACAAAGGCTTGCTAGTGTATGCAATGGTGTCATCGTTTGGAGGCTAATTATGGGATGGATCCCTGGATATGGCAGTCTCTAGATGGACCATCCTTTTGTCTCAGCTCCAAACTTTGTCTCTGTAACTCCTTCCATGGGTGATTGTTAGCTTTGCAATTTTGAGAGGTCTCATTTGTCTATTCTCGATCTTACAGCACAAGTCATTGCTGTTCTGTTCAGGAATTTTTCCCCTGTGTCCATATCTTCCAGGCTTTTCCTCACTTTCTCCTCTATAAGTTTCAGTGTCTCTGGTTTTTTGTGGAGTTCCTTGATCCACTTAGACTTGAGCTTTGTACAAGGAGATAAGAATGGATCGATTTGCATTCTTCTACATTCTTACTAGCAGTTGAAACAGCACCATTAGTTGAAAGTGCAGTCTTTTTTCCACTGGATGGTTTTAGCTTCCTTGTCAAATATCAAGTAACCAGAGGTGTGTGGGTTCATTTCTGTGTCTTTAGTTCTGCTCCATTGGTCTACCAATCTGTTGTTGTACCAGTAACATGCAGATTTTAATCACAATTGCTTTGTACTACAGCTTGAGGTCAGGCATGGTGATTCCACCAGAGGTTCTTTTATCCTTGAGAAGAGTTTTTGCTATCCTAGGTTTTTTGGTTAATCCAGATGAATTTGCAAAGTGCCCTTTCTAACTCGGTGAAGAATTGATTTGGAATTTAGATGGAGATTGCAATGAATCTGTAAATTGCTTTTGGCAAGATAGCCATTTTTACTGTATTGATCCTGCCAATACATGAGCATGGGAGTTCTTTCCATCTTCGGAGATCTTCATTGATTTCTTTAGTCAGAGCCTTGAAGTTCTTATCATACAGATCTTTCATTTCCTTACTTAGAGTCACACCAAGGTATTTTTTATTATTTGTGACTATTGTGAAGGGTGTTGTTTCCCTAATTTCTTTCTCATCCTGTTTATCCTTTGTGTAGAGAAAGGCCACTGATTTGTTTGTGTTAATTTTCTATCCAGCTACTTCACTGAAGCTGTTTGTCAGGTTTAAGAGTTCTCTGGTAGAATTTTTACAATTTGTATTGTCTTGATCTCCTTTTGTTGTCAAATTGCTCTGGCTAGAACTTCAAGTACTATATTGAATAGGCAGGGAGAAAGTGAGCAGCCTTGTCTAGTCCTTGATTTTAGTGGGATTGCTTACAGCTTCTCTCCATTTACTTTAATGTTGGGTACTGGTTTATTGTAGATCGCTTTTATTATGTTTAGGTATGGGCCTTGAATTCCTGATTGTTTCATGACTTTTATCATGAAGGGGTGTGGGATTTTTTCAAATGCATTCACAGCATCTAACAAGATGATCATGTGATTTTTGTCTTTGAGTTTGTTTATACAGTGCTTTATGTTGATGGATTTCTGTATATTAACCCATCCCTGCATCACTGGGATGAAGCCTACTTGGTCATGTTGGATGATCATTTTGATGTGTTCTTGGATTCGGTTTGTGAGGATTTTATTGAGTATTTTTGCATCGATATTCATAAGGGGAATTGGTCTGTAGTTCTCTTTCTTTGTTGCATCTATGTGTGGTTTAGGTATCAGAGTAATTGTGGCTTCATAGGATGAATTGGGTAGGGTACCTTCTGTTTCTATTTTGTAGAATAGTTTGAGGAGAGTTGTAATTAGGTCTTCTTTGAAGGTCTGATAGAACTCTGTACTAACCCCATCTGGTCCTGGGCTTTTTTTTGGTTGGGAGACTATTAATGACTGCTTCTATTTCTTTAGGGAAAATAGGGCTGTAAAGATCGTTAATCTGATCCTACTTGGTATCTATCTAGGAAGTTGTCCATTTCGTCCAGGTTTTCCAGTTTTGTTGAGTAGCCTTTTGTAGTAGGATCTGATGATGTTTTGGATTTCCTCAGGCTCTGTTGTTATGTCTCCTTTTTCATTTCTGATTTTGTTAGTTAGGATACTGTCCCTCTAGTTAGTCTGCCTAAGCATTTATCTATCTTGTTGATTTTCTCAAAGAACCAGCTCCTGGTTTGGTTGATTCATTGAATAGTCGTTTTTGTTTCCAATTGTTGATTTCATCCCTAAGTTTAATTATTTCCTGCCATCTACTCCTCTTGGATGAATTTGCTTCCTTTCGTTCTAGAGCTTCTAGGTGTGCTGTCAGACTGCTAGTGTATGCTCTCTGTAGTTTCTTTTTGGAGGCACTCAAAGCTATGAGTTTTCCTCTTAGGACTGCTTTCATTGTATTCCATAAGTTTGGATATGTTGTGGCTTCATCTTCATTAAACTCTAAAATGTCTTCAATTTCTTTCTTTATTTCTTCCTTGACCAAGGTATCATTGATTAGAGTGTTGTTCAGTTTCCACGTGAATGTTGGCTTTCTATTATTTATGCTGTTATTGAAGATCAGTCTTAGTCCATGGTGCTCTGACAGGATGCATAGGATAATTTCAATATTTTTTTTATCTGTTGAGGCCTGGTTTTTGTCAGTTTTGGAGGAGGTACCATAAGGTGCTGAAAAGAAGGTATATCCTTTTGTTTTAGGATAAAATATTCTGTAGATATTTGTTAAATCCATTTGTTTCATAACTTCTGTTAGTGTCCATGTGTCTCTATTTAGTTTCTGTTTCCAGGATCTGACCATTGATGAGAGGGGTGTTGAAGTCTCCCACTATTATTGTGTGAGGTACACTGTGTGCTTTGAGCTTTACTAAAGTTTCTTTAATGAATGTGGCTGCCCTTGCATTTAGAGCATAGATATTCAGAATTGAGAGTTCATCTTGGTAATTTTTACCTTTGATGAGTATGAAGTGTCCCTCCTTGTCTTTTTTGATAACTTTGGGTTGAACGTCGATTTTATTCAATATTAGAATGGCAACTCCAGCTTGTTTCTTCTGACCATTTGCTTGGAAAATTGTTTTCCAGCCTTTTACTCTGATATAGTGTCTGTCTTTGTCTCTGATGTGGGTTTCCTGTAAGCAGCAAAAAGTTGGGTCCTGTTTATGTAGCCAGTCTTTTAGTCCGTCTTTTTATTTTGGAATTGAGTCCATTGTTATTACTAGATATTTAGAAAAAGTAATGTTTCTTTTTTATTAATTTAGTAATTGTTATTTTTGTTGTTAGAGTTGGGATTCTGTTCATGTGGCTGTCTCCTTTTAGGTTTGTTGAAGGATTACTTTCTTGCTTTTTCTAGGGCATAATTTCTGTCCTTGTGTTGGTGTTTTCCCTTTATTATCATTTGAAGGGCTGGATTCGTGGAAAGATATTGTGTAAATTTGGTTTTGTCATGGAATTCTTTGGTTTCTCCATCTATGATAATTGAGAGTTTTGCTGGGTATAGTAGCCTGGGCTGGCATTTGTGTTCTCTTAGGGTCTGCATAAACCTGTCCAGGATCTTCTGGCTTTCATAGTCTCTGGTGAGAAGTCTGGTGTAATTCTAATAGGTCTACCTTTATATGTTACTTAACCTTTTTCCCTTACTGCTTTTAATATTCTGTCTTTGTGTGTGTGTGTGTGTGTGTGTGTGTGCATTTGTTGTTCTGATTATTATGTGTTGGAAAGAATTTCTTTTCTGGTCCAGTCTATTTGGAATTCTGTAGGCTTCTTGTATGTTCATGGGCATCTCTTTCTTTAGGCTAGGGAAGGTTTCTTCTATAATTTTGCTGAAGATATTTACTGGCCCTTTAATTTGAAAAACTTCAATCTCATCTTTACCTATTATCCTTAGGTTTGGTTTTCTTATTTTGTCCTGGATTTTCTGGATAGTTTAGGTTAGGATCTTTTTTGCATTTTGCATTTTCTTTGATTGTTGTGTCCATGTTCTCTATGAAAACTTCTGCACCTGAGATTCTCTCTTCCATCCCTTGTATTCTGTTGCTTATGTTTGCATCTATGGTTCCAGATTTCTTTCCTAGGGTTTTTATCTCCAGAGTTGTCTCCCTTTAGCTTTTCTTCATTGTTTCTACTTCCATTTTTAGATCTTGGATTGTTTTGTTCTTTTCCATTGCCCGTTTGGTTGTGTTTTTCTGTAATTCTTTAAGAGATTTTTGTGTTTCCTCTTTAAGGACTTGTACCTGTTTAGCAGTATTTTCCTGTGATTCTTTAGGGACTTCTACCTGATTAGCAGTGTTCTCCTGTATTTCTTTAAGTGAGTTATTAATTCCCTTCTTAAAATCCTCTACCAGCACCATGAGATATGATTTTAAATCTGAATCTTGCTTTTCAGGTGTGTTGGGGTATCCAGGACTCACTGTGGTGGGCAGACTGGGTTTTGGTGATGCCGAGTGGTCTTGCTTTCTGTTAGTAAGATTCTTACATTTGCCTTTCACTGTCTGGTAACCTCTGGTGTTAGATTTTCTAGCTGTCTCTGGCTGGAGCTTGTTCCTCCTGTGATTCTGTTAGCCTCTGTCAGCACTCCTGGGAGTCCAACTCTCTCCTGAGTCACAGTGGTTAGGGCACTCTCTGTAGGTAAGCTCTCCTCTTACAGGGAAGGTGCGCAGAAATCTGGAGATCAGTTCTATCTCCTGAGTCCTGGGTTCAGAGCCCTCCCTGGAGGCTGACTCTCCTCTCATCTGGGTCTCAGCTCTGCCTCCTGGCTGAGGATGAAAGCCTGAAGGGACCATGTCTAAGAAACTCTCTTCTGCTGTCCACATACTCTCCTGTATAGACTGGTCTCAGTGATTCCAAGATCTTGGGTATGCTTCGGCCTGCATTGTTTGTGCCCAAGATGGTGCTGGGCTGGTGCAGACAGGAAAGAACCCCAGATACTGGTCGGGTAGGTTTCCTTTGTCCCTGTTCCTGCTAGCACAAGACCCTCTGGGTTTTTTGGATCAGATGTTGCATTCCATTCACCAGTGATCCCAAGATCCTGGGTGTGCTAGGGCCTGCTGAGTTCGCACCCAAGATGGGGCAGTGCTGGTGCCTACTGGAAGGAACCCCAGCCACTGTTGAGCAGGTTTCCTTTGTCCCTGTTCCTGCTAGTGCAAGACCCTCTGAGTTTTTTAGAACAGATGTTACATTCCACTCACCAGTGATCTCAATATCCTGGGTGTGCTAGGGCACCTGCAGCATGGAGAGTCCTCTGGAGACCTTGGGACCCTCCTCTGAGTTCACGCCCAAGATGGAGCAGGGCTGGTGCCAATGGGAAGGACTCTTCTTCACTTTCACCAACAGCAACAAAATAAAGCATGAAAAGAAATTAGATAAATTAAAGTTATGGATAAATGACATAATCAACAAAGTCATGGCTCCAATAGGTAGATAACTATCCAGCTGCCTGGGAATGACAGACTGAGGAGCATAGAGGCTCTGAATCCTCTACCAGCACTGCCTATTCTGCCTGCTTTGACTGCTTTGGCTGCTCTGATTGTTTCTGCTAGTTTATGCATGGGAAACCCATGAATCATGGTAGATTCAGCCATTAGAGATGCTGGGAAAGTTTTGCAGTCTCACAATCTGAGATATACCTAGCACTCTAGACAGAATTACTGATCTCTTACTCTGTTATATTGACGGTCTGTTGTGGGGCATTGCCCTATACACAGACAGTCTGGTTTCCAGTCGAGCTGAGGTCTGAACCCAGGAACCTGGTAGTGATAATTCACCTACATGGGATGGAAGGAGTTCTCTCATGTCTCCTGGAACTCTGGCTCTTGTCGAAGTTCCCGTCCTCTCAGCCCCCATAAGAGAAGCATGGTTAGTAATCACATAGGCAATGCCCAAGCTTCTGACCTTCTGGTTAAACTCCTCCCCAGTAACCTAGCTAGAGTAAGATAAAGCAGCCCACTATAAGAGGGACTGTTTGGCCCCCTCCTCACTCTCATTCTCTTGCTCTCTTGCTCTTATTCCTCTCCTCTCCTCTCTTCTCTCACTCTCTTACCCTCTCTCCCTCTTACTCTCTAGCCTTTCTTCTCTCTCTCTCTCTCTCTCTCTCTCTCCTTTTCCCACTTTTCTCCTCTTGGCCATGGCCGATCTCTCTCTCTCTCTCTCTCTCTCTCTCTCTCTCTCTCTTTTCACTTTCTCTCTTTCCCCCTGCCTTTCTATAATAAAGTCTAAAACTTCATAGACTATCTCTGTTCATCTGTGCAGACTATCGCCTGTGTGGGAACCTGCCTTCCTAAGCCCTCTCCCCTGTAACCCCGGGACTACAGCGTGTTGCCCCAGGGCCCCCTGGTTTCGGGGGCTGCCCCTTGTTCACCACCCCGTCCAGTGGCGTCAGTGGCTTAGATGCCCACCCGGGGCCGAGTGGAAAGCCTCTAGCAGCCCTCCCACGTCTGCCTGCCCAGAGCATAGGAGGAACTCTGGCCAGGTGCAGACTATCCTCCCTCTGCGTTCTTTCCCCTGCCCCCTTTTAGTTCCCACAGTCTGTTCTTTCCAATCTCTGCATGTATAGGAGATAGGGAAAGGCTTTCAGAACACGCAGTAGGCAACCTTACATTTTCCAATTCCTTTTCAAGCTTCGGAGAAGTAGCTATTGGAAAACATTTGAGCCACTCTCTTTTATTCACACAGTTACAGACATGTCCATTTGTTTCTGGATCTAATGTGGAAATTGATGTATACTGTTAAACATCCCATCTGTTTTAAACTTTATATGATAAACTAAGGAGTAATAAAACTGATTGCACCTCTGAATATTTTTTCCCCCTTTGGAAGGATTTGTTTTTCTTAACCGCATTATTTTATGAACAACTAACAGTTTACTTCTAAAAGATTCCAATAATTACAATTAGGAATTGCTGAATCTGAAAAACTTTATTAATAGTGTTAAAGTAAAAATATACCCTTAGTTTATTAATATGCAGCAACATCCAGTACGTCTTGTGGTTTATGCTGGAAGTAATTCATGTTAAGCCTAACAGGTCAGCACTATATTGCTGGATCCTAGACAACAACAGAGTTCAGTGGATGAAGCAAAGGTCTCTGCCTATAGGAACTTGTAATTCCAATGGGAAATAATGAAACACAAGAGTACTGCCATGAGAGTAATAGTGTGTTAAAAGGCAAGACTGAATACTGAAGGAGGTGGCAATATAGATAAAGGTTAATTTTATATTACATGCTGATATTTAACCAGTTAAGAGCAAAGGAAAAGAGGGATGGGATGAAGAACTCAGGAAGGGGGAACCAGGAAGGAGGGCAACATTTAGAATGTAAATATATAAAATAATAAAGAGAATGAGAGAAAGAGAGAGAGAGAGAGAGAGAGAGAAAGAAAGGAGGTATGTCCACTCTTTCCATTCCCTTCTCTTCCCTCTCTTTCTAATTCCCCTACCTTCTATCCTCTCTCTCTCTCTCTCTCTCTCTCTCTCTCTCTCTCTCTCTCTCTCTCTCTTCCTTCCTTTAGTTTTGAGTTAATCACCTGTAAAATGGGTATAACCAAGAACATAAGCTTACCATTATGCTACTACTTTAGAAACTAAAGGTTGAGCGCAAATGATGATCACAGAAAATTCTAAAAATAATTTCAATCATTTCTTAGAACTTATAAAATAATAGATATTTACATAAATGAAGGGGTTAAAATGAGGAATCTAACTGTAATCACAATAGCTTAGTAGAAAAAAATACAGGAAGAAAATAGAAAGTTGTGTGCTAATTTAAGAAAAGCCATGCCAGCTTTGATCAAGTCAACACCGATGATTAGGTTTCAATGACTGTGTTTGTCATTCTATGTTTTTTGTTTGTTTTTGTTTTGTTTTGTGTTTTATTTGTTTTTTTTGTTTTTCTTCTTGGAAACTGTGTGCTGACTGGTTTAAATGACTTCTTATGAGTCCAAAAATTCGATATATTTGTGGTATGATATCTTGGATTGAGGTAACTATGTGACATCAGTGTCGCCCTTTAAGAGCCAGTAGAATATATCCATATGTTCATTCATCTCCAGTCAAATGTCTTGAGCCATTCAAGGGTGGAAAATTTTAAAACAAATTTCTGTAAGAAAATATATTATTCAGCCACAAATGGTAGAAAGAAGTTAGAGGCAAAAATAGTGCATCATATAAATATAAGGTAGGGAATTAGTATTTTTACATGAGAACACAGGGGCATTGGACATTAAGGAAATGATGGAAAGGTAGATTTTCTTGCGGTCTGGAGTAACCACTGGTAGACGACAATTTTCCAGTACTTACAAAGAAAGCCTGGATGTATGAGCAGTATCACTAATTCACAGCAGGACTTCAAGCTGCCATACGTGTGAAAAGTGTGAAGATGAAAACGTCAGGATGGGACCTGGCAGATGCTTTTCTGCCTAAGTGCCTCTGTGCTTATGTGCCTATGTGCATACAACAGGAGCCTATGATGGGGCAGAGGAGAACTAGGACACCAGTAGGAAACTGAGGAAGTGTAATTCCAGGAATAATAATGGCACAGTGTTGGATGGTGAGAAGGACTTTTGATGAAGCAGAGGAGAGTGTATATAAGCTGGAAGAATTAGAAATCAGTTTCAAGTCTAGAAACAATGGCATTTTGCATCAGTTTGTCCTGGATTTGTAAAGAGCCTATATATTAATTTAATATACTCTGTTGGTGATAATGAGAATCAATGTTTCTTCTAATGATATTTTTTACACAGGCAATATCTAAAACTTAAAAGGTTCTCTTTTGCTGATGACCATTATGATATATGAAAAATATGTGATACCAATGCATAATATTAGTTGGATATACTCTTTTCTGAATTGTATAAGGATTTTCACACACACACACACACACACACACACACACACACACACACACAGACATACACACACATTATATATTATAAAGACAATAAAATGTCCAATGACATACTACAGTGAGTACTTTTGTAAGCCGTGCATATCATAAAACTTGTTATATGATTTGTGTTTACAAACTTTGTCCTTGTAAGGAAATGCTACATGTTGGTAAATAGGGCCACAATTGCATAGAGAATGCCTTGACTATTGACTTAAATCAATACACACACCGTCTCACACACACACATGGGTGTGTGTGTGCAATATGTATATATAATGTGTTTATATATGTGATGTATATGTTAGTGTGTATAATCAAGAATATTAAAAATGTTCAAGAATCAGTGTAGATGTAAGAGCACAGACAAGAAAAATGGTTTTCATAACTTCACCCTTACCATTTCTTCTTTAAGTGAAAACAAAGTTAAAAAGAATAACCTGTGAATTAAACCGGCCATAGAATGAGCTAATACTCTTTAGCATATATTCTTTTTACACAGGACAAAGTAAATGTTTCATATTAATAGGCATAATTTCCTCATTTTGACCTAATTATTGGACTATGTAATTCCATATTGAAACTAGTAGAAATCATTCTAGTCTGGAAGATTTTGAGATAGCTTGGAATAAGCTCAGTATGAAAGGACATTTATTTGAATTTAAGGAATGTTTTACAACACCAAGATTACTGCTTCATGTGTGTTTATAGTCAAATTCATGCATGTCACACTTAGTCACCCTTTTGCCTCTCCTCCCAACGTCCCTCTGAATGTCATAGGAACACTTGAATGATTTCACTTGTACTGGATAAATGACTAGATGTGAAAGCAAA
This sequence comes from Mus musculus, assembly GCF_000001635.26. Taxonomy (NCBI): domain Eukaryota; kingdom Metazoa; phylum Chordata; class Mammalia; order Rodentia; family Muridae; genus Mus; species Mus musculus. Next base: position 95,548,729 of record NC_000067.6, on the reverse strand, counting down.
TTCAGGAAAAAAAAAAGACATTTATTGCTTGAGTCTTGAATCCAGAGGACATATTTCCTTTGTTACCTAGCAGTGATAGCATTGAGATCAATCAATAAGATGTATTATGGTTTTTTAAAAACTAAGCACTTCACTCACTGATAAGTGGATATTAACCCAGAAACTTAGTATAGTGAGATATAAGGTACAATATGCAAAACATATGAAACTGAAGAAGAACGAAGACCAAACTGTAGACACTTTGCTCATTCTTAGAATTGGAAACAATCACCCATGGAAGGAGTTACAGAGACAAAGTTTGGAGCTGAGACAAAAGGATGGTCCATTTAGAGACTGCCATATCCAGGGATCCATCCCATAATTAGCCTCCAAACGATGGCACCATTGCATACACTAGCAAGCCTTTGCTGCAAGGACAGTGATATAGCTGTCCCTTGTGAGAATAGGCCGGGGCCTAGCAAACACAGAAGTGGATGCTCACAGTCAACTATTGGATGGATCACAGGGCCCCCAATGGAGGAGCTAGAGATAGTATCCAAGGAGCTAAAGAGATCTGCAACCCTATCGGTGGAACAACATTATGAACTAACCAGTATCCCAGAGCTCTTGACTCTAGCTGCATATGTATCAAAAGATGACCTAGTCAGCCATCACTGGAAAGAGAGGCCCATTGGTCAGGCAAACATTATATGCCCTAGTACAGGGGAACGCCAGGGCCAAAAAATGGGAGTGGGTGGGTAGGGGAATGGGGGGGGGGTGACTTTTGGGATAGCATTGGAAATGTAATTGAAGAAAATACGTAATAAAAAAAAACCCTAAGCACTTCAATACTGCAGTTTTTAGATGATCTTACCCACATGTACATCTTAGGTTTTTCTTTCCTTTTTTTTTTTTTAAGAAAAAAATACGTATTTTATTTTATTTTTTTTTGAGAAGGGGCCATTTTGTAACCTTGGCTGAACTTTAGTTACATCTTTTCTTTCAAAACAGCTTCTATACTCATCTATTGTTGTGATTCTAACCTTTAACAGATGAACCATCTCTCCAGCTCTATACTCACCTCTTGTGAATTACCATATATTTCTTCTAAATTTCATTTATTTGATCCCCATTCATTATTCTCCCCAAACTTCTCCTGAAATGACCAATTTTCTTTTTTTTTAAATATTTTTTATTACATATTTTCCTCAATTACATTTCCAATGCTATCCCAAAAGTCCCCCATACCCTCCCCCCACTTCCCTACGCACCCATTCACATTTTTTTGGCCCTGGCATTCCCCTGTACTGGGGCATATAAAGTTTGTGTGTCCAATGGGCCTCTCTTTCCAGTGATGGCCGACTAGACCATCTTTTGATACATATGCAGCTAAAGTCAAGAGCTCCAGGGTACTGGTTAGTTCATAATGTTGTTCCACCTATAGGGTTGCAGATCCCTTTAGCTACTTGGGTACTTTCTCTAGCTCCTCCATTGGGAGCCCTGTGATCCATCCAATAGCTGACTGTGAGCATCCACTTCTGTGTTTGCTAGGCCACGGCTTAGTCTCACATGAGACAGCTATATCTGGGTCCTTTCAGCAAAATCTTGCTAGTGTATGCAATGGTGTCAGCGTTTGGAAGCTGATTATGGGGTGGATTCCTGGATATGGCAGTCTCTAGATGGTCCATCCTTTTGTCACAGCTCCAAACTTTGTCTCTGTAACTCCTTCCATGGCTGTTTTGTTCCCAATTCTAAGAAGGGGCACAGTGTCCACACTTTGGTCTTCATTCTTCTTGACTTTCATGCGTTTAGCAAATTGTATATTATATCTTGGGTATCCTAAGTTTCTGGGCTAATATGCACATATCAGTGAGTACATATTGTGTGAGTTCCTTTGTGATTGGGTTACTTCACTCAGGATGATACCCTCCAGGTCCATCCATTTGCCTAGGAATTTCATGAATTCGTTCTTTTTAATAGCTGAGTAGTACTCCTTTCTGTAAATGTACCACATTTTCTATATCCATTCCTCTGTTGAGGGGCATGTTCTCAGCCTGTTTATTCTTTGTGTAGAGAAAGGCCATTGAGTTGTTTGAGTTAATTTTATATCCAGCTACTTCATTGAAGCTGTTTATCAGGTTCAGGAGTTCTCTGGTGGAATTTTTAGGGACACTCATATATACTATCATATCATCTGCAAAAAGTGATATTTTGACTTCATCTTTTCCAATTTGTATCCCCTTGATCTCCTTTTGTTGTCCAATTGCTCTGGCTAGGACTTCAAGTACTATGTTAAATAGGTATGGAGAGAGTAGACAGCCTTGTCTAGTCCCTGATTTTTGTGGGATTGCTTCCAGCTTCTCACCATTTACTTTGATGTTGGCTACTGGTTTGCTGTAGATTGCTTTTATCATGGTTAGGTATGGGCCTTGAATTCCTGATCTTTCCAAGACTTTAATCATGAATGGGTGTTGGATCTTGTCGAATGCTTTTTCCTCATCTAACGAGATGATTATATGGTTTTTGTCTTTGAGTTTGTTTATATAATGGATTATTTTTATGGATTTCCGTATATAAAACCATCCCTGCATCCCTGAAATAAAACCTACTTGGTCAGGATGGATGATTGCTTTAATGTGTTCTTGGATTCAGTTGGTGAGAATTTTATTGAGGATTTTTGCTTCTATATTCATAAGGCAAATTGGTCTGGAGTTCTCTATCTTTGTTGGATCTTTCTGTGATTTAGGTATCAGAGTAATTGTGACTTCATAGAATGAGTTGGGTAGAGTTCCTTCTACTTCTATTTTGTGGAATAGTTTGTGCAGAACTGGAATTAGATCTTCTTTGAAGGTCTGGTAGAACTCTGCACTAAACCCATCTGGTCCTGGGCTTTTTTTTTTTTTTTTTTTTTTTTTTTTTTTGGCTGGGAGACTATTAATGACTGCTTCTATTTCTTTAGGGGATATGGGACTGTTTAGATCATTAACTTCATCCTGATTTAACTTTGGTACCTGGTATCTGTCTAGAAATTTGTCCATTTCGTCCAGGTTTTCCAGTTTTGTTGAGTATAGCCTTGTGTAGTAGGATCTGATAAAGTTTTGGATTTCTTCAGGATCTGTTGTTATGTTTCCCTTTTCATTTCTGATTTTGTTAATTAGGATGTTGTCCCTGTGCCCTCTACTGAGTCTAGCTAAGGGTTTATCTATCTTGTTGATTTTCTCAAAGAACCAAATCCTTGTTTGGTTAATTCTTTGAATAGTTCTTCTTGTTTCCACTTGGTTAATTTCACCCCTGAGTTTGATTATTTCCTGCTGTCTACTCGTCTTGAGTGAATTTTCTTCCCTTTTTTCTAGAGTTTTAGATATGTTGTCAAGCTGCTAGTGTGTGCTCTCTCCAGTTTCTTTTTGGAGGCACTCAGAGCTATGAGTTTTCCTCTTAGAAATGCTCTCATTGTGCCCCATAGGTTTGGGTATGTTGTGGCTTCATTTTCATTAAACTCTAAAAAGTCTTGAATTTCTTTCTTTATTCCTTCCTTGACCAAGGTGTCATTGAAGAAGAGTGTTGTTCAGTTTCCATGTGAATGTTGGCTTTCCATTATTTATGTTGTTATTGGAGATCAGCCTTAGTCCATGGTGGTCTGATAGGATGTATGGGACAATTTCAATATTTTTGTATCTGTTGAGGCCTGTTTTGTGACGAATTATATGGTCAATTTTGGAGAAGGTCCCATGAGGTGCTGAGAAGAAGGTATATCCTTTTCTTTTAGGATAAAATGTTCTGTAGATATCTGTTAAGCCCATTTGTTTCATAACTTCTGTTAGTTTCACTGTGTCCCTGTTTAGTTTCTGTTTCCACGATCTGTCCATTGATGAAAGTGGTGTGTTGAAGTCTCCCACTAATATTGTGTGAGGTGCAATGTGTGCTTTGAGCTTTACTAAAGTGTCTTTAATGAATTTGACTGCCCTTGCATTTGGAGCATAGATATTCAGAATTGAGACTTCCTCTTGGAGGATTTTACCTTTGATGAGTATGAAGCTTCCCTCCTTGTCTTTTTTGATAACTTTGGTTCGGAATTCGATTTTATTTGATATTAGAATGGTTACTCCAGCTTGTTTTTATCAGACAATTTGCTTGGAAAATTGTTTTCCAGCCTTTCACTCAGAGGTAGTGTCTTTCTTTTTCCCTGAGATGGGTTTCCTGTAAGCAGCAGAATGTTGGGTCTTGTTTGTGTAGCCAGTCTGTTAGTATATGTGTTTTTATTGGGGAATTGAGTCCATTGATATTAAGAGATATTAAGGAAAATTAATTGTTGCTTTCTTTTATTTTTGTTGTTAGAGTTGGCATTCTGTTTTTGTGGCTGTCTTCTTTTGGGTTTGTTAAGGGATTACTTTCTTGCTTTTTCTAGGGCATGATTTCTGTCCTTGTATTGGTTTTTTTTTTTTTTCTGTTATTATTCTTTGAAGGGCTGGATTCCTGGAAAGATAATGTGTGAATTTGGTTTTGTTGTGGAATACTTTGGTTTCTCCATCTATGGTAATTGAGAGTTTGGCTGGGTATAGTAGCCTGGGCTGGCATTTTTGTTCTCTTAGTGTCTGTATAACATCTGTCTAGGCTCTTCTGGCTTTCATAGTCTCTGGTGAAAAGTCTGGTGTAATTCTGATAGGCCTGCCTTTATATGTTACTTGACCTATCTCCCTTACTGCTTTTAATATTCTATCTTTATTTAGTGCATTTTTTGTTCTGATTATTATGTGTCAGAAGGAATTTCTTTTCTGGTCCAGTCTATTTGGAGTTCTATAGGCTTCTTGTACGTTCATGGGCATCTCTTTCTTTAGGTTTGGGAAGTTTTCTTCTATTATTTTGTTGAAGATATTTGCTGGCCCTTTAAGTTGAAAATCTTCATTCTCATCAACTCCTATTATCAGTAGGTTTGGTCTTCTCATTGTGTCCTGGATTTCCTGGTTGTTTTGAGTTAGGATCCTTTTGCGTTTTGTATTTTCTTTGATTGTTGTGCCGATGTTCTCTATGGAATCTTCTGCACCTGAGATTTTCTTTTCCATCTCTTGTATTCTGTTGCTGATGCTTGCATCTATGTTTCCAGATTTCTTTCCTAGGGTTTCTATCTCCAGCGTTGCCTCGCTTTGGGTTTTCTTTATTGTGTCTACTTCCCTTTTTAAATCTAGTATGGTTTTGTTCATTTCCATCACCTGTTTTTCTTTAAGGATTTCTACCTGTTTGGTTGTGTTTTCCTGTTTTTCTTTAAGGACTTGTAACTCTGTAGCAGTGTTCTCCTGTATTTCTTTAAGTGAGTTATTAAAGTCCTTCTTGATGTCCTCTACCATCATCATGAGATATGCTTTTAAATCCTGGTCTAGCTTTTTGGTTGTGTCGGGGTGCCCAGGACCAGGTGGGGTGGGAGTGCTGCGTTCTGATGATGGTAAGTGGTCTTGATTTCTGTTAGTAGGATTCTTGCATTTGTCTTTCGCCATCTGGTAATCTCTGGAGCTAGTTGTTATAGTTGTCTCTGGTTAGAGCTTGTTCCTCAGGTGATTCTCTTAGCCTCTATCAGCAGACCTGGGAGATTAGCTCTCTCCTCTGAGTTTCAGTGGTCAGAGCACTCTCTGTAGGAGAGCTTGCTACAGGAAAGGTACACAGATATCTGGCCATAGGACCTCCCTCCTGGCCGCAGACGAAGTCCCAAAACAGGACCTGTCCCGAAGCTGAGTTGCTTTGGCCTGTCCCAGGAGCTATTAGCTTCTGTATTCTACACTCTCACCTGTGCAGAATATTCTCGGACTGGAATCAAGATGTCTGCAGCCGATGTTCAGGCCAAGTGCTCCCTGCCCAGGCGGACCCCTATCCTTTGGCCGGGAAAGTGGCTATCTGTCTGGGGCCCGAAAAAGGGGCTGCCTTAGAAGCTTTGTGGCTCCTGCCTGTCCCAGAAGCTTTTAGCTTCTGTATTCTGTACTCTCACCTGTGCAGAATACACTCTGCAGGGTCCTGGAACCAAATGTCTGCTGCCGATGCTCTGGCAAAGCTGAAATGACCAATTTCTAAGGAAAAAAAAATGAAGCAGAATATGACATTAACCTCTTTTCAGATGTCCAACTGATCGTGGTATAACACTTAAATATCAATTTCTAATATATTCTTGCATGGACAAAAATATTTCACGATTGTGGTCCACATTGGTTTTCGACAGCAGAATCCACAACTAATAACAACACTTTGGAAGTCTTCACTTTGTGTTAGGTTCATTTTCTCAACTTTCCCCTGTCCTCCTAATCACAGCAACCTGATAGTATCACATCCACGTGCTACAAGAACACAAGTGAACGACTCTGTAGCTCATCAGGCTGGGTTAGTGTAGGTGAAGGTTGAGCTGATGATGTTTTTGTAGAACTTTCCGATTTTTCACCTGGGCGTGTTTTCTACTCTTTATTATGCAAGAGATAGAAGGTGTAGGAGAAATGAGAAGAAATGTTATTTCACACAAATTAGAACACACCTAGACATAATCAATAACCCGAAGCAGTTCTAACATAGGAGAATCCTAGAAAGTTCTGGATAACTTTAGGATATGTCTTTTAGTCTAACTTCAGGCAACCTTGAGTTCTTAGTGTGGACCTCAGAATAGCTCCAGATAGCAATGACCTGATGAGAATGCAAAAGAAGGCTCTCACTTGCTAGGTGTCACTCCTTGGTTAAAACTGACTTGCCAAATCACTTTGGGAGTCATTTAATTCCATCCTGATCAAATTTCACAGGTCTGTGATTCAAATTATTCCACGTTGTCGGCTGCAAGACTTCATCAGGAATGAATTTGTTCTGCCTGGGCTCCTTAGTTAGCATTCGAGCAAGACCTCAGTGATTAGCCAAATCAAAATCTTACAGCACAGTGGCCTCCACATTCACACAAACTCTTTGCAGCTGACTTTTCTAACAAAACACTATACTCTCTTTAATCAAGGGCTAAAACACGTGGTTTTGTTTTTCCTTCAGTAAATAATTGAACTGTGAGCAGAACGAAGATTGTGGAGGAGGGTAACCAGCTCTTCTGACCAAGAGGAGTGTGGCATCTCTCCAGACTCTAATTCCCAGATCCTCTGAGTTCTCCTAGCCTAGCTCTGACTGACTTCAAAGGAGAGAAGTAGAATCCAGATGACCCATAGCTGGACAATATTCTCAAGATAAGCTCACCATGTAAGTCTGCCAAGAAACAGGCAACTTCTCCAAGTAGGAAAATGCCACTTTAGGCTACAAGTCGTGCAAGATGCTGGATACTCACTTCAGGGACCTCTAGAAAGGCACTCGGCTCATTTCCTTAGGCCCCGAGGAAGATTCCCAGTAGCTTTCTTGCTATTTCCTTATATATACTTTTCTTTCTTTTAAGCTCATTGACTGGCATCTTTCCTAGCTTAAGCATGCATACAAGTTGAAAGCTCTGACTTCTTGTTTCATGGATGGTTAGATGTTTATTGTTGTCATTTGCTGGTCCACTAAGCTTTTTGATGAGTTTAGACAGTAAGCAAACGCCTCCTCTTTTCAGTTGAGTAAGTTGGCTGGTATGAAGCAGAGCAGGATGGAAGACTATTTGGATGTCTGGTGTATTTGTTCATGGTTTTGTGATGCTTACCTCTGCTTCAAATACAGCAGTTAATTACAACCTCTGACAAGGCCTTCAAGACTGATTTAGAATGTGTTGTTGCCGGTTCCCTTACACTTCCCTAAGAAAGCTATAATGCATTAATATTGCAGATGTATTTTGATAAAATGCCATGATAGCCCTACTCAGAGCTGACAATTATCTTAGTAAACATTTGTATTCAAAGTTTGATTCTTTTCAGATATCCGCTTGCTAAATATCCATCACAGAAAATAGCAGTGACAATAGTTAAACATGCTCTTTCATAACCAATCCCATTTACTTGCTTTTACTTACATGTGTTCAAACTACATTTTATAGACGTGAAATACAAAGAAAGAGAACACAGCTACCAAGAAGGTAGTGTTACTAACAGAATTATCTTTTCCTGTTATTTCCACTTGTTTTAATTTCACTTAAAATTTTTTTGAGTTTCCTAAATGAATATAGACTTCAATTGCTAAGAAACTTATGCTCTCTTCATATATATATGAAGAGAGCATAAGTATATATATATATATATGGAGAGAAAGAGATCATTTAATCTTGCTTTTACTTACATGTGTATAGATCTTACCTCTTGGCATTGGATACCTATCAGATGATCATTCTGGGAGAAGGCTGATTCTATCTTTCTAAGTAGCCAGTGATTAGCTCTAGCTCTTCATCTGGGGGTTGCACCTTGTGAAATGTCCTGTCTCATTTACATGTCAACTATTGTTATTGTGCAGGTCTTATTTAGGCAACCATAGTATTTCATTGGGACAGCATTCCTGTCATGTTAATAATATATATCTAGTGCCAAGTATCCTGATCATTGGCCATAGATTGTAGAACAAAACTCCCATGGACAGGAATGGAACATCCCCTTTCAAGTTGTTAGGGGAATCCAAGAGATCCCCCAAACAATGCAGGATATTGTCATTGCCCTCAGTTGCTTCCCTGAACTTGCAGGGAAAAGTTTATTGCTGAAGACACTGTACATTTTAGACACAGAACTTCAGAGAACTCAAGGTCAAATAGACCTAGAAACTTCTCCCTAGAGACTAGCTCTCATAGCATTTCAAGACACCATGCAACTTTCAAGGGAGAAAAATCAATCAATATTCTTACATAGCTGAAAAGCCTGATAACCATAGCAAAATATCTGGTGGTGAAATGGTGGCACTTGTCTTAGGAATGCCAACAGCTTTCTAACTAGAGACCAAAACTATCATTAAAGACCAAAACTATCATTATATCAGTCATGCCTGGTTTGGTAAATCTGCCCTTCTATCCATGACTGGAGAGGTCCTAGAGCCTAGAGGAAAACCTACTATTGTTATTTGGCTAAGCCAATATTGTTGTGTCCAGCCAGCGGTTCACATGTCTGGGTTCTGTTCTTGGAAGGCATTTTGGAATCTGGAAGAGAAGAGGGATCTAGGTGGCGTGAGAGAAATATGAAACTAAGACAGTCATTCTGATCAAGGTTCAATTTTAATGTCAGCAAACATGCTTTATAAAGAAAAGGGGAGGCCTGTCCCTGGCCAAGCAAAGTTCCTTTGAAGTAGATAGGTCAGCCTTTTAGTGGGAACTTGAGAAGATAGCAGTTGGGTGCTAACTCCAGAAAATTCTTGGAAGAGAACTGGTTAGGCCTCAGGCAGGTTGGACCTTGGGCAGGTAGTCACACATCAAAAGAGCAGCACAGCAGGTGGCTCAGCTTAAGTGGAGGATGGTCACAGCCAGCCTTGCTAGACTGGAAGGAGGTAACACAATATAATTTCTGTATTCAAATATTTATTTAACCATAAATGTAGCTCTCAGGCTGAATTAAAGAATATCTTTGGTCAGAGACAGAGACTAATCTATTACTGATCAAAATGCAGAGGGCAATTGACTATGGGTGCTTAGTCTTAATAGGTACATATACAATGCCACCTATACCTACAAACCCCAGGATCAGGGAACATCGCAAAAGAGACGGCAAAAAATATTGTTCAAGTCAGCAGATCAGGACATCTGGGATTTTCAATATACCCCTATAAACCACATAAGATTTTCAGCCTTGAATGATGAGATTCAAGTAAAAGAAATATAAGTCTTTAGTATTGGTGTATCTCCCAATCTAAGTAAGCTTAATAACTCACCATTTGAGGTAATATTTGTCATAGAAATCATTACTTGGAAGCATTGAATCATATCAAACCTGAAAAGAAGAAAGTGTCCTATATCTGAGCCCCAGAACTTCCTCTAAAGAGCAAAACCTTCCAGCTGTGTGTCTGCCTTTATGCACTGAGTAAGACATCAAGATGTGGTGGGGAACAAGGTGGAAATGGTCAAGTGAAGATGTTAATTCTTAGAATTTGGAGGTATCTCATTAGTGAGGACTACATTATAAGAGATACATTGGTTGCCTAGAAAATATACTCACACCAAAATGGTCAATAGACTTACTCAAAGTCACCTAAATTTAAAGTAAGACAAGGACACTCTTGCATGTGTAGGATACATGTTATCACCTCAGTAACAGTGACAATTGGAGGTAAATTAAGTTAATCTTGAAATATTGAATTTGTTGTGACAGATCAGGGTAAGCAAATAGAAAAAAAGGATACTGCAAATTGAAATAGCTCAACTAAACCCACATAGAAACAAAGCGATGGCAAAAGCCAGAGAATAATGAAAGCAAAGACATTTGCTGTAAACGGCAGGGATTCTCCAGTCATATTTATGTTTCCAAATCTATGATCACTACCTGCCACCTCACAGACTGAACTCACTGGGCAAATATGTAAGAAGAATTGTTAAAAGCAAGCTAGGAGTCAGATAAACAGCACAAGCAGACTACAGCATGATCAGCCCACATAGAGAAACCTTGTAAAAGAAACCCAGTCTTCTGGGAGCCTCTCCCATCTCAGGTCTCTGGGACTTCCTAAAGATTCCTCCCAATCAGAACCCTGGCAGCTGCAGATTTCCCTTCCTTCTCCTGGCTTTCTGAGTCTCCCTCCTGTCTTTTCCCATACTTTCTCCTCCCATTCCCCTCCCCTCTCTTGCCTACTTTATGTCCTCCCTCTGCCTCCTATGATTATTTTGTCCCCTTTCTAAGTATAATGTAACATCCTTGCTTGGGCCTTCTTTGTTTAAATTATTTGGTCTGTGAGATGTTTCATTGGTAGTCTGTGCTTTATGGCTAAAGCCACTTATCAGTGAGCATATACCATGCATGTCCTTTGGGGTCTGCATTATCTCACTCAGGATGCTATTTACAATTCAGCCAAAATTTGTCCTGTCCAAAAAAAGAAAAAAAAAAAAAAAAAAAAGCAAGGACAAAGACAAAGATGGAGCAGAGACTGAAGGAATGGCCAACCACAACCAATAGCTGACCCAACTTGGAGCTTATCCCATGGGCAAGCACCAATCCCTGACATTATTAATAATACTACGTTATACTCGTAGACAGAAACCTAGCATAACTGTCCTCCGAGAGGCTCTATTCAACAAATGACTGAAACAGATGCAGATACCCACAACTAAATCTTCAGTAGAGGTCAGAGACTTATGGAAGAGTTGGTGGAAAGATTGAAGGCCCTGCAGGGGAAGGGAACCCCACAGGGTGACCAACAGAGTCAACTAACCTGGACCTCTGAGAATTCTCAGAAACTCAGTCTCCATATGGACATTAGAACAACTGGAATGAAGCATGGCATCTATTCCTCAACAAGGCTTCCTTTTCCTACCTGAGTGGGAGAGGATGCTCCTAACCTAGCAGAGACTTGATGTGCCTGGGTGTGGGGAAGCCTAGAGGGGACACCCTCTCAGAAGAGAAGGGTAGGGGGATGGAGGAGTGTCTCAGTGTGGAGGCATTGGGAATGGGGCAGAGCTTGGGATGTAAATAAATAAATAAATAAATAAATAAATATTTACAAAGAAAGGAACACAGTCTCATTGTCTCATTGGGTATTTGGGTAATCCCTAAAGGGTAGAACTTTTCTTAGTGATTTTAAATCTGGTGTATTATTCTGATCTCTTGAGCAACTAGATAGATAGGTAGGTAGGAAGACAGACAGATGAGAGATTGATAGATCGATGTTATAAGTTTACCACTGATGTCTAAATCCTTTGTAATAAATTACAGCCTAATATTTGACTCCCACGCTGCTTCTAATGATCCATCACTCAAGAATGACTGATGGACTTCATGATGGCTTTGATCTATGGCCATCTTCTGCATAGCATTTCATACAGGTACTATAGATGAGTGTGTGTGGGTTACATTGAATTTCCTAACTCTTCTCAGTGGCCCTCCCCCCAACCCCTTTAGAATCTACTGATGTTGTTATCCCTTGATTCTAGCCCATCCCCTACCAGTCAGTGATACGTGTTGATTTCTCAAATTTGTTCTTTTACTTCTTTGCCACAAGTCATGTGGATCAACACTACATGCTCATTAGCTCTAGTGTAATTTTAGTTAGTTGATTTATTTTATTTTATTTTATTTTTTAGCTTGAAGTCTTGTCCTCTAAAGCCTTCTATTTCTCTTTAAGTTTCCTTCCCATGCCAAGGCCCATGTGACTTTCATGTTTGGAAACATTTGCTGATGCCCACTGCAATGGGATACAGAGAAATTTCTCATAGTCACATCCAAGGTTCATGAGCTATATCAGTGTCACCATCCAGCCTCACCTTACCCCTCTACCAGTGATCTAAGACCTGGAACTAGTGCTATGCCTGCCTTATCAGGAACATAAACTCAGAAACTTCACTATTTCTGAAACTTCTTCTTACCGATACATAATATAGCATGACGTTTTAAAAATGAGTTTTCAAAATATGAGAGGAAGAAAATAAAAAAGAAAAGAAAAAGGAAACTGCTTGCTCTTGGTACATTGAATTTTCTTTCTTATTTAGAATAAATTCCTCCCTTTATTCTACTCTCCTGTCACATTATATCCATAGCACAGAACTTAACACAGTATGCCCTACTTTATGGTTAATTGCTTTTAACTTCTTTCTCTCACAGAAGATGGTGATCCATGAGAAGTCAGCTGTCATGATTTAGTCATGACATTTAGACATGTCATTTTAGCTAACATTTATCTATTACTGAGTTTTGTATACAGTATGTAATATAGTACTAATATATATAGTGTAATATAATATAATAATATAGTGTAATAATACTGATCTGGCTTGAACAAAATTGACAACCTCTCTTCTGAAAGTGTTTGAGCATAATTTTCAAAAGCAAATGATTATATCTCTGCAAGCTATTAACTTTGTTTCTAAGCCTATAGTGGATTTGCTGACAATTCAATAGACAAGATCCATTGTCACTTTTAAACATTTTTTTATTGTTGTGCAGTTATGAGAACTTCTCATAAACAACTGTTGGGGATCAAATTTTCCACTTGATCCTATTTATCTGTTAAAGAAAAACCCTAAACGAAAGAATAGTTCATCTGACAAAATTGCATTTTGTCTTTTGAGATTTAATGCAGATTGTGTTGGTCAAGTAATCTGTTTGGATTTAGCCCATGCTTTGTTAGACCTAATGTATTTCTCTTTCTATTTAATAATTATTATAAAGACTTTTGAATACCAGTAAGCTTGAAAAACTTTAAAAACAGCAGACCTTGAAACCTTACCTCTCCCTAGCTTTTCTAGTATATGAAAATCACAATTGTTATTTTTTATTCCCCAAGTTGTACTATGCACCAAGAAAATTTTCTACCATAATAAATAGTAAATGGCTTATGTGGTCACTTTTGCTCAACTCATTCACAGACAAAGAGCACTAATCAATTCTTGCTTTCTTGGGTATATGGATCATTGACCTATGGATCAAAGCTATAGTTGTAGCATTCATTTTTGAATTTCTAATGATTTACAGGAAAATCAGCTTTATAATTTATTTATAAAATATTTCATTAATAGGTCTTCCTATTGTTAAATTATAATCTATATTAAGAAAACAAATAGGTCCTAGTATTATTTTCTTTCAGTAAGGGATGTTCTGTTTGCCCCACCCTCATTTGCCACTTTCTCTGTTACTTTACCTAACCATACCCAGGCTGTTCAAATATGGTAACTAAAATGCAAACTAAATCAGGACTTGTGAAACAATAATTAAGTTGCCTTAATTGTTAAATCAAATCAAGCAAAGATTATACCATCTACTTTGCTAAGAGAAAGTATAACTGATCATAGAAAAATCACAGTAAAGTTATTCCTTATGGAGAAAAGTGAGATGAATCTTACCATCTTAATGCCTCTTGTCAGGTATTGTATTTCTATAAGTATAGCATGGCAAGCAGTGGGATTTAAATGGTCTTTAAGTATTTACTTATTGTGATTCCCTATATAACTCTAATTTGTCAGACAAAGGAGATAAAATCTCTTCTGTGTGTCTGGTTTGGGGGAGAAGGAGAGGTTACTTTTGTATGGATGCTTAGTACTGGTCTAAATATCTTCAAACATTGAAGGCTAAATCTAATGAATTCTACTCTGCTGAAACATTGCTTACATTTCTGTCTTCTACATTTAATTAGTTGTTCCCAAGCAACTGTTTCCTAATCTCTGTATCTTCTCAATGAGCAGTGATCCTGCCCTTCCTAAAATTCACCAGCAGCCTTTCTCTGTCTCGTTGTCTTGTCTTATTTCCCTCCCATAGAGTTCTTAAACTTACATTATATTGAATGCTCTTGCACAGCTTGCACTTAAAAGCTAAGACCTTACTTACACTCTGCCACATGTGAGCTAAAGTTCCCTTGCTCTTACACTATACATAGACAGTATACTCTTTATGGTTTATTCACTACTAGAAGGCATCTCACATCAAAGCAGGGCTTCATCCCTGGGGCTTCGACTATCATCTGGTACAGGAGAGGTCTTTTATAACTCACATGGAGTTCTTAATAAATTATTAAAATTCAGTGCCCTTAACTTCAGAAAAAAATCACAGATTCAAGGAATTTAGTAAACACTGTGAAGTCTCAATACTGAAAACTTAAATGGTCAATAATAACCCAAGAAAACTCTTCAGTATATATGCATATTTTCACACTGTAATTGTGTTTACTGGCAATGTTTGTCCATTTTTGTACTAAAGTATAGAGATACAAACATGGTTAGCATGCCATATTCTTCACATGATGAATGTGTCTACTAAAGAAAGATCAAGAAACAATAAAGTGAGATCAATGACCTCTGAGCAGTGATTAGAGTGTCCTGTGACTCATCCTGGAAAGTGGTGAAGAAACTTCTAATCAAACCAGATAGGAAACCAATACAGATCAAGGAGACAATTATACCAAGCTTGCTTTTGGTGAATTAGGAAGTACACAGAGGTTCCTCAAGATTCAAAGGCAGCTGAAAAGCTGAAAAGCTAACCCCAGAAGCAGGGGATAGGCTTACAAAAGTTGAATGCCCAGAGCTTACTGGGGTAATTGGAAGCAATTCAAGAAGACAGAGAGCCTCTTTACATAACTTGGGGACAGGGCCTTGTTGCTTTTTTCCTGACTTGCCAGGTTTGTTTATTGCCTTGAGTCTCTTCAACTTAGAGGGAGTTACAACACAACAAATACAAAAATAAACAATACTTCAAGAATGCCAGTCTGTGATGTTAAAGAGCTGAACTGAGTTCCTTGAACAATAAAGTCATTGTTTAATACCAGGAGTGAAATTCAAAGTGTCTCTTGCTCAATAGTTTAAGTAACTGTGGTAGTCACTGCAGACAAAGGGAAAAACAGACACTTTAGAAAGTCTTTCTCATCCTTACTAAATATGGACTTCTTAGAAATTCCATTGATACTTATGAATTCTGTCACCCATGCCAGCATGTAAAGTTGTCTTCCTCATCCACGAGATGGGTCTGGTTGTTCCTCCCACTCACAGCACAGAGAATATTCACCCAGTGCCATTTTTACTATAGAACCACCTCTAGGATGGTACTATATCTCAATGATATTTATTTTTAAAGCTTTTCCAGAGATGGAAGTGGGTATTTCCTTTCTATAAGTTATAAAAATGACTAGCTTCTTTAAAAATCATTCTCTCTCTTCAATTGTTGGTGTTTAATGAACAGTCCCAATTAAATTATAGGGAAAAAGAAAATTGATGTTCAAGATCACGGGCCTATTATTTTCCCATGGTAATTTTAAAAAAATCATTTAAAGATTTTAGTCTTGAAAAAGAAATTTAAAATAAATGAAAGAAAACAAACCAAAGGGCAGCCAAGTCAGGATTCAGTTTGCAAAGGTTTTACTGACGTGTATAGGGGCAGTGGATTGTGGAAGAATATTGGTATCAGGAATGGAAAAGCATTGTAGGTTTGATAAATAAATTAAAGGTGGATTCAATGAGGATGTAAAATTAATTGGGTAGGAAATGAAGAAAGAAGCTTGCAGATTCTGAGAGAATATATTGGTAGTTGGTTTGAGGGCTAATATATTTATTTGCAGAAGAGAAGCTAGAAGACAAATGGATTTAGGTAGTAAACAATTATTAAAATTATAAAGTTGTAGAATATCTCAGTTCTAAGTTATATATGCACAGATAGATGTATTTGTGTGTGTATATTTTACATATGACTTACAGATTTGAGAGAAGGATGCATTAAAGACATATATAAGGTCAAAATTTCAACTTTATATAATGTACTGTGTACTTAGTAAAGATTGAAAAGAAACATAACAAAGAAAAAGAAACCAAAGTGCATGCAGATCATGGTAATTAATCTGCTGACATGATCTCTACATAATGATTATATTAAAATAGGCAGTGGATTTTGTTTCCTTGTTTATTTTCTCCGTGAGAATATAGACTCTAAGAGATGAGAGCAAGTCCACTTCTCACAACACAAGCATGTATACACACATAAAGAAATATAAATTGCAACCCCATAGGAAGAACAATATTAACTAACTGGACCACCCAGAGTTCCCAGAGACAAAACCAACAACCAAAGAGTATACATGGAGGGATCCAGGGCTCCAGCCACATATGTAGCAGAGGACGATCTTATCTGACATCAATGGGAGAGGAGGCCCTTGGTCCTGTGGCAGCTTGATGCCCCAGCGTAGGGGGATGCTAGAGCAGTGAGGCAGGAGTGGGTGAATGGGTGGAGGAGCACCCTCATAGAGGCAAAGGGGAGGGGGGAGAGGGGGGTTGCAGAGGAGTAACCAGGAAGGGGGATATCATTTGAAATGTAAATGAATAAAATGATTAATAAAAAAGAAATATGGAATATGTAAGTCCTTTGTCTAAAAATAGTAATGTTGACTCCCACAAAGAGTTATTGAAATATTAGTGTGAAAACTTCCTTTGACAAACAATGATCTTGATTATGTGGCTCTTGTAAATCCCCATATATAGAGTTTTGAAGTTATAGATTAATGTTTGTGGGCAGGAGAACTGATAAAGTATAGGTCATAAGAATGAGGATAAAAGCCAAAGTGACAACATGGGAAAAGACTGGTGTCAAAAAGATTTCATCTTCAATAACAATCAAACAGAGTGATTTGCAACAGATAAGGCAAGTGCTAGCCTAGCAAAAGCTTTATCACAATTCTTCACCAACTGATTAACATACCAGCTGCTATGACTCCACTGTCAGGGTGGTACTCATTTATTCTCTTATCCCCTCAGAGCTAGGCTTAAACACCTGCTCTGTTCCAGGAAGGATGCTGATCCCTCTGGTATAACATTTCAGACAAGAGAGGCCCACCTGTTTCTGAATAAGCAGAATGAAGGTATTATGTTTATAAATACCTTGTAAATGACTGAAAGGAGGTAAGGTACTGCAATGGTTAGGTTTCGTCAACTTGACAGAAAATAGAGTCACCTGAAAAGAGGAAACATCAATTGAGAAATTGCTCCTCTGTTTGGCCTGTGGGTACTTTTTTCAATCGTAGTTGATGGTGAAGGGGCCTGTCCACTGTGAGTGCTTCTGCTCCTGAACAGGAAGACAGTGAGTCTTGGGTTGTCTAAGAAAGCAACCTGAGCAAGTCGGAGAGACCAAGCCAGAAGAGAGCATTTCTCCATGGTTTTTCACTTCAGTTCCTGACCTGAATTCCTGCCCTGACTACCATTTTGATAGAAATGATGTACAGTAAGCTAAAAACAAATCCTTTTCCTCCAAGTTGGTTCATTGTTTTATCATGATAACAGTGAAGCCAATGAAAGAGGTACCACCTAGTCTGTCTTCTAGCTAGACACTTTGAGAAGGTTTCCCGTGAAGTAGCAGCTAGCCTAGGAAAGAATCAGGGGACTCTAGTGACATTGTTTATTTAAAAAAAGGGTGAGAATCTCCAACATCTAGAAATCAAAATGTTTACTCCTCAGGGACTGAGAAGTGTTAATGTCTTAAATCCTGTTTAATGTATTATTTCCCTGGAGAATTATCATGACAGCCGAAAGGTGCCTATATTTTAAAACAATGAGACAGTGAGATTAAGTTATGAACTTGTTACACACTTAACTTTTTTCAATTTAGATTACTAAATTTTATTTGGACATGCAAAACTGGTTGAATGTAGATAGTATCACATAATTTCGGGCATATATAAAAAACAGTAACGGTATTTTAAATTGTGATGTATTTTTTAAAGCATGACTTCAAAGTAATACATTTTATCAGGCCCTACGTCTTCAGCAATGTTATCATAAAAAGAAGATCATATATCAATCCGGAGGATATATATGGAATTGGAAGAGAAACCCCTAGAACTCTCTTCTAATTATTTTATAACATATGCTCTTCGAGTTCTGAAACCATCCAGGTTTTTCAATACTAATGGAACAGAGTGTAGGGGCGACCACTGTAATCTCTATCCTCAGGAGGGAAAGTCAGGAAAATCGTGAATCCCAGGATAGTCTGGGAGATATAATGACAATCTACCTTAAGATAATAATATAAAAATATAATATGATATTCTTGTAGAAAGATCATTCAAACATTGTATATATTGAGATTTTCCTCAATGATTTATTCTGAACATCCTTAGCCAGTTTTGTATTGAGCAGAGCTCATGTTAATAACAGATTGAATAACATAAACTAAATTTCTAGTTAGCATTGCTGAGTTTTATTCTAATCTTCACGAGTTGTTGTAATGTAGCATAAAGTATTTTTCCATCTTCTGTGCTGGTCAGTAAAGAGGGCTAGAAGCCTTTGAGTTTATTCCCAGGCAGATCTGCTATAAACAATTAGGTTCTAATACTCATTAATACCAGAGAGAGCAGAGGATTTGCTGATGGTGGCAAGGGCAATGTTCACCTCCTAAGCACATACATGTAACTGTAGTATGACTTGTATGTGGTCCCTGTAGGAGGACATTAGTACACTCATCTGTGGCTATAGGACGGTATTATATAGCTGATGACAGACAAGGATAAGAACAGAACTCCAGAGAAAGTGTTTAATGAATTAATTTTAGGCTACTCATGGTTTAGTGGTTTGTTTTGATATTTTACTTAGGAAAAAACACAAAGCATCTGAATAGAATTGTTGTGGAGAGCTTTTTTCTTTTTTCAACCAGGTGGAAGTATACATTCTTAGACTAATCCACAGTTTGCAACTCTTGCTGAAACAGACTATCCTCTAATCCACATGCACATTCTTCATGCATATTTTTACAAAAAAAAATGAAACTGTGATTGGGGATATAATAATTCTCAGGAAAATGAAATCTTAGGAATAAATCAAGTGGAAGGAGAAAATCCTACTTAGAACAGATTTGCATTCTTTCTCTAGATACCACTCAACTATTTGAATAATTATGGTGTAGTATTTTGCAACTCTCATTTCTAAGGTAGAAAACTACAGCTTCCTTGAATAATTGATTAGAAATAAGATAATATAAATGTCTATTTTAGACCCTGGTTAAAATCATTAAAGTCATATATGACATTTGTAGCGAATAAAAATTTCCTGTATGTAGAAAACTCTAGTTTCCCTGAAATTCGGTTGATGACTAACTTCCCTGTGGGCCTCAACAGGGAAGCAAGCACCTAAAATCCACTTACCATTTCTAATTAATTAAAAATGCTCGAGCTGGCCGACTTCTGGAGTGCATCCTCATTGCTTACAGAACAAGTGTGTAAACAGCACATTGCTGAAATGGTTTGGTTTGTGTTATGCATCACCATGGCTCATTAGCCTTATTTGTCATGTCAATGCAACACTCTCTTGCTCACTTCTGCCACCTTCGAAATGATCAGAGTAACAATGATGCAAGTCAGCAGTAGAAAATTACTTCATCTTCTACTTCCTCAGTTCTCATGCAGTGAAGCGTCTACAGTCATCAGTAATTGAGACTGTGATTACCTCCTGAAGAAACTCTATGTTAGGAGAATCAAGAACATAACCACATCTTCACAGCAGATTTTTTTTTTAAATACACAAGCTTAAATGAAGAAAAAAAGCTTTCTGATTAGTTATTCATATAAGTTTGAAATCATGAGAAT
This sequence comes from Mus musculus, assembly GCF_000001635.26. Lineage (NCBI taxonomy): Eukaryota > Metazoa > Chordata > Mammalia > Rodentia > Muridae > Mus > Mus musculus. Next base: position 95,528,662 of record NC_000067.6, on the reverse strand, counting down.
TAAGAAGTTACAGATTAGTAAGAGAAGATGACTCTGTAAGAAAATTGAACTTTTAAAATGTTACCACTAGAAAGTCTTATTAGCTAGACTTCAGCTGATTTTTACTGATAGCAACTCATAATATCTTATTACTTATTTTATTGATGGAAAAAGCTAATAAAATGCTGAAGGGTAAATTGTGGAGAAACACAGGAAAGCTAAAGTCTTCCTTTTGTAAGTAAGTTTAATATTTTCAGAAAAATGATTTGTCTCTGTACATATAAAAATTTTGCCATAGATAATAATGATTTGAGAACACACAAATGTCCTCTATGTATCAGACACAAAGAAAAACACTTTATATGTATGACACCAGGTCCTTTTACTTACATGGATTCAGCCACTTTTACAAGTATGGAAAGGGACACATAGTAATTACAGGTTTTATTGATGGTCAAATGGTTAGTAATTATTAGAATCAGGATTCAGGTGTCTAAAAGTCTGTTGTTAGACTACAGCTAATGTCTTAGTCAGGGTTGTATTCCTGCACAAAACATCATGACCAAGATACAAGTTGGAGAGGAAAGGGTTTATTCAGCTTACACTTCCACATTGATACTCATCACTGAAGGAAGGGCAGGAACCTGCATCAGCAGAAGCTGATGCAGAGGCCATGGAGGGATGTTGTTTATTGGCTTGCTTCCCCTGCCTTGCTCAGCTTGCTTTCTTACACAACCCAGGACCACCAACCCAGGGATAGTACTACCCACAATGGGCTGGGCCCTCCTCCCTTGATAGCTAATTGAGAAAATGCCTTACAGCTGGATATCATGGAGGCATTACCTCAAGGGAGACTCCTTTCTCTATGATAACACCAACTTGTGTCAAGTTGACATACAAAACAGGTCAATACAGCTAAGTCATATGACATATTGAAACAATATGGAGAGGAGGATAAATGTTAGTTCCCCCTACCTTTATCCCTGGAGTTTTGGGATACATGGATCTGAAATTCAGAGTTTAGGGGTTATGAAGTTCCGGGATAGGACCTAAGAGCTTGAGAATGATAGATAACACTACAGATTGAGCTTCAAAAGAAGACCCTTCTATTGACTTAGATCTTAGTACAAAACAGAAAATAAACACTGTAGCATTATGGGTTAATCATCTGCTCTGCCACAGGACATGGCTGCTCGGGGAAGCAGGACATGGGAGTTGACCGTGCTTAACCCATGCCTCCATCCATGATAAACTCTTGTGGGCTCAAGGTTGTGTGGATTTTGTGCAGTTGACCACAGCTAAAAGCACATCCCTAAGGGCAACAGGAAGGCATCCCCAGATATTGTTTTGCAGCACGCCATCCATCCTTGGCTCTCTCTCCTATCCTTCCCATTCTCCTCCCTCAATATTCCTCAAGCCTTAGAGAACAGGTCCCACTCAAAATTCATGGAAGCATCTGTAACTATACTAAATGCTCACACACAAATGAAAAAAAAAGTAGCAGGGAGAGAAGCAGTTTGAAAGGAGCGACAGGGGATGAGAGACAGATGTGAACAACAGTGAAAATGTATTATATGCATATATGAAAATATCAAAGAGTAAAATAGTAGAAGCTAATTTTAAAGTGGCAAATACAAAAATAAACATTACAAGAGTCAGAGTTCTTAGGATGAAGTCTTCTTGTAGGACGTTTACATGCCATCCTATTTCTGTCTTGAACTTACCTCAGGAAGACCCTAACACATATAGCATCATGTCAGCTTCATATGTGGGCATTTAATCCTCAGGCTCTTATTCTTACCCTGAGGAGTCACTTACTCTCCTTCTCCCTATGGCATTATTATTATTATTATTATTAAGCATAATATTATATAAAACAGAGTAATATTGTATTTTGAAATGCAATCTAAGCATTAACACACTCATTTGAGATAACGTTTACCAAACTGACTCTCACTTTTATTTTTGATTCTGAATTTATTAATAAAGAATAATCATGTCCATGCATTTTAAAATCAGATTTTGGACAGATTCAGGATGCTGCATTAAATACTACTTTAGACAATGTCCTTCAGAGCACATGCCAACTACAGCTGCAAGCTGCCAGTGTTCGGACCATCAGACCAGGGACATTGCTCTGAGCCAGCAGCAGTTCTTTTCACAAACTTTGCAAAGGAGTGAGACTTGATCTTGGTGCTAAAGAAAGTCAAGAGTCTGTAGATTTTTTTTTCCAAAACTAGATTTCTTTTCCCCCAAGTTAACTGGGATTAGAATTAAGCACATGTTTACTGTAGCCCTGAAACATTTGGAGATTACTGCTACTCTGTGTTTATTTATTTATTTTTCACTTTTATATTAAACTTGGCAAAACTACTCAAAATGTTTCACAGGTTAGAGGTCATGGACTATGAGGAAACTTTTCACCCATTGGAGCTTCCCCCCTTACCTTTCCTCCAAGTATCCCCATCTCTTCTTCTCTATGCCCCCCCCCTTTCTCATCAGAGACAGGGAGACCTCCCATGGATATCAACACATGTTAGTATATCAAGTTGTAATATGACTGGGCACATCTTCTTCTACTGAGACTAAACAAGGCCGTTCAGTTTGGGGAAAAGAATCCAAAGGCAGGGAACAGTGTGAGTCAGAGACAGCCCCTGCTCATGCTGTTTGTGATCTCACATGAGAACTATATATATATGTATATGTTACATATTTGTAGGGCAACTAGGTCTGTACCATGCACGCTCCCTGGCTGGTGGTCTAGTCTCTGTGAACACCAGTGTGGCCAGTTTACTTGATTCTGTAGGTTTTCTTGTGGTGTCCTTGACCTCTCTTGCTCTTTCAATCTCTCCCTGCCTCTACCATTCACAAGATTCCCTGAGCTCTACCTAATGGTTGGCCCTGAGTCTCTACATCTGTTTTTATCAGCTACTGGTAAAGCCAGTCAGATGATTGTTACAAAAGTCTTCTGTCTGCAGCTATAGAAGATTATTAATAGTGTTGGGGGTGGGCTCTCTTTCATGGCATGCAAATAGATCCATATTTATCACCCTGCACAAAATTCATGTCCAATCGAATCAAAGATCTCAACGTAAAACCAGATACACTAAATCTTAGACAAGAAAAAAAGTGGAGAGTAGCCTTGAACATATTGGTACAGAAGACAACTTCCTGAATGGAACACCAACAGCTCAGAGACTAAGAACAAAAAGTAATGAATAGGACCTCATGAAACTGAAAAACTTCTGTAAGGCAAAGGACACCATTAATAGGAAAAAACAGCTGTCTACCAAATGGGAAAAGATCTTTACCAACCCTACATTTCACAGATGGCTAATATCCAAGATACAGAAAGAACGCAAGAAATTAGACAGCAGCAAACCAAACAACCCAGTTTAAAAATAGAGTAGAGCAAAACAGTGTTCTCAAAAGAAGAACCTTTAATCCCCAGAAGCATTAAAGAAATGTTCAACTTTTTTAGTAATCAGGGAAATTCAAATCAAAAAGACTCTAAGATTCCATCTGATACCCATCGGAATGGCTAAGACCAAAGAGTCAAGTGACAATAGATGCTGGCAAGGATGTGGAAAAAGAGGAACACTCCTCCATAGCTGGTAGGATTGCAATCTGTTACAACTACTCTGGAAATCAACCTGGCGGATCCTCAGAAAATTGCAAATAGTTCTACCTGAAGACCCAGCTATACCACTTCTGGGCATATATCCAAAAATTCTCCACTATAAAACAAGAACACATGCTTCACTATGCTCATAGCAGTCTTATTTGTAGTAGCCAGAAACTAGCAACAACCAAGATGTCCTTCAACTGAAGAATGGGTGCAGATAATATGGTACATTTTCCTAATGCAATACTACTCATTAATATCAATGAAATTACTAATTTTTCAGGCCAATGGAGGGAACTAAAAAATGTTATCCTGAGTGGGGTAACCCAGACCCAGAAATACCCTCACGGTATATACTCACTTATAAGTGGATATTAGTATAAAGCACAGGATGACCATTCTACTATCCACAGAATCAAAGAAGCTAAATAACAAGCATGGCCCAAGGGAGGATGCTTAAGAAGCCCTAAGATTCTAAAAGAGGATCTAAGAAGACCACGCAGGGTGAATATGAGTTTCTAAGTAATTTTTCTGAGTCTCTGAGACACAGAATTACATATGTAGTTCTTATAGGAGTGCTATGTTTTGATCGATATGACTGTACTAAGTAGATGAAGTTTTGAAGCATTATTAAGGTAAAAACACCCAAATACGCCTTTAGCCCAAGAAATAGACAAAACTCACTTCTGGTAATTAAACTAATCTAAGACTAACTAAAGCTGAACTAATACTATATAAGCATACAAACACGGCAGCCAAAGACACAATTCCATGTTGAAAATGGTTTTATAACAATTTGAACTAAGTTAAACATCTAAATGTAAGGCTTTGTGGTTTATTTTTTCTTTTATCTAAATCAAAGCAAAACTACATATATATATATATATATATATATATATATATATATATATATATACATATATGTGCAGTAATTTGTAAAACATATATGTATATACAGGCAATAATTTGTAATATATATGTATATATATAGGCAAATACATATAGGCAAAACTTATAGACAATAATTTGTGAAAAAATATTAATTCTATGCTGTATTATATGTCTCTTTGAAGTTGCAATTTAGTACAACCAATAATTATCTAGTGATTGATTAAGACACTTGTTTTATAGATAATAGAAACTTTGGTATTTACAATAACTGAGTCAAAATGTCAACTTTAGCACACAAATTGTAATATATGTTGAAATAGTGAAAGATAAATACTTCCTACTTCCAAACCCATGGAGTAATTGGTACATAAGAGAAAGGAGATTATTAAGCATAAGTGAAGAAGTATCATTTAAGTATAATTAAACATAGAGATCCGCATTGAAACACACAGGCTAGTGTTGATTCTTTTACTCATCAAACTTATCTAAATGTATCAGAAAGTATCTTTTTCATGCTGTGACATGGTACAATGATGTTAAAAGTATAACTATTCAAATTTACAGGGTAGCTAGAATCCTATAGGACTCTAGTATAAAGGATAGACTCCACACTTTGTAAGATAAAGCAGCCAATTTAATTAAATATCACTTAAAGACCTTTCTTTGAAGACCACCCTCTTTATCTTTAACCTGCCCTTCCCCCTAGGTGCATGTGTCTGAATTGCACTTTGATGCCATGTGTGATAAAGGTCACAACTGATGAACATGCTCTGCTGCTTATCCTACATCACACAGGCCTCCTGTTTCTGAACAACTCCCTCAGCAAAAAGAGAACAATTGGATTTATTTATCCAATTTTAAGTTTATCTAGCAGTACAATGTAAAATTCTATAAAGGACAAAGAGGACTGGTCAAAATGATCAGCCATGCCAAGTTCAAAGAGATCACGTATTGACAGCTGTTTTTCTTTCTCCAGAATATGTCACACTTCTTTAAAATGGTTGAAACACAAGGCAGAGATTTAAATTACCCAAAACAAAGCTTTTGATTTAATTTTTGGCATGTTTTAGAAGAATTCATCGCCAACGGATTTTGAAGGCAGAGAGAAAAGATTATACCTAAATGCGTGGGCTAAATATGTCACCCATTTGACTATTAAATACTTGTAGCATTCTGACCCTGTTGCTAAGATCAAATAAGAAATGGTGATGGGCACCAGACTTAAATTTAGGATTTAAATTCAAACATTCAGCCTTGTGCCCCTCCTTGTTGGTATCTGTTCCCGGTAGAGATTCTCACTAGAGTCCACATAATGTTACCTCTAGAATGCCTGGGCAACATGTTTCTTTACAAAAGTCACACAGTAACAGTGATAAAAAGATTCAGTCCTTAAAACAATGTTGCTCCTCACTTTTTACATTCCCTATGAAGAAATATGCTCCTACTGAGGTATGATCAGAAAAGAAACCAGACAACAGCTATGTCTCTGGAACTCCCAGAAGTTCCTATAATATACTTGCTGGAGTTTTCTGACTTTTTATATTCCAGGCATAAAACCAATGATTATACTTGGCTTGATTTCCTAGTATTTCCTCCCAAAACACCACTGCTGTCTTCATACAAATGTATACACTACCGAATTTCACTGAAATATTTTTTAAGGTATAAAAGATAAATTTTTATCTGTCATTTTATTTATTTAGTTTTCTCTCTCATTTTTATAGCATCAGCAGAGTAGGTATATAGTAATGTTGGTGGTGGCGTGCAGTTCTTTCCTAAAGCACATGATGTAGTCTGACAACACACATCTTTGCCATTATTTTTCGATGAAACTTCAGATTAATTTGCCAGCTATTCAACTTTATCTCCTGGCTCCAACTTATTTTCTTCCCACTCTCCTCAGAAGCAGTAAGATTTACCCAAGGCAACCTTTCCACGTTGTAAATACTACTCAACACGTTCTTCACTTTTGTAATCTCCATATGGTCCTCATTTTCCCAGTTTATCTGTAATTTACTTCTTGATTGCTATGATATTATGTAGCATGTTATTTTCTTCCCCTGTTGCTGTAACTAAACACAGTGACAAAAATCAACTTAAGAGCAAAGGGATTTTTTTCCTGCATCCTAGTCAAGAAACAGTCAATTATAGCAGGAAAATCGAGTCATTGGGAGACTGAAGCAGCTGGCCACATTGCAGTCTCAGTCAAGCAGTAAACAATGAATCCATGCTAATGCCATTGCCTTTCTCCAAGTATATAATCCAGGATCCACTGCTTAGTGAATGTTCCAATCCACAATTACGGTGATCTTTCTATATCAGTTATCATAATCAAGACTGTTATAATCGACAGGCATAACCAGACATTCATTTACCAGATGATTCTAATGTCTGTCAAAGTGAGAACTAACATTAGTTATCATCAGTTTCTGTATTCTCTAACATATTGAGTCCATAGAATTTTTGTGGTAGCATTACAATAATCTATAAACATGTTATAAACTAAGAGCCTTGACTGACTCCTAGGTCTTCTTTGGCTATGCAATATCTGTTTGTACTTTCTACTTTTTCTCAAGTTGTTTGTATCTTGAGGAATAATGGTCTGAAATCCGAGATTAAAATGCACTCATTTTCTTAACCAAAATAATAATCCATGCAACTTTTACATTCCAATGTAAATTAGAATGGAGTGAAGAACAAAGAATATTCCCATGGTTAGTAAAATTACATTGATATAAATATTAAAATTTGATATACACTTTCCCCCAAGACTTTCCTTAAACATTAATCTTCTTGAAAACTCTCTTTTAAAGCAATCTTTTTAGAACAGTCTCTTTAAAACCTTTGGATTTTTTTTATTATTATTCTCTCTGTCATCTTTTATCAGGTTATTTTAAGAAATATCAACTTAATCTTGAAAGTTTAATCAATACTTTGCAGAGTAAAATATTTTATTTAAAAACCATGAATTATCAAAACATTTTCCTCCCCAGGCAGCTGCTTTGAGATATAAATGACAATAGATGCTCTGAATATTGTAGATATCAGGAATATATCAGACACCCTGAAAATTCTTTTATATGCACATAAACTGTAAATCATAATATACAAATCTCTTTATTTGAAAGGGGAGATTTTCCTCGAAGGAATAACTGTTCTCAGTTACACTTGACATTCATTCCTGTAGAAGCTGCTGAGAGTGGTGAAGAGGAAAATGGAACCAGTGTGTACTTATATAACAATCCTTTTCTCTGAAAATATTTGCCTCCTCCCACAAAAGGTAAATTGTCACGTTAATATATTTTTGTAGTTAAATGGCATCCACAATTAAATGTTTTAGGAATATAATTAGCCTTGTTTAGCACTAAGACCCAGTTATTTTTCAATATGTTTTAATCTGTGTGGGAAATTTAGAAATATTTTCTTGAAGGTAAACACTTTAGTATTTACAATTAGGATAGATGTAGTCCCTGGCAAAATACAAAGACACAGACACAGACACACAGACACACAGACACACACACACACACACACACACACACACACACACACACACACACACACACACGTCAGGTTTTAGTAATTGAAATATAATGGATCAATGCTTTATGTCCTAAACAATACATCATTCCAGGGGAGTTGGTCTATAAGTATAAGATAAAGTACTAGGCAGAACGTGGCCTCTCCCTTCAAGACTCCAGTAATGTGTGCAAGTGATTAAGTTTTAACTGATGTAAATCCAAGACAGTTTGATAATTTTTTCTGTTTGTGTCCTGTGCACATCATTCATTGCATATGTACCACACTCCATCAGCATCGTGTTTGCAAGCTTGTTTTCTAATTAGAGCTTCAGTTTCTTTTAAACAAGGGTGTTTTCCCTTTAAACTGTATCACATAACATAGTTTGCATTATAACAAGCCCTCAAAAGTTCCCTAAATGTGTGCATGAAAGAAAGCAATAACCATACCCTTAACTGTCTTTTAAGAAAGCATTGAAATACTAAGTGTGAAATGTAGTATAAGGGAAAGCATCACCCAGGAGATGACCTTCAACTTGTATTTTTGAAGGATGATGTGAATTATGCTCACCTACAGTAAAAGCTCAATAGATTTTTTTTTAACTTTTTTCAGGATGCATTTAGTTAAATTGCTTAGAGTGCCCAAGCAACCCAAAGACAGCTTGTCAAAACAGAGTAGAAATTACATAGGGAAATATGTTGAAGCTCAAACCAGTGAAACTGTACATACTTTTCATGCAACGTAAACAAGAATTTATGGGCACTGTAGACTAAGATGTTACTGACCTTTCCCTGATTTCTGTGTGCACAGCTGGAATCTGGATGAGGAGGTGATGCACCTAACGCTTTAATAGTGCTCGGAAGGTGAGCCAACAGACTTGCAGCAGTGTGTCATGTGGTTGACAGCTCTTGTCACATATTTGGAGCTTTGAGGATGGTACCTGTCACTGGTCCTCTGCTTGCTTCATGCTTTTACTGTAGGGGGCAAGTTATCCCGATGAGTCTCCAGATATCTCCATGCTGAGAGCTGAGTGACTCATGAAGAAAGCTTGCCTAAAATAGGAAATAGACATGTCAAGGCATTATTATGGTCAATTTGCCTTAGAGTGGGCCAAAGAAACTAGATCTCCTGTGAAATAAGCCATGGCCACAGATTTACTGTTCTTAATGGCACTTTTGAGTGTGCAGCCCCTGGAGTGCTCCATCCAATAATGTGCACTGACTAGTTTTAAGCCAAAGTCTCAGAGTTGGTCATAGAAGGAAGATTTGGAATGTCACAAATTTAATAGTGCCTTCTTTTTCTTTATTAGAGTCATTCCAGTGGTAATGTTTGGTACACTGTACTCAGCGTGCACTTCTACCTCTATTTCAAGGTATGCTGCATATTACCACAAAATTAAAAATATATACACTTACAAAGAATTGTATTATACAAGGTGTGGAAGGAGCAATCCTCATGGAAAAAGCATTATTTTAGTGCCAGTAAGGAGAGTGATTATGCTTTCATTGCATTCTATATTTGGCAGACCACACTTGAATTATTTACTTTATAGTACAACTAATAATTTAAAAGGACCCAAGACTAAATGGATTTTTCACAGAGAAGTTCAGCTTCACTTGAGACATGTGTGGATGGTGCATGAAGATATATAATGTTGCTGTGCATATCAAGCTTAGACCAGAAAAGGGGAGGGCATATCTCCTAGTAACGTCAGAAGCTACACCCAAGAAGTCTCCCCAAAATAACTGCTGAAACATGAACTGAAAACGAACAACAATAAACGTGTCAAAGTGGACAGGGGAAAGACCTTAAGGCTTTAACCCTCCACAAAGAGCTAAAGGCACATAAGGAATCCTGAGAGCAGAGGAAATCCTCCTCCTCATGGAAGAGCACACCAGCTGCTTAGCAAAGACTAAATGGCTGGCCCGGAAAACATGCATACAAGTGACATTACAAAGACACAGTAGGTAATAGTTAGGAATATATGTGTACATTCCTCTCTCTCTCTCTCTCTCTCTCTCTCTCTCTCTCTGTGTGTGTGTGTGTGTGTGTGTGTGTGTGTGTGTGAGAGAGAGAGAGAGAGGGAGAGAGAGAGAGAGAGAGAGAGAGAGAAACATGCATGAAATGAATGATACTAAATGGGAAAAAAGAGGTCATAAATTTGAAAAAAATCAAGGCAGGCTTTATGTATGAGATATATGGGAAGGTTTGAGAAGTGAATGGGAAGGAAAAATGATATAAGTATAATATCAAAAATAAAAGAATAGCCAAATGATTATCATACAGAAAATAAAGTAAACCTCATGTTTTGTTAAAATTTGAGCAAAGCTTAAAGCAGTCACTATGTTTTATATATATATATATATATACACATGTATGTGTACACACACATGTACACATATATAAAAATAATAATTAAAGATCATGAATTTTGGAGAAGTATATAGGACAAATTAGATGGGAGAGAGGCAGGGACAGGTGTATTTATTTGTGATGCTCTTAAACATATAAAAATTTATTAAACAAGAAAAAGAGATCTTCAGCTCCAGACAGCCGGCCACCTTCCTGGTGAGAGCACGGGGGTCTGCCTGGCCTGAGAGGTTTGTGGCACAGGCGCCGGCGGGAGCCTTCTTGGCTCCGGGACTCCGCGGAGGGCAGGCTGCACGGGTGACCGTGTGGAATACAGAGTGCCAGCCGTTTCTGGGACGGGCGAGAGAGTCGCAGAGCTTCTGGGCGGCGCCATCTTCAGCTCCAGACAGCCGGCCACCTTCCTGGTGAGAGCACGGGGGTCTGCCTGGCCTGAGAGGTTTGTGGCACAGGCGCCGGCGGGAGCCTTCTTGGCTCCGGGACTCCGCGGAGGGCAGGCTGCACGGGTGACCGTGTGGAATACAGAGTGCCAGCCGTTTCTGGGACGGGCGAGAGAGTCGCAGAGCTTCTGGGCGGCGCCATCTTCAGCTCCAGACAGCCGGCCACCTTCCTGGTGAGAGCACGGGGGTCTGCCTGGCCTGAGAGGTTTGTGGCACAGGCGCCGGCGGGAGCCTTCTTGGCTCCGGGACTCCGCGGAGGGCAGGCTGCACGGGTGACCGTGGGGAATACAGAGTGCCAGCCGTTTCTGGGACGGGCGAGAGAGTCACAGAGATTCTGGGGCGGCACCATCTTCAGCTCCAGACAACCAGCCACCTTCCCGGCAAGAGCCACAGAGCTTCTGAGGCGGCAACATCTTCGACTCCAGACAACTGGCCACCTTCCTGGCCAAAGCAACACAGCTTCTGGGAAAGATCCTGTTTTGGGCCTTCACCTTCAGCCAGGAGGAGGTCCAAACACCAGATAACTGTACACCTTCCCTGAGAGAGGAGAGCTTGCCTACAGAGACTGCTCTGACCACTGAAACTCAGAGAAGAGAGCTTGTCTCCCACGCCTGCTGATAGAGGGTAACAAAATCAACAGAGGAACAATCTTTTAACAAAGACAACTATAACAACTAACTTCAGAGATTGCCAGATGGCGAAAGGTAAACGTAAGAATCCTACTAACAGAAGCCAGGACCACTCACCATCATCAGAACCCAGAACGCCCACTTCGCCCAATCCAGGACACCCTAACACACCTGAAAAGGTAGACCTGGATTTAAAAGCATATCTCATGATGATGGTAGAGGACATAAAGAAGGAATTCAATAACTCACTTAAAGAAATACAGGAGAACACTGCTAAAGAGTTACAAGTCCTTAAAGAAAAACAGGAAAACACTGCTAAAGAGTTACAAGTCCTTAAAGAAAAACAGGAAAACACAACCAAACAGGTAGAAGTCCTTATAGAAAAACAGGAAAACACATCCAAACAGGTGATGGAAATGAACAAAACCATACTAGACCTAAAAAGGGAAGTAGACACAATAAAGAAAACCCAAAGTGAGGCGACGCTGGAGATAGAAACCCTAGGAAAGAAATCTGGAACCATAGATGCCAGCATCAGCAACAGAATACAAGAGATGGAAGAGAGAATCTCAGGTGCAGAAGACTCCATAGAGAACATCGGCACAACAATCAAAGAAAATGGAAAATGCAAAAAGATCCTAACTCAAAACATCCAGGAAATCCAGGACACAATGAGAAGACCAAACCTACGGATAATAGGAGTGGATGAGAATGAAGATTTTCAACTCAAAGGACCAGCAAACATCTTCAACAAAATTATTGAAGAAAACTTCCCAAATCTAAAGAAAGAGATGCCCATGAACATACAAGAAGCCTACAGAACTCCAAATAGACTGGACCAGAAAAGAAATTCCTCCCGACACATAATAATCAGAACACCAAATGCACTAAATAAAGATAGAATACTAAAAGCAGTAAGGGAAAAAGGTCAAGTAACATATAAAGGCAAGCCTATCAGAATTACACCAGATTTTTCACCAGAGACTATGAAAGCCAGAAGAGCCTGGACAGATGTTATACAGACACTAAGAGAACACAAATGCCAGCCCAGGCTACTATACCCAGCCAAACTCTCAATTACCATAGATGGAGAAACCAAAGTATTCCACGACAAAACTAAATTCACCCATTATCTCTCCACGAATCCAGCCCTTCAAAGGATAATAACAGAAAAAAACCAATACAAGGACGGGAACCACGCCCTAGAAAAAAACAAGAAGATAATCCCTTCAACAAACCTAAAAGAAGACAACCACAAGAACAGAATGCCAACTTTAACAACAAAAATAACAGGAAGCAACAATTACCTTTCCTTAATATCTCTTAATATCAATGGACTCAATTCCCCAATAAAAAGACATAGACTAACAGACTGGCTACACAAACAGGACCCAACATTCTGCTGCTTACAGGAAACCCATCTCAGGGAAAAAGACAGACACTACCTCAGAGTGAAAGGCTGGAAAACAATTTTCCAAGCAAATGGTCTGAAGAAACAGGCTGGAGTAGCCATTCTAATATCGGATAAAATCGACTTCCAACCCAAAGTTATCAAAAAAGACAAGGAGGGACACTTCATACTCATCAAAGGTAAAATCCTCCAAGAGGAACTCTCAATTCTGAATATCTACGCTCCAAATGCAAGGGCAGCCACATTCATTAAAGACACTTTAGTAAAGCTCAAAGCACACATTGCACCTCACACAATAATAGTGGGAGACCTCAACACACCACTTTCATCAATGGACAGATCGTGGAAACAGAAACTAAACAGGGACACAGTGAAACTAACAGAAGTTATGAAACAAATGGACCTGACAGATATCTACAGAATATTTAATCCTAAAACAAAAGGATATACCTTCTTCTCAGCACCTCACGGGACCTGCTCCAAAATTGACCATATAATTGGTCACAAAATAAGCCTCAACAGATACAAAAATATTGAAATTGTCCCATGTATCCTATCAGACCACCATGGCCTAAGACTGATCTTCAATAACAACATTAAGAATGGAAAGCCAACATTCACGTGGAAACTGAACAACACTCTTCTCAATGATACCTTGGTCAAGGAAGGAATAAAGAAAGAAATTAAAGACTTTTTAGAGTTTAATGAAAATGAAGCCACAACGTACCCAAACCTTTGGGACACAATGAAAGCATTTCTAAGAGGGAAACTCATAGCTCTGAGTACCTCCAAGAAGAAACGGGAGAGAGCACATACTAGCAGCTTGACAACACATCTAAAAGCTCTAGAAAAAAAGGAAGCAAATTCACCCAAGAGGAGTAGACGGCAGGAAATAATCAAACTCAGGGGTGAAATTAACCAAGTGGAAACAAGAAGAACTATTCAAAGAATTAACCAAACGAGGAGTTGGTTCTTTGAGAAAATCAACAAGATAGATAAACCCTTAGCTAGACTCACTAGAGGGCAAAGGGACAAAATCCTAATCAACAAAATCAGAAATGAAAAGGGAGACATAACAACAGATCCTGAAGAAATCCAAAACACCATCAGATCCTTCTACAAAAGCTTATACTCAACAAAACTGGAAAACCTGGACGAAATGGACAAATTTCTGGACAGATACCAGGTACCAAAGTTGAATCAGGATCAAGTTGACCTTCTAAACAGTCCCATATCCCCTAAAGAAATAGAAGCAGTTATTAATAGTCTCCCAACCAAAAAAAGCCCAGGACCAGATGGGTTTAGTGCAGAGTTCTATCAGACCTTCAAAGAAGATCTAATTCCAGTTCTGCACAAACTATTTCACAAGATAGAAGTAGAAGGTACTCTACCCAACTCATTTTATGAAGCCACTATTACTCTGATACCTAAACCACAGAAAGATCCAACAAAGATAGAGAACTTCAGACCAATTTCTCTTATGAATATCGATGCAAAAATCCTTAATAAAATTCTCGCTAACCGAATCCAAGAACACATTAAAGAAATCATCCATCCTGACCAAGTAGGTTTTATTCCAGGGATGCAGGGATGGTTTAATATACGAAAATCCATCAATGTAATCCATTATATAAACAAACTCAAAGACAAAAACCACATGATCATCTCGTTAGATGCAGAGAAAGCATTTGACAAGATCCAACACCCATTCATGATAAAAGTTTTGGAAAGATCAGGAATTCAAGGCCCATACCTAAACATAATAAAAGCAATCTACAGCAAACCAGTAGCCAACATCAAAGTAAATGGAGAGAAGCTGGAAGCAATCCCACTAAAATCAGGGACTAGACAAGGCTGCCCACTTTCTCCCTACCTTTTCAACATAGTACTTGAAGTATTAGCCAGAGCAATTCGACAACAAAAGGAGATCAAGGGGATACAAATTGGAAAAGAGGAAGTCAAAATATCACTTTTTGCAGATGATATGATAGTATATATAAGTGACCCTAAAAATTCCACCAGAGAACTCCTAAACCTGATAAACAGCTTTGGTGAAGTAGCTGGATATAAAATTAACTCAAACAAGTCAATGGCCTTTCTCTACACAAAGAATAAACAGGCTGAGAAAGAAATTAGGGAAACAACACCCTTCTCAATAGTCACAAATAATATAAAATATCTCGGCGTGACTCTAACTAAGGAAGTAAAAGATCTGTATGATAAAAACTTCAAGTCTCTGAAGAAAGAAATTAAAGAAGATCTCAGAAGATGGAAAGATCTCCCATGCTCATGGATTGGCAGGATCAACATTGTAAAAATGGCTATCTTGCCAAAAGCAATCTACAGATTCAATGCAATCCCCATCAAAATTCCAACTCAATTCTTCAACGAATTAGAAGGAGCAATTTGCAAATTCATCTGGAATAACAAAAAACCTAGGATAGCAAAAACTCTTCTCAAGGATAAAAGAACCTCTGGTGGAATCACCATGCCTGACCTAAAGCTTTACTACAGGGCAATTGTGATAAAAACTGCATGGTACTGGTATAGAGACAGACAAGTAGACCAATGGAATAGAATTGAAGACCCAGAAATGAACCCACACACCTATGGTCACTTGATCTTCGACAAGGGAGCTAAAACCATCCAGTGGAAGAAAGACAGCATTTTCAACAATTGGTGCTGGCACAACTGGTTGTTATCATGTAGAAGAATGCGAATCGATCCATACTTATCTCCTTGTACTAAGGTCAAATCTAAGTGGATCAAGGAACTTCACATAAAACCAGAGACACTGAAACTTATAGAGGAGAAAGTGGGGAAAAGCCTTGAAGATATGGGTACAGGGGAAAGATTCCTGAACAGAACAGCAATGGCTTGCTCTGTAAGATCGAGAATTGACAAATGGGACCTAATGAAACTCCAAAGTTTCTGCAAGGCAAAAGACACCGTCAATAGGACAAAAAGACCACCAACAGATTGGGAAAGGATCTTTACCTATCCTAAATCAGATAGGGGACTAATATCCAACATATATAAAGAACTCAAGAAGGTGGACTTCAGAAAATCAAATAACCCCATTAAAAAATGGGGCTCAGAACTGAACAAAGAATTCTCACCTGAGGAATACCGAATGGCAGAGAAGCACCTGAAAAAATGCTCAACATCCTTAATCATCAGGGAAATGCAAATCAAAACAACCCTGAGATTCCACCTCACACCAGTCAGAATGGCTAAGATCAAAAATTCAGGTGACAGCAGATGCTGGCGTGGATGTGGAGAAAGAGGAACACTCCTCCATTGTTGGTGGGATTGCAGGCTTGTACAACCACTCTGGAGATCAGTCTGGCGGTTCCTCAGAAAACTGGATATAGTACTACCGGAGGATCCAGCAATACCTCTCCTGGGCATATATCCAGAAGATGCCCCAACTGGTAAGAAGGACACATGCTCCACTATGTTCATAGCAGCCTTATTTATAATAGCCAGAAGCTGGAAGGAACCCAGATGCCCCTCAACAGAGGAATGGATACAGAAGATGTGGTACATCTACACAATGGAGTACTACTCAGCTATTAAAAAGAATGAATTTATGAAATTCCTGGCCAAATGGATGGACCTGGAGGGCATCATCCTGAGTGAGGTAACACATTCACAAAGGAACTCACACAATATGTACTCACTGATAAGTGGATATTAGCCCAAAACCTAAGATACCCAAGATATAAGATACAATTTCCTAAACACATGAAACTCAAGAAAAATGAAGACTGAAGTGTGAACACTATGCCCCTCCTTAGAAGTGGGAGCAAAACACCCTTGGAAGGAGTTACAGAGACAAAGTTTGGAGCTGAGATAAAAGGATGGACCATGTAGACACTACCATATCCGGGGATCCATCCCATAATCAGCTTCCAAATGCTGACACCATTGCATACACTAGCAAGATTATGCTGAAAGGACCCTGATATAGCTGTCTCTTGTCAGAGTATGCCTGGGCCTAGCAAGCATAGAAGTGGATGCTCACAGTCGGCTATTGGATGGATCACATGGCCCCCAATGAAGGAGCTAGAGAAAGTACCAAAGAAGCTAAAGGGATCTGCAACACTATAGGTGGAACAACATTATGAACTAACCAGTACCCCGGAGCTCTTGACTCTAGCTGCATATGCATCAAAAGATGGCCTAGTCGGCCATCACTGGAAAGAGAGGCCCATTGGACACGCAAACTTTATATGCCCCAGTACAGGGGAACGCCAGGGCCATAAAAGGGGAGTGGGTGGGTAGGGGAGAGGGGGTGGGTGGCTATGGGGGACTTTTGGTATAGCATTGCAAATGTAAATGAGCGAAATACCTAATAAAAAATGGAAAAAAAAAAAAAAAAAAAAAAAAAAAGAAAAAGAAAGAGCTGTTAATAAGCAGTGGGAACTGCAGGAAAATTGGCTTCATTTTTAAAGAATGAAAATCTAGTGTGAAGAGACAGAAGGACGATGATGCAGATGGAAAGGTTGTTTAGTGGGCCAAGTGTTTGTCTCCTACATATGAGGGCCAGAGTCTGATCTTTAGAACCAATGTCAAAAGATGAGAATTTAGCATGCATCTGTAATTTCAGCCTTGGGACAGCAAAGGCAAGAGGATCTGTAGGGTTTCTTGAATAAACTATGCTGGCTGACTCAATGAGAGCCCAAGAGCCCAGTAATAAACACGGGGCCAATGATAAGGTATATAGATCCAGAGAAACAGATTCTTAGACTGATCTCTAGTCCTGACATGCACATGTGTAAAAATCGTATCTTTTCTCCTTTCCTACACACAGGAAAAAACAAAAGGCAAAAACCAGAATGCCAAGCATGTGTGGCTAGGGATATGCACGCACCATCATAGGTGACTTGTAAGAGAATCCTCTCTAGGGATATTTAAGATATTTAAGGATCATCTCAGGGATATTGCAAAAAGAGTGTTCTGTCTTTGTGTAGGAACTGAGAGCAAATGACCACAAAATACCTTGATAGCTATTAAATTGGCCAGCTAGGTAAGTAGATTAACTCTAAGAATTAATAGTATATATGGTATGAAATCAGACAATAATGCATAGCAATGTAGTAGAATTGAAGAACAATTTAGAGAGAGAAATATGAGTTGGTAGAACCATAATGTACAAAAATGAGACTTCATAAATCAACAAATGAAAAGTTTGCCATATAGAGCAGCAAAATTACCTCATTATCTAAAGAAAATGAAGGTAGGGTTGAGTAATTTATCACACATGTATAATATTAGCACTCAGACACAGTCAAAAAGGTCTATGAGTTCCAGGCTAGCTTGTTCAATAATATAGATGTTTCCTGTTTCAATTAATAAATAAATGATTTCTATTAAGAGAAAGAAAGAACAAAAGTTGGATTGGAGCAGATGATCCTAGAAGCAACTGGTGGAAGTGGAAGAACACATTAAATATATCCTGTAAAAAATTAATTGAAAAGAATTCCCACATTAAAATTGTAGTTCCTGGCTGTAATTTCAACACTTGAGAAACAAAGACAGGGCAATTATTTCTTATTTAAGGTCAGTTTGGATGTGGAGTGAAAGAGTAACTCCAAAACCAAGCAACAAAAACAAAAAGAGAAAATGATTGAGGTCGTATCTAAATATTAAATAGCATAATAATAATAATAATAATAATAATAATAATAAATATTGGATGCTATCTTTGGAGTAAATTACAACTATATAAGCCATATATCAAAATCATACAATTAATTATGGCCATACATCTAGTAGAAAGGATTTTAATGGCATTTGTCATAAAAAGTGGTAAATATCAAGAAAGATAAATATGTTAAATCTAATTTAAATGATTTGTAATGTATAAATGCATTAAAAACAACAGATCTCATGATATATATACATATACATGCATATATATACTTATATTTTATATTATCAATCAAAATTAATTTGCCATTCAAAAGAAAGACTATATATAACAATAGGCTGACCAATATTACTACATACATCGTAAAATAGGAAAAGATGCTTGAAGCCTATAGATGGAAGGCAATCAAAGGTACCTTAAACTCTGTCAGTGATAATGAGTTGGGTGGTTGTGGCATATGTCTTTACTCCCATCACTAAGGAGGCAGAAGCAGACGGATCTTTATGAGTTGAAGTCAGCCTGGTCTACAGAGTAAGTCCCAGGACAGTCAGAGCCGCACAAAAGACCCTGTCTACAACAAACAAGCAAGCAAAAAATACACAAACAAAAGAAGTAAATTAAGATAAAAAGAAGTGGATAACACTCTAAAAACTGACAGTAGGTGGCTATGAATTTCACAGAAGCAAAACTAAAAACTCTAAAAAATATGTAACCAACCCTTGAAAATAATAAAATTCAATTATAAAAATTAAAGTCAGTTGTTACACTTATTAAATGTCAAAAAAAGATATTGGATTATACAATGTTGCAATCACACAGGTGTATGTACTTCCACGCTATGGTATTGAAAATAATAAATGTAAATTATAACAATTAAAGTCAGTCTTCAACCAAGTACCGTTTTGTTCTTTTCTAAACATGTTTCAATTGAGCGACATTTTCATTTTAAAGTGAGAGAAAAGTGGATAATACATATTAAACATAAAAGATTCACTATGCAGTGAAGCTTTAAAATGATAAATAGCTGATGTGTATCTAATGCATTTATTCAGTACCTTCTGGTGGTAAGTCATAGCGCTGTTAAAATTGTGCCTATCTATTGATAACATTATTGAAATCTCAAATTCTCTCTACCACCAAAGTCTGACACTGTCACAGCCTTTGAGTCACTAGAAGTAGAAACAATGTGAGCAGTGACAGACAGGTCCTCACTGTGCCTGCTGAAGTCCCACATGTCTTTTCACAAATGTGATGAATGGGCTCCGGGGACTCTCAGCAAACTAATGAGAGAGGGGCACTATATGCACCATACATAGAAAAGGGAATCTAGAAGTGAGAAAAATGATTATGCATGCCCCAGACATAGAGAATCTATTTTGTTTCTGGATACATTAAAATTAATAATAAATTTATAGTAGTGAATCACTGGCCAGAATTGTCACAGAGATAATGAGAGTGGTAATGTCTCAATTTCAGATGGGATGAAAAGGAAACTACAATGATATTTTCCCAGTTTTGCTGAGGTGATGATGATATTGGGGCATGAATTTCTGACTGCCAAATCAGAATTAGGTTCTGGTATTTTTTTTTTTTTCTAAATCCTCATGGGACAGAAAACAGCTTCAAGCATTTTCCCAGTTAAAGTCAGAAGTCACATTTCCCTAACACCTATCATGGGGGGAATATACAATTATTCCAGAAAGCAGCAGAAATTATTTGACTGAGGACTCAAATAGTATTTCTCTGTAACTTATAGCTTGAGCTCATAGTTTCCTACTGGAGTGATGTTAATATGGTTGTGCTTTAGATCCATACTCCTAGCAGGAGGCGTGGATAGAGGAGAGAGGGGTTATGTAAACATACTACACATATTTAGAATTTCAAAATGAATTTAATAATAACTGTTTAAAAATCTTTATATGTATGCTTTAAATACAATATAAAAGTATGAGCCTGATAAAGCTGTCTCCTGAGAGGCTCTTCCAGTGCATGATAAATACAGAAGTGGATGCTCACAGTCATCCATTGGACGGAGCACAGGGTCCCTAATGAAGGAGCTAGAGAAAGTACCAAGGAGCTGAAGGGGTTTGCAGCCCTATAGGAGAAAAAAAAATGAACTAGCCAGTATCCCCAGAGCTCCCTGGGACCAAACCACCAACCAAAGAAATCACATGGTGTGACTCATGCCTCTAGTTGCATTTGTAGCAGAGGATGGCCTAGTTGGTCATCAATGGGAGGAGAGGCCATTGGTCCTGTGAAGGTTCTATGCCCCAGTAGAGGGGAATGCCAGGACCAGGAAGCAGGAATGGGAGGGTTGGTGAGCAGGGGAAGAGGGAAGGAAATAGGGGGTTTTCAGAGGGGAAACCAGGAAAGGGGATAACATTTGAAATGTAAATAAATAAAATATCTAATTAAAAAGTATGAATCACATTGATAATCTGATTAATCCTTAACATTAACTTTACATTTCTATTGGAGATAGGCATAAAATAAAAACAACCAAAAATATTAAATAATGAAAAGATAAATTCACTTTGAGACATATATTGCTATATTTGCTCCCAAAACAGGTGTTTTGCTTTGTTTTGTAGTTTGACTGGATTTTAATTACAAAAGCAGCTTAGTGGATAATACATTGTCAAATACTCTCCATCATTTTCAAAGAGTCTTGTGAAATCAAATGATTATATTTATTATGAGAGAATCTTTCTATAATGACCAGGTTGACCCTGGTCTTCATTTATGCCATATATTTCAAAACACTGGGATTATAGGTATGAATTGTTGCACTTAGTTTTGCTTTAGGTATCTGGTGTAACCTCCCCCCCACCCCCACCCCCCAGCCTGAACTCAGGCTGAACAGGCTTGACTGTTATCACCAGGAGATCATCAGGGGTGGAGCCTGCCACCCTATCTTCTGCCACTCCCACTGCTGCTACCTGCCGCCTAGCTGTTCTGGAGTATTCACGTGGTCACCTGCAATTGGACTCCAAAGATGATTTGGCGGGAATGGGCCCCTTCCCCTTCTTTATAACCCCGTGTTCTGAATATTAAAATTGAACCTTAATCAGACTAATGTCTTGGTTCCATTCTTTCTCGCACTGCCTAGGTTCCCTCTTTTCTTCCAGATTCCAAGATGCCTCCCAGGCTTGAACCCAGACATGTGAGCCACTGGCCGGCCTCAACAAATTGGTGAACCAACGGGGGACTGGGAAATGGCAGAGGACACGGGAAGGACCACTGCTGGTTTGGAGCTCCATGGAAGAAGAGAATAATTAAAGGAAATTCGTACCAGAGAAGGTTGGTATGGGCTAAGCTGGAGTGAGATAGATAATCAGGATCTAGGAACGTAACAGGCAGTTAGCTGCAGCTTCCAGAAGCTGCTTTTTTAGGCATGAGAAAAGAAAGGGTTTAATAAAAGGGATTTAATAATTAGGCAGATTAGCTGCAGTCAGAAACTGCATCATGAGGGAGGAAGACGTCCCAGAAGCAGAGAGAAATTTTAGGGGTGCCCTGCTTTGTTTTCTCTGGGCCTTACAGCAGAAGTTCTCTGCCCTCTTTGTGTTTTTGTCTAACGTCTTGTCTAATGTCTGGTGCACCAGTCTGTTCACGTATTCAACTCATGTATGTTCATGTCCAGTCTGAATGAATGAATGTTCTGTGTTTCATGTTTGAAAATAAAGATGGCTAAAACTTCATCTGGTGGTTCAGCAAAGCCGAGAGTGGCCACAGGCTTTAGCCAGGAAACAGGCACACAGCAGGAGGGCCCCTGCTGGAAAAATCTGTTCTTTAAAGGAAAAAAAAGAATCTGCAGCTTCATGGTATTGGAGCAGAAAAAGCTAATAGATGGTTTGTCCTAAGAAAGTCTCTGCATTCGTGATTATTGCGTTTAGCTAATAATAAAGTGCTTTTTATTTTATGATTGTAGCTAGAAAAAATAATATTCTCTGATTGGTCTAAGTGTAGCTGCTTCATTTTTTTTTTAAATTGGTAATGTGCTCTGCATGTTTTCACAATCAGCTCATAAGTTATTGGTTAAGATTAAATAATTGTTACATTAGTAACAGAGAGTTAGCCTTAAAATTGGCAACTCAGGAGTCTTTTCAAGCACGTGGTGTAGCAGACTAAGAGGTTGAGTCTCTAAGGATACTTCTAGTTGAGATAATAATTAATATGATTCTCATCCTAGAAAGTAAGATTAAGATAAGCTTTAAAGCAATGTCTCTTTAATGAAGCGTTAAAGTTTACATTGTCATACATTCATAGATATAAACTGGCAGCCAAATTTCGAAATGTAGTAGTGAAGTTTTAATGTTGATTCTTAAAGTGATAAATTCTTTTGAAATTGAGTTTTGCTTTCCCAAGGTTATAGTTACAATCCAATATTACTAGAAACTTAGTAGTTCAAAAATTCGGTCCTCATTACGGGAGAGCCATAATGCTTGAGTTGGAAAAATTTTTCTTATGTTCGAGTTAACGCAAGTTCAGAGCAGCCTCAGGGAGGCTGGCGAAAATTTCCTTTGTTTCACAAACCATGACTGAGGAACTTCCCATGATCTCCAACCTTACTTCTCCTTGCCTTCAGGGAAGATTCCTTAAGATTCAGAGGCAATATCTTTTAATACTTAGCTTTTTAGTTATACTAGAAAATCATGGTCCGGAAAATCTAAGAAGGAAAAATTGATTTGCTTCAAGATTTTATTTTCAAAAGCTTCCAGGAGATGTTAATTGGCTAAGACCTCACCTTAAACTCACCACAAGAGAACTTAAGCCTTTGTCAGGTGCTATTTACTGAGACACAAATTAATTGGCAAAGAACACAAATTAGTTTGCAGAAAATAAAGAAAAGCTTTTATAATTGTTATCAATTTTAATCAATGGTAATTAAATCTTAGCTGCCTATTTTAGTTATTGGTTATTAAATGTGCCCACAACAATTCTTTGTCAAGAGAAAACATTATTGTAAAGTCATTTTTCTCATCCTCCTAGCCAATCATTGGCCCACGTGGAGCCAGCTAGCTGCTGGCTGCTGTGGGGTGGGGCCTTGGGGCACACAGGACTGTGGACCCGCAACAAGGCCGAGGTGGCTTTCACCTCAAAACACGGATTCAACATCCTATTAGAACCACAGTGGTACTAGTAAAGAATTGTAAAGTATATTCGTGTATTTTAGAAAACCAATAACAAAAATTGTGTCTTAAAAAACTAAGTTTCTGTTCCTTGTTCAATACATCAATTAATTTGGTTATTACAAAATATTAATAATTGATCTATTACATACCATCATTTTAAATAAGATTGACAATCATTATCCCAAGGATAAGTTAAAAAATATTTTTATGCATGCTTTTGTATCTTCTATAAATTCATGCATGCATGCATACCAGTTATTGTATTTCAAAACAACCACTGTATGGGAAATAAGTACATGTGAATTAGATCACATGCTTATTCTTTTGAGTTTCCCCCTGTTTCAGCACAGATAATCTAGTTATGTGCTATAGATTGTGTTTCAAAATGCTGAACAAATTAACTCAAACAAGTCAATGGCCTTTCTCTACACAAAGAATAAATAGGCTGAGAAAGAAATTAGGGATACAACACCCTTCTCAATAGTCACAAATAATATAAAATACCTTGGCGTGACTCTAACTAAGGAAGTGAAAGATCTGTATGAAAAAAATCTTCAAGTCTCTGAAGAAAGAAATTAAAGAAGATCTTAGAAGATGGAAAGATCTCCCATGCTCATGGATTGGCAGGAGCAATATAGTAAAAATGGCTATCTTGCCAAAAGCAATCTACAGATTCAATGCAATTTCCATCAAAATTCCAACTCAATTCTTCAACGAATTAGAAAGGGCAATCTGCAAATTCATCTGGAATAACAAAAACCCTAGGATAGCAAAAACTCTTCTAATGAATAAAAGAACCTCTGGTGTAATCACCATGCCTGACCTAAAGCTGTACTACAGAGCAATTGTGATTAAAAACTGCATGGTACTGTTATAGCGACAGACAAGTAGACCAGTGGAATAGAATTGAAGACCCAGAAATGAACCCACACACCTATGGTCACTTGATCTTTGACAAGGGAGCTAAAACCATTCAGTGGAAAAAGGACAGCATCTTCAACAAATGGTGCAAGCACAACTGGTGGTTAACATGTAGAAGAATGCGAATTGATCCATTCCTATCTCTTTGTACTAAGGTCAAATCTAAGTGGATCAAGGAACTCCACATGAAAACAGAGACAGTGAAACTTATAGAGAAGAAAGTGGGGAAAAGCCTCGAAGATATGGGCACAGGGGAAAAATTCCTGAATTGAACAGCAATGGCTTGTGCTGTAAGATCAAGAATCGACAAATGGGACCTCATAAAATTGCAAAGATTCTGTAAGGCAAAAGACACCGTCAATAAGACAAAAAGGCCACCAACAGACTGGGAAAGGATCTTTACCTATCTTAAATCAGATAGGGGACTAATATCTAATATATATAAAGAACTGAAGAAGGTGGACTCTAGAAAATCAGATAACCCCATTAAAAATGGGGCTCAGAGCTAAACAAATAATTTTCACCTGAGGAATACCGAATGGCTGAGAAGCACCTGAAAAAAATGTTCAGCATCCTTAATCATCAGGGAAATGCAAATCAAAACAGCCCTGAGATTCCCTCTCACACCAGTCAGAATGGTTAAGATCAAAAATTCAGGTGACAGCAGATGCTGGCGAGGATATGGAGAAAGAGGAACACTCATTCATTGCTGGTGGGATTGCAAGCTTGTACAACCACTCTGGAAATCAGTCTGGCAGTTCCTCAGAAAATTGGACATAGTACTACCAGAGGATCTCGCAATACCTCTCTTGTGCATATATCCAGAAGATGTTCCAACTGGTAAGAAGGACACATGCTCCACTATGTTCATAGCAGCCTTATTTATAATAGCCAGAAGCTGGAAAGAACCCAGATGCCCCTCAACAGAGGAATGGATACAGAAAATGTGTTATATTTATACAGTGGAGTACTACTCAGCTATTACAAAGAATGAATTTATGAAATTCCTAGGCAAATGGATTGACCTGGAGCGCATCATCCTGAGTGAGGTAACCCAATCCCAAAAGAACTCACATGATATATACTCACGGATAAGTGGATATTAGCCCAGAAACTTAGAATACCCAAGATACAAGATAGAAAGGACATGAAACTCAAGAAGAATGAAGTCCAAAGTGCGGACACTTTGCCCCTTCTTAGAATTGGGAACAAAACACCCATGGAAGTTACAGAGACAAAGTTTGGAGCTGAGACAAAAGGATGGTCCATATAGAGACTACCATATCCGAGGATCCATCCCAAAGTCAGCTGCCAAACGCAGACACCATTGCATACACTAGCAAGATTTTGCTGAAAGGACCCTGTTATAGCTGTCTCTTAAGAGACTAGGCCGGGGCCTAGCAAACACAGAAGTAGATGCTCACAGTCAGCTATTGGATGCATCACAGGGCCCCTAATGGAGGAGCTAGAGAAAGTATCCAAAGAGCTAAAGGGATCTGCAACCCTATAGGTGGAACAACAATATGAACTAACCAGTACATCCTGGAGCTTGTGTCTCTAGGTGCATATGTTTCAGAAGATGGCCTAGCTGGCCGTCAGTGGAAATAGAGGCCCATTGGTTGTGCAAACTTTATATGCCTCAGTACAGGGGAACTCCAGGTCCAAGAAGTGGGAGTGGGCGGGTAGGGGAGTGGGGGGGGGGAGAGTATGGGGGACTTTTGGAATAGCATTGGAAATGTAAATGAGAAAAATACCTAATAAAAAAATTTTAAAAAATGCTGAACAATCAAACCTTAATAGGCATATTAATAGTCAATGTTATATCTCAGAGCTCACAATTGCTTAAGATTGTTCGTCCCTCAGATGCTATTAATTCTCAAATTTGCAATTGCTTATGCGTATACAATTCATAAAATATGCTGTCCTTTTAAGAACTGTTTTTTAGACATTTAATAAATTGTTCTGGATTGCCTGGACATCTTAAAACAATGCCATGCCAGATTTATATCTTAGGCAATCTATAGGTCCTACATATAAGATAGATTGGATATATAATCTTGTTGTGTCCGGCCAGCAGACCACAACCTGGGTTCTAGCCTGGAAAGGCATTTTGGAAACCTGGAAGAGAAGAGGGGCTAGGTGGCGAGAGAAAGAAATGTAGCCAAGACAGTTACTCTGATCAAAGCTCAAATTTTATTGTTGAGACACTAGTTATGAAAGAAGGGGGAGGGGACCCGATTCCCGCCGAATAATCTCTGGTCCAGTAGAAAGGTGCACGTGTATGGCTCCGCAGGTTCCAGCAGTGGGCGTGGCAGAACGAATGAGCAGGAAGCTCCACCCCTGAGCAAGCAGGTTTCAGGCTGGGGGAGGGGAGACTACATAATCTCATCCTTTATATATTCAAAACAGTTTTGATTTAAGATAATATTTTAATATTCTTGGAAATTGTACATGTCAATTTCTGCTATTAACGTCCTCAGTTACTTCTTATCTCCACATAATAGTGTTAATTCTTGAGGACTTTTACTTAATAAAAATTGCTACAAATAAATACTCTTATTTCTAGTTAATAAATAAATAAATTATGAACATGTGACTAGTAATAAGTTTTCAAGCTCTCTAGTTACAACCACTCCTTAAGAGAAACAATTGAAAGTGCAATTAGTCACTGCCCTTGTTACATGAATACAGTCAAGTATTTGAGATGTTTTGTCAACAAGTTATTAATTCTAAGGACAAGATATTATGAAACTTTAAAACTTTAACTTCTTAAAAGACAAAGAAGGGGGAAATTATATCCCCGTCCATATTATTTAGTGCAGTCCCGTGCACACTATTTAAATCATACTTTTATTTTAGAATTTTAAAATTTAGATGTCAAAGAAT
Source organism: Mus musculus (assembly GCF_000001635.26). Lineage (NCBI taxonomy): Eukaryota > Metazoa > Chordata > Mammalia > Rodentia > Muridae > Mus > Mus musculus. The sequence continues at coordinate 95,501,206 of NC_000067.6, read as the reverse complement.
TTAATAAATGTTTTATAGTATCTTAAAAGGATCTACTTATTGGCATATGGTTTGATTAGCCATTTAATAGAGTCATAATGATTTTTCTCTTTTCTTCAATGTGATCAGTTATTCTAACTCAATCTTGGACTGGTCTAATAGTAAGTCCAATATTAGAGATTCCTATTGTAGATAGCTAAAATTCTTAATTACCTAGCAAAGTTAATTCAGAGTACAGCCTCCACTCCCAGAGGAGCTGTGGCCTTCCTGCATTCTAAAAACCAGCTCCCCCACAAGGAGGCCAGAGCTTGAGCCTTGCTAATTTGCAACTGAATAAAGTACCTGGACTTCCCCAAAAGAAGCTTTGTACTGTTACTTTTCACTGCCTGGATTTTGTTTTTCAAGCAGGTCAATCAACATCTTCAGCCTGACTACAGCAGGTGTGCATCCCTGCCTCCAAGGGCATGCAGGTGGCAGCTACTAATTTTCATTCTAAAAGCATTCCAGCACATATTGTGGCTTTTGGTCTGATTTGGGATTAAGATTTGTTATTAGGGCTAGAAAGGCAGAAATTTCAGATATTAGAAGAATGTTGTTTTTATTCTGATAAGACGGGCTTAGTCTCTTAGCTGGTCTCCAGTTTTACACCCTTGCTGCTATTGCAAGGTCCCCTTGGTTCCTCTGGCAGTGGAGATATTAGGGATGAGGAGGGTGACCTCCAGCTCCTAATATAGCCTACAGCTACAAATTGTGGTGTTACAAGTGGCATAATTCTTGTAGAGGCCTTGCTGAATCTGAGGTTGACAATTCTCCCTTGGGAGCTGCACAGGACTCAGAACTGTGCATGCTGGTTCGTGATAATATGAATCCAGTATGGTCACCAGTGTGGGTACAAGGCTAAGCTCTGCAGGGGAAGGTCCATTTCTGAGTTCCCTGAGAGACACACCTGGTTTGGATGGAGTTTGGTATCTAGTTCCATTTACAACCAAAAGAATCTTTCTAAGGCTCTCCCTCCCCTCCCCAAAAGATACCAAGAGCCATGATTGTGGGTCCTGACAGCACCCACGGGAGGAATCGGGTCAATGCTCCCCCAGCCATGGTTAATGCCCACTCATCCAAGGATGAGAAGATCATTTGATCACCTCAGTTAAGTGTGGCCTTATTTAATTTAATTCAAAGAGGGGAGAGAGGTTGGAGATCATACCCTGAGAAGGCAAGCCCTTTCACAGTCTCCCACCCTAACAAGCCAAATGGCCTTGAGCTAGGGAGCTCATCTTCACCCCCTCCTCTCTGTTCCCTGCCTATCACCCAAGGCTGTTAAGGAGGATCCACATACTCTCCTTTAGTGTTATCTTACTATAGTGCCTTTCAAAATTGAATCCTGATAAAGTTAAGTCTTCGCCAGAGTTCCAACTTCCTAGTAAGACCGTGAAGCTGACTACTTGTAATTCAGTAGGAATTCAGCAAGGAAGTTACCTATTCAGTAACTAATTTAGCATTACAAAAGATGGAGCCAACAGTTCAGTGCTACTCTGCAAAATGTTTATTTGGACAGAAAGGACAGTCTTAACCCAATAAGGGTTTACTATGAGAAAAGTTAGGGAATCCCACTGAGACAGGTTTCTTCATTAGACCCTAAGAATTCAGGCAGAACTATAGAGCATAAATAAATTTTATGCCTCAGCTCAGACTTTCTTTTTTATATTAACAACAGGGAGGAGATGTAACCTCCCTCCCCCCCCCCACATCACCCCCCTGCCCCAGCCTGAACTCAGGCTGATCAGGCTTGACTGTTATCACCAGGAGATCATTGGGTGTGGAGCCCGCCACTCTATCGTTCTGACACTCCTGCTGCTGCTACCTGCCGCCTAGCTGTTCTGGAGTATTCACGTGGTCACCTGCAACTGGACTCCAAGGATGATTTGGTGGGAATGGGCCCCTCCCCCTTCTTTATAACCCTGTGTTCTGAATATTAAAATTGAACCTTAATCAGACTAATGTCTTGGTTCCATCCTTTCTTTTTTTTTTTTTTTTTTTTTTGACAGTCTCAAGTTTTTATTCAGTGGGTCTCTGTGTCTAGAAGAAGGTGTTGGGCCTCTTGGTGGTGAAGCGTGGCTTGTGCTGGCTCCGCAACACACGGTGGGGCAGTGGGAATTTGATCTTGGAGTCGTGGAACTGCTTGACAGCTGGCCGGCGGCACTTGCCAGCTGCAATCTCTTCCACCTTCATGATCTGGATGGAGTGGGCACGGGCACGGTGTCGGGCACCCATGTCTCGGTAGCACTGTGTGACTGCACCAGCAGTGGTCAGGTCCCTGTACTCCCGATACATGTTGTGTGTGCCACTGCGGGAGTCATAGCGCAGCCAGATGCCAAAGTTCTTCACACGCAGGGGTGACTTCTCAAACACCTGTCTGCAGTACACAATTTCCCCGGATGACTTCTTCATCTTCTTCAGCTGTGACACAAAGTACCAGAAGCGGGACTTGGCCACCACATGGTTGGGTGCAAAGATTCGCATACGGTACAGTGGTGGTGTGTGGCATTTTGGGGTTGGCAAGCAGCGCCCCACCACCTTGTACTCCCGAAGCGTGCCCGAGGCCTTCATGGCACTGCGCACTCGTTCACCGCCAGTCACAAAAGGCGGTTCCATCCTTTCTTGCACCCCCTAGGTTCCCTCTTTTCTTCCAGATTCCAAGATGCCTCCCAGGCTCGAACCCAGACATGTGAGCCGCTGGCTGGCCTCAACAATCTGGTATTGCAAATCAGACTCTCATACTTGTGTGTCACACAGAACCAATTTCTAATCGTAATCCCAAGATATTTCTAAATACCATCATCAGTCATATAAAAGATTTTCTCTCTCTCCTTTTTAAAAATTTCTGGCTGTATCAGATATTTTGGTACATAACCCCTTCATTTGGCAGATCAAGTCTTTATGCCAATCTTTGGCCTCATTGGTTAATATGTGACTTACCCATGCCTAAATATAGTATGTTTTCATTAGAGTGGGAAAATTCAGAGCTATATTTCCATTTAACTATGGAAATACTACTTTTTGATGGAATTTGGCTCTATATTAATCTATGTAATCTAAATTTTATAGACAAGAATATATATTCTTGATTTCCATTTTGCATTCCTCAGAGTCTTCACCGCTAGAAGTCATTGTAATCCACATGAAAGGAAGTAAGATTTTTATGTCAGATTCCTTTTGCCCAGATCACGTGATTTGGGCAGAAGTGCATGAGTGAGATCCCTCCTGTTTTACTCAACACTTAATTTACTTTGAGCACATCTCTCACCTTGGGAAAGCTCTCACTCTCAGCTTTCCTTTTCTACATATGTGAAATATCTGTGCGATTAAATATATTGAGTTGTTATTTTATCTGTTTTCTTTTTGTTTATGTCAAAGACCATATTATTCCTTTGGTTAAAGTCAAATTGTGTAATCCCATTTCTATCTCCATGTGTCTAATATTACCGTTGCATACACTGGCAGCCAGATACATACATAACTCTAGTGAAAGAATGGTGTATATTCTACATACTTACTAAATATGACTGTTGTTATGTTCATTGTTGTCTGGAACACTGGTATATATTCTTACCAATTGTTACATCTGGGGTATTATCTACATTTATATTACTGAATATTAATTCTTCTTTCTGAGAATTTAACTTTTGCATTCTTAGAAACAAATCTAAGGTACTTAAATATGCATGGAGTCACCAACTTATAATACTAGCACTTCAGAGATTGAGACAAGATAGTGGAGTCCAAGTCAGCAAAACTCTATTTAGAAAAATAAATGAGAGTAATCCATAAACTTTCCATTATGTTTTGACTGAGAAAGTCTCATCATTCAACAGTGCATTCATTTTGCTGTTATTTAATCTTTTCCAGGTTGTTTAGTGTCTCCTGATGTATAAAAGTGAAGGGAGTCATTTTTATGATGTCATTTTGTTAAAGAGTGGTTTAGGAGGTTCTATCTACAGATATGTCTGCAGAAAGATTTATTGGAGGATACGATATATCAATTTGAAAGAAGAATGAGGAAAATAACTGTAATACAGATGACACTGAGTAGAAATAGAAGCAAATACTTCCTCTCTCCTGGCCAAGCAACCTCTTCTAGGTTATCAAAGCCTAGTAAATTGGCAGATAATGATGAGATTATTCACCATCACATTCACATATGTTTAATAATGATTTTACAGATACCATGAACTGTTAGGAACCAATAGAACCTCTTAAAGATGATTTTTATTCACTCACATGAGATGGGTCTCAAGTTGGAGCAGTCATTGGATGGCTGTCTCCTCAGTCTGTGATTCATCTTTGATTCATCTTTTTCCCTGAGCTATTAAGGATACTCTGCTCTGCTTGCTGACAGAAGCTAGCATGACTGTCTACTGAGAGGCTTCATTCAGCAGTGGATTGAGGCATATGCCATCATCTGGTGGAATCAGGGAGCTGGTGGAAAAGTGGGGGATGGAAGGGAGCAAGTTTCAAGGAAACCACAAGAAGACCCACAGAGTCAACTAACCTGGGATGATGGGGTTCACAGAGCCTGAGCCACCAACGAGAGAGCATGCAGTAGCTAGACTTAGACTCCCTTCACATCTTTAGTAAATATACAGTTTGATCTTCATGTGGGTCCCCTTAAAAGTAGCATTTGAGATGGGGTCTGTCTCAGTCTCTGTTCCCTGACATTGGCTCCCCTTCCTTACTTGGACTGTTTTATTGGGCCTCATTTTGAGAGGATATACTGAACCTTGCTGGGACTAGATGCCCCAGAGTAGAATGGTACCCAAGGGAGGACTTTCCTTCTTTGAGGAAAAGGGGAGGGGCAATGGGGAGGGATTTATAAGTCTGGGACTGGGAAGAGAGGAAAGAGGATGAGGAGCTATAATCAAGATATAAAGTGAATAAAATAAAATAATAAAAATAAAACAATAAAGTCACAAAATTCAGTAGTTTCAAAAGAAGAAGAAAAAAAAGGGGGAGAGAGATATTTTTCCAGGTAGGTTCATAAAACCAAGCACACTTTCTGAATAAATAGCTCTAGAAACTTTTATATGAGCTTAAAGAAACATAGAAATTAGGAAAAATTATGCACATTACTGTTTTCCTCAAGTTTTAAAAAAGAAAAATAATCTATTTATGCATTTATGTATGCAAACAAGGAATGTATATTTATACTACATATGAATCTATCTAATGAATACATAGATATAATGAATATATTTACCTGAGAAAAAATATATATATCTTTATTTTGGAGAATAGAAGAGCCACAAGAAGAAAGGTAAGTGAATAATTGTTTCTGAATCTAGAACACCAACTAGTTGTTGTAAACAGGTATATAAAATAATTTTCCATCAAACATATAAAACACTAAAAATAAGGGTTGTATCCAAAGAGTATAATGTACTTTAAAACATGCTTTAATGATAATCTGCAGAGTTGACTGGATTTGGGACCATCTGAGAGCCATACCGCTGAGATTTTCCACAGCAGGTTCCCTGAGGAAGAAAACATACCCCAAGTACAAGTGCAACTGTTGGTGGGCCAGAGAACTGAGTCTGTGCTGCCACCCGGGACAATGCTAAAGTCCATGGCACATATTGACTCCAGAGACCATGTGGATGTCTCTGGTCCATGCTGTTACCAGAAACAACATACAAGACCATGATCCACGCTCCCACTTTCTGTAAAGATCAAGGAAGTTACTCTGGCAGTGATACTGATTTCCGAGAATCGCAGTTAAGGAGGCATAAAAGTCTTCTGTGACAACCACTACTCCCAACCTGGCTCACTCCCACCCAAAATTAAAAGCCTAGACAAGAAACTATTGAGGAGAACTCTTTAAAATTTCAATACGGATGCTCTTTGACATTAATAACTTCTTGCAGAGATGCAGGTGGAGAAGGACTCAGTTTCCTTTAAGGAGCTGGTGCTTGACCATGGTCCAATGAGTATACAGGCAATACAAACTGGCCTTATTTTCTTTCTTTCTTTCTTTCTTTCTTTCTTTCTTTCTTTCTTTCTTTCTTTCTTCCATTCATTCTTCTTTCTTCCTCCCTTTCTTCCTTCTTTTCCCCTCCTCCTATTCATCTGTTGGTCTGTTTCATGGGGAAGGGAATCACAAGGCTAAGAGTACAGCCCTTGGCCTACTGGTAAGTGAATGTGATAGCTGGGCATGATGTGAAATTCCCAGGTAATCAATACAGACAAGTATGACCGCCTTTTTTTTTTTTTTTAATGGAGTTCCAAACTAAATAAAGGAGGTGAAAAAGAAAAAAATCCAAATGACTATATCCATTTTTTTCTTCCATGTTTCAGTCACACACTCCCAATGGGACAAACTCTTTGCTGCTGAACATATAAGCCATGACTTACTGAGTCTACTGAAACAATAAACCATGATAAATCTCTTCTTTATATTGCTTATTGTCAGGTAATTGATGAGAGTAGTAACTCATACTCATGCTAGCACATATAGTTTGGTGACTAGAAAAAGAAATGTCCAAGTCTGACATATAAAAGTGTTTTCACAGAAATGATCTTAACATATACATGAAAATGGATTAGAATCCTCATGAAATTTTAGGATCGGTGATGATAGACATAAAAATAAGTAATTAAGGTTTTATTTTTTTTTCTTAAACACTAGAATCAATGTCTCTACATGTACTACCAAATCATTAATTTAAAATACATTTTGGCATTGTTGAGTTTTCTTTAACACTATCTCTAGGTTTCCATAATCTATCAATATATTATAATTTCTGAGATAAGCTGAGTAGATAGGAAGATAATCCTTTAATGTAAAATTCTGTTAAAATTGGTCAGTATACGTAAAATAAAAATATTATTTCTTTAAATATCAATGTGCAATCAGTAAATAAATTGATACAAGACAAATATTAAAAATAGAACATGAATGCTTGAAATTATATGCAAAGTAAATGAGCCATTTGTAAATTTCTGGATGAAACATTTTTCTACACGTTATCTTTTTATTTTTCCAAGCTTCCCTTAAAAACCAAAGCAAAGTTAAACTCTAGAAGCATATCAAAATCTTATTTTCAGCCTACCAAAATATTCTTTTAGGAAAAAATGTCATAATTGGGCCTCTCTTAAATATAGGTCTGAGACAACTCTAGTTTATGTTTGAAATTTATGTATACACACTTAAAATGATTATTTATGTTCATGTTTGTCCTCAATTTAAAAATAAACTGTAGGCTTCTGTTGTTCAAGTGCAGGCCACAGCAGGTAGACAACAGATGGATGACCTGCCTGCCAGCTGAACTGCCCAACAGGCTAGATCCAGTTCTCAAAGACACAGTCCACTAACCCACCCAGTCTCACCTCACTTTCCATCTCTCTGCCGTGCCCCTGCTCCCAACTCCCAACTCCAGCAGATTTCTGCTATCCAATCTCAGTCCACGTCAGTCAAAAGAAAGGTGATGTCCGAGGTGATTACCCTCATGCCTGAGGAGGAATGTAACCACTAACTCACTAGATTTACTTCCTAAAGACCTACTTCATTTCCTCCCCATGCTTCCCCCCCCCCCCCGCCCACCAACCTACTGCCCTCTCCTGCTGCTGTGTCCCTCCACCCTCGATTGGACTGCAAATAGGAGTACACATCTGTCAGAAGAACAAGTGCAGGCCACTCTAGTCAAATGAACAGCTTCCCCAGGTGCAGGCCAAGAGAGTTTGAAGAACAGATAACATGCCAAGAAAGCCAGAAAATTTTGCAAACTCAAGCAGGAATGCACTTCTGGAACAGAGCACATCCTGCCTGATAGAACCACAGATACATGACCCACCAGTGGAAGTTCTCTGCTCCCTCCTTGCCCCAAATCCTCACTTCCCTTCTCATCATCATATCCTACCCTTTAACTTGAGCAGAGACTCCATTGCTGCACCAAAGGCCAAACTAGCCACCAGAAGTTCAACCCCCAGATTGGAAAGAGACTTCTGGATCATGCTGGTCTCACTGCTTTCCAGAAATCAAGACCACAAAGACAAGAAGACCAAAGAGGAACTGAAACAAAGGAACAAAACACCCATCCAACAAAGACAAACTCAGAAATCTGCACCTAGAGCTGTAATCATTCCACACCCAGATCCTTAAACACTAGTGCAAGAACATAGTCAACAACAACCAGGGCAATATGACACCACCAGAGACAAGCTATTCTACCACAGGAACCCTGTAATATTTCAACATAGCTGAAACACAAGAAAATAACCTTAAAATCAACTTCAGGAAGATGTTATAGGTCCTTAAACAGTAAATGGAAAAACCCACTTAAAGAAATTAAGGAAATGACTAACAAAACAATTTGTGGAAAAAAAATCCCTTAATGAACATCAAGTACGCCGAAGAAAACAAGCAAAAAAAAAAAAAAAAAAAAAAAAAAAAAAACCCACAAAGAGGTGAAAGACAACTTTAAGACTTCAAAATGGAAATAGAAGCAATAAAGAGAACACAAACTAAGGGAATTCTCGAAATGGAGACTCTAGGTAAGCTAACAGGAACTACAGGAACAAGCATCACCAACAGAATACTAAAGATAAAAGAGAGATTTTTCAGGCATTGGAGGTACAATAGAAGAAATAGATTTGTTGGTCAAAGAAAAATCCATAAAACACCAAATAGTTGGACCAGAAAAGAAAGTACCCATGCTAGAGCAACAAGACAAAAAGGAGAGAAAGTAAATACAAATTAGAAAGGAAGAAATAAATGTATATTTATTTGAGGATGATAAGATAGTATGTATAAGAGAACCCCCAAAATTCTACCAGAGAACTCCTACAACTGATAACTCTTTCAGTGAAGTGGCTGTAGTGGCTGTATCAAGATTAATTAATTAAAATCAGTAGACCTCCTTTATGTAAATGACAAAAGAGCTGAGAAAAAAATCAGAGAAGCAACAGCCTTCACATTAGCCACAAATAATGCAAAATGTCTTTCGATAACATAAAGCAAGCAAATGAAAGACCTATATGATAAAATCTTCAGTCTTTGAATTAGGAAAGTTTTAAAGAAATTTTAATTCAGCAACATGGCTACTCTGGTGAGGGATCACATCCAAAGAGCTTCTATGTCTGTGTGATCTCTCTGGAATGCCATATACCTTTAATTGCTCTGGCTGGAATACAGACATACCCATAGCACACCTTTAAGATAAAATTAGTTTCTAGAAGGAATGTTTAAAAGTGACATCTAATTGAGGGACAGACAAAGTAACAAGACAGAGAATAAAAATGACTAAATGAATTAGGAAAAACAACAGAAGAAAGAGTAGCAACTTCAGAGTAGTGCAGGGAAAGAGAGTCTGCCAGTTGGGGCTCATAGCAGTGAGTCAGTGCTTGTGTTACTGAGTTTCTTTGTGAGTTCTTGTAGCTCAGTGCAGGTCAGCAGACCTTGATGAACCTGGAGAATAAGAAGAAGCCAAAAGATTAGAACAAATTACTACTGTTAGTTTGAGCCCAAGCAGAGCAATTCAGTGAGAAGCTTAGAGAAGCCAAAATGAATCAGTCAGCTTGGAAAGGAGTTTGAGCATGAACAACTGAGTTGAACTAGCCAGCCAGAGTTTAGAAAAAGCTAGAAAGGGTGAGCTTATTTAGCAGTTATCCCCCAAGGAGATAATTACATCAGGGGAATAAAGTTACTTTTATAGAAATTTAAAAAGATATCAGAAGATGGAAAGATCTTCCATGTTCATTGAATAGGATTAACAGTAAAATTGCCATCCTACCTACCAAAAGCAATCTACAGATTCAATGCAATTCCCATAAAAATTCAACACAATTCTTTATAGATCTTGAAAGACCAATACTAAACATTATATGAAATAACAAAAATCCCCAGGATAGCTAAAAGAATTCTATACAATAAAAGAACTTCTGGAGTTATCACCATCCCCGAATTTAAGCTATACTACAGAGCTGCAGTAACAACAAACAAACAAACAAACAAAAAACCAAAAAACAATAACAAAAAAGTATTGGCATAAAAACAGACAGATTCATCAATGAAAGTGAACCAGAGATACTGTTGTAAATCCAAACACCTATGGACATCTGATTTTTGATAAAGAAGTCAGAAATATACAATAGAAGAAAAGAAAGCAACTTCAACAAATGGTTCTGTTATAAATGAACTTCTGTATGTAGAATGCAAAAAGATCCATATCTATCACCCTGTACAAAATTCAAGCCCAAGTGGATCAAAGACCTCAACATAAAAACCTTGAACATACTGACACAAGAGACAACTTCCTGAACACCCATAGCATAGGCACTGAGATAAACAATTAATAAATGAGTCCTTATGGAACTGATACTTCTCTAAGGCAAAGAACAATATCAATAGAACAAAATGGCAGTCTATCGAATAGAAAAAAAGATCTTTTCCAACCACATATCTGAGAGAGGGCTAATTTCCAAGATATTTTAAAAATCTCAAAACTAGACATCAACAAACCAAATAATCCAATTTAAAACATGAGATCCAGATCTAAACAGAGAATGCTCAAGGCAGGAATATCAAATGACAGCTCAATTAAAGAGATGTTCACCATCCTCCACCATTAAGGAAATGAAAATAAAAATGACGTTGAGATTTTATCCCTGTCAGAATGGTTAAGATCAAAACCACAATTAACAACTCATGTTGTCAAAGATGTGGAATAAGGTAAATACTCCTCCATTGATGGTGGGAGAGGAAACTTATATGGGCACTTTGGAAATCAATATGGAAGTTTCTCAGAAAATTGGGAATAGAATCTACACCAAGACCAGCTATATTACTCCAGGACATATATCCAAAGGGCTGTCCATCCTACTCAAGGAACTCTTGCTCAAATATGTTCATAGCAGCTTTATTCACAATAGCTTGAAAATGGAAACCACCTAGATGTCCCTCAACCAAAAGATAGATAAAGAAAATGTGGTACATTTACAAAATGGAATATTAGTCAGCTGTTAAAAATAATAACATCATGAAATTTGTAGACAAATGGATCAAACTAGAAAAGGTCATCCTGAGTAGGGCAATCCAGACCCCAAAAGGCAAATATGGTACATAATCATATATAAATGGATATTAGCTGTAAATTAAAAGAATGATGGTATAATGCACAGACCTATAGAGGCTAAGTAACAAGGAAGGCTTGAGAGGGGAATGCAAGGATCTCCCTAAGAAGGTGAAATAGCACAGACTTCACAGGTGGATTGGGGGCAGGTGGGATTGGAAACATGTAGGGAGAGATGGAAGAACATATTCATAAAGACAATTGGTATGGGGGCAGATTTCAGGGACAATTTTTAAGCCTAGTGCAATAGAAACTCTACTGAATATTTGAGAATAGCCCTAAGCCCTAAAGAATCCTAGTAATGAGGAACAGGGGCCATAAACTAACCAATGTCTGTACTCAGACAAGGTCTCAAGTGGAGGGACTGGGACACCAACCCAATCACAAAATCTTCTGCCTACAATTTGCCCTGCTGTAGTGTTCTAGGATAAAAGCCGAGACACCAGAGAGACTCCCTTTATGCAGTAACTGGTGGGGACTATGTGGAGTTCCACAACCAAACATTAGGCAGAATACAGGGAGTCCTGTGGAGGACAGAAAGGAAGGATTAAAGAAACCTGAGGGGCCAAGGACACCACAAGAACAGGAAAAGAAAGGCCACAGAATCAACTGACCAGGACTCATGGGACTCACAAAGAACATGGAACAGGGAGGGGTCTAACCTAGGTTCTCTGCATATGTGTTATGGCTTGTTGTTTTTGTGGGATTACTGACAGTGGAAGAGGGGCTATCTCTGACTCTTTTGCCTGCTTATGGAATGCTTTCTCTCCTAAGGGGTTGCCTGGTCTAGCTTCCATGTGATGGTGTGTGCCTGGTCTTATTGTAGCTTGTTATGTCTTGTTTAATTGATGTGCCTGTGAGGTCTGGTCTTTTCTGAATGCAAGTAGGGACAGGGTGAAAGAGAAGGTGGTAGAAGAGAGAAAAACTGGGCAATAGCAGAGAAGAGAAACTGCTTTCAGGATTTAGATATGAAAGAACGATTTTTAAAATCTTTACTTATTTCAAATCCTATTTTTAATGATGTTTTAACCTCCTTTGTAACCCAACACCCAACAGAGGTAGTGGAAAAGAAAGGACACAGAAGTGGACCTGTTTAGAAAGATTCTTTGGAGCAACTCCTGTCTATGTTGTTTGGAAATCGGCAGTTCTGTTCACAGGTTAGCAGCAGCAGCTCTATCCACTTACAAACATTTTATGGATACCCCAGCAGTCCAGCTTTGCTAGAGTCAGGTTAGCACCACCAGTGATAAGATCTAGCAGAGACAGCCAGGCCTCAGCTTTGGCTCAAGTCAGCAGGAGGGGCCAGAGGGAGCACCAGGAATTCTTAGCTGTGCCTCTCTCAGGGAAGTGAAGTTTAGTGAAGATGTGAGACCCACAAGCATTGTACAGCTAGCTGTATCAGCAAGCCAAGCCAGAGTCCATGTAGTCCTGACAAATGGAGCTCAGCTACACAATATAAGGTAGACCAATAAATGAGTGTTGTTAGCAAAGAGTCCTTCATCATGTGTTCTTTCCCATGCTTGCTTTAGCAGAACATCCTCACTTCTGTGTCTGCTTCAGCGAAATGTTCCTTCATTAGTCTGCTTTAGACTTTCACCTGTGTCCACTTTAGGAAAACACTCTAGGTGTTTGCCTCAGTAAAACACGATCCAACACAATTGATTTTTCAAAGAACCCTTAAGTTTCCACTTCAAAATCGTGAAAAGAAAATATTGTTAGCCTTAACATTTGAATATAAGACAATCACTGTAGTTCACTTGTGAGTATCTGGAGCACCAAGAAAACAGAAGCAAAAATGAAAAATTTAACAACCATCTAAAGTTTGATTTAACTAAATTTAATTTCAGTAAATTGCCCACTATTGCTTCATTCAGAATATTCCTGTATATACTTAATTTTCTTGTTCTTATAAGCTAAAATGTCTTAGTCTGAAGTTAAGTCTACAATTACACAGGACATTTTAAAATGCAGAGCCAAACTTGGTTTGTAGTGAAGTACATAATTGCCTCATTTTCTGTTTTCTTTTTTCCTTTTCTTCTCTCTTCTTCTCTTCTCTTCTTCTTCTCTTCTCTTCTTCTCTTCTCTTCTCTTCTCTTCTCTTCTCTTCTCTTCTCTTCTCTTCTCCTCTCCTCTCCTCTCCTCTCCCCCTCTCCCCCTCCCCTCTCCCCTCCCCCTCCCCCTCTCCTCTCCTCTCCTCCCTCTTTCTTTCTTTCTTTCTTTCTTTCTTTCTTTCTTTCTTTCTTTCTTTCTTTCCTTCTAGGCATGGGCACCCAATATCCATTGGGGATCTCTGGCATAAGAAAGGAGAGTCCTGTCTTGTTGGAGAACAGATCAGGTCTGTTCTGGGGTCAAGCAAGACACCTCCAAATGTCATTTGGCTCCCTACTTTTTAATTTTATTAAATTATTGTATGTATTTACATTTCAAAGGTTGCCCCTTTTCTGGTCCTCCCTCCTCAAGTTCACCCCATGTCTCCTCTCCTTTACTTCTCAGCGGGTGCTCCTCTACCCAACCTCAACCCCCACCTCAAGTAAGCAGGTATCCCCCTTCCCTGAGGCATCAAGTTTCTTCAGGATTAGGCATATCTTCTCCCACTGAGGCAAGACAGATGTGCCAGGGGCCATGGGGCAGCCCATGTATGCTTTCTGGTTGGTGGCTTAGTCTGAGGAGCTCTGAGGGGTCCAGTTAGTGGACACTGTTGTTCTTCCTATGGGATTGCCATTCCCTTCAGCTCCTTCAATCCTTCATCTAACTCTTCCAGAAGGGTCCTTGACCTCAGTTACATGGTTGGCTGTAAGTATCTGCATCTGTCTCAGTCAGCTGCTGGTATAGCCTCTCAGAGGACAGCCATGTTAGGCTCCTGTCTGCAAGCACAACATGGCATTAGTAATAGTGTCAGGGTTTGGTGCCTGTGCATGGGATGAATCCCAAGTTGGGCTGCTCTCTAGATGGCCTTTCCTTCAGTCTCTGCTCCATTTTTTATTTTTTTATTTATTTTTTGTCCCTGAATTTCCTTTACACAGAAACAATTATGGATCAAAAAAGTTTGGAGATGGATGTGTGGTCCCATTTCTCAAATGGGGGCCCTGTATATCTACTAGAGGTGATCTCTTCAGGTTCCATCTCCCCACCATTGGGCATTTTGGCTAAGGTCATCCCTGATGAGTCCTGGGAGCCTCTCACATCCCAGGTCTCTGGCACTTTCTAGAGGTTCTCCCCACTCCCACCACCCCTACCCTGCTGCAGCATATTTCCATTTGTTCTGGCCCTATGGACTTCTCTCCTGTCTCCTCCCATACTTGGTATAGCCCCCCTTCCCCTTCTCTCTCCCATCCCATCAAGGTCCCTCCACCCCTCTGCAGTCTATGGTTATTTTGTTCCCCCTTCTAAGTGGGATTGGGGTATCTGCACTTGGGCTTTCCTTCTTGTTCAGCTTCCTACAGTCTGTGAGTTATATCATGGGTGTTCTGAACTTTTAGGCTGATATCCACTTCTCAGTGAGTACATACCATGCATGTCCTTTTGGATCTGGGTTACATCACTCAGCATGATATATTCTAGTTCTATCTATCCATTCGCCTGCAAAATTCATGATGTCCTTGTTTTTAATAGCTGAATAGTATTCCATTGTGTAAGTGAACCGCATTTTCTGTACCCATTCTTCAGTTGAAGGACATCTGGGTTTCTTCCAGCTTCCGACTATTCAAATAAGGTCACTATGAACATAGTGGAGCAATTTCCCAGTATTCAGACAATTGCTAGGGCTGCTGACTAGCATGGCTCTTTTTATAAGGACATAAGACTCCATTCCTTCTGACTCTCCTTTAACTCAAGGTTATCTTTTCAATTTGATCTCTCTATTATGTTCTTACTAAGAACATCAACCCCCTCGCCTTTTACCAAAAGAGAGCTTTGATATATATCAATGGCTGGAATTTTGCTACTAAAGATTACAAATAGCTATTAGGGTTAACAAATTTAGTCTTAAAATCTACTTGCTTCAATTTAGTGTAAGTGCATTAAATGATTAATTAAAATTTCACTAAAACCTCTAAGTAGTGCTCTTCTCCCATTTCATAAGCAATAACTCCTCTCTGTCATGCTTAAGTGACATTAGGTATAGGGTAGACAGCTATCAAAAGAGATCACTAAGTGAGTTTACTTTCAAATGTCCAGTCTCCAGCATTTAACCAGTGTTCTTCACAGAATAGTGTCTGATGGCATGGTAGTTTTTCAAACTCTTGGTAGTTTTTTAGTCATTTCATTTGTTAGATTTTTATAGAATCATACTCTATTAACAGTTCTCTCTGACCTGAATTTGAAGCACAAAAGCAAAGGATGATGTTGTTTTTTTTTTTCTAATAATGCTCCACATAATAGGAGACAGATATTTACTTAGATATTCATAGCACAGGTTCAGATTTTTTTTAATTCTGTCTTTGTTAGAAATAGAAAAGAACTTTAACAATAAAAACTTTAATTAAACTCAATTTTCTATGTAAATATGACATAAAATAGAATATTTGTCTAATTGTCATTATTTGCAAATCCTCAAGTGTAATATTATAATCCCTGAGAGTAGCTTTTTCTTAAATAGTAAATAAATGAGAACCCCATAATATAAATAAAAATTTAAAACAAAGTATATTGTAATCTTTTACAGTCTAACAAAACTAGTTAGGTTGTTCAGAGACCAACATGTTGAAAAGGAGCCTATGTATAAATGTGATCTATTTTATAAGAAATGCTGATTTTGTGCTTTTATCAACAATAATAAAAGGTGTCTGTAAATGTTCTGAGACATGGACACATTTAATGTTCAGTGGAAGGTTTTGATTTCTTTTAAGAACAATAGTTTCCAAAACAAAATCAAATGGACATAATTATATAGCCAGCCAAATTCTGATCTAAATTAAATCTCATTTTAAGATCCTTTTATGTTTAACTGCTAACAAAATTAATTATTTTGTATTTAGATGATTCACCAAAATAATATATGAAAGTGAGATATACAAAACTAACTCACAGAAATAGAAATATAGGTTCAGCTTGATATCTCAAGTATTGTGATGCTACTGAATATATATTAAAATAATTGTCAAAATTCATATAGAGCTTTTCAGTTTCTCTAATAAAATAAGAAAAATGTTTATGTTTTATACAAATCTGCCTAAATGATACAGTTTTGAATAGAAAATCTTAATGTCTTAAAACCAATGTCCAGTTCAATACTTTTTCCTCTGAAGTCTCTTCAGGACCTTGCACTATCGGAATGATGTTCTCCTCAAACATTCTGCTCTGGATGAATTACTTCATGCCTTGATCATAACCTTCTATGTTTATAACGTATGACTTCCTTCTTCTTTCTTTTTTTTTTAAACTACTTTTATTTTTTTTACAGTCAAGCCATTGCCCCCCTCCCATTCCCACTCCCACAGTTCCTTATCCCATTCTTCCTTTGTCCTGTTCCAAGAGGATATTCCCCTCTCTGCCAGACCTCCCCTAGAACCTCAAGTCACTGGATGGTTAAGTGTGTCTTCTCCCACTGAGAAGTTAATTTTCAATATTATCATTTAAAATAAATACTCATTTAATATTTATTTATTTTAATTCCAAAGTCACTAGTGGTATGTATAAATCATATAGAAAATATACCTTGAGGACTTTAATAATTTTCAAGAGTATAGAGAAATTCTTGGGATAATAGCTTTGAAGATTTCTGTGCTAGATATACAATTTAATAAAGCAGTAGATTACAGGGGGTCAAAAGACGTTGAGGGTGGAGTTGGCCTTGTTGGGATGTGGGTCTCAGGTTGCTTCACTTCAGTTAGAGAAAGGGGAGGAGAACACTGGGCAAAAGGCATGGTGCTAGCAAGGGTGGATTTGGAGGACCACAAGACAGTAGCAATAGATTAAGCTGTGAGAACCCTCCAAATTGCTCCTTTTTTTCCCATTTTTATTAGGTATTTAGCTCATTTACATTTCCAATGCTATACCAAAAGTCCCCCATACCCACCCACCCCCACTCCCCTACCCACCCACTCCCCCTTTTTGGCCCTGGCGTTCCCCTAGTTTGCGTGTCCAATGGGCCTCTCTTTCCAGTGATGGCCGACTAGGTCATCTTTTGATACATATGCAGCTAGAGTCGAGAGCTCCGGGGTACTGGTTAGTTCATATTGTTGTTCCACCTATAGGATTGCAGATCCCTTTAGCTCCTTGGGTACTTTCTCTAGCTCCTCCATTGGGAGCCCTGTGATCCATCCATTAGCTGACTGTGAGCATCCACTTCTGTGTTTGCTAGGCCCCGGCATAGTCTCACAAGAGACAGCTACATCTGGGTCCTTTCGATAAAATCTTGCTAGTGTATGCAATGGTGTCAGCGTTTGGATGCTGATTATGGGGTGGATCCCTGGATATGGCAGTCTCTACATGGTCCATCCTTTCTTCTTCTTTCTTACAGATAGTGTCTCACAACATATGGCCATTATACCATACCTTACACAGGATATAGATTCCATACTTTTTAAAGAAGTCTTTAGAGAACACATGGTTAATATATGCCAAATGTTTTCTTATGTGTCATCAATGAATAGTAAGTATTTTAAATAAAAACTGAAGCATTATGTATATTATGATAAAAAGGAAATATAAAGATCTTTGATGTACTCTTTGTCTCTGTCTTTCTTTCTTCCTCCCTTTCTCTTCCTCCCCGTTTATCCCTTTCCCTGCTATGTATGTATGCATGTATGTATGTATGTATGTATGTATGTGAAATACTAAAGTAGGTATAACAATTTTTTATTTTAGAATTATAGTGATTTTGTAATGGGACAATGAAGGTTTTGTATGTGGATGTGTACCCAATAATAGCATTTTAAAGATACCATATCATCACATTATGGTGTTTTATATTAAATTTGGCAACACAGATTTTTTTTCATGAATTTCCATGAAAAGAAACTGACATAAAATATTCAATTCCAGATACTCTTTAACAATGCTAAGAATTTATAACAATGCTAAAATGATAATATACCACACTATTCACCTTACAGAGTATATATCTAGTAATGTAGACTATATAAGTGAATGCATAACTCCAGACTAGCCAAGTGGGTAGTAGTTCACGCAGAAAATTATAATTTTATTTTCACCCAACAGAGAAAGTAATTCTTGGGCTACAAAACAATTGTAGTACTCTTCCTTGATCTTATACTGTAGAAATATAAATTCATACAACCAATAATGAATATAAAATTCAATCACAACATTGCTTATAGTTTGATATTTCAAATATATTGTCGGTTGATACTTGTCAGAATAATTTCAGTATTCTAGCCTTCATATATATCTTTATTTTAGGGTTATCTCACTATGAGTATAAAACTCAGAAAATAAAATTTGAGTTAGTCTGAAATAATACCTATAAATAATTCAGAATTCAATGGCATATAGCACAGGGCATAGCTGTCTAGTGTGAGGCTATGCCAGTGCCTGGCAAATACAGAAATGGATGCTCACAATTATCTATAGGATGGAACACAGGGCCCCCAGTGGAGGAGCTAGAGAAAGTACCCAAGGAGATGAAGGGGTCTGCAACCCGATAGGTGGAACAACAATATGAACTAACCAGTACCCCCAGAGCTCATGTCTCTAGCTGCATATGTATCAGAAGATGGCCTAGTCAGCCATCATTGGGAAGAGTGGCCCCTTGGTATTGCAAACTTTATATGCCTCAGTACAAGGGAACACCAGGGCCAAGAAGTGGGAGTGGGTGGGTAAGGGAGCAGAGCAGAGGAAGGGTATAGGGAACTTTTGGGATAGCATTTGAAATGTAAATAAAGAAAATATCTAATAAAAAATATACAAATGCAAAAAAAGAGGTTATGGATGAAAAGAAAGAGAGGAATAACATGAAGAGAATTGGTGCAGTGATCTAAGTTAGAATGGACACCAAAAACTCATATATTTGAATACAAAGTCTATTCTTAGTGGAAGTGTTTGGCAAGGATTATGCGGTATAGCTTTGCTGAAAGAGGTGTGTCTTGCTGGAGGCAATATGTTGCTAAGGTGAACTTTAAGGTTTCAAAAGCCCATAGTATTTCCAATTAGTTCTCTCTGTCTCCAACTTATATATAAGGGTGTAAACTCTCAGATACTGAGTCAGAATAACAACTGCCTACCTAGTATTGTACTTCCTGCCACAATGATCATGGACTCTCATCCTGTAAAACTGTATGCCCAAATAAACTCTTCCTTCCAAAAGTTGCCTTGATCATTGTGCCTCGTCATAGTAATAAAAAAGTAACTATGACAGTGTGTGGCTCACAAATTTTAAAAGTTTAAAATAATTTATGACAATTGCTTTGAGGAAAATATTTTTAAATTAAAATGATAAATGATAAATTGTTCATCTTAAATGTTTTTCAGACATATTAAGAAAAGACAAGATTATTTATATAACATGATTTAACTGTTTACCACACAATACACAAGCAACAATGATTAGGGATAACTATGCTTTAATATACTACAGACATTATGGTTGAGAGTGTCTTATTTAGGGTTTTATTGCTGTGAAGAGAAACCATGACCATGGCAACTCTTATAAAGGAAAACATTTTATTGGGACTTGCTCACAGTTTTGAGGTTTAATCCATTATTGTCATGGTGGGAATCATGGCAATGTGCAGGCAGATAAGATGCTGGAGAGGTATTTGAGAGTTCTATATCTAAATCAGCAGGTAGCAGGAAGGAAATGCCACACTGGGCCTAGATTGAGCATCTGAGACCTTAATGACTATCCTCAGTGACACACTTCCTCCAACAATTCCACACCTATTACAAGACCACACCTTTTAGTATAGCTACTCCCTATAAGGCTATGGGACCATTTTCATTCAAACTATCCCAGCAGGTAATCATCAGGGTATGACTGAAAAGGAAGGAAATGTAAAATTGAAATATATGATGTTAACATGATTAATTATTTCTATCTATTTTAACTTTTAAGTTAATAATCTTAACTTAAGAGAATAATAACGAAAAGATGCCACACTTTTTTTTTCAGCTTAAAAACTAGGAAGATCAAACTGTTTAACACTGTTTGCTCTCACCCTGTCTATCACACCATATATTATCCTTGTCTCTTTATAACCATTCCCATTAGAAAAGAAACATCTTAGAAGAGTCCTATATTTTTCTTGGTTTGCCACAGTGTCTGTAGTGCTTTCACAAGGTGTCATATATGATCTCAAACACATATGCATTAAGTGATGTAACTGGATAACAGTAATGAAATTTTAGGTTCTCAGTGGCCATTTGAAATTGCTTTCTTGGGCTGGGCATGGTGGCACACACCTTTAATCCCAGCACTCAGGAGGCCGAGGCAGGCAGATTTCTGAGTTCAAGGGGGCCAGCCTGGTCTACAAAGTGATTTCCAGGACAGCCAGGGCTATACAGAGAAACCCTGTCTCGGATAAACAAACAAACAAACAAACAAACAAGCCAAAAAAAAACCCCAAAACAAACCAAAAACAAAAGAAAGAAATTGCTTTCTGTATATATAGTTAGCTAGCTATTTGTAGCATTTAGGATTAGAACAACTTAGTCTGCTCTTCCAGGTCTTAGAGTTGGCAAACAAGTTTTGCATTTATATGTTCATGTATACCAGAAACATTTCTCCCTGTCATGCAACATACTTAAGTATCCTGACACAAATGGTCAACTGGGAAAAGTAAATTTTTAGGGAATGACGGTACTGATATTGATGTTTGCATACTGAAATTTTAGTGATAAGAGCTTGAGTTATTTAGTTTGTCATATTTAATATAAATATAACTAATGAAATGCTTATTGAGTTAAAGTTGTTTAAGAAGTGGAAAAAGTGAAATTCGCTTATCATATGACTAATAAAGTCATCAGATGAAATATATCTACTGTAATGAACATTATCACTATTAATGGATGTTGACAAGTTATGCTGTGCAATGAGTTCAAATGTATTCTCATTCTTCTTTTCCCTTATACTTGAGGTTGAATGAAGTATCATCTATCTTAGGAAGAGCAGAAAATGTTGAGACATTTAAAAAAGATTCCTTTATGCTTCATTGTAAACGTCGGTCTTGGCCAAAGCTAAAATTGAAATTAGTGGTTAGACAAATACATAGCCCAACTAGCACAATGCTTAGTACAGAGCAATTATCCAGTGTTCCAGATCTGATTTAGCCCTTGCTATTCTCTAAAAATTATATGTTTATTGGAATCTCCTTTCAGAGGAAAGTTTCATACTGAAAAGTTATTTTCCAAGAGCTGAAAATTAAGGGAAAAAGAGCATGTATCTGAAATGTAGGACTGTTATCCACAAGTCTTTCTCACTCCATGGAAGTAACACCGTTTTTAAAGGCCTGTCATGTTGTCCGTGACACTCAGAAATAAAGAATTGAAGTTTTAATTCTGCCCCTTCTAGCAATCTTATTCTGAATCTAATACCATCACCACCAAATTTAAATGAAATATATTATGTAGTTGTCATAGTTGGGTTTTCTATTACTTTAACAAAATACTATGATCATAAAGCAAGTTGTAGGGGAAAGGGATTATTTAGCTTACAATTTCACATTGCTGTTCATCACCTTAAGGAGGTATGGATAGGAACACAAATAGGGCAGGATCCTAGAGGGAGGAGCTGATGCAGACTCCACAGAGGAGCGCTGCTTACTGGCTTGCTTCACATGGCTTGCTCAGCCTCCTTTACTACAAGAACTCAGGGTCAACAGGCCATGGATTGTACCACACACAATAGGCTGGACCCTTCTGCACTGGTCATTAATTAAAATGCATTACAGCTGGATCTCTTGGAGGCATTTCCTCAACTGAGGCTCCTTCTCTGATGGCTGTAGCTTGTGTCAAGTTGACACACAAAATCAGCTACTACAGGAAAACATCTTTTCAAAACTGAATGCTTTTTTGTGAAACTGTCTTGGTTAGAGTTGTTTCCAGATAGTGGCTATTGTGAGTAAGAAATTTGTTTCCTCTGTACCCACCCAATATATCTCATAACAACTTCTCCCTTTATAAAAATGTGCTATTTACCTTTTGGTAAATAATCTAGCAGTTTAATTTCTTGATCCTCTCCAAGGTGTAGGTATACCTACTTATTAAAATGCTAAACTTCATTCCAAGGCCATTTTTACATTATACATTCCACTTGTGTGTGAAAGTTCTAATCCTTTATTCCACTATTAGCAGTGGTATGACCAGTCTTTCTAGATTTAGCTATTCTACAAGGCAAGTTTTAACTTTCATTTATCATTAGAACAAGGCTCTGAAAATGTTTGACAGTGAATAATCTAGGGCTTTATATCAGCTTAACTTTTCAACATCTACTTTCTCTTCATTACTTTCTTTGGTATATTGTTTCCTATATAGTGTACATTCTCCTCCACATGAGAACTATAAGTTGACTATATCTTAGGGAAAATAGTGTACATTAAGGGTTTTTATTTTGTCTATGTTTCTACATGTCTCAATTTTCTTCTTTGTGTTCATATTCTGTTACCATGCTTTATGGGTTTAACCAAATGGTACAAGTAAAATGAAAAGATTTCCAGCTTAGATTTAATCCATTGCTTCATGCTGATGTATTAACTCACATTTTCCTGTTGCTTTACTGTAGGTCAGCACTATATTTTACATGCACAGAAAAATTAGAACTCATAAAATTTGAAAATCACTTTTTAATTAAATTCAGTGTTTGATAAAGCAGTTTTTAAGAACTAAATTCTTATTCAGGACAAATTTAATACTGTTAATTATGATCTGTTAATTTTAGATATATATATGTGGGATTTGTGTATTATGTAATTCATTTCTGGAAAAACATTCTCATTTATAAAAGTCATCTCTGTTGCTTAGAACAAATAGATTTCTTGTTTTCAAAGTTTCAAAAATACCATCACAAATGTTCAAAAAAAACCCACCATCTTTTGATATATCTCTGTAATGCCCACACTAGGTACACACAAGAGAGAACAAAGGGATTCACTGACCGTCATGTCTAGGCAAAACTGCAAACTTCAGGCTAACCGAGAGACTGTATCAAAAAATAATACCAACAAGCACTGGGCATGGTACCACAGCTTTTAGTTCCAGCACTGGAGAAGCAGAAGCAGGAGGATTTCTATGACTTAGAAGTCATCTTGGTCTACATAGCAAATACCAGAACCGTCAAATATAAATGAGAACTTGAGAACAGATCCCAGCATCAACCTCTGACCTCAGACAGGTCTGCAGAAGTTAATAAACTCCCACAGATGTGCACATACACCCCACAGATGGGGGTCTGGAAGAGGAGCAATTATCCACTCAATTTCTACCCACCCTTGGCATTTCTAAAAGGCATTTTACTTTATTAGATATTTTCTTTTTTTTTCCATTTTTTATTAGGTATTTAGCTCATTTACATTTCCAATGCTATACCAAAAATCCCCCCATACCCACCCACCCCGACTCCCCTACCCACCCACTCCCCCTTTTTGGCCCTGGCGTTCCCCTGTACTGGGGCATATAAAGTTTGCCTGTCCAATGGGCCTCTCTTTCCAGTGATGGCCGACTAGGCCATCTTTTGATACATATGCAGCTAGAGTCAAGAGCTCCAGGGTACTGGTTAGTTCATAATGTTGTTCCACCTATAGGGCTGCAGATCCCTTTAGCTCCTTGGGACTTTCTCTAGCTCCTCCATTGGGAGCCCTGTGATCCATCCATTAGCTGACTGTGATCATCCACTTCTGTGTTTGCTTAGATATTTTCTTCATTTACATTTCAAATGCTACCCCCAAAACCCCCTATACCCTTCCCTGCTCTACTCCCCAGCCCACCCACTCCTGCTTCCTGGTTCTGGTATTCTCCTATACTGGGGCATATGATCTTTGCAAGACCAAGTCCCTCTCCTCCCATTGACTGCTGACTAGGCCATCTTCTGCTACATATGCAGCTAGAGACATGAGCTCTCAGGGTACTGGTTAGTTCACACCATTGTTCCTCCTATAAGGTTGCAGACCCCTTCAGCTCCTTGGGTACTTTCTCCAGCTCCTTCATTAGGGGCCCTGTTCTCCATCCAATAGATGACTGTGAGCATCCACTTCTGCACTTACCACCCTTGGCATTTTTATTATTCTATTTCTTGCAATAATTCCTCAGAGAAGTAATACCCAATAAAAAGGAAACAAGATATAATTTGTATGGATATAAACATATATTTGATATTCATTTCAACCCCCATATCCTTAGGAGATCTTGATGGGTTCCATTTTTAATTAGATTTAAACATTCATTCCCTTTACTAGGTCCTAGCAATCTTGAATGACAATTTTAGATGCATTGTTGCTGTGGTGATTAAAATTAGCATGGTTGTCCTCTAGATCACTCTCTGTAATTAAGAATTCACGAGGCTAGTAATTTCTTATGAATTATATCTTCCTGCTACCACATGAATTTTTGGTAAATTTTAAACTTAATTTCTTTCTTGTTAAAATAAATGGTTATTAGTGAATGTAACACAATTTTTTAAATATTCCATATGTACTCTGAATTGAATATGTAAGTTTTATTTAAATAATTCTTAAAGTAAGTATTTAATACTCGAGCTATTTTCAAATAATTTTGTACATGTCTATTTATAAACCTGAGACAAATTTCATAACAAGCAAAAAATGAATGGTCAATGATAAATTATCTTTTATAACTTCATAATTATATATATTGTACCTCATATATATTATATATAAATATATTATATATAAATTGTACCTCAAAGTCATTAAACTTTGAAAAGTATGGAAGCTTTAATAAATTATACAAAAATAACAAGGTTAATACTAATATACAGTATCTTTAGTCAAATAGGAAAAACAAACTGAAAATTAATGTGAAGAAAAAATAAATCAGAGCAAGAAGAAATGGACAATTAAGGATTAGTAGTGATATATATATATATACACACACACATACACACACACACACACACATATATATATACACACACACACGTGTGTGTGTGTCTTTAAACTTAAATTTTTTTTTGTTCTGTTTATCTCAACTGCAAACAAAAGAATCACATTTGATTTATCAATGTACTACTTTTGTCCTTTATTAAATCAAAACTTGTTAAACACTATGCTTATCCTAGACATCTTGATGGGTACCAGGCTTTCATAGAACAGCAGAAACATTAATGAAGTAAAATTTAAGACAAATTTATCATGTTAAACAGTTGCTGCCTAAATATTTTTAATTTCTTTAAATTTCGGGTTAAATAAAATTTTATTTGTGAACTACTTAATAAAACTTCCTGTTTGACTTATTAGTGAGCATTTTTACAGTCTTTTCTTTTTTATTATATCACTCATCATATTTCATTATTAAAGTTAAATTTAATGTTAAAAGCCCCAATTCTAACAGTTTTGAAGAAAAATAGGTAGCTATCTTGCTTTTATTCCTACTTCTGTACCAAGCACAAGATAGGCAATGATATGTGATCAGTATGCTGCAGTTGAATGCAGATGCAGGTAAATGGAGAGAGAGAGAGAGAGAGAGAGGGAGGGAGGGGGGCAGAAGGGAGAAGGGGGGGCAGAAGGGAGAGAGAGAGAGAGAGAGAGATGACAGAGACAGACAGAGACAGAGACACAGCAAGAGAGATACATATAGACAGACAGACAAAGACAAACACAGAAAGACAAAGACAAGGGGAAGAAAACTGAGTGGGGAAAATAAGATAAAAGAGAGACTGAGGAACAATGAAAGCTTAGGAAAAGAGAAGATTCATTTTTTAATTGAAAACATCTGTAGTTATCATTTAAATGGGGGCTGGGAGGATAGCTGCGCAGGTAACAGTATTTTCATTAACAAAAAAGCATCATGCAAGCTTCCAATGGAGGAAAGCGGCTCACACTCTTAGTCAATTATGACATGTATGAATCACAAAGACTTGGCCACAATAATCTTGAGAATTTAGTAATGGCACACATACCTTGCCTGTAACCAATTGTTACCTAATTGGACTTAAGACTTACTCAAGAAGATGGAATTTATTCCTGTTACCAAACACTTAGCCAATTACCCAGAACTAGTGAAGTCATGTGTCTTGGAGGAGAACCTAGTATCACCACTTTACTAAACTGCAAAACTCCTAACCACAACCTAAACATTATTTTTTTATACCCAGAGAAAAATTTAGTTCATACCTCTCATAAAGGAAAGTCCTCTTTGCAACATGCAGAGACCATTACAGAAAGCCAAACCCAATCAAAATGCATAGTTTCACATCTCAGTGATAACTGATACATCTAGAAAACACATCTAACCTAATGTGTAGGGTTCCCTGGGGAAGAGTTTGCAAGAGGCAGAGGAACAGGGTGTTCTCTATGAGAGTATGTCTGCTATGAACATCAGAAGTTACACTAATAAAATCACAACACAAAGACTTACTAAATATGAGCTGAGCAGGGTCAAGAACAAGAGACCTGCTACCATGGTCAGAAGAAGATTTTATGAGGCACCAATTCAGCAGAAAGAACTACAGGCAATTAAGGAATGCTGGGAGCAGGAGAAATAATGTTAATAACTGCTGTCTTAGGGTTTCTATTCCTGCACAAAACATCATGACCAAGAAGCAAGTTGGGGAGGAAAGGGTTTATTCCGCTTACATTTCTACATTGCTGTTCATCACTGAAGGAAGTCAGGACTGGAACTCAGGCAGTTCAGGAAGCAGGAGCTGATGTAGAGGCCAAGGAGGGATGTTTCTTATTGGCTTGCATTCCCTGGCTTGCTCACCTTTCTTTCTTTTTTTTAAAAATTAGATATTTTCTTCATTTAAATTTCAAATGCTATTCCAAAAGTCCCCTGTACCCTCCCCCTGCCCTGCTCCCCTACCTACTCACTCCCACTTCTTGGCCCTGGCATTCCCCTGTAGTGGGGCATATAAAGTTTGCAAGACCAAGGGGTCTCTCTTCCCACTGATGGCTGGCTAGGCCATCTTCTGATACATATGCAGCTAGAGACACGAGATCTGGGGGGGGGGGGGGTACTGGTTAGGTCATATTGTTGTTCCACGTATAGGGTTGTGGATCCCTTTAGCTCCTTGGTTACTTTCTCTATCTCCTCCATTGGGGGCTCTGTGATCCATCCAATAGCTGACTGTGAGCATCCACTTCTGTTTGCCAGGCACTGGCAAACCCTCACAGGAAACACCTATATCAGGGTCCTATCAGCAAAATCTTGCTGGCATATTCAATAGTGTCTGCGTTTGGAGGCTGATTATGGGATGGACCCCCAGGTGGGGCAGTCTCCGGATGGTCCATCCTTTCGTCTTAGCTCCAAATTTTGTCTCTGCAACAAAAACCCTTCCGTGGGTATTTTATTCCCTATTATAGGGAGGAATGAAGTATCCATGCTTTGGTCTTCCTTCTTGATTTTCTTGTGTTTTGGAAATCGTATCTTGGGTATTTAGGTTTCTGAGCTAATATCCACTTATCAGTGAGTGCATATCAAGTGACTTCTTTTGCTTTCTTATAGAACTCAGGACTACCAGCCCAGGGATGTCACGACCCCCAATGTTCCCTCCCACCCTTGATCACTAATTGAGAAAATGTCTTACAGCTCAATCTTATGGACACATTTCCTCAGGGGAGGCTCCTTTGTGATAACTCCAGATTGTGTCAAGGTGACACACAAAATTAGCTAGTAAAACTGCTTTGAACTTTTTCCAAGATGTTGGAAAAAGACTTGTTTAAACAAAGCTAAAGACGTCTATCTTTGGATATCAGTTAAATATCTACTTGACGATTCGGCTAGTCACCAACCTCCAAGTGTAGCAAATTATCATTAGAAATCATTTGATGTTGTGTTTTTTTAATTAGTTTGTTTGTTTGTTTGGTTTTTATTTTTAGTTTGTTTTGCTTTGGCTGGTTGTATTTGGTTCAATCTTGGGGGGGGGGGCACACTATCCAGCCTCCTGTTTCTGGCCATTCAGGTAGTGTAGTGCATGGGCTTTCTTTTGTACATGGCCCTCAAATTTGACCAGTTATTTGTTGGCCACTCCCACTAATTCTGTGCCACCTATACCCCAGCACTTCTTGCAGACCGAACAAATTCTAAGTTGAAGGGTTTGTGCCTCAGTAGGGGTCCTGGTTTTACCACTGGAAGCCTTACCTGATTGCAGAAGATGGCCAGTTCTGGCTCCATATTCCCCATTACTAGAGTCTTCACTAACGCCGTCCTAGTAGACTCTAAGCAATTTCCAGTGTACTCGGTATCCATATATGCCACCCCCATCCACCCCCAATGCCTAGCCAGCAACTGATTTGAACATTTGCAGAGAGCCACAACCAAACTTTAGGCAGAGATCTGGGAAACCCACAGAAAAAGAGAAGGAAAGAATTTAGGAGTCAAAGAGGTCAAGGACTCTATGAGAACATGGCGCACTGAGTCAATCAAGCAGGACTCATAGGGACTGAAGCTGAAGCAAAAATCATGGAGCCTGCATGGGTCTGTACTAGGTCCTCTGTATTTATGTTATGGTTGTATAGCTTGATATTCTGTGGGACTCCTAATAGTGGAAATTGAGGGTTTCTATGGTGCTTTTACCTGTTCTTGGGACCCTTTTCCTCCTACTGGGTTGCCTTTGTCCAGCTTTTATATGAGGGCTGTGTGCCTAGTCCTAATTGTAACTTACTTTGCCATGTTCTGTTGATATCCTGGGAGGACCGTGCTCTTATGAAGAGAAGCAGAGGAGGAGAATATCTGGGGGAGAGGGTATGTGGCAGGGACTAGGAGCAGTGGAAGGAGGGGAAACTGCAGTCAGAATATAGTAGATGAGAGAAGAATAAATAAATTTTAAAAAGGAAGAAATATATAATTGAGTTGATATAAAGCAAGACAATTTCTAAATGAGCTCTGTTATCTAATATCTGAAATATTCAGGAATCATTTTTGATTTCACAAATTCTATAACAAAGATGGAATATTCACAAATCAGTGGAATACACACATATACACACTCTCTTTCACATATGCACATACAAACACACACACACATATACATATATACATATATATTGTAATGAAATGATAATTTAATGTTAAAATATTACATTTATATTTCCCTTCTTTTTTATTTATGACTACACTTTCAAGTTTTCTATTATAAACATGTATATATACATAGAAATAATTCAAATGAATGCTCATAAAAATAAATATAGAACATAACTCAGGATAAAAGTATAAGCATTATTTTGAGCGTATATTTAATATAAAATAACAACATTTCATTTCGCTATTAGAATGGCATAATATGTATCAAATTGTGTAGTATATGAAGCAGAGCATTTCTAAGCTGATTGTGTATGAAATGTCCTTGTACTTATCCTCTTTCTTTTTTGGAGTTTGTAACTATGTTGTATTGTCTTTTAAAAAGTACCAAAACTAAAAATTAGTACAACTTTATTAAAAATAGATTTTCAATTGCATTGATACATATTTTCTAGACAGGTTCATTATTTTATCATTTCAATATCAGGATTGCTTTTTGGAAATATTTGTTAATTTTTATAGTAAACTTTGACTTGAATTTTTGCTTTTTTATAATATGACTGAATATTACTTATGTATTTGTCAGGGGAGTTTTGTACTTTCCTTATTCATATTATATCTATTCATTCTCTTTATGTATTTGTATTTATCATTATGGGCTACATGTTTTTAAAGTGCACTATGTATATGTACATGTACATGTATATGTTTATGTATATGAATTTAATCCAAGGAAGAGATTTTGAACTCAACTTGACAAATTGATATGTCAGATACAAATATATCATCTGAATTTTTATTTACCCACTGAATTTCTAACCAGTAGTCTTTCCTTAATCCATGTCATTGTGTACTTAAGCTAGTATATTTTAGAGTTAGTATAAAAGATACAAGGTAGGGCTGGTGAGATGGCTCAGTGGGTAAGAGCACCCGACTGCTCTTCCAAAGGTCCGGAGTTCAAATCCCAGCAACTACATGGTGGCTCACAACCATCCGTAATGAGATCTGACTCCCTCTTCTGGAGTGTCTGAAGACAGCTACAGTGTACTTACATAGAATAAATAAATAAATCTTAAAAAAAAAAAGATACAAGGTAAAAAAAATCTCTTGAATAAATCAGTTTTTTCTCTTATGTGAGAATAACCATTCATGGCATTAAAAATAGTTGCTGCAAGTCACAGTTTTTGAACCAGAATCTTGACATTATGAGGGAAAAAGTTCAAAGCATATCTAAGTCATTCAGAGTTCACCAAGCCCTTTGCATTTCCAATCTGACCCACATCATATTTATTGGCCATAATGACTGTGAATCACAACAAACTCAGGGACCTTCTGTAAAGGCAAACTATCCCCCATTAATAATGCAGCAGTTAACATTAAAGTACTGTCACCATGCTAGTTTATGGCATGATAAATATGTTAAAAATGCTTTGCAATACAACCACGGGAGTGTGCTTGGCCATAAGTATATTTTACAAACCAATGAAAAATGGGAATAAAATGGGGAGGGAGAGAGCTTTCTTTCATGGAGGTGAAACAGGAGAAAATGTCGTAATGTTAATGCAACATTCTACATGTTTTATGCGCATGGGGATGATTGCATGTGTGCATGATATGCATCTGTTGGATAAATATGTATCTGACCCTATGTATGTATGTGTGACTTAAGCCTTTATGTGCTATGTGTGAATGCACTTGAATGAAAACGTAAATGTTCCTGAACTTTCTGGTTTGCAGTTTAAGTAATAATAACGCAGTCAATAGGTGTAAGCTGTCTAGAAAGTATTTATAGTCAGGATATTTGTAGTCAATATTTGAGAAAAGAATACAGAGTCCAAAACCTTAATGTCCCTTATCATTACAAACCCATCAAGATCTCTATCTTTATGATGTCTATCTTTATGACAGTTGATATACTAATTTAATCAAGGTTTAGAACTCAGCTCATCCCAGCATCTATTTTTTGTACCATTTTACCCAGTCCCTTTCTCCAATTACCAAGATTAGAATTTGTTAAGGAAAGGATTACTTATGGCATTATTTTTATATTTCTTTTTTTTTTTTTTTTTTTTTTTTTGGTTTTTCAAGACAGGTTTCTCTGTATAGTCCTGGCTGTCCTGAAACTCACTTTGTAGACCAGGCTGGCCTCGAACTCAGAAATCCACCTGCCTCTGCCTCCTGAGTGCTGGAATTAAAGGCGTGTGCCACCACGCCCGGCTCTATTTTTATATTTCTTTTGCACTATATTTTTCTTTGTTTTACTTCAGAACTTCCTGAGCCTGTATAAATTGAAAAGCAAGCAATTTATAGAGCTGTGAGCAGAAGTCCAGCTGTCCCAATAGTCCCTCGGTACTTTTGCACATTTCAGTATGTTAAAGCATCATGAACAAGTGAGAGTAAACGCATAGAGAGAGTGGAACCAGAATACAATGCTCTTAGTATGTTTATGCTTTTAGGAACATTTTTCACTTTTCTTTTCCACTCCTCTTGGCTGTCAAGTGAAATCTTCTGTTGTTGTTTATTTTTTGAGACAGAATTTTAATTACAACATCTTCCTCTTGCATTTCCTTTCTACAAACCCTCCTGAATATACCTGTCTTCTCTTCTTCATATGATCTCATTTCTCATTAGCACATATGTATATTTGTTCATATGTTTACATGTATATAAACACACATTCGTATGTGTGTGTGTTTATGTGTGTGTGTCTGTGTGTGTATGTCTGTGTGTATGTCTGTGTGTGTTTGTGTGTTCCTAAATACAACTTGTGTCCATACAATGTTGTTGTTCTGTCCTTTGGGCAGTCATATTGGGAAGACTTTATCCACTTAGACTCTCTGTTATAGCTAAAACAAAAGCTATAGCATGGAATGTTAGGCAAGAAAGAAACAACTCCATAGCAAACTCTTGTCTATGTAGTGGTTCATGTAGTCTCCCATACTGTCTAATTTGACATGACAAAACTTTCATAAACCCATTGCATGCTGTATATCATTCATATTTCACATATGCATGCAATACCATGTTTCTTCATTGTGGTCACTGAGAGAAACTTACTGGCTTAAACCATAGCTCATGTTTTCAAGCCACAAGAAACCCGAAGCCTGACACCATGGAATCAGCAGAACAACATCTCCTTTGAAGGAAATGCCTCCTCTTTTTTATACATCGGCACTAGCATCTGCTCTCACCTGCACTTTTTATCTTAGCCATTCTAATTGGTGTGATATGGAATCTCAGGGTCATTTTTATTTGCATTTCCCTGATGACTAAATATTTTAAACATTTCTTTCCTTAAGTGCTTCTCAGCCATTTGAGATTCCTCAGTTGAGAATTCTCTGTTTAACTCTGTACCCCAGTTTTAATAGGGTTATTTGGTTCTCTGAAGTTTAGCTTCTTGAGTTCTTTGTATATTTTGCATATTGCCTGCTCTTGGCCAGCAGCTCTAGGCTGAGAGGAGAGAACTTGGTCCAGCCAAGTCTCTCCAGGGCTGAAACAGGATGGTGAATGTCACAGCTCAGATCTCCTGCAGACTGGAGAATAACCACCCTGAGCCAGAAGTCTGTCAAAGCAGGAACTTAATTGTATCAGTCTTTTGTTTATAGAGGGCTGAGAGAGGAGGTGGGAATTTTTTTGCTAAGGTGAGATGACATAGGGGAAGAGGAAGGACGAGGAAGGGTATGGGGTGACTGATAGAGCCAACAAAGTTACTCTATGTTAGCAGTAGCTAAGCAGAGACAGGCTTAAGCAGGTCATGCTGAGTCACTCCAGTACGGAAGTGACTGAGACAGTTTTCAAAACTCAAGCCAGGCTGGGGTTTGTCCTCAAGACCCAAACCAGGGCCAAATAGGGCCCAACAGCATATTATTCTTCTATTAGATGTAGAGTTGGTAAAGATGTTTCCCCAACATCTGTGGGATGTGGTTTTTGTCCTATTGACAGTGCCTTTGCCTTACAGAAGCTTTGCAGTTTTATTAGGTTCCATTTGTCAACTGTTGATCTTAGAGCACGAGCCATTGGTGGTTTCTTCAGATTTTTCTCTTTGTCAATGTATATGAGGCTGTTCCCCACTTTCTCTTCTATTTGATTCCGTGTATCTGGTTTTATGTGGAGGTCCTTGATCCACTTGGACTTGAGCTTTGTACAGTGCTTTCAATGCTTGCTGTGACTCTAGGTACTCATCTCTGCTCTAGTCCACCTCTTACAGAGATACTTGTGAGGTATCTTTACATTATGTGTAAAGCCCACCTAAATAACGGAATGGTTATCTCAAGTTCTCTAAATGAGTTTCATTTGCAAAGGCATTTTTTAAAAGAAGATACACAGATTCTGTAGGTTACGAGAAGGCCTCAATATTGTTTGAAGAGCCAAGATACAAGCCATTACAAGTACAAATCTATATTGAAGTATATTCTTACTTCAGTTTCATAGGAGTAGAGTCCACGTCTCAGCAATACTCCCCACCCTCCTGCCCAGTACCACAAGCACTTGTAAATCTAGCAGGATGGGAGAGAGTAGGGTGACACACACATTTCTGGCTCTCATCCCATGCCCTGACTGTACACTATTCTCTGGCAGCATCCACCATTCCTACAGTTACAGGAAAATCTCAGTTCAGAAGACTATTTTACACATTTTTCCTTATATGAACTTAACCTGACTTTCTAAACCTGTCAAAAATCATTTCTCCTGGTGAAAATTAGCATGAGCGTGGGAGGGAGAAATGAATTGCTTTAAATTTGAGGATGTCAAACGGAGGGTCAAGTCATGCCTGTCTTGGTTCTTTAATTAGAAGATGTCAGAATTCTGTGCTAAGAATCAAAAAGCAGGCTGAGTCATCCAAATTTGTGCTGTGATATTTGGTGGTTTTGTTGTTGACCCTTTGTGCTGCACATTACAGTCATCAGAGACATCAAGAAAGAAAGAGCTTGAAATGTGGCATAGAGGGCCATTGTCTCCATTTCATCACCAATTCCATTGTCTTAACTTCCCACCTACCCTCAAATTTCTTTACATACACGCTGCTACCTTGGCAACGTAGCAACTGGTCAACTCCTCTCAAATCATACATATAAAGTTTGAGTTCCCAGATCAAAAGAGCAAATTGACCCCAAATCATAATCTTTTTGCATAACTGTAGGATGGCAAAAGTAGAAAAATGCCATTCAGATAGAGTAAAAGAGCATAGAAAATCTCTTTCAGGCTAAGCAAAAAAGTATACATTTTGTGCTTAGATGTATATCTTTTCCCAAGTACATAATTGGTATATAAAATTATTCCAAAGGATCTGAAAAAGGTGAAATGCTTTTTGAATTTTGAATTCCAGCATTTTGAATAAGGAGCACACAGCTATATTTTCTGATAATCAGAATGAATTGCATAAATTTAAATTTTTTATGCATAGCAAAGAAACTATCAACAGATCAAATGGTTCATGGAATTGGAGCAAACATTTTCAGCTATATTTGCGATAGTATATTCATATCTGGGATTTATAAAGAACTAAAAATAGAGAAGGAAAAACCAGTTAAACACAGGGAAACCAAAACTGTCAATCAATAAATAAACCAATAACATATAGTTTTCAAAAGAAGAAGCACAATTGCTCAGAAAGTTCTGTTAAGCATTCATTACCTTTGGGCATTAGGAAAACACAAAATAAAACCACTTTGAAATACCACCTCACCATAATCAGAAAGGCTAATACTGTTGGATCTGATAATAAAGGCTTGGAAGGGTATAGAGGATATAAAGAAGGAATCCGTATTCACTGCTTGTAAGAGGACAAAATAGTACAGGTGTTATGGAAACGGTATCTATCATATGACCCAAGTGAGACATATCCTACCACAACCTACCAGACTCTGAGACATATCCTACCACAACCATCCGTGTATACTGTTGCCCTGTCCACAAAAGCACGGGCTCTGGGTCAGTCTAAAGGTCCATTAACAGATGAATGGATAATAAACATATTGTAGGTTTATTGAATAAAATCTGACTTCTTTCTAAAGAAAATGAAATTTCTAAAAAATGGAGGAATTTGCAATGTTTAATATTCAACAAGATGACAGAAAATCTTTTGATATTGTTTCCCGCAGATCCTACATTTATTAAACATGTGCATGTGCATACAGGATATTAAACATGTGCATGTGCATACAAGGATAGAAAAGCAAGTAAAGCGTAAAACCCAGAAGGGAAACGAAGAGTGGCCAAGAAGAGACTCCAAGGTGGCAACTCAGAGCAAAATCTCTTGACTTCTAAGAAGGAACAAAGTATCTACACTTTGGTCTTCCTTCTTCTTTAGTTTCATGTGTTTTGCAAATTATATCTTGGGTATTCTAAGTTGAGTACATATCATCTGTGTTCTTTTGTGATTGGGTTACCTCATTAAAGATGATATCCTCCAGATCCATCCATTTGTCTAAGAATTTCATAAATTCATTGTTTTTAATGGCTGAGTAGTACTCCATTGTGTAAATGTACCACATTTTCTGTATCCATTCCTCTGTTGAGGGACATCTGGGTTCTTTCCAGCTTCTGGCTAATATAAATAAGGCTGCTATGAACATAGCAGAGCATGTGTCTTTATTACAGTTTGGAACAT
Organism: Mus musculus; assembly: GCF_000001635.26. Classification (NCBI taxonomy): domain Eukaryota; kingdom Metazoa; phylum Chordata; class Mammalia; order Rodentia; family Muridae; genus Mus; species Mus musculus. Next base: position 95,465,407 of record NC_000067.6, on the reverse strand, counting down.
CATCTGGATATATGCCCAGGACAGGTATTGCTGGATCTTCCAGTAGTACTATGTAGGAATACATCCCATAAACAACCACCAAACCCAGACACTATTGCATATGAAGGCAAGATTTTGCTGACAGCACCCTGATATAGCTTTCTCTTGTGAGGCTATGCTAGTGCCTGGCAAATACAGAAGTGGATGCTCACAGTCATCTATTGGATGGAACACAGGGCCCCCAATGAAGGAGGTAGAGAAAGTACCCAAGGAGCTAAAGGCATCTACAACCGTATAGGAGGAACAACAATATGAACTAACCAGTACCGCCCAAAGCTTGTGTCTCTAGTTGCATATGTAGCAGAGGATGGCCTGGTAGGCCATCAGTGGGAGGAGAGTCCCTTGGTCTTGGGAAGATTATATGCCCCAGTACAGGGGAATGCCAGGGCCAGGAAGCAGGAGTGGGTAGATTAGGGAGCAGGGTGGAGGGAGGGTATAGGTGACTTTCAGGATAGCATTTGAAATGTAATTGAAGAAAATATCTAATTTAAAAAAATGAGAAAAAAAACCAACCTTCTTGACTTGAGACGATAAGGGAACATGGGTTATGGGGAGGAAGTGAGAAGATGGAAGATTTTAATAAACAGCATTTTTTCTCCAAAACTGTCATAAAGATTTCAAATTTTATACTAATTTTACAACTAAAAAGAAAACAAACTCTATTCCTAAGAAGATTTCATTCAGATTATTTAATAAGCCTCCACAACCCATGAAACCAGAAACCTCACAGTTGAATGTACATTTAACGTATTTTATAATAATTCCAGAAACTAATGTATAAAAATCAAAAAATATATATAAATAAATAAAATATAGTGCAAAAAATTAGGTTAGATTAACAGCTTATGTTTATGTGCTAGCCTGAAATGATTACCATCTCTTGACTAAGAGCATCCATCCATCATCTGGCACATTTGAGGTTAAAGCACCAATTTTTTTTTTTTTTTTTTTTTTTTTTTTTTTTTTTTTTTTGGTTTTTGGTTTTTTGAGACAGGGTTTTTCTGTGTAGTCCTGGCTGTCCTGGAACTCACTCTGTAGACCAGGCTGGCCTTGAACTCAGAAATCCACCTGTCTCTGCCTCCCAAGTTCTGGGATTAAAGGCGTGTGCCACCATACCCAGCAAAGCACCTAGTTTTGATAGGGAAAAAAAAAGTATTCTTTGTAATGCCAAGTAAAAGAAAATGACAGAAGATTCAACTGAAAAAAAATTTCAAGTATATAATATCAGCTTATAAGCAACTTTTTAAGAAACTACAGCAAGAATTCTGTTGTTTTGTAACCCTGGACAATCTCTGTAAATGCCACTGAGATATCAGATGATCCAGTATTTCTCAAGACATCTATGTCATTCTCCACACTTTGCCTTACTCTCTGCCATGCAAACCTGCGAAGGCTCAGAGAATATTTCAAAAGAGAAGGTACAAATAATGTACAAGCCAAAGAATGTAGAGATGTCCTGTGAAATTCTATCTCCTAGGCTCGTTATGGCTGTCATAATCATGAATTCATAGCATCTGAGATTACCTGCACAAGATCAGCGCAACACTGAGCCAGTTATCACACTAGCATGGAAGAGAGAGAGGCTTCTGAGGCTCTCCTCTGTTCAGGATTTTTAGGACAGCTGATGGCACCTGGAGAAGGGACAGTCATTTTACTTTAGAGTTGGGACACTGGTAGATAGTCTCTGGGACAATCGATGTCCCTGTACCCTTCTACATATGAGTGGTTCTAACTGGACTCAGTCCGTACATATGAATATAGCACTAGAGGACATGAAACTGGCAGGAAATTGTCCAGGGGAAGTTTATGTGGGAAACAGATAAATATGATCAGCACACATGTTATATGTGTATGTAATTCTCAACATTTTCAAAAACAATTTAAAGTTAAATTTAAAATATATGTGGAATATATATATATATATATATATATATATATATATACTGATTCCAAAATGGGCCCTAGAACTGTGTTCTTTCGCTCGTCTCTCATTCCCCTCAGCCTTTAATTTCCAAATGGATTTCACACTTTCTCTAAGTGAATGCTCATCAACCAGCTCCAGGGAACTTAAACTCTCAGTCATTTACTTCAATGGGTAAAGTAGTTAAGTTGTCACCAAGTGTGCGAGCCTATCTAAGAGAAGTGCAGGGGTTCTTAGTGAGCTTGCAAAGCACTTTAAATGTATTTAAATTCGGATGATTAGTGGAGTTGTCCAGGGACCACAGGGACTTCTGTTGAGTGGGAAGAAAAAAAAAAAAAAAAAAAAAGACTGGCCTGCTGTTTTCCACAGATAGCTCACACTTAAAACACAAAGTAATTAAATGTTTTAATTTTGATCCCTGTGGTGCCTCTCCTTTAGAGCTCAGCAGGGAGGGGGAGCATAATTGGCACCATTTGGAAGGTTGAGTGCCTAGGGTTGTAGCAAGTCTTTGTTTGTTGCTAAAAAATGACAGATTTTTTTTTCTTTTTAGTTTAATATCTTGCTATACTTAGCTGTAGTTCCTTCCAGCTGTAATTACTGAGCAGAAAGAATGTCCTGCCTCACCTTCAAAGAACACCCTGAAAGTGTGTTTGTCATCTGGAAACAGGTCACCGCGTTCACCTGCAAACACCATGTTCACCTATGCAGCAACCATGTCTGGAAAGATTTCGTTTCACTTGGTTTCACTTTAGGTATGTTTGTTTGTTTTTATCTAATATAATGTTTTGCCGATACAAAGTTACAAATTTTTTTCTAGCTTTATTTTATTCTAAAATACACTGAGGTGTGTATTCATGAGGAATACCCAAGGTTCTTTATGGTTTCTCTGATGTCCAAACTAAGTAGTCCTTTGGTCCAAGCTTGAGTTCCAGAAAACAGTAAAAAGCTGAATATTTGATTTTGGATTTTACAATAATAGTAATGATAAAAAAAATCATGAAGAAGATCATGTGCCCTCAAACTTTATCCTAAAGCAATGCCTGTATATTTGTGATTTTGTTCATTTCCTTCCCAAAACCTTGGTCAGGTGAGACTACACTTCTGTCATGTTGACGATGCTCCTTATAATTCTTTGGAGATTTTATAATTCATTAATGCATTATTTTTATTTTCTGTCAAGTTCTACAACCATAAACATCTGACTCTACCTACAGTGACTACTTCAAAGATGCACAGTGCATGTAGAATAGGTCAAATTACATCTTTAATATTTTTAAACTTTATTATTATATTTTATATAAGTTAGCATAAAAGTCTTGTCTTGCGGTAGACATGCAGAAGTCAGAGGACAGCACTGTGAGTTGGTTCTAGTCTATCATTTTTGTGAGTTGTAAGCATTGTTTCAAGCAGTCAGGCTTAGATAACAAGCACTTTTACTGGGCGAACCACCTCACAAGTCTGTGATTTAATATTTATATTAGTGTACTTCTACTTGATTTCTTCAGTTCTGAATTATTTCTCTATTACTGTATCGGTTAAGTGGTATTAAACTAAAAGAATAAAAACCTTGACTTTAGACCTCACTGAATTTTGCCTCATGTATCTTAGATACACATTGAGTATATGTTTTCCTCAGTTATTGGGCAGAATAGTCATAAACCATAGGAAGAATTATAGGCTCAACATGAGACTGTGACACAGAGTAATCAGGGCTAGTCACTCTGAACCATCAGGAATGAGAGGTCTTCTCAGTCCATGTTTGGAGTCTACCATTACCAGAGCCAAATCTGTGATAATACAGAGTCTGCTTTTCTTACAAAGTATTGGCTATTTACTTGGCTCTTCAAATGCCAAATAAGCAGCTACAAATAGAAAGAAGTGCTTGACATCTCTGGGTTCCTATTATGTCTGTCTTGTTTGTTTTAAATGTTTGGCTTAGATTCCTGCTTAATAACTCATGTATGGGTGGCAGTCATTTAAGGGGTGTTTTTCAAAAAGCTGGTTAAATTCCCTTTCAAAGTGAAAACACCCAAAGGTATTGTGAGACCCCAACTTAGAGCATTTCTCCCTGGGAGATAAAGCCCCTGAATGTTCTCCCAAGCCTGTTTTCCCCCATCTCTGGGGATACAGCTAGAAAGGAGCTCTTTGTTCTCTATAGCCAGCAAAAAGCCTTTTTGTTTCTATACCTTACAACCAGAGATGCGATAACTGTATTTTTACCAAGGACACCTGGCAGAGAAGAGCTGTAGCCCAACTCCTTCCAACTCCTTCCAACTCCTCCCAACTCCTCCCAATTCCTCAGCTAGCTGTTAAAAAACCCCTACTGTTACTGCTCTTGGGGTCCAACTCCCCTGCCCTGCGCAGTGGAAGGAGTTTGTCCTCAGCTAGCTGATAATAAAACCTCTTGCAGTTTGCAACAGGTGTGGTTTTCTCTCGAGTCATTGGGGTGCTAGCCAGCTCATCCTAGGACTTGTGCGGAGGCCCAGCTTTGGGGGGGTCTTACAGTATCTATGGTATTTTCAACAGATTTCCAACTGTCAACATTCTACACTCCTTGGAGTAGAGAGTTGTGTCTAGAGTATTTAGTAATTGTCCTAAACCCTCCAAAGCTTTCATGTAGATCATCATAGGATGAGACTGTTTCCTCCAAGCTGGAACAGTCATATCATGGAAATTGAACTGATCCTTTCCCAAAATTGTAGAACTGATTAATACCTTTAAAATGCAAATAAATAAACCCAAGTGGTGACTCTGCATGCCCTGCCTGTCCTTCCATGACAATTTTCTTAACTCTGGAAAACAGAAACAAAGAAAATCAGTTGTTCAGAAAATACTTAAATTAAGAGATGGTGGCAAAGAGACGGCAGAGTTGGTAATAATGTTTGTTATGCAAGCCTGATCAACTGAATCCAGAGCCCCTGAAGCCATTTAAGAAGACAGGCAGGTGAATGTCAGCAATCTCAGCATCTTGTGGAGCGATGGGAGGTAGGGTTAAAGGGTCAGCCAGCATGCTACAGGTCAGCTAGCCTTCAGTATGTGGTGTACCAAGAGACAAGAGGAAGCCTGGCTCAAACAAGGAGGAAAGCAAGAATTCCCCAGGGCTGTCTACTGACTCATATGCATACCTGCAGTCGCAATACATACATACATGTGTATATATTCAGAAATTATATCAACGCACAAACATAAAATACTTAAGCAAGTCATACTAAAAATGAATATTCACTAGAAAAGACTCACAAAGAAAGACAAGAGAAGATTCAGTTCTAGGATAATATACATTTACCTGATAACAAAAATAAATGACAACAAGAAAGAATCAAAGCCAACAAAGCACAATCAATGATTGCAACAATTTGGACACACAACAGGAGCGCATAAGTGTTCCTCCTTCCTGATATCCATGGGCAGCATCTGCTTTCATTTGTATATTGACCTCTTCTTAATGGAGCAAAATGAAATCTGAAAGGACTTTTAGTTTGTATTTCCCTAATGGTTGAAGATATTAAATATATTTTTAAATGTTACTCAACCATTATATGTCATCTTTTCATGATTCTGGGTTTAGTTGCCCATTTTCATGTTTTCTTGAGTGTTTTGTTTTATTTTGTTCTTTTTTTTTCTTTCCTCTAGAGGTAGTAGACAGTTGGAAAGAACACACAGCAATTATGGCACATGAGCAGACTTGTTCTGCTCAAACCAGACAACAAAGTGTCAAGAGAAGCATGTGGGCACAAAACCTCATCAGGAGCTGGGAAGATATTGACCTTTGATAGCTGCTGGGATACGGCCTTAATAATGTGATTCTTGGTAGATGCAGAAGAGTCCAGTGCAGCAGAGCAGTGCAAATAGGGCTGGATGGAAACCAGAAAGAAAATGAGGAAGGAAACTCAAGTGAAGTAGAGAAGTTGGGCTGATAGGGAGGAAAGGGTATGGGGGAGAACAACAGAGAAGTGGGGGAAAGGGGTGGTTGTTAGCAAGACTCATTGTGTTAAATTCTTAACTATTCCAGAAAAACATTTAAAATAGAATTAGTAAAATGAAAGCATACACTTGTTTGTATTAATAAAAGGCCTGTATGTAAATGGATTATATTCACCTATCAGGAACCATAGGCATAGTGGATAAATTTAAAAAATAAAAAACCTCCAATTGTATCCTGTTGACAAGAAACCAGTTTCATTGCTATAGGTAGATATGATGGTTTGTATATGCTTGGCCCAAGGAGCCGCACTATTTGGAGGTGTGGCCTTGTTGGAATAGGCGTGGCCTTGTTGGAGTAGGTGCTTCACTGTGGGCATGGGCTTTTAGACGCTCTTCCTAGCTGCCTGGAAGCCAGTACTCTGCTAGCAGCCTTCAGATGAAGATGTAGAACTCTCAGCTCCTCTTCAATCATGCCTGACTCAATGCTGCCATATTCCTGCCTTGATGGTAAAGGACTTAATCTTTGAATGTGTAAGTCATCTACAATTAAATGTTGGCCTTATAAGAGTAGCCTTGGCCATGGTGTCTGTTCACAGGAATAAAACCCTAACTAAGATAGTACACATGATTGAAAACTAAAGGGTTGAAAAATATAGAGAGTTTTTTTAAAAAAGCAATTATATGGGAAGAACTATAATAATATGAGGTAAAACATACTAAATTTTAAAATTTAAGAAAATGAGATCAATTATCCATTGTAATAAAAGAATACATAGCATTTCACTTTAACAAGAATACATAGTAATTATTGATATGTATACACAATACATGAAACCACAGAAATTTCACAGAAATTATAAGAAATAATGGAGCAGGAGTGGTAGTCATGTCTTTAATCACAGTACTTGAGAGGCAGAGGTAAGTGGATCTGAGTTTGAGACCAATCAGGTCTACAGAATGAGTTGAAGGTCAGTGAAACATACACAGAGAAACCCTGTCTCAAAAACCAAAAACCAAAAACCAAAAGCCAAAAACCAAAAACCAAGAAAAGGAGGAGGAGGAAGATAAGAAGGAGAAGGAAAAGAAGAAAGAAGAAAAGAAAGAAAAGAGAAAAAGGAAAAAGAGATAAATAATGTAAAGCTTGCTATGATGGCATATATCTGTAATCCCAATACTCAAGAGGTAATATATCCTATTACAACAAAAGTTTTCTCATCTATGCCCTTATTCTCCTCCATAGACAAATTACCTATCACAAATGATATATATCTGACAGTAATTATTGCTTTGTTACTGTTAAAGTCCTAGGAAAATATGAATGTTCTTTCTTTGTTGGTGCATTATAAAATGGAAGAGCCATTGGACACATCTCAGTAGTACTGCAAAATGGTGTGCATGAATGTCAGCATAAACAGATTCCGTGTTGTGCGGGTTTGGATGGGAAATACCCTTTATAAACACGAGTATATGAGTGTTCCTCAATTACTATCCCTGTTGGGCATCAGTTTCAGGTGGGGCAACATTATTGGAAGAAAGCCCTGTCCTGCTTCCAGGTCACTCTCTCTGCTTGAAGCCATGGTTGAAGGTATAAGCTCTCAGTTTCATGCTTTGTCCACCATGCCTGCTTCTTGCTGCCAATTCTGCCAACCGTGGTGGAATCTTATCCCTTTGGAGCCATTACCTCATATAAACCCTTTCTTCATGAAAATTTTATAATGTTTTATCACATCAACAGAAAGGTAATTAATGTACCAATAAGTTAACTTTTAGTAACTTAAGTACGATGAAAAGGAGTATCTATATACTATGTACATTATATTCCCAAGTATTTATTTTAGTGAAGCTGGTAAAAGCCACTAAAGTGAAAGCAAACAGGGTGAATGCTGCAAAGTGAATATTTTCACGACCTAACAATGATATGTGTACAAGAGGATAAAAATGCTAATTGCCTTCTTTTGACCATTACATGATGCATATACTTATAAAACTGTCACTTTGTGTAGGATGAATAGGCAAAAAGGCATTTTTCAATTTTGCATTAATATTTTAACTTTGCTTTGATATTTAATGTTTCTTTAGTATTTAAATGAAGTAGTTATACATTGTTAATATGTTTGTGTTTTATACTAAGTAAAATAATATACTCACAAAACTCCAGACTGTATTGCCAACTTATATGAATCTTCAGTATTAGGACAATACATAAAGTCAGTGATAGTAGTGCCCAGGACTCAGGGAAAGAAGACGGTGTGAGAAGTAACTCATAAAAGTCAAAGGATTGGCTTAGGATGTTTTTTAAAAAGCTTTGCAATGGAACTATAGTAATATTTTACAATCATAGACTCTGCATATTGAATAATTTAATCTCATCATATATTAATTATACTTCAGTAGCACATATTAAACATGTAAATCTTAATTGAACTATAGTACTGAACATGAAGATATTTTAAGAATAATTGAACAAAGTACTCCCAAAGATATATTTATTTTAAAAACCTAAAAAAGATATATTTATATTTTAAAGGTATATAAATATATATTACATAATATATTTATTACATTATATATATATTATTTATATATTCTCATGAGAATTATACTAAACAAATTAAATAAGGCTACAAGTATACTTCAGTAAGCTATAAAAAGTAAAATTGTACTTCGTGTCTCCCCTACAAAATAAAATAAAACTAAAATATGGAACTACATAAAAACATTGAGCAATTAAATAGATTTTAAATAAAGTATAAAGTTTCTAATCACAAATGAAATAATATAGTATATCAAAAGTTGTAAAGAAGTAGGAGCAAAGCTACATGCATCAAAAGGAAAATAATCTCAAGCAACCTATGAGCATGCCTCAAAGAGGCAAAAAGAAAAAATCTCAAGTCCATATTTCAAAAGAAATTATAAAAATCAAAGCATAAATAAAGAATAAATAGGAAACATATTACAAGTACATCCAGATTAGAAAATAACATGTTTAGTTATTCGTGTTTGGAGATAACATAATTTTCAACATATAAAAACCCAATATATTCAAACAAAACCTATTTGTCTTATAAACAACTATAAGTGAAGTTACAAGATACAAATTCAACCTGAATTAGTAGCAATTCTAGAGATGAAAATGGACTTTTCTGTGAAAGAAATTGAGAAAGTGGTTTGATTTATACAAGTTACAAAAGGAATAAACATTTAATAACAAAATTTAAGCAAGGCATCAAAGTACCTTGGCAATGAAAATGACAGAACACTATTGAAATAAATTGCCCAAGACACAAAGGAAAACAAAGATATACCTTGCTCATGAATCAGAATAATTCCAAACAAATAGACTACTCAAAGAAATCTGGAAAGCCAATGCAATTCATCACAATACTGAACTTTCACAGTAGAACACTGAATCAAAACTCATCAAAGATCTAATGTGAAACCTGAAATGCTGAATCTGCTGCAGGAAAACAGAGTCAGGACCAATCACACCTGTAGGACAGGACTTACTGAATAGAACTTGATATGTCCCCAAATTACCGCCAACAATAAACAAGAGGACATCACAAAACTAAAAAGCTTCTGTGAAGCAAAAGAAACAGTCAAATGGATGAAAAGGAAGGCCGGAAAATGGGAGAGAATGTTTGTCTGCTATACAACTGACAAAAACTCAATATCCAGAATTATGCAAAGAACTCAAAAACGAAGAGTCAGAAAAAAAAAAAGTCTCATTAGTAGAGAACAACTAAAAGTATATCAAAAATGTTCATCACTAGCAATTAGGGAAATGGAAAACAAAACAATTTTGAGACTTAAACCTCCCTTAGAACGGCCACGATCAATGGAACAATAGAACAATAGACAACAAATGCTGGAAGGGACATGGTAAGTTAAAGCAACAGATGTGCTCCTCCTTCTCTCTCTCTCTCTCTCACACACACACACTTGCACATACACGCACACACACGCACGCACGCACACACACACACACACACACACACACACACACGCATGCACGCACGCATGCACGCACATGTGACACAAATAGAGGCACATGCGCAAGTACGCATGTGCACATACACAAACTCCATGCACACACACCAATCTGTCTTCAGATCTTGGGCTCAGGATGAGAGACCAGGAGACCAGGGATGCTGTTGGGCTTCACTTCTAAAGAAAAAAATCTAAAGATAGTAGCAAATGCATCAGGGAAAACAAAATGCTCATGTCAAATATCTTGGTTAGTGAAAAGAGTGAATCAATACCACTCCCAATGAATCTGCAAAACAGAGTTCTAATGTCAGTGTAAATGCAAAATAAATAAGTTTCTGCTACTGAACAAAGAAACAGAAATAATGTACTCCTAATGGCTATGCCAAAGTTTTATTGAGACAATCAGGTCACAGGGTTGCCCCTCCTCTTTCTCTAATGTGTCATGTATGAATTCCTAGGTTTATGTTGTTTTATTCATTTATAATTCACTAACCAATTAACTGATACACATTTACTGACTATTGATACAATGTCTCATGGTCTCCTGGGACAGGTGAAAGTTCTGCACACACCAGAGTCTGAATTAAATCTAACATAGTTCTTCTCACACAGTCTCCCTACTTGATCTCTTTACCTATGATTTTCCTTTACTCTACTCAGGGTTATTATGTTTCTAATTATATAACATTTATATAAAGTTATACAATACTATATATTATAAAATTGTATTATATAGTGATAATTTGATAATTATGGGAATGGTCACCTACTATAGAAGCAAGTTAATATCACTATAAATCACACCCTATAATGTCTAGTGACAAAATACTTAGGATTTGCTATACACAATTTTTTTTTTCTGTGCACTCACCTAAATCAAGTGATTCCCAATTCCTTTGACAACAAACGTTCATCTTTTGTTTTTGCTCTTATGTCCTAAAGCAGTACCTTCCTGTGTTTGTTGAAACTAAGTGAACTGAATTGAAATGTTTAAAACACCCATTCCAAACTTGTTCTACTCAAACTGTAAGCTATCTGGAAACTTACTAAGAATTCCATTTGGGATTTCTTGTTTCTGGCTCCGGCTCTTTGAATGCATTCCAGAAAAATCCTCTTTAACTTGTATACAGAAGCTTGAAACAAGAACAGAGGTTTAAATATAGAAAACAATAGCCCTTTGGATTTGGTTTCCTGAATTCTTTTAATAGTTTCAAGTGAAAGAAGATCTTGACAGCAGGGTTCCCAATACAATGGTGTTTGGCCAAACAAAATGAACATATAAATCACAAATTTATAATCGCAGAAATGCTATTGATTTGGATAAACTATGGCTTTTAAACTTAATTTTTGTTCACAATATATGAGTTAGCAAATAGCAAATCTAAAGATATTTACAAGCTAAATAATTGTTCTGATCTTCCAGGATGGTTATCAATACCCACCATCAATTTGTTTAGGAATAGAAAAATAATCTTTAAAAATTACCTTGACAAATAAAACTTCTGTTCTGACAAGTTATCTAGATCTGTAATTGACATAATGGCAGGAGTGGATAACCACAGAGAACCTGGAACTGCCACAGGGGTAATGACATTGTCATGGGATGAGAATTCATCCTCCAAGTTGTATGTCATTCTCAAAATTATGTCTCACCACCAGGCCAAATTAAGAGATTGTTAAGAACTAAGTATGTCAAAGCAAGGCAAAAGAAATCTATGCATTCATTTTTTGCAAATGTTATTGCTACTACACGTAAGCATGCATAAGATATATCCTTAAGGTTATATACTAATAAATGTATATGTTATCAAAGTGATTCATATTGTAATAAAACAGAAAAACAAGATTTGCGACATCTGCTTTTTACAGCTCTAGACTTTAAAAAGCAAAACCTGTCTTCGCAGCTGGAATCTGCAATCAGGACACTTGGAAACCTTAAGCAGGAGGTCACTGCAAGTGTCAGCCCAGCAGAGCATTGTAGAGAGATTGAGATGGGGAGGGTGGAGTGTATGGGGAGTAGACAAAGAGAACTAGAAAGTATTAAATAAACAGTAAGCATAAAATTATAGATGTTTCTGAACATGTAAAGTACTTGTAACAAGGAGACTTGAGTTATTAAATTTCAAAGACAAACATGAGTGAATCAAGCAAAATGCAAAAATATTATTTTATTTTGCTTTTTGGAAGTATTATTCTCACATGTATTCTCATATGCAGAAGTAAAACAATGAATTCTCCAAGGACCTAAGGAAACAGACAAGGCATTTTTCCAAAACTAAGTCCTTAGGACTGTTATTATATAGGGTGGCCTTGGACTTCAGATTTTCCTGGGTCATCTCACCTTGTACATGCCTTGGCTTCCATTTTAATAGTTTACTTCCTGAAGACTGAACATTTTGTGTCTCAACTTCCTTAAAATATATTCTTAATACCAAATATTCATGGCAGTACAATATTAATCATCAGAACAGACCCATATATTTTAAATTAAAGAAATAATAAGACAGATATTGAATTAGGATAATTTGTCTAAAGCAACTGCAACTATAATAAGTAAAGGTTCCTTTTGCTTTTATTTATGTATTTTTTTAGACTTTCATATGTGAATATGGTATTTAAACCATTTCTATCCCTCTCTCTCCCCAACATCTCCTCCTTTATCTGCCTTGCTTCTGTGTCTTAAATTCCTGGTCTCTTATTCTTTAACTATTATATTTGAAATACACACACACACACTACATGTGTGTCAATTTGCACATACATTTCTATTTATATGAATTTATAAATATAACACATTGAGTATCTTTAGTGTTGCTTATAGATACAGATACAGATATAGATAGATGTAGGATAGATGTAGATATAGTGTGTGTGTGCGTGTGTGTGTGTGTGTGTGTTTGTGTGTCTTTAGAAATGACCACTTGGGATTAGGTAATCTATTGCAGAGAAGTTTGTCTCCAGAGAGGATGTAGTCTCCCTCCATCAGCAGCCATTAATTTCTTGTAGCTCTTCATTTAATGGTGTGGTCTTGTGAGATTTCCCTCTTCTATGTTTGAATGCTAGCTAGGATTATTATTTTTTTCAGGTCTTAGCAAATGCAATGTCAACACATTAGTAAGACACATATTATCAAGCTGGCTTAGGTAATAATAAATAACATTGTATGAACTTTGGTGACTCCAAGAAACAGATGATAAAACAAATCGTTTATCACAATTGATAGAACTTTTGAAGTGTTATAGGAAAGATGAAAAGGAAAAAGAACAGATCTATCTATCTATCTATCTATCTATCTATTAATCACATGAATTAAAAACAAAAACCTAAAGGATTGACAACTGGTCGACCTCATATTTATGTATTTATGTATTTATTTATTTATGTATTTATGTATTTATGTATGTATGTATGTATGTATGTATGTATTTATTTATTTATTTATTTATTTATTTATTTATTTATTTATTTTCGTTTTTCGAGACAGGGTTTCTCTATAGACCAGGCTGGCCTCGAACTCAGAAGTCCGCCTGCCTCTGCCTCTGCCTCTGGAGTGCTGGAATTACAGCTACCACTGCCCGGCGACCTATTATTATAAGTATTTATATAGAACAATTAAGAACAAAGTAGCATTTCTTGCTTTGTTGCTGATTTCTAAAAACATATAATAGTTTTAGCTTTATCATTTACTTCAAACATTAATTTGTTAATTTACTTACTCCTTATGCAAATACATTTAGAGTATGTACTGAGTGCATAATATACAGATCTGCTCACAATGCTGGCAAATTGAACAAGAAAACAGGAAAATTTAAAACTTACTGCAGCTTGTAAGTTAGTATTCCAATAGAATTAACTTAGGTTAAGTTAGAAAAAATGGTTATGATCATGTAACAGTGAACTATGACCATGAATTAGGTACCCAAAGACTGAATTGTTATAATGTTACTTCAGTGAAATTTGCATCTAGAAATAATATGTTATAGCAAGAGGACAAATATTTCATCTATGTACACAATGGTTCCTATGGTTTGCCATCATATTTCAGGTGGGGCAGGTAAGTTTGCGTTCATAAATCGTCTCAGCATTTTCCATAGAAAACATTTCAGGAAAGCTTGTGTAGGAATATTAGAATTTGATTTTTAACTCCTAATAATACGATATAATTTGTAAATTAATCACCTTCCCTTTGTCTATAAAGTTCACCTTAACACTGGAGTGACAAGAAAACCACCTGAGGGACAGTGGTCAGCACTACGCGTGAGAAGGCACAGGAGCATTTCCTCGCACAGTTTTGCATGCAGTAACACTCTGATGTTGCTTTCTCAGTTGTGGGCAGGATGTGTACTAGTAAATGGCCACAAGGAACATGATCATTTGAGTGTAAGCCTTTACAGTGTTTTCCACAGATAAACATTTTAAAAACTGATGAAAGAGGAAGGAAATTGGGTAACAGTTTGCTCTTTAAAAGCCATCAGCTTTGAATAGTTATTATCCCCAAGAAGAGGAAATTGCATCTGTGTAGCTGAAACTGAACTAATTCTGTTTACTTCCTGCTTCTGGCCTTTCTGAAGCAGAGAGGAGAAAATCTTTTCAGTGCCCTTCTCGGATGTCCACAAGCTAGAATTGTGTTTAAGTTTCAAAACAACAGCAACAACACCAAAAACCACTGGCCACACAACTAATTAAATCTGCATAGATACCATATACTTGGAGACTATAGCTTACAAAAAAGCCTATAGGCATACAAAGAATCAGGTGTATGCGGAAGCATATATGCATGAAGAGATAAGCCCAACTTTGAAAAACTCTGATAAATACTGCAGAAGAAATGCTCATCATCTATGATGAGTCTAAAGTACAAAGTATATTCACTCCTCCCACAGTTGAGCTACACAAACACATATTATCCTTAATAATGATTCAAAATGCAGGCTATTATATCTATTTTAAGTTGGCGAATCTGAATTCCAAAATGTCCTCAATGTCTCTTGCTTCAGAGAATACAAATAGTATTAATCAGAGAGTCAGAGACATGGTTTAGACCTCTCAAATTCCAAAAGCAGTGATTTTCACACATAGATAAACTACTTGCTTCAGTTTGGACAGAATTTCATCGCGATTAGCCTGTACAGTCTCAACCTTTGTGAGCAGTCCTTCATTGAGAGAAGAAAAATGTTAAAGAGTATATTTTTTATGTTGCTATTCCCTTTCTTCTGGTAGTCTTTGTTTTTATTTTTTTTAGCTACAATGATTCATGAATATAGAACATTTTGATTGGAGTACAAAAGGTCATTGATCTTTTTCTAATATCCTATCAGTACTGATATCAAAGAGAATGTGAGTCCATGACACTGAAGCCTACTGGGCAAGTGTCCTGGTTTGTATTCACCACGTATCTGGCTCTCTTCAAACTCGTTAGAAAGTCCATGTCAGAAAGATGCTATTGGTTCCATATGTGTGGAATTTATATTATCAATTCTTCTTCATGATGTGTAATTTAAATTGTTATACTGTGGTCAAAGAAGAAGTAAGCCTTAAGTTTTAGTTTATGTGAAACTACAAATTAAATGGGCTATTGGAAAGAGGAAGGCAACTTCCTTCCACAAAGACATTACTGATTTGCTTGTATCTGCTAATTGTAAACTACAATCCATGCTGTGTGTCATTTTGAAATTTTCTAGTATGGTTGCTTATAAAGTTAGAGTTTGTTGCTCTTAGTATTGTATACTAATTCTATGATCTATTAAAACATATTTGATACCTTCAACAATTATGAAAGATCTTCAATAAACATATAGTGCCTTTTTAAAAAATAGAAAACAATGTTGGCACACAGGAGATCACTTTGTTTGATATTGGGCCAGCCCCTCTGCACTTATTTAAATACACTTTGGAAAAATTGTATTTAACTTCATATGAGTGCAAAACACAGTGATTTCAAGTCAGAGTACTGTGTTGTTCAACACAGGCACTACATAAATCTGCTCAACAACATAAGCACGGTGCCTCAGAGCACTCTCGCGAATTAAATCGCCTGTTTCCTGGAGAGAGGAAAGTAAAGAACAAAATTAATAGTACAGCAACTGTATCTCAATGGGGAACTACCCTCCAGCCTGAGCCATTGCAGCAGAGAAGTTAAGGATGCTGATTTTAGTGAGTGTGTTTGCAGAAATGCCTGTGAACTCTCCAGAGTGGGGGAGAGCTGATTTTCTAGCATGTTTCTAATTAGCCTACGTAAGAGAAATGTAAGTCATGTAAAAAGCTAATTAAGTGGAATTGATGTGCACAATCTTTGTCTTCATTTTGAGCACAGCCAAAGAAAGCTCTGAGCCATGGACTCCGGCTCCCAGAAGCATGCTTCCATGGGCTGGATGCTGATAAGCAGGATTGATTTCATGCTCTGGTGGTTTGGCAAACCCAGCCATCCATAGCAAGTCTGTCTTGAGAGACACATCCTTTGGATAGACTGTCAGGTGTGTTAAAATGTGTGAAAAATTTGATAGGAGCCCCATTTTATTATCTGTCTAATTATAACCCCACAAGGCTTCAGCGCTTGGCTGATTCAGAAGTGAGCTCAGGTACCATTTTGCCCACAGTGCAGAAGTTGAGTGTAGGGAGTTGAGAACCATTGGCTTACTTGTTAAGTGTGTGTGAACTGGGCAGCTCTTCTCACCGTGTTTTTATTTACTTTATCTTAGCCCTATGAAAAATATTTGAGTGTACATATTCTATAGGACTCATCTACCAAAAAACTTGAAAATATCCCAAATATGATGACACTCATATTAATAATTAGCCAATTTAAGTGTAAGAAAATTTGAAAAGGAGCAGGAAGATGAATTAGGGAAGGCTAAAATCTGTATGGTTTTATGTCTTTCCTTTTGTGTATATGCCAGAGGAAAACCCAAAGAGAAGGTTCAAGGAAAATGGGAATCATTGTCAGAAAACATTTAAAGCAATAATAGTGACTACTGAGCTCTTTCTATACATTGGCAATTATGCTGACTACCTAGTGCCTTCTATACAGGGAAGCCTCCTCCAGCAACAGATGGGAACAAATAAAGAGACCCACAGCCAGAAGCCATGCACAGGGTGAGAGACTTTGAAATGCTGAGCCCTACAGGATGTTTCCCTCAAATCCCTCCTCTCAGGATTTAAAGAACTGGGCAGAAGAGGTGGAGTAAAGAACAAAAGAGCCTATGAGCATAGGACAATTTAAAGAGACCAAAAAGCAAAATGCTCTTTACCAGTGGTTCTCAACCTTCCTATTGCTGAGACCCTTTAATGCAGTTCCTCATGTCATGGTGACGCCCCAGCCATAAATTATTTTGTTGCTACTTCATAACTGTAATTTTGCTACTGTTATGAGTCTTAATATAAAATATGATATGCAGGATATCTGGTATAGGACCCCTACAAAACGTTTATCACCCACAGGTTGAGAACCACCACTCTGAATCAACATGAGTTCTCAATGGACTAACAGAGCCTGAAGCAGCATGCACAGATCCTGCACAGTCATGTAATGATTCTAACATAAACACAGCTCACAAGTGATTAAGAATGTGCTTGTACTCTGTTCCTCAGTTAGACATGAAGCTATGTCTCTAGCTCTAGAACCAAAATAACCAGAGCATTGACAAATAAACTAAGACCAAAAAGGACCTAATAAGAAGCCAAAATATTACTGAGACACCTAGAATAGACTATGTTACTGCAGAAGAAAGATGGCTATTTCATTCTCCATAAAGAATGTGTGGAAGGTATCACTTATGTTTGTCTTTACTAGAAACTATCTTAAATAGTCTTGCAGCCTGAAAGACTGACATGTCATATTCTGGCAACAAAGCTGTATGAGCTGATGGTTGAAGCCCAACCTGGATGGGCCTTAAAGTTTCCTAAGGCTCACATAGGTCATGGAGAAAAAAATAGCATTTTTTTTTCTCCACACTGGCACCTCTGTCTCTCAGTTTTAACTTGAGTAAACATTCTAGTTTCATAAAACTAGAAATAAACCATGAGATTAGAGCAAAGAGCTTTGGGGGTAGGGGAATGAGGAGGGCATTGGAATCCATTGCTTTGAAAGTGGAATGAGGCATATTAGGAGAGAATAAGCAAAGCAGTTGTGGAGTGGACAGGGAAAGAATCTACCAAAATGAAATGTGGATCAAAATCTACAGAAATCTGATACTTTTTATAATGACAGCCCCAAAGCTTGGGATACCCAAGATAAAACTCACAGGCCAAATGAGGCTCAAGAAGAAGAAAGAATGAAGTGTGGATGCTTCAGTTTTTCTTAGAAGGGGGAACAAAATACTCATGGGAGGAGATACAGAGACAAAATATGGAGCAGAGACTGAAGGAAAGACCATCCAGAGACTGCCCCACCTGGGGATCCATCCATATACAGTTACCAAACCCAGACTTTATTGTGGATGCCAACAAGTGCTTCCTGACAGGAGCCTGACAGAGCTGTCTCCTGAGAAGCTCTGCCAGTGCCAGACAAATACAGAGGTGGATGCTCACAGCCAACCATTGGACTGAGCACAGGGTCCCCAGTGGAGGAGCTAGAGAAAGGACCCAAGGAGCCTAAGGGTTTTACAGCCCTATAAGAGGAACAACAATATGTAACAGCCAGTACCCCCCAGAGCTCCTAGGGATTAAACAACCAACCAAAGAGTATACATGGAGGGACCTATGGCTCTAGCCACATATGTAGCACAGAATGGCCTTGTTGGACATCAATGGGAGGAGAGGCCCTTGGTCCTATAAAGGCTGGATGTCCCAGTGTAGGGGAAGAGCAAGACAGGGATGCAGGAGTGGGTGGGGTGGTGAGCAGGGGGAACAGGGGTGGGATAGGGGTTTTTGGAAGGAAAACCAGGAAAGAGGATAACATTTGAAATGTAAATAAAATATCTATAAAAATTCAAAGAATTTTTGAATTTTAAAAAATGAGAAAGCTGAGCTCCACAGGCAGGTGTAGCCAGGCACCAAATCTGTAGGATGTTTATTGAAGCAGCCATAGGTCCCTCATCTTAACATTCTCCTTCACCATGAGGCCCAGCAAGGAGCCACATTCACAGGCTTGGACTGATCCGTTTCCCTACGTCATCTCTTCAGGACCTGGCTTTGTAGGGAAGAGAATTTGTGTGCATTACTAGTGAATCTACCCAGTCCCTAAGTCCTCCCGTAGTTTCCATGCATGCCCAAACCCAGATGGGCACTGCACCAGTGTGCCCCTTTGGACAAGAAATTTTATATCACCTCTAGGTCCTTCCCACAATACATCAGTTACCACTGAATTAGAATCACTGCTAATGATGCTCCATCTTCCTCTTCTGATTTGAAATCACACAGGTTTGCACAGTAGTAAAACAGACCCAAACTGTATGTGCCCTGACATTGAAGACATTCCTATACTGTTTGTATTTCTTTTCTGATTTAGTTTAATCAGAACACCCCTCCTCATTCTCTTCTAATGTAATGTCTGTTAATATCAAGAAACACTATTCCATGACTGACATATGGGAGACTCTGATGTCTAGATTTAAGACATAGCATGCTCTGAAAGAAAACTCTTTTACACCTACTATTGCTGGATGAAAAATAGTCTTTTCCACTCACCCCCCCCCCCAAATCTGGTTTTAGCCAAACAAATTTAGCCGAAGCACAAATTCAGCTTCTATGTTAATTACATCTGCTCACCAGAAGGATGAGCCTCGCATACAGGTCATGTGCTTACACTGTGTCCTGCTGTCCTTCCTGGTGTTTGGTCCCTGCTCTCTGCTCAGAGGTCACTTCACTGTTATGATGCTGCACACTTTCCCACAGTCCACAAGTCAACCCAGGCAGTGGAAATAAAGCAGAGGGCCTGGGAACCACCCCTACTGGGGCCACATAAGCTAGCCAGAGTCGGATCTGTGTTATGTGAGAGAAAGAACATTCTACTCTAGGACATAAAATACCAGCTCTTTGCTATCCTTCCACAAGGTCATAGACTGTTAAGCTGCAAACAGAACAGCATCAACAGGAACAAATATAACCACTAATGTAACCCATAATTAATCCCTTTATTTAGTGCAGTAGCTACTAAAGGATCTATTAGCAAAATTGAGAAAAAAAAAAAGATTGTCCTTCCTGTGAAGTTCATATCCTCTCTCAGGCTGCATAAAACTCCTACAACCTGGCTTTAGGAGCTTAGCTTGCCCCTGCTTTTTCAACCAGCTTGGAATCCCCTCCCACTCACCTTTATTTCTGAATTGGAAAGAATTTACAACCTGTCAGCTATATTAAAATACTTTTTAGTATAGACCAAAAGTTTAAAGACTTGTTTAACAGAATTGAATCTAAAAAAAAATAATAATAATCCTGTTCTTTAAAATAACTTAGCAAAACCTTCAATTGAAGCAAAGGAAATGATTATATTAGCACAAGCACTTGAAATATTTAAAGAGATAGGCTGTATATGGTTTAAATTAAAAATTCGGCAATATTATAAGACATTAGTCCCTTTCCAGCATTTTCTTTTGGTTTTAGTGGTGCAAGTTCCATCATGATGCTGACTCCTCTAAATGTACTGGATTGGCTATCCTGTGACCTGGCTTTAGCATCACACACTTCATCATTCCTGTTCACAGGACAAAAGGAGAAGCTCACCGTTCTTAAAGTGCTAGCATGGCCAGCCTGTCTCCTAATTGATACAATTACAGTATATCTTCATCCAAGTGTAAAACAGCAAGCGGCTTAGGTATGGATTACCGATTTCTATGAATATAGGATCAAGTTGAGTGCTTTGGACAAGCCTCCTGGCAGAAATAAGAGTGAGGTTAGTGCATGGGGTAATATACATGGGTGGGTAAAGGCAGAATGGTTGTCTCTTCACAATACTTTAAATATTTTCATAATTCTTCAAGAATTTCCTAAAATGCGTTTGGATAATTGGCATTCTTCATCTCACATTTTTTCCAGATCTACCCACGTGTGTTATCTATCCAACTTGTATGTATGCATGCATGTATATATGTAGGTAGGTAGTCACCTGTATGTGTGAGTGCATTCACGTGTGTGTGTGTGTGTGTGTGTGTGTGTGTGTGCTCTTTGTTCTTTCTTTCATCACCGATCAAGGCCAATATGTGCTTTAAATTACCTGGGATTATTTGGGGTCTGCCACTGGACTATAATTGACTGATGTGATATGAAAGAAGGAAGCTCCTGCTTTTTGCCTGCTTGCCCTCACTCTGAACGGCAAGTTAACCCTTTCACTGGTATTAGAGCCTTCTACTTTAGGATTCCAAATAGCAAATACAGAAGACCATCAGAGACATTCAGCCTCACAGGCTGAACAACTACTGGATTCTTGGGTTGTGGATGGGTTTCTAGCCATTTTTGGACTATATGGACCACAGTAAGCCACTCTAATAAATACAATATATAAATAAAATACATAAAATTATATATAATATTGCCTATACAATACATAAATCCACTACATAGTTATTTATATATTATATATTATATGTTTATATGTCATATGTAATAATTGTCTTAATTACATAAATAAAACATATAAATACATATATACCTATAATATATGTGAATATATATATTACTTTGGCTTATTGAGAGATTAAAATTAAAGTATAATTACATCACATCTTTCTTTCCTCTTTCTTCAATCCCCCATGTCACTTGCCTCCAACTCCTCTCAATTATTACTATACATGCATACACACAAACACAAACATGTACACACCCATATACACATGCATATTTATTTGACTAGTGCAGGAGCAGTTGGTTAAAATGGAGTTTAGCAATGTAAACTTTTAAATGTAATTCTTTTAATGGACATCTAGACTCTTACAGAAATAATAAATGCACCCAAAATGCATGCCATTAAATGACCCTCATCTGATGATATCTATGTGTTTGAGAAATCTGACTTTTATTTCCACATATGCTACTTTTTAATTTAGTCAATGATATTAAGATCACTTTATCTTGTGTGTTAAAGGGGATTATTATTTGAGTCATTCATTTATTATCATGGGAGTGTGGGCTTTATGTCTAATTTATAATATATCTTACATTTTATTAAGATGTATTATATTTTATTAAGGCCCTAAAGATGAAGACTGCATGTTCTATGTTCTCTCTCATATGTGGATTCTAGCTTTGATTTCTTTTAAATTTACTTATGTGTTTAACCTGAAGTACATGTGAAAGCCAGAAAACTAAAAATAGGCCACTAGAAGGGAAAGGAAGGATAATGAAATGCAGGTAAATGAGAGAAGAAAGGCTGAGTACCAAAGACAGAAAAGCTCAAGCTTAAAAGAAGGGTGAGGAAAGGGAAACTGGGAAGTTGTCAAGAGGCTCAAACAAAATAAAGACTAATTAGAAGCTGCATGAAAACTTGTGAGCTTACAACCCAAGGAGAAGATAAAGAGGAGAAGACCCTGGGATGTGGGTAAATGAAACTACAGGGGAGTATACTCAGAATAAAGTGGAATAGGGTAACAGGAAGAAGAGAAACTAGGAAAGGGCTAGACAAAACTAAGAATAAATGAAGAAGAATGGTGTATCTGTGTGTGTGTGTGTGTGTGTGTGTGTGTGTGTGTGTGTGTGTGTGTGTGTGTTTTGTGTGTGTATATGGGGGAGTACACACATTCATCTATACTAAAGGGAATTTGAAAAGAAATAGCTTGCATGAATGAGCAATGTTTCTGTATATATTACAATCCAGCAGTTATCCCCCATCCTGGTCCTACCTTCCACAGTTCCTCATCCCATTCTTCCTCCTCCTGGTTGATCTCAAAAAGTAACTAAAAACAAAAGTAATAAAATAAAAAGAAGACACCAGGTTACCAAGGAGATGGTCATGGGGCACTGGGAAAAATTGCACAAAGGTAGTGGTAGACTGGTAGAAGTGTTTGATTAACATTCATTTTATAAATATATGAAACTGTCAAAGAAGACAAATATTATTGAATTAAAGACTGTAAATAACCAATACTTAAAATGAAGCTAAGATCTCTTTTTAAATTTTTGATTTCATTACATGGGAAACTATAATTTTATTCTGAAAATGAACTGTGAAACTTTCCAGTACTTTTTTCTGAAATTACAATGTAAATTTGGTAATGTTATATAACTTACCAATCAGAGCAGAGCTGCTGACACCCTGTTCAGAATCAGCATAGAAATCTACTCCAAACATAGAGTCTTTCCTTCTAATTGACCTCCCAGTTTCAAATTTTTCTGTGGAAATTGTTGCTCCAAAAGAGCTGAAAGCATTGTCCTTCTTGAGCTCAGAAGCATATTTTAGTTTGAGATAATATAATGTTCAAAATAAAACATCTCCTCTAGAGGGAGAAATGTATGAATGGAAGAAAGAAAAACACTGTAACTATTGGCTTGCAAGGATCAGATTTAAGACATATTCTCATATCTCTGAACTACCAAGGAGATTTTTACATCTATATTCTTTTTTTATTGGATATTTTATTCATTTACATTTCAAATGTTACTCGCTTTCCTGGTTTCCCCTCTGAAAATCCCATATCCTAGCCTCCCCCCTACAGCTTCTATGAGGTGCTCACATACCCACTCCTGCATCCCTGCCCTGGCATTCCCCTACACTGGGGCATCCAGCCTTCATAGGATCAAGGGCCTCTCCTCCCAGTGATGTCCAACAAGGCCATCCTCTGCTACATACGCAGCTGGAGCCATGGGTCCCTCCATGTGTACTCTTTGGTTGGTGGTTTAGTTCCTGGGAGCTCTGGGGGAGTGGGGTCTGATTGTTTGATATTGTTGTTATTCCTATAAATTGCAAACCCCTTCAGCTCCTCAGTCCTTTCTCTAACTCTTTCATTGGAGAGACCATGCTCAGTGCAATGGTTGGCTGCAAGCATCTGCCTTTGTGTTTACTAAGCTCTGAAAGCCTCTCAGGAGAAGCTGTATCAGGCTCCTGTCAGCAAGCATTTCTTGGCATCTGCAATAGTGTCTGGGTTTGGTGTCTGTATATGGGATGGAACCCCAGATGGGGCAGTCTCTGAATGGCCTTTCCTTCAGTCTCTGCTCCAGATTTGTCTGTATATTTCCTCCCATGAGTATTTTATTGCACCTTCTAAGAAAGACTGAAGCATCCACACTTTGGTCTTCCTTCTTCTTGAGCTTCATGTAGTCTGTGAATTGTATCTTGTGTATTCCGAGCGTTTAGGATAATATCCACTTATCAGTGAGTACATACCATGTGTGTCCTTTTGTGACTGAATTACCTCACTCAGGATGTTATTTTCTAGTTCCATCCATTTGCATAAGAATTTCATGAATTCTATTTTTAATATCTGAGTATCCATTGTGTAAATGTACCACATTTTCTGTATCCATTCCTCTGTTGAAGGACATCTGGGTTCTTTTCAGATAGACTAATTTTTAATTCCCACCAATATTCAAGCAATTAGTTCAGTAAATGAATTTGTGTGGTATTTGGTGGATAAAAATAAATAGGTTTAATATTTTCTTAATAGATTTATTCAAACTGTCTCAGATATCTTGGTAAGGTTCCAACCTATGTCCCCCTACTCTCTAGCTATCACATTTGTAGGCACTATCCAGACATGGTTAATAGGTCTTTTTGTATTTCTCTTAAGTTCCGACTTCTAGGAAGCTTCTTAAAAAACTTTTTAAATTCCTCAGGAGTCTTGTATGTCTTTCCCTCATTAACGAGTATTATCTGCAAACTACCTTAAATGCGTGCTCTATGTTCAACATGTATCATGCTGCTATCACTTAGAAAATAAAAATACTTAATAACATTATGATATAGGGCTTTCTTGTTTACAAATTCTAACCCAGAGTTTTATAAACAATATACCATTTCTCCTAGCCCAGCTCCCCATCTTTCCCTCTTTCTTATGAGTACCTACAATCTTAGTTCTAGTAACACATCTTGACTTCAACCCACAAAAATAAGTCTCCAAAATAGTAAGGTGTGAGTGGGAGGATCAGGGAAGAGAAATAAAGACAAAAACACGGAAAGCTCCTCTGCTCAAATGCTGTGACAGCCTTCCCCCATTTGTTCAAACTTTGCAGTTATTTTCTAAGTCTAGAACTTGCTTTGTAACTGGGCAGAAGGGATGGGGGTTTGTGAATGTCAACAGAGAAGTAAACTAAACAGTAAGAACATAGGATTGCTCAGACACGGGAAGTTAGGTGTCCTAAAATGTACCTTAGGACTGATAAGCACAGCCCGAGAAGGAGCATCAGATCCCAGAAACTATAACCTTGACTTCTTTGAGGCACTAGCCCCAGCCTCACACTAGACCTTGCCGAGTCCAGTAATGAACAAGGAGCTTTGTCCCTTCTCCATGGCCTCTAAGAGAGCCTAAAACTTGTCAGGTTCCCAAAAAAACATCTAATAGTTTTTGTTATAACCACAACTACGAAATATATAAAAGCTCTCTATGAAACCCAAGTGGAGGTTGTCTCTGGAGCCTTAAAGTACTGAGGTAGTAATGATGATATTACTTGAGCAACTGCAGCATGTGTAACACTGAGGATTCAAGCCGGTCGGCGGTGGCACACGCCTTTAATTCCATCACTTGGGAGGCAGAGGCAGGCAGATTTCTGGTTTGAGGCCAGCCTGGTCTACAGAGTGAGTTCCAGGACAGCCAAGGCTACACAGAGAAACCCTGTCTCAAACAAACAAACAAACAAACAAACAAACAAAAGACGGAGGAGTCACCTCCTACCACTACAAACCAAAACACAAATATAACCTCTTTATATAAGAAAAACTATTATCCAAAGGGCAACAAATAACAAGTCTTGGCTGAAATGTTGTGGAAAGAGAACCTTTGAATGATATTGATAAGGAATGTAAATTGGTACAGTCACTATGGACAAGACATGAAGGTTCCTTTAAAAAATTGCAATAGAACTACCAGACAATTCAGCAATCCAACCACTATACAGAGGTATAGAGTGACAGAGGGTAAATATAAAGGAAACCATAATCAGTACACCTGCAAAGCCATGTTTGCTGCAACACTATTCCCAATAGGTAGGAAATGAAAACAATCATTGACTGATAATCAAAGGAAATGTGTGACACATCCACAATTAAAAACATCCCCCCCCCAAAAAAAATTCTATTTAATTGATTCAGCCAGGGAATGAAAGGTACACACTGCATGAGAGTACTCATATGTAGAGAATTTTAAGAATAAGCCTTAAGTTAATAGAAACTGAGCATTGAATGGTGATTTTAGAGCCTGGGTAGAAATAAAGCAGGAGGATAGAAAGAAGGAAAGGCGTTAATGGTCAGCATTGAATTAAATAGGAACAAAGAACTCTGGTGAGTTATTGCAGAGTAGAGTAATTAGAGAGAACAGCCATGTACTATATATTATACAAAAGCTAGAAGAAAGAATACTGAATGCTTTATCATAAAAATGATTAATGTCTGTGAAAATATATTTAATTAATTTAAAAACACAAAGTATGTTTTTAAATACATACTATATATAGTACAAAATATAATATATATAGACATACATAATATATCAGTTGAATTTTAAAAATTAAAATAGATAATAGAATAACAACTTTTATTAGTGTTCTCTAACATGAGACTTTATTAATTTAACTGAACATCCTACGGTTTTCTCTTAGACAGGGTTTCTATTCCTGCACAAACATCATGACCAAGAAGCAAGTTGGGGAGGAAAGGGTTTATTCAGCTTACAATTCCATACTGCTGTTTATCACCAAGGAAGTCAAGACTGGAACTCAAGCGGGTCAGGAAGCAGGAGCTGATGCAGAGGCTATGGAGGGATATTCTTTACTGGCTTGCTCAGCCTGCTCTCTTATAGAACCAAGATTACCAGCCCAGAGATGGTCCCACCCACAAGGGGCCTTTCCCCCTTGATCACTAATTGAGAAAATGCCTTACAGTTGGATCTCATGGAGGCATTTCCTCAACTGAAGCTCCTTTCTCTGTGATAACTCCAGCTTGTGTCAAGTTGACACAAAATCATCCAGTACAGGTTTCCATGTTTACATCTGTGAAAGAGAAGCATATGGAATGTTTTGATCTACTTTTGAATACAGAACATTCCCTGTTGCTCTGGATCCTCATACTGTTTGTTCACAGTTCCAAGATCAGATGTTGTGTGACACATAATGTGGATCTGATGCATTGAAATGACCATCAATTACTTTGTAAGTTCACATAGATAATGCATTGTATGTTAAGTGTATCTTGTTCCTTGTACTAGAAAGGAGATCTGGGATAAATGTGATAATTTGTTTCTTCCTCTCTTCTTTCCTTCCTCCCTTCCTCCCTTCCTCCCTTCTTCCTTTCCTCCCTCCCTCCCTCCCTCCCTCCCTCCCTCCCTCCCTCCCTCCCTCCCTTCCTTCCTTCCTTCCTTCTTCTTTAGATATATCGCCTTGCTTCTCTTCTGGGAGAATGTTATATACCATTTCTATTATAAGCTATTGGTTTGGTATTAACCCCATTCTTATACTAATAGGGCAAGGGAACTCATATATGATAAATAAGGCTATATATATATATATAATTATGATAAAGAATGCATAAAACCTAGGAAAGATGTGAAAGCTACTCAGGGTTTCATGTATACACTAAATGTCTGTAAGATTATTGAAGGAAAAGTCTTATTCCTTTCCAACCCATCCTCTCCTTTTCTATTACTCTGTAAAATTGAAACTGTGAAGTGATAATTCCAGCCAGACTGCATACACATTTTACCTCATGGAAAAATCTTTATGAGTAGAA
Organism: Mus musculus; assembly: GCF_000001635.26. NCBI lineage: Eukaryota > Metazoa > Chordata > Mammalia > Rodentia > Muridae > Mus > Mus musculus. Next base: position 95,437,733 of record NC_000067.6, on the reverse strand, counting down.
CCAAAGAAGAACAACACAGACCCAAGAGAAGAAAGAAAATAATGTAGTGCTGTAACATTTGTAGAAGCAGTCATGCATAAAGACAGCTTTGAGAAGACCAGTGTTGGTATTTAAATTAGAACACCTTTTACATTTAACACAGTTGAAGTCAATCTTTTTAAACTAGGGACTTTTAGTTTTACTTTTCAATGGTTCTAAATAGAACCATGGCTCTTTTTGGTGGATGGTCTGAATGCTATTTTAGGCCAGCTTCCTTATGCTTGTAATCCTATACCTTTACCCTCAAGTAACATTTGCATCTGACATTATATCCTGAAGCAAACTTACTTAACTAACAGTCAAGTCTATCCTGGTGTTAATATAGTTACTCATTGAAACACTGGAACCTTCCTTTGGCCAAGGACCAGAATATCAAAGACAAGTGTTTGTGACAAATGAGGTCAAGTTTCCCTAGTAGCTGCAAAAACAATAGAATGTCTCCCACCACAGCAGCAATAAGCCACTGGAGACAAAGACAACAGGATTTACTACATGAACAGCACAAAAGGAATGTGTTTGGTTTTTGTCAAGAAAATTAAAATAAAAAAAATAAAGAAAGAAGAAAAGGAAAAAAAGGAAAATCAACATGTGAAAAATCTTGATTTAATTTGTAGGAAACATGTATTTGTCAAGAAAACAAAACATAACAAACCTTCTGAACTACTTTAGTTGGAAACAGGCTGTGTTTGTATGAGTTCCAGAGACTTCATCTAGTGGATAACCTGATTGACTGTGCAGTTCACCAAAATGAAACATTATCACTAATGAGAGATCTCTGTGTATGTTTCAATGGACACAAGCACAGTGCTCAGCCTCAGGAATTAACATGATGCCCTCTGTTGGGCTCATGATGGAAATCACATGTTAGGGGGAAGGGAAATATAAAAGCTATCCATCATGCCCACAACTACAGGGTGCACTTAACATTAATGTGAGATGCTTAGAGGGTTACGGGAAGGTCACATGGAATGAGCAAATGATGGTAAGAGCAGAGGATGGCCTAGTCAGTCATCAATGGGAGGAGAGGCCCTTGGTCCTGTGAAGGACCAGTGTAGAAGAATGCCAGGAAAAGGAAGTGGGAGTAAGTGGGTTGGTGAGCAGGGGGAGGAGAGAGGGATAAGGGGAGGGAGTTTTGGGGGAAGACCAGGAAAGGGGGTAATATTTGAAATGTAAATAAAGAAAATATCTAATTTTTTTAAAAAAAAGAAATGCATGCTTCCTATTTGACATGCTCCAACTGACAGTGAAGACTGAACTAAGCACCCATCACCATGAAAAACCCACAGGAAAGACTTTGATGGGGTTGCTACCATGTCTGAGCAATACCAAGGCATAGAATTGGAGAAAATGTGTGTGGTTTTCTGAAAAAAGAAATCACAGGGAATGGATAGCCTCTATTATTTATCCATAAAATATTCCTCCTAAAATTTATGCCCCAATGTTGGTATGAAAATTTAAGACAACGGATATATTAAACTTCCTTAAATTAATGCTTTTTAGTATATCATTAGCATAATTCGATTTATAACCCAGTATAAAATGAGGGTGATGGTGACTGTCAAGGGTTGGGCATGCTGGAAGATGATGTATAATTAGATAAAGAAAGATCTCATTGGTTATAATGATTGTCATATCTGATGATTTGCTAAGAGGCATTTGAAAACAATACATTATGTTAGACTTTATTAATGTATCATTTTCCTCTGAGGTTTGGCCATTTATAATACTTGTGGAGGGGTAACTTGTTCAAAGGTCTCTATGCTTACATAGGACCTACACATAAACCTTAAATAGAGCTATATAATCAAAAACTTATTGTTTAGATTTTTCAGTCTTTTTCCAATGTCTACCAAGCTATCTAATTAATATAGGATTGAATTATCAGTTAATTAAAAGTATAGTCTATATCCCCACTGCATGAGAGATAATTTGCTAGGTGCTGATATTGCACTAAGATTCGTAGCCCAGTTAACAAGCAAGTAAGAGACCTTGAAAAGAATTGCAGTGGTTGAAGGAATGGTGCAGGCAGGCCCAGCACTTGAGCAGAGGAGTTTCCCATGCTGAACAGTTTTTCTTTGCCTCTACTACTGTGTAATTTCCACTTAGAGATGCATGTTTATAAAGATAGTAGGCAAACCTCTGCCTGCACTTATAGCACACTTATGTAGTACATTCCTTAAAATGAGCTTATATCAATTTTACCTCAATATACAAATCAGAAGAAGACTGCATATCTATTTCTTGAACTTTGACAAGGATGGATTATCATTTTAAAATAATTGCAAAGGAAGAAACAATGGGAGAGCTAAAACGCCACGTTTTTATCAGTCATCTTTTCTAGCTGGTGCGTCTACTGAAGCCACATACTTTTAGACTGTTTACAAATGTCTGGTTATGTGAAAAATCAATCACTGTTATATGAATACCAAATTTATCTTTAACAGTGCAGTGCATAAAACTATGAGTCTCTAAATTTTTTTTTATTTAAATGTTTTTTTATTACGTATTTTCCTCAATTACATTTCCAATGCTATCCCAAAAGTCCCCCATACCCTCCCCCCCACTTTTTGGCCCTGGCATTCCCCTGTACTGGGGCATATAAAGTTTGCATGTCCAACGGGCCTCTCTTTCCAGTGATGGCCAACTAGGTCATCTTTTGATACATATGCAGCTAGAGACAAGAGCTCCGGGGTACTGGTTAGTTCATACACAAACAAAAAAATTAAACCAAATTAAATGTCAATATTCACTGAAATTTGGCAGTTTTATTACTCCTTTTTATTTTCTGCAGCTCAGCAGTTCATGACTCTCAGCCCTTTATTTTATGCAATTATTTATCTCTGATGATTCACTCATCTTTCTACAGATACCCATATCTACGCAGACGCATATGATATGGTGACGTGTACACTCACCTTACCATTATTTCCATAGCTAATGATTTTCTTTTCTCTTAGACTTTCTTTTGATTCACTTCTGGCTCCACTTCTTCTCTATATAGCTTTTTCCTCCCCTACATCCACTCATTCTTGCATTCATGACTTCTTATAGCATATATAATAACATATATAGTACTATATATTATATATATATATATAATCTTAATAACAGAATTATTAAACTTTCTTACACTAATGGTTTTAACTTACAACAGTATAAAATATATAATATCAATTGGAGTATAAATCTAATTAATCTAATTATATTTGTATATGTGTGTTTGTAAGTATGTATATGTACATATACACATCATGCATACATACATATATATGCTATATACATATGTTTATGTAAGTATATTCTACTTAATTCATTTGGTCCATTTATTGTTGCTCATATATACATGTGTATTGGATACATTGCCCATTTGGGATTAGGTAATGCCAGCTGGATAACATATCAGTGGCATTATCTCAGAGGAAAACTTGTTCTCCATCCTTCACCATTTTGGTAAGGCAGCGTCTTCACTCCAACATTCTAGTATCTCTCTGTGCCAAGAATCCACAATAATGAACTACCACAGCACACTCCACTCCTGTCTCCATCATATTGATCTATAACCAGGACACTTGGAAAGCTAGGCATTTCTATTTTAACAAAACCTCAACAAAGCAATGACTTGCTAAGATTCTAGATGAGTAACTCTGCTGCAGATGTATCACTTATACAATCCTGAAGGTTCTGAAGGTAGCTATAAATTCATCACCACAGAAAACCAAGAATATGAGCTTATGAAACTTATTATTTACATTCACATTAAATGGTGTAAATATTGACATTTGAAATTAGGTGGAAACAGATTCAAAGACAATAACATATGGCATAATATTGCAATTAGACTGTCTTGGATTCACTCAAAACGTGGTTTCCGTAGGTAACATGATCCAAATCACTGGTCTGAAGTAAATGATTTTTTCTTCTGTCCATTTTCTTCAGCTTTGGGGAGACCACTATTATTTACTGGAAAGTGGAAATGCATAGAATTATCAAGGAAGGACTGAAGTTTTCCTGGGATGATTCCTATTTTAGAGATAATTTTAAATTACTGTTCCAATTCCCAAACAAAACAACAAAAACAAACAAACAAACAAACAAAAAACCCCTGTGTGTTTCATAAAAGTATTACATACTGAAAAAGAAACACTAGAATCCATAACAAAAGGAGCAAAGCCTCATTTAGCTTCATTTTTGATAAAAATTGACCTTGGTTCACCTTTAGACAGACTTTATAATGAAAAACTACTTTTAGAGTATGGTTTTGTAATCTAATAATTCCTGACACTGAAACAAAAATGCTACTGGTGATGACTTTAAAAACTGCAAAGGAATTTCAAAACACTGTACCGCATCCTAAGCCATGAGTGGGACCATACAGATGTGTTCCTAAAGTCACCAGCCAGCTGTCATTTGTGGTTATTCATTTGCTTGTACAACTCATGATTGTTTGTTTTACATCACGTGTACCTGTGAGAGCTTTGTGTTACTGCTGGGTTGCCTGGCAATGGATATGCATGTCACATCACTTATAACTATGGTGTATGAGTCTTCTATCTGCAATGGAACCATTTGTTATTCATAATAGTCTCTGCTCTCTCTCTACTGTGCAATTAGGTCTTGCAAACTTTATATGCCCCAGTACAGGGGAACGCCAGGGCCAAGAAGTGGGAGTGGATGGGTAGGGGAGCAGGGCAGGAGGACGGGTATAGAGAACTTTCAGGATAGCATTTGAAATGTAAATAAAGAAAATATCTAATAAAATAAATCAAAGGTAAACATCATGTTAAACTATAATGAATGCAGAACTCAAGGCATGGGCTGGGCTTTCATTCTGTGTCTTCCATGAAGGGAATTTTATATTGGTATTTTCTGAACGTAAAATAAGCTTGACTCATTGATAAAGTCTACCTCTTCCTCAGTAGCAACAGGAGAACATGGAAGTGTTTCCACACCAAACTCTTCCATTCATTTGTTTCCAATGAATTCTTTGCACCATTATTGCTGTTTATTTAACTACACTTTCCCAAATAGAGCTCTATAAGTACTGTTCATTTCTTTGTACTTACTTCACCCACCAAACTTTGCCAATTGACTTTAGAAATTATCTGCCTCTTGTTTCTATAAAAAAAAATATATATATATAGAGAGAGAGCACTCAGTTTAGTGTCAGAGATAATGGTTTCAATTTGCCAGCCAAATTGGTAGTTATAAAACTTTTATTTAACCTGTTGCTGAACTGGTCTCTGAATTTTGTTGCAGTTTACATATCTATTGAATGAGGGTAGGACACATTTCATAATTTAGGCAAACTCATGATAAGCTAATGTATAAAGCTATCTGGTATATTTGTTTGCACGTAGAATCTTGACAAACATTCAGGTTTCTATGGATGCCAAAGCTAATACTGTATAAAACAGATGTACTATTTAATATATCATTTTCATGAAAGTTGTCTTTCATGAGTAAAACCATGTCAAACTTTCCAGAAGTGCGCACACATGTACAGTGCATGCATGTCTACTTATTTTCTGTTTCTACACTGGTTTACTTATAAAAAAAATCAAATATGATTCATCCTGTGTTTGCTATATTATTTCATCTGTAAATGTGACTACTTTTCCAGTTTCTAACCAAATGATGTATTGTGCAAGCTACCAAGAATAAAGAGATCAAGTAAGTTTGCCCTAAGAAGGAAATAGAAAATGATAAGTTGGGGCAAGAACCAGATCTCAAATAAGGTCCTGACAGAGGATACCTTGCTGCCTTGACCTAGGGACAATCAACATAGAACTTTTAAAGTGCTAGATAAAGTTTATGTGGAATGTTTATTTCCCTTTAAGTCATCCAACTTTCTTTTTCTTTTAATTTATTTTTTATTAGGTATTTTCCTCGTTTACATTTTCAATGCTATCCCAAAAGTCCCCCATACCCACCCCCCCCAATCTCCTACCCACCCACTCCCCCTTTAAAGGCAAGCCTATCAGAATTACACCAGATTTTTCACCAGAGACTATGAATGTCATCCAACTTTCACTGTCGAAACTACCACACAAACTCTAGATATGACTTTGAAAGTTTAAGATTGAACAAGGTTCTTTTTTTGTTACTTTATATTTATTTTTTTTCTTTTTCCAATTTTTATTAGGTATTTTCTTCATTTATATTTCAAATGCTATGTTGAAAGTCCCCTATACCATCCCCCATCCTGCTCCCCTACCCATCCAATCCCACTTCTTGGCCCTGGTGTTCCCCTGTACTGGGGCATATAAAGTTTGCAAAACCAAGGGGCCTCTCTTCAAATGATGGCCGACCAGGCCATCTTCTGCTACATATGCAGCTAGAGACACGAGCTCTGGGGGTACTGGTTAGATCATATTGTTGTTCCACCTATAGGGTTGCAGACCCTTTCAGCTCCTTGGGTACTTTCTCTAGCTCCTCCGTTGGGGGGGTCCTGTGTTCCATGCAATAGCTGACTGTGAGCATCCTCTTCTGTGTTTGCAAGTGGATCAAGGAACTCCACATAAAACCAGAGACACTGAAACTTATAGAGGAGAAAGTGAGGAAAAGTCTCGAAGATATGGACACAGGGGAAAAATTCCTGAATAGAACAGCAATGGCTTGTGCTGTAAGATCGAGAATTGACAAACGGGATCTCATAAAATTGCAAAGCTTCTGTAAGGCAAAAGACACTTTCAGTAAGATGAGAAGGCCACCAACAGATTGGGAAAGGATCTTTACCAATCCTAAATCAGATAGGGGACTAATATCCAATATATATTTAGAACTCAAGAAGATGGACTCCAGAAAATCAAATGACCCCATTAAAAATGGGGCACAGAGCTAAACAAAGAGTTCTCAACTGAGGAATATCGAATGGCTGAGAAGCACCTGAAAAATGTTCAACATCCTTAATCATCAGGGAAATGCAAATCAAAACAACCCTGAGATTCCACTTCACACCAGTCAGAATAGCTAAGATCAAAAATTCATGTGACAGCTAATGCTGGTGAGGATGTGGAGAAAGAGAAACACTCCTCCATTGCTGGTGGGATTGAAAGCTTGAACAACTTTCATAGAAAAGTGCTGATCCAATATTTACTGGGATTCATATTTTATGCTATGTCCTGAAATATGTACTTCATGAGTGCATAAAACATGGATAGTAAAAAGACATATAGGGAGTGAAACTGACATGTTTTGAATGTCTTGTATGTTTATATGGCCAAATAAGTCATCATCTATAACATTTGATTATTGCACTTTGTTCAAACAAATTGAAACAGAACTGTCTGCATGAAATATTAGTTAACTTATGAAAATATGATTAGTATCAAGCAACAAAGAAATATGTAAGATTACTCTATTGCACATACTTATGTGCAGTACACACACATACACACAGATGAATACATACTCACACATGCACACATGTACACACACACACACACACACACACACACACACACAGGATGATAATGTCCTACAGTTTACTTGTGTGGTCAGGATGGTGACTGTTCTGAATATAGACTGCAATTTCTGGTGACAACTTTTCTCTGTAGACATGCAATGTAAATGTGCCTTCTCAAAGCTATTCCATTTTCCCAGAGTGCAGGTAAGAGTTCATACAAACCACAGAACTTATAATTGAACTTTTCTTTGGGAATCTTCTTCTGTTTATTTTTCCCCTAAATTTTAATTGCTTTTCTCTGATCCTTTACAACAACCTCTGAAAAGGACTTGACCTTAAAAAGCAAAATACAAGATCAAAATGTCTTATAATCATCATTGACATAAAAAAAGCAAGGGCAACTAAGATTTCTCAGAAAGATAAAATCTAGACTTTAAGTAGTTAAACAGCATTTTAGTTTTATACTTCAATGACAGAAGTTGCAATTAATATCTCAACAAATTATAGTTATATATGATAGATGTTCATATATATGTATATATTAGATGGGCTCCCCTGTGATTTGGATTATAATACAATTTAATAGCCAAAAACTTTTGTTCATATTGATTAAATACTAATCATATAACTTAAATAAAAAAAAAAAACAAGACCCAGAAACTAGATTTTTTTCACTACATTGTAGGATATTCGAAAATCTTTAAGGAAAATGTTGTTATCCTGAACTGAAAACCTAGTATGGAAACTAGACACCCAAGAGTGATGTCCTGAATCACATCACAGGTCTCCTCTCTGAGGAAATGGTAATGCTACAGACCACCAGAAGCAGTAGCCTACTCTGGGTACCACCTTGCATCTTGCAACCTCTATGGCTCAAAAGTATGTGGGATGGGTTTTTCTCATTGTTAGAACGAACATGGTTTGCTAACTGACAAGAAAGGAGAGAAAGCATGTATCTGGAAATTTCAATTCCAATAACAAAGACAAATAATTAGCAAATTTTATGTGGTGAGTAAAGTGCTAAATATTAAATTGAATCATATAATGGCTGAACAAAGTCAAACATGCTGGCTTCTATATTGAATAAAATACAGCTTAGCTTCAATAACTTTAATAAAAACAGGGATTTTGCTGAAATGTGTTAAATTGGAAATGTATTAGTTCACTTGAGAGTGGCAACTGACAGAATGGCTTTTGGGAGAGTTGTTCCTAACACATTGGGTTTCCTCTTGCTTGCAGAATAGAAATTACTGGCTCTTGGTTAAAATGCCATGTGAATTAATTTTCAGCCTCATTTCTTCTCTGGCTAAGCATAAAGGCAATTTCAAAGAGTGAAAAATGGCCTAATATGTGTTGGCACAAATCTTTTGAGAAATGAAAATGTTAGCAACTTCCACAACTCAGCTCCAGGTTTCACCAGCTAACACAGTACATTTGAGACCTCTCAGCATGGACTTTGTAGATTCAAAGACAAAACGTATTGTTTTCCGCAAAATGTTGACTTTTTGAGTGTTTGTGTTTCTTATAATTGATACAGTGTAACAGTAAGCTTACACATTAAATTCAGCCATGGAAAACCTTCTCACTAGGAATACAGTGGTACAGTGTATGGCTTCATAATACTGTCTTCAGATTAATGGTCTTCCCTTTATCAATTTTTGTTGAAAACAGATTCTTCTCTTGTACAATACATCCAGATCACAGTTTCCTCACTTCTACTTCTCCCAGCTTCCTCTTACCTAATCTCTCTTCTAGCTCCACTCTCCCTCTATTCCCTTCAGAAAAGAGCAGATCTCTAAGAGACAGCAGCCAAGCAGGATATAACAAGATATAATAAGGCAAGCCAAAAGCCCTCATACCAAGGATAATCAAGGCAATCCAATAGGAAGAGAAGAGCCCCAGGATCAGGCAGAGTCAGAGCTACACCTTCTCCCATTCTTAGGAATCCCTGGAACGCTGACAAGCCATAATACATCCCCAGAGAACCTGGTGCAAACCCACGCAGGCCTGTGCTTCTTTGCTTCAGTTTCTGTGAGCCCGTGTGAGCCTTGCTTAGTTGATTTTGTGGGCCATGTTCTCCTGGTGTCCTCCATTCTTTCTGACAATCTTTCCTCACCTCTTCCATGGAGTTGTCAAGCTTCAAGGGGGTGACCTGATGGAGCCTTCCAACTTAGACTGTCTCTGCCTAAAGTCTGGCTGTGGATCTTTGTGCCTACTCCCATCATTTAACTATTTTTGCTAAATAATAATTATTATTGTTTTATTCTACAATTACCAGGCAATAATTAAATAATAATAATCCTAAATTAATTTGTTCAAGTAAGATTGTGTGTGTGTGTGTGTGTGTGCATGTGTATTGCTTAAGCAATTGTTAAGATTGTGATGAAATGGGTATACTTCAGCTTGTAAAAATGGGTCATAAGTTGACATGGCAGTGACACCATTTGAATATTTCATATAATGCTGTGCTAGTGAGTGAAATTAGCATACATTCTTTTCTAGGTAATTGCTTGGCATCAACTTATACGCAAAAAATGAATCTAAATAAAGCCAGTATTTTTAATCAATGCATATCCCCTGGGTAAAAGAGAGCTTCTATCTTACCTCATGTTTTGATGCCATTTACTTTAGAGTCAGATAATGAATTGGTTTAATCTCTAATTATCCTCAAAGAACAAAAGCCCACCTAATATTGGGCCACTATATTGCTGAATTATTCTTCACAACCACTCTGCAATGGAGAGATATGGGAAACTTGGAGAGGGGAAGACTGAAAATAAGTAACTCTAAAATTAAAAATTTAAAAACATTTTAAAAATATACTCTCTGACTTCTATTTTAAAATAAACACTACAAATTATTTTCTGTCAGTTTTATTTATTTATTTATTTTTAAATCTTTAGCTCTTGGACAATCTGTTAGCTAATTATATTTCTCTAAGCTGATATCTGGCTCTGAACAAGTCATTTACCCATTCAAGTTATTAAGTATTTGAAATAGAATTCTATTTAATTCTATTAGGTTGTTGATAGAGGCATAGAAGATAGGCATATTCCTTTTAGCCAAGTATTTTTGCCTATTTTTAAGTTAGACATGTATTGCATTGCATCTGTAAAAAAGGCCATGATCAGAAAATATCTTAGAAGAAATACATGAAAGGACCAAACTATGAGAAGCACATTAACCATTTCTGAGAATAAAATATAAGCATACTTATCGAACTACAATGCAAATAAGAACATGATTATAACATGTAGCATTAATTATACTTAAAAATGGATAATGGATACAGAAGAAAATATATAATAAATAAGAGATTATCATCATAATTTTAGTTTTTAAATTTCAGTAACATTTTTCATTTCAACATTAAAAAAGTGATGTATTTATAGATGTTTATTAAGATTAATATTTTAATTTAAACCAAATACTTAAAGATTTTTAAATGCATTTTAAAAACTATTTTGCATTTGTGAAGTTCTGTTTTGTCAAGTTTTAAAGATTTAGTGAACATACAGACAACTGTGTATCATGCTTTTTCAGTTCAGTGGAGAAGAGAGGTATTCACAAAATAACTCAAAAATAAGATATTATGAGTAAAGTATTCTTATAGTGGAGATTTCCGTCATGTACACCATTCTACCACTGTGGAAAAATGAGTAGACTTTTATCTTCATCCAAGTTTGCTGTTTGAATGTATTTATTATGTTTCTGTAAGTGAGATGCAAAGAAAAAAGTAAATATTAAAATTAGATATTCATTGCATGCCTGAAAAAGATATGCCCAATATAGTGTATACTTAAGACAGATGATATAATTTCAGAAACACATATTTCTTTTTGTGTCTAAGATTGTGACAGTACAGTATTATTACCAAGTTTTATTTTCAGACCCTGAAACATTGGGTTAATGTGTATATTTTACATGCCAAAGCAGACCTGACCTCTAGGTTCTCCCAGCATCTCTTAGTTCCTACCTGGCATACTCAATACCCAATGCAGAACTTCCCAGCCGAGGGGCTTAGCTGTCATTCCCCAATAAGCTCTTTGCTATATAATCCAGGCATTTTGCTTTCCTATTCAGCCCCTCTTTTCCTTTGCATTGTGTGTGCTTTCTCTTTCTCCTTCTCTTTCTCTTTCTCTTTCTCTTTCTCTTTCTCTTTCTCTTTCTCATTCTCTCTCTCTCTCTCTCTCTCTCTCTCTCTCTCTCTCTCCCCCCCCTCTCTCTCTCTCTTTCTGGCTTGAACTAGCTCATTTCTCCAGCAGATAAATAACTTATCACCAGAGTCTTAAAAATAGTAGTTATGCTCATAAGAAATAAATGGAGTAAACTTGGGCTAAAGTGGGGCAACTTAGTCAGATCTTCTAAATTTTCATCACTTTGACAGACTATCAGGCAGAATAATATAGCAAGAAATATAAGAAAAATGACAGCTTATTATATCATGGTAGAAAATAAAAGAAAGAGAAAGAAAGGAAGGAAGGAAGGAAGGAAGGAAGGAAGGAAGGAAGGAAGAAAGAAATGAAGGAAGAAAGAAAGGCAAAAACAGGAACAAAATGGGTCCCTGTGTTTTTCAAAAGCACTTTCCAAATTATATACATTGGTTATATTGGAGACTTATCTCCTAAATGTTCTACCATTGCCCAATAAAGCCACTGAATGGTGACCAAGCAAGTCTTAGGCATAATATGAATTTGAGGAACCATTTAATATCAAAATCATTGCAAAACCACTCTTGCATTAGAAAACAGTGTTTAAGTTGTATGCTATATAATTCTAGAAGAATCATTATTAGCAACATTACATAGTATGTGGCTTATATAATCACAAATGGTGACAGCAAATAAATAAATACATACATAAATATATAAATAAACAAATAAATAATGAAAGGAGAAACTATCTTAATTTTTTGTAAGAGGATAGACATTCATACAGGTATACAAGGGGTTTAGAATCCCAAATAAACATTGTAAGAAAAGAAACTCTCCATACCTAAATTGCCAAAAAGTATAGAACAAGAACAAATTCCAAATGCTCTAAGAGAAAGGAAAGTCACACGCAGTGTCAGATTCATCAGAAGCATAGAAAACTTCTCAAGTGGTGAGCAAAAGCCAGGCAGGCACGCAGTGATGTATTTCAGCCCTGAAAGAGCACAATGGGTAGTCAAGGTTACAACATCCACCAAAACTGTCCTTCAAAAGTGAAAGACAATTCAAGATCTTTCAAGATGCATGTAAACTAGAGGATTTCATGACTACTAAGCAATTACAGAGACTCCTACACAGAAAAGGAACCAAAGGAAGCAAATGTGCAAGAAACATAATAAATGGCATGGTGTATAAAGGAGTAAAAATTGGGATCAAACAATATTAACTCATTCTATCACTAGTATTCTAAAGTCTAAAACGTAGAAAGAAATGAATAAAGACTGTTCAAGCCAATAAAAACAAGAAAATTAAAGGAAATACATTTCTAATAGTAGTCATCACTGTGAGTGGCCTCTGAACTCCAATTAAAAGACATTATCTTATTGGATAAAATCTTGTGCTCTAGCATTCACTATCTCCAAGAAACACGTAACATTGCAGAGACTTTCACGGCCTGAAAGTAAAAATATCAAAAGTGATATTTGAAGCAAATAAAATAGAAGTCAATAATACACAGCAGTAAAAAAGGAATGTGTTCCTCAAAACAGCATTTAAGCCAGAATTAATTAGAAACAACAATGCTGACTGACCCGGAACACTGGTGGCTTCACAATACCTGATTGGAAAATATGTTGCAGATCACTGGAACAAAAGTAACAACAATAACACAAGTCCAAATGCAAACAGCTGAACAAGACAAAAGCACACAAGCCAATGCAATAGAATAAAGGACTGGGGTAGGGGTGGGGTGGCAGCCTGTGGAATTGCTTGAACACCCATATGATTATCAGCAAAGCAGCCCAGAATACACACTGTACAAAAGATGCTGGGAAAACTTGACCACCCACATAGGAAAAATGATGCTAGATGTCTGTGTCGGTCCCTATACAAAATGCAAAATAGATAAAGACCTCAATCTAAAATAGAAAATGTTCTAACTGATAAATGAAAATGTAGGTTAAACAACAGGATGTTGGCTTAACAATGTCCTTCTAAATTACTTCAGTAACTCAGGAAATTAGGATATAATATATAATGATTTATATTACATTAAAAACCTTCCATACAGCAAAGAAAATAACAGTGACTAAAAAGCCAAGAGAACAGGAAAAATATTTGCCAGTTAATCTAATGACAGGATTAATATCCAGTTGCTTCTAGCATTTTTCTTGTTCTGTATTTTTTGACAAATTAGCTATTATGTGGCTTAGAAAGTTTCTTTTCTGGTAATATTTATTAGGGATTACAAACCTCTTATACATCTGCATGCATGTCCATATCTTTCATTCTTTCTGCCCTGAAGAATTCAAATGATTTGACAAGAAAAGAACAAATAAATAAATAAATATCTGAAAGGTTTGAATAGCTAGTGATCAAAAAAAAAAAAATACAATCGGTCAATAAATGTGCAAAAGGCAAGTTTGTTTTTTAGGAATTTGGGATTCAAGTCAAATTCTACTGAAATTCTACCTCAGTGAGAATGGCTAACCTGGATCGCCAAGATCTCTCAGACACTAAGCCACCAAACAGGCAGCATACATCAGCTGATATGAGGCCCTTAATGCATATACAATAGAGGACTGCCAGGTCTGTTCTCAGTCAGAGAAGATGCACATAACCCTCAAGAGACTTGAGGCCCCAGTGGAGAGGTCTGGCGGGATGAGGGTAGGATGGGGGTGCGGAGTGGGGACATCCTCTTGGAGATGGGGAAAGGAGGTATGGGATGTGGTATAGTAAGAGGATGGACTGGAAGTGGGATAAAGTTTGAAGTGTAAAAAAAGACTAAAGAATTTTTTTCAAAAAGAGAGTGTATAAGAATGTGAATAAAGAATGCTCTGTTAATGGGAATGTGAATTATCACTACTGCTATGTTGAATAGTATGAACAGTACACAAAAGTTAAAAATAATACCAGCATGTGATCCAGTTATCACATTTTTGGGGATTTACACCAAAAGACAAGAAAGTCAACCCAGAAGAAGAAATTTCTGCATATTTATGTTTATTAAAGCAATATTCACAACTTCCTTTAGATGGTCAGCTAGAGACAAATGCACAAACTATTATTAAGTGAACAAAATGCAGTTTTGTTCGATCATAAAGAATGAAATGTTATTAAGATAAATAAACCAGATATGCGGGAAAGTCACAAATATTTCTCCTTGTACTTAGAGTGGGTCAAGCAAAGTTGCATCATAGTACAAATAAGGTTCTAAGAAAAGCAAATTGAGGTTAGGAAGAAGAAAGAGAATAAGAAGATGATGGGGGTGTAATTTAAATTAGGACACAATAGAAAAAGAAACAAAAGCAAAATAACTAATGTCAGTTCATATTGTAAAAAATTCTCTCTATACAATCATAAAGTCTTTAGTCTACTAGAATATTATCAAGAAATAGAACACAGTGATTCCCCTTCAATCTTGTCTACATGAATGTATTGTGATTGTAAAATTCTACTATTTAAACAAATATGTTCAACAGGATGAAAATGTGGCCACTTTGAATACAAAGTTCCATTATGATACATAATTGTACTGAACAAAACCACTGAAGACCTCTGGACACATGCTCTTCGTCATGCTGAAATATCTCTGTGGTGACATCAATATTTGTCTATCCCCTAATCTGTGATGTGGAAATAGAATCCAGTGTTACCTCAGACTAGTCCTGTGATTGCCAGCCTTAGTTAATGTAACATGACACATCAAAGCAACAGTCTTCATGTGCAAGGAAAATAACATCCATTAAGTCTGGAGGTTCCACTGGGAACTGTACTAATTAGTCTACATCCATATGATTACATACACTGTAATTGATTCTGACAAAACATTAGTGCAGGTGAATGCCAACAGGATATTGTCTTCTTGAACTTTAAATATCTTCAAATATTTTTGCAGCAAAGTCAATCTATGTCAGTGAAAGAATTGGAAATATACTTTAAACAAAGCAAACTCTCATGAAGCTTAAAAATAGGAATAAACTCAAAAAAGGGTTTTATTTAACATTTATAATTAATTTAATTTCTGTCAACCAAAGCTCCTATATATAAACATATTTCTATATTAACCAAATTCATAAAGTAACTTCCCAGAATAAATCAGCAGTTTGTAGTCCAGTTAGTTTATACTTATTTTTTTCCTAGCTATGAATGATACTATATCTGATAACTGAGAGTGGGAACTTTGATATATATATATATTCATTCTTCAGTAAGCATGAACATAGACTAAATCAAATAACATGGTTCTACAGGGCATAACATTGAATTGTACAGAAAGGTAAGTTAGAGAGTGAATGTGACCCAAACAGAAATTCTGATAAATATCATGTTAAAATTTCAATTTAAAATTTCAAAATTAGTTTAAATCAACAGCTACATTACTTTCGTTCTCATTTCTATGTATAGGATGTCAAAGTCTTGCTTTTGATGTTGTCTATGGTCTACTATTATATTACATCCCTTTGTCATTCTGAGAATAAATCATATCGTTTGTATCGAACAAGAATAATCTACTTTTATTTCATGAAAAGTACATTTAAATTTCATCTAGTTTCCCTTTACTCAGTCCTAAAATTCCTTAGAAGTGATAGTGATAAATGCCCTTTTGCTGTTAATGGACCTAGGTAGGATTGGGAGTTGTTACTTTCAATTTCACTCCCATCCTTCAAGAAGGTATAGAGGATAAATATGAAGCTAATGGTGAAGGTTCAAAGATTTAATAAGTGATGCTTACATAGCGAGTTACCCATAAATGCATAAAGAGCTTCTAGGTGATTATACACATGGAGGTTCTTAAAAGACTTTGTACCAGGAGTTACATAGCTATTCATTTCTTCCCAGAGGTTTTTCATATCATCTATGTCCCCTGTGATGTCCATCATCATAAACCAGTAAGCCTAAAGTCTCCTCTTACTTCTCTGAGCTACTAGAAGTAATTAATCATGCTGGACAAACGTGCTAATTGGCCTGCCAATGGAACTTTAGTTCATAGCAGGCCAATCAGAAGCACATGTAAAACACTCTTAGTTCTACTGGCAACCAAAGTAGAGTTGACAGTCTTGGAGACCTCACTCTATGGGTCTAGGAATACTTCCAGTTAGATAATGCCAAAGCAGAATTGATGTGTAAACTGCAATTTTTTTCCATAATCACTAAAAACAAAAACCAAAAAACAAAACAAAAAAAAAACTTTGTACCTAGTGATTTTAGTTTTCTTCCTAAACAAAATTCTATTTGTAATTCAAAAAGTGCCTCATGTGGAAATATTAAAAAACGACACTGAGAGAACACAAGTGCCAGCCCAGACTACCATACCCAACCAAACTTTCAATTACCATAGATGGAGAAACCAAAGTATTCCACGATAAAACCAAATTCACACATTATCTTTCCACGAATCCAGCCCTTCAAAGGACAATAACAGAAAACAAACAAACAAACAAACAAAAACAATACAAGGACAGAAACCATGTCCTAGAAAAACAAGAAAGTAATCCTTCAACTAACCTAAAAGAAGACAACCACAAGAACAGAATGCCAACTTTAACAACAAAAATAATAGGAAGGAACAATTACTTTTCCTTAATATCTCTTAATATCAATGGACTCAATGCCCCAATAAAAAGACATATACTAACACACTGGCTACACAAACAGGACCCAACATTTTTCTGCTTACAGGAAACCCAACTCAGGGAAAAAGTAAGACACTACCTCAGAATGAAAGGCTGGAAAACAATTTTGCAAGCAAATGGTCTGAAGAAACAAGCTGGAGTAGCCATTCTAATATCTAATAAAATCGACTTCCAACCCAAAGTCATCAAAAAAGACAAGGAGAGGCACTTCATACTCATCAAAGGTAAAATCTTCCAAGAGGAACTCTCAATTCTGAATATCTATGCTCCAAATACAAGGGCAGCCACATTCATTAAAGAAACTTTAGTAAAGCTCAAAGCACACATTGCACCTTACGCAATAATAGTGGGAAACATCAACAGACCACTTTCACCAATGGACAGATCATGGAAACAAAAACTAAACAGGGACACAGTGAAACTAACAAAAGTTATGAAACAAATGGATCTAACAGATATATAGAGAACATTTTATCCTAAAACAAAAGGATATACCTTCTCAGCACCTCATGCTACCTTCTCTAAAACTGACCATATAATTGGTCACAAGAAAAGCCTCAACAGATACAAAAATATTGAAATTGTCCCATGCATCCTATCAGATCAACATGGACTAAGGCTGATCTTCAATAACAAAATAAATAATAGAAAGCCAACATTCACGTGGAAACTGAACAACACTCTTCTCAATGATACCTTGGTCAAGGAAGGAATAAAGAAAGAAATTACGGAGTTTTTAGAGTTTAATGAAAATGAAGACACAACATACCAAACTTGTGGGACACAATGAAAGCATTTCTAAGAGGACAACTCATAGCTCTGAGTGCCTCCAAAAAGAAACTAGAGAGAGCACCCACTAGCAGCTTGACAACACACCGAAAAGCTCTAGAACAAAGGGAAGCAAATTCACCCAAGAGGCTTAGATGGTAGGAAATAATCAAACTCAGGGGTGAAATCAACCAAGTGGAAACAAGAAGAACTATTCAAAGAATTAGCCAAATGAGGAGCTGGTTCTTTGAGAAAATCAACAAGATAGATAAACCCTTAGCCAGACTCACTAAAGGGCACAGGGAAAGCATCCTAATTAACAAAATCAGAAATGAAAAGGGAGACATAAGAACAGATCCTGAAGAAATCCAAAATACCATCAGATCCTTCTACAAAGGGCTATACTCAACAAAACTGTAAAACCTGGATGAAATGGACAAGTTTCTAGACAGATACCAGGTACCAAAGTTAAATCAGGATCAGGTTAATGATCTAAACAGTCCAATATCCCTTAAAGAAATAGAAGCAATCATTGATAGTCTCCCAACCAAAAAAAAAAAAAAAAAGCCCAGGACCAGATGGGTTTAGTGCAGAGTTCTATCAGACCTTCAAAGAAGATCTAATCCCAGTTCTTCACAAACTATTTTACAAAATAGAAGCAGAAGGTGCTCTACAAAACTCATTCTATGAAGCCACAATTACTCTGATACCTAAATGACAAAAAGACCCAACAAAGATAGAGAACTTCAGACCAATTTCCCTGATGAATATCAATGCAAAAATCCTCAATAAGTTCTCCCTAACCAAATCCAAGAACACATCAAAACAATCATCCATCCTGACTAAGTAGGTTTCATTCTAGGGATGCAGGAATGGTTTAATATATGGAAATCCATCAACATAATCCACTATATAAACAAATCAAAGACAAAAAATCACATGATCATCTTGTTAGATGCAGAGAAAGCATTTGACAAAATCCAACCACCCATTCATGTTAAAAGTCTTGGAAAGATCAGGAATTCAAGGCCCATACCTAAATGCTAAAAGCAATCTACAGCAAACCAGTAGCCAACATCAAAGTAAATGGTGAGAAGCTGGAAGCAATCCCACTAAAATTAGGAATTAGATAAGGCTGCCCACTTTCTCCCTACTTATTCAACATTGTACTTGAAGTCCTAGCCAGAGCAACTCGACAACAAAAGGAGATCAAGTGGATACAAATTGGAAAGGAAGAAGTCAAAATATCACTTTTTGCAGATGATATGATAGTATATATAAGTGACCCTAAAAATTCCACCAGAGAACTCCTGAATCTGATAAACAGGTTCAATGAAGTATCTGGATATAAAATTAACTACAACAAGTCAATGGCCTTTCTCTACACAAAAGATAAACAGGCTGAAAATGAAATTAGGGAAACAACACCATTCTCAATAGTCACACATAATATAAAATACCTTGGCATGACTCTAACTAAGGAAGTGAAAGATCTGTATGATAAGAACTTCAGGTCTCTGAAGAAAGAAATTAAAGAAGATCTCAGAAGATGGAAAGATCTCCCATGCTCATGGATCGGCAGGATTAATATAGTAAAAATGGCTATCTTTCCAAAAGCAATCTACAGATTCAATGCAATCCCCATCAAAATTCCAACTCAATTCTTCAACGAATTAGAAAGGGCAATCTCCAAATTCATCTGGAATAACAAAAAACTTAGGATAGCAAAAACTCTGCCCAAGGATAAAATAACCTCTGGTGGAATCACCATGCCTGACCTAATGCTGTACTACAGAGCAATTGTGATCAAAACTGCATGGTACTGGTATACTGACAGACAAGTAGACCAATTGAATAGAATTGAAGACCCAGAAATGAACCCACATACCTATGGTCACTTGATCTTTGACAAGGGAGCAAATACCATCAAGTGGAAAAAAGACAACATTTTCAACAAATGGTGCTGGCACAACTGGTGGTTATCATGTAGAAGAATGCGAATTGACCTATTCCTATCTCCTTGTACTAAGGTAACATCTAAGTGGATTAAGGAACTCCACATAAAACCAGACACACTGAAACTTATAGAGAAGAAAGTGGGGAAAAGCCTTGAAGATATGGGTACAGGGAAAAAATTCCTGAATAGAACAGCAATGGCTTGTGCAGTAAGATTGAGAATCGACAAATGGGACCTCATAAAATTGCAAAGCTTCTGCAAGGCAAAAGACACCGTCAATAAGTCAAAAAGGCCACCAACAGATTGGGAAAGGATCCTTACCTATCCTAAACCAGATAGGGGGCCAATATCCAATTTATATGAAGAACTCAAGAAGGTGGACCCCAGAAAATCAAATAACCCCATTAAAAATGGTGCTCAGAGATAAACAAAGAATTCTCACCTGAGAATACCAAATGGCTGAGAAGCACCTGAAAAAAATGTTCAGTATCCTTAATCATCAGGGAAATGCAAATCAAAACAACCCTGAGATTCCACCTCACACCAGTCAGAATGGCTAAAATAAATAAATCAAGTGACAGCAGATGCTGGCAAGGATGTGGAGAAGGAGGAACACTCCTCCATTATTGGTGGGATTGCAAGCTTGTACAACCACTCTGGAAATCAGTCTGGTTGTTCCTCAGAAAATTGGGCGTAGTACTATAGGAGGATCCCACAATATCTCCCTCTCCTGGGCATATATCCAGAAGATGTTCCCACCAGTAAGAAGGACACATGGTCCACTATGTTCATAGCAGCCTTATTTATAATAGCCAGAAGCTGGAAAGAACCCAGATGCCCCTCAACAGAGGAATGGATACAGAAAATATGGTACATTTACACAATGGAGTACTACTCAGCTATTAAAAAGAATGAATTTATGAAATTCCTAGGCAAATGGTTGGACCTGGAGGGCATCATCCTGAGTGAGGTAACCCAGTCACAAAAGACCTCACACAATATGTACTCACTGATAAGTGGATATTAGCCCAGAAACTTAGAATACCCAAGATATAAGATACAATTTGTGAAACACGTGAACGTCAAGAAGAACAAATACCAAAGTGCAGATACTTTGCCCCTTCTAGAATTGGGAACAAATCACCCATGGAAGGAGTTACAGAGACAAAGTTTGGAGCTGAGCAAAAGGATGGACCAAGTAGAAACTGCCATATCCAGAGATCCATCCCATAATCAGCCTCTAAACACTAACACCATTGCATATACTAGTAAGATTTTGCTGAAAGGACCCAGATATAGCCGTCTCTTGTGAGACTATGCTGGGACCTAGCAAACACAGAAGTGGATGCTCACAGTCAGCTATTGGATGGATCACAGGGCCCCCAATGGAGGAGCTACAGAAAGTACCCAAGGAGCTAAAGGGATCTGCAACCCTATAGGTGGAACAACAATATGAACTAACCAGTACCCCTAGGAACTCGTGTCTCTAGCTGCATATGTATCAGAAGATGTTCTAGTTGGCCATCAGTGGAAAGAGAGGCCCATTGGTCGTGCAAACTTTATATGCTTCAGTACAGGGGAAAGCCAGGGCCAAGAATTGGGAGTCGGTGGGTGGGGGAGTGTGTGGAGGACTTCTGGGATAGCATTGGAAATGTAAATGAAATAAATACCTAATTAAAAAATATACAAAAAAGGAAATATTAAAAACCAAAAATTTAAATTCTCTGCTCTCAAAAAAACCCAAAACAGAACAAAAACAAAAACAAAAAACCAAACCAGTATTGATGATGGAAAAGCATCATTGAAATATGCTTTGTGTTTTTAGATACTGGCAGCTGAGATATATAGTTCACAATGTACTGATTCCGGCATAACATGAGATTTGGATTTCAATATTTAAATGAGAAGAGTAAAGAGTAGGGTTGGCATTCTGAAACCAATACTCTTAGGAAGAGTTTCTCTGATCCAGAATCTAGCCTTCAAATTTGCATTTGGAAAGTCATTGACTATCTTTATCATAATTATTTTGCATCATGGTAATAAAACACATAGTGCACATGCTTCATGGCTTTAATCGTTTTTAAAATGCTTTATTCAATACTGCCTGATCACCTAAATTCTTATCATCAGGGGTGTGCTCTCTGAAATAATTCTTCTCACGCTGGCTATCACTGGGAAACATCTGAGCAAGGCTGGATGGTACAAGCAGCCGTTTCCTTTGGAATTCATATTTCACAGCAGTCAAACTTCCTTCAAAGACACCAAACATAATTTATTTTTCAAGTAAGACATACACTATTTTTACAGAGCTACAACCAGAATTTAAAAGACAACTGAGCAGACAAGATTCATGAATTCTTGTCACCCAACCTTAAAGTTAACCGAGTTTTGGAAGACGTATTTATCCTGGGTTATATGATTTCAACTTCTATGTAGATTTCCGCGATAAGAGTTTCAGATGTTTTCATGGGGTTTGGGAATAGAATCCAGTGCTCGAGACTAAAGGAAATGTACTACTTTTATCTGTGATGTCCAACTATCAGAATTTGTTCACGTTAAGATATAGTGACCGAAGAGAACTAATTGTGAACATAACTTCCTATACAAGATTTAATAGCATCAAATTAGTACTCCAAATCAGCTATGGTAAGAGCACAGAGACATGGTAATGAGTAAGGTAGAACTCAGAGCTGGTTTATCAGATAAGCAACGAAGTATGGGCCTAGCCAATCTGTCAGAATTTTGAAAACACCAACACACTTTTAGATATAGCCTGAAAACGCTCGTTACAAATAACTGTAAAGCAAAATCAGTATTACTATGAGGTGAAAGAGAGAGAACCAGTATTTCATGCCCTTGAATCATGTATCATTTATTCCAGCATCACTCAGTGAAGTGATTCTCAACTGCCAGACAATCAAGAGGACTTGTTTCTGCTTTCACTGTAACTAAGAGTCACTTAGAATCTTTGTAAATTCAATGCTGAAAAACAGAGACAGTGACAGACAGGCATATGGGACACTGAATGTTGTGTTAGAATGGTGGCTCCTTGGAACAGATCACCACACCAGGTCAGCACAGTTCCACTGGAGAGAGGTTTATTGGAGGCTCAGGAGGCAGGGATGTAGGACCAAAAGGTGGTGATGAAGAAGAAGGAAGGAAGAAAGAGAAATGGGGTGAGCAGTCTCTGCCTTTTATTTGGGCCGTGGTGTGACCACAAGCACTACTGTGCAAGTGAGGGTGAGCAGGTAAAAACATGGTGGCTGCTGTGGCAACAGATGTGGGTCCCTGTCACCTATGGGTTATGTCATCACTGGATTCGGAGACTCGCTTCTGATGCCAGCACTGAGGCCACTGGGTTTTATTGCCCTTCTGTGACTCAATCAATAGAAAGTACAAAATAAAAAAAAATAAAAAAATAGAAACTGGCAATGCACTGTTTTTCTTCATCACCCTTCCTCTAGGTGATGAAGTCAAACTAGCTAGTTGGTTTCGTCGTCCTTGATTCTGTTGTAAGCACTTTAAGAAGACGTTTAATTGCTTCCATATGTGAACGGTAGGGTAAGATGGAGACATAACAGAAGAGTAAAAAAATAACTGATTGTAAAGCTAATAATTTAATAATTACTTTTTTGACTTGTGAAGAAAAATGCATTTGCCAGAGGCATAATCATTACAGCAACCTTAATTTCAGTGTATTTTATTTTATGAATACAGTGTTATGTTTGATAGAACACTCTCTGACCTCACAATAACCTATATCTTTGAATGAAGGTTATTTTCATAGACGACTGTAAGAATGTTTTATGTCAGTGATGTGAAGGCATATGAGAAGAGTAGATCCCTCTTGAATACCTTTACAACTATGAGGAATGTGTAGTTTTTAAAATTTATTAATTAATTATGTAGTATTCTGAAACAACATTTTTTAAAAGTCAGTATCATATTTGGTATTGTAAATGACAAAATGTGTCCAAATATTACAAATATTTTTCACAGTGAACAAAGAAGTTAGGGGATAATGCTGAATTCTTCAAGAGGTGGGTTTTGAACAGACACTGTTTCAAAGTGTACCATTAGAGGGGCTTTAGAGGACCCCAGTTCTATCCTAACTATTTTTGTTCCTTCGCCATGAAATGGGTGGCTTTCCGGTACTGTGTTTTCCTACCATGGCGCTTGCCTCAGTCAGAGCATCAGACTGAAGTGCTCATAGCGCTTGCCTCAGTCAGAGCATCAGACTTAAGTGCTCATAGGTCAGAGCCACCGAGACTGTGAGCTGAAGCAGCCCATTCCATTGCTAAGTGAATTATTCCAGGTTTTGGTGCTATTGATGGAAAGCTCCCTAACATCATTTGTTTCATTTTGAAATTCTTATCTTTCTCTAAAACTGCCTCAGAGGAATAACATTAAAAACTGATCCAGGAAATTATAGTTGGTATTTAAGTCGCAAAAAACAAATTTGTAAAATAAAAAATCTTCCCTCTCAATTTTTTTTCTCCTTATGGTAAAGGAAATAAAGAAAAGTTTCATTCACCGAACATTTTCCTAAAAGATAAATATGTTAGTTTTAATAAGAAATGTTCTTCATCCTTACGTCACACCATCTAGAGACTGCCATATCCGGGGATCCATCCCATAATCAGCTTCCAAACGCTGACACCATTGCACACACTAGCAAGATTTTGCTGAAAGGACCCAGATATAGCTGTCTCTTGTGAGACTATGCCGGGGCCTAGCAAACACAGAAGTGGATGCTCACAGTCAGCTATTGGATGGATCACAGGGCCCCCAATGGAGGAGCTAGAGAACGTAGCCAAGGAACTAAAGGGATCTGCAACCCTATAGATGGAACAACAATATGAACTAACCAGTACCCCGGAGCTCTTGACTCTAGCTGCATATGTATCAAAAGATGGTCTAGTCGGCCATCACTGGAAAGAGAGGCCCATTGGACTTGCAAACTTTATATGCTCCAGTACAGGGGAATGCCAGGGCCAAAAAGTGGGAGTGGGTGGGTAGGAGAGTGGGGGGGGGGAGGGTATGGGGGACTTTTGGGATAGCATTGGAAATGTAAATGAGGAAAATACCTAATTAAAAAAAAAAGAAAAAGAAAAAAAAAAAAGAAATGTTCTTCATAGACTAGGCATTTGAACCCCTGATCCCAGTTGGTTGCTTTGTTTATGAAGGTTTTGGAGCCATGGAGAGGCAAACTCTTACTGGATGAACTATATCACTTGAGACAGGACTTTAGTGTTTGTAGTCTCACTCCACTGCCTGCTTGCCCTACCTGTGCTAAGTGCTTGCAAGTGAGGATGGGAGTACTCAGCTTCCTGCTCCGGGCGCCATGCCTGTTGCTTGCTGCCTTGCCTCCCCACCATGCTGAACTCATCCCTCCAAATTTCACAGCAAAATAAGTTATTTCTTCCATGGATTGCTTAGTGCTATGATATCTCACCACAGCAACAGAAAAATAACTAACATAGTGGGTAAAATGAAAATATGCAGTGTCGTGGGACGTAAGTAATTTAGGAGCTAAAGGTTCTTCAATGAAAAAATTGTATTAATCCACAAGTGTTATATCTACATTTTAGAAACGTGAGAAGGCTGTGAAATAAAATTTGATTTTATTTCACCTAAGAGAATAAAAGTGGGAGAAAAAAATGAGTTTATTAATAATCATCTTCAGTGGTCTTTATGCTAGCTATATTATTTGATTCAAAGAAAAGAGAATTTTAAATAGTTCACAAATAAAAGCATACTGTATTGAGCAAAACAGATACATCAAATGTCTATACATGGCAAGCAATGTCATTGAAAGTATATGATAAAAAATTCAAAGTTGATATACCTTGAGTAAAATCCTATGGCAGTGGTAAGACATTCAGAATGTAATTTGTTAGAATTCTTGAAGCCATTAGATTATCAGACTGGACATAATACTAAAGTTATATGCTACAATCAATATCTTTCCTGTGACCCTGCAGTTTGATTCTTACAAGATGTAATAATTGTATTTAATAGAAATCTGAGTCTCCAAATTATTCACACTTCAACGTTAATCTAGTACAGAAGAAAATGTAGGCTAAACTTGAATACATAGACAGAGGAAAGAGTTTCTGAACTTCCATAATAACATAAGTGTTATGACCAACAATTGACATGCTATTGTGAAATTAAAAACATCTCTTCATCAAATGACCATTATTTGAGTGAAGAGACAGCTTACAGGATAGGGTGGTGTCCTTACCAGCTACACAGATCACATATTTGTATTTATAATATACAAAGAAACCAAAAACTAAACACCAACACGACAAATACTCCAATGTAAAAATGGACATGGAAATAAACAGAGGATCCTTAAAGAGGCTGAACAACATTTTAAAATTTCTCTAAAGCACTAGCCATCAGGGAAATGCAAAGGAAAACTACTTTAGTATTTCATCTTGCTGTGCTCAGAATGGCTAATAGGAAAAAGGTTGACATATGATGAAAACGAATCATTAAAATCTCTCCCAGTGACATTCTGTTATACTATAGGGAAAAGCATCTCTCAGCCCTCATCACAGAAGCTTCTATCTGCATGTTATGGTGATCAAGACAGAGATACAAGTGGTCAAGGAACAGAAAACAAAAGATTGTAGAATAGTTCACTGTAAATAGTGAAACAGTAACACTTATTCACTGCTAGTGGAGTTTGGAGTTTCCTAGAAAAGCTAGAAATATATATACTATATGATCTAGCTACATGTGGGCATATAAACAAAGATTTTTCATAACTGTCTTAGGGTTTTACTGCTGTGAACAAGCAACTCTTACAAAAACGACATTTAATTGAGGCTGGCTTATAGGTTCAAAGGTTCAGTCCATTATCATCAAGGCGGGAACATAGCAGCATCCAGGCAGGCATGGTTCAGAAGAAGCTGAGAGGTCTATATCTTCATCTGAAATTCTCTTGTAAAAGACTCACTTCCAGGTAGCTAGGACTAGGGTATTAAAGTCCATGCCCACTGTGACACACTCACTTCAACAATGCCACATCTCCTAATAGTGTCACTCCCTAGCCCAAGCATTACAAACCATCATAATATCCTACAACTAGACTACCTGTCTATACATGTTCATTAATCCATTATTCACGGCTGTTAAAATTTGCAAAATGCCTAGATGTCTGTCATCTGATGAATGGATAATGAAAAATATAATATATTTACACAATGGAATACAAATCATCTGGTAAGAAAAAGTAAATCAAATTTGAAGGTAAATGGAAGGAGCTAGTATGGTTACTTGGAGTGAGGTGGTCCAGACCCACAGAGACAAAAGTTCCATGTGTTCTTTCATTTGACTGTGTTAGTTATGACTCTCTTGATATATGTGTTGCATTTGAAATGCCCATACAGGTCATAAACTTAAAGGTACCAGAATGGAAAGGGAATAAGTATGTCATGTTATGAAAAGCAATTATGGGTTATAATAATAATATATGGTTTGAAGAGCAGGCCAGATGAGGGAACACAGAGAGGAGTAAGAAGTGCTAAAGATCATATAAGAAAGTCAATGTGGAGAGATAGCTCCTACACCACATCCAACCTCTGTACCTGGCCACATCTCCCATATCCTTCTCCTGGTCTGAGCCTTGTGAGTCTGCCTTACACTACCTAGCAACCATAAGAGTGGAATTAAATATGGAGATAGAGACACTGAAGAAAAATCAAGCTAAAATTAAGGTGAAATATAAAAGCCTACTAACCCAACTAGAAAACTCAGAAGATGTCCTTATAAGTAAAATAAATCAAGCAAAAAACTGAATATCAAGACTCAAACACGTAAAGGCTCTAGGCCAAATAAAGAAATAGATAGATATTTTTAAAGCAAAAAAAAAAAAAATTAGCAAATCCATGTTTTTTTAAAAAAGTAGCAAATCAATGTAAAAAGTAAACATTCAATTTAAAGGCATAGATTGAGGGAGAAGAATTCCAAATCAATGACAAAGACCACGTCATCAACAACATATGGGCAGAAAACTTCCTGAAACTAAGGAAAGACAAACCCATACGGATGTAAAAAGCCCACATAACACCAAATGAAAAAGACAAGGAAATCCTCACATCATATCATAATTAAAACACTGAGTATATATAACAAAGTGTTTTAAAGGCTGAAAAAGAAAAGCAAGTGCAAATGTGTGTGTGTGTGTGTGTGTGTGTGTGTGTGTGTGTGTGTGTGTATGAATGAATGAATGAATGAATAAAAACCAGTCAGAATAGTGGGAGAATTCTGAGTGAAAACTTTGAAAGTTGTAAGATCCTTAAACAGTGCATTTCACATCCTAAAAAACAATGAGAGCCAGCCTAAACTAAAATATACCCAGCAAAGCTATCTGCCATAATTGAAGATGAAAAACTTACCATGATTTAAACAGCCTATAAAATTTTATGTTCACTCAGAGAGAGATAGAGGTGGCTTCTGGCACTGACCACTGAGCTCTGACGTGTCTGATAGAGACCATGAAGGCTCCAAAGGGAAATATTGCAGCTGAAAAGGAGTCTGCAAACCCTGCAATTGCTCCAGGACATCAAATGGGGGATGGGGAATGGGGGTGGGGGTAGGCAACTCTTATGGAAAAATGCACTTACAATGTGGACTCAGGAAATCAAAAGGAAAGATGGTGGAACAGACCCATGCTTGAAAAATGATGAATCAATACCTTTTGCTGCCATGTCTGAGCCAACAAGCTGCAAGCACAAAAGTCATTTCTGATAAACCTGGAATGGGGCTCTAGGCACTGAAGATAGAGAGATGTGTGACCCCTGAACCTCTTACAGAAACAGATCATTGTTGAACGTGGCAGGCCCTTGGTTGGACGACTACCTCCTGTATGGAGCCTACAATGAAGCTACAGCTTGTGCTGTGTGACCTAGGGGAGATAAAGAGTGCTGGACAGCTGTGCTACACACAGGATACAATTGATCCGGGAGCCTCAGGGCAGCCAACATTGAGGGTAGAAAGATGTGCAGCACCCAGAAGCTTGCACAGAACCTGCCCGGAGATGGAAGCCCTACCTATCCTCAATATTATCCTAACTCTAGGCAACAGCTGGATATTCAGAACAAGGCTCCACAAAGGTTCAATATTTATGGTGCTTCCAAAATCAGAAACCTTGAACCACGCCAACAACTCATTGCAATGAATATTTGCATGAGAAGCTGACCTGGAAATATATTATTTGACACACTGCATTTTCCAATGCCATTATGAGGAACAAGTCTTCAATAAAGACGTAGGAAAGATGATGGGTGAGTGGTGGAAGGCTTAAACTGGAGACGCGATGGCGGTGATAGGTGTAAGAGAGGACTGTGGTGGACAGGTGAGCATGATGTTGCCAGGTGGGACTGATGGGTTTGAACAGCAGCCTGGAGTTTGTGTTCATATTTAGCCACCTAAAACTCTTCTCAGCCACAGGACTGCTCTGGTTCTGAGCAATGACAGGATATCCAAGATGAAGAATGGCTCATTTTCGGGATTGGACCTCCTTGAAATACCACTAAAGTCAGTGGTGTTCCCACTTTGGTATGTGTGATTTGCTGCCCCAAGCTGTGTTGAAACTGGAGGTTCATGTGTATGCCCATGGTCCTACAGTAGCCTGGGGTCTTGTTGATGTCCCTGAGCTCTGAGCTATCACTGAACGTCATATGAATATCTTTGGTCTGGGGCACCACCTGAGGCTATCCTAATGTCTATGGACCATGCTTTCGCCTGGCAGGGGCCATGTTGTGAATGGCCGTGGGTAGGCACCTGAGGCCATGGTCATGTCTAGGTCTGTCCCACTCAGCAATAGAGAAACTTTGCCTGGTTCTATAAACCTAGATAACTACCCAGGACTAGTGAAGTAATAGATCTTGTAGAGGAATCTATAAGACTGCTTTTTAAAACCAGCAAAACCCTAACTATATTCTAAATATTTGTTGTTATATCCACAGATAAGTGTATTACTCACCCCTCATTGAGGACACTTTTGTGTGTAATAGATGGATACAATTACAGAGAAATACAAACAATAAAAATGCTGAGTTGTGGAGCACAGTCCCAAATGGGCCAATGGATTCATCTGCTAATCACCTCCCATAACTAAGGCTCTGGAAGCAATGCTGGAGAGTGTGAAGAGAGATGAGAAGAACTAGAGACTGTGTCTGGTGTCTGTAGTGATGACTTGTGAGACTGTGTCTTCTAATGATGTTAGAGGATATACCCATACAGGACTTACCTACCTGACTGCCATAACCTGTGTTACACAAGACCAACAGTAAACATGCCAAAGTCTATTGAGAAAAGGTATGAGGCCTCAACCCTACATAAAAAACTACAGACAGTCAAGGAATGCCGAGAGCAGAATAGAGGATCTAGACTTATCCCAGAAGAGCTGAACAATTGGTTATTCAATATCAAATGGTGAGCTCTGAAAACAAACAGACACCTAGCAATATACAGAGCAGGTTATATTTAGGAAAATAAAGATGTGCATGTAACAATAATGAAAGGAGACCATGAATTTGACAGTGAGTAAAGAGGAGTACATGGGATGACTTGAAAGTAGGAAAAGGATGGTGAAGTAATACAATAATACTATAATCTCAAATGTAAAAGTAATATAGAAACATATAAATGGAGGTTGGGATAAAATGGAGTTATTGTATAATGGGGTCACAATGACTCTACTTTACAACACTGGCTTAGAAGTAAGAAGCCCCAGTGCCAGGTATGAACCACCTCTTTTGAGTTTTTGGCCACAGATTCCCTAACACTAAAGACTATTATTAATGCTCTTGGTTTCTCTCAAGATCCTAATGGTAATATCCTATTGGTAATGATGTCACATAGCTGAACTATAGAGAAACCAAACTGGTAGTCACTTCAGAGCTTTATTCCTACTGGGTAGATTTCATAGTAGTGAATGATACTATGAATACTACCTTAGCTGAAAAAATGGTCACCAGTCTTACCTGGTTGTGAACTCTATGAGCTACAATATTAGGTGGCCTGGCAATACAAGCCCACTGTTAGTGACATGAATATCATGGAAGCAACCCAACACTTTCTGATAAGATATTGTCTTGCTCTATAAGACCAAACCCATAACTGGCACAAATGCCTGTGACCTGATAGGTCATAAGCCCTAATAGCAAACCTATACTACTGTTCTGCAATGTGAAATAGTTGAAGACCAATTCCTAATGATTTATCCTTATAGCCATAGATTGGTGTATCTCGCAACCCTCATCTGCAAAGTTCCTATTTGTAGTAATGCTGATTGATAGAGACTCACAACTGATCAAGATACAAACAATAAGAGACTGTGTAATATTCAGCTTTGAATGAAACAACCATGCCACACCCCTTCCTCCTAGGACCCACAAACATTGGAAGAGGGCAAGCATAAAGAATGTAAGAGCAAAATGTCATATGACCTTAAGGAAGAAGTGTCTTCTAGATACAGCAGAGTATCTATACCTATTAACCCATGACACTTGTGACCACATAAATGTAAGCCAAAGTTTGACAAAAGCCCACTATGGAGATTGAATACTATGGAGATTGGTGGCAATATATCCCACCCTAGCTATAGGGATATTTGCACCTGAAGCTGCTTACATAGGGAACATCAATTTTTCTTTAGGAGTGTAGCCCCTGGTAACTCAACCATATTTAAGTTGAAGCCCACACAGCCAAGAATATTTGGGTAGCACACATTGGTCTTAATGGGTTTAAAGATAAGTAAAAGAAGGCATAATTTTGTGTGGATAAAGGAGCTGGCATAGATCTGGTAGGAGTTGGAAACTGAATGGGATCAAAGTGGACCAGAGTGAAAGACAAGGTTAACATGATATAGATCAGGTTCATGGGAGCTAGACTGTGCATGCAGACAAGGCTCACATGATGTAGATGAGGCTCAAGTGAGCTAAGAATGCGTATGCATACAAGGGTCATGTGAGCTAAGACTGTGCATGCAGACTAGGCTCAAGTGACAGGTCTCTCCAAGTAATAAGAAGCAGCTTTGTCTCAGAGTTCCGTGAAGTGTGAATAGAAAGGCTGTAAATTGGAAGTTCTGAAACTTAAAAAAATAATATCATTCTGAAACTCAGATGGGTCAGATGGGTCTAAGCAAAAACACAGTGTGATATTCCCCCAGACAATATCTATATCCAAAGAAATGATCCTGGTGTTGGGAGGACAATATAACTGTGGCTTACCAAACATACATAGACAAAATTAATGTGATGGGAAAAGCTAGGCATAATGCTAAGACCTGGGAGTGCCAAGAAACTGAGAAACTGAACAAGTCTTGAACGAGGGTCAAGGTGACTTAAGGAACTAGAGATTTATGTACGTATGGCTCCCCCATTTTGTTCTTCATAACCCAGAATTCTGTTGTGTGTTAATAGCTCACTCACTGAATATGTGTACTGTATATGCAATGCAGCAGTAAGCTTCATGGGATAAAGACATGATAATTAAATATTGGTCACAGAGTATTACCAGTAGTTTTACTGCAGCTCAGAGACTTTCTTTTAAAGACACCTCTGTGTGACCTAGTGTCAGTGGCTATAGGAATATTGGAGATCTAATATCTGTGTTTTGCAACAATGTCTATTTATATTTTAGTTGCATCATGTTGCAATGTCACGATAACTTTACAGTATATCTCCTACCTTTACTGGACCCTCTACTCACTTTCTATCCCCATTCCAAGGGGCTAGGCTGTTCCTGGTTGAACACCCTGCTTTCCTTACTCACATGGAACCCCTTAACTACCACACTCTAGCTAATCACCTGTTGTGGATAGCCCTGGGTCTAATTATATTTAATGTTAATTCTGTTCTCCTCTGAGGGGCTGTAAACAAGGAATGAGTCAGCACTCAGGTGATTTCCTATAAACCTGCTTCCCACCTTAATGTATAAAGTCTAGAGCTGGTGATTGGGTGGAGAAAGAAGGGAAGGTGGCGATGAAGGTTTTGGGAGAGAAAGAGAGAGACAGAGGAGGAGGAGGAGAAAGAAGGAAAGTGGAGCAGAAGCACCTGGCCTGCAGAAACAACAAATTCTAAGGGGTCTCTTATATGAGGAAGATGGCAGCATAGTGATAGATCTGCCCAATCTAGGCGCACAGCATGTATTCATGATATTTGAGTTGTGTTTTCATTGCTGGAGCTTATTGGGGTTGGAGATTTACAACAACAATCAGCACACTTCATTTATAAGCTATGAACACCTAGAAACAACATTTTACCTGAAACCCCAGTAGCCACACCTATCATAATACCAGAAGAATTTCCTACCAAGAAACAACTACCACACTCTCCTAAGAACCAGAAAGGGCAACAAAAACCAAGGAACAAAATACCCATATAATAAAGACAAGATGCCTAGATACCACCATAAAAATACAATAAATAACAACCTGGAATATTGTCCGCACTAGAGCCCAGGATTCTACTATCTATGCCCTAAATATTACAACATAGCTAAAGGACAAGAAAAAGACATTAAAATATTCTTTATGAATGTGATATATGTCCTTAAATCAGAAAAGAATAAGTCCCTTAAAGAAATCTATAAGTGCACATACATGCACACATAGACACAAACTAAGAAAAATATGGAAATTAAACAAATACAAAATTAAAAAAAGAACCCCAGAGGCAAGCCTCACCAACTGAATGCAAGATATTGAAGTGAAATCTCAGTTATTGAAGACAAGATTAAAAAAAAAAAAAAAAACCAAAAAACTTCTTCAACGAAAATGTTAAATATACGAAAAGGAAAATCCTGGCACAAAACATCCAAGAAATTTGAGACACTGTGAATATACCAAATCTAAGAATAATAGGAATAGAGAAAAGAGAAGAAACCAATGTCTGAGGCAAAGAAAGTATTTTTTAAAAAATTGCTAAAAATGTTTTATAACCTAAAGAGAAGATACCCATCAATGTGAAAGAAACATACAAAGCAGCAATTAAACTAGACCCAGAAAGAAACTCCCCTTGGTACATAATATTCAAAACATTAAATTTACAGAGTAAAGTAAGATTATAAAAATCTGCAAGAGAAAAAGACCAAGTAACATATTAAGAAAACCTATGGGGGGGGGGGACAAAAAACTTATTCCTCAATGGGCACTCTAAAGCCTGAAAGGCCTGTCTAGATGTTCTACAGACTCTAAGACAACACAGAAGCCAGCCTAGACTATGAAACTCAGCAAAAGATTTAATCACAATAAATTGAGAAAATAAAACTTTGATAAAACCCAATTTAATCAATATCTGTCTTCAAACCCAGCCCTACAAAAGGTAGAAGAAGGAAAACTAAAAACTAAAAAGATTAACCGTACTCACTAAAACACAGGAATAAATAATCCCAGACCAAAAAATAAAAGCACGCACACACACACACACACACACACACACACACACACACACACACACTACCACCACCATAACAAAATAACAGCAATCAAAAACCATTGCTCAATGATAATCTCTCAATACCAATTGTTTCAATACCAAAAGATTGATACTAACACAATGGATGAGAAACCAGAACCTTCTACCCTTCTGCATCCAAGGCACATACCTTAATGCCCAAGATAGGAATCATCACAGGGTAAAATGATGAATAAGGTATTCCAAGCAAAAATACCTAAAAAGCAAGCTGCTGTGGCCATCTTAATATCTGGTAGGAATCAAACCAATACTAATCAAGAGTCAGGGAGGAATACTGCATGCCCATTGAAGGAAAATTTCCCCAGATGACATTTCATTTATTAATATCTATGAACCAAACACAAGGGCACCGGAGCATGTAAAAGAACCATTACTACAGCTTAAATTACATATTGACCCTCACACACTCTAAATGGGAGACTTCAGAACCCCACTCTCACCAATGGACAGGTCATCCAGACAAACACTAAAGAGAGAAATGTTGGAGCTAAGTAACATAAAGTAAATAAATCTAACATGTTTACAGAACATTTCACCCAAACAAAACAATATACCTGCTTCTCAGCACTTCATGGAACCTACTCCAATACTGACCAGATATTCAGACACAACGCAAGTCTCAACAGATACAAGAAAATTGAAATAATGTGCTACCTTCTATCTGATTTCTGTGCATTAAAGCTAACTACAAAAAGCTCACAGCTCATGTTGAATGAAAAAACTCTCTATTGAATGAAAAAAGCCTCAAGTCAGAAATTAAGAAAGAAATTTAAGACTTCCTAGAACTGAATGACTATGATACACAACATACCAAAGCTTAAAGGACAAAACAAAAGTGGTTCTAAAAAAGCAAGTCCATAGCAGTAACTGCCACATAAAATAAGAAAGGAAGACAGAGAGAGAGAGAGAGAGAGAGAGAGAGAGAGAGAGAGAGAGAGAGAGAGAGAGAGAGAAAGGAGAGAGACTTACTAGTAAGCTAACAAAATAAATAAATAAATTAGAACAGAAGGAAGAAATTCCAACCCAAAGGAGTAAAACAGCAAGAGATAATAAAACTAGATCTGAGATCAATTAAATAGAACAACAGCAACAACACATGGGGAAAAAAAAAAAAAAAACAGATTTGGTAAAAGACCAGTCCCAGAGCTTTCTGCTTAATCGAAGGCTTTGATATCATGTGATTTTCCCTCCACCCCCTGTGGTGTTTGTTCTTCTGATTACACAGTAGGTAGTCTTTTTTATGTCTTCTGGCCTCACAGTTCATAAATTCTCAAAAATGCAATGTAAGATCCATGGCTACATGTATTCATTCAGTCATGTGCCATATACCTTTACCATGTTGTGAACATCTATTAGAACTTAAATGAACATTCTGCCTTTTTTGACGTTATTTTTGTAACTCTGGAGTTAGAAAAATACTGTTTTCTTTGCTATGATCAGTAATTTTGAAAATTTTATGTCCAATTATATTGTAGGATATCTAAAATCCTAGATGTTGATGTTCCCATAAACCTATATTATCATAAAGCATTCAGTTGAAATAGATAATAATAAATATAAGCAAATAGATAAGTAATAAATTTGCCCTTACATTGCATTATTGAAAACATGATGAGCATGTCAGTTTATCTGTGTGTGTGTGTGTGTGTGTGTGTGTGTGTGTGTGTGTGTGTATGAAGTAATCTGGCCGTGTTTATCTTAGACATACATACTATGATGATCCTTTATCCTCTCCTTATGTAATCTTGATGAAGAGAGAACTTAAAGAATCTAAATACAATGTTTGCTGACCTTTAATAACATAAGCAGAGTGCAGGAATCTTCTGCTGGGTAGCAAGTATGGACTGACTAAATATTCAGATGCCCGAGTCAGGGTCACCTTTGCTGATGATATACAGATAAAATGTTTGGCTAATAGTCATTAGTTACAGATTTGTGCATTATATTTGCACCAAATCTCCTCCTTTTTACTAAATTATGTAGTGAATTCCCATTAGCAATGCCATAGAATATTTCCAGCTGCTCAGGGTTGCCATGATAATCAGAGTCACGTTTACCTACAGTTTTTCATATTCTCCTAACCTGGTATAGATGATCAGTTAGCCCAGAAAAAAAAATTTATCTATATCCATCTCTCCACTCATTCATCTGTCTGTCTGTCTGTCTGTCTGACTGGTTATTTATTCACTTTAAGTGGAAGAATTTTGACAGTTTCAAACCTGAATTCTGAAGGCACTCACTAGATCACTCATGCGCTCTCCATTTTTCCCCTATTCATGGTGTGTGTGTGTGTTGGTGAATTACATTAGATATTACTGTTTCCGGTTAGAGAGACAACAATGGGAACAAAGAGTTTTCACTGTCTTTGATTATCTCAATACTTGCGTTACTGATGTGGTGGCTGCCCTACTACAAGTCAATGATGATTTTTGAAATTTATTCTCATTAAGTTTATTTTTATATGCTGATTCATAAATCAACCTAACAATAATATAGAATCTCTTTCCATATTATCTTTATTTTGACTAATTGTTCTTGGGAGTGTTTTAACTAGAGGTTCAATTCCTTTCATTCTGTATTCTTGTTTTAGCTGGATTCCCATTTCATTCTTTTTTAGTAAGATTTTTTAAAGTTATGTGTTGTGGATGGGCCTGGTGCTGTTTGTAGTTTGATGCTAATTCTGCTCTCCTGGGAGGGGTTGCAGACGAAGAGTGAGTCACGTGACTTCTTGTGAACCAATCCCCTAATACATAAGGAGCCAAACACTGGGTGAGGAGGCAGTACTTCCAGGTTGGATATTGGAAGAGAAGAGGGAGGAGGGAGTTAGATGCTTTTGGAACTGGACTGCATAGGGCAAGATGTAGCTGCTAGAGTTTCCTGGTATCAGGACAGATCCATCAGGATTCACCACCAGAGCGATCAGATTTAATAAGGCTTTCGAGATAAGGTTTTAGATGTTGTGCCCAGAGATTGGGTTACCATTGTTTCTGAGCTAAGTTTGTGTCTTATTTCTTTTCTCTTGGACACTCGACTGGGTTTCAGAGAGAAAGGTACCATGGCAAAGCACGGGTTCATCTAATGAGCACCACAAAGACCATGGGGAAGGGGGTGGTTTGAAG
This sequence comes from Mus musculus, assembly GCF_000001635.26. Taxonomy (NCBI): domain Eukaryota; kingdom Metazoa; phylum Chordata; class Mammalia; order Rodentia; family Muridae; genus Mus; species Mus musculus. The sequence goes on along the minus strand of NC_000067.6, from coordinate 95,400,163 downwards.
CATGGGGTTGGTGTGGTAACGACTGCCAGTTGGAACCTAGTAACTGGATGAAGAGTTTTTGGAGTTCTGAGTCAGTCTCCATGAGATAATAACATGTTGGCCATTGCCGCCAGTGCATGGCCTGCCAGCCCCAGGCACAGAGAGTTGCCGGTGCCCAGCAGCAGTTCGGGAAGCTTGCCAGTCGTTTCTTAATATTTCCCGCAACAGTTATGCATGCATTTTTGAATGAGCTGCTGTGTACCATGTGCATGCCAGTGCCCACAACGTCTGGGAAGTTGCAAAAGATTTCCTAGAACTGGCCTTACAGGCAGTTGTGAGCTACTGAAAGAGAGCACTAAGCACCTAACTGGCATCCTGGGGAAGAAACTTAAGAGTTGCTAACCCCTAAACCATTCTCTGATGTTTGAGCTCACTTATGTTTTTCTTGATTTTTAAAAACACTGTCTCGAGTAGGTAAGCTCTTTTTTTTTAGGTTACAGTATAGAATTATCCATTTAAGCTGAAAAAAAAAAGATATAGCTTTTTCATAAAAAAAAATTTGGATTGCCTATCCATAGAAGTTTCAAATGTGGGTTTTTTAAATAATAAATTTATTGTAATGCAAAATATAGTCTGTTTCCTTTTAACAACCTGCCTAAAACTGAGGTCGAGGCCAGCCTGGTCTACAGAGTGAGTTCCAGGACAGCTAGCGCTACACATAGAAACCTTGTCTCAAAAAACAAAACAAAATAAGACAACAACTAATGAAGATAATTTTAATGTCATTTATTTCTCCTTAACTAAGATGTGTCACATAATGTTGCATTGTAACAATATTTTCATACCACTACTTCTTTATCTCGTAATTTCTAAATTTGGTTCTTCATATATTTCAAATATCTTTCAGATGTAGGGAAAATTTATTCCAGAAACATGGATGCTCTGGCAAGGGATCACATCCAAAGATAAGACCTAGCCTGAATGCAGGCATGCTCTAGATTACAGGCTGATATGGCTGAAATACAGACATGCCTTTAGTATATACTTTAATCCCAAACAAGTAAGGTAAAGTTAGTTTGTGATGTCTAATTGAGGGACAGACAAAATGGCAAGTTAGAGAAATACTAGACAGAATGAATCAGAGATAGAATATGCCCAACTCTCAAGAGAACAGGGAGGGAAAAGAGGTTATGGAAAAACAAAAGAGGAAGAAAGAGGAAGAGAGAGAGATGGAGGGAGGGAGGGAGAGAGAGAGAGAGAGAGAGAAAGAGAGAGAGAGAGAGAGAGAGAGAGAGAGAGAGAGAGAGAAAGCAATTTTACTGGGACAGTTTTACAGAAACAGGTGAAGACAGAACTAGTCAAAGATGAGAAGGAGCCAGGAGATTCGAACCAATTGCCAGACTTAGTCTGAGGCCAAGCAGACCAATTCAGTCAAAAGCCAAGCAAAGCCAGTTTGAATCAGTCAGGTTGGAGAGGAGTTTTAAGGTGGAACAGCTGAGTTGGAAAAGCCAGCCAGAGATCAAAAAGAAAAAGAAAGGATATGCTTGTTCAGCAGTAAGCTTCCCAGACAACAATTCCAAATAGAAAATAAAAGTTTCTTCTACATTCAGTCAATAAAGACATGGAACAGTTATTTTAGATAAGCTTCCAGATTCCAGAAAATCATACTTCCCCATTCGGGCCTATGACTTACTTCCATTCACTTTTATAGTTTTGTGTCTCAGCAAGGCCACCAACACAAATATACAAATTAAATTCTGGAAGTAAATGACACTGTAATATCCAATTCACCTCTCAACTTGTAGACCCAATTGTGGTTGACATAATGATCAGTCTGCCTTGTGCTTTTATTGTACCACAATAGCTAAACTGAACAGTAACCACAGTCATGGCTCAGCATTCCCTGCGTAAAATTATAGTTGCTCTCTCTCTTACATGTTCTTTCTGGTTTGTGAGATGTACAGAGACCTAAAAATCTCTCATGAGGAACAAAGAACAAATACAAGCCAACTGCACAAACTGTGTGTGTGTGTGTGTGTGTGTGTGTGTGGTTTGTGTCAGTATAAAGCATAGATATTAAAAAGATGTGTCAGTCTTTATTGTTTGCATGTATGCTAATTAATCATCTTAGTCTGTTCTTATATATAAAGAACCTATATATGTAAATTATAAAATGGAAAGTATACATATGTAATAAACAACTACACATATAAATTACACAAATGTATATAACAGGCTTATGCTATTATAGTATATGACAAGTCCCAAGACCTGCAAGATAAGCCAGAACCAAAAACATGCAGGGAGGCAGTCCACAGTCCAGGGAGGCTGTATACAGTACATGGAAGGGAATACAGAGTACGGATGTGACAGTGCACAGTAGAGTCCTGAAGATAATTAAGATAAAAGGACTTTCCTTCTGCTTATTTCTCATGTAATTTCAGGTTAAAATCTCAGTATAGCACACGTTCATGTCATGAGTCTCTTGAATCCTGTCATTTCCATCCCTGTTCCTAAAGAAGGTGTGTTACTTACTTTTTTTTTTTTTCCTTTCTTCTGTGATAAAAGGCCACGACCAGAAGCATCTTACAGAAGAAAGAATTTATTTTGGCTTTTGGTTCCAGTGGAGTAAGAGTCCATCATAGTGGGAAGGCACGGCAGGGATTGGTTGGCATGACAACAAGAAAGTGAAGCTGAGAGATCATAGCTTCAATCACAACGCATGAAGCAGAGAGCACAAACTGGGAGTGTGGAAAGGCTTGGAACTCTCCCTCTGTTCCCTGTTAGACTCCCATAACCAAGGCTGGACCTCGGATCAACCTTTCTTAACAGCGCCACCAACTGGTAACAAAGTGATCAAACTCCTGCTCCTATTGAGGACCTTAGAAAATGCTAAAAAAGAAAAAAAAAAAGAGGTGTGATATAATATCTTTCTGCTGATAATAAATTATTGTTTTATTTTTAAAAATTCTCTCATCTTGACTTCAGTTTGACCTTGCTTCCTTTCCCAAGTTTCTCCCCTCCACCTGTCCTCTCCCCCTGATCCACCCACCTCTTTCTCTTAAAAACAAAACCAAAACAGACAAACAAACAAACAAAAAACAGGCCTCCCAGAGACAACAACCAAATATGGCATTACAAGCTACAATCAGACCAGGCACACACTCTTATTTCAAGGCTGAACGAGGCAACCCGGCAGGAATCAAAGGGTTCCACAAGTAGGCAAAACAGTCAGAGATAGCCCCAGATCCTACTGTTCGGAGTTCCACAAAATACCAAGCTACTCAGCCGTAACATACATTCAGAGGACCTAGGTCAGATCTCTACAGGCTCCCTGTTCTCTGAGAGCTCCCATGAGTCCAGTTCAGTTGATTCTGTGGGCCATATTCTGGTGTGTGCCTAACCTATCTGGTTCCTCTGCCCAATGTTTGGCTGTAGGACTATCAATCTGCTCCCATCAGTTGCTGGATGAATTCTCTCTGGTTTCTTTGATGATGATCCCTCTAGGTAGAAGACAGTTCTGGCTCAAACCATCAAGAAAGGGGAGTCTTGCAATTTAAAACCCCAAGAGTTAATTATTTTTCAGGATGGACCTTACCTTCACTACCTTAGCCAAACCCTTCATTGCTTCACAGCTGAGGAACGCGAAGCGTTGAAGAACTGAGAGATCTTCCCTGTGGGAACGGGGGTGAGAAACCCGTGAGTGAAAATCAGCATCAGTTGGGAATAGCAGTGAACACCCGGAGTTCCAGAAAGTGGGCAGAGAGACAGGAAGATCTCTTAGCTCAAGGTCATCCTTAGCTGCCTCCTGATTCAATACCAGCCAGAGGGAGACGGATCCTGAAAAAAAATTTTCCCCTGTTCCAAGGCTTTCAATTTACGATGCTTTCATCTGTGTGATAGCAAACAACAATAAGTACATTTCAGACAAAAATTCGACCAAAACTTAGAGTCCCCTGAGAAACCCTTAAACATGCCTTCTTTGTCATTATTTCCCTCTAAATCATCCTGGGAAAATGGCGGTACACTAAGCCACACTTCTGATAAACATTTGTGGAATATATAGTAGACTGAGAACTGAACGCAGAACTACTCCTTTCCTAGCATGCAGTAATAACTTCTACTACGAAATATGTTTAAAATGATCTCATTATTATCTCTAGAAGATAATGATAAAATATTACCTAAAGGGTATATGTGAGTACTCCAAATAATAACAACAACCCTTCTTGTATACTGACATAGAAGCCATACTACCAGGGTAGAAAACGTCATACCAATTTTAAAATTCAAACTGGAGAAAGTCACCAGAGATACATTTTATTTTAAATTTAAAAAACTCAACAGACAGGGCTGGAGAGATGGCTTAGCCATTAAGAGCCCTGGTTGCTCTTCCAGAGGACCTGGGTTCAATCCCCAGCAGCCACATGACAGCCCATAACTGTCTGTAACTCCATATCCAGGGCTCCGACACCCTCCTGCAGACATGCGTGCAGGCAAAACACCAAGGAGCATAAAATCTAAATAAATAAAGTTTTAAACCACTCAATAGATAAGAGATAATATAGGAAAGAAAGGTATTCTAAACTCTGGGGCTTAATTTACTATTTTTCTTAAGCCTCTTTACTCAATAGAAGCAGTGGCTATAAAGATGAGAGACCACCTGTCTTCTCCGCGAGTGGTAAAGCTGCATGCGGAATTCCTAACACTCAAATGTGCCTCACTTTCCTGTGAGGAATCAAAGTGCACTCCGTGGAAGTGGTGGATTTTCTGCCTGTTGTATCTGAGCTCAGAGTTGCTTTTTCATGCATGGCAAATGTCTGACCAGGGCTGACAGAAGCAGGAGTGTTTGGAGAAGCGGTCTAAAAAATCACAGACAGAATATACACACCATCCAGATGTGAGAAGGAAAACTACAATGAATGAATAAATGAATGAATACCATCCTTGCTGTTCTCAGACAGATGTATCATATTTTCGTGCAGGGCCTCACAAGACTTTCATTTCTGACACCAACACCCATGTGACAAGAGCATCCTGATACAATGTTGGAAAACTCCCCCTCCCTTTGTCTGTCTGCAGTGCTTTAAAAGAAGAGTCTCATAAACAAATTCAGGGAGTGGTGTTGATGTTTGGAGAGTGCTCTTAGACTGGTTCACTTTGCTTTGAGAATGAAGCCTTAGTTCAACTCCATGTTCCAGTGACTTGAGATGGATCCAGATGTCTTGCTACTCATACAGTGTTCTGGAAAATAATTAATACAGATGTTTGAAGACATAGACTTTTACAAGTCCATTAGGCTATTACAAAGCCTAAGGTTTGACACACCTTGACTTAAATCTATAAAATTATACTCCCACTCCCAAAATTGTTCCGAGTCTATAGGATGACTTGCCCAGTTGGAAAATGAATCCTTCAATTCTCTATAGCAAGGTCAAAATAAGACTGGTAGAAATGCAATTCTCTATTTTGAAGAAAACAAATTTTCAGTTCTCTATATTTTTGAATGTGCTTCTTTATATAAAATGTTATTTGACAGGTTACATCAGTTGCAACTATTTAAGACAGAATATTCAAATTCTTTAAAATGACAGGAAATAAGTATTTTTAAAGTTTATGGATTAACTGAGTTGGGTATAGTTGCACCAGAGGTGAATGTGAGACAATCTAATGATATTTCCTTAAAATATAGTCACTCTCTCTGCAGGATTTGTCATCTGAAATAAGAAGAACCTAAATTGACTGCTACTGGTATGGGCCCTGCCTGGGGAGAGAGGAACACCCCCAGATATTATTCATTCGTGTCCTGGGTTGGTTTGAAGGCATGACAAAAATGGTGGATGAAAAAAATTGGAGAAACTGGACACTTGACCGGGTATGCTATGGACAGAGCATCCCTAAGGCTAAAAAGTCAAAAAGGAGATATCTACAGTTTCACCTTTGTGAAATTGGCTAATTCCCTATCTGCTATGAATTGCCAAACATATGTCTGAAAAAAAAAGAAAACCCAAATGTTCTCCCTACTGTCACAAAAACAAAGTCGCAGCAATAAAACTGCTATAACTGGGGTTTCAAGCTTTACAAAATGCTTGTATATTTGTCCAACCCAAGACATCAAGACACAGCAAAAACTCCCATTCATCCATACAGGACAAAACTGCATGTTACCATCACTCCTAGGACCATCTCCTCAAGGGGCATGCAAAGGCAGTAGAGTGGTTTTTAATAGGTTATTTCTTGGCCTGTGAAATGAGCCAATATAAACCAGATTAGAATTTGTCAGGAAGCTGTTTTCAGGTGAGTTCACTGGCCCCCAAGGACTGAGGCCGAAGAGTCTCCATGGAGAGGGGAAAGAGGGAGGGAACATTCGAAAAGAAAGAAGAAAAAGACAAGACACCAAAATGTCCTGATTACATAATAGGGGAGAGCCTCTGTGGGAGAGGCAACCTGACACCTAGGCTAAAAGATTCAGGGTTGTGGACAGGGTATGCCAGGTAGAGTCTGAGGGATGCTGGGAGAACCTGGAGGCCAAGTCTCTTTCCCTTGACCAAGGGTCTTAGTTTGCAGAAGGCATTATACATCTGGGTGCCATTTTCTTTCCATTGATGCCTTCGTGAGCGTGTCACTAGAAATGTTTTAGCACCAACTTCCCAAGATTCAGTCTACCTATACAGCTCAGGATACTTGGAAAAGCAGAAACTACAGAAATCCAGATACACATGGAGTGATCATTGTTTCCAAGAAAGCTGTAGGCCTGAAAAATCTACCAAACTCAGAGAGATATTCTTCAGCTCACAGCTACTCATGATCCATATTTTCTCTTAAGGAATGGAATTTATTCTCACAAACTGACATTTTTTAACAAGAACTTAATTTAATAGCAAAATATATGTTTTAAAGTATATTCAGAAACTTTAAAAACAAAACTATAAAGGTCAGGACCATTTGCCTACATGGAAAGCTTAGGCACACACTCTAAACAAATAAGAGTAAAAAAAGAAACGGACAGAAGTATTCAGAATAAAATATACACAGAAGACTTATATCCAATAAATCCACATCTCTAAAAGTTAATGGATTTCAAGAGATTGTACATTTATTTTTATTTATATGTGTATAGGAGTGTGTAACTGAGTGTCTGCTTGAGTGTGTATGTGTGTTGTGTATATGGTGTGTGTGTGTGTGTGCTGTGTGCTGTGTGTGTGTGTGTGTGTGTGTGTGTGTGTGTGTGTGGTATGTGTGTGTGTGTGGTATGAATATGTGTGTGTAATATATACACATGTACATGGGAATCATTTCTCTTCATCTACTATGTAGTTCTTGGCTGAACTCAAGTGCAGCCAAGCTTTGTGACAGAAAGTAGGACATGGTGACACACAAGTACAGTACTTGGGATAGTGATAGAAGAGCATTTAAAGATATACCTCAGCCTTTACTATAGAGACTGCAAAATAAAAAAATAAATCCATCAGTAAGTCAACAGATAAATTCGGCTCAGCATTCAAAGATGCACCTAAAGCTCTCCAGTCTTGCTGAGCTCACCTTCCAGTCCCAGCAAGCAACTGTACTTGTTACACATATTCCGTCCTGGAGTACTGAGTCTTTGCTTTAGTTTTTTTTCCCAGTCTAAGTTTTCTAATATCTGTTGTTACAATATCATCACTTTTAAACCCCACTCCTAAAAGGTCATCTCTCTCATAACGATATTTAAAATTTTTGCATCCTTTAGTTTAGTAAGAGTCAAATCTTCCTTGTCTCCCCATTTTAATTCCTTTCATCGTGAGGATGGATGAACCTGGAGATTGAGTGAAGAAGGTCTAGAAAAACACTACAAAGTTAAGTAACTTCTTTCGCAAAGATTTAGTGACATTTAAATTTTTGTTTGATTTTCTTTTACAGTCACGTCATCATTCTTCAATTTGAAAAGTGCTTATTTTGAGTCAAAAATTGGACTATAATCTGAAAATAATATCTATACTATAGACTTTAGTATGTAATAGAAAAGAAGAATTGGATCATTGCTATGATTGATAACCATTTCTAAAAAGAAGTCTATGGCATATAAGATGACATTTTTTAAGTCCCTAAATATATAATTTACTCAAGATTGAGGTGGTTGAGCTCAAGGAATGATACTTTGCAATGTTATCTTATCCATCACAAAGGTACATATTAGACAGTCAGCAAAATCGAACAAACAACTACAGCAAACAAATGAATACCATAAAACTATGCAAGTATGTTTACTTGCTGTGATAGTTAAATCTTTGTTCCAACTTAGATGGACACACAATAGAATCACATAGGAGCTAAGCCTCTGGGTATCTCTACCAGGACGCTTGCAGAACAGTGGAACTGAGGTGGAAATATCAATCTTACTTGTGGAAAGCACTGTCCTGGGGAAGGAGCCCACTCTCCCCTCCCCACACCAACCCTGCTTTCTGATTGGTGCCTACCATGATCCCAGTTGCCATACTTCTTTACCATGATAACTCTACTCTCTAAACATGAACCAAAGTTACTCCTTTTCTTCAGTTGATTTTATTAGGTGTCTAATGACTACAATGAGAAAAGTAGCTAACACAGAAAATTACTATCAATGAATGTTGGTGTTGCTGTGAGAAACCTAACACCCTCGTTTGTAGGACTTTGGAACCAGAATAACTGAAGAACTTAGAGCTACGAGATGGAGAACACCAAAAGTGGTCTAAGCAGAATTCAATGAGATTTTCTGGGGATAACTTGGAGGACTAGAACTCAGAAATGTAGATATTGGAAATCTGGCTCATGAGGTATGAGTGTGGAACAAGAAGTCGAGAGGCCATTCATGTTATACACAATTAAAGAATCTGCTTGCAGTTTTGTCCTGAGTGCTTGAGTAAGGCTGAATTCAACACTAATGGACAGATTTGTAGAGAAGCAGAAACTTCCAAACAGGATGTCATCTAAGCTGTGGCTTGTTTACTGCAGACTGCTCTTATTCAGATCTTCAATGAGAAAGATAAATATATATTAGTTGTGTGATTTTGCAAGTCTAGAAATGTGTCTAAATTTGAAGTTGTGGACATGGTACTAAAAGGCAAAGCATCTGCAATTGTTAAAGACTAAATAGTGGCTACACACTGGGGCAAAAGCAAAGCTTCCCTGAGGACAAGTAATACCCTACACACAGAAGGCTCCGATTTGGGAAGATATAATTTTTTTTTAATAGGAGAGATTTTAAAGAAAGGATGTCTCTTTCCAAAATGACCACATTAGGAAATGTTTTCACCCACAAGGTAATTCACAAATGCATACAAAGGCCACAGCAACTGTACTCCAAGGTGACCAAGGGGAATATTGTTTTATTTTTCTTACAAATTTTGTCATAGCAATGAGAAAATAAAACCAGCACAGAGCCTTCAACAAGCTTTGTTTTTTCCTAAGTTTCATGCAAGTGAGAATTTCACATTTTACAGTGCAGTGACCCCCTTTGAGTGAGATAAAATTTAAAAATAATATTCTATTGCTATCTAATCATTTGCACAGATACATTTTTAAGTGAATAGAATATTCAGCTATAATTCTTACCATATGAAAGTCTCATGACAGTGTATACATACCATAAATAATTTCCTTTCTGAATCGACATTTGAAAATAGTTTGTACTGGGCACATAGTATTTGAGTGAGCAGTAAATACTCAAAATGCATATCTAAGTTAGAATTTAATAGGTTTTCAAATGTCATTCGAAAATCTACATAAAGTGGTCACTTCATAAACAAATAAACTATGTAAAAGCTTCAAGTGGCATTACTAGAGAAATTATTAAGGCTTTACTCTATTGAACTGGAACATGGCAGGCTTTCTCAAAATACCTTGATCATCTAGCTGACCTTGAGTGAAACAATTAACCTTTCTGTGCTATCACCTATCTGCAAGAATGGCTGCCTCTCTGGGGTTTTGTGTTTGTTTGTTTGTTTTGATTTGATTTATTTTGGGGGGGTTGGAAAGCAGTTGTTGCATATTATGGCCTGTGAAGATAAATGTTTTGCCAAATTTATCAAATATTCACGGTTTTGAAGTGCCAATAGTTTTATTAAAACAAAGATAAAGTAAAACTACAATCGTTAGAAATGATGACATACATTCAAACATGTATTAAAAAGCATTTCCCCTTGACAAATTATTACAAATCTGAGAGCATTACAAATTAAAGCATGCAATGACTTCATGAAATGTCTGCACATGGATACAAGCTATTTATAAGTAATCTTGACATTGCAGCTGACATGGGGAGAGCTCTCTGGCCTGGGTTCCAAAGTGCTTTTATGCCAGCATTCTCAGATATTCTCAGATTAAAATTCACCCCCAAAGAAGATCCTTTAGTAAAAAAATAAAGACATTTAATTAATTCATTACTCCATTAATGCTATACAAATGCCCTGTAACCTGGTGACTAGGAAGCTATGGCATTAACTTTGGAGCAGCCACTTGTTCAAAGGGTCTGCATACATACTGCAGTGTCAAAAAAAAAAAAAAAAAAAAAAACAAAAACAAAAACAAAAACTCTTTGAAGCTTTTGATTTGCTTCTCGAGAATTGTTGCTGTTCTTTTCAGCATCAACATATGTTTAATGAGGAATAAGGCAAAGAGACTGTCAGGAGAACACCACATTCTAAGGATTTTAAAAGAAGATAGTTTCACACATACACACACACACACACACACACATACATACAGTTAGATAATGTATAGAGACAGTATTTCTATCATATGTTACAAGTATGAGCCTAGCACCTAAGGAGATAATTCTGTGAGTAAAGGCACTTGCTGATAATTTTGATGACCTGACTTGAGTCCCCAAAGCTCACATGATGCAAAGAAAGAACTGACTTCCAAGTGTGTGCTGTGGCACTTATGCTTACACATACATATGCACAAACAAACAGAAAAATATAAAACTAATTTAGCATATGAGAGTAGTGATAATAATTTTATAACATAATTGTAGCATATGACATTGGTATATTATGTAAGGAAATGGTGTGACAGCTCTGAATGTCACCTAAGGCCAGTATATCGTGGAAGCAATTAAAATTAGTACAGTCTGCATAATCAAGCAAAGAAATCACAGATTCACATTTTGGTCAAGTGCGTTGGTTCAATCAAATCTTCAACATCAAACTCATTTTAAAAATCTACCTTGAAGTCCAATTGTATCAAACCATGTTGTTGATTTGTTTTTTTTTATTGGAATTCACATAAAAGCTTGTCAGGTAGTAGAAAGGTAGTCTAAATATGCATTGATCACTTTCTTCTTTGTTACCATATATTTTGGTCAACAAAAATAGATTGTTATTTTTCATAATAGCCAAACATTCCACACACACATACACACACGAACATTTTCTAAAATGTAAATAGGATATAATACCAAAGTGATTTAATATTCACTTATGAAAACCTCAAGTTTCTAGTACCCTTATACCATTAAAGGGAGCTTTTAGTGGTTAGATGGATTCATGATCACTAGCAGATCTATAGAAAGAATGTAGATGACCCTCACCAAGAATAATTTATTAAATAACCCAGTATATATACTGTTGAGTAGATCATCAACTATAGCAGTACTGTCACTATAGGTAGAATAGCAAACAAATTAAAAGGACTCTTATTTAGAGAGACTGTAGAAACCTATTTTAACATTAAAGAAATCAAGACAAAATACATTTTACATTTTGGAAAATATGGTATTTTAAGGAAACTAAACAATTTAAGAGCCAAAATCCAAACACATATACCTATATTATATACCTATATTTATGACTTTGAATAGGAAATCCCCATAGAGGATCTTCACATATGTTCTTCACACCGAGGCAAAGTTTCAATGAACTATTTTTCACATTCATTGATGATACCTTCATTTAATCTAGTTACTGGATTTCTATAATAATCTCTTAGTGATTTTATTTTGTTTATTTGTCGTCCTGGCTCAACTATATTCAGACTGTAACCTACATCAATTTCTTCTTACCAAGCTTTCATCATCTCAATCAAACACTACTGAATCCATCCATAATCATTTTGGAGAACTTAAGAGAGAGATTTCCCTGTGATGAATGGTTATAACCTTCTGTCGTGGCTGCCTCTCATCTTCACTTATTTATGTTTTAGCATTTCACAGGTTCTGTGTGTCCTCATGCCTCCAAGTAGCTCCCATGTGCAATTCTCATCTTGGGTAATTTTCTCCTTAACTGGTTAAGTAGTATGTTTTACAACTATGAAAACACAGGCTATTCACCCTGATTTTTCAGCTTCTCATGACATTCTATGGCATCCATCATTTGACTGTTGTCATTTCTGATTTTGTATCACTTCATTCAAGCAAGATATTTCCAAGTGCTTGAGTAATCTTCAATATTCTACATGTTGGATTTCCAACTTATTAAAGAGATGAATAAATATTAATTATAACTGCTGAATGAAAATTACAGCTATAAAATACTAGAAAGATTCTTTCTTGGTAACATACACTATGTTTATATGTAAAGATATTATATGCTAGATGACAGGTGAGATTTACACACACTCCAAATACACAGAGTTGACCTTTAATAATTTTCATAGTAATTGCACTAAAAATGTTTACATATTTTTTATTTATGAAATGGCCACTGTACCTAGATTTATACCAGTCTTTGAAAACACATTAAATTTTAACCTAGGTATACATTTTGAGTACTTCTTCCACACTCTAATACTGTATACTCAGTACAAAACTGTTTTTTAAAATTGACTCAGAAAAATAGGAACTTGAACAGTGACATCAGTAGCAAGATGTACCAGCAGAATTCACTAGACTGAAGAGAGAATATAAGGCAATTAAGGTAAATATAGAGGAAATGTATGTGTAAGTCAAAGAAAATGTTAAATCTATGAAACTCCAGACAAAAACACAGGACATCCAGAAAAGAGCAAACCTAAGAATAAAAGGTATAGATGAAGGACAGAAATCTCATCTTGAAGTCTCAGAAAATGTTTTTGACAAAATAATAGAAGAAAAATGTTAAATCTATGAAACTCCTGACATAAAATAGCTAGGAAATACGGACATTCTAAAGAAACAAACCTAAGGATAATAGTTATAGAGATCGGAGAAGAATCTCAACTCTGTTTAGCTCTTTACCCCATTTTTAAATAGCGTTGTTTCTCTGGAGTCTAACTTCTTGACTTTTTGTATATATTGGATATTAGCCCTCCATCGAATATAGTATCGGTAAAGATCTTTCCCCAATCTGTTGGTTGCCTTTTTGTCTTATTGACAAATAATATCCTTTGCCTTACAGAAGCTTTGCAATTTTATGAGGTCCCATTTATTGACTCTAGACCTTACAGCACAAACCATTGTTTTCTGTTCAGGAAATTTTCCCCAGTGACCATATCTTCCAGGCTCTTCCCCACTTTCTCCTCTATGAGTTTCAGTGTCTCTGGTTGTATATGGAGGTCCTAGAATCACTTGGAGTTGAACTTTGTATAAGGAGATAAGAATGGATCTATTTGCATTATTTTACATGCTAACCACCAGTTGAGCCAGCACCATTTGTTGAAAATGCTGGGTTTTTTTTTCCCCCCACTGGATGATTTTAGCTCCTTTGTTAAAGATCAAGTGGCCTTATGTATCATTTCTGAGTCTTCAGTTCTCTGTAGTACAGCTTGAGGTTTGGGATGGTGATTCCCCCAGAAGTTCTTTTATTGTTGAGAATAGTTTTCTCTATCCTATTTTTTTTTGTTGTTATTCCAGATGAATTTACAAATTGCCCTTTCTAACTTGGTGAAGAATTGAATAGTAATTTTGATGGGGATTGCATTGAATTTGTAGGTTGCTTTCAGCAAGATGGCTATTTTCACTATATTAATCCTGCCTATCCATGAGCATGGGAGATCTTTCCATCTTCTGATATCTTCTTCAATTTCTTTCTTCAGAGCCTTGAAGTTCTTATCATACAAATCTTTCAACTGCTTAGTTAGAGTCAGACCAAGGTATTTTATATTATTTGTGACTATTGTGAAGGGTGTTGTTTCCCTAATTTCTTTCTCAGCCTGCTTATAATTTGTGTCGAGAAAGGACACTGATTTGTTTGAATTAATTTTGTATCCACCCACTTTACTGAAGTTGTTTATGAGGTTGAGGTGTTCTCTGGTGGAATTTTTGGCGTCACTTAAATATACTATCATATCATCTGCAAATAGAGATATTTTGACTTCTTCCTTTCCAATCTGTATCCCCTTGATCTCCTTTGGTTTTTCTAATTGCTCTGGCTAGGACTTCAAGTACTATATTGAATAGGTAAGGAGAGAGTGGACAGTCCAGTCTACTCCGTGATTTTAGTGGGATTGCTTCAACTTTCTTTCCATTTAGTTTGATATTTGCTACTGGCTTGCTGTATATTTAGGTATGGGCCTTGAATTCCTGATCTTTTCAAGACTTTTATCACGAAGGGGTGTCAGATTTTGTCAAATGCTTTCTCAGCATCTAATGAGATGATCATATTTTTTCTTTGTGTTTGATTACATAGTGGATTACATTGACAGATTTCCATGTATTGAACAATCCCTGCATCCCTGGGGAAATGCCTACTTGATCATGATGGATGATCATTTTAATGTGTTCTTGGATTTTGTTTTTGAGAATTTTATTGAGTATTTTTGCATTGATATTCATAAGGGAAATTGGTCTGGAGTTCTCTTTCTTTGTTGGGTCTTTTTGTGGCTTAGTTATCAGAGTAATTGTGGCTTCATAGAATGAATTGGATAGAGTACCTTCAATTTCGATTTTGTGGAGTAGTTTGAAGAGTATTGGTATTAGGTCTTCATTGAAGGTCTGATAGAACTCTATAGAACTCTGCACTAAACCCATCTGTTCCTGGCTTGTTTGTTTGTTTGTTTGTTTGTTTGTTTGTTTTTTGGTTGGGAGACTAATGGTTGTTTCTATTTCTTTAGGGGATATATGAGTGCTTAGATCATTAAACTGATCCTGATTTAACTTAGGTACCTAGTATCTGTCTATAAAATTGTCCATTTCATTCAAGTTTTCCGGTTTTGTTGAATATAGGCTTTTATATTAGAATCTGATGTTTTTATTTCCTCAGTTTCTGTTGTTATGTCTCCCTTATCATTTCTGATTTTATTAATTAAGATACTGTCTCTGTGCCTTCTAATGCAGAATGCCTGAGAAGCACCCAAAAAATGTTCAACATCCTTAGTCATCAGGGAAATATAAAATCAAAACAACCCTGAGATTCCACCTCACACCAGTCAGAAAGCCTAAGATCAAAACTCAGGTGACAACAGATGCTGATGAGCATGTGGAGAAAGGGGACACTCCTCCATTGCTGGTAGGATTTCAAACTGGTACAACCACTCTTGAAATCAGTTTGGCAGTTCCTCAGAAAATTGTACATAGTACTACCTGGGAACCCAGCAATACCACTCCTGGGCATATACCCTGAAGATGCTCCATCTATAATAAGGCTACATGCTCCACTATGTGCATAACAGCCTTAGTTATAGTAGTCAAAACCTGGAAAGAACGCAGATGTCCCTCAACAGAGGAATGGATACAGAAAATGGTGTACATTTACACAATGGAGTACTACTCAGCTATTAAAAACTATGAATTTATGAAATTCTTAGGCAAAAGGATGGATCTGGAGGATGTCATCCTGAGTGAGGTAACCCAATCACAAAAGAAGACACATGATATGCACTCAGTGATTAGTGGATATTTGCCCAGAAGCTCGGGCTACCCAGGATACAATTCACAAACCACATGAAACTCAAGAAGAAGGAAGAACAAACTCTAGGTACTTTGTTCCTTCTTAGAAGGGAGAACAAAAATATCCATGGAAGGAGTTACCGAGACAAAGTGTGGAGCAAAGGAGGAAGAAATGGCCATCCAGAGACTGCCCCACGTGGGGATCCATCCCATATACAATCACCAAACCCAGACGCTATTGTGGATGCCAACAAGTGCTTGCTGACAGAAGCTTGTTATAACTGTCTCCTGAGAGGCTCTGCCAATGCCTGACAAATGCAGAAGTGGATGCTCACAGCCATCCATTGAACTGAGCACAGGGTCCACAATGAAGGATCTAGAGAAAGGACTCAAGTTGTTGAAGGTGTTTGCAGCCCTGTAGGAGGAAAAATAATATGAACTAACCAGTAACTTCAAAGCTCCCAGGGACTAAACCACCAACCAAAAACTACACATGGTGGGACTCATGGCTCCAGCTGCATATGTAGTTGAGGATGGCCTAATCTTTCATCAATGGGAGGGGAGGCCTTGGTCCTCTGAAGGCTCTATGCCTCAATATAGGGGAATGTCAGGGTCAGGAAGTAGTACTGGGTGGGTTGATGAGCAGGTAGATGGGGGAGGTGATAGAGGGAGGAGGTTTTCTGAGGGGAAACCATGAAAAGGGATAACATTTGAAATGTAAATAAAGAAAATATCTAATAACAAAAAGAATTTCATCTCAAAGTCTCAGAAATTGTTTTTAATGATAACCGAAGGAAAGTTTCCTAAACTAAAAAAGGAAATGCCTAAAACAATACAAGAAGCACACAGAATCCTAAATATATTGGACCAGGAAAAAAAAAAGGCTCTTTGTCATATAATAACCAAAGTGCTAAGCATGCAGAACAAAGACAGGATATTAAAAACTGCATGATAAAGATCAAGTAACATATAAAGATAGGTGTAATAAGATTAAACCCGACTTCCTAATGGAGATTCTCAAAGTCGGAAGTGTCTGGACAAATGTGCTGCAAACTCTAAGACACCATAGATGGCTACTATGATACTCAGCAACAGCCACTATAGAAATCAACATGGTGGTTCCTCAGAAAAATGGAAATTGTTCTACCTTAAGACCCAGACATATCACTCTTGAACATATATCCAAAGGACCCTCTATCCTCTCTAACCATAAGTACACCTACTCAACCATATTCATTGAGAGTTTACTTATAAGAGCCAGAAACTGAAAATACCCTAGATAACCTTCAACAGAAGAATGGACAAAGAAAATGTGCTACATTAATGCAATAGAGTATTGCTTAGCTGTTAAAAAAATGACATCATGAAGTTTACATGCGAATTGATTCCTAAAAATCATCCCAAGTGAGGTAAGCCAGACACAGAAAGATAAAGATAATGTATTCACTTAGAAGGGGATATTAGCTATTAATTAAATGATAACCAACTACAATTTGTAGACCCAGAGAGTTCTAGGGGAATGTATCAATCTCTCTGGGAAGAAAAATAATAGATTTTACAGGTATACTGGAGTGAATGAAAAAAGGAGTTGGAAAATTGGGTAGGGGAGAGATGGGGTTGAGGAAGAGAGTGCAGGGATAGACAGCTAGAATTGGATAAAAGTTTTAGGGGATTGTCTGAAAATATACGGCAATTGAATCTTCTTAGAAAATATAAGTATTTCTAATAAAGACTCCTATTAATGGGGGATATAAAGTCTCAACTTGTAGCTAGGCAGGACTTCTGGGCGTTAAACGAGGTTGCATACAATTGAATTGTTGGCCTAGGATAGCCGATGAAAATCACCAAACATCCCAGGCTAGTGCTGAGACAAATGGTTGCTATCCACAAACTGAGAGCAGGGCCCTACTGCTGAGAACAACATACACATAACACATTAAATATGGTGAAGTAAAGCTGGTGCCTACATGGAGCCTTCATTTCAAAGTTCTAGTCTCTTTGCTGTGAGAAGGTACTCTGTAGGCTACCAAATGAGAACTGTGGACAGCAACCCAACCATAAAACCTCTGACCAACAATCTGACATGCCTCCAAAATATGCTAGGGCAATGGTGGCACAGAACCTGTGGAAGTAAGCAATTGATGTTAGATTTGACTCCACAATAGAGAACCCATACTCTACACTAATCTGGTAACCTAGAAACAGAAAGTAGATAGCCCAAACACTTGGAGTAAAACCAAACACTAGTGGTTTTAAAAATTCAATTAAAAGAATCCTAATAATATTCTGCTATACACATAGGTCAGTGCCTTGCATCAGAAAGGTTTTCTCTGACAGCACATGGGAACAGATGTGGAGACCCACAGCCAGCCATCTGTGGAGATAGTCTATTCAAAGGTCTTTGTCAAATCTCTCCTCTCTGAACTCATGGATTCTCATGAAAGTGGCAGTAGACTTACAGTCTTGTAAATCCAGAGGAGACAGAGGACACCAGGATAATAAGGCCTTCTGAATCAACTGAGCAAGGTCCATATGAGTTCAGAGATGAAGCAGCAAACACAGAGCCTGTAGGGACCTGAACTAGGTTCTCTGTGTATATATCACAGCTACTAGCTTAGTATTTTTATGAGACTCTTGAATGTAAATGCAAGCAAGTCTATGACTGTTGTACATTTTTTGGGTTGCCATGTCTAACTATCAACATGATAGATTTTGCTTCATCATATTATATTTTATTTTCTCATGTTTGATCATTATTTCTTAGAAGCCTGTTCTTTTCTAATGAGAGACAGAAGGGAATGAATCTGGAGGGGAGGGGACATGGGGAAGAGCTATAAGGAGGAGAGCAAGGCAACTATAATTAAGATATATTGTATGAGAAAAATATATCTGCAAATAAGATATTGTTATTATATATGCGTTATTATGTCATATAACATTTGAGTGTGCCAATTTTATGCCCATCAACCACCTGTTCCTTATTTCAGGTGATCAATTACTATTTACTGGAAACATCGTCAAAGAGATGACTGTTGAACCATATTCAAAGATGATTCTACATTTCCTTTGAACATTTCCATGCAGTTTGCTCTTTCTCTTTCAGCTTAAAGTTTAATATTTCAAAAACAAGTGGCTTTATAAAAACTAGCACATCTAGTTTCCTTCCCCATCAGTAACTTTCCAGTCATATCCACTCAGTAGCTAAGTTCCTCTTTTTAAAAATAATATAGTCAGAAGTTCAAGTTTAACAACTTACTCAAAAAATCAAGCTATGTGCATTCCACTTCATGCATCATCACCAGCAATAAAAACCCTGAGATCAGAGTGTTGCTTGCAGCATTTTGATGCTCCAGTACAAAGAATAGCGTTCAACCTGCTTTTGAAACTTTACAGGGATGCTCTGATGGTAATGATGCACTTTTTTTTTTCTCCTGTGAAGTAAGAAGATCTGATTTTAAAGACTCACCAAGGTATACAAATGTGCACTGAGAACATTATAGCAGATCCACAAAGAAACTTTCCTAATCACAGTTGTGGGGGGAGGATTCAGTGTGATTTCCACCACAAAGATAGTACAAAGTTCACCAGGCTATTAACCACATCTGTCCTCCATCTCCTGGGTGGAAAATGGGTTATCCCTTTGGAGACAGAACACAAGGCCCTCTATGCCTCCTACACTTGCCTAAGGAGCTGGAGTCTTACTGTAATAGGAAGACTAAAAGAGAAACCTTACATTTTTATGATCTGGCCTGTGTTCCCTTTATCTCTCTGCTCTCTCATCATCTCAGATGTCAGCAGCAAGCAACCCTCTCCTTCTGCAACTGGAGTTGAGAATTGTCCTTGCCACACATGCCTTCCCACTCCAGGATGGACTGTATGCTCAAACCATGAGCTGAAATAAACCTTTCATTCCTCAAATCAGTGCTTGACTCCAGCCATAAAATTATACCTGTTGCTATAAGTGGAATGTCGATACAATTATTAAACATGATGTAAACATCTGTGTTTTCTGATGATCCTAGGCAACCCTGTGAAAAGATCATTCAACACTAAGAGGGTTGTGACCCACAGGTTGAGAACTACTGTCTTAAACAAAGCTATACTTATTTTTATGAACCAAATAACATTAAATATTATGTCATGGTTATATGATGACATCTTATATGTGTCATATTTATAAGTAAACATACTAATGCTGTGAAGTTAGGAAAAATTATCTCTGAAAATATCCTATGAAGTCCTTTAAGATCAGCAACATATGGTTATGTATGTTATGAACTGAGGAAAAGGTAGTCATTTCAAGAAAATGGGGAAGGGTTGAAATGTACCTTTGTTATGTCATAAGCTGAGTTCTTCAAAAGGTGTATTTTTTTAGGATAGTCTTCATGTTTCAAAGGTTAATGTAGTAAAATCTAAATGTTTTAATTATATAGACCTTTTCATCTACGGTGAAATCTCAAATCTAATTTTCTTAGAATGAGTAAGAGCAAGGACAATGGACCTCAGAGGACTTGAGAGCTGGTCACCAGTGACTTAGGAAGGTGAGCAAAGGGTTCGTTAGTGACTATGAATCACGGTTAAGAGAAGCAGGTAAATCGGATATGCTGTCATTACAAGGTAAGAGTAATGGACGGATTCTTACATTGCAAGAAGCTGAAAAGATTTTGACTATTTTCACGATGAGAAAATGATAATATCTGGAGAGATACATGTATTTATCCATATTAAACAACACTCAGTGTATATATTTATTAAAGCGACAGTTCACCATTGGTGTGTGCCTATACTCCTAGTATGTGGGATGCTACTGCAGCGAGATTAAGAATTTAAGTATCAGCTAGAAGGCAAGGCTCCTTTAAAAAATATTGAATTTTTCCTAATGTGAAAGTTTTTTTTTCTTTTGTATACTGAATAAATTTTTTAAAGTTAATATAAAGACTCTTAAATATTTTCTATTTATTTATTGATTTATTGATTGATTGATTGGTTGATTGATTGAGACAGGGTTTCTCTGTATAGCCCTGGCTGTCCTCGAACTCACTTTGTAGACCAGGCTGGCCTTGAACTCAGAAATTCGCCTGCCTCTGCCTCCCAAATACTGGATTAAACACGTGTGCCACCACACCCAGCTTCTTTTTATTTATTAGCAAAGTAGCATCTTTATGTGTATTGGACATAGCATATAGTAGTATTATATGCAAAAAAAATTGACAAATAAGCTGGTAATTTTAAATAGAATTCCTAAAAATATATTTTTGGACAGATAATAAAAGAAAATATAGTTATTCACATTCCTGTTTCTTTTTCACATATCTTGAAATCTGATATGGATTCAAAAGGTTAAAATAAGGAAACACAAACCCTAAGGTATGTTTTGGTAACAGATTTCCAGTGGGTGATTACTTCTGGGTCTTTTAACACAGAAAAATCATTGATATTTTCTTAGTCTCATATTTTAAGTTTCTTACTTCTCCCACTGAGCGGGAGATTTCTCATTCTCTCTTCCCATCAGTCATTTGAAAAGAAAATTTGTCTTATCAGTGCTGCCAGAGTATTAAATAATTGTCTTTGTTTTATGAAGGCAAAATTGAAAAGCATAGCATACATATTTAAGATGCTGTAAGTGGTATTTTTATATACATAGAAGTATGTCCACCCTTCTGACATTGCAACACAACATTATCATCAGCAAATGCACAAGAATTAAGCAACCAATTAGCAAGAAGTCACACATACACACACACCCACACACCCACCCACACACACACACACACACGCACACACACACACACACACAACCAGCATCTCATATAACTTTAAATTTATAACTTTATATTAGGCCACATTCATAGCTAGTTTTGACTGTATATATCTCAGGGCTCCAGAATGTACATGCACGCCAAGCCTCAGTTAAATGATTACCGGTTGCCAAACAACTGACATATCATCTCCCATATTTAACTTTGTGTATATAAGTGGGTTATGAGAAAATGTTAGATCTACTATTTTATAACATTCTATATTATAATAGAATACTCTTAACAATAGTGCCCATGGAAAACGTCAGATCTTCAGAGCACCTTCATCCTCCCTGGGCTTGTACTTGTTGGCCAAGATCTCATTTTCTCACCAAAGCCCTGATAGTGGTCTCTCAATTTAATCTCTCAATGATT
Source organism: Mus musculus (assembly GCF_000001635.26). Classification (NCBI taxonomy): domain Eukaryota; kingdom Metazoa; phylum Chordata; class Mammalia; order Rodentia; family Muridae; genus Mus; species Mus musculus. The sequence continues at coordinate 95,378,251 of NC_000067.6, read as the reverse complement.
CTGACTTAATATAACAAGTTAGGACCAATAGGTCAATTTTCATATGTGGGTGCCACAGTATATGTGTGGAGGTCAGAGGATTATTTTTGATAGTTCATGCTGTGCTTCCTCTATGTGAGTCCCAGGGATTAAACTCAGGTAATCATACTTGGCTGCAAGTCCCTTTACCTCTTCAGCCATAGGCAGATGTTCTCTGACTTTTAAAAATATCTTAAATGAATAACTGCATGTCCTTCCATACCTGGCTTATCACATTTAGTATACACTCTTCTAGATCGGTGGTTCTCAACCTGTGGTTTGTGACCACTTTGGAAGTTGAATGATCCTTTCACAACGAAGACCATTGGGAAACACAGATATTTACATTATGATTGATAACAGAAGCAAAATCACACTCACAAAGTAGCAACAAAAATAATTTTATGGTTGGGGTTCACCATGCCATGAAGAACTATATTAAAGGGTCACAGTATTACAAAGGTTAAGAACCGCTGTTCTAGACTCATCTATAATTTTGTAAATAGTAAGATCTCTTCCATTCGCCTGATAAACACCTACTGGATGCACTTGTATGTGTATATGTATTAAAATTTTTACTAATGTATCACTAAATGGTCATTAAAAATCTTTTCCATATCTTAGCTATTTGGAATAATCCTATAAGGAATGGGAATATAGGTGGCTTTAGAAAGTGGTTGTTTTCCTTCCTTTAGGCAAATTACCCCAAGAAAAATACCTTTTATTTAAAAGGTTTGAGAGTCCTTCCTTTTGTTTTCCAAATGACTGTGTCTTGCCACTGACAATGTTCAGTAGCTCTTTCCCCATCCTGGTTGACATTTGTTTGTTTGTTTGTTTTTGATTTTTCAAGACAGATTCTCTGTGTAACCTTGGCTATCCTGGAATGAGCTTTGTAGACCAGGCTGGACTCAAACTTACAGAGATCACCTGCCTTTGCCTCTCAAATGCTGGGATAAAAAAATGTGTGCCTTCATCTCCCAGCCAGCATTTCTTGTTTATTTAGATAAAAAGCCTTCCTGAGAGTTAGGAGGTAGTAGCGTGTTGCAGTTTTGATTTGCATATTGAAATATATATATATATATATATATATATATATATATATATATATATATATTTAAGAAGTACCAGCTGCTCACTGTTATGTTTTCTTTGGAAAATAATCTACTTGCAACTTTTGCTCGCTTTAATAATCAGGTTGTTCCTAGCTGTTAAAATATTTAGATGCTTTATAGGTTTTGCATATGTTTTGTATATGGTTTGCAAATAATTTTTGGCATTCCCCAAGCTATTCCTTTAGTTTCTCTCCTCTCGCCCTCACCCCTCGCCCCTCGCCCCTCTCCCTCTAACAGAAGCTTTCTAAGTGTGCTGCAATCCCATTTTTCTTTTTCTTTCTTTCTTTTTTTTTTTCTTTTTTTTTTCTTTGATGCCTGTGTCTTGGACAGATATTTTTTAGCTTTGAATCTCGAAGGAATGCTTTCAAAATCCTAGCCTTCTCATAACTTTGCAGAGGTCAACAGCTTCACCTTAGGCAGATAGATTCTCACCATGGTGTGATATCTGTTGGTTTGTTTCATGAGCCTTCAAGTTTCTGAAAGGGACCCATCGTGTCAAGTATCTGTGGCTTCTCAATTCTTACCAATGAAAGGAAACATGGAATAAATTGGAATAAATGCTGCTCTTGCTATAATTATTTTCATTGTGACAATAAAATCCTTGCAGGAAAAGTGATTTTACAAACCACTTGAAAATAAATGTACAAGTCTAAAGGGCTCTCTTTTAATGATAGAAACAAGTTTTAGATTTGTTGTTAAAATTGTTCATCACTCTGGGTCTAATAATATTCACCCTTCTGTACTGAGTAGGGGAGAAAAGTGAATTGTGAAATGCTACCAAGTTGGCTTCTCATTATGTAGTACTTGAATGACCACAAAACATGTTGATTTATATCCAATACACTATACCTCAATCAATTTCCCAAAAGCATCTACTCATGCCTGTCATTGGGCTAAGCATGATAATAAAGTGTCACACATTTTGTTACAAAATCAAAGACAACTACAAGCATATATTATAATACTGATAGTATAATATAAAGGGCTAAATTGTGGTATTATATACCTATTGTGAAGGGAACACACAATTTAGGTATAATGTCAAATGTTTTGCCTCTGTTCAAATTAGAAGCTGTGGAGAATGCTAATGGAGTCGAAGGCACTCTGTACAAGGGCATACTATCTGCAGAAGTAGTAGAATACAGATCAGAAAAACAAAATGTTAACAATGGAAGATTTGAATCTGTATTTTTGCATAGCTTTGATCTGTTTTCATAAAGCCAGAGTGTTCTATATTTCTTAGGAGCTACAGAAAGCAGACGAAGATGCCTACAGCAACAGGATGAGATGACACAGGCACCAAGAATAAAAGGGAGGAAAATAAAGGCCACTCAGGCCACTCTGAGTAGTTTCTCAACTGTAGTTCTGTTCTTTAGCGCTCATTTTCATACTCATCATGAGAAGCACTTCGCCAGGACTACAGTCTTGATTATGCAAGCTATTAGCAATCACATAGAGAGATAAAAGCAGTGTGCTCTGAAGTGTGAGCCAGGCTGGCTTCTCTCCACCGCGGCTAGATTGGCTGGTGATTTTCTATTTCGTTTCTTACTGGAAAACGTGCAGACTGCCAAATACTTCTTAGGTTCAGACATTGAAGAAGAAGGAAGAAAGAGAGAGAATGCTCACAAGCAATTGTCAGACTGTTCAAACTTGTGAGAACCTTCAGAGCATATTGAAACTGTATTCCCTTCCTTTCTATTTTATTAATATTTGTTCCTAGCTTCTCTGCTTCACAATCTTAGGTAGCTTTTATGAAGGCCTTTGAAACTACTGCATATATTTGATATGTAACTATATAGAATATTTGATGTGTCTAATGGCACAATGAAGTAAATCTGGTTGCAATACAATGATAAGAATTATCAGTGAGTTATGTTAATGTTTACCTTTTGATATCATTCAACAGTAGTAAACTTTAATGAATAAAATTAGAGAAATAGTTTTAAAGGACATTGTAAATGAGCTAAGTTTTGAAACATTCTCTTCTATTAAAATAATAAATTTTATTTTTATAAACATTATAAATATATAGCCATGAAATAATCTTAAATTAAATATACATATTATAGGACTTAAAGATTCCTGCAAATGATATGTTGGTAGACAGTTTGGAATAATGATATGTTTAATATTATAAAAATTGACATTTAATTGAAAATACAATAGATGTATTTTACTGACAATTTTCTGTAATGCGTTGATATTCTTGTAACTTCCATATATGTATTTGTTTTATCTATTTCACAGTCACCTATCCAAACATGTTCTGGTTATTTATGAAACTCAAGTGTGTGGATTGCAATTATCACCATGAGATTAGATTTTATAAGAGAAAAAAAAAATCAAACAATATTTCTGTAGTTTCCTTTATTATCCAAACTACAGGGCATGTCTATTTTGTAAGGTTTCCAGTGATTCTGTCAGTTAGATGTGTAAAGAAAGAACAGCTTGATTTTAAAGTGAATATTGAACTCCACACTGTTGGGGGAAAAATCTCTTGTTTTGACTTGTACAAGAAATACATTTACTATGTAAAACACAGCTGAAAAGAAATCACACAACATCATCTTGAGAAGCCCTTGTTAGACCAAGACTTCACAGCAATCCTGTTAGAGCAACATTCTCAAATTAAAAAGTTGTTGATTCTTGGTAAGAAAAAAATAGATATATCCTAAAAAATTAATTTCCTTTCTTTAGGTTGGGTTTATTTGATTTCTGTTATAATAAGACCAACTCTACAGAGATCTAGAGCTGAAGTCTCTGTCTTGGGATAGTCAGTTACAGTTAGTGAGCACAGTTGATAGATTCTGCAAGCACCTAAGCCATGTGTGAGCAGATTTCTCCACTACTAAGATACCGAGTGTTTCCTCTTTTATGTTTTTAACATTATACGAATATAGTAAATAAGCCTTCGATTTAAGTTATGGAATCTTAAGCTGGAACAAAAACTATATTTAAATATCCATGACTACTGTGACAAATTAGTGAACTACAACAACAGAGTTCTTATAGTTCCACAGGTCAGTAGTTATAAATAGATCATACAGGACCAAATCTTAGCTGTAAAGCCCATCTCCATTTCTAGACTGATGGCCTCCTTCTCCATTTTAAAAACTAGATGATATGATAATATACTTAAGTGACCACAAAAATTCCACCAGAGAATTCATAAAGCTGATAAACAACTTCAGCAAAGTGGCTGGATATGAAATTAACTCCAACAAATCAGTATCCTTCAACTACACAAAGGATAAAAAGGCTATGAAAGAAATTAGGGAAATGACACCCTTCACAATAGTTACAAATAATATAACATTCCCTGATGTGACTCTTAACAAAGAAAGTGAAAAATCTGTATTACAAGAACATCAAAGTCTCTGAAGAAAGAGATCAAAGACCTCAGAAGATGGAAAGATTTCCCATGGTCATGGATTGCCAGGATTAATATAGTAAAAATGACCATCTTGCTGAAAGCAATCTACAGATTCAATGCAATCCCCATCAAAATTCCAAATCAATTCTTCACAGAGTTAGAAAGAGCAATTTGCAAATTCATTTGGAACAATAAAAACCTCAGGATAGTAAAAACTATTCTCAACAATAAAAAAAAAAAAAACTTCTGGGGGAATTACCATCACAGACCTCAATGTATTACAGAGAAATAGTGATAAAAACTGCATGGTATTGGTACAGAGACAGGCAAGAAAATCAATGGAATCGAATTAAAGACCCAGAAATGAAACCACACACACCTGATCTTTGACAAAGGAGCTAAAACCATCCAGTGGGAAAAAAAGACAGTGTTTTTAACAAATGATGTTGGTTCAACTGGTGGTCAACAAGTAGAAAAATGCAAATAGACCCAATCTTATCTCCTTTTACAAAACTCAAGTCCAAGTGGATAAAGGACCTCCATATAAAACCAGATACACTGAAACTAGTAGAATAAAAAGTGGGGAAGAGCCTCTAGCACATGATTACAGGGGAAAATGTCCTGAACAGAATACCAATGGCTCATACTCAAGAATCAACAAATAGGACCTCAGAAAATTGCAAAGCTTCTGTAAAGCAAAGGACAATGTCAATAGGACAAAACAGCAACCAACAGATTGGGGAAATGTCTTTACCAATCCTCCATCCTCCATTACATTCTTTGTAATATCCAATATATACAAAGAAATCAAGAAGTTAGAATCCCGAGAATCAAATAACCCTATTAAAAATGGAATAAAAAGTGAAACAAATAATTTTCAACTGAGGAATATTGAATGGTTAAGAAGCACCTAGAGAAACGTTCAACATCCTTAGTTATCAGGGAAATGCAAATCAAAACAACCTTAAGATTCCACTTCACACCAGTCAGAAAGACTAAAATAAAAAACTCAGGTGACAGCAGATGCTGGTGAGGATGTGGAGAAAGAGGAAAACTCCTCCATTGCTGGTAGGATTGCAAGCTGGTACAACCACTCTGGAAATTAGTTCGGTGGTTCCGCAGAAAATTGGACATAGTACTACCTGAGGACCCAGCTATACTACTCCTGGACATATACCCAGAAGATGCTCCAACATGTAATAAGGACACATGCTACACTATGTTCATAGCATCCTGATTTATAAGAGCTAGAAGCTGGTAAGAGCCCAAATGTCCTTCAACAGAGGAATTAATACAGACAATGTTGTACATTTGCACAACGGAGGACTACTCAGCTATTAAAAAATAATGAATTCATGAAATTCTCGGGCAAATGGATGGAACTAGAATTCATCCTGAGTGAGGTAGCCCAATCACAAAAGAATACACATGATATGCACTCACTGATAAGTGGATATTAGCCCAGAAACTTCTAATACACAAGATATAATTCACAGTCCACATGAAGCTCAAGAAGAAGGAAGACCAAAGTGTGTGTGCTTCAGTCCTTCTTAGAAGGAAAACAAAATACTCACAGGAGCAAATATGGAGATAAAGTGTAGAGCAGAGACTGAAGAAAAGGCCATCCAGAGTGTGTCCCACCTGGGGATTCACCCCATATACAGTTACTAAACCCAGACACTATTGTGGATGCCAATAAGTGCATGCTGACAGGAGCCTGATACACCTGTCTCCTGAGAGGCCCTGCCAGAGCCTTACAAATACAAAGGTGGATGCTCACAGCCAACCATTGGACTGAGCGTGGGGTCCCCAATAGAGGAGTTGGAGAAAGGAATGAAGGAGTTGAAGGGGTGTGCAACCCCATAGGAAGAACCACAATATCAACCAACCAGACCTCCCAGAACTCCCAGGGACTAAGCCATCCACCAAGGAGTACACTTGACTTCAGCTGCATATGTAGCAGAGGATGGCCTTGTCAGACATCAATGGGAGGAGAGGCCCTTGGTCTTATGAAGAGTTGATAGATGCCCCAGTATAGGGGAACTGAAGGCAGGGAGGTGGTAGTGGATGGGTGAGTGGAGGAACACCATCCTGGAAGCAGTGAGAGGGAGGATGGGATAGGGGGTTTCTGGGAGGTGGGGAAACCAAGAAAGGGATAACATTTGAAATGTAAATAAAGAAAATATCCAATATAAAAGAATCTTGTCATCATATAGTCTCTTCAATGCACATTCACTTTTTTCCCTCTCCTCTTCCCTCCCTCTCATATTTGTAGTATCAACATATCTTCTTTAACTCTATCTCAGTCATAAGGCAATGGAATTAAAAATGCAATCCTGAAATTATAATTAATAGCACATAATGAACAATAAATTTTACACACATATCCCTTCAGCAACTTAAGATATTTTCCCACATACTCAACTGGCATCTCCTATGATGTGTCTTTTGACACTGTTGTCTCATTTTTCTAAGTATGTCTTTGATAATTCCTTGAGATATTTGGCTACTCATACATATAATTTTATTCATTAATTAAAAGCATAGAATATTTGTCTCAGACTGTAAACTGTTCATTGATATTATCTGTGGAAGTATTCTTGATAAATAGCTTATAGACTTTCCATCTATTCTCATAAATTAATTTTAAACTCTTCTCAAACGTGACAAGAAATGGAAGAGTCTGACACATTGCAGTGGTGTGATGGAAGGTCACGAGGTAGGTAGAAAAACATTTTACAACATTTTCATCTAATAATAACCAACAGGCACAGACAAAAGCTTTCCAATTTTGTAGCTTAATAAATGGAGGCTTGGAGTTTAAATAATGTCACTGGGATTTAAAAACAATATCTGAATGGCTTAAATGGCTCTTTCATTACACTATGCTGCCAAATGTGAAGATATTACTGAAAAGATGTTCAGTGTTATCCCTTTAGCCCTTTATCCTACAAAATCCAATTTAGTTGACCTGTCATGTTTTATGAATAGTGAATGAGTTATCCTAAGAAAAGATATATTACAAAGTAAGCAATCTTTAGTTCAGATGAAGTACACTCCCCAACAAACTCTTACACATATTTTCTGACCATTTTAGCAAATAAAAAGCAACTAGAAGCCCACAAAATGGTAACAATATATATTGGCGATTTCTGAAAATACCTTAAAATTTATATAAACTAAATCAATTTAATAGACACAAAATTATTGACAGAAATTAACTTTCAATCCAATGTAAAATACTTTGAGAGCAAGTTTAAAAGTATTTTCCACAAACTGGACAAATCAATAGGCAATGTCTTACATTGGGTATGTCCCTAAAATGTCCTGTCAATTATACCTCCCACAATTATGAGGACACTTCAGTGTGATGTCATTGTTACTCACTGATGATTATGACTGAAAGCTTTTAAGCATATTAATTACTATTGTAACAGGGCTCCACATCAGATCTTTGTAGCAACAGAGCATTTTCTTAGGAGTTGCAGGAACAAAGATTTACATAGAGAGCTGTGGATTCCATACAGATAAGTACTGAACAGGGCAGTTACCAATTCCACAATATTTTTGGATTTCTAGGGGTCTGACTCTCTGACTTAGGGGCTGCCTCTCTGACATACAGATTAGAAAGATTTTTAAAGTTAAGATCATTCTTTGGGAATTTCAAACACATGTTTGATGAAGTCTGAGCTTACTCAGACTGCCTTTCCTTTTCTTTCCATCACTGACAAACACCTTCCTCTGCCCAAATTCTTCCCTCACTTTTATGTCTTTTGTTATGATTTTAACCATGCTCATCCATGTAAGTATCTATATCCTGGCTAAAACTTTACAGGGTCATTTAGGAAGGGGGATCAAGTTCAAAAAGTAACCAAGGAGCTAAAGGGATCTGCAACCCTATAGGTGGAACAACATTATGAACTAACCAGTACCCCCCAGAGCTCCTGTCTAGCTACATATGTATCAGAAGATGGCCTAGTTGGCCATCAGTGGAAAGAGAGGCCCATTGGTCGTGCAAACTTTATCTGCCTCAGTACAGGGGAACACCAGGGCCAAGAAGTGGGAGTGGGTGGGTGGGGGAGTGGGCGGGGGAGCGGGTGGGGGACTTTTGGGATAGCATTGGAAATGTAAATGAAACAAATACCTAATTTAAAAAAAAAGAAAGAAAAGAAAAAGAAAATGCCCTCATCAAATTGGCCTATGGGCAAGCCCATAGTGCATTTTTCCTGATTGATGGCTGATAAAGGTGGGCTCAGCTCACTGTGAGTGACTGCTGATTCTAGGCTCTATAAGAAAGCAGGCTCAGTAAACCTTGGAAATCAAACCAGTAAATAGTACTCCCATGTGACTTCTCTATCAGCTCATACCTCCAGGTTCCTGCTCTCATCAAATTCCTGCCCTGACTTCCTTTAGTGGTGAACTATTACCTGGAAGTGTAAGCAAAACAAATCCTTTCCTCCCAAGTTGCTTTTGGCCATGGTGATTATTATTATTTTTAATCATTTCTTTTTGGGTTTATTTTTTTGAGATTATAATTATACCATCTTCCCTTTTCCATTTCTCCCACCAACTTTTTCAACAAACCCCTTCTTGCTGTGTTTTTCAAATCCATTTTGGTTTTTCGTTTTCTTTCTCTTTTTTTTCTCATTAATTGTATAACTACAAAAAAAAAAGAAAAAAGAAAGAAAGAAAGAAAGAAAGAAAGAAAGAAAGAAAGAAAGAAAGAAAGAAAGAAAAAGAAATGACCAAGACAGTAGGTATGAAGTTAAGGAGTGGATTATTACAGGGGATTTACCAAAAACTACTCTACTCTGATGATAATGGCATTCCCAAATCCTAGCAGCTATCAACAGTCAATAAAACCTTTCTGCCATCGGAGACTGGACTTGACAGACACATTCTTCTAATGTCAGAAGAAGCTAGCCCCTGCTTCTATGCAAAGGTCTCATCATTTCCAGAAGCCAGCATTCCCCAGCCCTCCCCCTCCCATCATCTCGCTCTTACATTTTTTTTTTTCTGCCCTCACTTTTATAATATTCCAGAAGCCTCAGATGGGGGCTGACATAGATCCCCATTTAGAGGTGAGCAGTGATGAATCACTTACTCACAGCACTGTGAGCAGCCACAAGTCTATACGTGTGTGTGTGTGTGTGTGTGTGTGTGTGTGTGTGTGAGAGAGAGAGAGAGAGAGAGAGAGAGAGAGAGAGAGAGAGAGAAAGAGAGAGAGAGAGAGAGAGAGAGAGAGAGAGAGTAAAAACAGAAGGAAGGAAGGAAAGAAGGAAGGAAGGAAGGAAGGAAGGAAGGAAAGAAGGAAGGAAGGAAGGAAGGAAGGAAGGAAGGAAGGAAGGAAGGAAGGAAGGAAGGAAGGCAGGCAGGCAGGCAGGCAGGCAGGCAGGCAGGCAGGCAGGCAGGCAGGCAGGCAGACAGGCAAGTTTGTCTGAAGAAGGATGGGGTTGCCCCCTGCCTGTGAGAAGAAACAAAACCTTTCAAGAGTCAGTTTGACAATGTGACCTCTCAGCCTTGGGCTTTTGACACATTCAAACTCTTAAAATCATATATTTTTGCTTATATTTTCTTCAGAAGAACTAATTATCTCATAAAGCCTCTCGCCTCCAGGACTATGGGTTATGCCTATTTACCCCCACAGATTTGGGGGCAGTAATGAAGGGTAACTCTGACCCAGAACTTTTCTGACTTCAGAAAGCAGAAGATTGAGACAGACATTCTCTGGAAAAGTTTTGATCCTGTTAGCTTCAGGCTCAAGCGTCATATTCGTCTTCAACATGACTAATACTGCGTTCCTTAGCTGTGTGATTACCAAAATTAGTCATAAAAAAAAAAAAAAAAACAGTTAAAAGCAAGTGAAACTAAAGTATTTGCTTAGGTTTCCCCTTAGTAACAATTTTATTTATTCAGTGACATAAAGAGTATAGAGAATGCTACATTAATTGGTTAGCCAGTTCTCACTATTAAAGAAGGTGTTTCATGACACACAGCAAAACATAGTACTGTGGCTTTGGCTAGGTCAGTAGAGCTCATTCAAGATAAAAAAAAAAAAAAAAAAAAAAAAAAAAACCAAAAAACAAAAAACAAAAACAAAACCATTGACAGAATTTTTTTTTCTTTTTTAAAAATTTTTATTAGGTATTTTCCTCAATTACATTTCCAATGCTATCCCAAAAGTACCCCATACCCCCCCTACTCCCCTACCCACCCACTCCCACTTTTTGGTCATGGCGTTCCCCTGTACTGGGGCATATAAAGTTTACATGTCCAAGGGCCTCTCTTTCCAGTGATGGCCGACTAGGCCATCTTTTGATACATATGCAGCTAGAGTCAAGAGCTCCAGGGTAGAAAGAATTAATTTGAAGAAAAAAAAGTACCTAATTTCTAAATATTAAAGTTCTAAATCTTTTTTTTATATTTATTTATTTAAAAATTTTTTATTACGTATTTTCCTCAATTACACATCATTATCTTTATCATTAAAACAGGAAAAGATAGAACAGGCCTTGGTGACTCAAGCCTTTGGTTCTAGCACACAGGAAACAGACGCAGGCATATCTCTTGAGTTTGAGAACAGTACAGCCTACATAGTGAGTTTGAGGACAGCTAAGTCTACACAAAGAAGCCTTGTCTTGAAAAACTAAAAATAAATAAATACAGTTTAAAATTTAAAAAATAACTAAAACAAAATAACAATAAAATTAATAAAAGTAATTAGAAAGGTATGATAGACAGGACAAACAAACATCTTTACAACAAGAGTTGAAAGTTAGATGATTAGAAATAATTATAAAGCTTGAATAAAGTGTTAGTTCAGAAGAAAAAAATGTATATTCATATTTCTAACCTATCACATCCCCTCACAAAAAAGAAAAGAACACAAACACGTGTTGAGCTTTGCTGGATACTTGCCAAGGAGATAGGAGTGGCAGGTGTGAAGGGAAGGGATAAAAGGACATAGGGGAGGAGGGGAGATTTAACTTAAATGTAACTGAATATAAAATACTACCACAAAGGCTAAGGAGATTAGCACACTGCTTTTGAGCACAAGTCTGAATATCTTTAGTGAAAAACTGTGTGAGGATCAAAAAAGAATGCCTAAGAATCTCTCTCCGCAACTTTATTGCTAGTCAAAGGGTTGGTTTATTTAAAAATGCGGTGACAATTCAAAACCATTTTGTCCACATTGTAAAATAAGGAAAATAGTGAGCTATTGTTAATAGTGACCAAGAGATTTCATTTTAACAAATAGGAAGTGAGAATAAAAAACTAAATAATGAAAGTAAAATCTTTTCTTGTTTTGTTAGAGATGTCAAAATATACTTGTGATACATATTTTTAGAACAATTTGGAGACCTAAAAGATTCAATTCCTCTAGGAACAATGAGAAGCTCAGTTATGGTGTCTACCATGTACTTGGCTAAATGAAGCAGGGCTAGTGGACACATTCTAAGATTAAAGCAGAGAAACGCAACACAGGACTTGAACTTTTTCAGCTGTTGGAGAAAATAGGATGTTTAATAGGAAGTGCTGTACAAATGACAGAAAAGTCAGTGGGAGAGAACCCCCACTGCCCAAGGATAGAAAAATTAGGGTCTTAAGTGACAGGACTTAACATATAACAATAGTAAATGAAAATCTGAACCACATAGTGACATTAGAGGAAGAGAAGAGCCAAAGTTATGTTGTTCATAGGCAGAGCACAGAGATAGTTAAACAGCAACATAAAAGTTACAAAGCCTAGATGCAGACATTAATCCATATCCAGCGCATATCCATGAATCCATCAATTATTGAAGATATCCAAAGCTCTACTTGTCACATTTAATACTCCCCAAAAAATAAAACGTTAAAAACTATCTAAGTTATAAAATGGTCACAAAATAATTATATGGCATTCAAAATCAGTTATGTTTCCAACTGGAAAAAAATACTGAACTCTGAAATAGATTACTATAAAGAAATACGATTTAAATGTATATGACATAATGAAATATTTTCAATGAAAATAACAAATTAATACAGCTACAATCACATACTAATAGAACATTTTCATAATGATGATTACAACCACTGTAACAAGGATCCAAAAGGTAAAAAGGTATATATTTCTATCATACCATAAAATATATGTTTTAAAAGACAACACATATTAGTTCAGAAAGGATTACTAGAGGATATTTCAAAAATTTTGTATCCCCAATTAATTTATTTATTCCTAATAAATAATGCAATCAGATATTCCTCAAGGCTAAGGTAAATTAAAAATCCCTTTTTATTCTAGAATGAAGAGAAGTCCAGGCCACTGGCATGGAGAGAACTCATGAGTTCAGGGAGTTTATTTAGCTGGAAAAGTCAAGATCATGCTATTTAAATAATTGATGCATCTGTGCAGTTGTTGAGAAAGCTCCAAATATCCTGTTTACAATTGTTGCTAAGAAACTGCAGTTTCTCTGGGAAAATCTTGATATGCTCTGAGAATTGTCTTTTTATAATAATTTGTTGCTTTATAATTATACTTCAGTAAAATTCTCATCTGTATAATGTCTTATAACTATATATACTTATATCTGTAATTTCATGAAGTCTCATTATTCAAAAATCCATGACTGCCTTTCCCAAATTTACATATTCTAGATTAGAAAAAAATGCCAAGGAGATGATAGAAGCGATCCTGTGTTAGATTTACATGTCCTCATCCACCTGCATGTACTTGTTCATTTGCATTTGGGTGTACGTGTGTGCGTGTGTGTGTGTGTGTGTGTGTGTGTGTGTGTGTGTGTGTGTGTGTGTGTTCACATGTGTGCATGAAGAAGCCACCTCTGTCAATGGGGATTCTTTTGAGAGAGAATTCCCTCTCTGGAATAGAAGTTCTTTCTGTGCAGATATTACATGCTTTTGTGCAATGTAGATCAATAACATGAATGTCTGTGAACAAACAGAATAAAGGCCACACAGTTACAAAAGTCAATCTTTTTTTCATGTTTTGAGACAGGGACTCATATATACCAGACGGGCACCAAACTCACCAGCAGCCACACCAAACTCCTGTTCTTGTCTCTACAGCCTGAATACTTGTATTATTAGTAGGGTCATTCTGGCACCCAGCTTAAAATAACACATCTAAAACCATAAAAATATTTCTGACACATGGCTGGAAAATGTTTTCAAACAACATATTTAGTATTCTTCCTAAATATATAAGTTAATTTAATAAGGGAGTGAAGTGTTCTGGAAAGTTTTTGGTTCAAAGTATTTGTTTGTTTGTTTCACTTGAGGAATTAACTCTTTGGTTTTATGGTTCTAGCCTGACCCAATTCTAAAATCCAGTTGTCTTATTAGTGTAAAACAGTGAGGAAAATCTGACTAATTGAATCATATATTTCTAAGCTGGTAAAATGGAAGGAGATAAATAAATGCAAAGGCCTAAATTAACCAAAGGCTGAAATTAAGCATGGGAAGGGATAGCAAGTGTTGGTCCTGGATCATTTTTACAAATGCCTAGGAAAAGCATGGGAGAGATGACATTTAAATAGAACAGAAATGACACCTGGGTCCGACTGCCTGAAAGAAGCAGGATGTGTTCCCTTGACATAAGTTGACTTCTTCAGGACTGCTTGTCTGGGGAGACTAAAGCTTACTGCAGTGCTTTTGAGCATACACTGTTCCTATGGAAACGATTACATCCTGCTAAAGCTTCAGGTTTTGTTCTCTTTCCCCCTGACCCTTCACCCACTGATGTTTCAGTGTTTCAAGATGTTCAACACTCTTCTATCGCATCCTTCTCTACACAGTTGCCTTTGACAATCATCTTGGTCTCATGCCTTAAGTACCAGATGCTGTCTCCTGATACCCCAATTTATCTTTGCAGTCATGGCCTCCTGGTCCTCTTCACCCTTATATCACTGATTGCTCAAAGTACAGTCTTGTCATTCTCACCATGTTATGAAATGAAATACTGGCAATGCACAGAACCAGTAGTATCTTCCACAAATAAAATATCTGCTAAAAATAACTTGGTTATTTTTGAGTCCAAATCTTTCTCTTATTAATTATCTTAAATTCATAAGCATGCCCAGTTAGCTATACTTGCATAACATCTCCAAAACCAAGTAATTTATTACAAGATAAACAGCTTGCAGTTTTAGTTGTGTGTGTTTTGCAATTTAATATATCATTGGTTTTCTAGTTAAGTAACTGTTGCTGTTTTTGTTTGTTTGTTTGTTGTTTCCTTATGAATTCTATGTTTTTAGAATTTGCCTGTAGAGCTCTATTAATTGACAAATTTGTGATTGCCCTATCCAACACTGTTGCAGAGGTGGCCTAACTGATAGGGTCAGTGAAGGAATAGATCACAGAGAGCTGGGATAAATCGACTGGGTCTCCAATGGAGAAGACCATGCCCATGTAGGGAAAATACACTTACTTTGGACATCACTGACTCCAGATACTTCTTCATTTTTTGTGACTTTTTAACATTTTATGAAGTCTCCTAAGCCACTTAACTAATCTAAATATGACTTTTGAAGATTAGTGATTATTATTTATGTTACACAGTCTACTAAGTCTTGTCCGGTTTGATTATGGTCCGATGCTTTCTTTTATCATGTGAGTATGGCTTGGGCTTAAGATGTGTTTCCTGAAGAAGTAAGCTATTTTCAGGTGACCCAAAAACATAACTCTGAAGTGGCTGCTCTTTAATCATTGTGTTGGAACAGTCTCATCTAGAGGTCCTGATCTCAATGTTCTACATTTCAGTGCTCAAATTTCATCATCCAAACCACTGTTGCCATTCTAGCATGGACTCATGTCTTCTGACCCTACATTTTTGGATCGACTTGATATTTTACTGTGTGTTTGTTGGTTTGTTTCTTACTTGTTTTGGAGCATTTCTTCTAGTTGCCCTTGGGTGATATCAGTCTGCCACAGGGAGCAAGCCACATCTAGCCTTTGGTCAATTGTACATAGAGGATCTTTCATACTAACAATCTGCTGTAATATGCAACAATATGAGTCATATGATCTTGTATTTCTATAACTTAATATAAAATGTAGTTTTATTGAATAGATTTGACCTTCCCAATACTAAAATCTTCATTAGAATATAACAAGTTGTGTTTTATTTTTCTGATTTATTATTTGTTCATTTATTATTTGTTCTGTTTATTATTTGTTCAAAACCCTTAGTTTTTCATATTATGATTTTGAATCATCTTTCCTTAATCAAGTACTCACGTTGCTATTAAAAATTCAAAGCTGGGTGTGGTGGCACATGCCTTTAATCCCAGCACTTGTGAGGCAGAGGCAGGCAGATTTCTGAGTTCAAGGCCAGCCTGGACTACAAAGTGAGTTCCAGGACAGCCAGGGCTATACAGAGAAACCCTGTCTAGAAAAACCTAATTAATTAATTAATTAAAAATAAATTAAATAAAATAATTTTCAATTACTTCCCTCTGGTCTGCAACTGCACCTGGTAGCAGATTTGATACTCTACTCAGAGACAGCTTGACTCCCAGGAGGTCCTTCACAACCATTCTCACAGGTAAGAATCCCATCCCCAGCCCCAATACCTAGCCTAACTGGGACCCACATGGGACCCTGCAGACACAGGGCCAATCTGCCCTAATGGAGACACATCTCCCTTCCCATCTACAACTGTGTCAGGGGTAGATGAAGTGCTTCTGCCCCCTTCTCCCCTGCCCACATCCAAAGACAGCTTGACTCCTAGGAGAACCATCATAACCAGACTCATAGGAGGGACAGGCTCCAGACAAGGACAACAAGGCCAGTTAATACCAGAGATAACCAGATTGAGAGAGGCAAGCACAAGAACATAAGCAACAGAAACCAGTGTCACTTGGCACCATCAGAACCCAGATCTCCTACCACAGCAAGCCCTGGATACCTTAAAACACTTGAAAAACAAGATTCTGACCTAAAATCCCATCTTGTAAAGATGATAGAGGAAGTTTAAGGAGAACATAAATAACGTCCTTAAAGAAATACAGGAGAACACAGGTTAAGAGGTGAAAGCCCTTAAAGAGGAAGCACATAAATCCCTTAAAGAAATGCAGGAAAACACAACTAAACAGATGAAGGAACTGAACAAAACCATATAGGATCAAAATATGGAAATAGAAACAATACAAATATCACAAAGGGAGGCAACTCTTGAGCTAGAAAACCTAGGAAAGAGATCAGGAATCATAGATGCAAGCACACACAACAGAAAACAAGAGAAAGAAGAGAGAATCTCAGGTTAGAAGGTACCACAGAAGATATTGACACAAATGTCCAAGAAAATACAAGGTGCAAAAGGTTTTTAATCCAAAACATTCAAGACATTCAGGACACAAAGAAAAAAACCAAACCTAAGAATAATAGGAATAGAAGAGAATGAAGATTCCCAATTCAAAGGGCCAGAAAACGTCTTCAACAAAATCAGAAGAAAGTTTACCTAACCTAAAGAAAGAAATTGCCATAAAAGGACAAGGAGCTTACAGCACATCAAATATATTGGAGGAGAAAATAAACTCTTCCTATGACATAATAATCAAAACACTAAGTACACAGAAGGAAGACATAATATTAAAAGTGGTAAGGGAAAAAGACCAAATAACATACAGGCAGACCTATCAGAATCATGCCAGATTTCTCAAGAGAGACTCTAGAAGCCAGGAGATCTTTGAAAGATATTATGCAGAGGCTAAGAGAACACAAATGCCAGCCCAGACTACTATACCCAGCAAAACTCTCATTCACCATAGAGAAACCAAGATATTCCATAACAAAACGAAATTTAAACAATATCTTTCCATGAATTCAGCCCTACAGAGGGTAATAAAAGAAAAACTCTATCACCAGGAGGGAAACTACACCCAAGAAAAGACAAATTAATCATCTCATAAAAAATCCAAAAGAAGAGAACTACAAAAACATAGTACCACCTCTCACAACAAAAATAACAGAAACCAGCAATCATTGGTCCTTAATATCTCTCAACATCAACGGAATTATGGAGTTCTGGAATAAAAAGACATAGGTTAACAGACTGAATTTGCAAACAGGATTCAGAATTTTGATGCATACAAGAAACATACTTCTGGGACAAAGACAGACACTATCTCAGAATAGAAGGCTGGAAAAAATTTCCAAGCGAATGGTCCCAAGAAATAAGCTGGTATAGCCATTCTAATATCCAATAAAATAGACTTTCATCCAAAAGTCATCAGAAGATATGGGGAAGGACAGTTCATACTCATCAAAGAAAAAAATCCACCAAGATGATCTCTCAATTCTGAAAGTCTACACTCCAAATTCAAGGTCACCCACATTTGTGTATAAAACATTACTAAAGCTCAAAACACACATTGAACCTCGCACAATAATAGTGGGAGACTTCAACACACCACTCTCACCAATGGATTGATCATGGAAACAGAAACTAAACTGAGACACAGTGAAACTCCAGATTGAACCAAATGGATTTAGCAGATAACTACAGAATATTTTACCTAAAACAAAATAATATACCTTCTTCTTAGCACCTCATGGTATTTCCTCCAAAATTAGCCATATCATTTGACACAAAACAAGCAGAAGATTGAAATAATCCCATGCATCCTATCAGATGACAATGGTCTGAGACTTGTCTTCAATAAAAATAAAAACAACAGAAAGCCCACATACTCATGGAAAATGTACAACTCTCTACTCAATGATAACTTGGTCATGGAAGAAATAAAGAAATTAAATACTTCCTGGAATTCAGTGAAAATGATGACACAGCATATCCAAACTTATGGGACACAATGAAAGCAGTGGTAAGAGCACTCCTGTTGATGTTGAGAGATATAAAGGACCAATGATTGCTGATTTCTGTTATTTTTGTTGTGCGAGGTGGTACTATGTTTTTGTAGTTTTTTTTTGTAGTTATTTTTATGTTATGAGATGATTAATTTGTTTTTTCTTGGGTGTAGTTTCCCTCCTGGTGATAGAGTTTTTCTTTTATTACCCTCTGTAGGGCTGAATTCATGGAAAGATATTGTTTAAATTTCGTTTTGTTATGGAATATCTTGGTTTCTCTATGGTGAATGAGAGTTTTGCTGGGTATAGTGATAAACATGACTCCTAGTTGAGGAATGGGGCCACCCACCCATCTCCAAATCTTTAACCCAGAATTGTTCCTATCTAAAAGAAATTCCAGGGGTTGGGGGGAATGGAACAGAGACTGAAGGAAAGGCCATCCAGAGACCGTTCCACCTTGGATCCATCCCATCTGCTTACATCAAACACCGACACTATTGCTGATACCAAGAAGAGCTTGCAGGCAGGAACCTGGTATAGCTGTCCTCTGAGAGCCTCTGCCAGCACATGGCCCACAAACTTCACATCTATATGTTCACATTATGTTTCCATATTCCAGCAACCTTCTAGATGGATTAATACAATTTTTAAATTGAACTGTTAAAGGTGGGAGAATCATCAAAGACCTTGTACCTTGTATTTTAGTGTCAAAAAATGATTTGCCCACTTTACTGTTATCTGAAAAGGAAATAAAAATCATTTCCTTTAATTTAGGGACTCTTAGCTCGAAACTCACCTAGTACTGCAATGTTCTACTTTCTCTCTGCTTCCCAGTGCTATGATGTTATTTTTGCTCAGAAATTCATAGCACAGAAATAGGTCATTGGGAAATGTGTAGAACATGAGATGAGAATGTAAATATCACCAGCATATGGCTTTGACAGAAGTCCAGTTAAGCTGCTTACTCTTTTTTGCTTCTCTCTACTACTACCACTGCATATGAGCGCGCGCGGGCACACACACACACACACACACACACACACACACATACAAATGTACATATACATACATGCACACATATGTATATACACACTCATACTCATGTGTCCACACCCACAAACACAGTCACACACTCACTCACACACATTTACATGCACACACACACACACACCCCTTCACAGAGTTTCTTCTAAAATGGAAAAACAAAGTCTACTAATTATTCATGTAGCTCTCCTAGCTATGTTGACACCAGCTGAAGCTACACAAAGCTCTGTCCACATGCTGTGCTAGAATTTGGTGTCAAATCTTGCTTTTAATTCCAGAATCAATATTCCCCGTTGAGACAGTCTAGATATTGTTTCTATATGTATTTTTAGCATGATCATATTGCTCTATTATGTCATAAGCTAGTTCTCTGTATTTGTAAAAAAAAATGCAGACATCCTCATAAATATGAAATGATCTCATAAATTCTAACAATTTATCCTGAACAATATCTATGTAGAGTGATATGTAGAACAACATTTTTAGCACCTCTTATAAAAGTGTGAAATGAAAAATGAAACAAACCATCAAAAATAAATGTTTGATAAAAAATAATCAATGCCACTCCGCAGAAAAACACTATATGTTGAGTTTAAAATATAATATACTAAGATTTCTTGATAGCCAGAAAACATACAATTAGTTTTTAAAGATTTATTCATTGGATACATCTACAAAGAACTTCTACATCTTAGCCTCAGGGAATATTTGGGAAGGGGAAGTAGAAAGATTGTGTGATCCAGGCAATGAAGGAGCTTACTGTGAGACTGTGTCTCTTAGTAATGTTAGAAAGAGCTAATGACTTCCTGCACCCAGAAGAGAATATTTCTTAAGTATGGAATTGTAAAATCAATAACCAATGAGGGCAGAATTATAGAGAAAAAATAAGTTTTGGATAATTTTAAGGTAGATTCTTGACAATTTGTATGTTTCAAAAGAAGAATACAGAATTTCCTCTTCCATATATGATCTAAGTTCTAATTGAAGCAACATGTACAGAGCTTCCATAAATAAATAGAATAGATTGGGTTCCTTTTAAATCACTCTATATAATCTATGTTTTGAAGTGTCTGAATTAACATGTCTTTAAAAAATGTCCTTCACAGTTCAATTCATCTGCCTAGAGATTTCCATGTTATAAGGGATCATGAACTCACTATTAAATTCAGTATACTGATACAAAGTGATAAACATTAATTACATGTGGGAACAATGACACAATTTAGCTCAGAAAATGTAGCTGTGTTTGATACAACACAGCTCTCTCTTTAGCACCCTTTGAAATTTCTGGCCAGTTAGACTATCCTTGTTTGTTTGTTTGTTTGTTTGTTTGTTTGTTTGTTTTCATGCCACTTGCTTATTCATTTCCATGTTCAGCTAAGATCAATGAGAACAGAAATAGATCTTATTTTCCTAGAGAGGTAGTTTTTTTTTTTCCAGTACATAAATAGCTAATATACCTTGGCCCACAGGTTAACTGAAAAGCCCATGATCTGACCCACTCTGAGGTTGACTTATCATCCTAAACTTGGAAGAAAGAAATCATAGATTTCAGTTTGTAGATGAAGTTAGAAAAGGAAAGAGGAAAGCAACTATTCAAGGAAGGGACAGGCATGTTATATAACCCAGATGTTTGGCTAATAGATATTTTTACATAAAATATGGCCTGCTGACCATGGGTGCATAAACTTAAATCATGGGAATCTGTCAATGTGGGTGGTAGGACACAGCTGAATGGCAAAGTCAGACTGCAACAACGACCTTGGCAGCTCTCCATGTGACTTCAGCTAATATGCATTGATATCAGCTCTGCATAGGAACAGCTAAGGACCCAGGGATGTGGCAAGGGTACAAAGATATGAGGAACAAGCAAAGTAGGAAACTAAAATTCCGAGTCGACTAAGAAACATTCTGTCATAGCTGTCGCATCAAATGTTATCCATAATTATTTCTAATTCTGCTTTAGCTAGTCACAATTGCTGGGTGACAATATTTATTTTCCTAAAGGCAGTTTTTAAAGTAATAACCTTCAGCAAAGGTCAGTTACTGACACAGAAAATTTTTACATGCCTTTGTTTACACTCTAATAAATTAAACATTTTGCAAGCAGCCTTCGGAGCTATTTTGTAGTTTGTATAATTTTATATTGTTTCTCCATGTTATATCTTTTTTTTTTTATTTTCTACATAATCTGAGGGAACTTCACTTAAACACTTATTTCAACTGAAACCCATCATTAAGATGTGTTTTTGAAAGCTACAGGAAAATAAATTCCAATATCCTGTCAACCATTTTTAAAAGTGTTGATGTTAATATATAATAAGATAAACACTAAGAAATTAACTACAGTTGGTCTAAGGAGGTGTAACATCCTCACAACACCAATTTTTATTCTGCCTCAATTTATTGGATTATGAGCATTTGCAATGAGATCTAGACCTTAATAGGATACATACAAAATGAAGTATGATCATCTATGTGTAGTGTTTTTCAACAGGTCTCTAGAACATCTTCATTTGCATAAATGAAATTTTATATCCATTGAATATTAACTCTCACTTTTGTTCAATTCTTTGCAACCTAGAATCTTAGAAAAATGTTGGATGAGAATTGTATAGTATTTATTTTTCTGTAGTTATATCATTTCACTTTGTTACAACAGACTCCAAAATTTTTCATGTCTTTAATGTTGCAGTTTCCATTCATATTGCTGAATAATATTCCATTTGTATCCATTTGTCCATTGATAGATATTTAGCCTTTTTTCCGAGTCCTACCTTTGAATCCTGCTAATGCTTAGCATAGAAGGGCTAGTATCTAGTTGTAGATAAATGCCCAGGAAAATATTATAAAAAGCTGATAACCTAACTGAACATTATGCAAAAGACTAGAGTAGAAGTTTGTTTAAAGAAGACCCCTAAATGTAGTAAAAGTCAGTGAAACTATCCTCAGAGTCCTTTAGAGAGAAGCAAAAATAAGCTACAGGCTTTTTTTTACTCATACTACTATGCTCTCACATGCTTGGTTTTCAATATCTCACAACTCCATTTCCACCAGAAAGTTTACTTCAGTAACAAATTTATGACTTAAACGGAGTTTTGATTTCTTGGAGGCTCCCGGTTTGCTGGTCTCCTCTTTCTAAACATTCACAGTAGCTCTGATGTTTGTATTCTCTTATTGCCCATCATTGCATTATTCTAATGGCCGTTTGTAATATACAAAGTGAATGTCATTTGTTCCTTCTCCGATATTCTGTAAAACGTTTATTTAGTTTCACCCAACCGTAAAATGAATGCTTTTTGTACTTAAACAAACATTTGATTGATTAATTTTATTTTCATATGAATTAGTGCTTGGGATAGAGAGATGGCTCAGCCATTAAAGGCTAGGCTCACAACCAAAAATATGTACTAGTGATTTAATTAATGAAAAAGCAGCCATTGTTTAAAAGAAAACCAGTTGGGGTATATGGGAGGACAGAGTGGGAGGAAAGAGGAAGTAATGATGTAATTACATCAGAATATCAAAAGATAAGCAAAAAAAAGAACAATATAGCAATCTTCTAAAAATTAAGAAGTATGCCTTAAATAATACTTGAGTATTTTTTTACCAATCACCTAGCTAGAAAACACAAAAATTTCTTTTATATAATTTATTTTTACTATGTTATTTTTATTGAAATAGGATTACATATCTTTATCCAGTCCCTTTTCTTCCTCCAGCCTATCCTAGGTATCTTCCATAATAGCCCCCTCAAAACCCCATTTCAAGTTAATAGACTATTTTTCATTGTTTATTTTTATTATATGTATGTGCATGTGTCTTTTATATGTGGCTATCTGTTTTAGTTCACTTGTACACAGTGTCAGATCTAATCAGTCTGCCGTGATCAACCAATAAGAGGAATCATCACCAGAGAGGCTAACTCTTCTCTCGGTGATCATTAGTTGCCTGTAGTTTTGGGTTTGGGGGAGTAGTCTGATAAAAATGTCATTATTCCACATTATAAGGCCATTGGTATTTCCGTTGTTTCTATGTTGTTCACACATCATTTATAGGAGAGACTGTTTCATTGCAGACTTCCTCTCAATGAATGTTCCCTGAAACAGAGATGCAGGAGATGTAATGAGGATGCCCTTTGATGTTGAGCTCTCTTTGGTCCATTGATCTTTACATTGTGTCCAGTTGTGGTTTTCTGTGAGCATCTCCATTTGGTGTAAAGAGTAGTACCTAACCTTATCTGTGCGTATAAGGATAAGAGAGAATGTAGGAAGGAATTATTCTGGTCTAGAAAAATGATAATAATAGATTCGTTTCTAATGCCCGTGCCCTCACTGAATCCTGGATAGCTGGCTAGGTTTCCAGTACCAGAAATAATTTACCTTACTCTTTGGTGGTTCTGTAGTTCAATTAGGCAGCTGTTGGTGCCTACTGACTAGCATATGTGACTTATCGAACCTTTATGCATAGCTTTTCATTCTGGTTATTGTCATGGTTCAAAAGGGTTGCTACTGGATAGCACTGTTTAATCACTTCCCTGCCTTGGCAGTTTGCCTAGTTTACTCTGGTACCACAGAGACTACACTGTAGGAAATGGCTTTTAGGTCACATCTATATCAAATTATTTGAGTCTTGTTTCATATATTTACCATGTTTTCAGCAATAGGGGAATATCCTCAATCCCTGAAAGACAACTAAGGGCTCCATTGATTGTCTATATTGTTTTGGAAGTCATCTGGACTATCTTAAATAACCATTCAAAAGATTTCTTGTGCCTTATACTGGGGTTTTTGTTAGTCTGTTGTTTTGTTACACTGTGATTTTTTTATGGAGAAAATTGTCAGCCTAATGGCTATACTAGCTTCATATATATTGTATGTAATACTCAATATAATTAATATATATTAGGTAAATATAAAATAAGTCCTTGAGTATTTGTCAAACAACCATGGTGTTAGTTATCCCTCATCACCCCCTTTCCTACACTGCCCACTCCCATTTTTCTATTTCCCACTTTGTATCACTTGTATCTTACTGTTCCTCTATCAAGCCAAATCCTGCTACCTCCGTCCTCTTTACAGTTTCCTAATTTCTGTGGTAACTCCAAACTGAGTACTAATGTCAGGAGATTTGGATCTAAGAACTGCAAAGAGAACATAGTTATCTTTCTGGGTCTGGCTTTCCTCAATATATTTTCTAGGTTCATCCATTACCTGAAAAATTAATAATTTTATTTTTCTTGAATAGTATTCCATAGAGTACACATTTTAATTATCCATTTGTCAGCTGAAGAACATTTAGGTCGTTTCCATTTTCTGGCCATTGTGAATAAAACAGCAATGATCATGACAGGTCAAGCATCTATGGAATAGGACATGGAGTCCTTTGGGCTATGTTAGACGTTTGATTTGCTTTTTAATTTTTAAGAACTTTCCATACTGAATTCCAGAGTGGCTACAGCAGTTTTCATGCCTACCAATAGTGATGAGTGTTGCTCTTTTTTACACCATAACTAGCATTTGTTGTGCGTTGTTTTGTTGATTGTGGCCATCCTGCCTATAGTGTGAGGAAATCTCAAGTTTTTTTTTTTTTAATTTGCATTCCCCGATTGCTAAAGAGTATGAACACCTTTTGAGGTTCTTTTTAGCCATTTGGTTATATATATAAAATCTGGAATAACAATTCGTCCAGTATTTTTTAATTTTTCATTTATCACTATTTATTTATTTATTTATTTACTTACTTACTTACTTACTTACTTACTTACTTACTTACTTACTTACTGCTCAGGAATGCTTTGGCAATGCCTTCAGGAATTCATCTCTTCATTCTCCCAATGAAAACATAGCATTACAGTTCCTATTCTTTGATTGAGTAACTCCATGGGACTTTCTGTAATAGTGGAAGCTATTTTACAATCAAGGATAATTGTTATAGAGAAGATCAACACCAAAATAAAATGGAGTTAATATAGGTTGCTGTGTCAGGTGTAGATTCCTTCCTATGGCATGGGTCAGTAGTTGGACCAATCATTGGTTGGTCATTCCCACAATTTCTGTGTCACCTTTTCCCCAGAAAAGCTTATAGGGAGGACATTGTATAGGCCAAATATTTTGTGGTTGGGTTGGTGACCCAATCCCTCCACTGGAAGCCTTGCCTGATGACAGAAGAAGCTAGTTTAGGTCCATACTCCTCATTGCTGGGGTCTTAGCTAGGGTCACCCTGGTAGATTCCGGGGAGTTTCCATTGTACCAAGTCACTAAATTGCCCCTGAAATGACCTCCATAATTCTAGTCTTCTTTTCCCCTTACCTCCCCCCCACACACACCTGTTTCCTCCTGTTCCCATCACTACCCATCCCAAGTCTACCCATGAACTATTCTGTTCTGCCTTCCCAGGGAGATCCATGCATCCTTCCTTGAGCCTTTTTTATTATATGGCTTTTCCAGGTCTGTGGATTATAACATGATAATCCTTTACTGTACAGCTAATTTCCACTTTTAAGTGAGTACATATCATATTTGTATTTCTGGGTTTTAGTTACTTCACTCAGGCTGATTTTTTTTCAAGTTCATTCCATTTGCCTGCAAATTTAATTTTATTCTTTTTAACAGCTGAGTAATTATCCATTGTGTAAATGTGCCACATTTTCTTTATGCATCCTTCAGTTGAAAACATCTGGGGATAGGGAATTTTCCGAGGGGAAACTAGGAAAGGGGATAACATTTGAAATTTAAATAAAGTATTGAGAGAAAGAGAGAGAGAGAGAGAGAGAGAGAGAGAGAGAGAGAGAGAGAGAGAGAGAGAGAGAGAGATTGAGAGAATTAAAAAAACCAAATATTGGGGAAAAAGAAAAAAGAAAATTCCATGGAAATTTTTACCTGCAAAACAAATTAAAGCCCACAGTTTTCTAGTAAAAAAAAAATTCTACATTATTTCAAGTTTCTGGTTATTATCAACTAAGCTACAATGAACATAGATGACCAAGTGTCCTTATGGTAGGGTAGAATACCCTTTAGGTATATGCCCAGGAGTGGCAAAGCTTAGTCTTGAGGTAGTTTTATTCTGAATTTTCTGAGACACGGCCCTTATTGATTTCCAACGTGGCTATACAAGTTTGCACTCCAACTATCAGTGGAGAAGAGCCATGAACCAGAACCTGAATATCCAAGAGATCTAAGATAGAGCCAAACACAACTGGACAAAAATAATAGTCTAATAATAATAATAGTTAATAAAATGATTCCTAATGATACTCTCCTATACTTGTACACTAGCATAATAACCTAGCATAATAGTCACTAGAGAGGCTTCACCCAGGAACTGATGGGAGTAGATTTAGAGACCCATAGTCAAGCATTAGGCAGAGGAGCTTGGGGAATCCTGCAGAAGAGGGCAAGGAAAGGTTGTAGGAGCCAGTGGGATCAAAGACACCACAAGAGAATGACTTATAGAATCAGTTACCCAGGGATCATAGGCTGCACTAACTACAAAGTTAAGCAGCTAGATAGCAATGCACATGGACTTAGTGTGTTTTCTTTTATTTTTTTTAATTTGAGAAAAATCAATCTGCTTTATTAAGTTGATTTGAGAGTTTGTTTTACTTACCATGAAATGAAAGATATTGAACACTATGTGATGGCATAATTGTTTCTTTTTACAGGGATGATGAGTAACTTGAATTAGACACTGTAGAGATTTCACTATCACCCGTCAACATACTTTGCTACTGGCCCAATCTATACACTTAATGCATCTCCTTTCCTTCTATTCTCCTGTCATATGCATGAAATTACTGATGACCTCACAGGACATCAAGATTTCCCCGTTTCCCACCATTAATCACAAAGGTCTATGCCACTTTCTATTGTAGTTGCCTCTTGTGATATTTTAAGCTTCTACACTCCTATAAAACACAAAATCCTTCCCTTGCATTATCCATTTATGTCTAGAGTATTTCAGTTTTTTTTTTTTACTATTAGGTATTTATTTCATTTACATTTCCAATGCTATCCCAAAAGTCCCCCACACCCTCCCACACCCACTCCCCCACCCACCCACTCCCACCTCTTGGCCCTGGCTGTGAGCATCCACTTCTGTGTTTGCTAGGCCCTGGCATAGCCTCACAAGAGACAGCTACATCAGGGTCCTTTCAGCAAAATCTTGCTAGTGTATGAAATGGTGTCAGCCTTTGGAAGCTGATTATGGGAGGGATCCATTGTGTAAATGTACCATATTTTCTGTATCCATTCCTCTGTTGAGGGGCATCTGGATTCTTTCCAGTTTCAGGCTATTATAAATAAGGCTACTATGAACATAGTGGAGCATGTGTCCTTCTTATCAGCTGGAACATCTTCTGGATATATGCTCAGGAGAGGTATTGCGGGATCCTCCGGTAGTACTATGTCCAATTTTCTGAGGAACCACCAGACTGATTTCCAGAGTGGTTGTACAAGCTTGCAATCCCACCAACAATGGAGGAGTGTTCCTCTTTCTCCACACCCTCGCCAGCATCTGCTGTCAACTGAATTTTGATCTTAGCCATTCTGACTGGTGTGTGGTGGATACTCAGGGTTGTTTTGATTTGCATTTCCCTGATGATTAAGGATGGTGAACATTTTTTCAGGTGCTTCTCAGCCATTTGGTATTCCTCAGGTGAGAATTCTTTGTTTAGCTCTAAGCCCCAATTTTTAATTGGGTTATTTGATTTTCTGTAGTCCACCTTCTTGAGTTCTTTATATATATTGGATATTAGTCCCCTATGTGATTTAGGATAGGTAAAGATCCTTTCCCAGTCTGTTGGTGGCCTTTTTGTCTTATTGACGGTGTCTTTTGCCTTACAGAAGCTTTGCAATTTTATGAGGTCCCATTAGTCGATTCTTGATCTTACAGCACAAGTCATTGCTGTTCTATTCAGGAATTTTTCCCCTGTGCCCATATCTTCGAGGCTTTTCGGCACATTATCCTCTATAAGTTTCAGTGTCTCTGGTTTTATGTGGAGTTCCTTAATCCACTTAGATTTGACCTTAGTACAAGGAGATAGGAATGGATCAATTCACATTATTCTACATGATAACCGCCATTTGTGCCAGCACCATTTATTGAAAATGCTGGCTTTTTTCTACTTGATGGTTTTAGCTCCTTTGTCAAAGATCAAGTGACTGTAGGTGTATGGGTTTATTTCTGGGTCTTCAATTCTATTCCATTGGTCTACTTGTCTGTCGCTATACCAGTACCATGCAGTTTTTTTTTTTTTTTTTTTTTTTTTTTTTTTTTTTTTTTTTTTTTTTTTATCACAATTGCTCTGTAGTACAGCTTTAGGTCAGGCATGGTGATTCCACCAGAGGTTCTTTTATCCTTGAGAAGAGTTTTTGCTATCCTAGTTTTTTTTGTTTTTTTTTTTTTTAATTCCAGATGAATTTGGAGATTGATCTTTCCAATTCGTTGAAGAATTGAGTTGGAATTTTGATGGGGATTGCATTGAATCTGTAGATTGCTTTTGGCAAGATAGCCATTTTTACTATTTTGATCCTGCCAATCCATGAACATGGGAGATCTTTCCATCTTCTGAGATCTTCTTTAATTTCTTTCTTTAGAGAATTTCTTTCTTATTATACAGATCTTTCACTTCCTTAGTTAGAGTCACGCCAAGGTATTTTATATTATTTGTGGCTATTGAGAAGGGTGTTGTTTCCCTAATTTCTTTCTCAGCCTGTTTATTCTATGTGTACAGAAAGGCCATTGACTTGTTTGAGTTAATTTTATATCTAGATACTTCATTGAACCTGTTTATCAGGTTTAGGAGTTCTCTGGTGTAACTTTTAGGATCACTTATTTATACTATCATATCACCTGCAAAAAAGTGATATTTTGACTTCTTCCTTTCCAATTTGTATCCCATTGATCTCCTTTTGTTGTCGAATTGCACTGGCTAGGACTTCAAGTACAATGTTGAATAGGTAGAGAGAAAATTACGTTGATGGATTTCCATATATTAAAGCATCTCTGTATCCCTGGAATAAAACCGACTTGGTCAGGATGGATGATTGTTTTGTTGTATTCTTGGATTCAGTTAGAGAGAATTTTATTGAGTATGTTTGCATCGATATTCCTAAGGGAAATTGCTCTGAAGTCCTCTATCTTTGGGTCTTTCTGTGGTTTAGGTATCAGAGTAATTGTGGCTTTTTTGAATTAATTGGGTAGAGTATCTTCTGCTTCTCTTTTGTGGAACAGTTTGTGAAGAACTGGAATTAAATCTTCTTTGAAGGTCTGATAGAACTCTGCACTAAACCCATCTGGTCCTGGGCTTTTTTTGGCTGGGAGACTATTAATGACTGCTTCTATTTCTTTAGAGGATATGGGACTGTTTATATCATTATCCTGATCCTGGTTTAACTTTGGTACCTGGTATCTGTCTAGAAATTTGTACATTTCATCCAGGTTCTCAAGTTTTGTTGAGTATAGCCTTTTGTAGAAGGATCTGATGGTGTTTTGGATTTCTCCAGGATCTGTTGTTATGTCTCCCTTTTCATTTCTAATTTTAGTAGTTAGGATGCTGTCCCTGTGCCCTTTAGTGAGTCTGGATAAGGGTTTATCTATCTTGTTGATTTTCTCAAAGAACCAGCTCCTTGTTTGTTTGATTCTTTGAATAGTTCTTCTTGTTTCCACTTGGTTGATTTTGCCCCTGAGTGTGATTATTTCCTGCTGTCTATCCTTCTTGGGTGAATTTGCTTCCTTTTGTTCTAGAGCTTTTAGGTGTGTTGTCAAGCTGCTAATGTGTGCTCTCTCTAGTTTCTTTTTGGAGGCACTCAGAGCTATGAGTTTTCCTCTTAGAAATGCTGTCATTGTGTCCCATAAGTTTGGGTATGTTGTGGCTTCATTTTCATTAAACTCTAAAAAGTCTTTAATTTCTTCCTTTATTCCTTCCTTGACCGAGGTATTATTGAGAATTGTTGTTCAGTTTCCACATGAAACTTGGCTTTCTATTATTTGTGTTGTTATTTAAGATCAGCCTTAGTCCATGTTGATCTTACAGGATGCATGGGACAATTTCAATATTTTTGTATCTGTTGAGGCCTGTTTTGTGACCAATTATATGGTCAGTTTTGGAGAAGGTACCATGAGGTGCTGAGAAGAAGATATATCCTTTTGTTTTAGGATAAAATGTTCTGTAGATATCTGTTAAGTCCATTTGTTTCATAACTTCTGTTAGTTTCACTGTGTCCCTGTTTAGTTTCTGTTTCCATGATCTGTCCATTGATGAAAGTGGTGTGTTGAAGTCCCCCACTATTATTGTGTGAGGTGCAATGTGTGCTTTGAGCTAAAGTTTCTTTTATGAATGTGGCTGCCCTTATATTTGGAGCATAGATATTCAAAATTGAGAGTTCCTCTTGGAAGATTTTATCTTTGATGAGTATGAAGTGCCTCTGCTTGTCTTTTTTGATGACTTTGGGTTGGAAGTGGATTTTGTTAGACCTTTTTCCCTTACTGCTTTTAGTATTCTATCTTTATTTAGTGCATTTGTTGTTCTGATTATTATGTGTCGGGAGGAATTTCTTTTCTGGTCCAGTCTATTTGGAGTTCTGTAGGCTTCTTGTATGTTCATGGGCATCTCTTTCTTTAGATTTGGGAAGTTTTCTTCTATAATTTTGTTGAATATGTTTGCTGGTCCTTTGAATTGAAAATCTTCATTCTTATCCACTCCTATTATTTGTAGGTTTGGTCTTCTCATTGTATCCTGGATTTCCTGGATGTTTTGAGTTAGGATCTTTTTGCATTTTCCATTTTCTTTGATTGTTGTGCCTATGTTCTCTATGGAATCTTCTGCACCTGAGATTCTCTCTTCCATCTCTTGTATTCTGTTGCTGATGCTCGCATCTATGGTTCCAGATTTCTTTCCTAGGGTTTCTATCTCCAGTGTTGCCTCACTTTGGGTTTTCTTTATTGTGTTCTCTTCCCTTTTTAGGTCTAGTATGGTTTTGTTCATTTCCATCACCTGTTTGAATGTGTTTTCCTCTTTTTCTTTAAGAACTTGTAACTCTTTAGCAGTGTTCTCCTGTATTTTTTTAAGTGAGTTATAAAAGTCCTTCCTGATGTCCTCTACCATCATCATGAGATATAAGACCCCTTTAAATCCGGGTCTAGCTTTTCAGGTGTGTTGGGGTAGCCAGGACTGGCTGAGGTGGGAGTGCTCAGTTCTGATGATGGTGAGTGGTCTTAGTTTCTGTTAGTAAGATTCCTACATCTTCCTTTCACCATCTGGTAATCTCTGGATTCAGTTGTTATAGTTTTTTGTGGTTAGAGCTTGTTCCTTTCATGATTCTGTTAGCCTCTACCAGCTGACCTGGGAGACTAGCTCTCTCCTGAGTATCAGTGGTTAGAACACTCTCTGCAGGCAAGCTCTCCTCTTGCAGAGAAGGTGCACAGATATCTGTTGATCAGATTTGCCTTCTGGCAGAAGATGAAGGCCGGAAACAGGGCCTGTCCCAGAAGCTGTTAGCTTCTGTAGTCCACACTCTCACCTGTGCAGACTAGTCTTGGTGGGATCTGGGGGAAGAAGCCAGAGTGTTTCTGATTCCTTCCTGAGTCCCACGTTTCCACTTGCATTCATAAAAACACCTTTTCATAGAATATTGATTTTATCTCATATTCTATCTTCTTACTTTTATCTTGCTTACGTTTTCATGATTTAATTGATTCCAATAAACAAGAACTGTTTTATTTATTTATTTATTTATTTATTTATTTATTTATTTATTTATTTTTGATAGAACCTGAAGAGACAACCTCCAGTAGATAGACATTATCCTCTGTGGAAGCATGAGGATGCTTCTTTTTTTTTTAAAGTAGTTATTTCATTTACATTTCCAATGCTATCCCAAAAGTCCCCCACATGCTCCCCCACCGACTCCCCCACCCACCCACTCCCACTTCTTGGCCCTGGCATTCCCCTGTACTGAGGCATATAAAGTTTGCATGACCAATGGCCCTCTCTTTCCACTGACAGCCGACTAGGCCATCTTCTAATGCATATGCAGCTAGAGACATGAGCTCAGGGGGTACTGGTTAGTTCATATTGTTTTTCCACCTATAGGGTTGCAGATCCCCCAGCTCTTTCGGTACTTCCTCTAGCTCCTCCATTGGGGGCCCTGTTTTATTTCTATATTGAATCTGTACCATTATGTCACATTGTTAAAGTTCTCAGTACTCTGATAGAGTTGAGCACTGTATTTTTCCTAAGCATTTCTCTTCCTCAACTATGGTTATCAGTACTCCTGAGAGCCTATTC
Organism: Mus musculus; assembly: GCF_000001635.26. Classification (NCBI taxonomy): domain Eukaryota; kingdom Metazoa; phylum Chordata; class Mammalia; order Rodentia; family Muridae; genus Mus; species Mus musculus. The sequence goes on along the minus strand of NC_000067.6, from coordinate 95,345,604 downwards.
TGGACATCTTCATGCATTTCTAAATTTACATGCTTTTCCCTGAGTTACAGGAGACAAGATATTCTTATGACCCTTTTTGTATTTCATTTGGGGCACAAATACATATACACTTACCTTTTCATAGTGTTTAATATAGTGAGTTAAATATACACCATTAGGATCTACTCACAATTCCTGTACATTGAAAGTTTCCAGAGAGGGATCTTATAATTTCTCTTCTGCAATGTGAATAATCTCAGTGAATGAATTATTGCCCCAAAAGTAACTATCTTTATGTCACTATTTGATTTGATATGATTAGGATGCATATTTCAAATTTTTCTAGCAAAGTGCTGCTCATCTGATGAATACTTTACTAGTTTAATTGCTTTTTCAAGATGATAGTAATTAAATGAATATTCTGTGTGAAATAAATGGTTCAGTGGTTAAGATCCCTTGTTCTTCCAGAGGATCTGGATTTAATTCCCAGCACCCACATGGTGGCTTACAACTGTCTGTAATTACAGCTCTAGGAGATCCAATGCCCTCTCTTATGTCCACAAACACCTGGCACAGATGTGGTACACATGAATACATACAAGCAAAACACTTGTACACATAATAAATAAAAAGATAAATTAGATGGACAGACAGATGATAGATAGATAGATAGATAGATAGATAGATAGATAGATAGATAGATAGATGATAGATAAGATGCATTGATGAATAGATAGATAGATTATAGATAGATAGATAGATAGATAGATAGATAGATAAAGTCGATACATCACACACCTGACAGACAGACAGACAGACAGACAGATAAGGAGATGATAGATACATGGATGAATGGGCAGATAGATAAACCGACTGACAGACAGATGTTAGATAGATAGATGGATAGATAGATAGACAGACAGACATTTAAATGAACATTTAATACCTCTGAGGTCTTGACCTATAATGAATGACTTACTCAACAACCACTTCAAGATTCTAAATTTCCCTTCAGCAAATGTGCAAAAGAAAGGCTTTAAATTCCAAAAATTATATCCTAGATGTTTTGTCATATTCACTATTGCAACTGAGAATATTATGAAGGATTCAGTCCTTGAAACAACATATGTGGCAGCTTTTGTTCCTACCCTTTTGGCGTTCCTGATCCAGTTAATTCGCCCTGTTGGCTGCCTGTGTCAACTTGTATCAGGTTTCATTCACTGGTCCCATTTTACTTGCCAGAATTATACTGTGCCTATTTCTTTAGAAAGCCCCGTAACTACTTTCCTCAACCATCTATACTAATATAACAGCAAATAGGGCCTTTAAAATGCAAATAGATTGAATCACAGACTACATAAAAATTTTCTATAGGCCCTCATTCATATCAGTTACAATGAGACCAAGATTCTTGCCAGTTCTTAATTGTTCTGTACAAGCCCAGCCCATGATGCTATTCTAGCTTTGTACTGGTTTGTTTTTAGTAAGTAGTGTAGTGTAAGACACCATGACACCTCTGAGTTCAAAGTTTCTCTAGCAATTCAAATTGGCTCCCATCTGAGGAACACTGAGATAGCAATTCCCTGAGAAGGCTTCCCCACTGATTTTTCAAATATCTAACTCTTTCCCTACATATCTCATTTTATATACATGGTTTGCGAAGCATGTCTTGAATACAGTATAGAGCAGTTTATTTTGTTCCTACCAGAGATTTGCTAACACAAAAACTTGGTATTTCAAAACATTTGTTATAACTGGCAATCATCTCACTGAACTTGGATGTGTGCTTGTCTGTTCTGTTGCTGTCACACACATTCCATGTGGCTGCATTGCTTTTCAATCTTTTTGCCTTTATGGGCACAGCAGGGTTTCTACAAAATTGCTGTGGCACTGATGTCTAAGTGTTGAGACTAAGTGATGTTATTTATCATCCAAGGATACATATGAAGTGGTATTGTTTCACCAGAAAGTCTTTAGTAGTCTGGCAAATACACTCAACTGCTGCCGAATACCCTAAGGAACTTTTCTTCCAGAATTTAAATTTTTATGCAATCTTTTTAATATTCTAGTGCAGAATTACTTACATTTATGCAAAGCATGCCTCATTCTAGAAAGAATTACCAAGATTCTGAATAACTATTTATGATAATATAGAGAATATTTTAAGTTGAGAAGAACTGAACTTAGACTTTTTTTTACAAGTTAAAAAAATGATATAGAAGGTCATCACTTGATGAGATTTTACTTCAAAGAGACACTTTCCAAAAAAACTATTTTTCTTATCCTTTATTATCATCACATTCAAGAATATACCATAGTTATTATCATCCAAGTTCTTCCAAGTAATGTTAGTGGAGCTTTAACATATTAACAATGTTCCCATGGTGAGGGAAGGATAGATGTCTACAATGTCCCCTGTGTGGAATCTCTTATTTTGTAGTTGTCATGTGTTTTTCAGCACAAGTGGGAGAACAAGAAATCCATGTACAGAAGCCCCCACTTTTATCCTGGTTTAGCACCCATAGCGTGCACAAACCCATGTGCTTGTGTGTGTGTAAATTAAAGGGTTAAGTAATGTTAAAAATTGTAGCCCTTGGATATCTTTCCAATGCCAAGAGCAGTCTCATCGTAGACCAGAACAAAATGAAGCAGCCTCTAGGCAAGGAGATGTGAATTTCCAGCATACATCATTTCAAAGATCTGCATTCTGAGCAGCTTGCTGCAGTTTCTGGTTTTCTGTTTTCAATGACCTAGAAGTAAAATGAGAAGCTTGGAAGCAGGATTCCTTTGGAATATTTCTTCCTCTGGTTATTCTGGAGATTTTATGAGTTATTTGAGATTTACGTTAGCTCAAATGTATTGTTATTGTACTTAGTTGCCCCTTGATTGATTTAGTAAGTCCTATAAGAAGTTGTTATAAATAATGGATAACAAATTGCAGATCTGTCTTAATGGAGAATGCAGAGAGATGAAGTTGGACATTCAGATACTAGACAGTAGAAAGATAATTACTTTTGATGTACAATGGAAAACAGAATTAGCATTTTACCTGCTGTACCATGTGAAGCACATGGTATGCTGAGTGAATGCAGCATTGAAAAAGAACTGACAGAATGTTGGGTGGAGCCAGCTTGGCACTGTTGGGAAACTCTGGATGTGTGAAGGGGCCTACAGGCACAGATGGGGGAAATGCCACTTTAGTAAGAGAAGTACTTTCTGCCCACAACTTGACATCTGTTTTTCCAGATAATCCTATAATTCAGATCTCTAGAAGATTAAGAGATAAAAGCTCTGCCAGTATTCTAAATAGAAACCATTGTGAGGATAGCAAACTGCAGCCTTCACAGGAAAGGTAAACTGGGAAAAGGCCAGGCAAAATCAGATAGTATCAAGGAATAAATGAAGGTAAGGGTTTGGTTTCCTCCCCATGATATCTTCTAATGGACTCAGCCAATGGCCAATACTCTGAGGGAGGGAAAGTGGGCAGTGTAAATGCCAGTCAATAAAAAGTACACTCAGTGTGAAGATACCCAGACTGAACTGTAAAGCAGTAAGATGTCAGTGCTTCACCAAACATGTACCAAACAGACTGCGAGGTTTTCCATTACAACTACAGCAGTTGTAAAAATGTACAAGAATCTGCGGCATTAGGTCTGTAACCATCTCAAAGGATAAAGCAAGGAATACTGAAGCTAAAAAGGATGAAAGATTGCATGACTCAAGAGCTCACTCTGGAACTAGGGTAGGGATGCCTAGCAATGCTTAGCAGAATGTAAGATCTGTTGTATATGTATATGTATATGTATGTGTATGTGTATGTGTATGTGTATGTGTATGTGTATGTGTATGTGTATGTATATATGTATATGTATACACATATATAATAGATATATAGATACTAGACTGTAGACAGAGAATTACTTTTGATGTACAATAGGAAACCGAATTAAAATTAAAATATAGGCCTCAGGGAGTGGGAAGGCCTGGTAGGGGCAGGACACCCTCTTGGAAACAAGGGGTAGGAGGAATGGGATGAAGAACTGTGGGAGGGCGAACCGGGAGGGGGACTGGGCTGCAAAAAATAAAAGTAAAAAAATATTCCATATGCTTTATACAGGTATGCATGCATCCAGACCTTTAAATGATATATTTTTGTAAAACATATCTTCAAATATTCACAAAATTGAAAATTTTTATAGGATTAAGTTTAAAAATAACAAAAAAATTTCATTGTATTAATTTTTGGAAAAAATACAAGGTTTATATATATACATTCACACATATACGTACATACACACATATACACACATGTGTATATGCATATATATACATACACACATATATATGTATAAATATGTATTATATATGCTATATGCATTATATATATGAATTTTTATTGTACCCTTTTCTTGAATAGAAGTTTTTTTTTTTTTTTCTATTTCTTTTCTCAATTGAACTTGCCTTGGGGACATTATGATCTGTCTTTTGAGTTGTGAGTACAGGAAACTAGGAACGGGCACCCCTATTGGAAACATGACAGGCATATAACTTAAACTCTATCTAAATAGAATAGGACACTATTGTGCGGGGAGAACATGAGATTGTAAGGGTCCAAAAATTGCTGAAGGAAGACCTTAGACTAGGGTATTATGCAAAGCACAGGCCTTCTTAGAGGACATTAGGGGAGTTTTCTAGAAGGATTAGGTAATCTAAAATTTCATTGATGAGTGCTAGAGTGTCACAGGGGTTATAGAAACTTAAGAGTACTTTTTTAATTAGATATTTTCTTCATTTACATTTCAAATGCTATCCTGAAAGTTACCTATACCTACCCTCCCCATCCCCCCACTCCCCAGCCCACCCACTCCAGCTTCCTGGCCTTGGCATTCCCCTGTACTGGGGCATATGATCTTCACAATACCAAAGGCCTCTCCTCCCATTTATGGCCGACTAGGCCATCCTCTGCTACATATACAACTAGAGACACAGCTCTGGGGGGTACTGGTTAGTTCATATCGTTGTTCCTCCTATAGGGTTGCAGACTCCTTTAGCTCCTTGGATACTTTCTCTAGCTCCTTCTTTAGGGGTCCTGTGTTCCATCCAATAGATGACTGTGAGCATCCACTTCTGTATTTGCCAGGCATTGGCATAGACTCAGAAGAGAGAACTATGTCAGGGTCCTGTCAGCAAAATCTTTCTGGAATATGCAATAGTGTCTGGGTTTGGTGGTTGTATATGGGATGGATCCCCGGGTGGGGTAGCTCTAGATGGTCTTTCCTTCCATCTCAGCTCCAAACTTTGTCTCTGTAACTCCTTCCAAGGGTATTTTGTTCCCCATTCTAAGAAGGAGCAAAGTATCCACACTTTGGTTTTCCTTCAAGAGTACTTTTTAAAAAGTTGTTTAGATGGTGTTTTGCTGGAGCAAACACATGAAGGAATGTTTAGCTGAAGTGTACCCAGGTGAACTTCTAAGACAGACTCCTGAAGGGACATTTAGCTAAAGCAAACACAGGAGAAAGGATGTTCTGCTAAAACACACACATGAAAGGACACTTGAAGTATTGTTTTGCTAATGACACACTGGTATTGGTCTGCTTTACCCTATTTGAGCTGCATTTGTCAGGACTTCATAGAGAGAAACACACCAAAAAACTTGTGGTAGGGTGCTGTAGTTTCTTGCTGCCTCTCTGGCCTCAGGCTGATTGGCAGAGTGATGTCAGCTGAGACAGATGCACATGCTAAGTAGGGCAAGACCAGTACTGAAGTAAGACAAATGCTGATGCAAGACCTGTGGAGGACACATGATATTTGGAAGATATAAATAGAACTCACAGGACAGTAATAGAGGCTGAGGTAGACTTGCTAATAGAGCTAGTTGTGCAACACTTGTGGGTCTTGTCTCTTCACTGATCTTTGATTCCCTGAGATAGGAACAGCTGAGAACTTCCTCCTTCTCTCAAAATAAGAAATGTATCAGAGCAAAATACAGTCTTAGGTTGTTTTCAGTAATGTGCAACATTATAACCTTAAGGCAGGGTTCCAGTCAATAGTGCACTTAGAAAATCTTTTAATGACAACTCTGGGACAAAGACAAATAAACAAATAAAGCAAATTCCTATGCATATTGATTTCTGCTAGACAAAAAGCAGGACAGCATCAAGACTCTAAACCCCAAAACAGAGATCACCTCCAGAGAAAACAGAAACCATAGTGATATTGTCTAATGGTATACACTCCAAAGAGAATGAAGGAAGAGGCTCAAGTTTCTATCAACATAAATCAGACTCAGTTATTCAAACTCAAGCATAGGCCTTACAGCTCAGTGTCAGCAGCCTAGAGGATAGAAAAAGTGGCAAATATGCATTCACTAGGGTCCCAACTAGAACCCAGCCAAATAGGTGGCATGTGCTGAGGAATGAGTGTGACAGAAAGAGATAATAATTAAGTGCTGGTTCAACATTACCAGGAAAATAAGTATCAAATGTTTCATGACAAAGTACTAAGTATTAGAGGAGAGAGACAGAATAAGGCATCCAATTTAACAATTAAACATTGTACTAAGCCAAAATGTCACTTAGTGTTCCATAGAAAGACAGCATAGCTACCTCTAGTACCCCAGGCAAAATCATCCTTTTATAATTATTTAAATTTTTAATGAACTTCAAACCCATGTTTTTCCTTTGGACTATTGACTGTTGAAGAGGAAAGGTCATTTGTTTCTTTTGTTTATATTGGTTTTGTTAAAGAGAAACCATGTTTGGGGAATTGTGTTACATTCTGTAAATGCATCCAAACCTATCATCATCCCCTTAAATTCAAATGTATAAATCTTAGTGTTCAATCCAAGCCCTAAATGAGATATAACTTGGGGAATACTGGTTGAAAGATTGGTCTGTTTTGCAGATAAGGAAGTTATAAATTCTGGTGGACAGACAGTCTATGTTAGTGGTCTCCACAAATGGATACCACTGGATTCCTTCTGTGTGTGTGTTTTGTTTCTCCCATGATGAGCATGTGTAGGCTTAGATTTTTTTCAAAACCCACTACTTAGGTTTCTTAAAGACTTCAACCTCCCTTATAAACCACTGACCAGAGGTAGGGGAAGAAGGTCCATAGGCAAAAGCTGTTGTGGACTTGTTTCAGAAGTAGTTCCTTGAGATGATTCTACTCTTCCTTGTCAGATACCAGCAGTCCAATTCAACAGCAAACACCAAATAGTGATCAATAGCAGTGGCACAGTCCAGCAGAAACAAGCAAGGCTTCACCAAATTAACAGGAGTCAGCAGAAGCAGCCAGAATCATCCAGAGTCCCTACGGATCTGTAGCTTTAGTGGTAGAATTTTTTGTTGACTGATTTTTATAACCCAAATAACTAAGTGAATCTCCTCTTTATTTATTGTTGTTATTGTTGTTGTTTTGTTTGTTTTTGGGTTTTTTTCTGGAACAATCTGTAACCCACAGAATGGCAGAATTCTTTGTTTCTTTAAACATGTTCTCTAAAGCATGTTTGTCAAAATTAGCCAACAAAATGTCATCCATGCAACGGTAAATGAAAGACTGGGGAAATTGCTTACAAATTATTCTAATGATTGCAAGACAAAATACTGACATATAGTTAGATTATTTAATATTCCCTGTGAAAGTACCTTCCAATTGCATCTTTTTATTCGACCACTGTTGTTCAGATTATGTACTGAGAAAGTAAACTTTTCACTATCCTGCACATGGAAGGGTACTGTGAAAACAAAATCTTTCTAGTCAATTATAGACCATGATCTAGGGAACAGAGAAGATAAAGGAAGTCCAGGCAGTAAAGGAGCCATTGATTTAATTACTTTATTCATTGGTCTTAAATCAGCTATCATCCTCAATTTTCCTCTTTTTTTTTTTTTTTTTTTTTTTTTTTATACAACAGGAGGATTTTCCATGGGCTGGTAGACCCTTCTATATGTTGAGACTCCAGCTGCTCTTGTACCAGTTATTCAAGTATCTACAATTTTTCTTTTGTTATGGGCTACTGCTCTTGCCACATAGAGGTCTGTTTGATAACTACAAGACTGTTGGCATGTCAGCAGTGGCCCCTTTTATACACTTGAAAACTCAATCCCTGTGATGTCCTGTGTTTCAACAATGGGCACAGTTTATGACTGTTCTCAATCACCTGTTATCAATACCTTCCCCAGAAGCATCTACCGCATCATCTCCAGTTTCCTTATTTGCTCTCTCCCAGAAATGCAGGGATATTAATTTGAGTACCACATTGTTGTGAAAGATCCCTTACCCATACATTTTTGGGTATGTCAGCTACATACGGTCTCAATTTCCCTTTGCCCTTTGGGTCGCAGGTAACCCACTGGACATTTTGTCTTATTTGTGACAATTTAACAATCCTAATAAACATGTTTAAACCTTCTGTAGGGAGCAATCTGGATTCCAAGACTTTGGGAAAAATATACTAACTTCAGCTCCTGTATCCACCAAACTTTCTATTTCAACACCATTCATTTGTACCATTAATTTGTGTCTCTGATCATTAACCACTGTTTCCCAGAACACTTACTTTCCAGGATTCACCAAAGCCCCTGTTCTTTCTGCTGGACGTAAGGAAACAACTCCTGAGCAATTCTACTCCTTGCTTAAATATGCATCTCCTTTTTCACATATGCCATGATTCAAATTTCTTCCTTGCAATCTCAACCTACTATACCTAAATGCACAATAAATTATTGAGAAATTAAGCTACTTCTTCTCAAGATTGTCCCTACTGTCCCTACTGGTAAAGGACCATAAATACTGGTGGTAAACTTCTAACGTTCAACTTTTGGGGATAGTGTTAAGAGGTGTATCTGTGGCCAGACCAAACCTGCACTTCTGTAGCATGTATAAGATCAGAAATAGTTTTGATTTTCTTGTCAGCTTGGTACCACATGGATGACCAGTGGAAGATGGCTCATATTGTTGCAGGGCCTCGAGCTAACAGGCCCCTTGGTTTGTTTCCTAATGGCGAAGGATTACCTCGTATGTCTCTTGGAGCTACAATCCTTAGACCCATGCTTGCCCTTTCCAGAGTCACTACAATACCCTGGAAGCCTTTGTGTTTCATAGCAGCCAGAGCCTACTTGTTCTCTTCCACAAATACCCTATCTTCCACATCTGCTACTTTGAGCTCCAAATCTGGTAACCTTAAAATTTCTTTGGAAATGGCCAAATTCACCACAGTTAAAGCATCAGACATTTTTTTGTTTTGTTTTGTTTTGTTTTGTTTTGTTTTGTTTTGTTTTCCGAGACAGAGTTTCTCTGTATATCCCTGGCTAGCATCAGATATTTTGATTCCTGAGACTTCTAGCTATGGCTTGCCCTATCATATTGGCATGAGACTTCTGAAACCAAAACAAGTCGACTCTCTTTTTTCATTTATCTATCAGGGTTCCTCATGCTTGCAATAGTCTGATTGCTCTCTTACTTTCACTATTTGAATTTCAAATGCCAAAATCTCTATCAATGACTCTGGTTTCAGGGTCTGATATGGCTCTCCTGCAGCTCCTCAATCCTATCCCAAGGTATTAAAATTACAACATGATGTTCAATTATGACCTCATCTGAGTGATTTGTTCTCATAGGCTAGTATAACGACCCTTCACCAAGCAGTTGGTCTTTAGCAACACTTATCCCCCTTGCTATATTACGTTGTTCTAGTTCCATGGCTTCTTGCCTCCATTATGACAACCATTGTCATGAGAAGTTCTTTGGTGTATTTCTAGGAAGTGAAGACCAAGGAAGACCATCAAAGACCAGCAAAGTGTTGCATGGTGTAGCAATGCAAGAGCATCCTCTCACTGTTTGTGGGGTTCCATTTATGTTCTTTCTAAACATGTTCTCAAGTGTTTGCTTTTATCACATGCTCTCACAAGACAGTTTCCAGAAAAACATCACATGATTCAACTGAGTTGTTAAAAGAATACAGAAATTTCCATTTCAATCATGTAGATTGTAGTTTCTTTCCCTTGGTTCTAAATTAATCTTAGTGACAGGCTTAATGAATAGAATGTGTCAGAGCCAATATCACACACACCTGAAATGAAATCCTAAGATAGGTGGCTGTTTTTCACATTTACCTTAGGATGATTTTCAGAATCCAGTTGCTAAATTCATGTTAAGCACTATAATTGACCTCTTCACAAACTGTCAGCATATGAGTAAGCTGCTTTGGAGTCTCAGTCAAGGTAAAACTTAAGATGAGCACAACCCCAGCCACAGAATGATGGTGCCACATAACCTCAGTGGACAGCCAGCAGAGCTTCTCAATATAAGGAGAGAATGTGGCAACTAGAACGCTGTTTTAGTATGTGAAGTTTTGAGTTTTATTTGAAATATTACAGGTCTGAGTTATACTTAAATATACAACCATTTTTCTTTTTATCTTTTTCTCATTCTGAGAGGAGATTTTATTGTGGCCTTGTTGAATGAGAGTAGCCTCAAGGTTGGCTTTAGTCAGTAACAAATTAATTCATCATCATGAAGCAGAAGTCTATAAAAGAGCCAAGTTTAGCTTTTGAGGTAGATTTTTTAAACCAGCTTTACTACAGAGAAACTGTCAAACACAGTAGAAGTAGACATCATAAAGTTGATGTTAATAAATAACAACATCCTTGTAAACCAGTATGACTCGGGATCATTCCATTTTGTCACACATTTCAATGACCTCACTGATGCTAACAAGCAATGGAGTTTTCTCTAAGTTTTCTTCTAAATTTTAAAATATGTAAAAATCAGACCTGGGTGGGAATGGATTTGTTGCAAGATAATGCTAGTCTCTAGATAAAATCCTGACTTCGAAGTCTACAGATGAAAATTTTCAATCTCTTGATCTCTGACAAGACTCAGACTTATAACCATGCAATCTATATTAACTCTCTCTCATTATACTACAAATGTATTTGAAATTCATAGATTTCCAAAAATATCTAATCTCTAGCAAGATAGTCAACCTTCTTTGTCTGATTCTTCCTTGACCTCAAACTCAGAGATCCACTGAGACACTATAGTCAAGGAAACATATGTTTTGGACTCAGTATATAAATATAAAACACATGTTAATATATAATTATGCAGTATTTATTTTATAAACACATTCTATCTGTACCACTTAAATAATTTTAAATCATATTTATTCTTTTTCATACTTTAGCACAGACAATTATTACTACTTACAAACTCAAAAATAACAGTAGATTTGGCTCTTTCTCCATAAAAACGGGAAAAAGTTTAGTAGAATTGTATTTATTCATAGCAGTTAGCTGTGGCTTATAGTTCTTTACATTATGACACTGACAAAACGAAAGCAACAACAATGGATTAATAAAGAAAGCCAAGTTACAATAATATGGTAAAAGACAGGGACAAAAGCTCTGCAGAAAACAGTTTTAAAATAATTTTCAAACAGAAAATCCAGCATAGTACAGTTTGTCCCTAATAACACAGAGCACACTAATAAATACAGCAGTTCCAAATATACAAAGTTGTAACCAAATGATGCACTATGGATTGAGTATCAACAAATTAAAGGTTGACATAATGTATGTAACTTAAATTCCCCTCCCCTTGATAGAGTGGCTTCTTATTCCTTAGACATAGAAACTCTGTTCTTCAGTAGAAATATGGAAATCTTCTCATGAAAGGCACATACTCATCTGTAAAATGAATAAATAGAAACATGAATAACACTGGTTTATAAACACATTTAAAGATTCAGAAGTTTTGAAGAGAATAACATAAAACTAAGAAAAAATCTTTATTGTAAGCCACTCTGATCATATGATAATGTCACTATTAATTACTTTGGATATTATCCTTTAAACTGTAATTTTAATTATTCAAAATAATTTTATACATATTATGAGTAATAAAATCTCATTCATATTCACAATAAAAATTTTCACAGAACATTAACAAATTATTTCAGTGGGCATCAGGAAATACAGGTTTTTTTGGGTTTTTTTCTTTTAGAGTTTCTATAAATACAGTTCTCTATTTCTGCTTCTTGGCTTTTGAAATGAAGATCAAAACCCATAGTTCTGAAATCACATTCAATGAAAAAACAATCTTTCAGATATTTGTAGCATGGCAACAACAAAAAATCCTATACAAGACAAAGTTTTGGTGGGTGTGGATGAGAGGGATAAATTCACAACTAGTCTGCGCTACCCAGTCAGACCCTGGCACAATCAATGAGCAGCAATGGAGTTTTCAATAAACACATGCTGGGATGTCTCACTTTTTCCTTACTTATAAAAATACGAATCTTCATTTCTATTCACTCCTCATGGGCCACATAAAGTATCTGAAAATACTGCACCTCAGGTTCTTTAGTAAATCTAATAGTGAGCCATTTACAAGTCACTGGGGTCATCTACAACAAGAGTGCCATAGGCTCACTCATTTATTTAAAAGCCTGGAAAGGTCTGGGGGGCATTCTTGACTGACGAAATCAGTCTTTAGAGACTTGGTTTTATTTCTACATGACCTTACCTTGGCTCCAGCTAAGATACATTTCTCCATGTTCTACATTCAAAGCCTGAGAACAAGAGCACACTTATACAACACCATACCATGGCTGGAGCTTTCGACTCTCCTTGACACATCTCCCACAGGACCTTATCTGGCTGCCTTCTGCATTTTTAAAAATAACTGTAACTCAAACATCACTTCATCAATATGCCCTTCTCATCTGCTACCCTTAATTCAGTTGCCTTTCTCAGGAAAGCAGGATGGCATTAGCATTACATGAGGAAAAACAAAACCACGTTCTACTTCCTGAAGAAATGACACAGATGTTAGACTAGAGTCAAGGGCCACAGCACACTGTGAGGGTGCCAAGTGCTGAGAGCTGTGCCCATTCAGAGGAATAGACATCAAAGCTGGAAAGCCATTAGAACACACTGTGGCCACCGAAGACAGGACTGCCAGCATACCCTGTCCTCTGAAGAAGATCATATTTTGAGATGGCATACTGTCGTAGATAAACACAGGTCAATAACTTCTATGATGATAAAAGCCTGTCACAAAACAAGATGTTCAACTGCAACCACAAGCTGCCAAATTATTCCAGAGATGAAGCTTGCAAGAGATGGAAAGGAAAATACTTGCATGAAGTATCATTACACTGTCAGAGTTAAACTGGCAGCTTGTTCAGCTATTTTGGTCACCAGCCCAAAAGCAGTAAGGCCCTAGATGAAGTAAGTAATGGTTTAAGTCTCCACAAAACTTGCAACAATTTGAAACAAAGGACACAATATGGGTAGAATCTTTTATTAATCTCAGTGGTCAATGCTCTGATGATGCCCTGTGTGCTCAAAGCAGGCAAGTATTACACCAGCTAGCATGTGCCAATATGTGGAATAGGTGTAGAAAACAGTTGAAAAGCAAGTTTTGTTGTTGGTTAATCACCTCAAATACACTGAAAGATTTTAATTTTAATTTTTTCCAGACAGGTTCTCACTTTGAAGTCCCAGAGATCCTCCTGCCTTGGCCTCTCAAGTTTTAGGATTACAGCATCATCTACCATGCTTGGTTCTGGGTTTTTATTAACTCTTAGAAATACTGCCTTTTTTTTTTTTCAATTATAGTGTCACATAGCTAAAGATGCTTATGAATTCCTGATCCCCTTCCTTTATTTTCAGAGTCAAAAATACTGTTCAGTGTTGGGAAGCTGGGAAGACAGTGATCAATTAATAGATTAAAAGAATAAAATCACTTCTTTATTTTGTAAGACAGCTGTACTTGTAAATGTACACACTCAGCCTGGGCGTCCCTCACAAGACAGAGCTAATCTTGACCTGAAATGAAGACCTCTATTCTGAAATACCAGTTGGTCAGTTGGTTGCCCACCACATTCTACTGCTAAGTGTATGTCACAGCTCCGTCAGTCACCTATCTATATTGCCAGCCCTATAGGGTCCAGCTAATTACTGCAGCTCTTAAACACCTAAATGAAACTCTTTTTCTGATCCTGACACTGATATAAACAGCAAGAAAGTATTGGTATGATTAGGTGTCTTTATGTACAAAGTATAATGAACACATACAATATTAAATTAAACACAGCAGCGTGAAAGGAGTGAGGAAGCAAATGTAGGGATTTAAATGACAGAGTTAGCACAGATTACTAGCCTAGTCCTGGACAATGCTAGGACTCACTTTTAAGGCTGTTTCCTTAATTTTAGAGTTGTCTTCTAATCCCTATCATTATAATAATTATTTTGTTTTGGACAGAAGTTAAACTTCCCTCTACTAATAAACTGTTTCCATTTGTTCTTTGTGCTCTAAAGTTGTTTTACTCTTCCAATAGTGAAGTGGATTCTTGATATTTTCTCTGAAGATTTCCTTTTTTTTTTTTTTTTTTTTTTTTCAGAAAAGTGGCGGCTTGCTTTAGTAAAGACATGCTATCTATCTCATCTCCTGGGTTTTTCTGTTCAAAAGAAGTGAAAATGCCACCCACCATGTAAAACCTTGATATGTTCTTCCCAGGTTTACAGCTCCTAAACAAGAGAGTGGACGAGGAAGACAGAAACTCTCTACACACAGTACAAAAGCTAAGTTTATGCACCTGTAAGGAAGAAGATTCCCCTTCCTCCCTAGAAATGGTTACGTGCTTTAAAACAAACCAACATGCAAACAAAATATCAACAACAAAGAATCTGTGTGATAAAGGATAATTTTATAAGTATTAATGCAGGAGAGGTAAGATATGATTGAAAATTAATTACAATTGCTAGTGTAGAATGCTAAGGTTCTTCATGCAGCAGGAAACAAAGAAAACTGCAGGATTCCCAGCCCTGTGGGATTTGGATCCATATCTGGAAAACTAATAGGAGCGGAGACTCTTAGGTGAGGGAAGGGACAGAATGGGGATATTTATATTTTAGATGGAAATCAAATAAATACTAAACAAATGGAATGAGATTGTACCAGGATAAGGAGGCAGCCCCAATTTTCCTCCCTCGAACTGGAATTCTAAGAATTCCAGGGCGGGGGAGGTTATAGGGGACTTTTGGAGAGGAAACTAGAACAGGGGATAACATTTGAAATGTAAATGAAGAAAATATCTAATAATAATAAAAAAGAAAGAATTCCTTTAGAAGACCATTCTGATAGCACTCCTAGTAAAAAGGGCGGCATAGTGTCTACTTAGTCATCCCTGTGACAGTTTTAGTACCTCATGTTCCCAAGACAAAATGAATTGTTCCCGCCTAGTGAAATGTGCATCAATTACTGAGATATTTTCTACGCACTAATGTTTATTACTGCATATATGTATATTGCATATTATGTAATGAATATTATTTCTGCTAATAGAATGTAGATTCATTTTTAATTTTTATACAATATAGTAATTAAAGCGAGACACAGTAACTCATACCTACAATCTCATCATTCAAGAGGCTCAGGACCACCACAAGTTCAAGACCAGCTGTTCACATAGCAGTACGATGTATATATTTTGAATATAAATTATGTATATGTGCATATACATAATACTATATTTATAAAATGTATGTGTGTATATACACAATACACATATACTAGTCTATCCCATTGGATATGTAATTTGGATATTATATATAATTGGTATAGACTACATATATGCCTACACACACGCACACCATACACACACACACACACACACACACATATATATCCAAATACATAATGGTACATTGGAAGAATATTAGGGTTGTATAAAATTCTATTTATTAATAAATGTGCTCCCTTAAATTGTATTTGACATAATATTAAAATAACCCAGTGTTTCCTCTTCCTCATTATTACTTTGTTTTTTCTTGATGTTTTTCCACTTTAGCCTTTTCCACGTTTCTTATTGTTCCCTTTGTGTCTGAACCATTCTGCAGAACAAACTGTCCAGTAGATCCATTCATCTTTCAAAGATACAGATTAATGATGTACAAGAGCTGAGAAATGTAGCGTTTGCCTTCCTGTTTCAGTTGTTAAAATCCCTGCATTCAGTGGTGAGGACAGCTAGTAATGTACAGCAATAGAAGGAGCAGGCAGGCTTCACAGCAGTTGCTTCACGGCAACTGGTAGCAAGTGTTCTGTGCTGCCTGATTATGTTCATCATATACTGTGCCATAAAGGGGGAATTAAAGTCAGCCATCAAAGAAGGGACATAAAACTGCTGAAGTTTGGAATTTGTCATAGCATAGAAAGGATGAGATGCTGACTGGGATATTCTCATTTTTTTTCCTTAAAACTAATGAAAACTTGATACAAGTACTATAAAATGCTACCCAAGATTCTCAGTGGTGGTGTGCTTACCAAGTCAGTGAGGTGTGGGGGGTGGGGGGAACAAGAGCATAGTCCCTGTTATTAACATATGTGGAGAAACCCAAACTTCAAAATTATTTAATAAGCTACATTAGTAATATAATTTCTTAAGGATAGTGGGCTAATGAACGTAAATCTACCAAGCATGACTTTAGTTAGATAATTACATGAAGTGCTTTCTTTTAATACACCATTAAGAATTCTGTGAAAACATGCTAGGTGCACGGATAAGGCAGATACATGTGCATTGTCTGAAATTAAGTCATCTCTGCTATCATAGTAAATTTGCTGTGGCTTCATTTTTAATCTTTTTACTTCTTTTACAACTTCATTCAAATTTGATTCTTGTTTGCCTTCTTAATATGCCTTTATTCTTTTTAATTTTTATTTTATTTTTAAGGTTATATCATTTCCTTTTCACTGTCCTACCTCAAAATCTTCCCATATATCTCTGCTTGCTCTCTGTCAAATGTTTTGCTTTTCACTTATTGCTATAACGTCCATGTATGTGCATATGAATAACAATGCACTCCTAGAGGCATATGCACAGCCTGCTCAGTCTATGTACAGCAAACACACATACAACAGGGCTGATCATTTGCTGCTGGACAACCAATGGCTGGGTTCTTCTCTGAGGAAAACGATTTCTTCACTCTTAGCATTCCTTAGTTGGTTGTAGTTTTTTGTGTGGTGTTGAGTCCCTGTGGTCCTCTCTTCTCTAGTTCCGCATGCCTGTTAATGCTGATTTTGTTCAGCTCATCTTAAGCAGTTATGTTGGTGAGAATTTGTGGATGTAGCTTTTGACATTTCTAGAAAGCAGTCTGACAGTATATGTCTTAATCCTTTCACTCTTATATCCTTTACATTCAGAGTTGGAAACATAAACCTACATATGTGCCTATGTATGTATGCATGTATGTATGTATGTATGTATGAATGTCTATTACAAAGCACAATGTATTCCTAACAGTCTTGCCAAAGAAAAAACTCCACTCTCGAATGTTCCCACTCATGAATTCTACCAACCGAGAAATACAAATCTAGCATAAAAACACCAATGCAGAGCTGAGGAGAGAGCTCAGAGGTGCTTCTATAGCATACATCTGCTAGACTCTGGATTTAATCTACATCAACACAAACACACAAATGCAGAGAATAAAGGAAGAACACACAAACAATTCTACTGTATTTTGTTACTTGTGTCTCTAACTATCCATCTTTGTTTCTCATTTTAAAAATAAACATATGCCTTCAAAAGTAAACTACCATTGATTTTGGAAACCTTAATTAATAAAAATGTCTAATCCCAAGTTTACTATTTTTACATTTTTTTTTCTGTCTTGCTAGCCTTACGTCTATCTAACAGACCATTAACCACATGAAACTGGGCAATTTGACTACCTCTGTTCCCCCTACAAAGCCAGAGGTTGCTAGAATACCTGGGCACATAGTAACTATCAATCACTGATCCTAATATCAGAATGATCATTCCGTTTTCTCTGATCATTAGGATACTGTATAATCACCCGTAATTCCGTACAATAACACTGGCTCCATACTTGATGGCCCATAGTAACTCCTATAGCTTCACTTCAGTTTGACTGTGCTCCGCAATGACTGCTGTTAAATTTAATACCTACTGAGATATAAACTAAGACTCAAATCTCAATGGCTTCACGACCTTATTGTTAAACACTGAACCACTTTATTATTACTGTCTTTCTCCTCTGCCTACAAAATTTAATTCCTAAATTTGTGTGATATCCTTAAATATCCTCTGATATCTACAATAGTACAAATCCCTCTCATAATTGCAGGATCTTATTCTTATTCTAGCTGCCTACAAAATCTACGAAGTAGTTTTCAAAATGGGTTGTGGAGCCCAGTCCGATGGATCCATCTACAAAACACTCCTCCACCTCCGGTCAGCGAAAGCTGCAGAAGAGGCAGAATGATTATAAGAGCCTGAAGGGTTTGTATTAGCTACATTTACGGGAGTAAGACTGTAACTTGGCTTACAGTTTGGAGGGCACATTCCATCATGGTGGGGAAGAATGGCAGCAGGCAGGAGAGTGACAATGTGGCTAGTCACATTGGAACCCTAGTCAGTAAACAGGAGCAGGAGGACACTGGAGCTGGGTACTAACCTGGTAAACTGCACTGATGGTGTCCTATTTTCTTCAGCAAGGCTCTACTGGCTAATGGCTCTACTGGCTAATGGCTCTACTGGCTAATGGCTCTACTGGCTAATGGCTCTACTAGCTAATGGCTTTACAAGCTTGAGTAAACAATGCTACCAGCTGAAACTAAGTATTCAAACAGAAATAGAGAGGATGATTCCATTCAAATGACAACCTATTTAATAGAGATGAACTGATGCTCCAATTGAGTTGTTCTTTGGAGGTAATCATGAACTGTAAATTTCATTTGTCTTTCCTATGAATGTATAGAGCAGACGTCTCATACATATTTAGCATAATTGAATATAATTATGGTCATCGCAAATGATAAGGATAGTTTTAAAAATAAATCACCTCTAAAGCCTTTGTTTATTTAGCACTCTGACATGGCGCCCAAGGTCATCATGTATTTACTCAATATGTCTTTTGTGTTCATGCTACTGCATATTATTTTTCTTCGGATTCTAACATGAAGGTAAGAACAAATTATGCACATTAACTATTAAATGCAAGCTAACAAATTTAGCTGGCCCATAATTTAAAAAGAGATAGCCAATAAAACTAGTCCAGTACACCAAACAGTACAGACTCCTGCCATTCCTCTGTTAGCCCATCAGAGCCAGATGAAGACAACTTACATTCAGATCCACGATATGGAGAAATCAAGCTAGAACTGAGCCATAAGTTTTCTCCCTAATAGCTTTCTTGGGGCTGGAAGATATCATAAAGACTGCTGGCACTCCCAACTATCAACTCTTAAAGAGAAATCACAAATTTGACAATAAGAATTTTATTTACTAAATAATGGCTTTTGGGAGCAATGCTATTCAGCTATATAGGATATCTTCATTCTAACAACAGAAAAGTCTTGGGATCTAAAAACAAGGTAATAAAAGTTGAACTATTTAGTTCTACATCAATACAAAAAAAGTAACCCTGCACAAACCATAACAACTAAAACGACAACCTGCATGATATATCCACTGGCTTTCAGACAGGGTTTTAGGCCTCTACCAGGGGAATATATGTCTGGCATTATAAACAGAAAAACAAAACAAACAAAAACCACATAGCTAGGAGCTTGGGAGCATAGGGCCTAGTGGGGTATTCACTACTGTGGTTCAGATAAATAAACATGGAACCAAACTGCATTCTAAATCTCTCTGCAAGGAACAACAGTGAAGCAGAATCAGAACTGCTCAAGGTGTTAATAAGTGGTAGTTGAAAGCTTAGCCCTAAGCAGGGCATTTGAGCCACCCCAATGAGGCTCAGAAAACCTCTGAGATGAGTGAGTGGAAAGAATACAACAGCTGGAAGTTACACAGGAAAACTATGGAACATTGTCTTCAGGACATGGCACAGCCACTGCAAACGGCAGCTTGAGTCTTCTGCACTGGGCCTGTATACCACTGAACCTGTCCATAGCCAGTCATGAACTGGGGTCTGACTCCTCCCTGCTGAGCTATTGGCTACTAAACAACTCTGGTGAAGGAAGAGCTATGTGCAGCAGTTACTGATCTAACAGTGAGGCCACCATGATCCAGTGGATATGTGCATACCAGTGTTTCTCAAAAACAAACATAAGCATATATACTAAGGTAATGTATACTGCAAGAATGAAACATTTCAAACTTAAACACTACAAAGAAATCTGCAAAGAGAAAGCTCATTTTAGTGAATGTATACTGTGGTTTATGTCCATTCCAGCACAGCCTTGTGAATGAAATCCATTGCTTGAGCAGGACAAAGAACTTCATTAAACAGAACCAAATAAAATCTGCTGGAATAAAGCCTGTAAAATGATAGTGTACTTCAACTGTCTGAGCAAAGGTTTGCATCTTGACACACTGCAGCAACTTACCTTCTAGGATGATTGGCATCAAACAATGTGTTGTCATCATCCTCATCGTCTTGCTCTAAAGGTGTCAATTCCATGTTCTCTATGTTCGTATCCAAAACACCGTACCTCCTAGTCTTGCGGTTTCTTCTTCTCATCCTAGTAAACCAGCCAAATAAATAAATACCATTATTTTAATATAGCCTTATCTTTACTTTATATGTAACTGTAAATTAAAGAAATTAGTTTGTTTCTTTAATTAGAATTTAGGTATTTCTTACCAACCACACCTTCAGCACAAAACTGATTAAAATTCAGGCATATTAATACAATCAATTTAGCACAAAGGATTCCTGGAAACCCATTAAATAAACTCATCCCTATATATTCGCATGACTTCAACATCTCTCCTGTCTAGCATACTCTCCTGAACCTCTGTGAACTAAAATTGAGTGATATTTGCTATTATTACTTATGTGTGTATATATATGTGTGAATATGTGTAAGTGAATGAAATGTGTGTGGATGCCACACAAGCCAGAAGGATGAGGGTGCCACATTCCTGCAGCTGCAGCTACAGTTGGTTCTGAAACGCCTCCCGTGGGTTCTGGAAACAACTCAATGTCCTCTGAAGAACAACAGTAACCTTAATTGCTGCGCCATCTCTCCAGCCCCTAGAGATAATTTTGCAAGCCTTCCTTCAGGTACTAAATCTTTCTGAAGCACTCTAGTTTCAGCCTTTATCTCTTGTCCTTGATGCCTTCTTACTGACAGACACAACTAAGCACTGTTATTACCACCCAAAAGCTAGGTATAGGAAGCCCTAGGCATACACCGATTTAGATTAGTGGCTCATTACCTAGACTACACATCAGAATAATCTGAGAATTTTAAAATGATCATACTTGAGGCATAAGGCATAAAGAAACCAAATATTTCAGGAATAAACTCCGCATCACTAAGCTGGTGATTTCTGACTCAGTGATCCAAACTATGATGATACATTCAATACCTAAGAACAAAACACAATAGTATCAACACTATATACAGGACATCCAATGTGTGTTTTACAGGGACTTGTTGGATATTAGAAACAAAACAAAAAGTATTCCAACACGTGATCACAAATGAAATTCATTTTACTTAAAGTACAATTTATTCAGCTTGACAACCAGCTCCAATGGCAGAGTATTAAAAGCCTCCTCAAAAGTAACTGAGAACACTGAAAGACTAAGTGCCTGTACATTTATGCAAACATGCATACATTAAAATCAGTGTTTGTGTCATATTAACCAGTAGACACTACATTAGTTTTTTGAGTATAAAATATCTATTCTCAGGTATCAAAATTTGTAAGCTATTACTACATCTGGAGAAAAATATAATTTCCACAGGTCATTTCTTACAGACCTATCTTTATATCTACCTAGAGGTGATGAAGTAGCTAGTTTCAGAACAGTATTCAACATCCCATATTTAACCAATGTAAAGCATAATGCATGTTTTAACTAGAAAGAACAAGACAGTGTAAAGTATAAAGTAGCATTATATAATAAGAAATTACATACTTAAACTAGCAAATTACAATGCAAAATGTGTTGATGTATAAATAAACACACAGACATTTGCACACATTCTCACAAATTATATAAAACACAATCCTAAGTTTTTGCTTCTATTGGGGTTTTATAGGCCTATATGATTTTTGTCACATATCTGTCTTAATATTTTGTTTTGGTTAGAGCCCTTAAAAATTCTTCTGTCTAGGACTTTATAAGAACTTTACCAAGTTAAATTTAGACTTCTTAAAAGTACTTAACAGAAAAGCTATCAACATTACTTTGGAAAAAAAGAAAAAGTTAAGGGAAGTAAGCAGTCACTATTGTCCCTTTTCATTAATGACTGGTAATGAAGGTGCTACTTAGATATCTGTGATGACTCGCATGCTCTCACACAGTGAGCAAAGACTTAGGCAGCACAGGTTGTAGATACTGGCAGTTCTAATAGAGCTGCTTTCTCTTTGGCAATTCTTTCAGTGCGTTTTCTAAATCACATGACTTCCCAGTCCACAGTTTCAGTCAATGAGGAACCTGATACCACGTGAATGTATCTCTCGTAACAAACTCACTATTCCCAGCTCGTGTACAACAACTGAACAACATGCTAGGATCCTGGACTAACTCAGCTAACGCGTCACCTATAATCTAAGTCATCACAAGTTGAATGATGATTAATTTTCAGCAAACTGATAAATGCATCTATCTAACATTACATCCCATTCCTAGGTGTGAAACAAACATCAGGTGGCACTGACCTAGGAATTCCAGCTTATATATAATCTGGGCATATTCTCTCTATAGTTTACATTGTACATTTATTCAGTAATACATGCAAATACTATTTCCAAAAATCTCTTAAAAACAAGGACCTAAATAGGTCCTACATAGAGACAGAATAGTTTAGTACTAAATATTAATTAGTGCGAGATACATCTTGATTAAAATAAATTTACCAATTAATATATGTATTAACTCATATAAAAATTAAACAAAACTTAAAAGTCTTATATTAATAGAATAACTTAAAATGACATTTCTCTAAAAATGTCTTTCCTCATTCTAGTGGTACATTCAATGATGCTTACATGGTCATGACAGCTACTATTAACAGCCAGGAATCTTCACTGGCCTGCCCTAGAGACTCAGTGACAACAGGATATATCATCTCTAGTTGCCAAGATGTGACACATTTTCACTACACTTATCCATTGTCATTCTGAGCCATATATCCTCCCTATGCGCATGTGCTACATCCCTTATAAAAAGCCTCCTCTCCCTCCTCCCTCTCCCCCTCCACCCTTGCTCTCAGGTAGGGTCAGTATACTACCCTCCCCCAATAAACCTGTCACATGAGATCTGTTGTATGGTCTGACTTTGTGACATCCGTACCTTAGATCATAACAGTTATACCCCATAAAATATCAACAGCTATATAAACAGTGCTATATGTAGTGGTATTTCTCAAGGAAAATCAAAAACACAAAACTTTAAAATCATTGTGATGACCCAATGAGCTATTTAAAATGTTAAGCATAAAATAAACTATACATTTTAATAAAGAAAAATATTAAGGTAAAAACGCTATTTTTTTCTTTTACTACCCAGTTTACACTATTTTTCAATTGAAATCTAAATGAGGCTTTAAAACCACTCCTTACATTCTTTACTCTCATACATATAAATGTGTTAATAATTATATATATTCAGACACCAATATGCACATTTTTAATTAGCCATAATAAACACATATTGCAACTTGAAGGTATATTTTGTTGGTGACTAAAATATTAGGAATATTATCTAAAATAGGCAGAAAAGTATGGAATCCTGAACTGGCAGAAGAGACACTGAAAGAGTATTGTATAATGAGGTACATTTAATCACATCATAAGTCATTCAAATGGCTGTCTTAACATAGATGCAGATTCCTTAATGCTTCACTAAATATATTCAGTTCAGTCAGAACTATGTCTGTTTCAGTAATATGCATCAGCCATTTATAGAATCAAAAGTACTAAAGTAAGCTTTATAAAATTTTATGTGAAAACATTTGATGCCACATAAAATAAACACAACAGAATAAAACTCCATTTCACTTTACTACTCTATGGACATGAGAATACCAGACCTGGTTCACAAATTTGTTTCTTTTCATTTTCTTTTAATGGAATATGTGTCAGGACAATATTAAGTATGAACTAATATTAACAGCAGAAACTTTGTTTCATAATATATTCAAGCTAGAACGAGGACTACGTCAATCACTCACATGCACAGACACATTCACATGCGCACTCTTTATGAGCTAAGGCATAAAACAAAGCACAGTGGACCTCAGCTTATAAATATATAAGCATACATTTATATGCTTGCATTTTTACATAAATAAAACTTTTTATCATTTATCATAACAAAGAATTAATGGAGCAATTTGTAAACAAGAGTTCATCTGAAGCAATTTGTGTACTACTAATAAAGGAAGTAACATTAGTGACCTAGGATGCTAGCTCTCTACACTTTTCCTCCCAGAATCAAACCTGGATATGCGGCATAATCAAAACTCTAACTCGACATCTCTCTCTTCACCTCCTTCCATTTCTATAACCAAACACACCAGGTGTCACTTGAAATTCTTCTAGAAAAAGGTAACTAATAACGGGTCATAGTAGTATGTAGACTGAACAAAGGGTTAAGGGAAAGGCCCACATGCCACTGAAATATATTAACAGTGGTTAGGACATTCCCTTTGCAAATATTCATATTCCAATGTCTTAAAAGAGACCTCAGGAATCAAAGACCTGCTCTCCTTGGCAGACAAGTGGTTATCAACACAGGAGGAGTTGAGTGGTCCACGGCTGCCTATATCTCAACTCTCCAAAGGTGGAGTCAGGAGGAATAAGAGGTCCAGCCTGGCTCAGTTATACATTGAATTAAGAGGCCAGCCTGGGCTACATGCAACCATGTCTCAGAAGAACATAAACTAACCAACCAAAAGCAGAAAAAAAGAATTCATCAAGCAGGGAACTGATGAAAAAGCAAGATACTTCGAAATAAAGAGAAAAGGAACAAGGAGGAATGATGATGTCAAAGCAAAGTACACACTGTTCTATACACAGCTAACAGAAAGATGTGAAGAGGCATGCAAGGAGTCCTCTGTATGTATGCTCCATTAACTCAGTGTGCTACAACCAGAAGCCAGGCTATGAGTATAAAAGATAAGGAGATAGGCAGGGATCTACGGATTTGTGTTAAGATACTCCTCCCTGTCTTCTCAACTTCTGTGCTTCCCACAGTCCTTCAAATGTTCCCTCTCTATTGCTCTTTTCCCAGTACTGGCATTTAAACAGAACTGGACAGTTTAATCTTGAATGCACATCTCTTTATATAGTAATCCAAAACGTCTCTCTTCCATAGGAATCACAGCTTAGAGCACTGTAGAGAGGAGACCCTTGATCAGATCACGTGGGCCTGTTTTCTTCAACAGAAGAAACTGAATGAAGCCTGGTCTTCTGGAATGCAAAGTGGAAATGGTCAAAGAATCAGGCTACTGTTTCTTCTAGGAGTCAGCCTCCACCTGAATCCCCCATATCCTAAGCATAGCTTAGGCTTTGTCTAAGTGACTGGAACCCATCCTTAGGAAAGACGTCCCATGTACTTTGCATCCTCCTCCAATAAAATCTATCCTTAGGCTTTATTACAAATCCTTTCTAGGCCCTAGCCCCAAGCTCTATCAGCCAAACACCTCATTCTACAGTAAAGGTCGCAGGAGCTTTGCTACTGTGCTAGGGAGTTTCTATGCAGCTAGGCCTAAAGCTTTGTAACTGTCACACTTGGAAACCTCTCCAAAGTTTCAGTGTATTTAACTATATATGAAGAAACCAGAGGATCACTCTGGAAGTTGACTGAAAGGCTGGGTTGGCACAGGAATTTCATTTTTCGCCTTGTCTGTCTCATCTCCCTGACACCTCACTAGATAGTTATTTTTTATAGTAGCACACACTAACAGTAACAATGGTAGTAATTTTTAGTAACAACTAAAAAATGAAATGCTCAAAAGGACAGCATGATAGCACACAACCGTAATCCCAGTACTAGGGAGATGAAAAAAGGAAGATCAGGTGGTCAAGTCTAGCCTCTACTATATATGGAATTTGAGACCAGCCTGGGCTACATGAGGTAAAACATTGCCTTAAAAAAGAAAAAGAAACTCTCAAAAGTATTATGTCTAAATTATTGGAGAAAAAAGGTAGATTTTCAGATCACATTGAAAAGTAAGGAAAACAATAACCATTATCTCCCTGAAAATTCAGTAAATGGTTGTCGACTGGCAGGACCCGCACTACCCGTTATAGGTAGATCCTTAGATGCCTTTACTTGCCCTGATTCGCAAACCAACCAGAACTGTGAGGCCAGCCTGGACCTTGCACATCAAGGTGGGAATACACGGCACACAGGGCTGTGTGGGGACCTTCTATTCTCCTAGCCGGGTGCATTTCAGTGCAGCCTCCGTGCTGCTCAAATCCTCAACTTGTTCTGTTCTCTTCTGTTTCTTTCTTTTGACTGCTTGATATCTCAAAATTCTAGAAAATCCCATCACTTAGCCAATCTTCTCTTCCTTCCTTCCTTTTCTTCCTGTTTTGTAGGGAGGGAAGGGTGAGAGAGGCTACTTCTGCTGAAAAGCTCAATGAAATAACTATTTTTCTTAGTAGAGTCTTTAGAGTCTCAGGCTGCTCAGGCCTTCTTACTTGCTAACTATTTGGGTGGAAGCACTGTGCTTCTTCCTGGATGAAATGTAGTAAGTAAAATAGCCACTCTTCTCTGGTCTTCCTTAATCTCCAGTAATTTCCTTCCACACTGATGACTGACAGGCTACACTGTCTCATCACTGGTATCACCACTCCTGGTCATATTTTGACATCTTGAGAGAAGACCACACAGCATATTTCACACTGTATTATTATTTCACAATATACATAAACATTTGGGAAAGTTTCATCCCACAAAAATATATCTATATTTTGAGGCATCATACTTGTTAAATATATATTAATGCACTTCATCTCTCTTGATACAAAACCTGAGCACAAATGACACTTTCAAAGGATATCTAAACAATTAGATAGATTCTTTAAAAAATGTAGAACTTCTCATCTTACCTACTGCTAGTTCTTATTACAAGGCCTAGTACTGGCAGGCACTCAGCAGTACTTACTAAATTAATGGCAATGACTAATGGATATAAATAGCAATGCAGGCTTTCTATCTTTATCACTGTCTAAATTGAATTTCCCTCAATGACTTAATTTTATAATTGGGGGTGAAACTCATTCAGTAACTCATATTCTCAAGAAAGCAGGTAAGAAGCTGGGCATGGTAGCACACAGCTTTAATTCCACTACAGACAGAGGTAGGCACATCTCTGAATTTAACACTGCCTTGTTCTTTCATACCAAATACTAGGCCATCTAGGGTGGCATAGTGAAACTCCAAATAGATAGATAGATAGATAGATAGATAGATAGATAGATAGATGATAGATAGATAGATAGATAGATAGATGGCAGACAAATAGATAGAAATAAAGAAGAATCAGACAAACGACAATGTATAGCAGCAGTAGTTGCTTTAAAATACAGCTATTCGCTGACTATATCTAGCAAATGAAGAACATCTTTGAAGGAGAGGATGTTGGGTTAACATAGCATACAAAATTATTTTCAAAACAAAAACAATTATTTTCAGTTTAGCACAGTAATGAATATCAATAAATCCTAAAGTTGTCTTACTTTGTCAATTTGTAAAGTCTTAAAAAGTAAACATTCACCCAAACTCTTATTTTACACAGAAAAATTGCCAAGTTCACTTTTTTTTTATAAACCAGCTGGTCATTTTCATACACACTATCACCCTAAATAAAGTATATTTGTTAAAAGAGACCACAGTCACGGGATATGTTAGGTTCAGGCAGACCCGGATTTGGGCAGGTCCTATGTATGTGCTCCAGATAACCCCTTAACCTTGTTCAGACTCAACTGTTTTCAGAAGAATATCCCCTACTTTGAGGATTTTTGCAAGAATTATCATATTATGTGACATGGTATATTGACACACATCAATCAGCAATTAATACTGACCAGCTTATGCAGATGACAGATAAAAATCTCAAAAGTAGTGTTTTAGGTACAAAGTCAGATTCTTTGAAGGAAGCCTCGTACTAGCTTTAAAGGTTTCAGTCAGTATAAGGTTAAAACTATATTAATACTGTGCAGTTTCATATGCTAAATATTAATAGGACCCAGACATAATTTTCATAATTCTATTTTTAATTGCTGTACAATAAATGCACATACATATAGTCCCTATCATCCAAAGAAGCCAAGGTGGAAAGGTAAACGATCCGCCATCAATGAGGAAGAGAGTGAGTGGGGGTGGGGACGGCACTGTTTAATTATCTGTGAACTGTTTGATGAATGTCCCTGTGCTATTCCAGGCTGTGAGTGCCATGGGGGCAGTAATGCTGATTTATTTCAAAATGATACTGTGATTGCCCAGTGTGGGCAGCTGAATAAATATTGACTGGCTGAATAGCTGAATCGATGCTAAATTTGATGCCTACTGCCACCACTTCAAAGGATTCTTTCTCTCTATTCCATACAGTGCTGTGACCGGAGAAGTCAAGGGACTTCCCAAAGGAGGCAAAGTAGATGCATCACAATGAATAAACAGGACAACATGGCAGGAAAAAAAAATGTTTGCTTTAAGACGAGAACAGTTAATCCTAAGCTTATAATAGAAACTTTTTAATATAATCAACATATACCCTTGAAATTGTAATAACTGTCTATAGTTGTTTTCTGGCCTTACACAGTTTACTATAGGAAGAAAGTCCTACAAAGAAAGAAATTAAATAGTAATTGAGTATTTCTTTTTCTATCAGCAAGTAGCAATCACCCTTTATGTTTATCCTCACCACTTACCTATTCAGCACCATAAAGCATGAATGAAGGCCCATCCATTAAGCAACATTATGCGCTCTATACTCCGTGCACAGAGCTACAAAGTTTAACAATGGGCATACAGTATAGAACAGAACAGACAAGTACCATTTTCAGAGAGAAGCTGTATTCATCGTACGAAGTTTACTTTGTTCCTACAGCACTCTAGTGATGTATTCAAGTTCCTCTACAGAAAGAATGCTGTTGCTTGGAATAATCCTATACTACCAGAATAAGTTATTTCTATCCAAATATTTGTGATACCATGTTTGATTAAGACAAAGCATTTTTAAAGTCTCATAGAGTTTGATATAATAAAATTTTACAATGAAAATAATCAGTTTCAGCCCACATCATCGGTTACAGAAGTGACCTGGGAATGGACTCCCTTGGCACAAGTAAGCAGCCCTGGTTCTCTGTCACACATACTTTGGGAAAGGCGCCAAAATGAGCAACCACCATAATGAGGATAAAGAACACAATATGGAAGTAAAGAGAGCGAGTTCTGGATATACCAAGATTTAGTCAGCACCAATCACATTTTGGATGTTAGACAGCCAACTAAATGTAGAACTTGGACTGCGCCCACGTGTGAGATGCTGCCTGGAGTGTGCAGTTTTTATCAGCCACAGTTCTAAATCTGGTGCTTCTCATACAACAGGATACGGAATTATCCCAGAGAATCAGAAAAGGCTGAGTTCTTTCAAGTTGTAAGGAAATGAACACAGAAAAGCAACAGCAGCAACTGTTTATATAAAAGATTCCAAATAAGGAGGAATAAAAATAAAATACCAAAACCAAGAAGCATATGGAGAAAACGATCAGTATAACTGTGCTTTCTATGTACCAGGAATGATATGGTCCTTATAGGCACTACGTACAGTATTACATTAAAAACTGCATAGTAAAAATGATTTAAGTTTCTTTTAAGATTTCTAATCATCAAGAAGTCTCACTTTGGTGGTCATGAGCTTTTAATAACTTCTGAGCATTATCTAACTCCCCAGTGACAAAGTGGGTGTGGATTTTCTGAACTTTCTAAATCAACAGCCTCCAGCTCAGTGATACTGCTTATGTGAGGGGCTTTCAAATGCCTTGCATTCCTTTATATGCTTAGAACTGTGGATTCTAACCTAGCATCAATGAACTCTGAACAAATTGAACACTTGCTTTAAAAATGTAATCTTAAGTTAACTGTTCATAAAACCAAAACTAGTAAAAAGTGACTTTTTTTCCTTCAAAATCTATTTAACATTTGGCCTAAACCGAGTACAAAAAAATAAAAAAGGGGGGGGACCCTAGATTTTCAAATTTGTGCCTGCATCAAATCATTTGTAAAATTTGGTTAATGGATACAAAGAAAATCCACCCTCAAAAACATATCAACTTGGAAAAGGGTGCACTTTAATACCCTTTTCTGATTCTTTTTAAGAATATATACAACACTAAAATGTGACAAGACATATTTTCTTGATATCAGTTCCAATGTAGAATTTCAAGCCTTACCAGTAAATATTTTGTATTTCATACACTTGTAAGAGAATGTGTTATTTGGAAAACAGATGTAAAGTAGGAGCTAAGGAAGACTTGTAAAAAAAACAGATTCCATAAGATTGTTTGGGCGACACAGAAACACCGTACCATTTTAATCAACCACTTAAGACACGCCATGTTGGCTTTCCATTTACAAGTACTTATTTTTTAAAAATCCACATTTCGTTTTGAGGATTTAAGGACATTAAGTAACGGTAGTGTGTAGTTATGGGAAAGTGTGAAGTAATTTGGAAAACAGGAAATAAACAAACCAGTACAGATCTCACAAAATACCATCTGCTCTCATTTTAGGGAAAGGGAAACCACAGTTGTTCTCTTGGCTAGCTAGCCCCTTCTGCTTGGGGGTCTTCCTCTATGTGACACCTCTCCAGAGATGTGGCGCCCAATTAATTGAGGACAATTTAACTTTGGGATAGATTAAGGGCACCATCTAAGAAACATAATTGGCAAGTTTTGCAAAAGTGAAACATCCAATCAGGACTTTGTGCGCTACTTTTATGGTACCCTGCCTCAGAAATAGGAGTGCATTCTAACAGGCAAAACGTGTTAGTTACACCAACTGCAGAGTAGTGAGAGAAGTATTTCACCGCACTGTAATCAAAATTCCTGGGGATGGAAGAGCACTTCTACTTCAGGGTCTGTGAAGGCAGAGGCAAGCCTCAGAGAGCAAGATGCTGAGGTTAGGCTACTGATTTCTAAAGGAAAGGCAACAGCTTGTGTCACCAGCTAAGGCAGCACAGGCCATTAAGACAGCCAACCAGATGGTCTTAGATTCCAGTTCCTGACGCTGGGGCGGGGGCAGGGGTTAAGTCAAGCCCAGGTCACAGACATTGTCCCTGCTTCACGGAGC
The DNA here is from genome assembly GCF_000001635.26 of Mus musculus. NCBI lineage: Eukaryota > Metazoa > Chordata > Mammalia > Rodentia > Muridae > Mus > Mus musculus. The sequence goes on along the minus strand of NC_000067.6, from coordinate 95,314,309 downwards.
AGGTCACCTGTCAGCCAGGTCTAGGCTGCAAGGGGGTGCCCATCGAGGCTGTGCCTCACCTGACGGTCCTGACCACGAAGTACACCAGCACCGCGGCGCTCACCACCACCAACACGGTCAGGGCCCGCTGGGTCATGGGTTTGTCGCCAGGACTGGGACTCACGGCCAGGCTGCCACCCTGGGAACCTTCTCCGGCCTTCCCTTCGAGGCCGTCCGCCTCAGACCCCGCCCCGGGGATGCTGTCATTGCGGCTCTCCGCGCCTGGCAGCCCGGCAGCATCAGACTGAGCTTGGCCCCGAGGCTGGGCCGCGGTGGGGCCCGGAGGAAGCGGCGACAGCGTGTGCGGCCCGGGCTTGGGAGACTTGGACTCCTGCACCTCCCTGACCACCATCGACGGTACCGCCCCGGACCCGCTCAGAGCGGGCAGCAACAACAACACGAAGGCCGGAGCCAGGAAGTGGCAAGGCCCGGAGCAGCCGCGCGGGGTCGGCATGGTCTCCACGCCGGCCTCTCAGCACGCCGCAGCCGCCGGGCCGGCCTCCCGGTCCGCAGCGCCGACCATGGGCGCGCCGGAACCGCAGAGCCGACTCTCCGGAGGAGAGCGGGTGGCTGAGACTGCGCCGGGTGGCTTCGGCGGCGGCGGCGGCAGCAGCCTGCCGGGACAACCGGAAGTTCGTACATCCCCGCAGCCACTGCTGCTACGGACGCCTCCGGTTGCTAATATGTAGGGGCGGGCTGCGCTCAGTGACGTCAGAGGTTCGAGCCTATTGCGCACGCGTAGCTGTGGGACGCTCTGAGAGGTCCCAACTAGGTTTTCCATGTTTCAGGAGTGTTCCTAATAGTGAAAAGGCTTGGGCCAGAGTGGGTAACCTGAACAAGATGAACAGTTATGCCTACAGTTCTTTCCAAGTGGGGAAACGGGAGCAATAGGAAACTCGATTTAATTTCCTTGATGTCAAACTTCATAACTACATCTAATCAGTAAACACTTCCTCTCAGTTCCCTCAGGAGGATCACAAACTTTAAAGAGAGCTTTTTCTAGCTGTAAGGGTATCGACTATTCTTGGAATCCCTTTCTTTGGAAAATGTAAAGTTGTTTATTCAGGTTTTCCCCCTTTAAAGTGTAAATATTTGTAAAAACCTCTCTTGTCAATTTCCAGAGACCTACAGTCATCCTTTTGAAATAAAACCAACAAGAAAATTGTGCCCCTGTTAACTAGTTTTTGCTATGGGCTGCCTCAAGCTGCAAAACTATCCCTGAACTTATGGAAGAGAGAAAGTTTGTATATTACCTTAGCAAATACCTGGGGCTGTGATCTGCCTACTCTAGTTTACTTTACAGAACTTGAACTCCAAATTTAGTTCTCTTACATTTGAATAATGTTGCCTTTATCTAAGATTTCCATCAAGTAACACTGAGAAAAACCAGACACCTGCCTGGGGCATTGGAGCATGGGTTGTGTATAAATATGATTAGTTCTTTCTTGAGCTTTCTTTCAGTCTATTATAAACAGATTTTTTAAAAGGCTTTCTCAGACATCTGTCAAGAGTCAGCTGTTTAAGGGTCTGGAACTGCAATTTAGTCCATGTCCTGGAAACTATTAGGATTACCCTGAAGACACTGCAGTAGCTATAGAGGACCTCTAAAATCACAGCTGAAGACATGTTCTAGACAGCCTGTTCCAATCTTAAAATGCAGAACGTCACAAGACAGGTATCTGTGAATTCTACTTAATTTTGCAGGCATTTTCAAACAAGAGCTGAAGTATTTCCCTTGTGAGGGTTAACAAAACTTCATTTTATGCTAAGCATCCAACTTGGTACCCATTAGCCATTTGTCTCTGACTCCAGTCCCTTGAAGATAAGCTCCCAGTAACCTGGACTCAGTGACCACATACAGAAATGCACAGCCATGGCATTATGATATGACTAGCTGCTTTTTTAATTGTGTAATTTACTTATGCAGATACCCAAAGATTGTTTGGCCTTGCCCACGTAAGCTTGGCAGAAAAGACCAGTATTTGGTTATTTGCATAAATATTGAAGATCTTGTGGTTTTGTCTTTAAAAAGCCTTTCCCCATACCACTCCTCACAACATGCATGAGCTTGGGCTTTAAGACTATTGCCCTGCTAGCAGATAATCAATGCATCTTTTAATTATAATGTAATTGACTCTATAGTATTTTCCCGAGGGGTCAAAAAAGCCTCCATAACAACCTCTTGGCCAACAAGAGATCTCTGGTTGATACAAACATAGTTCTTCATTCTCAATAGGTGTTGTGCTATAATTTGTGCAGATACACTGTCATTTGCCCACAGGTCTGCTGTAGTCAGTATAGACATTCTTGTAACACCTGTTTTTTTGTTTTGTTTTGTTTTGTTTTGTTTGTTTTGTTTGTTTTGTTTTGTTTTGTTTTGTTTTAATAGATGGTTGAGGTCACTTTTTGAGCCACCAGGAGAGAGTCTTCTGTGTTGTCCCCAGTTTTTGCAATATTGGGCACAGTAGCTTCCTCTGTATTTACCTTTCCTTGTTGAATTTTTTTTCTTTGTCACTATTGGTGCTGGATGAACTATAAAACGATCAAAGGCAGAGTCAAAGTAAGCGTGGTGGTTTGAATAGGTTTGGACCCCATAGACTCATGTGTTTGAATGCTTGACCACAGGGATTAGCATTATTAGGAAGTGTAGCCTTATTGGAGTAGGTGTGGCCTTATTAGAGAAAGTATTATGTTACTGTGAGGGCAGGCTTTAAGGTATATTACCTTGTTTTACCAAAAATACACCATTATTATTCTTAATTTACAACTAAGAAAACTGAGATAGAAGATAATTTTGCTAAGACAGGTGTGTCTAGTAGTATTGCTAAATACAGACCCCTTGTGGTTCCAGCAAACAGATTATTTACTGCTTTATTATTATGTTTGCCCAATTCTAGCTTATTGTCTCAATCTGCTATTTCTAGGATAATAGGCAATAACCAGTCACCGTAAAATCATTGTGGCATAAACCAAGTAAACATTTCTCTTTCATACATGAGTGATTAAAGTCTTGTCAGCTATCTCAGCCTAAACCTGTCTGTACTTGGTTCTAGGCTGCCTGTTTAATTCATTTATACCTGGTAACTTCTTATATTCTTCCAGGATCAGAGTACTGAAGTTATCATATTCTTTTCAAGGGTAGTATCAAGTAGAAGGGTAGTAGAGAACAGACATAGAGAGGAACAATATGTTTGTTTGTTTGTTTTTGTCTAATGAGGAAAATAAATATTAACCTAAAAAATAAATCTCAACTGATGCTGTTGATTGTTCTTGTTCAGTGATAACTGTTACAGTTGATATGAATGTACCTAGTTTTTGAAGAACCTCTAGAGTTCAGCATTAAAAAGGACATGCTTGGGTCTCCAACACAGCTATGTCAGTAGAGAAAAAATAAACTTGGTATTAACAGGCATTCCATTGCCAGTTAAATCATCCATAGGAAAAAAATTACTAATTATTCTCCAATGTCAAAATCTCCATGCTTGTCCATTAGTGGTTAGGTTTAACTTTACTGATCATGTATTACTACTGTACCTGATGGAAATGTCACATATTCATACTGTCTTTTTTTAAAACATTTTAAATTTTTAATATTTTAACAATGGTGTGTGTGTGTGTGTGTGTGTGTGTGTGTGTTTGCTATATGAGAGAAGGGGGGCATTAATTATCTCTGTGTCTGACACTTTGACCAAAGTCCAGGCAGATGCTGCTGTTCTGGACTGGTGCCTGGGGCCATGCTGATGTCAGAGTTGTGCAGAGCTGCCCCCAACTCTTGCCTGAACCTCACTGGAGAGTTAGCCTCATAGGAAAGATGGCCTTCCTCACCAGCTGCAGTACTAGAGCTGGCCCTGGTTGCAGGCAAGGGAGTTTGCATTTAAGCCAGCCCTGAGGGTCTGAGTGATGGAGAGCTGGCCCAGTCCCTCATCTGCTGCAGCACTTGAGAGAACAGGCCTTGGCATCACAATAGAGCTGCCTCTGATGACAGGTTCAGGTGGGCCAGCTCCAAGGGCATGAGATCTGGGGAAGCTGCCTTGTCTCGTGCTGGCTACGGCACTGGATGAGCTATCCTGGGCAGTGCTAGAGAACTGTCTCTGGTGTTATGTGCTGGTGAAGTAAACAACCCAGGTACCAAGCAGGCTCAGATCTAGAGCTTTGAGTTGGCCCACCTCAACATCTATCAGATCTATAAAAGGTTGGAGTATATGAAGGTGTAGGTCCTACAGATACAATGTGGCAGGACCTGCATGATACAGGAAAACAACAAGATCCCCATGAGGGTCCAGTATTGGTAGTGTAGCAGAAACCAGAGACTTTGAAACAGAACAAGGAGTCTTTGCAATGAACATTTGCTAGTAAAGAAGTCCACAAAAGTTATACTGTAGATAGATTGTGATATAGCTACCTCTCTGAGATTTTTCTTGTGGGGGATGAGGTGAGGTGGTGCATGCTGCAAAGGAAGAGGGTGGGTACAAAAAGGTAAGATTGGGGTGTATGATGTAAAATTCACAAAAAATCAATAAAAAGTTAAATTAAAAGAATACTTCAGTGTTACTTGGCCTAATAGATTTTTACCAACTTTGGGCTTTGTAAAACAGAATTTAGGTACATATATCACTACTCACTATGGATTTACAGGTGACATTTTTGTGCCTAACAGAATGTCTTATACATGCTCAGCATTCATGAAGTATTTACTGAGTTTAATGGAAATAAAGTTAATTTATGACAAGAGAGAGAGAGAGAGAGAGAGAGAGAGAGAGCTGTAAATGTAAGCTTCAGAAAAGCCAGAGATTAACGTGCTAGAAAAATGGAAAAAGAAGAAAGGATCTTTATCTCCTCACATCAGAGTTGTATATTGTGGGAACTAAAAAGAGGGCCCAGGGAAGAGAGAAAGGACCCACGCCCCACCAGAGTTCCACCCACTCTCTGGTTAGGCAAACGTAGGAGAGCTGTCAGATGCTTTCCACTCAGCTCCGGGTGGGGATCCAAGCCTCTGACCCACTCTTTGCAGGGTGGACAAGGGGCAGCCCAACCTGGGAGCCACGGGGCTACTCTCTATAGCCCAGGGGTTATGGGAGAGAGGAAAGAAGGAAGAGAGGTTCCCACACCGGCAAGAGAGTGCAGCGGATCTTGATGAGCAGAAACTGTCTATGGTTTTAGAGCTTTATTATAGAGATGCAGGGGGAAAGAGAGAGGTAGAAGAGAGAGAGGTGGGGGAAGGCTAGAGAGAAAGAGAGAGTAAGAGGGAGAGAGGGAGAGGAGAGGAGAGAGGAGAGGAGAAGACAAAGAGAGGAGAAAGGAGTGAGAGAAGTGAGAGGTAAGTGAACAAAGGAATGAGAGAGGAATGAGAGAGGAGAGAAGACAAAGAGAGAGGAGTGAGAGGTGAGAGTGAGAAGTAAGAGAGAGGTGAGTAGGGGCCTAACAGCCCCCCCCCCCCCTTTTTGGTCTTTACTGTTGCTAGGTAACTGGGGAGGAGTTTAGCCTGAAGGTCAGAAGCTTGGGACATTACCTATCTGACTTCTAGCCTTGCTTCTCTTGTGGGAGCTGTGAGGGGCGGTAACTTAGGCAGGAGCCAAGGTTCCAGGAGCAGGAGGGAATGCCTATTGTGTCATGTAGGTGAATTATCACCCTTGTGGGGTTCAGACCTCAGCTCAACTGGAGACCGGCCTGTCTGTGCATAGCCCAATGACCCACAGTGTATGACACTGAAAACCAGTAAAACCTGCAAGCACAAATGAATCAGCATAAATGAGACAGCATGTTCTCTCAGAACAGGCAGCCAAAGAGACTTCAGCAGCATGGAGGAAATGAGAAGAGAACCCAAACCGTACAGTGTTGAAATCTATATCCCAATCGCGTCAGACTATTATTGAAAATGGGGATAAAAATAAAGATATTTCTAACAGAATTTAGTATGAGAAACTTCCATTTCAGGGGGATAATGTGGCAACAAAGAATAAATACCGTTTTTTCAGACTGAGTGCAAAGATGGAAACTTTAAGTTAACTGAAGGTAAAGGCAGCAACTGAAAATGGAGACAGTGTGTGGATAGAAAGACCTGCTTTGAAATCTCTTCCAATTAAAAGAACTAAAACATTATACAAAATAATATTGCCCAGCTACATTTATTATACATCAAAGTACACTATGGTCACAGCACACACAGTTGGCTTCAGCCTATCTGTGAAATAAATGAAAAAGTAAATGTGAAATGAAAAACGTTCGCTGAGGAACATGGAATTTGCCTGTGCAATTACTGATCTCCTTGTAAGGTCTTTATGTCATCACATGCAAAGCCTTAAGTGGTGCATAAGAAACACGAAATCCCAAACACTGAAGTAGAATGATATTCATGCCATACAGTGTTATAGTAATAAAGGATACTGTATGTCCAGAAGGCAGTCAAAATAAATGAAACCAGGAATGTCCAAGAAAGGACAATCTGTATAACTACAAATAGCAACATCTTTGTGAAACATTACTAACAGTAGATCAGAAAAATGGAATCTTACCAAAACACATGTACAAAAATATTAAAGAAAAAATATTATGTAAAATATAAGGTACTTCTGCTCTTGTGAGAATTTCTAAAATCCAAATACTCTATATGCCAAACATTATAGATATAATCTTACTATATATATAGCAATGTGGTTTATATAGCATTTATATGTTATATATATATTTATGTGTATATGTGTGTATTTATATGTATGTATATATATATGTGTGTGTGTATAATATATACTTACTTATTATACACACATATATATACACATTATATACTATGTACAAATATCTTGTCTAAAATATATCTAGGTTTAACATACCAAAACACCTCACTTTATTTGCGACACCATATTAAATATACTCCTTAATTTTTGTTTCATTTTTATTGGGTTTTGCTTTGTTGAGGCCAAATCACATGTTGAAGTCTGTCAAGGAACTGAACTTAGTACATCTCAAAAGGAATTCATCCTTCTGCTTCTCTCTCTGGGTACTGGGTTAGTAATCATGAAATCATGAACTATCACACACATCTTTCATAATATCATTTTCTTCAAATGCCTTTCAATACTTGTGCTACCTAATAATTCCTAAAGTAATTGCATAATGTAGTTCTCATTAAGGGTATTGCTAAGTCTGCCTCTCTTTTTTTTATAGGATATTTTATTTATTTTCAATCCAAATGTTATCCCCTTTCCCTGTTTTCCCTCTGTAAACCCCCTATCCCATTCCCCTTACACTGCTTCTATAAGGGTACTATCCCACCCACCAGCCACTCCCACCTCGAGCATTCCTCCACACTGGGGTATCAAGTCTTCACAAGACCAAGGGCATCTCCTCCCACTGATGCCAGATAAGGCTCCTTCAGCTCCTACAGTCCTTCCCTAACTCCTCCATTGGAGTTCCTGGGCTCAGTCAATGTTTGGCTGCAAACATTCATATCTGTTTTGGTCAGTATCTGGTCTGCCTCTCTTACAAACTAAAATATCTAAAGTCTCCATTGGTTTAAACTCAAGTACCTAGAACAGGGATAGCTATTAAATAGCAAATAGGTTTATTTATTTACTGATTGATTGATTGATTGATTGATTGATTGATTCATTCATTCATTCATATTTTGATGCATTCTATAATATATTCTGGCCTGGAACTCATTGTGTAAGTCTAACATGTTTTAACTTTACAACTTTCCTGTCTCAGCCTCCCAATAGCTGAGGTTAGAAGAATGAGCCACTACTCCCAATTCAAAGAACAAATTGTCCTCAGTAGCTTACCACCAACCTACAGATGGTAACTGTAGAAGTCTATAGAAGACCATTGCTAAAACATGAGCAGGAACACAGATATTGTTCTGTGAGTAGACAGGCTTAGAGTAATATAGCTCCCATTATTGATCCTATTACTCCAGGAGGTCAAGTCTTTTAAGGGAAGATAGTGATAATGAATATGCAATTCGGTGGAGAGGTTTAATGTACTGAAATTAAGGAACAGTAGGCTGGCAATGAATCTAAATGCGATCACTATTAGCTTTGGGAAGAAAGACACTGAGACTTTACTACACAAGTGTGCTGTGACTAACTGAAGGTCTTTACTGCACATCCATCTTCCTTAGCATCTGTACCATTTGCAGTATTTAAAGAAGAAACAAGCATCCGGCTCTAGTGTCACAAGCTTGTAATTCTGGCCACTAGACTGAGGCAAGATGGCCAAAAACGTTCCAAGAAATTTGTAAACTACAGAAGATTTCAGTGAGAGGGGAAGGAGAGAGAGACAGAGAGAGAGAGAGAGAGAGAGAGAGAGAGAGAGAGAGAGAGAGAGATTAATTCACTCATTGATAACTGAATCCTAGGCCATGGGTCATATAATCTGTTAACAGACATGTCTGCAGCTACATTCTGTAGGACATAACAGTAAGTTAGGGTTTAGACTTTCATGTTTACAGGGTAAAGATATGCTATAAAATTTATGCTTTAGAGAAACTCACCAAGGCAATTGGATGTGATAATATTTGAAAACAGATTTTACTATTCCATAATAGATATTGAACACATATATTCTGCTTTACAAAGTTTGAGAAAGAAATTCATACTAAAATGAACCAACTTTGCAGATTAGATTTAAACAAACAAACAAAAAACAAACAAACAAACAAAACCAACTGGCCACACTTAATGCATAGGTAGTCATTTAGCATATTGTCACCTGCTGAGCTAAATGTCTACTGGTTTTCTTTCATTTTCTGTGCCTGCACAAATTGCGTGAGCACCAAGGATCCCCAGGAAGTCCGAGAAAGTCTACATTAAGAGTCTGTCTGGATTTTTCTCATAACAAACTTAACAAAAATTTGGACCATCAAGTTGGATGTCTCCAAAAATGTTTGGATAAAGAAAGAAAGGAAAGGATAAAATCTAATGTGAAGGAAAGGAGAAAGATACAAGTTGAAATGAGAACCTACTAGAGATACTTAGTGATTAGTGTGCATGCTTGGTTTAGCTTTCCTTCACCATATATAGATATAGATGTATAATAAATTGTACATAAATATAGCACATTAAGAAAGCTATACTACTGAGCTCCAATCCCATATTTTGAATTAAAATAAGCATGTTTCATTTTGATGTAATTATTTTTAAAGAAAAATAGTAGTCTAATTATGTGTTAATTTACATATGAAAAGGTAGAAAAACCACTAATTTTATAATTAAAACCTTTATGTAACAAAATACATAATTTTTAGAATATAACAGTCTAAGTATTTTTATTAAATATAAACTTCAGATGCCTGTTACAGTTCCTCATAACATATCTCTTAGCATATAAAAATGAATCTTAGCAGAATATAAGAATTTAGTTGTAAAATAAATATCTAGAAGCCTAATTGTCACATAATGATTATAATTAATAGTAAATATGTTGCTTGTCTCAAATAGGAGAAATTGAGAATTAACAATGTACACATGCATAAAAATAGTATCAAAGTATATCAATTAGCTTAATGGTGGTAATCTCCAACAAAGTTGTATCCATAAAAAAAATCACATGACATCACATTGTCCTTACTAAATTCATAAATGTTACATGTAAATTCTGTTCCAGTGAAGGGAGAAAAATAAAGTGACTGGTTAAAAGTGGGGAGCACTTCTCAAACAAACATGTCAATCTACATTAAACATTACTTAATATTTTCAAAAAACACAGCAGTGTTACATGAGTGAAATTTTCATGTTTCTAAATGCCGGTGCTCTAAAGATTTATAAATTGAACGAAAAATTGCTTTGAGTGAGGAGGTTTATAGATGAAGACGCTGCTTTTGAAACAATTTTGAGGAAGCTGAGTGCAACTTGAATTTAATTTATAATGTCAGGGTACTTGAACTGAGAAAGCTATGAAGTTTATTTTGCAAAGCTAAATGGAATGAAAGTCGCTTTCATAGCTGCGGTAAAGTGGCATTTCCAGGCATACGATATTATTGAAGTTTCTTTGAGGAAATATCTCATTCTGTAAGAGAACTTTACAGACTGCCATCTTCAGACAACGGTATTGAATGTTTGCAAACCATGGCTTCTTGGATTATTCAAACTATAGCAAAAGAATTGGGGTGACCTGAGAGCTGGCACGCTTGTCTTTCAAGTGTGAGTCCCAAGGGACCATGTCAAGAAAGCATAAATAAGTGAACACATAAAGAGACAAATTACAGCAAAGTATTAGAACTCCATTTCAGGCATTTCAGAGTATCTTTCTTATTGTTGTTGTTTAAAGTAAATATGTTAGAAGTAAAATGAATAACTTGGAAGGATTTAAAATTCAGATTTTAGATCACACGTAAAATCCAATGCACCATAAAACCATTGCTCATGATATAAGATACAAAACAACATTTAAAATAAAAAAATCTAATATTTTAAAAATGTGTTTATAATTAAAGAAAATTACATCAATCACATTTGGTGTACTTTAAGTCAATTTAGGAAGCTGTTGGTTACCACTGAAATATGTGAAACATTGATTGTAACTTAGTGGATATTTTGACGTGGTTCTTAGCTGTTACAGATCAGTAAGACTGCTTAATTCTTTCTATCCCTTGGCATTTTGCAAAATGACTGACAAATGCCCATGAGGTTGTGAAGAAAGGGAAACTCATTCACTGTTAATGGAAATGCAAATAAGTGCATCTGTTTTACTAATTAGTGTGTAGTATCACTCAACAAAACAAAACAAAACAAAAACAACAAAACAAACAGAAACCAAAAAGTAACTAAAAATAAATTTACCTACTATTTATCCAACTATATCACTCCCTGGTATGCGCCCAAAGGACTCTACATGTTTTGTGAATCTTGCTCAGCAATATTCAGTCTTACCTATTCACACTAGCCAGGAAATGGAAACAACCCAAAAATCCTCCAATAAATAAAAAGATAACTGAGATGTGTTACGTCCAAACAGTGAATTCCATTCAGCTCTAAAGGAACATGAGACCATGAGATTTTCAGTAAACAGATGGACATGAGAATGTGATAGTGAATGCCATAAACCCAGAGACAGATAGGCAAATGCCACACTTTTGTCTTAACCATGAGTCCTAGTTCCAAACCTCTGATGAGTGCATAAAACATGGAGTAACCACAGAAACCAGGAAAGTATAAAGGAACCACGGGGGGTGGTGAGGTTTAGGAGAGGAATAATAGAATACAGATAATGTGACATCAAAAATGAAGGAACGTGGATGGCATTCCTATTGGGAAGAAGGAAGGGAAGTCAATACAAAAGGAAAAGGAGGAATTAGGGGCAAATAACATCAAGGTTGTTTCAAGAAATCATGTTATTTATATTTACCTAAAATTATACATAATACCTTGTAAGTGAACACACACATATACATCTACACCTACACCTACACCTACACCTACACCTACACCTACACCTACACCTACACCTACACCTATATGTTAAAGCAAAGCTACTTGGGCTGGCCTGACAATGCTTTCCACTAGAGCTGTAGACTAACAAAAATTCCAGTAACAGGTATGAAAACCCTACTTTCGAATGGTGATCAGTCTAGTCTCTGTGACTCAAAAAAAAAAAAAAAAATACAGTTTAGATATCAGCTTTGCTTGGGTCTTGGGGGTTGAAGATGGGTCCCTACTACTATTGACTTTGCGTTCTTAGGATGTAGAGAACTCAGATCAGATGTGGCATCAGTGATTTGAGTAGTGGAATCCATTCAGAAGATGCACAGGACATTGTCTAACTTAGTTGACTGTCATACATAGGTGAGATGAATTGTTAAGCATTGTAATTGCTTTCTTACTGGTAGCTGCTTAAATTAACCACTTCATGTTTGTCCATCATCATTACAGAGCCAATAAAAGGCTGCACAGGTCTCGCTTGTGAGGCTATGCCAGTGCCTGGCAAATACAGACGTGGATGCTCACAGTCATCTATTGGATGGAACACAGGGTACCAATAAAGGAGCTAGAGAAAGCACCCAAGGAGCTGAAGGGGTCTGCAGCCCTATAGGAGGAACAACAATATGAACTAACCAGTACCCCCCAGAGCTGTGTCTCTAGCTGCATATGTAGCAGAGGATGGCCTAGTGGGCCATCGATGGGAGGAAAAGCCCTTGGTCTTGCGAAGATCATATGTCCCAATACAGGAGAACGCCAGGGCCAGGAAGCAGGAGTGGGTGGGTTGGGGAGCAGGGTTGGGGGAGGGTATAGGGGGCTTTGGGGATAGCATTTGAAATGTAAAGGAAGAAAATATCTAATTAAAAAAGAGATAAAAATTCAAAAAATAATGAGGCTTCTTGTTTTGTTTCTGCAGAGAATGGTCAGCACCCTCTATCAGCACAGGAGGAAGGTTTATAAACTCCATGATCTATTCCAAGAAAATGGAAGTTGTATCTGTAACAAAGAAGTACAAAACAGGAGACCTGGAGACTGGCGTGGTGGCAAACTACTTCTGCAGTTTTGTTTTGTAGAAACTTACTCCTACCATAGTTAGACAACTCTTCTCTATCTCCATAGTACAAAGATATTATTTCTAGTTTTGTACTTTTTGAATGGAGATTTAAATGATAGAGTGCTAGTCATTTCTTATTCTTTCTAACCCAAGGCAGAGCTTGTCTCCAACTTACTTGCCCCACTGAAATTAATTTCTACATATTCAAGTGCTCAGAATAATATTCAGTGTAACATATGGTATTTAGTTTTAGTCTCAGTCTGTTAAGTACAAAGAAAGAGCATTTGTTGTTTGGTAATATGATGGTTTTTGTGTGTTTATAAAATATTTTTCATTCCTTTTATATGTTATGGTTCTGCTTATTCCCTTAGTTTTATTTCCTTATTATAAAGTATGAAGAGAATAGTTAGATTTGATTTTATTAAATAAATTTATTTATTTTAATTATATTTTATTGATAAATAGTATCTGTCATAATTCGTTTTTCCTACCATGTATATTGAATTTTATTGGATTTTTAGCTTTCAATAATTTTTATTAATAGAGAAGTATTTTCTCATTTTATCCTATTATTTTGCTATTTCTGTTTGCATTTTATCTATGGCAGGCATATTTAATGTTTTGAGAACATTTTATTACTGTATATTTTCAGAAATATAATGCTTTTACCTATCCTTTTGATTAAATTGTTTTCTTGCTCTTAAATCTGTTTCCTTTATTTTTAAATGATAGCAGTGTGTCCTTGGTACAGATTCATGAATGTAGTACCCTGGTGGGAGGTATGTGAGGGCAGAAGTATGTGGGGAATCTGTATATTTTCTTTCTTTCTCCTATGACATAAATGAGACTAAAAAGACCAAATATCAGGTTTGTAATTTTTTTTATTTTATTGCTCATAGTGATCAAAAGGATTCCTAAGCATCGAATACTGCTCTTGTGAAAGTTGGGCATGTCAACCAAAACAGTAAAAGTTTCTTTAAAAAAATAAGACAATAAACAAAATCAGCATTTTTTGTTTGTTTAACGTTAATAAACAATTATTTTTGTTCTGCATACCAAGTGGAGTAAAAATTCCAAAGTAAAGCAGAATTCTATTAAGGACAGGAATCTCTGCAAGATCATCTGCTTCACTGAATTCCAGGTCAGCAAAAGTATTTTCTCCTGCAGTGTTAGGGGACACTGAAGCTGTCATTGCAATACTGGTTATTTTTATTGTGCATTTGTCTTTGCTGTCCCTGCATTTTAGAATGTCATTTAGAGCTAATTTAGGGCACATAAAATTGCACTTACCAATAGTGAGCTAAGTTTTAGTTCAGTAGTCATGTCATATTTGGTCAATAGCCAGCAACTGCCATTGGTGACAAGTGAATCACCTATAAGAAATGCCAAGTCAGTAAAAGAAACAAATCAGTGGAAGATAAAGGAGTCTGAAGTTAGCAGAGAAAAAAAATCAATAAGGGAAAAAGAACCAATATCTTAAAGCAAATGAAGAGAGCAGCTATTAGAATTACACTTGTTCCACTAAAGCCAAACACACAAGCATGTCTGACTTTCACTAACTCTTGTTATTTTAAATGCATAAGTTCATTGTGTGTGAGAATAGATTGGAAAATGTGCATCACATTTTATCATCCCTTTGTAAAGATACAAAGTTGGAGCAAGACCCATACTTGCAAACTCTTCCTGTACAGTAATCTAAAGGTCAATTCAGAGCACATCATTTTCATTAGGCTAATTCAGATAGAATAAACAACAGTATCTGTGTACTAGAATGGAGATTAGCCTCGAGACAAACTTAGTGTTCTGTCTCATAGTCCACAGAAAGAGCTGGATTGTTACATAGACCCTAGGAGGATAATTGTAACTTGTGGCAAAATTGGTGACTCTGGAACCCCAAAGGTCAACGAGGCTTAGTTCTCAGCCACTATGTTAACTTTTGTTCATTAAGCATACTATCTTTCTCAGCCTTGATGTAAGGACTTTGCCTTGTCTAATTGTATCTTGTTTTGTTGTGTTTGCTTATTGTCTCTTGGAGACCTGCTCCTTTCTGAAGGGAAACAGAGTTGGGATGGATGGGGGAAGGGGAGGTGGCACAGAGCTGGAAGGAATGGTTGGCATTTATTGCATGAGAGAAAAATTCTATTTTCAATTTTAAAAAATAAGTAATAAAAGAAAGACTACAAAATGTAAAAGCATGTGCTGAAAGCAGAAAATACATGAAACACACACACAATCAAAACAACAACAACAAAAAACCCAAGGTTGTCCTGGAATTTAGACCATACCTCTGTTTCCAAAAATATTATTACTTTGTGATTCTCATGAATAATAATATCAGAGGCATATCTATAACTACCTATGACATAGAAAGGCAATTAATGTCACATCGTCTTTTTAAAAGATGGATACTTAAAAGATGATTTAAAAAAATAGAGAGATTCCCTCTTTTCTACCCAAAAGGCAATATTAACTTTAGCCCATCTTAGGGGATCCTTAGAGTTAAAAATGATCTCTGATAATCTTTAACTGTGGCAGCATTTCTGTTTCCACTAAAATGTATCAGAAGATATGGATATGTCAAATGTGAGTCCAGGATAGCAGTTCACAAGAGTGTACTTTATAAATTTGTTGGCTTACTTGAGACAAGGTCCTGTAGATATTATAAAAGTCAAGAAATTGAAATATTTTCTAGTGACCATATAAGCCAAGATAGAATTTCTTCAGTGGGAATCAAAGAATGCCACTCAACCTTAGGCTCGATTTAACTTCCTGAAGAAAATGAAAACTAAAATCATTTTCAGTCATCCACTTCCAAATTCTTCACCTGCAACAGGGTTTCACCAAGATTTGCATTAATTTGTCCCATAGAAATATATAAACAATATAGCTTATTTACATAGTTGTTACTGTGAATCATTTTTAGCTATGAAATTGTTTTTTATAAATAGATAACAAAGATTCTTTAAGCTGAACCCTGATCAGGATGACTCAACATATATACATTAATAAGTGTACTACAGAATATTAAGCCCAGTAGGTCCAGAAAGTATTTTATCTAGTGATTAAAAGCTTTCAGCAAATTAGTCCTTAAAGAACTATACCCCAATGCAATAAAAGCCATTTATTGCAATGATACAAGCATCCTCATACTGAGAGCTGTAAAGTTGAATGTTTGTCCTCTCCAGATCTAGGACAAAACTATACTGTCCATTCCATAATTTCTATTCAGTGTGTTAATGTAATAGATATCTTTGTCAAAGCATGAAGGGAGAGGGAAAATTTTGTTCCATTTGTCTCTGCTTAAGATGATCTGTTCTTATGCATAGACAAAGATATCACCAAAGCAGTGGAACAAATTGTATAATTTTGCAGGAAATAAAATCAACATAAAAATTCAGTTCTGTACTTATATGCTAGTGATACACTATTAGAAAAATGGAGAAAAAAGCCTATCCCCATATATACTACATATACTTATACACACACATGTATAGTGTTCATATATATATGACCACACTGAGAAAAGAAAATACCCTAAGTATAGGCAACTTTGATTTGTCATTACCCCTAAATGGAGCTGGAAAGATTCCTTTCATCTTCTAAACATCAGTAACAGAAAAAAATGCATCCTCATAGGGTCTATAATGCTTTGTGTCAAGGACATGCAAAACAAAATGTGTTTGTTTGAATCTTGCTAGCCTTTAGTTTGGGTGATTTAATGTACAATGTTTTGTATGTCTTACATAGATAGTAATATGTGGGACTATATAAGGCTTATATTCTGTAACAGAGTATCCTTATTCCTTTCAAGTCATGCCTATATACATGATTTGAAGATAATAAATGTACTCTGTATGGGAATTAGAAATAAATGTTCATAAAATGCTTCAAACAGTGCTAGGAGTGCTGTAATGCCTATGCACACAGCCTTTAATGGATTACTCTCATTCATCATACTGTCTCTCACAGATATTTTTGGGTAGAACTCAACCTGCTATTATGGTTTCCAACAGCTCCAATTCAGGGTATATTATAATGTAAAGTATTCTGTTATAAATGAGGTGTATGGTTTTCAAAGCATTTAGCTGAATATCCTAGGTTTTGAGTCAGTTCATCTATTTGGCAACAGGAATATACTGGATAGCATTAAAATTAAATATAGCCTATCAGCTAAGACACCAATGCAGTGTATTTTAAGCTCTGGCAGACAAATAATAAAGGCAGGGTGTTCAGTCATTGAGAAACAGAAAGCTTTGGTGTATTTAATTTGTTATAACAGCCTTCAAGCAAAAGGGGCAACACAGAAGCACTTGAAAAGCAGGTTTGAATAGACAAGACATCCAATATGTGGCCATTGGAAAAAGCTTTGAATAGACAAAGCATTCAGGATGTGACCAATATTTATTGCTGTATTAACAGATTAAATATACTAATTCATCTAAAAAAATATATGTTCTTCAATAAATAGCCCTTCTTGTTATAAAGTCTCCAACATGATTTAGGAAAATATTAATTGGGTCTGTGGATGTAGTTCAATGGCAGAACATAAGCAAAGCTTAATGTGTGCAAATCGCTTGTTTTGACATCTAGCATTTTACAAATAAACAAAAAATTAACATAAGGCATTGAGTTTATGCAAAGTCATGCAAACTAGAAATAATCCAAGAAAATATTGCGCATGCTCATATATGCTATTTTTAGTGTAATGTAAGATATTCCATTATTCCAACAACCATTAATGAAACTGTATGGTTAGCTTTATACACACATATGGTTGGTCATTACATGCACCTGTAATCCCAGCATTTGGCAGGTAGCGGTAAGAAGATGAGGAAGTCAAAACAGGCTTTTCATAAATTAGAAAATAGTCAATAAGTAATGCTAGTATGCTCATATGAAGAATTTCAGTAAATAAAACAAAAAAAAATAGTTAGAGGATTTCCTTTTTCCTTTTTTCATTTATTTTCTTTCTTTTCTTTAAAGCTAAATAGACAAATACTAGCATGTAAGATACGGGGGAATTAGTTGTTACTCACATATTTGAAAGAAGTTAAAGGAGATGAGATGCTGTTCCTTAAGCAGGTGAGCCAGGCTTCCTCCTATACATTGGAAACATGGAGGCATCTTGTCCCAGGGAAGAGGCATTGGAGTAGAATTAATGATAAAATGTCTTTGCTCTAAATTTTTCCAGGGTGTGAAAGAAGAATTTTGTTCTTCCATTCTCCTCTCCAGTCATTTTCATAAGTAGGAAAGAAAGAAAGAAAGAGAGAGAGAGAGAGAGAGAGAGAGAGAGAGAGAGAGAGAGAGAGAGAGAGAAAGAAAGGAAGAAAGGAAGGAAGGAAGGAGAGAGGAAGGGAGAGAGAGGGAGGAAAAATGATGTTAGCTGTCCAAAAGTCTTGGTAATGGAGATCAGTCAACAGATCAGGAATAGAATGAAAAATAGTTCTACAAGTACAAGAAAGTGTTGTTCAGGATAATGAGCATTTTATAGTTGATTAGATGTGGCATTTATCTATCACTACCATTTCTATAAGGATGCAACCATGTAATGCACACTATCTTGTAACATCTTTCATATCCACAATGCATCTTGTTGTCTCTACTTATAGCAGTGTTGTTTGAGGCTATGTGAATTAATTGTTTACATAGAATTTACTTAAGAGACTCATAAAATATTTATATGCTTTATTTTTCCACTCCTTTTTGTTTTTTTTTCATAATTTACACCTTTTGTCTTTTTCATAAATGTACTAGCTCCCCTGAAACTGGCTAGCATAAGTAAGTGAGCATTCAATTTGTTGTAGTAGAAGGCTTCCTTTATGTTTTAGAGTCACACAAACATTTCAGTATACTTTGCAATTCCACATGTAAATTATTGGCTACTTATGGAGAAGAGTTTAGTATGCTGTAGAATTCACTACCATTTAATACTGAATAGGAAAATTACAATTATTAATATTCATAGGAAATTTTTAGGAAATGTTTGCAAAATATGCCATGTTTAGATAAAATTTTTATTTCTCCATTATCAATCTTACACAATTCTACAGTGTCTAATTTGTATTTTATTTTAAATAAAAATGTGTCTGTGTGTTTGTGATTAATTCAGTCATAATGAATTCTCACCTTACTCTCTGCTATTAAAATTTAACTAAATGTCCACATATAAATAACATGATAAATTCATCCTACAAGATAAGGAATGTTGTTTATAGAAATTATTTTGTTGACAGAAGATATGTTGTTAATTTTAATTTTCTCTTATACTCAGACTCAAAGGCAGAAAAATCACTCATTGATTCTATTCTTTGGGAATAAAACATCTCTCAGTTGAGTTCTAAGTCCTGTTAGCTGGTACACTGGATGTTGCCAATATAATGGAGATCTCTCATCTCAATCATGTCATTAAAATATCATTCACAGATATAGAGATACTCCTATTAAATTACTGTATAAAATTTAGAAAATAAAGTCATGTTAAGAAGCTATTTAGATTTTGGTGTTGGAAGAACATTGTTATTTCAGTTCCAATTCTAGTCTGATAGATGGGATAGCAAACCAGTCCGTAATTTGGCCCTACAAACCTCTTCCATTTGAGATCAATCAGCTGTCATTAGTGGAGCTTCTCATTGTAGAAAGAGGTGGTTAATTCAGACATAATTCACCAAAATGCCAAAAATAAGTGGTGGTTAAGTTCTCTCCTTTAAAGAGAGCTATTTAACCCTATAAGGCTCAAGTCGCCACAGGAGTAGTGACTAAAAGAAAGTCAGAGTCACAGGAAGCGAAGCATAAAACTGTCTTCTTAACATAAGCCATTGGACTCCAACATACTGTAACTGTGATTATTTGCTCAAGATTTACACAAGGTGACTTCCTTTCATATTCTACTACGGTATGGGAAGTATCCATGAAGTCTCAGCATGCCCTGAAGACTATTGGCAGTCAATGATTGTTTGGGGGGAAAACTTATGGCTTTCTTCAGAGAGGTAGTCATTGATAAATTGCTTTTGCTCAAATAAATAAACTTTCACCCCTTCTTGAGAAGGAAACTCTAAACTAGGTGGGTCACATGGAAGAGGAATTCATGTAAACACTGGCAGTACTGATGGGACCTGAGGGTTTCAGCAGGAAAGGCATTTGCTGTGCGGGAGAGAAGAGTGGGCTTGCAAATGAACCAAATTAATTACATGTGTCCATTAAACTGCCAAATAATCATAAGTAATAAATAAAATAGAGGGACAAAAAGAAGCAATTCTTAAAAACACACATATGTACTATGTCAAATACTTTGGTCGATCTTGGCAACTGAGGGCAATCTTTCTCCTTCCCTCCCTTCCTCATGTTATTTAGGAAACACTCCCTTAAGCACAGACCTGAGACACAGGTTACACGAGGTAGGGGATCATAAGCGCCTGTGCCAGAGGTTAACCCATTTACACATACTGGAAGCAAGTTTGTACTTTCACTGTGTTGTGAATCTCTTATCTCCCATTTAAGACGCATAGTAAGTCTGGTTTTGACAATGAATAACAGGACTTTTTTTCTCAAACGTGTTATGTTATATTAGAACAATATTCTAGTGTAAAACACTGAGCTCATTGTTCAGCTACCAATATTGTTCACCACTTCGTGGAGGCATTTATTAAGAATTATATTAAATAATATATAACAACTGTTGATGGAACCTTGTTGATATTTGTCCCAGAACCTTAAACTCTTTCATGGATAACAAGTGGCTGTACTCATCAATACAATGGACTGAAATCTAATTAAGAGTTGTTTAAGGGCAAAAGGAATTCACTGATGTGTATAAATTAAAAGTCTGCTTTTATTAATTGTTTTCCATTGGATGCAACCAGGATTTAGAAACTGTGACCTAGTTGTTCTCCAAATTTCTTTCTTAGTAGCGAGATACAGAGAAGTGAACTATTTGAAATAAATATCAGTCTCCCGATTGATTGTCATGCACTGCTGTGGCCCTCTCTTCTCCTGAGCTTTATGTCTCCTATTTAGTTAAACATTAATTAAAATTATTTAAGGAAATTATTTTCCTCAATAGCTAAAATTTGTTTTCTTACTTGATCTCCTTAAAGTGATGCACATAGCTTATATGTATAAATGTGAAGGATAATTTATCATCTTCATCTTATTCAAGCAAAAATTGGCTGAAACTAAGAACTAGAGATTATTCACATTATGCATATCTCTAGCAGTTCAAATTTAGAAAAAACAAATAAATAAACATATGTGTATGTGTGTGTGTGTGTGTATGTGTGCATGTGCATGTGCGTGTGCATGTGCGTGTGCATGTGTATGAACGTCCTCAAAAGCCACACACTCTCTCTTCTTTGGATAGCCTGTCTGCCTGAGGATTTGAGACTTCTCATACTGTATTTCACTTCAGCCTCAGCCTTGGCTTAGTTCTGCCACGTGGACTCTATTATAAATGCAGAGTAAATACCTCAGGGGATAATGGACACCACTGTAGGAAAAAGAAAGACTACCTCCAGGGGACCTGTGATTCAGATACATTTATTATAGAAGAAAAATGGAGAGTGCTCAGGATGTCAAAAAGCAAGTTTATTGAAAGAAAATGAAATTGTGATCTGCTAGCTCCTAGGAAGCTAGCTGATAGATACTGCTCCATTTTACATAATGAGTGATTTAGTGCAGGGACAGAAGGTACACTCACTGTTCTACTCAGCTTCTTCCACAACGGTACACTGTAGAGGAAAACACCCATAGTGCCCTCTGTACAAGTCTGCAGTAAATGCTAGACTTGGAAGATTTCATTCTTAATACACAGAGAGATCTTGAATGCATTTTAAAGGGGGTGATAACAGGTAGTGAAGACAAGTATCCATGGGGTCGTCAAGGAAAAGCAGAGCCATGCCACACTTCAGACAAGAGTGTGGAGGGACTGCAGAATGAAAATCTTAGGGAAAGGTTGCTAAGAGCTAGAGGCTAACATCAGAGAAAATCAATGAGGGTTTGCATGATGTCTAAGCTAAGAGAGGAAAGCATCGGGCAGTGGCAGCAGCATTGCATACAGACATAGCTTTGAGAACATGTGGACACTAAAACCTTCAGTGCATTTGTTGTCTCTGCATTAACATCTTCTCTGTCAGAGTTTCATCTGAGTGTGTATGAATGATGTTCAGTAAGAATTTCTCATAGACTTTTAACTTCACAAAATTATAGATGTCAAGTCTACTTCACCTTGACCTTAAATTCAAAAGGCCAGAAGGCAAAGTTGAATGTAGGCCACAGAGAAAACACTCATCACATGGGGACAAATGGAAGCCTACATTCGTGTTCTTCTAAAACCTAAAGCTAGTTTTCTTTGCTCTAGGCCTAAATGCAGTCAAAGTTCATGGTTAACCCAATTTTCCTAAACAATAGAGTTTTATCAGCTTAAACCTGTATTCTCTTCAACTCTTGACAGACATTAAAGATTCCTCAAACTTTCAAAAGAAAAATCTGTAATCTCCACCTGCAGTTGGCCATCATCCATCCTCATAGAGCAGCACCCTTTCTACGGACAGCCCCAAGCATTTTTCTAAGAAGATAAATATAAGGGCAGGAAGTAGATCTATTCCTCATGCATCTAGAATCTGCATCAGCAGCAACTAATTCTAAGAAAACATGGCTACTTCTACCCTTGCTCCTCTAGAATGAAGACAACTTTTAGTCATCTATTCAAGCATCCTAGCCACTAAACTCATCACTGGATTATCTGACTGCTACCATTAATAATTGCCTAGATAACATGTCTTTTCCAATTATTCTTTACACATATTTGTTTTATGTATTTATTTTTATTGAAAATAGATTTCTTTTATTCAGTCTATTCTGATTATTCTTTCTCTTCCTCAAACTCCTTCCAGAGACTCTCTACTTCTCTGCTCACTCAAATTCACATTCCTTTTCTCTTTCTTTTTTTTAATTATTTTTTTAATTATTTTACTTATTTACATTCCAGCAGTTGCCCCCCCATCTCATTCCCAATCCCACAGTTCCTTATCGCATTCCTCCTCCTCCTTGCCTCCAAGAGGGTGCACCCCCCCCCCCACTCAGGTCTTTCCTTTTCCATCCCATGAACAGGCACCAAACCCTGACACTATTACTGGTTCCATGTTGTGCTTGCAGAAAGGAGCCTAGCATGGCTGTCCTCTGAGAGGCTCTTCCAGTAGCTGAATCAGACACATGCATATGCTTAGAGCCAACTATTGGACTACTGTTGGGAACCCCCAGGGAAGAGTTAGGGGGTGCGTGAGGAGGGTAGGAGGTTGAATGGGTGGGGGAGCACCCTCTCAGAAGCAAAGGGGAGAGAGTGGTAGTGAAGAACTCTGGGAGGAGGGACAGGGAAGGGGGGCAACATTTGGAATGTAAATAAATAAAACAACCTAATTTTACAAAAAGAAGCTTGCTAGACATAATTCATTAAATACAGGTCAAAATTAAATTGTAAGTATAGTGCACGCCCACATTAGAAGGTTCAAAACATATTAATAATGACTCTAAAAATAGATTATTGTTATATAAAATACTTCATCATTTTTGTTTTCCCCAAAACTAATTTCGTCTTTTGTCATAATTTATAGTCTTGTTTCTGATAAGTTATTTCTCTGCCTGCCGAGTTAGCCAATTCAAGTCAGATTAGAGTATATGAAGATATGAAGGCAGCTTTATTGGGAAGCAGCTCTAGGGCAAGTTCACTGGTCCCAGCCAGGGAAATCATAATCTGGAGGGAGAGAGAAAGGAGGGGGAAAGAGAGAAAAAGAGAGAAAAAGAGAGAAAGGAGGGGAAAAGAGAGAAAAAGAGAGAAAAAGAGGGAAAGGAGGGCAAAAGAGAGAAAAAGAGAGAAAGGAGGGGAAAGAAGGAGAGAAAGCACAGCTGCACAGAGAGAGAGAGAGAGAGAGACCAAAATTTCTAGATTATATAATATTAAAAAAAAAATCACTCTGGGGGAGAAAAAAAAACCCAGTCCTTGGGCTGGAAAGTTCATGATAGAGGGTAGGGTATTCCAGGTAGAGTCTGAGCAATGATAGGAGATCCTGGAGGCCACGTCTACTTTGTTTGTTCTGGGTCTGAATCTCAACAGTTTCAGTTTTATGTCAAAAATGGAAAATCAAAGGAAGTTGAGGGGAAATGGAACATACGCCATTCCCATAAAGATGATTTTTAATTTGAGCAAACTTGTCTTTAATTCTTCAAAATTTTTCCCAACAAGAACAGCAGAGTAATGCATAACAAATTGTTAAGAGTTTTAAATCAAAAACAACAAAAATAATAATGTTAATGTTTAGATGTTTTGCCTGTAAGATGGGATTGGCTTATGTTTGAATATTGAAATATGAATGTTATATGATTTTTCCTGAGTCAGATAGTATTACACATGGTATTACTGCCATTTTCATATTTATTGCATAATTTAATTCTTAGATGTAAGATTCTTTTGTTTTTAAATTGATATTTTATATGAAATAAAAATTCTAGAATGATTCAAAAGTATTTAAAGAGAATCTGTAACATGTAGAAATTTGTCTCAGTGTCGGTTGGACATATTTACTCCAGATATCAGATTTGTCAATTATGTTTGACATTAGAAATTTCCCAGAGGAACTTTTAAAAATGGTGACCTTGACCCTTCCTGTATCTCTAATCCATCAGACAAGCAGTCAAGCAGTTTCTGTGGAAATCAGTCAACTGGTCAAGCAATTCATTTATTTTTCTTGCCACAATGTCAAGCTTTACAGGAACTAAGAACATATAAATTTTCTCTTGGCAGTACATATATGATTTTACTCCTGGAGCAAGCTAATATGCAGAAGAAACAGAATCACTTGGTAGTTGAGAAATTGCAATGTAATGATGAAAAGTGTTTTAAACTGATTTCAGTAAGTAAATTCCAGGGCTGCTTTTATTGAAATGCCCATGCCACTCAAGAGAGTGTTCAATCTTAATAAAATTAAAGGCTAGTTTACAAAATAAAAGGTCTAAAATCAGCTCCAGAACAATGCATTGTATGATTTCAATCAAATTTAGGTCTTTGTGTATGCCATTCATAATTATGAGACTACTGACCTATGTAAATACTATAAATTATAAGCTGTGATTTTCCTCTTTCTTTGTTGAGTAAGTCTGTGGCACAGAGCTTTCAGTAAGTTTTCCTATCTTTTTGACCCAATCTGAGCATAATTCAGTGTATAAACTACAAAGTAATAGCTGTGAAAAATATTACTTTTTGAGTTTTATTTATTTTATTTCTTGCTTACTGCCCCCCTCCATGTAACCCCTCCCACAATTCTTCCCCTATCCTCTCTTCCATTATCTTCTGAGTGGTAGAGGTCCCCCTGGTATCCCCTCCACCCTGGCACATCAAGTCTCTGTGAGCCTAGGAGCTTCCTCTCCCACTGAGGCCAGACAAGGTAACCCAGCTAGAAAAACATATCCCATGTACAGTCAACAACTTTTGGATAACCACCATTCCAGTTGTTCGGGAACCACATGAAGACCAAGTTTCACATCTGCTACTTGTGTGTGTGTGTGTGTGTGTGTGTGTGTGTGTGTGTGTGTGTGTGTATGGGGGTAAGTCTACCCTGTTTGTGTTCTTTGGTTGGTGGTCTGTCTCTCAGAGCCCCAAGGTCAGATTAGTTGACTCTGTTGGTCTTCCTGTGGAGTTCTTATCTCCTTAGGGGATGCAATCCTTCTTCCTATTCTTCCAAAACAGTCCCTAAATTCCATCTACCATTTGTCTGTGGGTGCCTGTATCTGTTGTTGGGTGTCGCTTCTCAGAGGACAGCAATGCTAGACTCCTGTTTGTAAGCATAAGAGTATCATTAATAGTGTTAAGGATTGGTTAAGAATGAGATTTAAATTTTTTTTTCTGATATTCATTAAGCACATCATTAAATTCCCTCAAACATTCCAGAGAGCAACATATGTTGGGTTTTTCCCCCTTATTCCCTTCTCCCTCTTGCTCCAGCCCTGCTCACTCTGGGCTCCACTAGCTCTAGCCCATAGATTTTCTTATTTGTTTCTCATTACAGATGTTTGTGAGCCATGTTGCTGGGATTTGAACTCATGACCTCCAGAAGTCAGTGCTCTTAACTGCTGAGCCATTTAATCAGATTTAGTTAGGACCCTTCCCCCCTAAAAGGAAGCCCTCTGATGATTGACATATAAATAGAAAAGATTTATTTTGTTTCACTCTTTGGGAGGTTTTGGTTGATGGTTGCTGTCTTGGACATGTTGAATAGCCAATTTTCTATGGGAGAAGGGTGCCTCCGTCGAGAGATTTTTATCTAGATTAGAGTATTATTGTGTGAGAATCTTGGAGGTCTAACCTGACTGTGGGCAGCACTATTTCATAGGCTGGACTTTGTATCAGAAGATGAGAGAACAATAACTGTCCTCACTAGGAAGCAAGAAAGCAAAGGTCATTTGTTCTCACTTGCTCCTGACTGTGACTATGCTGTGGGCAATGTCCTCAAATGATGGCCGTGACCTGGAATTGTATGCAAATTATCCTTTTGTCTCCTATGCTTCCTTCTGTTACAGCAACAGACATGAAAGTGGAAAATTTGGGCAACCTCTTTGTTCTAAGCCTTTGATAGAATAGCATGTCAAGGTGCAAAGACACAACAGAATAAAACCACCTACACCATGCCAAAGATCAAAAAGAGAAAGTCAAAAGGATCAGAACCTCCACACCATCTGTTTATTTCTGCAGAAGGACCCTCAATGAACACTCCCGCTGGAAACTTCCCACCACCTATCAACAGTGTCCAGCTCCAGGCTTTCAGCATACAGGCCATTGGAGGAGACTTTAAACACAAACTTTAGCATTGTCCAACTTGACAGGGATAAAAAAGCATAGGATTCTATTAATGCTAAAGAATGTAAGAGATTTCCTCAAGAAAGCCTTACTCCAGGAATAGTATGATAACAGTCATTGATCCAGGGCTGCAGTGTTAAGTGTGAAGGGCTTTATGTAATAAGGATTGTTCTAGGAGCCCTTGTCCTTTATATCAGTGTTTGCATTATAAGTACAGCCATTGTGGTAATTTTAATGTCATTCCCATTGCTATGACTAATATCCAGTCCAAAAGACACTTAGGGGAGAGTGGGTTCGCTTTGTCAACAATCCAAGGCCTCATCTGTCATTTCATGATACCTAGGTCAGAGCTTGAAGCAGTTTATCACATTAGATCCAGAGTCAGGAGCAGAGAGAGAGGGAATGTAGGCACATTTACTTGTGCATAGCTCCATTTCTGCACTTTTGAAGTTCAGTATTCAAGCCAGGGATATGGAACAGTACACAATATGCACAACTTCACATCTCAGTTTACACAATCAAGACAGTCCCTCACAGACAAGTTATTGGTCATCCTGATCTAAATAATCCTTCACTGAGACTCCCCAGGTGATTCCAGCCTATGCCAAATTGACAATTTAAATCAGATCGCTTGAACATTTATGATGTGCAAGGTAATTCCTCCAGTGGCAAGCTTTAAACCTGCAAAGGTTAAATCTGGCTTTAGAAGGTAAAAGAATTAAGATGATTCACACTGGATTAAAGTCAAATTAGGTGGAAGTCACTTTACACAGTCTTCACATTGGGGACGTAGTATTAGATATCCAGGCAAAGCAGCTTAAACTTTCCATGACTTAGGGCATGTGTGATTTTCTGAACCTGCTTTGAATGAGAAAATACGCAAAAAAGAAGAGTAGTATATAATGCTTGTTATGAAATTAAATTTCAGAAATGTATACACAAATTTAATCTGTTGAACACATTTTTAACCCTCACTCATATTTAGACTTGGGGGTAGAGTACTTGAAAAAGTTACATTACCAACTTGTAAAAATATTAAAATTATTAGCCAAATTTTTTTTAATTTAGATATTTAATGATCAGCACAAAGATATGGTTTAGCTCAGATTCAGAAAAAATTAAAATATAGATCAAACTATCTAGCACCTCTAAGCCAGAATCAAGTGTTTATACTAAATGTTGTTTTAAAAATGCAACCTTTGGTGTTGTTTGTTTTCCCCAAGCGGGCCAAGCTGTGAAATATAACAGTCCTTCTGATAACTTTATAACAATGAACTGCCATGCTTAACCAATGGATGAGGCCCTTCTTCATCTGCTACATCTGGTTTTCACTGTATGTTCCTAATGCAGAGTTCATAACCTCTACCCATCAGAATGTTTACTGCATCTGTGTTATTAACCTTGGGGTTCATATGAGTGTGGCACTGCCTTGCCTAACTGGCTGTCTTATCAGCTTGGCAGCTGGGATTTCTATCTTCCCTTTCCTTCCTGTTCCTTCTCAAAGAACAGCTGAACAGATGGAGACGGGACGATGTATCCAAGTACCTTGCAATTTCTAGACAGCTCAACTGTTTTTCCAGAAGAATCTCAAACGATTCTAAACAAAATTAAAAAAGACATGGATACTTGATTTATTTTTTTAAAAGGTCAAGAGTATTTGCACAATAAAGACCCACGTTTTAATTTCAACTCCAACCTTATTTGACTTATTGCAAAAGAATTATCCCTTTTGGCCCTCATTTGCAAAATGGAGGAAAATATTCTAGGGTAGAAGGGGATGAGTTTTTCCAAACAATACACTTCATCCTCTTGATTTTGAAAATGGGCTTTACTCACTGTGAGTAGAATGAATCAGGATTATTATTGCTGTGATGAAACACAGTGAACAACAGCAATTTAGAGAGGAAAGGGTTTATTTGGCTTATACTTCCACATTACTATATATTGAAGGAAGCCAGGGCAGGAACTCAAACAGGAGGCAGAGCTGATGCAGAGGCCGTGGAGTGCTACTTACTGGACTGTCTACAGTTTCAGAGGGCTAGTCCAGTACCACATAGGATCATGGTGAGAGCCTGATGGAATTCATGACATTGCAGTAGTAGCTAAGACTTACGTCCTGATCTTTAGGTAGGGTTGGGAGTTGAGAGAGTGGGGAGTGGGAGGAG
This sequence comes from Mus musculus, assembly GCF_000001635.26. Classification (NCBI taxonomy): domain Eukaryota; kingdom Metazoa; phylum Chordata; class Mammalia; order Rodentia; family Muridae; genus Mus; species Mus musculus. The sequence continues at coordinate 95,285,797 of NC_000067.6, read as the reverse complement.
GAGAGGGAGAACACTGTGTTAGGTGTGGGATTTGAAAAAGTCTACTCATATTGAAACACTTCCTTCAACAAGGCCACACATACTCTAACAAGGCCACACCTCCTAATCCTTCTAAAATAGTGCCACTTGTGATGATTAAGTATTCAAATATGTGAGCCACTTTTAGCTAAATCACCACATAATTGTTAAGAAATATGTGAAATAAGTAAACATGTATGTTGTGTGAGACTGCACAAGGAGACTGTGTACATGTAAGGCTCAGAAGGTTATGCCTTGTTAGCTTAATTATAAGTTCAGTAAGTATAACTCAGTCAGCCCCACCATGTGCACACATTTTCATCATCACCCCCTCCCCCATCCCTCAGATAGGGCTCGCAATTGTTGCCTGGTTTGTTACAAATAAGTACATCTTAATTACTGTGACTTTCACGTGAAGGGAAGTGGTGTGTACAAGTTTCAGGTAATATTCTTGAAAAAATATCCTGCTTGTTATTGATTGCCTTATTTTTCTTTTTGCTCCCTGGAAAAAAAGGACAAATAAGTTGGATAAGGGTGAAATTTTGATCTTACAAATTGAAACTTTACTGTGACTCTACTAGACCCTCCTCAAGAGAACTCACTCTGGGTTATTCAGTATACCCAACATTCCTAAAGAAAGACGCAAAGTTGTAGATTTTTAATTTAGTGTGTATTTGTGGTTCTCTGCTTATATAGTTTACCTTATTAGAAATAGAAATATTTACATAAGGTTATTTCTGTGACCTTGGCATTTAGCAAATATTAGACCCTTTACAGAAAAAAAAAAAAACCTTCAATTATCTAATTGGTTTGGGAAAATAGGTCACTCTAAAATAAACAGATAGGTTGAAGCAAAATGCTAGTGATTTAAGAATTCTATGTTTTGGAAATATATGGCAAATATTACCTGATAATATATAACTTATCTTAATTTTTCATTCTTTTATGAATTTTCAGATGTGTTTGCCATGCATAAAGTACATAATAGACAATCAATACATGGAAATTTATCATATCTCTCTTCCTCTTATACTTCATTAGATTAAAATGATCTTCAAACTCACATATATTATTAATTATATGTTGTTATAATATATACACCATCACTGAACATTCTTATTTTGTACTCTTAATATCTCATCTCCACATTCAAAGTCCTCAGTGGGGATACAGATGAGACAGGACCAGTCTTTCTTCTTTGGTTCCAATGCTTTTCAAATGTGAAAACTGAAGGGTTTGTTTGTTTGTTTGTTTGTTTTGTTCACTTTGCCTGGTGTCATACAAAACATAATTTTGGTAATATTAAATTGACTTGTTCCAAATAGGCAAGATAAGTTTCTAACTTTTTTCTGATGTTCTGCCATGAAAATAACCATTTAAATTATTGAAATAATTTTAAATAAGGAGGAATATCTTTTTAAAAATCTGTGTATTTTCCACTGGCTGTCATCAACCAATCAAGGCAATTCACTCACTCATTTTGTAGGCAGTCCTTTGTACTGCTGATCTGTAAATATTTGTTAATGAAAAACATAATGCATGAGGGATGATCTCAGCTCAACAGTAGCTTTCAAGAAAGTGAAATTTTCAAAAAATAAAATGGAATGAGTTGACAGTGAAAATATGTAGGTGGTTTAAAGTCAATGAAGTTGCTTAGGTTTGGTCCACTAATAAACTACATAAAATACACTTTAGTATTTGTAAAATGAGGCCGTTATGGCTATATGTTTTATGAGAACAGTTTAGTGGCAAAGATGTTAAATACTGAAAGAGTGAAGATATTTAGAAGTTAGAGGTCACCAGGGAAATAACATCTTTCCCTGCTCCTCCCAGAAAAGAGGTGCATATATTTCCATTTTAGAAGGACAGATGTATTCACTACTACTACGATTTTTATTATGCTTATTCATTCTCATTCTGTGTGTATCTTTGTGTTCAGGTGTACTTACTACAGCACCTGTGTGGAATTCAGAGAATAGTTTGCTAGGGTGAATTCTCATTCTCCAATATCATGAGCCCCAGGGATCAATCACTGAACATCAGAATTGGCAACAAGTGCAATTACCATTAAGTCACTGCACTGGCCTGAGAATTTAAAACCTAACCAGTAGCCATATATTGTCCACAGAAGACATCTTATCCTCATTGTTGTATGCTTACTTAGACCAGTCCCTTCCTCAAAAGGTTAGTTTATAGGTAGGATAAAGATTGTCACTGAAGTTAAAGGAAAAGTCCATTTAGTTAGCTGTGGTCTTCTGAAAGAATTCCTTCTTGCTGCAAATGTCATTTTAGAGACAATTGTTTGTCCTCTGTGACTGCTTGTGTTTGGGAGGTCCACACAGGAAGATGAGTTGGATGGATTTACCGAAGACATATTGGAACCATTAGGAGCAAGAGGGAAGAATCCACCAGGGGCAGTGCAAAAGCTGTAAACAAACAGCAAAGTATGATTATCCTGTTGGCATCTGTGTGCTGCCAAACCAACCCTGAAATGCTCCTGGGTTAGGCCGTAGGTACAAAGTGACTGCACTACAAAGTTTAAGTAATCCTTTGGGTTGTTGTTGTTGTTGTTGTTTTGTTTTGTTTTTCTCTCTTTAATTGGGAACATATTTTCCCTTCACATATGGACTGATTCCATTTCCTCCTCCCACTATTGCTTTCAGGTCTGCATCATCTTCCCTTCCACACTTATCCACTCCCTTTCTGTCTCTTATTAGGGAAAAAAGGTTCTAAAGGATAATTATAAATATAATATAATGTAATATAATATATGATAGAATATACATAAAAGCAACTGAAATAGAAGAAAACAAACAAACAGGAGGAAAAGACACCAAGAGAAGACAGAAGAAACCAGGAGCAACTAGTTTGTATATACACAGGAATTTCATAAAAGCACTAAACTGTAAACCGTAGAACACATGCAAAGCATCTGTCTAGTAAAAGGAAGGAAAAAATAAAGTAGAAATGAAAAATAATAAGATAAAATAAAGTGATAAAGGGAAAACCAGGACACAATGTGATGAGACTGAGGAAACAAACTACTTCAAGAGCAGACTGCCTGCCCAACAGCAAAAGTCCAACAGGAATGACTTTGGAAACTCTCTGGAGGTTCCATGTCTCATAATATTGTGTATAATAGAAAACCCTATAACTAGTATAAGAAACCGCCTTTAAATATTATAAAAATCAAATGAAGTAAGCACTAAGGTAACGGGAACACTGTGGAGGACGTTCAGCCAGTAAGTCGGTAGCAATGATGTTGGTGCTGTTGCTCAGTCAGGACTGTTGTTGCTGCGCTGCTACTGAAAATTTCCTAGGTCCAAGCACTTTCAGGTATATTTGGACATCATTAGGAGCTCCAGATTGGGACAGTTTTAAGGAATAATTGCAGGCTTCTCTTGAACATATCACTTTAATACAATTTTTAATGATTTTACTGTTCCATAAAAATGTTTCCTTCCAAAACAAGAGAAACATTGAGGAAAATGTCATTATTTTTGCCATATGTGAAAGTCATGTTAATGTCTAGATTCTGATATTTACCTCTGCAGTGTAATGTTTGATGAATTTGGCTTAAATACAAGGAACTTTTGATTCTTCACAGGTATGTCATTGAAAAGGAAGAATTTTGTGATAATTACTTTAGACTGTTGAAGATTCTTTGAGATACACAAAATGTGATGGCTGTCAGCTTATTTATAACTGATTGAGGTGCAGAAAAACAATCAAAGGAATGTTGATATAGAAATAACAATAAACATTTGATATTAACAAAATTAAATTTATTGACTTATCTATCATACAATCAATTGCCATTTTACTCATACTTAATTTTGGAGTATTGTTTGTTTGTTTGTTTATATTGGAAAGTATCCATTTACTGAGCTAGACAGCGCTTCCACAAGCCCACAGACGCTTCATTACCCACTTGTTAACATCACTATTGTTTACCTCAAAATATTATATGGATATTGAGAAACTGTCTACATCATGGTAAAAAGAATATTTTTCCAAATTCAATTTTTTTTCACTGAAACTAATATTGTCACTTACTTCCTTAAAGTGGCAAGTTTACTTCATTAAATTTTGAAACAATATCTGTCAAACCTGTCTGAATAGTTACACTATGCCTGCCACTCGCTTGTTCAAGAAAGAACTTTCCTCTAGAAACACATAGCAGAGCTTGTAGTTTAGCAATGTATAAGTGTTTTACCTGACATAAGACCTTACCTCAGCATGCAGCAGAGGTTTTTGTTCATCCTTCCCTTTATTCTGGTGTAGATGTTCTATTTATTACAAAGGTTCATGTGCAAGGGTTGACATTTACATTTAATTAAATTGATAATCTACTGTTTTATCAATGACACTAATTGCTAAAACTCAATATATATCTTTCTAAGACCATGCATCTTAGTCACTAATCTACTACTGTGGAAAAGATACCACAAACATGGCAAAACATTGTTTAGCTGGGGGCTTGCTTGCAGATTCAGAAGTTTAACCCTTTATTACCATGGTGAGGAGCATAGTGGCAGGCATGCTGATGGAGAAGCATTGAGACCTGCCACATTCCATTCTCTAGCCCCTATATGCTTATAGTCATATTGTTATGCAAAATGCACTTAGCCCAACATCAGAGTCCCCATAGTCCCTCACAGTGCAACCCTGTTTAAATGTCCAAAGTTGAAAGTCTCTTCTACATGGCAATCTTTTAACCGTACCTGCCTGTAAAATCAAAATACAAAAGCAGATCACTTATTTCCAACATAAAATAGCAAGGGATATATATCACCATTCCAAAGGGGAGGAAGGGGACTATAGTAAGAAAATCCTGGACCAAAGCAATATAAACCCAGCAGGGAAAATATCAAATTCTTCATCTTCACATTGAATGCTGAAGTGATCTTCAGAACTCCAACTCCTTTCTGTTTTGTTGACTGAAACACACTGCTTTATCTTTGCCCGATGCTCTTACTCTCACTAGCAAGGCCATTCCTTCATTGGCATTACTGCTTCAGGATTCACTGCCTACTGCTTCAGGGTTCAGGGGTATTCTGAAGACAAGCTGATACATCCAGCCTCGTGGGCTGAACAACTTTTGGAGTTGTTATACCTTATACCTTCTATTGCTAGATAGTCATCATTAAACTAGCTGGAGCACAGGCCATTCATATGTGTGTGTGTGTGTGTGTGTGTGTGTGTGTGTGTGTGTGTGTGTGTGGCTGACTAATACACTACATATATATCCAATTCAGAAAACCACAGTAAACCATTAATATTAGATGACTGATCTAACTTTGTATCTGATCAAGAACACATGTAGCATGGTGGACTTGTTTCATATTAAGGTGCCGGCTGCTTAGTTATCACTCTATTTGTATCATCAGTGTTTATTTAAACCACAAAAGAATTGGGGGAACTATGTGGGCTTAACACCTTTGAGAACAATTGCATTCAAGACAAGGAAGTAGGAATAAAGTGTGTTAACATTTCTCAGTTTTCCCTAATTAAGATTTCTCAATGAGAGACATATGCTAATAGAAGGAATGCTACATCCACCTCAACTCAAGAAAAGGTTTTGTTTCTGGGTCCATCAACCATTTATTGCAATGAGAACAGTGGCGCTATCATTCAGATGCCTATTGCTGGAAACAAGGTGACAAATGTCACGTTTCACCTGTAGATTCATTGTATGTCTGTCTCCTTTCTTAGAGAAAGAAAGAAATCTTGGAATTGCTGAATTGTGACCAGTCCTATGAATGGTTTGCTGCAACAACACCTTGTCCTTGCATTTTTCACTACTTTCTTGATCAGATGCAAGAATCAACTGCACATTTCTCTTCTCCCGAATGACTGTTCCATTAGATGCAAAACAGGCTTATTTTTGCATTACTGATCTATCACACCTGCCTCCTAGAGACAGGGAATCATTCCTGTTGACTCAACTGTTTTATCTTGCTTAGTGAGATAGAGTTTAGTAATAACTGAAATGAATGTGTTTTTGTGGTCAGCAGTTACTGGCTTGTGGAAGTTATTATTTTTATTTATTTATCCCAGCACTTAAGTTTATGAACTGCTGACATTTGCTCTCCTGATCCCAAGATGACAAATATGCATGCAGATCTGTAGGAACGGTTTTATACACAAGACAACTGAGCATTGATTCCATTTTCAGGAACATGAGCATGTGCACTTTCTTATGCATACTATTATACTCTATGCTGACACATTTGAACATATACTAAACTCCTTATCATGAGGAAGTATTTATTTTATACCAACTTTAATTTTTACCTAATCTTTTCACATTTGCATTTAACCAATTTTCCTCAAGGTATCATGTATTACTTTATGTGTGTTTACTTATTTAAATGGGAGTATATATGTATGTGTATGTAGAATCCAGAGTAGGTCAGATGTCCCAGGGGCAATCCATTACATATTTTGAGACAACTTCTCTCACTTAACTTGGGAATTCCCATTTGACTAAACTGGGTAGTGAATTGTTCCCAGTTACCCCCTGTCTCTCCTACCCAGTGCTGGGATTATAAATGTGTGCCACCATATCTGTGATTTTAACATGAGTTTTTGAGATTGGGATTAGATTAATTTTGAGACTAGGTCCTCATGCTTGTGAGGCAAGCACTTCACACAGTGGCTTATCTTATTTATTGATTTATCATCAATAAATTTCTGAACACAAATTATTGATTCTTGTAAACCTTTGTAAATTATTTTCAAAGTGAAGTTATGAGTGAATACCTTAATAAATTAAATAAACACATAAGTGCACTTAGGCCAAAAAATGACCTCTCATATGTCAGTCTTCCTCCATTTGTCTTTTATTCCAACGTTCTTCTCATGTTTGTTAAATTGCATAACCCAGCACATAATGCTTCTCTGACATTTACAGAAAAGATGCAGACATAAAACTGTTGTTCTCTCAGCTGTCTGACCTCATAAAGCTGCAACAGACAATGGCACCTGGGAAATAGGTGACTCAAATGACAAGAAAAATATTAGCTGGTGCCAAGTGTAGCCTTACAAATAATTACCTCATGAGATACAGAGCCCTCTGACACACCAGTCACATAATGTTCTTTTCTTTTATCTGAGAATGAGTAGAGGACACAAACAGCCTTTCGTGAACCATTGTTAAACCAGTAGTACCTGAAAGGTTATATCAGCAAAGGCCTGCTTTTAGTGAGGGAAAGTGAGCAAAATTTTAAGTACTACTCATTTCTTTAGCTATCCTAATGTCTGTATAACTACGATGTTTGGCAGAGTTCTGTATAAGAGGGAATGAATGTCAACTTTTCTCCTTGAACCAAACTAGTACTCCTCATGCCTTCTGACTGCACTTGCTTCCATGTCATTATGGAAGACATCCTCCCCATGAAGACTGTGGCAGGCGCTGTACTCTGCTTTTATACACTTACCTTTCCCGCATCTTCAGGAGCATTTGTGTATGGCTTTTTAATGTTGTTTCTTTCATTTAACACTGACACTTGGGAAACATCCAAGTTGTTCTGGATGTTAACACTGGTTAGTAACTTAACGGTTGTGGGATTTTTGTGTGTTTATATTTGAGTTGTTTCCTTCTGTGCCACAATTGTTGTGGTGATTGATTTGGGAAAGGGCCTTCCTATGTAGGCAGGTTAGCCTTGTAATTCATTATGTAACCCAAACCTTAAACTCATTTTCATAGTCTTGCTTCAGCTTCTTGTGTACTGCCATTACCAATACGTGCCACTATACCTGTTTTCTGTTTGTTTTTTTTTTTTGTTATTAAAAACCCAATATGTTTAGCTTGTACAAACTTGAGTTTTCAACTTCATATCTAGAAATAGAAGTTTTGGATTCTGTGACAAGCTTGTCATGTAAAGCATTTATATTAACATATATTTTCACCAGTCATATGTCCTAAGATATATCATTTATTATGTATTTATTGATTTATTTAATTCTAGACATCCTAATAAATATATAGTATATAGTAAGTATATATCCATATCCATATATATATATATACATATATATGTATATATATCCATATATATATACACATGTGTGAATATATAATTAACATTACAATCATTGTCAGTAGCTTGATTAATAGCTTCAAAGTTTCTTCATGAAGAAAATGTTCATGGCATATTTAGATTAAAACCAGCATATTCCTTAGTCAACATTTTATGATTTTATTATGATATCAGAGAATGATTAAAAAATATCCCATGTCACAAACATAGGTATATTATGTTTTTCTAGAACTATTTAAAAGTAGTTTTGCATGGATTATGCCATATGGATGGCATATCAAAATTCCACGGTTTCAGGGTCATTTGTTTAAAGTCTATACTTTCTCTATTGAGGAACTTTTTCCCCGTGCTAAAAACCAATTTACTTTGTACTTATACAACATCTTTATTCATGAGTTTTTCTTCTCAAAATTTCAGAAGAGGCATTGGTAGCTCATTATTAATAGTCAAGACAGAAATTGCATTTAGATGATGTAACTGACCAAGGTCCACATTTCTGTAGAGTAGTTTAGGAAGTTATTATCTAAAGTTAGTATCTAAAAATCAATTACTACGTTATCAATTTTCAAAAGACAAGCTGGTTGTCAAATTGTCCTGTCAAATTAGTTGCTTCTTTAGCTATCTGTCACTGTTATGGACGAGTTCACTCAATGTTCTCTAAATAATTAGAGAGTACATATCATTACCCCCATGACAGTTTGCCTTATTTACACATAAGGAGATAAACAGCAATAAGTACACAGATGCTAATTGAAATTAATTAATACACACACACACACACACACACACACACATATATATATATATAATTAGATGGAGAAATGCTGTAACTAGTCATGCTGAGGCACCCAGTTGTCGCCTGCTCTATGTTTGCACAGTGTGTGGATTGGGGCATGCTCCTTCCTGTTGCTGTGCTGTCCTCATGTTTTCAGTACCGGATACCTCAGGACTGAGAATTATTACATACTTATGGACCTCTTCTTTTATTGAAAGTAGATTTTTATTTAATTAATTCTGATTATATTTTACCCTCCTTCAACTATTCCCATATCCTCCCTACCTCTACACCCACCCAAATACACATACTTTCTTGCTCTCTTGAATGAAAGAACAATCATGTTCTCCTTTTTTTTTTGTTGTTAAAAAAAAAGAAAAATAAAATAATATAAAATGAAAACAAACAAACCTGGATAAGACAAAACAAACAAGTGAACAGGAAAAAAAGAGCCAAAGATAAAGCAAAAGAAGCAGATATTGACACATACACACACATACAGAGAGAGAGAGAGAGAGAGAGAGAGAGAGAGAGAGAGAGAGAGTTCCATCAAAACCTTATGAGACAAATAAATAAATAAATAAGTTCCAAATACCGCTGGGTTTGTTTTAGTTGGCCATGTAGTTGGCCATGTATTGGGACTCCCCTTAAATGTGGTTTGTATACCCAATGAGACTTCATTGACAAAATCTCATTTTTTCTTTTGTGAGCAGTTATCAACTAGACATAACTTCTGAGTCAGGGTTAGGGATTGGACTTATTTCTACTTTCTTTCTCACTGCTTGGACTCCATGTGGCTCAGACCCATGCAGGCCCTGTGCCTGTTTTCACAATCTCTGTGAGTCCATATGTGCATCAAACATGCTGTGTCCAGAAGACCTTGTTTTGTGGTTTCTCTGCTGTCTTCCATCCCTACTGGCTTTTGCAATCTTTCCACCTCCTCTTCAGCAAGTTTCCCCACATCCGAGGAGTGAAATGAGGAGTGAAATTTGATGGAGATATTCCATTAAAGACTGAGTTTTCAAAGGTTTATCACTCTATGCACACTGTTCTTATGTGAATCTCTGTTTGTTCCCATCTACTTTAAAAGAAAACTTCTTTGATGATGGCTGAGCAAGACACTGATCTGAGTCTAGCAAGATATTGTTAGAAATAATTTTATTGCTGTCCTTTAACAGAACAGTAGTATTTGTTTTTCCTCTAGAACCGTCGCTTATCTAGTCTCAGGTTCTAGGCCCTTAGAGCAAGGCACAGGTCTATCTCACAGAATGGGTCTGCAATCCAATCAGATGGTGCTTGGTTCCTGCCTCAGTTTTGTGCTACTATTGCCCCTACATAACTTGCAGACAGGTCACCATTGTAGACTATAGGATTTGTAGCTGGGTAGGTGTTCACCTTTTTCTTTTGATAGTGTTCAGAGTTCCCTTCCATACCATGATTACTAGTCAGTAGAGGTGAATTGTCGGTAAGCATCAACTCCACTTCTCTGTGTTCAATGAGTGAACCTTACCATCAGTTTGTGGAGAATAACTAATAACCTTGCTTGTTTGGAGGATTCCATGGGATCCCATTGCCTAAAAATTTAATTATATGTAACTCACTCCTGTCACTGGACATCTCATTTAGTGTGGTAGAATGTTTAGTTGTGACTTTGTCTCTCTCTTATTTGGTGATTCCATTAAGAATTCTTTATAGCAGCATTTTATAGAAATGAATAATTTTATGTGGAGCAAATACATTTGATTAAAATATTATCAGAAGCAGTAATCAGTAATGGGATTTTTCTTGTTAAATATTACCTTAAAAGTTAAGCTTCCATATTAGTTCCTAGTTTTTAACTTTATGCTAAAGCATGTGCAAAGGTAATATAAATGGTACATGTGAACATTAATGCAAAATATCTATTTTGGAATGATGGCAGAAAAGGAAACTTAGGAGAAATAGTAGAGTGAAGGACAGAAAGAAACCTGACTTTTTCTTTTGGAAGACAGTAGAAGAGGCACTTTGAATTAAAACATGGAAAGCTGAGACCACTATTGAGGAATATTTAATAAGTAATAGAAATTACGAAATATGTTGGTGTAATATGTAGTATTCACAGTGTACATAGTATATAATTCCAACTGATTGCTGTCATTCCTTCTTTACCTATAGTGTTAGGAATGCACATCAAGGCATTGAACATGCTAGGTAGGCACTCTATTATTGAACTACATTTGAATCCATCAGAATATCTGTCCATTTGAGATGGGGTTTTGGTATGTTGTCTGTCCTCTCAAGCTCATTATGTAAGCACTAGCATCACAAGGGTGTCCCATGATCCCCAGTTGATTTAATCACATTTATGTATTTTACAAATGTACCCAATCCCTTCCATTTCTTCACTGATTTAAATGATAAAGGATAAATGTTACCTATAATTTTATATTAACTAACCACCACTTTTATATTTTTACTTACTGAATTTCTATGGAAAATGTTTTAGAGGGAAACTAAAAGATTCATTTGCTAAAATTAAAAGCTACTATTATGAATTACTATTTAAAGCATAAACTAGGGGGGAAAACAGCACTCACAGTGAGTTAGATGTCCTGTGAAGACACATCTAGTGCTAAATTCTTAGAATGTGGCAATGGCATTAGGCTACAATGTGCAGCATATTCATAAGTTAGCTCAGATACCCAAGAAAAGTTTATGTGGAAAATATTCCAAGGAAATTCAAAATGAAAGAGAGTAGCAGAGCAAGATTTCTTTTTCTCTTAAAAGCATCTCCAAAGAGACAGCATGGGAAAGGAAGGAGAAGGAGAGGGTACCTTCTCATAATGTTTGAAATATGTACATTAATGAAAAACAATGGCACTAATGTTCTGAAGCAAGCATGACTATTGCAAATATGGCTGAATTTAAAAAGCCCAGTACAATGTGATTCTTCTGGCCTTTCCACTGATAGGTGGATTTTATTTCTAGAGTTGGAGTGCTGATTTTGATTAATATGGCAGAAATGGTAACAGAAAAACTATGAATATAATACAATTCAGATATCTATTGTCTGCTGAAAAATAAATGAAACATGGAGAAAGACACAGATGTCTTTGATACTGCGTTGGGCATGACCACACCCACCTTACACTTTCTGTAAGAAATTACAAAGCATGAAACACAAATGAAGTACATGAAACCCTAACTGACATGAATATTTGTGAGAACTAATAAATCACTAAGTTACTATGCCCTGGGTCAGTTTGCCTTGTTCAAAACATAAATGAACCACTGACTGTTCAGTAGCCATGGATGAACTTAGTTACTTGAAAGGGGGGCTGGAAATGAAAAGGATGGATGTGAGAGAAGGATGAAGCCAAGACAAAAGTTTCTGATCAAGGCTCAAAGTTTAATAGTCAGCACTGCCTTTATATAGAGGGAGTCCTTTGTTTCAGCTGAATTGAGTTGCAAAGCAAGCTCAGCAGGCAGTCTGCTCCTGTAGGAAATTGACTCCACCTTGGTCACTAAGGTACAACCTAAGGTCTATTTAGCCTGCTCAATGAGGGGGAAGGGCACAAATTTGGACTCTTTCCGTTCTCCATACCAACTACTTAAAAGTCAACCACTACTATATCTTCATATATGTAATTTTTGATATATAATATATTGTTGTAAAGTTTTCTAAAAGGTTCATTTGCTAAAATTAAAAACTAATATTGTGAATTACTATTTAAAGCATAAACTAGAAATTTTCTATTTGAAATTAAAATAAATAATACCTCTAGCCTCTGTGATGGTTTGTATATTCTTGGGCCAGTGAGTGGCACCATTTGGAGGTGTGACCTGGTTGGAGTAGGTGTGCCTCTGTGGGTGTGGGCTTAAGATCCTCACCCTAGTTGCCTAGGAGTCAGTCTTCCACTATCAGCTTTTGGATGAAGATGTAGAACTCTCAGCTCTACCTGTGCCATGACACCCTGGATGCTGCCATTCTCCCACCTTGATGATAATGGACTGAACCTCTGAACCTGTAAGCTAGCCCCAATTAAATATTGTTTTTTATAAGACTTGCCTTGGTTATGGTGTCTGTTCACAGCAGTAAAACCCTAACTAAGACAGAAGTTGATACTGGGAGTGGGGTATTGCTGTGATAAGCTTGACCATGCTTTTATTTGAAAGAATGTGGATTTTTGGACTTTGGATTTGGAACTCAGTGGAATGCTTTAAATGGGCTTAATGGGTCATCCTAGTAGGAATATGGAAGACTTTGTTGCTGGGAGTAATTTGAACTGTGTTGACCTGGCCCAAGAGATTTCAAAGGAGAAGAATTTCAGTATGTGGCATAAAGACTGTTTTTGTGGTATTTTGGTGAAGAATGTGGCTACTTTTTACTCTTGTCTGAAAAGTCTGCCTGAGGCTAAGGTGAAGAGACTTGGATTAATTGAATTAACTGCATTGACAAAGGAAGTTTCAAAAAAGCCCAGCAGAGACTCTGTTCTCTGCTTAAGTCTCACAAAGAGAAGTTTGAACAAGCATAGCAGGCATAGAAAGGCAAAATATAAAATATATGGTTCGAGTATTAAAGGCATACCAGGAAGTGAAATGGAGCAAAATCCTGTGTTCTAGGAAATAACAGATTAAGGGGGTGGGAACTTGGGGCAAGATCCTACCCAGCTGAATTTAGATCCAGGCATGGTGGTACACACCTTTAATCCCATGAGACAGGCATGCTGATCTCTGCATTCAAGATCAATCTACAGAGCAAGAACCAGGATAGCCAAGCTTAGGCAGTGAAGGATTTAGAAAACATAAAGCTAGTGATAATGTAATAGTACAAGGGGATCATGTTCTAGATCCTGTAAGCAGCAGAACTTGGCAGCTTCAGCCATGTGGCTCTGGCTCTAGAGTTAAGAATGGCAGGAACTACTGGGACAATTGATGCTGGTTAGCTGGAGCTAAGACATAAGCAATGATTAAGAAGAGACCAGCATCACTGAGTTGAAATCTGGGAGTTGTTTTCTGGGAGCACAAAGAATCTGTGTTCCAGAGATAGCCAAGGTTGTACCTCATGCTGTAGCTGGACTTGGTAAAGTGTAAGAGTCACCCAGGTGGTACCAGTTTTGAAGGCATGAAAGTGTCATGAAGAACAGCTGAGGCTTGGCACTGTGAGAGGTCATGGAAGGCCATTGGAGAAGGTGAAGCCTCAGCTGTAGTTGATGGCCCAGGACTGAAGGGGGTCAGGCAAAGGATTTGATGCTTAGCACCATGAAGAGAGCTTAGGAGAGGCTATTGGTGAAGCCTAGTTGGAGTGAAACAACCCAGTGTATTGGAGATGTCAGTACCATGGGATGATCACCAAGAACAGCAGCCGTAGTGTAGTGGATCAACCTGAGCTTAGAGTGCTACAGAGGGCAGAGCTGGAGAAATGATGCCAGCCCTTAGGAGGAGTCCAAAAGATTAAGTGGAATCCTAGACAGTGAAACAAGAAGCTGTAACATTGAAATTGCCTTGGAGACTCAAAGATGTTAAAGATGCCAGAGCCATGGGATACATGCTGAGGAAAGCTGCTAACAGGAAGTGGAATCAGCCCAGGAGAAAGCAGTTTGTTGCAATCAACAAAAATGAAAAAGGAGTGGAGATCTGAAGACTGCTTTGACATCAGCCATGGAGATGCAGAGTTTGGAGTTTGCCCAGCTGGCTTCCTATCGTTCTTTGGGGATTACAGTTAAGTGATTGGATGAATCTCAGAAGAGACCTTGAACTTTGGATTTTTAACATTGTTGAGATTGCTATAGATTATGAGGACTTTAAAAGTTGGACTAAATGCATTTTGCATTATGCTATGTTTAAGTATACCCCCCCCCCGCCCCCAGACTCATGTGTTTGAACAAGTCTATGGGGGCCAGAGAATGGAATGTGATGGTTTGTATATTCTTGGGCCAGGGAGTGGCACCATTTGGAGGTGTGACCTGGTTGGAGTAGGTGTGTCACTGTAGGTGTGGGCTTAAGATCCTCACCCTAGTTGCCTAGGAGTCAGTCTTCCACTAACAGCCTTTGGATGAAGATGTAGAACTCTCAGCTCTGCCTGCTCCATGATAGCCTGGATGCTGCCATGTTCCCACCTTGATGATAATGGACTGAACCTCTGAACCTGTAAGCTAGCCCCAATTAAATGTTGTTTTTTATAAGACTTGCCTTGGTTATAGTGTCTGTTCACAGCAGTAAAACCCTAACTAAGACAGTATCTTTGTGTATATATGAACATTATGATACCATTTCATTTAGAAATCAAAAAGATTTTATGATAGAATACAACCCTTGGAACACTCATCCCTAAATAAGAGGACTCCCTAAAAATCCCTTCCCCAGGATAGAGGGAGCTCTGAACAGGAGAATGTAGAATGAGTAACACTTAACCCTAGCCCTGGGTATTTGCTTTACCCTTAAGCAGGTACTATTAAAATAATAACATTCATGTCGTTTAAAATTTAATGAGTACTGATATTTAAAATCTGAAGCTGGATAACTGTCATAGAGTATTTCGTGCCATGCAGAATTACCTAAATTTTCATTTGCCATCAGGGGACATGACTCAAAGATTCCCCCAATTTTTCTTTGGTATCAGTTTCACAAATTGAATCAAGTAGCATTATTTTTTTCTGTCAAAAAGTTATATTTAACTTCTATTATTATGAAACCAAAACCACAGCAACTTGTCATTCTTTGATATAGGCACATTTTAAAAACATCTGCATCTGTGTCCTCTTATATAATATAGCTAATTAAAATTGTGTTTTCCTTACATACTTAAATGCAGCTTTTAATGCCCTGATTATTAAAAATGGCTGAAGTAGTAAAAATCTAGTTGGAACTGATTATAAACTTGCTCACAACAACCAGTCTGTAGCAACTCTTTGTTTTCAGAGGAGGAAGAAATATTTTACTTTATTAAAATGTACTTCATAATAATCCATTGTTTAGTAATATTATTGCTGGGTATTGTTTTGACAGTTATTGAGAAAAGAAAGAAAACCCCAAGAAAAATATAGTTTGGTAGCATAGGGAACTTGGGCGAGAAGATATGAGGTTTGGTTTCATTCTGAATTACAATAGCTACTTAGTAATATCTGTGTACCTTGGGTTTTACACATGCATATACATATATGGAAAATTATGATTATTTGTATAAAATAATAGGTATTTTATGACAGAAAATTGCAAGAGAAGCTAATATACCCACTTGCGAGTATTTAATTGACATTTAGAACATTATTTGAAAGAGGATGTAGACCAGATAGAGTCATACCATCTGGAAATAGATAAGAGAGCTTTAGCTCTCCCTGGGTTGTACTGGTAAGAACAAAATGTATTAAAGTAATGTTAATTCCATATAGAGCCACCAAACCTTGACGCTATTGTGGATGCAGGGAAGTGCTTGTTGACAGAAGCCTGATATGACTGTCTCCTGAGAGGCTCTGCCAGAGCCTGACAAATACAGATGTAGATGTACACAGCCAAATATTGGACTGAGCTGGGGTCCCCTATGGGGAGTTGGAGAAGGGAGTGAAGGAGCTGAGGGGTTTTGCAGCCCCATGGAGGGAGCAACAGTGTCAACAGGCCAGAACCCCTGGGGCTCCCAGGGACTGGACCATCAACCAAAGAATACACATGAAGGGACCCATGGTGCTGGCTGCATATGTGGCAGAGGATGGCCTTGTTGGACATCAGCGGGAGGAGAGTTCCTTGGGCCTGAGGGTGTTCGATGTCCCAGTGTGGGGGAATGCCAGGGCGGGGAGGCAGGAGTGGGTGGGTGCGTGGGGAGCACCCTCATAGAGGCAGTGGGAGGGGAGATGGGATAGGGGGCTTCCGAAGGGGAGACCTAGAAAGGAGAAACCATTTGAAATGTAAATAAAATATCCAATTAAAAAATAATGTTAAATGTTAAAACTGATAATAATATAAATTATAAGCGCTTCTGCTGATATTTGTCTGCCTGGAAATGAGAGAAACTGGATAGTGTTGTGATGTGGATTCCTAGGTGACAACTATTGGTTTCTTTCCATCTCTACAGGATACCTTGAAGAAAAGGACTGTTTGAAACCAACTGACTGGACTACCGTTATGCAGATCACAATTGCTGTAGAGGGACAACCGCCCTCCTGAAACCGCAGCTCAGTCTTAACTCTCTCAAGTACCATTTGCATGGGATACTTTGCTATGAAAAGCCCCAGGGTACTCATGGGGCTCTTTTCTACCCAGGCTGGAATGGGAATGGGGGCTCCTGGAGCTGCAATGGAACTGCTCTAACTATACAAGCTGGGCCAGCCTGTGGTCAGTGAAAACAAGAAACTTGCCTTTGAGTGTAAAGTTTGCTGTGATTGGTCAAAACACCCCTTCTCTGGCTACACAGAGAAGCTATGTGGTTCATGGGTAAGCTAGCTAAGAGATACTCCGCTGTTGTTGCGCTGGTGTTTCAACATTCAGCCCAGTGAACGACTTTCAATCGGGCATTGTTTTCCTTCCTTGCAATTGGCGAATGATCTCATTTGGTAGCATGAAGAAAGAAGTAGAGCGGAGATGACAGAGCTGTGGTAGCAGCAGTAGCAGTGAGTGAGGGAAGGTTGGAGAGCCAAGCTACAGAAGGGGAAAAGCAGCTGGCTGCTTTGACAGCTGCAGAAGAGCTTTTGAATATGTGGTGGTGTGGGAGAGAGTCCACAGTGAGTAAAAGCGAAACTGTGGGAACCACATTGCATTGACAGGTGCCAGAGTCAGAGTTGAGAAGTCAGCAGACCGACCGAGCTGCAAACACAAATATCAGGCTACACTGACATCTTCAAAAGAGGTGAATCTACGAGAGCAGCAGCTGGCGGTGACCCAAGCAGTAACAGAGAGAAAATGTTCTTTTATCTGCTTCATGTGCAGAGACAGCTGTGACAGTAGCTTTAGCAAGCTGCGCCACAAGCTGCTGTTAAATACTGAGGAATCTCAACATTAGAAGCACACGTAAGATCTTTAACACTCATAGGGTGAAAGGTCTTGGCTTCATTGCCCTGGGCAATAGATGCAACCTTCTTTTGCTCTTGCTTTTATCTGTTGCCAGACTCTATCAAATGTGAAGGAATGCAAAGGTTGCCAAGGGTTAGCACTGGAGAAGAGCATCTTCTTCCCTTCCCGAGGTTTCTATCCAAGTACAGTAAATGTATATCAGAAAGTTAACTGATAACAATGAAACATTTTAATCTTCTATACTTATTTACCATGTGTATATATGCACATGCATGCCATAGGACATATGGGGGTGTTAAAGGGCAGCTTTGCAAGTGTTCTTTTCTGCTTCCGTAACGTGAGTTCTCAGGATGGATTGAATTGGGGCCATGTGCTCCTACCCACTGAGTCATCACAGTGACGTCAATACAGCTATTTTGGTTAGCAATTTTATTTTGTTAACACTTATTGCTTAATTACTGATTTATCTATCTCTTTAATCTGTAGATATATCATTTTGCTAACTTCAATGGCAGTCAAACCCAAGATATCCCCACTGATTCAGCCCCAGTGATTCCCTTTCTGGCACTGGTGTTATGTAATCTTCCCCCTGTGATGATATTTTATCATTATGATTCATTATCTTCCTCTCATTATGCTATATCAACTCTGTTCTTCATGGCTGTTTTGCTCCCTCTATGTTATGGCTTTGAATAAGTTAATTATAATGTTAAGCTCCTTTGAAGGTCAGGTGGTAGGGAACTTGTAGTAAGTGTGGCTGGTATATGTCTAGGGCTCCCAGTCATACCTGGAGGTATATCTTTCCAGGGAAGTCACTAGATGAAAGTCAATTCCTGACTAATGTTTCAAATGCATCCTAGGATAAAACTTTAGCTGAAGAGACAGTTGAGATAGACCTATGTGCTGAAATGATAATATGTGTGTTCCGTTAAAACATATATTTTTGTTCACTTGTTCTGTAGCAACAGAAAACTTATACACTAGCAGGTCACACCTTTCATTTTTATAAACATAAAAATTCTTAAATGTTGCCTTTGTTTTGAAGACAATTTTATGCAAAACCCTCTTAAATAAAAGTGACAAGATTTTTTTTTGTAAATAAAAATGTAAAGATTTCTTGTACTAAGTGGTTTCCAGACTCATCAAAATCTTTTCAGATACCATTTTTCTGACCACTGTAACAGATCTTCAGTGGCTTTGAGAAGGCATAATTCAAAGAACCTAAGAAATTATGTCTGTTCTGTGTTCTGCAAGACATTACACAGATGTTTCTTCATCTCCTTCAATAGAGTGGAAAATAATCACCTTCATTTGCATTGTTTAAAATATTGCAAACTTATCATGTGAAATCTAAGTTTGATTGTATTTAAGCTCAAATAGTTCTAAATGTATGTAAGTTCTTTACATTATATGTCATATATATCATGTCTTATTTTGCTTTTTGATGTAATTCACATCATAACCAATAGCAACTCTGAACCAAATGCAGTTATTTTAGCTTGTAGCTGATTGTCCTCCTGAGGGAAGCCAGGAAGGGAACTCAAGACAGGAAACAGAGAGAAGAACTGGGGCGGGCATTATGGAAGGGCAGTGCTACTGACTTGCTTCCTGTGGCTTGGTTAGCTTGCTTTTCTCTACAACTCAGGACCAACATGTCCAGAGGTGGTGACACCAACACTCACTCCTACATCATTATTAATCAAGAAGATGCCCACAGGCACTCTCAGTTGAGCTTCTCTCTTGCTAGGTGACTCTCGTTTGTGTCAATTGGACAAAAGAGGACCAGCATGCATATGTTCTACTCAACTAGGATGAATGGGAGAACATAAAGTACTAGAACAAGTTTTTGTCAAATGACTTTGAATTCATTCTGGTAGAGCATAGAAAAGCATTTAATTAAAAAAACCTTATATATCAAGTTTACTGTAAGGGAACACTTGCTGATCAGATTATAAAAATGTACTGACTATAAGGACCTAGGTGCACTAGATGGAATCAATCACACCATTATTCTAAAAATAGTTTTTAATATCTTTTATTAATTTTTTGAATATTAAATATCTGTTTTAAAAGATTTATTTACTTATTATATGTAAGTACACTGTAGCTGTCTTCAGACACCCCAGAAGAGGGCATCAGATCTCATTAGGGATGGTTGTGAGCCACCATGTGGTTACTGGGAATTGAACTCAGGACCTTTAGAAGAGCAGACAGTGCTCTTAATCACTGAACCATCTCTCTAGCCCATCTTTTATTAATATTTATCTTCCAAAAATGTGTTCATTTTAATCCTGTAAAATATGACATAACCAGGTGAAGGATAATTTCAATGTGAATTGTTTCGTAAAAGTATTCTGCGCTCCCCAAATAATGGCATGTTAATGAATCAGAAAGCTAAGGGAATTGCTATGAAAATAATTGGAAGATAAAAGCAACAGAATGTTAGTGTTAATGCTTAAGTGTCTGCCAGTTATTTAACCTTTTAAACTTTTAAACTTTTTTTTTAAATTTAATATGAGTAATCAAAATTCCAAAGTCAAGTCTTATAAGGATGCATAGAAGGACTGTGCTGCTAAACAAGCTCTGACCCAGAATTGTTCCTCTCTGAAAGAACTGCTGGGACAAAAATGGAGAAGAGCCTGAAGGAAAGAAGGTCAGGTAACAGGCCCAAATTGGAAGCCAGCCCATGGGAGGTCCCAAAGCCTGACACTATTACTGACGCTATAGTGTGCTCACAAAAAGGAGCCTATCATGATGGCCCTCCAAAAGGCCCAACAACCAGCTGAAAGAGTTAGATGCAGATATTTACACCTAACCAATGGATAGAAGCTGGTGACCCCTGTGGTTGAATTGGGGAAAAGCTGGACAAAGCTGAGGAGGGCAACCCTATAGGAAGACAAGAAGCCAACTAAGGTAGACCCCTGAGATTGCTCAGACACTGAGCTACCAACCAGGCAGCATACACCAGTTAATATGAGGTCCCCAACACACATACAGCAGAGGACTGCTGGGTCTGGACTCGGTGCAAGGAGAAGCACCTAAACTTCAAGAGACTTGAGGCCCCAGGGAGTGGGGAGGTCTGGTCAGGTAGGGGTTGGGATGGGGGCATCCTCTTGGAGACAGGGGGTGGGGGTGGGGGAATAGGAGGTATGGGATGAGGAACAGTCAGAGGGTTGACCAGGAGGAAAATAAAGACTGGACTGAAAAAAATATTAAAGAATTAAAAAGGAGAGAAAAGGAAAGGAGAGAAAAGGAAAGGAGAGAAAAGGAAAGGAGAGAAAAGGAAAGGAGAGAAAAGGAAAGGAGAGAAAAGGAAAGGAGAGAAAAGGAAAGGAGAGAAAAGGAAAGGAGAGAAAAGGAAAGGAGAGAAAAGGAAAGGAGAGAAAAGGAAAGGAGAGAAAAGGAAAGGAGAGAAAAGGAAAGGAGAGAAAAGGAAAGGAGAGAAAAGGAAAGGAGAGAAAAGGAAAGGAGAGGGAGAGGAGAGGGAGAGGAGAGGGAGAGGAGAGGGAGAGGAGAGGGAGAGGAGAGGGAGAGGAGAGGGAGAGGAGAGGGAGAGGAGAGGGAGAGGAGAGGGAGAGGAGAGGAGAGGAGAGGAGAGGAGAGGAGAGGAGAGGAAAGTTGCTGTCAGGAAAAAGAAAGAGAGAACAAGGCAGGGAAAAATGTGTGCAGAGCCTGTGGGGGGAGCAGGTGGTGAAACAGGACTGTCACCTGGCATCACCAACAAACAAAACAGTGGTTATTTCCTCAGTATTGCTTAAAGGGTGTATCTTAAGTACAAAGAAACAGGGAAAAGAGAAGACAATACATTCTGTCAAAATTCTGGTTTTCAAAGTCCATTATTGTATTACTTAAAAACTAGGCCACCTACAAACAATCACAAGGAGGATAAATAACATCAAAGCGCTCTGAGAACAAGGAGTTTTCATGGCTCTGTGCACAGAGCAGCACATGTCACTTTCCATTTTCCCGAGGCCTGTGCAGCTGAATAGACACACACAGGGAAATTCATGATTATATTAGACTGAACAGTCCACATTTTCATGCATTTTCTAAGTCATTTACTTGAGACCAAATTTCAGTGAAAGCTAATATATCTTGTTTAGAAGGCTAAGATCATATGCCACTTTTACAATTGAGATAGTATTAGCAGAATAACACAATTCAGTGTTGATGGATACCATTTTCTCTGCTAATTAAAAGCTTGAGTATCATAGGTTTCATTGCCAAAAGGAAAAAGCAAACAAACAGCAGAACCATGTAGACAGATAGAATGTATTAAACCCTGGGGAAATATAATCAATTAAACTACTTATGTTTTTACTATATTCAGCCAAAAGCACAAGACTATCAAAAATAATTATTTGTGAAGAACAAATAATGTATTTTTGAATCTAGTGTGTTGTTTCAGGATATTTGATTGTTAACCCTGACACTGTGTTATTTACTGGAAGAAAGCTGCTTCTAGTTATGGTATGGCTCAGCCTTCAAAATCTTTAATCTCTGTAGCTGAAATACAGACACCCCCTTAGCACCTACCTTTGATCTCAAACAATGAAGGTAAAGTTCGTTTGTAGAAGGAAGCACCACATTTGAAAGTGATGAATCAGACAAAAAGGTTTGGTAGAATGGGTCAGAGATAGTATATAGCCGTCTCACAGTTAAAGAGACAGGAAAAGAGGCTACGTAGGAGAGCACCACTGAAGGGGGTAGGGGACCAGTTGTACAGACACACATTGCAGAGAGAGAATAAGCTGGACACAGGTGAATGTAGAGTGAGCCAGACAATGACAAGAAGCCAGGGATTAGAAGAGACTGCTAAAGTTAGTTTGAGACCAAGCAGAACAATTCAGTCAGAAGTGAAAGAAGGCAGATTGAATCAGTGTGGAGGGGAGTTTGAGCCAGCACAGCTGAGTTGATCAGTCAGCCAGAGTGAATAAAGAAAAAGAAAGGGTGAGCTTATTCGGCAGCGAGGATCAGAGGCCGAAATATTCTAGGCTGAGATAAGATGTTTATGGAAGCTAGAAACTTCCAGGACTGGGCTTAGGTTAGCAGACTGAGGCAACAAGCCTTGGAGAAAACAGGCAAATTTAAAATAAAATGTTACAATATGTGGACCCAAGTTACTGAGTACCCCAGAATCTTTAATACTGGTTTTTAAACAGTATTTTTAAAACTAATAGAATTGCACATAATTGGTTTAAAACACTAGATGTTATAGCACATACAGAAG
Organism: Mus musculus; assembly: GCF_000001635.26. NCBI lineage: Eukaryota > Metazoa > Chordata > Mammalia > Rodentia > Muridae > Mus > Mus musculus. Next base: position 95,262,747 of record NC_000067.6, on the reverse strand, counting down.
GAAAAACAGATTACATTTTTTTAAAAAGAGAAACTTTGCCTTTGAACCTGAGGAGACTCATAGCAGGTATAGTCAATACTTCCATAAATTATTACTTATTGCAGAATCTGAAAAATTATTCTATTTCACTGACTTAAGCCTAGTTCTTAGTGTATATTATGTTGCAGTAGTTCCTGGATATCTCTTTCCATGAGAAAATCAGACATTTTAGGTTGCAATTTAATACTTTAATGTTAACATACATTTAGAATTTTTTACAAGTAGATACAAGCCTGCTTCTTGCAGTGGATATGAACGTAGCATATGTACATTTCTCGATGTGGTTATTATATTACATAAAGCTGTAATGATTGTTATAATCAGCATTTTAAGACTTTATTATAGAAATTTTGACAGTTTTATTTTGTAATCAGAATGTCTGATGGATGAAGTACATTGTGTGACACTATTTGTTTTCAACTTACCTACTATCCCTATTATTGATAGGTGCTCCTTGTATATAATGGACCAGAAATATCAGGTGGGTTGAAAAGCAACTATGCAACAACAGAGAAGAATATGAAGTTCATGAAATCCTAAGAAATATGAGCCAATAAAAGTGTTATTTTAAATGGAAGGCCAGCTGAGCAAGTCATGAGGAGCAAGCTAGTAAGTAGTAGTCCTCCACGGTTGTTGCCCCAGGTTCTGATTCCAGGTTCTTGCTGTGACCTCTTAACTTGACTTCTCTCGATAATGGAGTAAAAACTGTAAGTTGCAATACCCCCAGCCCCAGTACCATTTGGTTGTAGTGTTTTATCACAGAAATAGGAACCATAGTAAGACTGAAGTTCGTACCAGTTCATGAGGTACCTCTGTGACAGACTTGAGCATGAATTTTGGGGGAGGGTTGTAGTAGCGTTTGAACTTTGGGCCTGAAAGCCATTGAGTGCTCAGAACTCAGTGGGCTCTAAGGAGGAAGTATAGAAAATGAGAATGCAGACCACAGAGGCCTAGATTGCCATGTTTCAAAGGAAAACAAAGGCTCAACCAGGACTCTCTGAGTTATTTTGTGCTAAGAGTTTGAGTGGTGGTGTCTCTGCCTCTTTGGCCTGCTCTTGGGATCTGTTTCCTCCTACTGGGTTACCCTTGTCCAGCTTTGATATAAAGGGGTTGGTGCCTAGTATTATTACATCTTCTTAGGTTGTGATATTGTTGTGCCCTGAGTTCATAGGAAACCCAGTCAAGCCCAAGAATTGTGAAGTCCGCTGCAATAGTGTCTGAGTTTGGTGTCAGCAGATGGGATGGATCCTTAGGTGGGGCAGTCTCTGGATGGTCTTTCCTTCAGTTTCTGTTCCACTCTTTGTGTCTGCATTTCCTTTTGACAGGAAGAACTTAACCACACTCTTAGAGAAAACTGGCTCTCCCTCTCTCAGTAGCTATCCATTCTCAATAGCTCCTTCACTAGGGCTCAGACATTGTGTCCACTTCCCCCATACATGCGCAGATTTGGTCTGTATTGCGGGGCTTTTAAGGATCCCACCAGAGGTTTAGAAGTTTAAGACTTCTATATAGTTTGAACATGTTCGCCTTTTGCTGGGACAGCCTCTCAGCTAGATACAAATGTAACCTTGGCTTCTCAGCCATCCTGTCTCCCCATGTGCTTCTCCTTGCCTGCTTCATTATAGCTCATCTGTCTCACTCCTGCCTGCTTTCAAGGTCCAACTCTGCTGTATCTGCTTGTCTCTATCTCCCTTTTTCTAGAAGCCCTGCCCCTATACTTTCTGTCTCAGCTCTTGGCTGTCTTTTCTTTATTTAAAAAAAAAAGCCACAATCCAGTTTGAAGTAATGAGCAGCAAGACAATGTCCAATCCATCTCTTCATTGTTTTAAGCATTGAGGGCTGCCTGACCTTCATCTTTTGGGCTGGTGATGAAGGACAAGCATTTACAGATAGAAAACTGGTGATGGGCCATAGAAATGACAATACCAAAATTCTCCCAGCACTTAGCTTTCTGCCAGTACAGCAATCAACAATTGAAAACACAGGGGCACACCGTTCCACAAGGTATGGGAAAGCCACCCCAGTAAGTCTGCCTGAAAAATACATACAGGTCTTTCTATGCCCTTAAAACTTCTGTGAGTTCATATGTGTAGTTGCTGTGCTGTGCCCAGAGACAGTTTCTTTGTCTTTAGCCTTTAGCATATATTCCTTCTGACCCTCTTCTGTAATTATCCCAGAGCCTTGGAGAGAAAAGGGTGTGGATATGCCTCTGTTTAGGGAGGAGCATTCTGCAGTTTGTTTGCTTCTTTTCTTTCTTTCTTTCTTTCTTTCTTTCTTTCTTTCTTTCTTTCTTTCTTTCTTTCTTTCTTTCTTTCTTCCTTCCTTCCTTCCTTCCTTCCTTCCTTCCTTCCTTCCTTTCTTTCTTTCTCCCTCCCTCCCTCCCTCCCTCCCTCCCTCCCTCCCTCCCTCTCTCTCTCTCTCTCTCTCTCTCTCTCTCTTTCTTTCTTTCTTTCTTTCTTTCTTTCTTTCTTTCTTTCAATTAGATATTTTCTTTGTTTACATTTCAAATGTTATCCCTTTTCTTGTTTTCCCATTTGAAAACCACCAATTCCCTTCCCCCTCCCCCTGTTCACCAACCCACCCACTCCTGCTTCCTGGTCCTGGCATTCCCCTACACTGGGGCATCGATCCTTCACAGGAACAAGGGCCTCTCCTTCCATTGAGGACCTACAAGGCCATCCTCTGCTACATATGCAGCTGGAGCCATGTGTATTCTTTGGTTGGTGGCTTAGTCCCTGGGAGCTCTGAGGGTACCAGTTAATTGATATTGTTGTTCCTCATATAGGTCTACAAACCCCTTCAGCTCCTTGGGTCCTTTCTCTAGCTCCTCCATTGGGAACCCGGTGCTGTGCCTTGGCAAGCTGTAGACCTCTATGTTAACTACCATCAGTGGAAAGACACGTTAATCTATTTATGTAAAGAAAAGTCATTAGGAGTCAGTATAATATTATATCAATTTAGCAGAATGATAATAGTAGATTTTTCCCCCTAGGTCCTGTCTAGCCCTAAGTTGTTGCCCTGATAATGGTGCCAAGTATGGGTTTCATCTTATGGAGTAGAGTTTAACTTCATGCAGAAAATAGTTGATTGTTCCCATGATGCTTACACCACTATTACCCTTGTGAGCATGTCTTGCCAAGCTAATCATCACTGTAGTTTGTATGGTTCCCAGCCAGACATGATCAATGATAAATTTCCACCTCTAGTGCGCTGCATAGAATCAGGTAGAACAATGAAAGCTGGGAGGTAGGGGTGAAGCTTCCAGGGCAAAATAAGGTTGATGTCTTCATGTTTTATGACTTGCACATGTAATGTGCTTAGCAAGAGGGTCTTACTACCAAGTATTGGAAGGTAGTCAAGAGAATTGACAGTATCCTATAATGTTTGAGAGTCTATGGGATCTCACTAGTGAAAAACTCCAAAATAAGGAATTAATACCTGGCTTTCTATTTGTTAACCTATGGTGTCTAGTTGAGACCTTGTCACCCTCTTCTATGGTGATTCCATTGTAATATAATTATATTAGGAAGTCCCTGGGATAGTAGGTTTTTATATGATGTTCTTAAGGTCTTCTGTGCTATGTATCCTCCATATTCATGTTCTACCCTGACTCTCCCCTCTGATGCTAATTTAACCCTTTCCACTCTATTATTGTCATGTACCCTTTTTACTACTGCTTTCTGTCTCCCATCCTTTGAAAGTCTCCTAGATGGCCCTTAGTAGTCCCCTGACCTTTGTGAACATTCCAACTGAAACACACATAGCTGGAGATGCAAAGCTAGCATCCACTAACTAAAGGAACCATGTAACATTTGTCCTTTTATGTTTGAGTTACTTCACTCAAAATGATCGTTTCAAGCTCCATCCATTAACCTGAACATTTATAAATTCCTTTTTTTTTTTTCAAAATCTTAACAATAATGTGTCATGTGAAGATGCCATATTTTTATTCAGCTTCATTTTTAAAAATCATAGCCTGTAACAGAAGTTACAAAAATACTTTTTAACTCACAAAACATGACAGAATATGTATTAAATATACATCCACACACTATATCAAGGGTTAAATAAAATTTAGAGCAGGCAGTATATCCACTAATTAGGTCTAATATGTTTCTTGGAATTAAAGTCTAATTCTGTTAATTGGTACACCTCAGTGGGACTAGAAATACAAACTTGTAATTAGGTGATAGGTGTGTTCATCAAAGCTTTATCTGCACAGACTGTTTAGGGAAAGTTACTTGTTCTTACACCAGTTTCTGAATACATATATTAGGTTCTGTAGACAAATATGAACAACTAACTGTACATGGAGTGAATTAGGCCCCTAGTGTCTCATAATTATGTGTGGCATAATAGAAACTTTGTAATTTTAAGAAAATTATTTCTATATGTATAAACTTTACTATCAACTGTAGTAAAGAAACTCTACTAAACTGCTAAAATAAATTCTGCCATTTACACAGGTATGAAATAAGTTGTAATAATTTGGCATCAGAAATTTCTACCCTAATGGGTATGACCCTGTGGGTATGTCAACAGAAGTGGGAACACTATCAGGAATTCAATAGTCGTAAACATTTAATAAGTCACCATAAAGTGTTTATGTAAATATTCTAAGCAGTTAAAATTATACTGTTTTTCCATTGCTTTACATATATTCTTGATCATATAAATCAGGACTTCAACAGATAGTTTGTGTATTTATTTCTGTCACAAACATGGAAAATAACCCAAGAAGCTTTCAACATTCTTAATTAGGATATTGTACTAAAAAGAAAGACTATGGACAGAAACTTCTCTACTTAATGTACAATTGTTATAAAGAAACAATGATTTCCTATCTAATATAAATGTTATATTTTATCATAATAAGCTATACTAAACACTTTTTTTAAAAAGGACTTCTGAGCTGGGAAGATGCTGCAGGATGTAATGAGGTGGTCTCCAAGCCTGAAGACCTTGGTTTGATGTCTCAGACTCATTTTGCAGGATAGACTTGATTCCTAATCTCTCACCTCTAAGGCATCACAGAATATGTATGCCCACATATGCAATCGTATACACGTGTATATATTGACAGATTAAATAAAAAAGTAAATAAATAAATAAAATCTGATTTAAAAGAATTTTGAACATCAGTATGAACTAACCAGTACCTCCAGACCTCCTTGGGACTAAAGCACCAATCAAAGAAAACACATGGTGGGACTCGTGACTCTAGCTGCATATGTAGCAGAGAACGGCCTATTTGGTCATCAATAGGAGGAGAGGCTCTTGGTCCTGTGAAGGTTCTATGCCCCAGTATAGGGGAATGCCAGGACCAGGAATGGGAGTGGGTGGGTTGGGGAGCAGGGGAAGGGGGGAGGGTATAGGGGATTTTCAGAGGGGAAACTAGGAAAGGGGATAACATTTGAAATGTAAATAAAGAAAATATCTAATATAAAATAAAAGAATATATAAAAAAAGAACTTTGAAGTAATTCTAATTATTGAGGTCTGTCTCCACAATAAAATGTTGTTTGCATATACTGTTTTCTAGATAATAAGTTATATATAGCTTAATGCCCTTCCCTCCATACCAGGGTGTGTGTTGACTCAAACTACATTTTATAAAAATTACATTAAATTTTAAACAAATTAATTATATGTATTATAAGGAAATTGACTTAAATTAGAACATGGGGAAATTAAATGTGAAAATGTAAATTAGCTTCCTTGTCAAATGTATTAAGAGATAGTAACATCATTTTAAAGGGGGAATCTCTTATGGTTTACCTTTAAAACTATGAGTATCAAAAGGAAATTAAGATCAGCCATTTGGACTAAAGAAATTAGGAAACGTAGGGCTAAAGTCGCTTTTTCCTCCACTTTAAGCCGTACCTGAACATCTCACACCATGGCAGTTCCTGAGACCCGTCCCAACCACACTATTTATATCAACAATCTCAACAAGAAGATCAAGAAAGATGAGCTCAAGAAGTCCTCGTATGCCATCTTCTCCCAGTTTGGCCAGATCCTGGATATCCTGGTGTCTCAGAGCCTGAAGATGAGGGGCCAGGCCTTCATCATCTTCAAGGAGGTCAGCGGCACCACCAACGCCCTGCATCCATGCAGGGCTTCCCTTTCTATGACAAGCCTATACGTATCCAGTACGCAAAGATTGACTTGGACATCATTGCCAAGATGAAGGGCACCTTTGTGGAAAGAGATCGCAAATGAGAGAAGAGGAAGCCCAAGAGTTTGGAGACACCTCCTGCCTGAAAGGCTGTTCAGGGTGGGGCAGCTGCCCCAGTGGTGGGTGCTGTCCAGCCTGTACCGGGCATGCCACCGATGACTCAGGCACCCTGCATCATGAACCACATGCCAGGACAGCCTCCCTACATGCCACCACCACCTGGCATCATCCCACCACCAGGCCTTGCTCCTGGCCAGATACCCCCTGGGGCCATGCCCTCACAGCAGCTCATGCCTAGTCAGATGCCGCCTGCGCAGCCTCTCTCCGTGAATCCACCCAATCACATCTTGTTCCTCACCAACCTGCCTGAGGAGACCAATAAGCTCATGTTCTCCATGCTTTTCAACCAGTTCCTGGGCTTCAAGGAGGTACGTCTGGTCCCTGGGCGCCATGACATCGCCTTCCTGGAGTTTGACAATGAAGTGCAGGCTGGGGCAGCACGAGATGCCCTGCAAGGCTTTAAGATCACACAAAACAATACTATGAAGATCTCTTTTGCCAAGAAATAGCGCCTTCCACTATGGAGTACCCCTGTCCCCATTTTGGGGCTGTCCCTCCCCCCCTTTGGCTCAGTCCCTAAAGGTAAGTCCCCCTTGGGGCCTTCTCAGAGCTGTGTGTGAGTGTGTGGTTGCCACACAGCATCGTACCCAGAGTCTGTCCCCAGACATTGCACCTGGTGCTGTTAGGTTGTGATTAAAGTGAGTTTTTGAGGTTTAGTTTTTCACCAAAATAAATAAATAAATAAATAAATAAATAAATAAATAAATAAATAAATAAAATAAAAAGGAAATTAAATATGAATTTATTGTATTTATACTACACAGACAAGATACTGCTTTAGGCCCAGTTATCTGTTCACAGCTGCTGTCTAGGTAGCAAATAACTATTTACAATTTGAAGATTGGTCTTGCTTTATGTTGGAAATTTGGACTAATAATAATGCTTTGCTTAGTGCTCTGTGGTTCATAAAAAACAATGTTTGGAAACATACAGATAAAGTAGGTAGATGAACTTGGACTGCGGTTAGGGTTGAAAGGTCACCTTTGAAAAGGACAATCAGTTCCAATTACGATTCAAAGCTCTGTGCACTTCAATGAACTGTGTGGAAGGACACAGTGTCTTATTAAAAGATTAGTTTATATTATGGGCTGACAAGAATGGCTTGTAAAGTATGATTCATTCAACGTAACAACACATTAAAGATAATTTCTTCTCTGTCTGGTCTGCAATAATGAAAATAACCAAGAAACTATACAGACCTAACAGAGCCATAAACATAGACAAGTGGGTCACGTATGGCACCCTGTCTTTCTCATGCATAGCAAATGTGGTTGCTTCCCTTCCCTGGGAACAGCAAAGGCCTTTTAATACCAACACTGTGCTTTTAGTTCTAGGATAGCAATATATTAAAATGAATAAACAAGAAGGCACAATAAAAGGATAAACTACTAAGTAATCTGTATTTTACCTGTTGATCTGTTTAGGACAGGAATAATAGCATTGTGTCAAGGTACTGACTCATAGCCAAATAGTTTTAAAATAGTGAGAGGCTTAGAAAAGTATTACAACAATCTAAGAATAATGTGAATAGTCTATGATTCTTGCTGTAAGTTAAAATATGATATAGGCAGATATATAATAGCATTTTACTCTAATTTATAATTATAATTCATAATTATGCCTTAGTTAGAATTTTTGTTGCTGTGAAGAGACACTATGACCAACACAACTCTTATAAAGGAAACATTTAGTTGGGACTGGCTTCCAGTTTCAGAGGTTCAGACCATTATCATCCTGGTGGAAGCATGGCAGACATGGTGCTGGAGGAGCTGAGACGTCTACATCTTGATCTGAAGACAGCCAGGACACTCTTCCACAGTCAGACAGGAGAAGGCTCTCTTCCACACTTGGTAGAGTTTGATCACTAGAAAGCTCAAAGCCTGCCTATATGGTGAAATGCTTCCTCCAACAGGGCCACACCTATTCCAACAAGGCCACACCTCCTAATAGTGCCATTTCATGGCTCAAGCATATTCAAACCACCTCAGTAGCTTATATTAGACTTCACACTAGAAAATTATTAGCACTCATGCCTAATATAAAATATTTCCACAAGACAATGTGTGTGTTTGTATACACTTATATACATATACATTTGTGTATATATGTACATATATATATACATATCAATATATACATATATATGAATATATATGAATGATAACAAATTAAGTACTCATTATAGGTATTGTAAAGCATAAATACTCCATAATTTCTGGGTTAATAATGAAATAAAATGGAGAATACTATTTTAAAGTGTTATCATTAAACAAAATATACTTTAAGTGAGACAGAGAAAACTGTCTATTTTTTTTACAACTCTATCCTAAATACCTGATATCTACATACATTTGGCCATTTCTTTTTATGTAAAACACAATATTCTGTTACTATACTCTCATTGTACACATGAAAAAATAGCCTAGTTATTTTGCAGACCCCACTATAGATGCAATGTTAGATAATTTTAGGTGTGACTGTTACTCAGTTAAGAGTCATGTAGACAGCTATCCATTACTTCTATCCAAGTATTCAGGGTAAGTCTTATGTCTCAACCAGTGGACTGAATAGGGTCTGCTCCCACGCAGTGTGAGAGAGCAGCAACTGTGTACATGAGGGCATACACAGAACAAAACAGAAGGACAACAGGAAGTTGTTTTCTCTTCTCTAAAGCTAGATTGCTCATCTACTCCTGCTCTTGGACACCAGAACTTAACTATTTCTGTCTCTGTGTTCTGAGACTACACTAGCAGCTTCTCTGGTCCCCAGGGTTTTGCTCTTAGTCATATATTATCATATTATCTTGTTCTTCACATTTAGACTTGAAGTCAGCAAATGACTGACTGATTTGGTGATCCACAGCAATTAATGTCTATAATGGTAGTGCTCAGCCTGCAAAACTGAGTAAGCCAATCCCCTTGAAAAATTTCTACTCAAGTCTATTTTCTTTCTTTATATTCTCTCTCTCTCTCTCACTCTCTCTCTCTCACACACACACACACACTTCCCATTTGTTATTTCTCTGAAAAACTGTTTCTTGAATACACTATTTCTATTATACACTATTCATGATCATTTTAATGATTATTTTTATATAGTCTTCCTTTATAGGTTCTGGTTTTATAAAAGTGGTGTTTTCAACAGTTTCCTGTTTGTAAGCAGCTATTGATTATAAGGACTGATACTTCTCATGGGAATAAAACATGCTATCACATCAAATGCACATTAGAAAAAAATTAATCAGCAGCATAAAAAATAGAGAATTAGGAAAACAAGTTTGTCCTGAGTTCTTTATAAGGAGGCAATATTGCTTGTATGTTTATGGTAATAAGCAAGGCTGAACTATTTTCATGAATTGTGTAGAGAGTGCACTCTGTTATAAATTGTTGCTTGTGTCTTGTTGGGGAATGTGCTTCTTGTCAGCTATGCTTTGGAAGACCTGAAGAATTTAAGGTCAGCCTAGCTACTTAATGGAACCTTGTCTGCAAAACCAAAACCAACCAACCACCCAAACAAATAAAACATTGTAGATACAATAAGTGGGAGGAGTACTTGCCTAGCTAGCACAAGACTCTGATTTCACTCCCCTTTGTCATAAATATAGTATATTATTATTATTATGAATAGTCTCCTGTGAATAATAAAATAGTTGTCTGTGAAGGCTGAATGACTGATTAGAACTTAACTAATGTAGAAATTTTTAAATGGTGCAGGTCTTCAAAGTCTACTTGAAGTTTATCTTGGTCTAGTTTTAGTTCCCTAAAAGCCATTCCTTACATACTTCTATATCATACTTAGCATAATATGACTAACAGATATTATCTGTTATAATCCATTGCAGTGTCTTAACAGAGCCCTGGGTTCTACCAATAAAAACACTAAGAATTCTGTTAAGTTGTATATAAGATCTCTAGCAGAGTTTTTCTTACTTTGTTATAACATGCCTATTCAATGCACTCACCAAAGGTTTTAAAGTGTTCTGATCTATGTTTTTTGTGTCCTATTACTATAAAAACTTTGTGAATCTGCCTCTAACTTTGGAACATGGAAATTGGGATAACTTAAATCTGTAATTCCAGTCCATTGTCAGTCATGTGTGGCTCTATAATAAACTCTTTCATATCCCTATTTATATGGGAAGGGTATTTTTAGGTCAACACAACCTACATAGCAGTAGCAAACCACATTGTTCTTGCTATTGTGACTCAGTGTGGTATTTTGAAACAAACAAACAAACAAACAAACAAACAAACAAAACCCAAAGCCCAACATTGGTTCAAAACTTTGAATGCTTGGTCCCCAGTTAGTGGAACTGTTTACGAAAGGTTAGGAAAGTGTGTCATTGTTGAAGTTGGTATGGCTTTGATAGGAAAGATGTGTCACTTGGGGGTGCTCTGAAGTTTCTAAAGCCCAAGCTGAACACAGTCTCCCCCTCTCCCTCTCCCTCTCCTCCCTCTCCCTCTCCCTCTCCCTCTCCCCCTCCCTCCCTCTCTCTCTCTCTCTCTCTCTCTCTCTCTCTCTCTCTCTCTCTCTCTCCCTCTCTCTGTAATTTACAGATCAAATGTGATCTCTTGGCTACTGATGCAGCACCATGCCTGCCTGCATCTAAGTTCCTGGCATAATGATAATGACCATGGACTGACCTGAAACTGTAATCAAGGACCCTGGTTAAATGCTTCCTCTTCTCAGTTGTCTTAGTCATACACTAGAGGAGTAACTAAGACACGTAGGAAGTGGATTATCCTTTCCTCACCACCCTTCCCATTATCCATACCCTCTCCTAACCAATGCTCCATCCTCAGCTTTTGTAGATGTGCGACACAAGAATTACACTGTGTCACACTTGCCTCCCTGTTCCAATCTTTCTTTACTTAACACAGGGTCTTCCTTCCCATCTATTTTGTTACAAGTTGAAGGCCTCCCTTCCTTTTCTTGTGTTTCATTCTGTTTTTGTTTTGACTGGGTTGTAAATTATATAACCAAGTATTGCTTCGGACTCCATATAAAGCTCAGGTTGGTCTCAAACACATAACCTATTGCCTTCTCTTCTCATGAGAAGGGATTGCAGATATTAATTGCCACTATTGATGATTAATTGCCACAGTCTCCCCCTCTCCCTCTCCCTCTCCCTCTCCCCTCTCCCTCTCCCTCTCCCTCTCCCCTTTCCCCTCTCCCCTCTCCCCTCTCCCCTCTCCCTCTCCCTCTCCCTCTCCCTCTCCCTCTCCCTCTCCCTCTCCCTCTCCCTCTCCCTCTCCCTCTCCCTGAATCATCATCCATTATATGAGCAAGTAGTATTTCATGGCATCCATGCGGCACTTTCTATCCATTCACACTCTTAATGTGTCTAATTCTTGGTTACTTTTAATAATTCAGAAAACTACTAGTGATGACAGACTTCCTTTCCTTTGATAATTGATTTCATATTTTATGGATTAACCAACAAATTAAATTAATATGATTAAATAAAACTTTATTTTTATTGTTTGTATTTTTCTTTTGTGTTTGAAACAGAGTCTCACCCTGTAGCTTGTGTTAGCCTGAATTCATTGTTATTCTTTGCTTCAGTCCTCTGAGTTTTGTGGTTATAGTCATGAACCACTAGGCCCAACTTAAACTGGTTTTCATGACAGTGGTACTGATTCACATCTAACCTGGAGATTTTGAATGCTATTTTTACATAAATTATTAGCAGAAATTATTATTTATTGATTATCTGGCAAAACCATTCAACATGGAATGAAGCCACGTTATGTGGTTTGTTTCACTTTAGGTTTTCTGGAGGGAAGACATCTTTGCAGAGGGATTTGGGAATCATCAAAAGAATTTTTCTCTACTCTGATTCAGTACCACACCTAGCCCCTCCCTACTTTCCTTATCTCTACTCCAAAGTTGATAGTACTGCCTGAGGCTATTGTTCAGAATTCTTCCACAGTCACTTCACTTCTGTGTCTCTGTTGATTCTCTTTACCTAAATACACTGTTGTGATTAGCTCTTTCAGTTTTGACATTCTTTATTAACCACATCATCTGACACTCCTTAGTCTTCTAGCTCAGTCAAAGTTCTGTCAAGTGGGATAGTTCTTCAGACAAGTTAAATTATATAAAATGTCCAACAGTTGTATGTATATAAATGTGCTTGCATCATCACACAGCTCCTGTGTTTCAAGGGTGTAAGCAGAGATGAACTGAGCTCTGTGTAGAAATGTAACCTAGGTTTCTACAGTACTTGAATGTGATCTGAAAGACAAAATGGCAATCCACTCATTCCTTAGCTCCAGCGTGTTATCACACACTAGGGACCGTGTGACAGACAGTCACAGATTTTTATTTGGTAACAAATAAAAACTTTTATTATACTTTTAATTTTAATTTTAATTTTTTTAGATAGAAGTTGTTTATTTCCTAAGGGTCATGTTAGTGAATACCGCTATTCCCAGGAACATGGCCATAGGACTAGTAAAGGAGCTCTTACAACATGCAAATCTGATGCTTCAAAGCAAATATTGAAATTATCACTAAAGACAGCAGGAACTGTTACAGATAGTTAAATCACAATGTTGGTGAAGTGTTCTTTACTATTCAGCCCATGACCTATGCATTAAGTATTTCCCATGAGTTATCTCATTTTATCTTGGGGTATTTTGAAATTATTCAAAGTGTGAGCTGTGCCTTCTTCACTACCTGTTTTATATTTGATGAGAATCAAATCTACAAAGACATAAAAGACAACCAGTGTAGGATGCATATCTCTCTTCTATGTTTACCAAGATTCCTTGATATTTATACAAGTGTGTTAAAAAGTATTAAAAATATGTGCACTCTATTTTGAAAATTCTTAATTTTTATCACAGATATAAATACATAGTGTGGGTGTATTTGTCTGGGTGTATATATGTATAGTGTATATGCATATGACAAAACATAGATATGGAGTTTAGAGGATAACTGTGTGGGTAGTCTGCCTTTTGTTACCTTATGGGTTCTGGGGATGCAACTTAGACCATTAAGTGTGAAGTCAAGTGTATTACGCTACCACACCAGCCTATTACTTTCAAACTCTTAAAAGTAAATGTAAAAAACTCTTAAGAGCCCATAAATGTGGAAGATTAGATAGAAATCCACACACTCATGTGCTTAATAACAAATCTACTTTTTCTTCATTTCAATCTACATTCTCATAGGATTTTAAATTCTGAAAGTTTGTATTTAAATTTTGATTGAACAAGATAAACTCAAAAACAGAACAGACCCAACACGTTTAATTAGAGTAAATTATTGAAAAGTCCGTTTCTCAATTTAAAAGCTAGAAAAATCTTAACTTGAAAAAATATAATGTTTTCATTGGATCTTTGGGAATTTCATAAAGTATATTTTGACTGTTTCATTCCCCTTTGCCAAATCCTTCCCCACCTCCCTCTCCCTCTCCCTCCCTCTCTCCCTCACCCCTCCCTCTCAAAATGACAAAGATGTAAGACATAGAACGTAGTGTTTTGGCTACCTGCACCTGAGCATTGAACCTGTCCTATAGTGTGATTAGTATTCCCAGTCTTCATTCATTTAAAGACCAGTGACTTTCCCAGACTGTAGCATTTACCAATAGCTACTTGGCTAGAGGTAGAACATCATGTGTACTGTCTCTGTTCCATGCTGAGATTTTTGTCTGTCTCGTGTATGGTGTTACAATCTCTGTAAATCCATAAGTGCATCTGTCCCCTTGTGTCTTGAAAACAGTTTCCTGGAACTCATTTACCACCTCTGGCTCTTAGAACATTTCTGTCTCTCTTGCCTATAGATCTATACGTCTCATGAAGAGGGGTGTTATATAAACATCCCATTTAGGGCAGAACATTCCAAAGTCTCTTGTTTTCTGTATACTGATCAATTATGGAGTTTTATGTTAATTAATCTCCATTGTAAGAAAAGGGTGTTTTCTTTTCTTTTTTTTTTTTTTTTCTGACAAGAGTTGAGTAAAGCCCTGATCTATGGATGTAGAATGTGTTTAGGAGCACATTGTACTGTCATGTTAACTTACCAGAATAATACTAGTAGATTTTATCTTTTAGTTCATGACCAAACTTGTCTTGGGCTCTTTGCATCTTTGACAGTATTACTAATGGATGTCATCTTGTGGAGCAGGACATAAAGGAAAATGTGACTAGTTACTCCCATACTCTTCATGCTACTGTTGCTACGACTGCACCAGTGGGCATACATTGCAGGCAGGTTGCTATTGTAACTTGCAGGATTCAGAGCAGGATAATATTGATTACCTTTCATTGCCAGTGAGTGTACAGTGCCTTTCAGCACCATGAATCCTATATACTACCTTTAAATTTTTGATTTAGTAAGAGACATAAAATATTCATAAGCAGGAAGAGAGAAACTAGTGGATAACTCTCCCAAAAGTAAAATAAATGAAACAATGCGATAAAATTCCAGAGAAGGAGAGATTCATATTTCTAAGGAACGCTGCAAAGTGTTTGGATTACTAGCCTCCTTCATTGTTGCATGCTTATACCTTGAATCTACCTTTCAACTATTTTTATTTTCCTTATGATTTGTAGCCATCTGGTCATTTTAGTAATGCATGAAAGTTATTCACTAACAATGCAAATATCCAAAATAATTGAAATTATATTCCCGTTTTATACAAAAAATTTATGATTCTTAAAACACCCTTTTCAAATGCATCTTGTTTTTTGTAATTTCCCCTCACTTATTTCCTTATGCTGACACTCTAGTATCCCCCCCAACAATTTGTCCAGTTTCTACACCATATGTTCTTTCTAACTTCTATCATTTATTTCTCTGAAGTAGCAAGCTTGAAGACATTCTTCTATTTTAAATTTTTCATTGCTTTCCCAAAATAATAAATTTCAAAGTTTTAGCATTGTCATTCATAGACTTTGAAAAGCCACACAGTTATTTTCCAGTCTTTCTTGAAAAATTTCCATACTTCAGATCTATGTAAAAGGATTAATAGAAGGATCGTAAAAGGGACAACATTAAGCCTTCTGTCCATGCTCCATTTATTCCTGTAACAACAAATAGCTATTGATGATTTTGCTTCCTGGCTAAGCCCCGTGTGGTGAGTGTCATTTATTGACAAGCACTCTTGAAAGTGGGATTGGAAGCTAAGATAAAGAAAGAATCTGCATCAGCCCTAGCAATGAGATCATGGGCACTTAACTTTTATTCTCCTACCCTTCCTTGCCATTGTGACTTGAATAAATATTGCTTACTTTAAAATCTATTTATGATATCCTTAGCCAGACCCCAAAATGCTCTGGCTCTGTTAGTCACATATTTCATTTTATTTGCTATTAAAAAAGCCAAAAAATGGTATTCTTATCTAGTAGGGATATATGTATATAATACCAGGTCTTAAGCTTGTATTGACTAAAGCTATAGTAACGTGAAAATTTAAAAAGTAATTTAAAAACCCTAGATTTCACTTTAGAAAATACAAAAAAGGCCGTATGAATAAGCATAGTATAAAGTAGATTAGATTCAATATCCTTTTGCCATCCATATTTGGTGTCTATGCACATGTGGTACACAGACATACAGATAAGACAAGTCCATATGATATTACTACATCATTTAGCAACTTTACCTTTATTTTCAGTTAAAAGTTTAATTTCTAATATTACAACTTGATTTAACAGAAAAAAACAAAACAATACAAAAAAACAGGTCGGTAATTCTTAGCTCTCTGAAGTGGGTGGCCAGGATAAGAAAAAACTTAAATTCCACCTTTTAACATAATTGCATTGCTTCCTAGAATTTCAGATTGGATTTCATCATACCTAGGATAACCAGACACTCCAGGATTCACAGAAGAGCTAGTTGTCCTCAAAAGTGTCTTTTAAATCTAAAACAGAAGGTGATCTTATAAAATTCCCCAAATCACCCTGGATGAAGGAAAATAGATGTCCCATTTTGAATAAAGAAATCAGAAATCCTAACAGATCTTTGGCATGAGAACTTCTAATATAGAATATTTAGTCAGGATCTCAAAGGATAGTAACTACGGTTAACAATTAAAATATTTAAGATTGAGTAACGTAAAATAAGGGGATTAAAAACCTGGCAATGTAATTTCTTCAAAATGGCTGCATCCTGTGAGGATGAGTTTGGGAGCCTGGGAATAGACCCGCAAGGCCTAGTGCCTCTGAGTGCTTACGCAACGACTGCTTTGACACCTGCTGAGAAAATAAAAATATAAAACTTAAATTGAATTGCTAGACACACTTGAAGCATTTCTTCCATATGTTTTAAAGATGGCCAAGGCGAAGTGGAGAGAAACAGGTGTAGACAGCGACCTCCAGAGATGCGTAGCCTGTGGCTCTGCAGACTCCCCCATCTCGTCTAACTTCAGAGCCGATTTGGCAGTGGAGACATGCCAAGCTGAAGTGTGGCTTTTATAAGAGCAGCCAAAGTACATGCCTTTGTTGCTTATAATTTGGCATACTAAGAAATGCTTTATTGGGAACAAATGGATTGCTACTTATTGGATTTTAATATCTAGCCTATGTAACTAAGGTTAACAGATTGATGGAGCTATTTATTGTAATTTTGCTATATAATTTGTCATAAAGAATATTTTTAAATCATGAAAAATTGCTTTAGATATTGTAATTCAGGTGGGATTTTTCTTTTAATAATTTACTTTATCATATGTGTGTGTTATACTTAATCGTACATAATATATAAACATATGTAATATTACATGTAGTATATATGTGATATATAATCTACATTATATATGTATATATGTGTGTATACACACACACACATATATATACATATATATATGTATATATATATATGCTTAAACACAATAGATATAGCCACATAAATGTTTTGTAAAACAAAGCTTTGCTTTGCTGTTTCTATTTCACATATGTAAAATGCATATATGTGCATTCGTAGATGTACTTTGGGGTGATACGTTCATGTAACTGATTGAATTTTCACTGTACTTGCAAGCTGGCTGTATTTCTTATTTCCTGTGTCCTTCAGGCCTCATCAGACCACAAACGTCATGTGACTTCAAGGGGTTTTCTATGCTTGGATCTGCTCCATGGGGCATGGAAGAGGAAAAAAAATGATGCGACACTAACAATGCACGGCAAGGTAAAAGTCATAGTATCGCAACAGCTCATGAGTTCTGCAGCCAAATTACCACACCTAGATTGACTCCTCCTGTCAATTCCTGATTCCTGAGGACAAGATAGCCTTATTCCTGAGGACAAGATGGCCTACAATAAGGCAGCAAACACAAATGAGTCAGTTCCCTGAGTCAAGGAAGAGGTTTTCAACTTTTTCTTTTAAATAAAATGTAACATTACAATTCCTGGCCCCTGATGCAAATGTAAATTTTACAAGAGGAAGAGTCCCATTCACATTTATTGTCTCATAAAACATCACAGTAATAATAAGCATGCATATCAATGTTCATAAATATATAAATGGACTTTGGACAAGGTAAAGAATTTCTACATGTCAATTAGGTTGATTTCACATTATGTAAACAAATTTTAAATCAAAGAAGTAATTGTTGACTGAAATGATGTGTCATTTAAGAAGTAGTTATTTGATTATTAATGTCATTGTATTTATTTTATTTCTAATAGAAAGAAGAATTAATTTTCTTCATAATGGAAAGAATGGCTTTTGTCATGTGTTAAAAAAGACAATTTATTTCCTTCATAAATTGCTTATGGTCTTGGTTTTCGTGGCTGTCCCTGCTGTCACTTAATGAAAAAAACAGGTCATCGCATGTTTTAAATGATGAAAATTCTACTCACGGTTTTTGTTGTCTTTGATAATTACCTAGAACTTTGTCTTGTGCATGTCAGGCTCCTGTATAAACTTGAATCCATTAAACCTTTAATGGAAATCAGGCTCATTAGTGTTGTTTTGATTACTCATTTATGATATTCTTTAGCCTGCACTTCATAAAACATTTTTTTTCTGATGAAAAGTAACTTGGCCTTGCCTGAAAACAAAATGTGTTTTATCTCTCAATGTCAAAATTCTGTCTCTATTTTTAGTATCTATTCTAAGATTTGCAGTTACATGTGGTTTAGGGAAAACAATTAATATATTCAAAAGCCGTTGTAGCACATTAAATTAATTGCTATTAGCCCTTCGAGATGCATTTGCTGTGTTTTCCCTATGCATACAAGCAAATGCTGCCTTTCTGACACTCAGTATTTAAAGTTAAAAACACAAGTTCATTATTTCCATATAGTAAATTTTATCTACTTTGTCAACTACCAACTGTTCTTAATTATATATTGCCACCTATCTCCATTAGGTAATATGTTGTGCGTGGTGGCACACGCCTTTAATCCCAGCACTCGGGAGGCAGAGGCAGGCAGATTTCTGAGTTCAAGGTCAGCCTGGTCTACAGAGTGAGTTCCAGGACAGCCAGGACTACACAGAGAAACCCTATCTCTAAAACAAAACAAAACAAAGCTAACAAACAAAAAGAAAAAAATATTATCTGAAGATATTAAAAGTACATGACAAAGGGGTTGTGCTGGATCTAATTTAAAGCAGGTCCCACCCAAGTGTATGATGAGTTCAGATTTCTGGGAACTATATAAAATAGCCAAGTGTGCAAGAATGTGGTCGTAGCACTAAGGAGGCAGAGACAAGAGGCTCTTTGGAACTCATCGGCTATCTAGGCTGATGTCATCTGTGATTTCCAGACTCCCTTGAGAAATCCATCTCTAGAAAAATCAAATGTTACAAACTTCAGCTGCTGAGCATAAAGAAATTAACCAGGACTAGGCTTTAAGCATCCTCCTTGCTGACTCATTGTCACAGAGTTAGAAGGTTATATGTCAGGAAGCAAAAGCATCATGGGCCTTACCCATATGTAGACCCTTCACGATGCAAAACAGATCCCTCGGGAACATGTACACACTGGGACAACAGTGGCATGCTTGTTTGGATGGTAACCTATGAATTTATGAGGGTTTTAAAATCCTAAACTATCAGGGGGAACTCATTCCTCACACCATACACTTGGTCAAAAGATCATGGACGGAGCAGCCATAGATCCTAGAGTATCTGTTGGAACAGGCTACTGTTACTTTGCTAAATATAATACATTAGATTGACTTGTAGTAGTTACATCTGTACCTATACAGTGGTGGTGCTCTTTCTTTGTCAGAAAGCTGACTTGTACACTGGGCCGTGGTAAAGGCAAAGTTTCATAATTTGTAAAGGTGATGGGTAAGAGATGACTTGTGATTTCTCAGCCCTAAACAAGACGCCTGTGTCACCCCTTCCAAGTGTCAAGGAACATTGAAAATGGGGAAGCAACAAGAATGTGAGATCCCAAAGACAAGGAAGAATGTTTTCAGATTCTGCCCTCTGTATGTGACCTGCCCATACGCTCACGAACATACATGAGAAGTTTGTACCCATATAAAAACTGCACAAGCCTGGGACTGTCACCTTTTTTTCAAGAATTTTTTTTTGCGAGGTCTCAAGCTTCCTTGAGGTGCCAGAAGCAGTTAATAATCACTGGCGTTGTATTTCTTATTTGTGTGGTCATGAGTAAGTTGTTTTTTTGTTGGATCAATAACTTCCATACCCATGCAAATAATTCCAATTAAATGCTACCAGTCACAAGAAGAAAGGAGGGGGAGACTTTGATAAACAGTACAGGTTGTGATTGAAGAAGACACTCTGGGTTAACCTTTGACCTCCACACACCTGAGCATACGAGTGTATGTTCATATGCATACACATGTGTCCAGACATACATGTTCTCATATATGCGCCATGAACAGAAAGAAAAATATAAGCAGAGTTGTTATTGAGTAATTTCACAACAGTAGAATGTATAAATATGAGAAACTGTGACATATTCCATAATTTAGTGCTCAATGATATCTAGAGGTGCAACATGCACCTCTGCTTAATTAAGATCCAGAAATCAGACTTTGCCAACTCAATCATGTGTCACATGCTGGATGTAGTTCAGTCTCTTCTGTCCATTCTTTGAGTTGTAGACTTTAATTATTGTAGCATGGCTCTCATGTCCTGTTAACTGTGAAACTGCTATAATAGATTCCCTGAGAGGTAGGAAGTTACATTCCTTGTATAGAATCATCTTAGACAATCAATATTTGAATTACCACTAACAATGATGTCCAGTGCAAGCTCACCTCAGATAATTATTTTCATCTTGCATATTCATTGTATATTACTAAATTAAAATACTAACAACTTTTAATTATAGTCTCATGAAATTGACTTATCGTGTTTGTTGCATAAGTGCAGATGCCTACACCTTTGGCTTCTCCATAGCATTAGCATTTCCCTGAGTTCAGGCTCCTTCTTCCTATAGGACAGTAAAGGATCTGTTTCATCCTCTGCAAATGGAAAGCGATAGACACAAGGAGATCAGCTCTGTTCTTTGGCAAGTTCCCCTGGGTTAGGATGCCAGCTTCATTCTTCTTCATTGTTCATTACTAATTTGGTTCATCTTTGTTTGCTGCCAGAGCAGTGTCATTGGAAATCCAAAAAAATAAGCAAAGGCAGACATTTCCAAGCATGAATCAAGCTATTCGGCATTTGGAGAATTCCAGACTCCTGAAAGCATAATAATACAATCACTTAATTCTATTTATGAAATAGTCATTAGAAAAATAACATTTTCATCACAGGAAGCATTACTTCTGTATCTGCATCATCTTCTTCATTGTGTTAAATGGATCTACCTCATTAGGACACTTGACTTGGAAATTTGCAGCTATCATTTTGTGATTCATTTTTATAATACTCTATTGAAAGTAAAATGCTTACACATTTTGGCATGGAGTCCACAATAAAACTCATAGAGTATATATAAAATGATATATAATAGCAGAATTTGTCCCATATATAGTTTTTGATGTGTAAAAAGGAAAAAGTCAGTATAGTTGCATTTTCACTAATAGTGTTTAGCTTTTTGCCATATAAAATGAGTATTTTAGGCTTGTATTTTAGTTGCATAAAATCTTCTTTAGGCTTGAATTGTATTTATATAATGTTTTAGAAATAATAACATCTTGGTGAAGAAAACTTATCATTTTAATACTTTTTAAATTCTCAAATTCATGGCAATAGAGAAATGAGGGCAACCTGTGATCCACCCAGCATCTGTCCTTTTTACCTCTCAGGACACAAGGCTGCTGACACAGAAAATGAGATTAGAGTCCACGAGGTGAGAGATACTTTAATAATTATCCTCACTAATCTTTCTATCACAATGAAAAAAAATGTGTAGGACATTTCATAATTAAGAGCTAAGTAAACCACATGGATTCTAAAGAAAAACATCAAACAAGATTGATACTGAAGATATTCTGTCTCACCTACTCACAATAATAGAGGTTGAGTCTTCACCCTCTGGATTTTTGAGAGGAATTACCAGTCTAAATGGATTGAAGAAGGTGAAGGGCACACAGATAGGTTGCTTCTGCTCTACTGAATAACTTCCCACACATTTGGGCAAAAAATGAATTAAAGTCAATGGACTATGAACTAAAAAGAAGATATGAGCATGAGGTAGGATTAGTTTAAAAGAAATAGGGAGAGGGGAGAGAGAGAGAGAGAGAGAAGAAGAAGAAGAAGAAGAAGAAGAAGAAGAAGAAGAAGAAGAAGAAGAAGAAGAAGAAGAAGAAGAAGCAGCAGCAAACTCTCTGTGAAACAAAAAGGATAAATGTTGTACTTTTATATGGTCTGTATATTAAACACTGAGATTTTACTATGAAGTCCAAAGCCTTGCACAAGACAACACACTCATGTTCTACAGAAAATTTTACTTACCAGGCTGAATGTAATCAGATAGTCACAGACCTCTGCTATCTTATTATTCTCACAAATATACATCTACCCCCACCCCCAGTTTTACCCTTTCTAACATGAATGTAAGTGATGATCAGAGCCATGAGTAGGGCAGGAGGCATAGCATCCACGTCTTCTGCAGTTCTATTTTCTATGAGAACTTTTTCCCCAACTTGGTGTACTCTATAGCTTTAAGTGACATTGATTTGTATAATGAAAGCATCCTAAACTCTGACCCATAATCTACAGTTACTAAACTTTCAACTCCTGTTAGTTGATAGGCAGAAGGGAAATCGACAGCTAATGTCAGGCCTACAGGAATGCTTTTCCCTTCTCTCAGATCTTTATCTTATGCAACTCTTTCTTTGAAAATGTTAGAACTTTTTATGGAGCTTTAAATTTTTTTTGTTCAACAATGTATATAAGTAGAAAACTAATAAAAGATAAAGGAAGGGAAGCAAATACTGAAAAAGGAAACAGAATTGATAAACTATGTCTAAAGATGAACTATATGAGGAAAAAAATAACATCAAAAGTCTGAATAGTACAATTGCTTTCTATTCTTTCATAGGAAGCTCGGTATAATTACATAGTCAATTTTATCTAAATTATGTTATACATTTTATAAATTTATTATGAATTTCCATTAAAGTCATAATAATTACTTTAAAAATTGACTATTGTGATCCCAACTTTCATTTGAAAACCGGATAGCTATAATAAGACAATATAACAAAGAAAAACGAATAAAAGACTAGATGATAAATAATATGAAACAGCATTTTAACAAAAGAATTCTGTTTAAGAATAGTATAATTAAAGACAAAAGCAATGTAGAAAACACATTGTGGTATGTATGTAATATTTAACTTTAGGTTTGAAAATGCTGTTTTTTATTTGTGAGAACATAATTGTTTATTTGTATGATGTGTTGACCCAACTACTTTTACTATGTAATTTTTTACAAAAAACAACCTTATTTATAAAGCAAATACAAGTATTAAACATTTTAAAACAATGGGTAAAAAATTAAGCAACCATTAATTTTGTTGTTTGGAAAGAACTTTCAACCATATCAGAAATCCTAGAAAATATGAGATTAGATGTAACAAAACCATTCATTCAATAAATAAGAAAAACACAGATTACATGTAATGATATTGTATTATAATATATGAGCCCTTCCGCTCGACTCGAGACTCGAGCCCCGGGCTACCTTGCCAGCAGAGTCTTGCCCAACACCCGCAAGGGTCCACACGGGACTCCCCACGGGACCCTAGGACCTCTGGTGAGTGGAGCACAGTGCCTGCCCCAATCCAATCGCGCGGAACTTGAGACTGCGGTACATAGGGAGGCAGGCTACCCGGGCCTGATCTGGGGCACAAGTCCCTTCCGCTCGACTCGTGACTCGAGCCCCGGGCTACCTTGCCAGCAGAGTCTTGCCCAACACCCGCAAGGGTCCACACGGGACTCCCCACGGGACCCTAAGACCTCTGGTGAGTGGACCACAGTGCCTGCCCCAATCCAATCGCGCGGAACTTGAGACTGCGGTACATAGGGAAGCAGGCTACCCGGGCCTGATCTGGGGCACAAGTCCCTTCCGCTCGACTCGTGACTCGAGCCCCGGGCTACCTTGCCAGCAGAGTCTTGCCCAACACCCGCAAGGGTCCACACAGGACTCCCCACGGGACCCTAAGACCTCTGGTGAGTGGATCACAGTGCCTGCCCCAATCCAATCGCACGGAACTCGAGACTGCGGTACATAGGGAAGCAGGCTACCCGGGCCTGATCTGGGGCACAAGTCCCTTCCGCTCGACTCGAGACTCGAGCCCCGGGCTACCTTGCCAGCAGAGTCTTGCCCAACACCCGCAAGGGTCCACACAGGACTCCCCACGGGACCCTAAGACCTCTGGTGAGTGGATCACAGTGCCTGCCCCAATCCAATCGCGCGGAACTTGAGACTGCGGTACATAGGGAAGCAGGCTACCCGGGCCTGATCTGGGGCACAGGTCCCTTCCGCTCGACTCGAGACTCGAGCCCCGGGCTACCTTGCCAGCAGAGTCTTGCCCAACACCCGCAAGGGCCCACACGGGACTCCCCACGGGACCCTAAGACCTCTGGTGAGTGGAACGCAGCGCCTACCCCAATCCAATCGCGTGGAACTTGAGACTGCGGTACATAGGGAAGCAGGCTACCCGGGCTTGATCTGGGGCACAAACCCCTTTCCACTCCACTCGAGCCCCGGCTACCTTGCCAGCTGAGTCGCCTGACACCCGCAAGGGCCCACACAGGATCCCACACGTGATCCTAAGACCTCTAGTGAGTGGAACACAACTTCTGCCAGGAGTCTGGTTCGAACACCAGATATCTGGGTACCTGCCTTGCAAGAAGAGAGCTTGCCTGCAGAGAATACTCTGCCCACTGAAACTAAGGAGAGTGCTACCCTCCAGGTCTGCTCATAGAGGCTAACAGAGTCACCTGAAGAACAAGCTCTTAACAGTGACAACTAAAACAGCTAGCTTCAGAGATTACCAGATGGCGAAAGGCAAACGTAAGAATCCTACTAACAGAAATCAAGACCACTCACCATCATCAGAACGCAGCACTCCCACCCCACCTAGTCCTGGGCACCCCAACACAACCGAAAATCTAGACCCAGATTTAAAAACATTTCTCATGATGATGATAGAGGACATCAAGAAGGACTTTCATAAGTCACTTAAAGATTTACAGGAGAGCACTGCTAAAGAGTTACAGGCTCTTAAAGAAAAGCAGGAAAACACAGCCAAATAGGTGATGGAAATGAACAAAACCATACTAGAACTAAAAGGGGAAGTAGACACAATAAAGAAAACCCAAAGCGAGGCAACGCTGGAGATAGAAACCCTAGGAAAGAGATCTGGAACCATAGATGCGAGCATCAGCAACAGAATACAAGAAATGGAAGAGAGAATCTCAGGTGCAGAAGATTCCATAGAGAACATCGACACAACAGTCAAAGAAAATACAAAATGCAAAAGGATCCTAACTCAAAACATCCAGGTAATCCAGGACACAATGAGAAGACCAAACCTACGGATAATAGGAATTGATGAGAATGAAGATTTTCAACTTAAAGGGCCAGCTAATATCTTCAACAAAATAATAGAAGAAAACTTCCCAAACATAAAAAAAGAGATGCCCATGATCATACAAGAAGCATACAGAACTCCAAATAGACTGGACCAGAAAAGAAATTCCTCCCGACACATAATAATCAGAACAACAAATGCACTAAATAAAGATAGAATATTAAAAGCAGTAAGGGAGAAAGGTCAAGTAACATATAAAGGAAGGCCTATCAGAATTACACCGGACTTTTCACCAGAGACTATGAAAGCCAGAAGAGCCTGGACAGATGTTATACAGACACTAAGAGAACACAAATGCCAGCCCAGGCTACTATACCCGGCCAAACTCTCAATTACCATAGATGGAGAAACCAAAGTATTCCACGACAAAACCAAGTTCACACAATATCTTTCCACGAATCCAGCCCTTCAAAGGATAATAACAGAAAAGAAGCAATACAAGGACGGAAATCACGCCCTAGAACAACCAAGAAAGTAATCATTCAACAAACCAAAAAGAAGACAGCCACAAGAACAGAATGCCAACTCTAACAACAAAAATAAAAGGGAGCAACAATTACTTTTCCTTAATATCTCTTAATATCAATGGACTCAATTCCCCAATAAAAAGACATAGACTAACAGACTGGCTACACAAACAGGACCCAACATTCTGCTGCTTACAGGAAACCCATCTCAGGGAAAAAGACAGACACTACCTCAGAGTGAAAGGCTGGAAAACAATTTTCCAAGCAAATGGACTGAAGAAACAAGCTGGAGTAGCCATTTTAATATCGGATAAAATCGACTTCCAACCCAAAGTTATCAAAAAAGACAAGGAGGGACACTTCATACTCATCAAAGGTAAAATCCTCCAAGAGGAACTCTCAATTCTGAATATCTACGCACCAAATGCAAGGGCAGCCACATTCATTAGAGACACTTTAGTAAAGCTCAAAGCATACATTGGACCTCACACAATAATAGTGGGAGACTTCAACACACCACTTTCTTCAAAGGACAGATCGTGGAAACAGAAACTAAACAGGAACACAGTGAAACTAACAGAAGTTATGAAACAAATGGACCTGACAGATATCTACAGAACATTTTATCCTAAAACAAAAGGATATACCTTCTTCTCAGCACCTCACGGGACCTTCTCCAAAATTGACCATATAATTGGTCACAAAACAGGCCTCAATAGATACAAAAATATTGAAATTGTCCCATGTATCCTATCAGACCACCATGGCCTAAGACTGATCTTCAATAACAACATAAATAATGGAAAGCCAACATTCACGTGGAAACTGAATAACACTCTTCTCAATGATACCTTGGTCAAGGAAGGAATAAAGAAAGAAATTAAAGACTTTTTAGAGTTTAATGAAAATGAAGCCACAACGTACCCAAACCTATGGGACACAATGAAAGCATTTCTAAGAGGGAAACTCATAGCGCTGAGTGCCTCCAAGAAGAAACGGGAGACAGCACATACTAGCAGCTTGACAACACATCTAAAAGCCCTAGAAAAAAAGGAAGCAAATTCACCCAAGAGGAGTAGACGGCAGGAAATAATCAAACTCAGGGGTGAAATCAACCAAGTGGAAACAAGAAGAACTATTCAAAGAATTAACCAAACGAGGAGTTGGTTCTTTGAGAAAATCAACAAGATAGATAAGCCCTTAGCTAGACTCACTAAAGGGCACAGGGACAAAATCCTAATTAACAAAATCAGAAATGAAAAGGGAGACATAACAACAGATCCTGAAGAAATCCAAAACACCATCAGATCCTTCTACAAAAGGCTATACTCAACAAAACTGGAAAACCTGGACGAAATGGACAAATTTCTGGACAGATACCAGGTACCAAAGTTGAATCAGGATCAAGTTGACCATCTAAACAGTCCCATATCACCTAAAGAAATAGAAGCAGTTATTAATAGTCTCCCAACCAAAAAAAGCCCAGGACCAGATGGGTTTAGTGCAGAGTTCTATCAGACCTTCAAAGAAGATCTAATCCCAATTCTGCACAAACTATTTCACAAAATAGAAGTAGAAGGTACTCTACCCAACTCATTTTATGAAGCCACTATTACTCTGATACCTAAACCACAGAAAGATCCAACAAAGATAGAGAACTTCAGACCAATTTCTCTTATGAATATCGATGCAAAAATCCTCAATAAAATTCTCGCTAACCGAATCCAAGAACACATTAAAGCAATCATCCATCCTGACCAAGTAGGTTTTATTCCAGGGATGCAGGGATGGTTTAATATACGAAAATCCATCAATGTAATCCATTATATAAACAAACTCAAAGACAAAAACCACATGATCATCTCGTTAGATGCAGAAAAAGCATTTGACAAGATCCAACACCCATTCATGATAAAAGTTTTGGAAAGATCAGGAATTCAAGGCCCATACCTAAACATGATAAAAGCAATCTACAGCAAACCAGTAGCCAACATCAAAGTAAATGGAGAGAAGCTGGAAGCAATCCCACTAAAATCAGGGACTAGACAAGGCTGCCCACTTTCTCCCTACCTTTTCAACATAGTACTTGAAGTATTAGCCAGAGCAATTCGACAACAAAAGGAGATCAAGGGGATACAAATTGGAAAAGAGGATGTCAAAATATCACTTTTTGCAGATGATATGACAGTATATATAAGTGACCCTAAAAATTCTACCAGAGAACTCCTAAACCTGATAAACAGCTTCGGTGAAGTAGCTGGATATAAAATAAACTCAAACAAGTCAATGGCCTTTCTCTATACAAAGAATAAACAGGCTGAGAAAGAAATTAGGGAAACAACACCCTTCTCAATAGTCACAAATAATATAAAATATCTTGGCGTGACTCTAACTAAGGAGGTGAAAGATCTGTATGATAAAAACTTCAAATCTCTGAAGAAAGAAATTAAAGAAGATCTCAGAAGATGGAAAGATCTCCCATGCTCATGGATTGGCAGGATCAACATTGTAAAAATGGCTATCTTGCCAAAAGCAATCTACAGATTCAATGCAATCCCCATCAAAATTCCAACTCAATTCTTCAACGAATTGGAAGGAGCAATTTGCAAATTTGTCTGGAATAACAAAAAACCTAGGATAGCAAAAAGTCTTCTCAAGGATAAAAGAACTTCTGGCGGAATCACCATGCCAGACCTAAAGCTTTACTACAGAGCAATTGTGATAAAAACTGCATGGTACTGGTATAGAGACAGACAAGTAGACCAATGGAATAGAATTGAAGATCCAGAAATGAACCCACACACCTATGGTCACTTGATCTTCGACAAGGGAGCTAAAACCATCCAGTGGAAGAAAGACAGCATTTTCAACAATTGGTGCTGGCACAACTGGTTGTTATCGTGTAGAAGAATGCGAATCGATCCATACTTATCTCCTTGTACTAAGGTCAAATCTAAGTGGATCAAGGAACTTCACATAAAACCAGAGACACTGAAACTTATAGAGGAGAAAGTGGGGAAAAGCCTTGAAGATATGGGCACAGGAAAAAAATTCCTGAACAGAACAGCAATGGCTTGTGCTGTAAGATCGAGAATCGACAAATGGGACCTAATGAAACTCCAAAGTTTCTGCAAGGCAAAAGACACCGTCAATAAGACAAAAAGACCACCAACAGATTGGGAAAGGATCTTTACCTATCCTAAATCAGATAGGGGACTAATATCCAACATATATAAAGAACTCAAGAAGGTGGACTTCAGAAAATCAAATAACCCCATTAAAAAATGGGGCTCAGAACTGAACAAAGAATTCTCACCTGAGGAATACCGAATGGCAGAGAAGCACTTGAAAAAATGTTCAACATCCTTAATCATCAGGGAAATGCAAATCAAAACAACCCTGAGATTCCACCTCACACCAGTCAGAATGGCTAAGATCAAAAATTCAGGTGACAGCAGATGCTGGCGAGGATGTGGAGAAAGAGGAACACTCCTCCATTGTTGGTGGGAGTGCAGGCTTGTACAACCACTCTGGAAATCAGTCTGGCGGTTCCTCAGAAAACTGGACATAGTACTACCGGAGGATCCAGCAATACCTCTCCTGGGCATATATCCAGAAGATGCCCCAACAGGTAAGAAGGACACATGCTCCACTATGTTCATAGCAGCCTTATTTATAATAGCCAGAAGCTGGAAAGAACCTAGATGCCCCTCAACAGAGGAATGGATACAGAAAATGTGGTACATCTACACAATGGAGTACTACTCAGCTATTAAAAAGAATGAATTTATGAAATTCCTAGCCAAATGGATGGACCTGGAGGGCATCATCCTGAGTGAGGTAACACATTCACAAAGAAACTCACACAATATGTTTTCACTGATAAGTGGATATTAGCCCCAAACCTAGGATACCCAAGATATAAGATATAATTTGCTAAACACATGAAACTCAAGGAGAATGAAGACTGAAGTGTGGACACTATGCCCCTCCTTAGATTTGGGAACAAAACACCCATGGAAGGAGTTACAGAGACGGAGTTTGGAGCTGAGATGAAAGGATGGACCATGTAGAGACTGCCATAGCCAGGGATCCACCCCATAATCAGCATCCAAACGCTGACACCATTGCATACACTAGCAAGATTTTATCGAAAGGACCCAGATGTAGCTGTCTCTTGTGAGACTATGCCGGGGCCCAGCAAACACAGAAGTGGATGCTCACAGTCAGCTAATGGATGGATCATAGGGCTCCCAATGGAGGAGCTAGAGAAAGTAGCCAAGGAGCTAAAGGGATCTGCAACCATATAGGTGGAACAACATTATGAGCTAACCAGTACCCCAGAGCTCTTGACTCTAGCTGCATATATATCAAAAGATGGCCTAGTCGGCCATCACTGGAAAGAGAGGCCCATTGGACTTGCAAACTTTATATGCCCCAGTACAGGGGAATACCAGGGCCAAAAAGGGGGAGTGGGTGGGCAGGGGAGTGGGGGTGGGTGGATATGGGGGACTTTTGGTATAGCATTGGAAATGTAAATGAGTTAAATACCTAATAAAAAATGGAAAAAAAAATAATATATGATACACTCAAATAATTTTCTCTCATGAGATACAATAACTATTGGTAGAATAAAAGAAAGCATTATGAAATATTGCTAGGATAAAGCTATTTTTTCTGCCAGAGTTAAAGTAGGAAAAAATCACAAAAAATAAAAAATGTGCATCTTACATTTCCTCTTTGAGTATATACTAGAAACATAAGCTTAACATATTTATCTACAAGGATATGTAGTACTACTGTGTTGTTGAATAAAAACAAAATTATGTTGATGCTTGTTATAAGAAAATTTGTCAGCAAAATATCATAAATTCAATCTATGTAAATAGGTAGATATCTTATAAATACCAGCTCAGTTTTACTGTACTGAATGACAATGTGAAAACAGTAAGTGGTAGAGTCATGAATTTCCTTCCTCCTCCAACACTGAGTATTCTAGACTCTGAAAAGTGGTCATCAGAGAAGAAGCTTCTAGCAGTCTTTCTCTGTATCCTGAAACCAAAGTACAACGTGCTTTATCATTTATTCCATGTGGGAAACCAAGAGGAATGAAAAGAACCTGTCTTAGTTTGGGATCCTCTGGCATGTCCTTAGTCAATAACTTATATAATGATATCCCACATATGTCATTAGGGTTTTATTCAATAACTCAAAGATTTTCAGAACAATATTTTCCAGACATACAAATATCTACCTTGAAATTATTTTAGAACATAAGTCATACATATTTCAAATTTGGCTACAAATTAGAAAGCTTCCATATGTTTTTAAAAATGATTTATATTTTGGTTAGCCCTCATTCCTGTACCATCATCTACCCTATACCCCTACCCTATACCCCTATACCTCCTCTGTTTAACCCTTTCCATCCCCAGTATATAGACCTCATTTCTACTTTCAAAAGATGTAATTATTATTTTTTAAATTATGAGGAAAAGGAATTGTGCCGATCAAAGTAAACTTCATAGTAACTCAGTGCAGACCTTACAGGACTGTAATGTGGTGCAAGTAACACACCACTTCTGTATTAGTTACTTTTCTCTTGCTATGATAAAGCTGCATGACAAGGGTTATTTATAGAAAAAGGAGTTTTGGGCTTATGATTCCTGAGGGATAAGAGCCCATTGTGGCAGAGAAGCAGGTCAGCAAGTGCAGGCACAGCACTGGGAACAGACAGAAGAAAGCTCATATCTTCAAAGCAAGCATGAAACAGATTGAAGAGTGTTCTGAAGTGAAATGAGACTATAAACCCTAACATACTTCCAAATTCAATCTCCACCATGCTTCTTTTTTTAAATTAGGCATTTATTTCATTTACATTTCCAATGCTATCCCAAAAGTCCCCCACACGCTCCCCAACCCATTTCCCCACCCTCCCACTCCCACTTCTTGGCCCTGGCCTTCCCCTGTACTGAGGCATATAAAGTTTCCACGACCAATGGGCCTCTCTTTCCACTGATGGCCGACTAGGCCATCTTCTGATATATATGCAGCTAGAGACAGGAGCTCCTGGGGTTAGTTCATATTGTTGTGCCACGTATAGGGTTGTGGATCCCTATAGCTTCTTGGTTACTTTCTCTAGCTCCTCCATTGGGGGCCCTGTGATCCATCCAATAGCTGACTGTGAGCATCCACTTATGTGTTTGCTAGGCCCCGGTATAGTCTCACAAGAGACAGCTATATCTGGGCCCTTTCAGCAAAATCTTGCTAGTGTATGCAATGGTTTCAGCGTTTGGCAGCCGATTATGGGATGGATCCCCGGATATGGCAGTTTCTAGATGGTCCATCCTTTCATCTCATCTCCAAACTTTGTCTCTGAAACTCCTTCCATGGCTGTTTTGTTCCCAATTCTAAGAAGGGGCAAAGTGTCCACACTTTGGTCTTCGTTCTTCTTGAGATTCATGTGTTTTGCAAATTGTATCTTATATCTTGGGTATTCTAAGTTTCTGGGCTAATATCCACTTATCAGTGAGTACATATTGTGTGAGTTCTTTTGTGATTGGGTTACCTCACTCAGGATGATGCCCTCCAGGTCCATCCATTTGGCTAGGAATTTCATAAATTCGTTCTTTTTAATAGCTGAGTAGTACTCCATTGTGTAAATGTACCACATTTTCTGTATCCATTCCTCTGTTGAGGGGCATCTGGGTTCTTTCCAGCTTCTGGCTATTATAAATAAGGCTGCTATGAACATAGTGGAGCATGTGTCCTTCTTACCAGTTGGGACATCTTCTGGATATATGCCCAGGAGAGGTATTGCTGGATCCTCCGGTAGTACTATGTCCACTTTTCTGAGGAACCACCAGACTGATTTCCAGAGTGGTTGTACAAGCTTGCAATCCCACCAACAGTAGAGGAGTGTTCCTCCTTCTCCACATCCTTGCCAGCATCTGCTGCCACCTGAATTTTTGATCTTAGCCATTCTGACTGGTGTGAGATGGAAACTTAGGATTGTTTTGATTTGCGTTTCCCTGATGATTAAGGATGTTGAACATTTTTTTCAGGTCCTTCTCAGCCATTCGGTATTCCTCAGGTGAGAATTCTTTGTTTAGCTCTAAGTTCAACCTCCCAAAGGTCCCACAACTTCCCCAAACCACACCACCAGGGGGGTCCAAGTGTTCAAATCTTTGAGCCTATATGAAACATTATCTTTCTAATCACCACATTCCACAGGATCATGATTAAAATGTGCTAAATTCATTTTCTTACTCTTTAACAATCTCAAAAATACAATTTTTTTTCCTTTCCATTTTTTATTAGGTATTTAGCTCATTTACATTTCCAATGCTATACCAAAAGTCCCCCATACCCACCCACCCCCACTCCCCTACCCGCCCACTCCCCCTTTTTGGCCCTGGCGTTCCCCTGTTCTGGGGCATATAAAGTTTATGTGTCCAATGGGCCTCTCTTTCCAGTGATGGCCGACTAGGCCATCTTTTGATACATATGCAGCTAGAGTCAAGAGCTCCGGGGTACTGGTTAGTTCATAATGTTGATCCAACTATAGGGTTGCAGATCCCTTTAGCTCCTTGGGTACTTTCTCTAGCTCCTCCATTGGGAGCCCTGTGATCCATCCATTAGCTGACTGTGGGCATCCACTTCTGTGTTTGCTAGGCCCCGGCATAGTCTCACAAGAGACAGCTACATCTGGGTCCTTTCGATAAAATCTTGCTAGTGTATGCAATGGTGTCAGCGTTTGGATGCTGATTATGGGGTGGATCCCTGGATAAGGCAGTCTCTACATGGTCCATCCTTTCATCTCAGCTCCAAACTTTGTCTCTGTAACTCCTTCCAAGGGTGTTTTGTTCCCACTTCTAAGGAGGGGCATAGTGTCCACACTTCAGTCTTCATTTTTCTTGAGTTTCATGTGTTTAGGATATTGTATCTTATATCTTGGGTATCCTAGGTTTTGGGCTAATATCCACTTATCAGTGAGTACATATTGTGTGAGTTCCTTTGTGAATGTGTTACCTCACTCAGGATGATGCCCTCCAGGTCCATCCATTTGGCTAGGAATTTCATAAATTCATTCTTTTTAATAGCTGAGTAGTACTCCATTGTGTAGATGTACCACATTTTCTGTATCCATTCCTCTGTTGAGGGGCATCTGGGTTCTTTCCAGCTTCTGGCTATTATAAATAAGGCTGCTATGAACATAGTGGAGCATGTGTCCTTCTTACCAGTTGGGACATCTTCTGGATATATGCCCAGGAGAGGTATTGCTGGATCCTCCGGTAGTACTATGTCCAATTTTCTGAGGAACCGCCAGACGGATTTCCAGAGTGGTTGTACAAGCCTGCAATCCCACCAACAATGGAGGAGTGTTCCTCTTTCTCCACATCCTCGCCAGCATCTGCTGTCACCTGAATTTTTGATCTTAGACATTCTGACTGGTGTGAGGTGGAATCTCAGGGTTGTTTTGATTTGCATTTCCCTGATGATTAAGGATGTTGAACATTTTTTCAGGTGCTTCTCTGCCATTCGGTATTCCTCAGGTGAGAATTCTTTGTTCAGTTCTGAGCCCCATTTTTTAATGGGGTTATTTGATTTTCTGAAGTCCACCTTCTTGAGTTCTTTATATATGTTGGATATTAGTCCCCTATCTGATTTAGGATAGGTAAAGATCCTTTCCCAATCTGTTGGTGGTCTCTTTGTCTTATTGACG
Organism: Mus musculus; assembly: GCF_000001635.26. Lineage (NCBI taxonomy): Eukaryota > Metazoa > Chordata > Mammalia > Rodentia > Muridae > Mus > Mus musculus. The sequence continues at coordinate 95,228,233 of NC_000067.6, read as the reverse complement.
GTGTCTTTTGCCTTGCAGAAACTTTGGAGTTTCATTAGGTCCCATTTGTCAATTCTCGATCTTACAGCACAAGCCATTGCTGTTCTGTTCAGGAATTTTTCCCCTGTGCCCATATCTTCAAGGCTTTTCCCCACTTTCTCCTCTATAAGTTTCAGTGTCTCTGGTTTTATGTGAAGTTCTTTGATCCATTTAGATTTGACCTTAGTACAAGGAGATAAGTATGGATCGATTCGCATTCTTCTACATGATAACAACCAGTTGTGCCAGCACCATTTGTTGAAAATGCTGTCTTTCTTCCACTGGATGGTTTTAGCTCCCTTGTCGAAGATCAAGTGACCATAGGTGTGTGGGTTCATTTCTGGGTCTTCAATTCTATTCCATTGGTCTACTTGTCTGTCTCTATACCAGTACCATGCAGTTTTTACCACAATTGCTCTGTAGTACAGCTTTAGGTCTGGCATGGTGATTCCACCAGAGGTTCTTTTATCCTTGAGAAGAGTTTTTGCTATCCTAGGTTTTTTGTTATTCCAGATGAATTTGCAAATTGCTCCTTCTAATTCCTTGAAGAATTGAGTTGGAATTTTGATGGGGATTGCATTGAATCTGTAGATTGCTTTTGGCAAGATAGCCATTTTTACAATGTTGATCCTGCCAATCCATGAGCATGGGAGATCTTTCCATCTTCTGAGATCTTCTTTAATTTCTTTCTTCAGAGACTTGAAGTTTTTATCATACAGATCTTTCACTTCCTTAGTTAGAGTCACGCCGAGATATTTTATATTATTTGTGACTATTGAGAAGGGTGTTGTTTCCCTAATTTCTTTCTCAGCCTGTTTATTCTTTGTGTAGAGAAAGGCCATTGACTTGTTTGAGTTAATTTTATATCCAGCTACTTCACCGAAGCTGTTTATCAGGTTTAGGAGTTCTCTGGTGAAATTTTTAGGGTCACTTATATATACTATCATATCATCTGCAAAAAGTGATATTTTGACTTCCTCCTTTCCAATTTGTATCCCCTTGATCTCCTTTTGTTGTCGAATTGCTCTGGCTAATACTTCAAGTACTATGTTGAAAAGGTAGGGAGAAAGTGGGCAGCCTTGTCTAGTCCCTGATTTTAGTGGGATTGCTTCCAGCTTCTCTCCATTTACTTTGATGTTGGCTACTGGTTTGCTGTAGATTGCTTTTATCATGTTTAGGTATGGGCCTTGAATTCCTGATCTTTCCAGAACTTTTATCATGAATGGGTGTTGGATCTTGTCAAATGCTTTTTCTGCATCCAACGAGATGATCATGTGGTTTTTGTCTTTGAGTTTGTTTATATAGTGGATTACATTGATGGATTTTCGTATATTAAACCATCCCTGCATTCCTGGAATAAAATCTACTTGGTCAGGATGGATGATTGCTTTAATGTGTTCTTGGATTCGGTTAGCGAGAATTTTATTGAGGATTTTTGCATCGATATTCATAAGAGAAATTGGTCTGAAGTTCTCTATCTTTGTTGGATCTTTCTGTGGTTTAGGTATCAGAGTAATAGTGGCTTCATAAAATGAGTTGGGTAGAGTACTTTCTACTTCTACCTTGTGAAAAAGTTTGTGCAGAACTGGAATTAGATCTTCTTTGAAGGTCTGATAGAACTCTTCACTAAACCCGTCTGGTCCTGGGCTTTTTTTGGCTGGGAGACTATTTATAACTGCTTCTATTTCTTTAGGGGATATGGGACTGTTTAGAAGGTCAACTTGATCCTGATTCAACTTTGGTACCTGGTATCTGTCCAGAAATTTGTCCATTTCGTCCAGGTTTTCCAGTTTTGTTGAGTATAGCCTTTTGTAGAAGGATCTGATGGTGTTTTGGATTTCTTCAGGATCTGTTGTTATGTCTCCCTTTTCAGTTCTGATTTTGTTAATTAGGATTTTGTCTCTGTGCCCTCTAGTGAGTCTAGCTAAGGGTTTATCTATCTTGTTGATTTTCTCAAAGAACCAACTCCTCATTTGGTTATTTCTTTGAATAGTTCTTCTTGTTTCCACTTGGTTGATTTCACCCTGAGTTTGATTATTTCCTGCCGTCTACTCCTCTTGGGTGAATTTGCTTCCTTTTTTTCTAGAGCTTTTAGATGTGTTGCCAAGCTGCTAGTATGTGCTCTCTCCCGTTTCTTCATGGAGGCACTCAGAGCTATGAGTTTCCCTCTTAGAAATGCTTTCATTGTGTCCCAAAGGTTTGGGTACGTTGTGGCTTCATTTTCATTAAACTCTAAAAAGTCTTTAATTTCTTTCTTTATTCCTTCCTTGACCAAGGTATCATTGAGAAGAGTGTTGTTCAGTTTCCATGTGAATGTTGGCTTTCTGTTATTTTTTTTGTTATTGAAGATCAGCCTTAGTGCATGGTGATCTGATAGGATACATGGGACAATTTCAATATTTTTGAATCTGTTGAGGCCTGTTTTGTGACCTATTATGTGGTCAATTTTGGAGAAGGTACCATGAGGTGCTGAGAAGAAGGTATATCCTTTTGTTTTAGGATAAAATGTTCTGTAGATATCTGTCAGATCCATTTGTTTCATCACTTCTGTTAGTTTCAGTGTGTCCCTGTTTAGTTTCTGTTTCCATGATCTGTCCATTGGTGAAAGTGGTGTGTTGAAGTCTCCCACTATTATTGTGTGAGGTGCAATGTGTGCTTTGAGCTTTACTAAAGTTTCTTTAATGAATGTGGCTGCCCTTGTATTTGGCGCATAGATATTCAGAATTGAGAGTTCCTCTTTCAACAATACAATTTTAAACTCATAATCTCATCTGAGATGTAAAGGCAACCTCTTAATTGTAACACACTGTAAAAACTCACAAAGGAAATTATTTATGTAACTAATATGTGTACATATTCATATACCTATACATACACATCATACACATACAGATACACATATACATCATATATACCATATACATACACATATACTTATACACACATACATATATACATCATATACATACACATATACATCATGTACAACATATGCATATACGTATACATACACATACATATATATCATATATATGCACATACACATATACATGTATTCCTTGCCATTCTAAAATAGAGGAAGCAAAGCATAGTAAGGAAATACTTAACCGAAGCAAGATCTAAACACAGCAAATTAAAATACCAAATCCTGCAGCTCCATGTCCAATGTCAATGATTTTAGATGCCTCTCTGAACCAGCTTTGCTGCCTATAAAATACACCTCTCCCTTGAGCTGTCTCCATTCATTGTATGTGGCTCCTTTTGTCAGGATTCTCACTGTTCTGGCATCTGCAACATCGTGAGATCTCTACTGTAACCCAGCAGCAGGAGCAGTAAGTTGAGAGCTGACACAGCAATGCACTGCCATCCCCAGAGACAATGCAAAAACAATGTAAAAACTTTAGTTTAGAGCTTTAAGTTTCAAATAGCATTTGAAATGTAAATGAAGAAAATATCCAATTTTTAAAAAAGCAAAAAAAAAAAAAAGCAAAAAATAGAGCTTTAAGTTTAAGTAAAGGCTTAAAATACAATTAGTAGGAAAATTATTAAGGGTCACCTCTGTGGAACTGGTGTATGTGTGAATCTCACCTGTTATCTGGCATGTAGTATGATTACATATAAACATATTGTATGTTACCATAAAATTTCTTCCTCATGCTTTATAGTTGTAATTTTAATTCAACAATTATAATCAATATTTATTAAGCCCTTTAATAGATTGGAAATCCAACATGTAGAACATTGAAGCCAACTCAAGCACTTGAAAATACCTTTGTTGAATGAAGTGATACATAATTGGAAATGACAATGATGGAATGATGGATGCCACAGAATCCCATGAGAAGCTGAAGGCTCAGGGTAGATAGCCTGTTTTCATAATTGTAAAACATGCCTTTTTAAAGGTTCTAAAATCAAATACTTGAAAGATTTTTCAGTTGAATTTACTCCAGTATCCAAATCTTAGGCACTGCCTGACACCACAGGTGTATTCAATAAATATCGCTAGGTGAATGCCAATGAAAATCTGTAAATAACTTGTTTAGTGATTGTTAGATTATTTAAAGTACTTTATCTCATGTATTCAATCACAAGAATACCAACTTTTGTATCAATACTATTTTAAAGTACATAGTTAACACACATAAAACTTGAGGGTGCAACATTTTCATAGAATATGTACAACACCAAAAACACTGAAGCTTTTAACTGGAGAGTATTTCAAGAAACAATAATTCCCTTCTCTCTTTCCATTTTTTCACTCAAATGTTTACATTACGCTATAGTCTCTAAAATGAGCCTTTGAATATTTCAGTTTCTCTCCAAAGACTGATGTTCATTTCAGAGTTAACTGAGCAGAAATGTAAGAACTTTATCAGAAAATAATTATGATGATAAATGCTTTGTTGTTAAGGAAATATCCATTTTTTGGACCCTAATCAGGATTAGTTAACATTAAGGAGCTGAAACAATATTTTAGTTGTTCATATTTGTCACAAGCAGGAAAGTAAAATTTCTCATTGGCAACTGTGAATTGCTTGGAATTCCCAGCCTCAACACTCTCTGTTGCACAGTAAATCCCCAGAGGAAATCACATGACAGAACAGCTATTTTTGTGTCTTGCTAAGACCAGAATTTTGAAGTGTTACCAAGAAGAAATATTTTCCCTCCATTTATATGCACACCAATAATTAGTCTCAAGGAAATGAAGTGCATAAAAAGTGAATTGAGATTTTGTTTTTAACATGAGCTTGTTTGATAACAGCTTCCACTCTCCTGACAGATGGATTCTTCTTGGCAGATGATTATGCAAACTGTTCCTTCCGTGCCTGTCTACATGAAATGTATTCTATAAACACACTGAAGCCTCATGCTCCTCTGAGTCCTCAGTGCTTGAGAATGTATTAGCACCATACTGATTTGGATGACAGGATTTAAAAGTGTCTGAGGGTGGAAATGGAGAAAATTCTAGTGTGATTGCTTTGCTTCAGTCAAGAGTCCTGGCAGATAATAAGGTGCCTCCTTCGAAATTTCTTAGATAGGAATTTTATGTCATAGGAAAAGAACTCATCTAGGGAATTTCTACAATATATTTTTTTTTCAAAAAGCACAAATACTGGGAAACCAATATTTGTGGAAAGTAGTATCAGGGAATTGCCAAATACATGACAGGTAAGCATAAGGGTCATTCTGACACTGAGAGTCTAGCTACAACAGTTATATTTTATCATAATTTCCAGGTTTTATAATGAGTGTTCTAATATGCTGATAAGAGAGATTACTCCCCTTCTGTCACTATAATCAGAGATGTTAAGATTGACTTCATTGCTGTGCAATCCAAGAGCAAGAGAATATTTTCTTGAGGAACTACAAGCAAAATGTATTTTTGTCAAAGTACAGTTTGGGTCAATAGAAATACAGGCTGTGTGCATTAACTAAACAGATTCAAGGTGCTGAGTAGTGTAAAAAGCCTCCACTATAAAGGTGGAAACATAGCTAGGTTGTAGGACACTTCCATTGCATGCATGAGGCTCCAAGTTTAACCTCTTGCATTGGAAAAAGAGGAGGGAAAAAAAGGAAAGACATTAGAAAAGAAAATAAATTCATTGTGCCTCCCTAGTTTTCCATTGGACTGCCAACTTCTTTGTCGGGCTGGTCAGACATTCAAATTCTTTCAAAAGTGGCTAAAACCACAATTCTCCAAGACAGGATTATCACTATGACAGCCTGACTCTATAGCCCCTGTCTTATGGTTACTTTCTTCAGAGTAAAGTATTACCTTCTAGAATGGAGACGGAGGCTCATAAGCAAATCAAAAGACTCAGGAAGCTCAGAAGGTTATAAGATACACAATGCCATGTTCCAAAGACAGTAAAACCAGTAAACAATTGTTGAGAAATGGTGGTCTTTGGTGAAGCTATGTAATAACTGACTTTGGGTCATTCATGCTTCTATGTGTAAATGCAATAAATTCATTGATATTCAGAGTAGGGTTTAATTGCTTATTTGAATGGGCCTCAGGAGTCTATATTTGATAAACAATGCTTCCTTACATCTACCTGGAGAAACTACCCAATAACATTTGAAAAATGATTAATAATAATAATAATAAATCTTGATTAGTTTCTTTTGGAACACCTAGAAGTCCTTTATAAGATAGAATCTACTTAAGAAGGAAAGAGATGGAAAGGGAAAGCATCTTGAAGCCCATTTGATAAGAGTTGGGTAAAAACATTGAAGTTATTGGTAGAAACAGTATCCCTTCTCTGACTAGATCTTATCTATTCTCCCTCCAAGGATAAATGTGGGCAGACACTTAGGGATGTTCAACAGGAGATTTTTTATTACTAACTTAGTATGAATAACCTTAAATTGGTTAGAGAACTTTAAACATGGGATTTGACACTTCAAATGGAATAAGTAGCCATGGAGTGTGATTCTAGCACAGTTACAGCTTAAAGAAATGGAAATGTTACTGGTAAAGGAAGTGCTGGAGCCTGAAAACATTTGCAATCTTCCTTCTCTTTCTCCTCCCCTGAGCTCTTCACATGGTCTTTCTTTACAGACACTGAATTCCCACATAAACAGTGCCTGCTCCTCCCCCATTGACTGAAGGGAACTATGAGAATAAGAAGAGAAATAGCAACCATTAGGAAAGAGCTGTCAAAAGTCTCTTACTGGTTCTTATACAGGCCCCTGCATGTAGTGTAGGCTGCTCCTGGCTTGGATGTATTCAAGGGTTATTCTGTCAAAAGTCAGGGTTTTCAGACAGCCAACCAGAGCTGCTGTCTCCTTTGTGTGTTCATGTTCAGGTTGCTATTTGGGTGTTGATCTCCCTGATCATCAGAGGAGTGTATAGGGAAGGAAGCGCCTTAGAGTGGGCCTCTCTTACCACTATTAACTTGATACATTAACGGAATCTGGAGACAGTCCTCTGGCTTCCATATGACTTTGAAAAACAAATCACAATCTAAAAGACAGAATTTTGTTGAACTAGGGTATTATAATTTATTTTCCAGTCAACCAGATGTTTTGGGATTCTTGAGTTGAGTGAAGGGATTGGTGGTGAAAATTACAAAGATATATTGTGTACATGTATGAAACTTTCAAAGAATAAGTAATAAGAAATAGTTCTAAAAACACTATCATATGCTACAAAAGAGAAATGTATAATGTATAGATGCTTCTGATCAAGGGCAGTAGTCACAACAGTTGTGTTATGATTTATGTGAAAAAGATTGGAGGAAAGAATGTGAGAAGTTGTGTATGTATATATATGTGTGTGTGTGTGTATGTGTGTATCTATGTGTGTGTACTGTGTGTGAAAATGTATGTGTGAATGAGTGTGTGAGTCCTTATGAAAATTCAATTGTATAGTAAAAATATGTGATCCAAGAGACAGTTTATCCCTGAGCTATGCCAGAGCTATAGCTCCATGTCACATACTCCCTGGGTATTGGAGTGGATGTTTTGATATAGCTATTTACAATTACTACCATGCATTTAATGAATGCATATCAAATCATACTAGTTTTATGACATGAATCAAAATTAGATTTTGATTCTAGATACTTAGCTTGTATAACCTCATTTGTAATAAGTATCATTGCCCTTGGCTAATAATTGAGATCAGATTTAGTTTCTAGATTTAAGTTTCTAGATTAATTATTTTCTAAATATGTGAAAATGAACAAAGTAATGTATCTGAGAATATAAAAAAAACTTCATGCTTATAGTATTCTCTGTCTCTCTCTCAACAAGTAACTAGATCTTCTTTGACATTAAATAGAAGTGAGTTATTAATCATTCCTTCAATAAAATTGTTTGATTTTTCAGATTTTTTAAAAATAAACTGAAAGACACTGAACAGCCGTGTCCTTCTTTTATGGTGTTCTTATTTTATTTATTTCATCTTATATTATCTTATTTCATTTCATGTTCCAATTGGGATGAGGGTTGATATAAATTAATAAACACAGAGGAGAAAAAACCCAAAACAGAAAAAGACAATGTCCTGGGGTTGGTAGTATGTATAGGGAATCTAAGACCAGGAATCAATTTTTCTGGTGTGATATTTTAGTGAGGAATAAATTGTAAATAAAAACTACTTCTACAAGGATGAATGTGAAGATAATGTGACCTCATGAAGGGTCACAGATACAGTTCTGTGAGATTAGTTTGGGTACTGATTGTCTGCTGAAAATAAGGTGTTTACTTGTGCTTGGGCCATCTCTTCTTCTCATGGACCCCTTTAAGGTCTTACTTCAGTTTCTTTACTGGTTAAGTAAAGAATGAGTGAATGTTCTATGAGAGAGGAAGTGGAAACCTCAATTGTTGGTCTTGATGTACCCAGGGTAGGCACAGATTCTAAAGATTTAAGAAATGTTGGATGAATGTTTATAAACAATGGAATCTATATACAAACATTGTTTTCAACTTTTGTAGCTGTAGGGAAATAGCAGAAGGAATCAATTTCAAAAGTAGAAAGGTTTATATTTGCTCATATGTGTTGAGATTTTTTAATCCATTCTTGATTGCTCAAGTTAGTTTGGGGACTATGAAAAATGAATATACCACAGAGAAAAATCTGTGCCTCTCATGTCTGAGAACAGAGGAGAGAGAGAGAGAGAGAGAGAGAGAGAGAGAGAGAGAGAGAGAGAGAGAGAGAGAGAGAGAGCGCACACAACTAGTGTCTCTCAGTTGCAAGACATATCCTTGAGCTCCTAAACAAACTGATTGGCCCCAGTTCTTAGAAATTCCCACCATCTTCCAGCAGTGATATATGAAAATCAGACTTTAACATATTGACTTATGAAAACTATTGCAATGGCTGTCTTCATCCTAGTAGCTTTCTGGATAAAAAATTGTTTATATTATTTACTTATGAAATATATATTGAACCATTCCCCAAACAATACCAGTTTAATTCCAATTATATATCAGTTTCAGAAACAGGATCCAGGTTCTAATGCTTTAATTGGATTTGGGTGTTAATGAGGCTTGCCTTACAGAAGAGCAAGGTGGGGTTGGCTGCTGGCTAAGAGACCCAGCATGCTAGTGCTCAGCACAGAATAGCTGAGCCTTACACTTAAAAGGATGGCTTCCTACCAACAGGAAGCATTCCAAGAAACATGAATTGGAAGCTGCCAGGCTCTGAAGGCTCAGAGCCAGAAACAGACAAAATAAAACCTTCCCACTGCACAAGAGTAACACCAAAGAATTTGTAGCTTTTGCTTTAGTTTGCATATCGTGAATATTCAGAGCTTAGCTCTGAAGAGCTAAGCAATATTTCACTGTGTCCTTTGTGTACTTGTAACTTAAAATCAAATTACTATGAAAACAAGAACTCTAAATGGTGTATTTGAGTACAAGCTAAATATGCATCTATAGAAGCTATAAAATTAGTTTAAGGTTATAATTGCTCAGTTTGGAGTGTCAGTCAAACCGATTGGAACTGAAGTGTTGGCTCTGTAGAGTGTCCACTTAAAGGAGATGGCATTTGACTCAAAGTAGTCAGGAGTTTAGAATTGACCCAGAGAAGAAATGAAAGTGGTCAAATTACAAATCCATTGAAGAGAGGGTGAGGACCAAGCCACAGGTTGCAATAAAATATTTTCATGGGCCATACATTATATAACAACAGAGGAAGTAGGGAAGTCATCGAACTTTAATAGTCTGTTTTAAGTAGAAAGAAATATGCTGCCTGCTGCTCAAGCTGGCTCTTCTGGACAGTCATTTCAGCTAGAATACATAGTAAGTGGAGAGATAAGAATAATCAATGATTTTTCCCCTACATTAAAATTAGACAATGACAAGTTTCTTGGAACAAAGTGTTTTAAAAATATTAATGTTACCCAAATCCAAGAAATCTGCATACCTGCATATGTGTGTGTCTATGTGTATGTGTATCTGTATCTATATCTATCTATATACATACATACACACATATATATATATATATGAGTGTGTCTGTGTACATGTGTGCATGTATATTTGTATTGTATGTATGTATGATTGTTTATGTGTGTATTACATACAACTTAAAGAATATTTTTCTGATTAATATTTTTCTGTACATGGAAACATATGAATAAAAAGACATATCAGGACAAATCACAGTGAATAGAGAAATATAATTTTAGATATGGGGATAGCATGCATGTTTGTAAATATTTCTCCCTTAACAGTTCTTTTTTGCTCTTAAAATTCAAGACTACTTTGTGTTGACCTGCCCTTGTTGAAATACCAAATGATGCTGCACTGAAAAAAAAATTCACTTTCTCCCAATAAAAATCAAATACAATATCATCTTAGGTAACCTCTTCCATGCTGGGATTTTGTCTGGCTTGAGTTTGAGCCGACTTTGTGCATGTTGTCAAAATCTCTGTGAATTTGTAAGTGAATCTGGCCTATTGTGTCTGCAAACACTAATTCTCTAAAGTCCTCTACCAGCTAGGGCTCTTACAATCTTTCTGTGCCTCTCCTGTGTAGAACACTCAGTGTTGGGGGAGGGGGGAGGATGTAATATAGGAATATCTTTTAGGGATGAAAATTTGATTTCTTTATTCTCTGCAGGTTTTCCAGGCATGGGTCTTTGTGTTAATCTGCGTCTACTTTCAGAAGCTTCTCTGATGGAGATTGACCCATATACAAATACATTTTATAGAAATACAAAATAAACTCATCATATTGCCATGCCCTTAGCAGAATAATAGCAGTGTTTTCCCTAAGATCCATGATCTACTGTTGATGTATCCTCATATGAGAGGCAGACTCTGCACTTCTTTCATCATCTTAATTCTTACATTATCCTTTTCTTTTTTTTAGTTATTTTCTTCATTTACATTTCAAATGCTATCCCAAACCCAAAAGTCCCCTATCCCCCCCTCCCCGCCCTGCTGCCCTACCCACTCACTCCCACTTCTTGGCCCTGGCTTTACCCTGTACTGGGGCATATAAAGTTTCCTAGACCAAGGGGGCCTCTCTTCCCAATGGTGGCCAACTAGGCCATCTTCTGCTACATATGCAGCTAGAGACACGAGTTCTGGGGGTACTGATTAGCTCATATTGTTGTTCCACCTATAGGGTTGCAGACCCCTTCAGCTCTTGGGTACTTTCTCTAGCTCCTCCATTGGGGACCCTGTGTTCCATCCTGTAGATGACTGTGAGCATCCACTTCTGTATTTGCCAGGCACTGGCAAAGCCTCACAGGAGACAGCTATATCAGGGTCCTTTCAGCAAAATCTTGCTGGTCACTTGATATGCACTCACTGATAAGTGGATATTAGCCCAGAAACATAGAATACCCAAGATACAACTTCCAAAACACAAGAAAATCAAGAAGGAAGACCAACTCGTGGATACTTCATTCCTTCCTAGAATAGGGAATAAAATATCCATGGAAGGAGTTACAGAGACAAAGTTTGGACCTAAGATGAAAGGATGGACCATCCAGAGACTGCCCCACCCGGGGGTCCATCCCATAATCAGCCACCAAACGCAGACATTATCCTTTTCATAGTGTACTTTGGAGTGGTAACTAGCTACCTGCTGTCCAGATTGTAAACTTTTTAGGCTATTTCTGATGTAGAGCTGCTCTGTACTGTAAGATGCAACTAGTTACATGTAGCTGCTACTCAGATATAAAGTATTTAAAATCTTGCATTAAATTAAAACTCAGTTCACTGGTTATAGAAGCTGCATAATGAGTACAAAGCAAGTAGGCATGACTAGTGGAATTCACCTTTAAAACAGACACTGAATATGCTAGTCAGCACAGTTAGAGAGCATTTTTCAATTCCTTTTAATTATAAAAAGGATGCAATAAAAGATGACCATGGCAACCTTATTATAATAATTTGACTACACCTGAGAAATTGTAAAATATTTATAAACATTATTTTTAAGTTAATAAATATATACATTGGATTTCATTGAAATAGTATTGCTCTGAAATGTATACAGTTCTGAAATATAATTTTATTCAATATAGATTGATTAGTGAAGCAAACTAAAGCTTCAACATGGAATATCAAAGCAGCCTCTTTTACATAAATGATTATTTACCAAGTAGAACTACTCATTCTATTTGTGTTTGGAGTTGTCTACATAGTATTGCTGGATTGGTCACTCACATAAGTTCCTAAACTCTGCAATTCTGCAAATCTTCACATTAAGAAAAAAAAATGACAAAATGAAGTGGATTAAAATAGAATCTATACTAAACTACAACATTCTGAGTTTAAATTTATGTCACAAAAAAGATACCAGGATGTGTATTTAAATTTATCACAACAGTTACCTGACTGTGTAGATGTCTTAAAGAGTGAATTAAAAAGACAGTGATGAAAGGATAACTGGCCAGGTAATAATAAATTTTAACCTGGTCAGATTTACAAGTATTTCATATTTTAAAAGGCCATGTTATGTTAAAGATCTAGCTAGATTTATTTGGAGCTTTGAAACACACACACACACACACACACACATACACCTGGTGCATCTTTCCATGACCACAAACAGCTCCAGTCCTCAGTTCATCAGTCCCTGTGGGGTTCTCTGTGTCTGATTTAGATTGATATACTTGAGCTTCTCAGCTAGAGAATAATTAAATACCGTCAACCCAACAGAAAGGGAGTGCTGGTGAAGAAAGCGATACTTTGGACATTAAAAAATGAACTAAATATTGACTGAAGAGAAAAATTTGTACTTGAGTGAAAAAAAAAAACATAATTCGTTGTGAAATGAGAAGTGAGACCATATCTTAGTTAGCATTTCTATTTCTGTGACAAAACACTATGACCAAAATAGAGTTGGGGACAAAAGAATCTATTAGGCTTGCCACATCCACAAAGTGATTCCAGGATGACACCACCCACAAGGAGCTAGGTCCTCCTACCTCATTCACAATTAAGAACATGCCTTATAGACAGATCTAACAGAGGAGATATTTTCTCCATTAAGCTTCCTTCCCTTCAGATAACTCTAGCTTGTGTCAAGTTGGCATAAACTAGTCACCATAACATGCATCAAAATGTTCTCAGATACATGAGTATCAACAGAGAAGAAGACATTCCTGGCTAAGTGTATACAAAGCACTTAATCAATGGAATTTTCTTCTGTTTCTTCTAGTGTATTGAAATCCATATATTCAATACTTACTTTTCCTATCATATTCTGTGGTGGTTTGACTATGTTTGGCTCAGGGAGTGACATTATTAGGAGGTGTGGCCTTTTGGGGGGAAGTACATCACTGTGGGAGTGGGCGTTGAGAACTTCTTCCTAGCTGCCTAAATATAACAGTCTTCTTCTAGCAGACTTTACATGAAGATGTAGAAGTCTCAGCTCTTCCTGCTCCATGCCTGCCTAAACATGCCAAACCCCCTTGATAGTCATTGATTGAACCTGAAAGCCAACCCCAATTAAATGTTCTGTCTTTGAGTTGCCTTGGTCATGGTGTCTCTTCACATTAATGCAACCCTAAGAGATATTCACAAATCATTTTGTCTTTAATTGTATATTTTATAGTATGCAAATGTTCTCCTCTTCAGCTGTGGAATATACTTTAGTCACATTTTCATTTCGGATGATGGGATGTGATGCAGGATTATTTGATATAGGTACACAGGAGAATGATGACCTTAAAGATTCTGAATACAAACACACTTTGAAAGTAAATTAAAATCACTGTATGTTTAAGTTTCAGACTCTCTAGTAAAATATTTATACTGAACATTATTAAAATTTATAACTTGGTCATCCATTTTATTCACTTTAAATAGTTACATGTGACACAAACTTCACAGTATTGGTCATCAAATTTTGGAATTTCACCTATTTTGTTTTCTAGTTATAATCCTCAAGATAATATAATTATTCACATATACATACATATATATATATATGTGTGTGTGTGTATACATATATATATATTTCTTGGCTTTCATTTGCATAACATATTCATAAAATTTGTAATTTTTATTATGAAAAATTAGGAAACATAATTTGATATGTAGATGGTAAATAGTTCTCTTTAATATAGGAGGATTTGGAGTTTTGGTTTTGTACAGGTGTGGTGTGGTGTGGTGTGAAACCAGAAGACAATAAATAATAGCTCTTTGTATTTGTTTTCAAATTACACCTCCATTGATATTTCTGAAGCACAAATGCTATGTGAGCTCAAAATCTCCATGCCTTATCCATTTCATTTGCAATTTTAACTTCAGGAGAGAGCGATGGCTCAGCTGTTAAGAGCACTGGCTGTTCTTCTAGAAGTTCCAAGTTCAATTCAAGTATCCACATGGTGGCTCCGAACCATCTACAATAGAAATTGATTTTCTCTTCTGGTCTTGATTATAGTATAGGACTTGAATACATAAAATAAATAAATAAATGTTAAAAAAGTAATAAACTCAACATTCATACATAGCAAGGGTTATTGAGTTAAAATATGATCCTTGGTTAATTTTTCCATTCCTTACTTCTCATATACTCCTCATAAAAGAAAAAAAAGAAATCTTTTTTTTTTTGCATAAAAGAAAGTATTCACAGTGTCCAAGCTCACTGGTTTTGGTTAATTTCTCCTTTGACTTGCCTGCTTCTTCCACTACCTTGATATCTATTCTCCATCATGTTCTGACTCCATCTTCAGCCAGTTATCTAGCTTTCTGATATTCTGTGTGATTTTTTTTCAAAGAAACTCACAACATATATTTTTCTTCCTTTTTGAAAAATTGGTTGTCCTATCTTTCAAATACCAAGATAATTAAAGTTTTTTTCTCCTAAAAACAGAAAGAAAAGAGAAGAATATTAATATCAAGGCTGACAAAAATTAAAATGTACCTTTATTGTGTTTGGGTACTACATTTTTCATGGTATGCATCTCACAAGATTATGGGATAGTAGTTCTTTTTATAGGATTGAGGCCTTGTAGACTTCTCTCCACCCAGTTTTGCATGGTCATTGGTATTATCCTTGATCAGCTTTTGCTTGGACAGTCTGTTTGATGAGATTTTATTGATGTAGCTTCTGCATTTCCTAGGTGACAAAAATCTCATAACAAACTCTCTGATCTTCTAGCTCATACATTTTTTTTTCCCGCTCTTCCCCACTATTTCCACAACTTTAGTTTCAGGAGGGCTTTGTAGATGTAACCCTTGGGACTCTGGTTCACAATTCTGCATTTTGATTAGTTCTACGTAAAATGAATTATATTTAATATTAATACATGCAATGAATTAATCTAGCAGGTGTATTTTTTAACCAGCAAATTCCCCAGTAACCACATAGAAAGACTGAGAGGACTGAGACAGGCTGACTCTACAAACCGCTTCAAACTGCTAGTTTTAAGAAACTAGGCCTAAATTTCTTCTGTTACCCAGAACTGTTCAAATCCATGCAAGTCAGTTACTGGAAAAACCACAGGCCCTGGGCAGCCAATCAGAAGCTGTTCCACAATCAGAAGCTGCCCTGCCACCAGAAGTGAGGCAAGATCAGGGAATCAGCCACAATTTCCAGCTCCCCACTCCCCCTGCAATGGTTCTGGAATGTACCCAGAGCCTTAGCCAACTCCAAAGACACCCATACCCCCAAAGATGGACTTAACCAATCAAGATAAATCACCTAACCCTCCCAGAAATTCTTCTAATCTGCTTTAAATTTGGGCCTTCTAGCTGACCTGGGCATCTCTAGCTTGGTAAATGGTAGACAATCCCCCACACCCAACATGCTGGACTTCTGCAGAATAAAAGGCTCCTTGCTTTTGCCTACTATTTGAGACTGAGTTATCATTCTTTGGCAAATCGAGGACCCTTAGAAGACTAAGATTTATTAAAATTGTCTTGAGCCAAATACTGAGCAATTATTACTCCTTTCTAAAACTCTAACATAGTCAGGTTTCCATACATACTATATTCCCATCTTGAGTGTTTTGTCCTTTCTTCATTCTGATCTCTTCTCATGTTTTTCCACCTCGGTCTTGGTTCCTTCCTTCCCCTTCTCTGTCTTTCTCCATCCATGCTAAAACAAGAAGTCTCACCTATTCTCTCTCTAAAGCTCTCTATTATCTAGTTGGCAAATCAAAGACTGAGCGAGGGGCAATGTTTATTCAAATTTCAGACAGGAGCTTCTAAGAATAAACATAAGAAAACCATGTCCATCCCAAAACAATATACAAGGGCAGAGAAATCAGAATTTGAATAATACAAGGATAAACGTTATTGTGGTTTTCTGCAATGGTCTTTGTTGCAAAGAGTCATTTCCCTTGATGAGAGGTGATCAATAACCATGATAACTTTGATAAGATTCACGCCTAATTCATACTTGTAAATCCTTCCACATTCACTTAGAACTCTCTCTTCCCTGCATTACGTCATTTTAAAATAAAATAATGTTACAAGTACTTTAACTGGTGCTGATTCTATGTTCCCTACTGCGTGAGATAATATTGTTTGATTACACACGTGCTTTAACGTTAGTCATCAAACCTGATGGTTTTGATATTTAAGAGCAATCACCTGTCTATTTTGTTTTGCATTCTTTTGGCATCTAAAGAACACTAATAGTTGGGTGTAGCATTAGAAGTAGCAAAAGGAGGAAGTGGCTGAATGTGCAGCTTTATCAATACAACTCGCATTAGTTATTATTTGCAACACTTCGCAATGAACACATCAAATGCAAGATAAGTGAAAAAAGTTGCTTACCAAGTATCTACCAATGGTACATAAATTAAACTTCAATTTTCAACCATAATATCATCCCTGTTCTTTTGACATAAAAATTGTAGGCCAATCACTAAAAATTAATCATAATTACTCCAAATGAGATAAGCTTTTAAAAACTTTCATGCTTTTAATTGGTTACTGTTATGATGAGGTTTTATATTGTTTAAAACCACAGAATATTTTTGATCATGTGTTTTTGAAGGAACAAACTCTATAAAACAGTATTTTTCCATTTTAAAATACCCTTAAGGCAATTTATTTAGGGATATATCTTTTCATTATTAAGGAAATTGCCTACCACTATTAAAATGTTCTATGATTTATTGTTAAGATAGTAAAAATAAAGTAGAAGAAAAATTGATGGTTTTATGGTTGTATAATTCTAAGCTTAAGCTATTTTTTCTTTGTTTATTTTATTTTTGCACAATTACACATGATTTTAAAAGAACACGTTTATCATAATTTAAAAGAAAATGTTCATATTCATCATGGTTGAATAAAAATATTTTGTTTTGAAATAACTCATAAACTAGAGAATAAAAATAACCTTTATGGTTTTTAGAATAAGTGTCTAATATATCAACCAATTTTTCTAAGATGATATTTTCTGAGGTGCTTTATTATTATGTGAAAGCGTCTTTATAATTATAGAATAGTTTCAAACGTGCTACAAATTATAATATCCTTAAGACTATTTTTAGCTCTTCTTAGGTAAAAGAAGACAGGCAGGGCTGAACTAAAGATGGAACTCATGTACCAGAAGACCCCAATTACAAGGTGACATCAGCCAGAATCATCAAACCAATTACATGGAAAGGGGAGTATTAATAGCAGGATAGAAGACTTGTTTCAGCCCTTTACTACTTTTAGGAGATGTGATGAGCAATTCATTGGCTGCTATGACAACATACCTTCTTTACCTCAGGATTCATGCAAAAACATTAATATGTGTCAATGGATCCAAAGTACACAACCCCAGCTAGACTAAAATTACTGTTTTTTATTAGTGACTAAGATTATTATGTATCATTATGAAAATTAAACTCATACTATAACTCAATGAGAATATTATGATAATTTCTTACAAAAGTTCGTGTTTGTGCTAGGATTTATCTAATAGTCATCTGTAGTTTCACTTTTAAAAATCTAGGCAAACACTAAGCATTGGATGAAACTATTTGCTAACCAAACATGAGATTATAGCATGTGTCGTGGTAAGGAATTCAAGATTATATCATTCCTGAAAAAGGGGACAGGAGTTTATTTTAAATGTCAAGCTATAGATGTATAAACAAGATTTCCAAAATGCATCTTCCAAAATAAACTATAATATTTAGGAAGTCCATGATGGTAGAGAAGCTAAAATTTTATTTTCTAAGTGAAAGTATTTACATTTGAGTGTTGTTTGTCAGGAACTCCATAAAATGTCTAGGGTGATCCTGTGGGCCTTGCGTTCTCCCGAGTGTTGCCAGGAGCCTTCACATTTTCAACCTCGGCTCATAAAGTATAATTCAGTTTTCACTAAAATCACCTGACCAATTACAAAAGTGAGATTCTTTGTAATTAGAATGAATGAAAGAGGAAAAGGGAATATTTCTGAGCACTGTGCACAGGAGGAAATTAAACCCATACACACACTTCATTCCTATCCTTAATCTGAATGGCAAGAGGCTTTCACATGCGCATTTCTAAAACAAGGAAAAAATCCATAATTTTTTAAAGCAATATTTGATGAGTATGTAGCATTTATATTAAAATGGTTGACCATCTTGATTTTTAGGTCCATTTTCTTGGAATATCTTTTTACAACCCTTTGCCCTGAGCTAACAACTTAATATCTCTCTCAATGTACAAGAGCAGCCAAGTTTCTAAGAGAAATGACACTACAATTTAAATCATATATTGATCCCCACACAGCAAGAGTGGGTGACTTTAATATCCCCCTTTCACCAATAGAAAAATCTTCTAGACAAAAACATGAACAGAGAAATGCTGTAGCTAACAGACATTATAAACCAAGTAGACCTAACAGATATTTACAGAATATTTTACAGAATTCTATCCCCCCAACACCTTCTTTTTTGGAACATCATGGCACTTTCTCCAAAACTGACCTCATACTGGGACATAAAACAAGCTTCAACAAATTCAAAAGAATTTAAATAACTCCCTGTATCATATAAGGCCATCACAGATGCAAGCTGTATATCAACAGAAAGCATACTAACCCATGGAAACTGAACAACTCTCACTGGATGAAATATGGGTCAAGACAAATATAAGGAAAGAGAAGACTTCCTAGGATGAAGGAAAATAAATACACAACATATCCAAATTCATAAGATAAAATAAAATGAGTTCTAAGGGGCAATTTCATAGCACTAAGTGCCTACATTTAAAAAAAAATTATGTGAGAGATTTCATACTAGCAACTTAGCAGAACACCTGAAAGTTATAACATCAAAAGAAGAAATCACACCCAAGAGAAATAGATGGCAGAGGGCTGAAATCAATAAAATAGTAAGAAGAACCAATGAAAGAATGAGTTGGTTCTTTGAGAAAATCAACAAGATTGGCTAAATTAACTAAAAGGCAGAGAAAGAATATCCAAATTAACAAAATCAGAAGTGTAAAGGCAAGTATAACAACAGATACCAAAGAAATACAGAGAATCGTGAGATACCTGGGAACATACAGTTATTTTTTAATTAATTAATTAATTAATTGTGTATTAAGTTCATTAATTTTGCATGTTTTTATTAGATATTTTCCTCATTTACATTTCAAATGCTATTCTGAAAGTCCCCTATACCCTTTCCACTGCCCTGCTCCCCACCCCACTCACTCCCACTTCCTGGCCCTGGCATTCCCCTGTAGGATCTTTCCACCAAAGCCTTCCTCTCAGAGCTCAAGTAACCCTTCTGAAGAAAAGGCAAAATGTTTGTAAGAGCCAAAAGAAAGGCAGAACACCTGGAGCTCATTTGAACTCACGGTGACTGAAGCAACAATGACAGGGCTCACACAGGTCTGCACTACGTCCTCTGTGTACATAATGAAGTTTTCAGCTTAATAACTTTTATGAGACCTATGAATGTGTAAAGTAGTGGGTTTTGGGAAGATTTCCATGCATTCATTTGGTCAATAAATCAATTGGATGTGCTGCAAGCTTCTTTTGGTGACAAGATATGGCCAGTTAGAATTTCAAATTATGAATTATTTGGGGGCTCTTTCCCTTCTTGTCTATCACTAATGTGATAGGATTTGTTTCATCATAATTTATTGTGTAATGTTTTGATGTTACCTCTTAATTGCCGGAGTCAGAGAAGGAATGGTTCCGCATGGGAAGAGAGAAAAAAGGAACACGGAGGAGTAGAGAGACCATAAAGTGAAATCGGGATATATTGAATGAGAAAAGAATTTATTTTAACTATTGGATGGGTCACACGGCCCCCAATGGAGGAGCTAGAGAAATTACCCAAGGAGCTAAAGGGAACTGCAACCCTATAGGTGGAACAACAATATGAACTAACCAGTACCCAGGAGTTCTTGTCTCTAGCTGCATATGTATCAAAAGATGGCCTAGTCGGCCATCACTGCAGAGAGGCCCATTGGACTTGCAAACTTTATATGCCCCAGTACAGGGGAATGCCAGGGCCAAAAAGGGGGAGTGGGTGGGTAGGGGATTGGGGGGTGGGTATGGGGGACTTTTAGGATAGCATTGAAAATGTAAACGAGGAAAATACCTAATTAAAAAAAAAACAAATCAAAAAAAAAAAAAAAAAAGAAAGAAAAGAAAATTTTAAAAAAATTAAAAGGGAAAATTAAAAAAAATTTTTTTATAAAGCAAGGTCAGTATATATCACAAAGGTAAATGCATAATTTTTCAGTAGAAGCTGTTCTTCTGTGTCTGAGGTCCTTTACATGTATATATTTCTTGGTCCTGGACTCACGTGTTTTTGCTGTACACCATGTCATTCCAGGAAAGCACATCTCTTTGCTCACTACTAAGTTTCTAGAAGAGAACACTGGCATAAGGCATTCATCCATTGATACTTGAAGGAATGACTATGTGCAATTTTATTCATAAATTTATTTAAATATAAAAAATAGAAATTCAAAATTTATAGTATGTCTAGTGAACTTATGCTCATTATTTATTACTTAATTTATACTTATTGCTAAGTCAGTATTATTTAGAAAATTTACAGTCCCTCCCGTTGTATATTTCACATAAATTACTTCAGGATACTATATAACAAGGGTGTATATAACAGTATATAACAGTTTACCTCATAACTGATGGGAAACCACTAATATGTATAAATGATTTCTTTACATTTTTAAATTAAGGATACTATGTCAAAAAACCAGGGTAAAACATCATGAAGATTTTTGTCTTTTTGTATACATAAATGATATATTTAAAATGCAAAACAAAGATTAAAGAGTGTTTTAGGAAAATATTTTAGAGTTCTCTGTGGAGCATCGTAAGAGCAACTTTGGAATTTGATAGATTTATGATTATAATTACTGCTGTCATAAATCTAGATATATAAGATTCCAAAATTAATTTCATGTGTATCACAGATTGTGACAACAAAATAATCTTCCATAATGTACCATTCTCTCATGTGACTAAGGAAGAGCCTATCCCTAATTATTCAAGTCATAAAGCTGTTACAATCAGAGAGCTGAATCTTTCAAAATTAAAATGTAAGGTTATTTGATCAAAAATGTCTTTAGTTCCACACATTAAATTGATGTGATTGTTATTTTGAAATTAGATGTACATGATGAACTTGTATGTTCTGTGATTAAAAAAAAAAATCCGTGTGATGATTACCTATATTTGAGTTATTTAATTTGAACAATTACATGATTGTGGAAATAGGTCTACATATTTTTTTTGAAGAGCTCTAATAAATGATGGAAGGAGTTCAATATTCAACACTCTGTTTTCTCTTCTAAATAACCATGAATAGCAGCCACCATTTTTGGAGCAACAAAAACATAGTACATCCTCTATAAATGGCACACTTCACAGTCATTTATTGAATGGAGCACAGGGTCCACAACGAAGGATCTAAAGAAAGTACTCAAGGAGCTGAAGGGGTTTGCAGCCCCCTAGGAGGAACAACAATATGAACTAACCTGTACCCCCAGAGCTCCCTGGGACTAAACCACCAATCAAAGAAAAAGCATAATGGGACTCCTGTCTCTAGCTGCATATGTAAGAGAGGATGGCCTAGCCGTCCATCAATGGGAGGAGAGGCCCTTGGTCTTGGGAAGATTCTATGCCCCAGTATAGGGAAATGCCAGGGCCAGGAAGCTGGAGTGGGTGGGTTGGGGACCAGAGAGAGGGAGGAGGGGATAGGGGATTTTCAGAGAGGTAACTAGGAAAGGGGATAACATTTGAAATGTAAATGAAGAAAATATCTAGTAAATATATATTAAAAATAATAATTTGAATTTAGAAACTAGAAATTTCAGATATTTTGCCAAGAATACTTAAGTTTTTATCAGGAGCAAGTTCAAAATCCTTTGGAAGATACTTCACCTGCAAGAGAAGGTAGACACTACTCAACTGAAAACACAAATGAAACAAACTTGTGAAGCAAAGGTGATGGCAAACATTTTGAGAGGAATTCTTCTTTCTTCTTTCTTCTTCTTCTTCTTCTTCTTCTTCTTCTTCTTCTTCTTCTTCTTCTTCTTCTTCTTCTTCTTCTTCTCTTTACTTCTCCTTCACCTCCTCTTCCTCCTTCTTTCTCCTCCTCCTCTTCCTCCTTCACCTCTTCTTCCTCATTTTCCTTTTCATCTTTCCTTTTCCTTCTCCTCCTCCTTCTCCTCTTCTTCCTCCATTTCCTTTTCATCGTTCCTCCTCCTCCTTCTCTTCTTTTGTAAGTATAAGGTGGATTTGATTACTCTGGTGTTTCCCTAAGTTGATATCTGCTATGAACTTCAGAAAACATCTGGATCTACAGGATAATGACTTCCTAGTGTCCAGTTTCCTATACTGTTACTTTTGTAGTAACTGCTGATGACGTTAGTAAGCAATGGATATGTTCATTATGGTCACTAATCCTGCACCATGTTGATGTGTCTTTATAACAATTGTTAATTTTGTCGATAATTTTTCTACATGCTGCATGCACTTCAATTATTATGAATAGAATTTGGTTCTTTTTTCTATAACTCACCTATTGTATTAATTCAACATTGTTATATATTTATGTTACACCTTAGTCTGCAAAATAGAAAAAATTTAAATCTGAAAAAGATCAACTTTAAATTTCTTATTTATAAAATAGTAGAAATATAAAACTAAGAGGGAATTAATAGCTATAATATTCCTGTTGATAATAAATTTAATGTACCAAAAATTTCTTTTCATTACAGAGTAATCACATATCTTATCTTACAATGTATCTTGGAGAGAAAGTTCTAGTTGAAATTGTATGAGTACTTGTTCTACTGCTATTAATCTATTTTTACTTCCTCTGTAACTAACACTTGCATATTATTACATGTTGATATTATTCCAGAAATTAATTCAAATTTTTAGGTGAAACATCAGACGACATTAGTATATGTAATGTTTATCTTGAGGTGGTACCATTTTCAATTTGAGTACTTGAAATTATGAAGTGACTGACAAAAATCCTTTATGGGTGAAATTTCAGAAAATTTATAGCAAGTAATTGATATGATGAGGTAACCATTCTCTTTTTCAATTACATAATATATTATTTAGTGATTTGTTGTCTTCTGAAAAACACTGGTCATTCAGGTTCTTTATTCTAATTAATAGAAAAGAAATTCACAAATCTTGACCATTGTAAAGACTAACCATAAATTTTCTTATAGTTATTATTATGACTAAAAATTCTAGCATTTCATATTTCTAGTGTTTTGACTTATTATTTAGAGAATTCATCAGGCAGTTATTCTTGTTATGCATTTCACTGCTATTATTTTATTTGCACATGGGATATTATATTTAAAAATCCATTGAGATCATCAATGTTCTTAAACTTGACATTTGGTGCAATGGATGCATGAGTTTCCTCAATATATTTTACATCTCTTCACATGAGATGAGGGAATCTTCTCATTAATTACTGATGCAATGTACTTTGTTGAAATAAGAATTTTATCAGCCTATATAACTAATGACACAGTCACCTAAATGGCCCGTTGGCATCATTAAATTTACCAACATTAGTGCTATCATCAATTCTAATTAAATTCGAAGTATGCCTTACACCAACATGTAAACATATTTTCTAATTGAGAAGTACTATCATGAATGGAGTTAATGGTGCCAAGTTGGCCATTGAAGTGATTTATAAGTTTAGTGGGACATCACTTGGCTTGGCAGGTATTCTTTTTTTTTTTTCAAGCTATCACATTTGTTGTAGTTGTGACTAATCATGCTATAAAGTTTTGTTGATGGATGCATAGTAGCATCACAAACAAGGATTTTAATGGATCTCTTCATAAGCATAGGTATTTTCAGAAATATTGCATTAGTATATCTATTTCATTGAAATTAAGAAGCCCTACAGGACAAGTAGGCAACATGGAGGATGTGTGAAAATGGCGCTGAGAGTTTATATCTTAGAGATATTATTTATACTGTGAGGTAGTAAGAAAATTTAAGAGAGCCATATGGACTTTTTATGTTTGCATTTCTCCCTTAATCTTTTTCATATACTATCAAATACATAGCAGTCTGTTAAATAAACAAGAGATGAAGTACAGAAGTAAACAGAAGAAAGTCTTACTTATTGTGTTTGAGCATCTAAATAAAGATCACTAATCAAACAACAGTATTTTACAAATAAAAATTTTACATCTAATATTTAACTCCTTACATACTATATACTTTTATGACTCATATATCAATAAAAATTTAAACAGAATTCTCTCTCTAATTGTATTAGTTACTTTTTCTCTTACTTTAATAAAATACTCTGAGAAATCAATTTGGTTATGAAAGAGTTTGATTTGGCTCAGTTTGAGTTTACAGTCCACCATATTGAAAAATCATAATACCAAAAGCTTGAGAGAGCTGGTCATATGTCATCTACTGTCTTAAAAAGAGTGATAAATGTTAGTGCTCAGCTTATTTTCCCCTTTATATACAGTTTAGGATTCTGGTCCAAGAAATTGATGCCACTCACATTATATGGATCTGCCTGTTCCAATTAATCTAATAAAGATAATCCTTGACAGGCATGCCATGTCAAGTTGACTCATAAGACCATCAGAACTCCTTGTTGTCAGCTTGATAACCAAACACAATACTTTAAATTTTCACCTACCAACCCTTATCTCACAACTCTGATGTTTATATAATAATGGAAATTGCAATTCCACTTCAGAATTCCCCATTGTCTTTTTTTTAATTACGTATTTTCTTCAATTACATTTCCAATGCTATCCCAAAAGTCCCCCCCCTCTCCCCCCACTCCCCTACCCACCCATTCCCATTTTTTGGCCCTGGCGTTCCCCTGTACTGGGGCATATAAAGTTTGCCTGACCAATGGGCCTCTCTTTCCAGTGATAGCCGACTAGGTCCCCATTGTCTTTAAAAACTGCAAAAGTTAAAAAGTATAGAGTCTACATCTCATCTGAGATTCAGGGCAATCTCTAACTGAGAGTTATTCTACAAAGCTTATAAAGTTTTGAGTTTATTATATAAAGTATAAAACAAGTAATATAATTTCAACATGAGATGGCATGGAATAGACACACACACACACACACACACACACACACACACACACACACACACACACTGGAAGAATAGGGGCATAGAAAGAAATGACCAACCCAAAGCAAGAATAAAATCCATCTGGAAAAGCAAAACCAGAAGCTACATATGTGGCATCTGAGGTCTAGAATACAATTCTCCAATCTCATATGACCTCTCGGGGCCTCCTTTAGGGACTTGGCCCCTTTCACACACTGGTGTTTTTCTAGAGGTAGGTAACTGCATTCCAACCCACTTACTTTTGCAGTTCTCACTAGTACCAAGTGGATGAAGTTGTCTAGTTCAGTGTGTAGGTTGATTCTCTTGGCCATAGCTGTATCAGCTTGTAACTACTGGCACAGAGAGCAACTTCCGTAGACAGGTGTCTTTGAGGAGCAGGAAATTCCTTCAGTTTAGTTTTTTTTTTCCTCCATCAAATTGATTTAGATTTTCACATGATGGAGTCTCTGATGGATAAGGGTTCCCAGTAGTATGCCTTTCCTATTATTCCAGTGCAGCACAGAAAGGTTCCTTAAATAGTGCTGATCCACTTAATTATATCTGCTCTGTGAGCATTCTTCTGAATGCTCTGCTCTCGAATTTCTTCTATCAAACAAATTAGCCCATCACATTTAAACTCAACTTCACCAGAGTTCTCAGAACCCAGACAGAATGAAACTGTCTTCTTGGTACAGGTATTACATGAAGGCCCTATCATACTTTTTTTTTGGAGTTGGTGCTTTCTTCTGAAATTTCTGTCATGCGTCTGATGTCCACATTTCTCTCTGCATTCATCTTTTCCAAATTGCATGTCTCAAGTATCACATTAAGAACTTCTTATAGCACGGAAGGCTTTTTCTAGCCCAAAGCTCCAAACTCTTCCACAACTCTGTCAAAAGAAAACCAGTTTCTGAAGTGAGCAGAGAAAAACGCTGACTGGAATCATTGAACTAGTGAATGTATGCTGTCGATGTGGGCAAGGCCCCCTATGCCTCAGAAATGGGGGATGGGGAGGCCTGGAGGGAGGGGTGTTGCAAAACTTCCTCCTTCACTTAAACTCAGAAAAATGGCAAAATCTTCCTCTGGTTCATGTGTAGATGTTGCAGCAAATGTCCCCCACTTTCAACATTTGGGTTGCGTTTTATATTGTATTATGACAATTAAAAAATACCTTAGAAGATAAGGAAGGAAAGGTTTATAACCTTATGCTTAAAGTGACATGTGTGTGCATGGAGGGGAGGAGTCCCAATTGAGGGTTTTCTCAGATAATATTGAACTGTGGGATATGTGAATTATTAATTGATTTAGAAGGGCCAACTAGTCTATAAGAAAAAGTCTGCAAAGAGCCTATTAAACAAAACCCAAGAGGTCATGCTACGTGATTTCTATTCCAAGTTCCTCCTGTAACTGATCTCAACAATGGATGGTGAAACAGATCTGGAAGCTAAGCATTTACCTCTATTAAGTTGCTTTTATTCAGAGAAATCTGTAACTTTAACAAAGATGGAACTAGAACATCAATTAATTCTGTAAGTATTCCAGGACAATGGAAAATCCCTGTGTATTCTGGGGAGAAGAGGAACTTGTGGAAGAGTCCTCGAGCAAAAATTCACTTGTATTGGGTATTTGGCACTGGGATTTTTAAATTAGGAAGCCTTACATTTTTAGAATCATTCAGCCATTCACACTATTACCACGCTAACATTGGTATTTTTACTTGGCATGATAAATATTGTGTTTATACATGGCATTTAGAGGTGACTGTATTTGTTCCCAAATAAAACATCTCTATTAACTCCCCACTCTACTTCTGAGTCTCAAGAAACATCTTGGAAAAAGGAGTAGAATGAATATAAGACGGTAAGAGATTGCTCTAAAATTCTCTATTCTTCAAATGATATGGCTGTTGCACATGAAATCACAGTAGCTATTCTTATTTCTGTGAGATCACACATAAGATGAACCCAGGTAGAATTTTAGTGTGGTGGGGGAGGGACTCACAAAACCTAACTGATACATATTATATTGATGGTATCTGGTGGAATGAGTCATTTTTATTTGGGATTTGGCCCTCTGCTAAAAAGTGTTTAGAAATCACACTTTTGGCAATTAATTTTATAATAAAAAGGTGATAAAATATGAAAATACTGAATAAACTATGAAAATGCATTGGCACGGTATAGGTCTCAAGACGTGACTTGACCTCTCACGGGATGTGTGGCTGTGTTTATTCAAATATCTTCAGTTTCATTTGAAAATTAAATAATCCAAACTCGTACTCTTTAAGAGCCACAACTTATTGTAAACAATGTCTGGAGATTTGCCAAAAAAACATTCTATGATCCTGACATGAAAATGTCCTTAAATTTGCACTTTCATAAAAGTTCTAAATTCATCTACATATTACCAGATTGTGGACAGAACATAATATAAAATAGTAATCCTCTTTTCTAAAATGCTACACCTGAGGGAGTATTTATATAAGATTATATAAAGCACTGTTTACTCAAAGTTCTTTCTAGGCAAATTTTCTTAACACTTTAATTTGTACTAGTAAATCATGGTGTCCAGCTTTAGGGGTCCTCTAGGATTACTCCCTTCTTATTGCAATCTAACACTACATTTCCCCCCTTAAAATGGCAGTTATGAGTATAGAAAATTCTGTGTTTCTTTCTAAGTAGACCCTGAATGATTAATGGAATAACACTGATCTATTTAATGACTCCTCAAATGTCTATGTACAATTGGCAGCAAATGACATTTCCACAGATGAAAGGGACAGGTGTAAAAAGAAAAAAACAAATCCAGGCAGCTGGGACTCGAATGTGGGTTTGAGAGACTGGAGCAGACTAGAGCAGACTAGAGTATTAATTCTGTATTAAAATTGAGTTATTCGATTTCTGGTCCAATCAGTTTGTTAATTAGTCATTTTGAAGTATAAGTTTGTATGTAAAATTTCTTGACTTTTTAAAAAATACTTTATAGATTATCCAAGTACATCTGTCAACCATTGAGTCTGGAAGTTATTCTTTATATCCCATTTGTTTTAATTACAAAAGATGAAGGTTCTAATATGGCCATAGCCATCCTCAAATTGAATCAGCACTTTCAAATTTAATGATAACAAGAAAGTAGAAGGATGAGACACACCAATTGACTAATAGTGTAATTATAGAATTAGTGTAACTTAGGTACAGGAAAATTTAAATAAAGGCATATAAAAATTTGTTTTTCAATAACTTATTGCAAGATAACACATAGGTATCTTGTGATACATCCTCACTGTTCTTCTGCCTCTTATCATCACTGTTTTTGTCTGTCTGTGTGTTAATGAGCATTGAATACAGAGCCTTACCACTGGCTTCATTTTTAATTTGATAAAAACCGTTGTTTTATTATTCTGTTGATTTCTAGTATAATGAGTTCTCCAGAATAGAACCAATAAAGCGTCTTTGAGATGGTTTCCACTGTAGGAATAGTCAGGATGGTCTTTATAAGAACAATTTAGTCCTTAGTTTTTTGTTTGTTTGTTTTGGTTTTCGAGACCGGGTTTCTCTGTGTAGCCCTGGCTGTCCTGGAACTCACTCTGTTGACCAGGCTGGCCTCGAACTCAAAAATCTGCCTGCCTCTGCCTCCCAAGTGCTGGGATTAAAGGCATGAACCACCACTGCCCGTCTACTCCTTAAGTTTTTATCTGATTAGAATAGTAACTCCCATACAGCATTTACTTCACAATCAAGGAATTTCCTATGAGACTATATGTATCTTATAATAATATGAGAAGCTACACTCATAACATATACTTGAACTGATGAAAAAAGTGGCCACAAATTTGAAGAGTAGGGAAGGGTATATGGGAGCATTTGAAGAGATGATTGGGAAGGGAGAAATATTATAATTAAAACACAATACCATAAACAAACAAGTATCATTCTCACCAACATGACTGCCAACGCATAAGATGAACAGGGATAGCACCACAAGTATACTAAAGTGTTGAGGAAACATCCCAAGGCCCCAACCCTACAAAAAGGACTATAGACAACTAAAGAAGGTTGAAGGTAGGAGAAATTGTTTTCCCTAAGAAAAAGCAAAAAATTATTTTCTAATACTGTATGATCAGGTCTGAGAAAATGAATACAAGTTTCATATGACTGAGCAAATTATATTTAGGAATATACAGTCATACATATATGCATGTCACAACAATGTTAAAAGAGGCTGAGAATGGAAAGAGAGCAAGGAGGGCTTCTAGGCAGAAAGTGGTAGGAAGAAATGATGTAATTATTATCTCTAAAAGAAAAAGAAGTAATAAAAATATTGAGAGCCAGTTGTTTGAGAGAAGAGATATCCTGATACAGAGTGAATATATTTATTTTATTATTATGTGATCAAAGAATACAACTTTTACATGCTACCCGCCAGTTGAACCAGCACCATCCATTCTTACCTCCTTGTAGCTAGCTCAAGTCCAGATGGATCAGGGACTTCCACATAAAACCAGAGACACTGAAACTAATAAAAAGGAAATTTGGGAAGAGCCTCAAGCACATGGGCACGGGGGAAAATTTCCTGAACAGAATACCAATAGTTTATACTCTAAGCTCAAGAATTTACAAATGGGACCTCATAAAAATGCAAAGCTTCTGTAAGTCGAAGGACACTGTCAGTAGGACAGAACAGCAACCAACAGATTCTGAAAAGATTTTTACCAATCCTACATCCAAGACATGGCTAATATCCAATATATATATAAAGAATTCAACACTCAAGAGAACCAAATAACCCTATCACAAATTGGGTACAGAGCTAAACAAAGAGTTCTCAACTGAGAAATACCAAATGGCTGAGAAGCACCTAAAGAAATGTTCAACATGCTTAGTCATCAGGGAAATGCAAATCAAAACAACCCTGAGATTCCATCTCACACCAGTAACAATGGCTAAGATCAGAGCTCTTGTCCCTAGCTGCCTATGTAGCAGAGGATTACCTAGTCGGCCATCATTGGGAGGAGAGGCCCTTGGTCTTGTGAAGATTATATGCCCCAGTATAGAGGAATGCCAGGGCCAGGAAGTGGGGAGTGGGTGGGTTGGGGAGCAGGAGGAGGGGGTGGGTATAGAGGATTTTCAGAGAGGAAACTAGGAAAGGGGATAGCATTTTAAATGTAAATGAAGAAAATATCTAATAAAAAATAAAAAATCCAACTCAAGTGACAGCAGATGCTGGTGAGGGATGTGGAGAAAGAAGAACACTCCCCTTTTGCTGGTTGTATTGCAAGCTGGTACAACCACTCAGAAAATCAGTTTGGCAGTTCCTCAGAAAATTTGACATAGTACTACCTGAGGACGCAGCTATACTGGGCATATTCCCAGATGCTCCAACATGTAATAAGGATACATGCTCCACTATGTTTATAGCAGCCATATTTATAATAACCAGAAACTGGAAAGAACCGAGGTGCCCTTCAACAGAGGAATGGATACAGAAAATGTGGTACATTTACACAATGGAGTACTACTCAGCTATTAAAAATGATGAATTCATGAAGTTCTTATGCAAATGGATGGAACTAGAAAATATCATCCTGAGTGAGGTAACCCAATCACAAAAGAGCACACATGGTATGCACTCATTGATAAGTGGATATTAGCCTAGAATTTCGGAATACCCAACATACAATTTACAGACCACATGAAGCACAAGAAGGAAGACCACAGTGTGGATACATTGGTCCTTCTTAGAAAGGGGATCAGAATACTCATGGGAGGAGATTGAGAGACAAAATTTGATGCAGAAACTGAAGGAAAGGCCATCCAGTGACTGCCCCACCTGGGGATCCACTCCATGTACAGTTACCAAACTCAGACACTATTGTGGATGCCAACAAGTGCTCACAGGTGCCTGATATAGCTGTCTCCTGAGAGGCTCTGCCAGTGACTGACAAATACAGAAGTGGATGCTCACAGCCATCCATCCATCCATCGGACTGAGCATAGGGTTCCCAATGGAAGAGCTAGAGAAAGGACCCAAGGAGCTGAAGTTGTTTGCAGCCCCATAAGAGGAACAACAGTATGAAACAACCAGTACCCCCAGAGCTTACAGGGACTAAACCACCAACCAATGAGTACACATGGAGGGACTCAAGGCTCCAGCTTCATATGTAGGAGAGGATGACCTTGTGGGACATCAATGAGAGGACAGGCCTTTGGTCTTGTGAAAGCTCGATGCCCTAGTATAGTGGAATACCAGGACAGGGAAGCGGGAGTGGGTGGGTTGGTAAATAGGGGGAGGGGGCATGCGATAGGGGGGTTTTCGGAGGTAAAGAGAAAAGGGGATAAAATTCAAAATGTAAATACTAATAATAATAGAATAAAACTTTTAATTTATATGTTTTCTTTATGCATAAAGCTGAGTGTAATGTACTTACTTATCTGGGAGAAGCATAGAGGAATCTGATATATTAAGTATTTCCAATGTAACCACAGAATATTAGGAGGTTTGAGGTCTTTAAAAGGTTTGAAAACTAAATGTTCAAACATCAGTACCTGGGAACATTCCACATTTAAGTAGTATTTTGAAGAATTTGTGATATTTTTGCTTTATAAATAGAAGCACACAAACAAAAGAAAAAATACGTCTGGAAGGGGACAACATTAGGAATGTAAATAAATAAAATAATTTAATAAAATTTAAAAAATGCCCTTTTCGTTGTTGTTCATGAACCAGTTTTGCAGTATGAGCCCTGTTTATCCTTTTCCACATCATCCCCTGCTCTATATTCCCATTCCTCTCTCCTTTCCCTGACCCTTGCTCCCTTCTACCTCCTCAGACTCCTGACCCCTAAAATTTGCACACCAAAGACCTAACCTTTTTTGGGAACTACTTTAACCATACTCCCTCTAATTCTAACCCTAAACAAAGAACCAATGACAACTAAGGACTACTGAGAAAGGAAGAATTCGCTTTCTCAGGGTTGAGCCCCTGATGCTTATCCTATAGAAGAGGTCAGATTTTAAACTGGACACACACAAACATCAGAAAGGGAATGGGCAGGCTGTATTTATATAATTGTACATACATGTAGGCACACACATGCACATGTAACAATAATAATGTAAAAGAACCTTTGTATTTAGTAGGGAGGACCTGGGAGAAGGTAGAGAAAGAGAATGAGGGAGCAAAGTTATGCAATGATTTTTTTAATTCAAAATGTACAAATTTTAAAAAGAAAAAAAAACAAAGTGAAAAGTACAAGATGAAGGGAAATCACAGAAGGAAATATAGCACTTGAGAATGTCAAATGTAAAGACTGGAAAATTGAAATATAACACAATTTAAAAAGTAACATATAGCAAGTAGGGTCAATTGGAAGAAAGGAAAGTTATTAGATTGTTGCTAGAATTACAGGAGCTCGAGAGATGGCTACTAGATAACAGCGCTTGCTGCTCTTGCAGAGGATCAGGGTTTGTCCCAGAAGTTTGTTTGGGCAGTTTGCAACTGTCCAATTCAAGATCTAGGAATCAGAGGCCTTTTTTCAGACTCTATGAGTCTACGAATAATGGATGCATGCAGTAATCCTTACACTCAGGTACATAAATACAAAAATATTAATAAATTAAAAATTTGGAAATTAAACAATGTGAAGAAAAACCTGAAAATAATCTGAAGAAAATCTCCCAAATGACAATAGATCTGAATCTTAAGGATTCTAAGAGACCAGAAATGAACAAGAAAGGCTTTAAAAAGTACTTAAACTTTAAAAACTTATTACAAAATGTTACCAAATTGCGAAGAGATCTGGATCTCCATATTTAAGGTTTAAACAGCAAACAATTCTCAATGAAATCTACATCAAGATGTATAATAATTAAATGTATAGAAATTAAATATGAATAAAAAAGTTTGCAGGCTTTCCCACAAAGAGGTAGTGTGCGGCTACAACATAAAACAGTCTTCACCAAACATAACAGGACAGGTGTATCTATGAATTTAAATTGGTTGAAACAGCACACACAAGAACTGTCCAAGCTCAAGCCAGACAGAATCCCAGAACGAAGATGTCAGGGAAGTATAAAGCCGCACCCCTAGCAGATTAGCTAGCTACTGGAAATTGATAGGTGCTGGAAGAAGTAGATTCAGTTTTCTCTAGAGGTTTGTTGACTATTCTTAAAGGATGGCATATTCCCAGGAGTATCTGGGCAACAGAAATGGCAAATGATATCATTAGTGTTTATTTTGTTTTTAAAAAGTACATGGAATTTAGTGGATTGGAAGTTGAGAGCAGGGAATTGGGAGATGGGTTGAAAATAATCAAAATGCATTTTATGAAGTTCCAAAGAATTCATAAGCTTGTATATATAGAACTTCATGGAGTGAATATAATAAAATATTGTATAGACATTAACAATGGGCTGTTGTGGGGATAGAATGCAGTGTTATGAAGTTGTATGGAGGGATAATGAGGTAGAAAGTGTTAAAATGAGGCGGGAGATTGAAGGGCAGGTTAGAGGAGGGTGAAATGCAATGATAAGAAAAGTTACTCTTCCTAGCTGCGTAACTGGATAATCTGATTGTTCGGTGAAATGTGTCCATTGGGTGGAAGTGAACCTTTGTGGGATGTTTTCTTTTTCTTTTTTTTTTTTTTTTTTTTTTTGATTTCTGTTAAAATGTTTCAGTAATTGCTTACACTTGAGATCAAATGCCAACCATTTACCTCCTTCCCCTTCTTATACGGAATATCTCAAATCACAAAGTTTGTTATACTCTTCCTTTTAATACTATGGAAAATGAAGGACATTTAAACATTATTGAACATCAATTTAAGGACATATTTGGGGTAACAGGAAGATGTGATCAAGTGCCAGGCCTCAGTTCCCCAAACTCACCTAAATGTTAGGTGAGAATGCACACACCCTGCCAGTGCTTTGGGGAAAGAAACAGAATTCCTAGGGCAGGCTGGCAAGTTTGACACATCGTTAAGTTTGGCATTCAACTGAGAGATGCTGACTCGTAAAAAAAGAAGCCTTTTACAGAGAAAGACTTCCAGTATCACCTTGGATCTCTACATGCATAGTCACACACTCCCACATACACACCCATGAACTCATGCCACACACATGGCATGCATATGTTCATACAAAGTGTACATTTTACACATGCTAAAAGAAATTTTTAATTGATTCTTTTCATATTTTTTTTACTTAATCTTAGTACAGAATACAAAAAAACTTGTATTCAAAAATGTCTCTTCTCTATTGACCTTTTCTGTTTCTTATTCTCAGCATCTGGACCAGTTACGAGTCTCTGTATTAAGGGCCATTCACTGCAAAGACAAGATCCTGTGATCAAGGCTGAGAGCAGCACTAATCTATGGGCCATTAATATCTTAATCAGCAATAAACTTTAATGAAATGGCTCGGATATTACTATCACCTATCTATATTGAGCAACCCGAGTCTTAAAGAAGTAGGAATAGTGAAAACTGTATTAGAAAGGCCAATGCATTTTGGAAAATAAATCTATTAAAGACAGATAGATGATGTTATTCTTGTGAAAGTACAATGAAATGATGTGGATTCTATAAGAACTAAAATTATATGACAGAATACTTTACAGTGATAAATGACAATATGTTGGACATTTATAAAGACATAATGGAATAATAAAAATTCCTTTATGTTTGATCTTTGCTCACATATATCTTTTATTGAATCAATTTAAAATAAAGTGATATTATCCTTACTTGAAGGCTTGATTTTTTTACTTTAAGACAGCTTATTAAAGGTGAAGAGCATATGGGCTGTCATCTAATAACCGTTCATCAAGATATAATACAGTATTATTAAAGTAGGCTTACTTTTTGGTTTATTTTTTCAATGATTCAATTGTTTTCAGTTATCAAACCTATCTGATAACCAATTAAACATGTAGCCACCACATGCTTACTTAGCTCTTAATAAAATAAGGAATCAATAAAATAAGAAGATTAATTTGTTCATTAACTGCTAGTATGATGAAATTATATATAATACTGAAGAGACTAGAGTTCCCTGCAGTGTTTTTATTTATTTAATATTGCACTGTTTATTACAGTTTGTTTTATATATATATATATATATATATATATATATATATATATATATATATGTTGTATAACATATTGTAATATATTATTATTTGGTATATATGTAAAAATAATATAATGATAAAATTGAAATGAAAATATAAATACATTGGTATTATACTATATAGCCTATAAAGCAGTGATTTACTGGCAAATGATAAGAGTATGATGAAATGAGAATTCACTTTGGAATCTGAAGAATACAGGCCCTGTCCAAGTCCTGTTTGTGTGGCAAGAACAAGCCCATTTGGGATGTGTACATTTACTCAAGTCATTTGTTTACCAGGATAATTGACAGCATAAAAATTGTATTTTTGTTATTTTTAGATCAGTCTTTCCTTGCATCTTCTAACTGAAACCTGATGGTCTCCATTTATACTAAAATTCCTCTGTAGAGTTCCCAATACTTCTAAATAAAAAATAATGTCAACAAAACCCCAGAGATCCAAAATAGCAACAATAACAACAAAAAACTCACAGATAATGATTGCTGTAGACACACTATTAAAAACAAACTCCAAAGATCAAAAGCCATAAACACTCTACATTCTACTCTCATATCCTTCCAAATGAAGATTTACAGTTGTCAACTGCTAATGAAAACATTAATGGTAATTCACATTTTTTAAAAAAATCAGATTTGGCAGATACAAGAGTTACTGATTAAACTTTATCTCCAATAATCTATAATAACAGCATTCTGCTATAATCATAACTCCATTGTTGAGCTAAGGATTGTTCTCTCAAGACAAAGCATAATGGAAAGCAATCACATGGCCTAGTTGATGAGTTGGCTATAGAAAAGATGCAGATTTGTTTTTGCTGATCAAAATATCAGTCAAACAGTATTGTATAGAGCTTATGCATACTGATTACTATTGAAAGTTCAATAAATTTCTTCATATATTAAATTTTAACAATGTTTGTAATGACTTGAGTGGGTTTATATGAAAAGATCAATAATTAGATTCAAATATGATTATGTCTAATTCTTATAATTTCTCAATTGGACAATAATAGCAGTTATTAAAATTATGTATTCTCCATAATTAAGATAAGAATTTTATTCATTTTTATTTCTGATATATTCAAATAAATTATTGTATAACTCTGATTTGTATAGCTCGTTTATGCTAGCTTTAGCTTGCAGTCTTCAGAGGAATAATAGTTTTAAATAGGAAGATGTTTTCTTTGAGAAAATTGAACTAATGACCAATGATTTTATTTTGATATTGAAATATGTTTATATTTCCATTTTTAGTGAAAATATATTATTTTCTTAGTCAATATGTCTGGATTATAATTAGCTCTCCCACTACTCCTTCCAGCCCCTTCCCCTCCTCTCCCAAAAAAATTGACTTCCTTTCTGTCTCTCATTAGAAAAGAGCAGGCTTCTAGGAAGTAACAAGAAAACATGAGACAATAAAATTTAATGATGTGTATATATACATATATACACAATCACCTTGATGCTGGACCAGGCAAACTAAGTGAAGGAAAATAGCCCCAAGAGCATCACAAGAATCTGAGACACATCACTCACACACAGGATTCCCACAAAAATATGGCACTGAAAGACATATGCAAGGAAGACCAGGTACATACTTGTGTAGTTATGCTTGATG
The DNA here is from genome assembly GCF_000001635.26 of Mus musculus. Taxonomy (NCBI): domain Eukaryota; kingdom Metazoa; phylum Chordata; class Mammalia; order Rodentia; family Muridae; genus Mus; species Mus musculus. The sequence continues at coordinate 95,190,994 of NC_000067.6, read as the reverse complement.
CTTTTGTATTGGTGAGTTCATAAGAACTTTGCTCAGTTGATTCCAAGGACCTTCTTCTCCTGGTATCCCTCATCTTCTCTGACTCTAAAATTCCTGCCTCCTCTTTTGTGCCACCATTGCCTTAACTTTCAAGGGGCGACTTGATGGACCCAACAAATTTAGAGCTGTGTTTTCTAGTTTTTTTCCCCTCTTTCTCTGCATAATGGCTGGTTATGAGTCTCTATATATGTTCCCATCTACAGCAGGAGGAAAGAGCTCTGATGATGGCTATGTAAGACACTGATCTATGATTATTGCAGAATATCATCAGTCACTACTTGTACATGGGCTTTCTAGTCTCTGGTTCTTGGTCATCCTGGCATTGTTGGGTATGGGATCCACCTTGTAGAGTGTACCTTATATCAATCATAACAAATAATGTTGGTTAGTTTTACCACCATTGAGCCACCATTGCCTTAAACAGGTTTTGCAGACAGGATAGCATTATAGATCAACGGTTTGTGGCTAGGCTCGTAACTACATCTCTCTTTTCATGGGCTGCTGAGTATCCTACAGTAATAATGACAGTAAACACAGAAGTGACGGTGCTCTGTAGGCACCAGCTGAATCTCTCAGTGTTTAGTGAGTTGTGTGAGTGTTATCTTCCACAATGGGGCCTTATTGTCATTGCGTGGAGAACAACATATTACCTGGACAACAGCCTAGGTTTTAAGGAGATTTCTATGGGATCTCTTTGGTCAACTGGATGTTGGCCAGTCCTCTTACTAAAAGCTTCACTTGATGACAAGGGGTAGACAGCCGAGACACTGTGTCCCTCATTATTTGGAGACTTCATTAGGGTAACATTTATATATTTTTGAAAGTTTCTACTGCACTGGGTTTCCATGCCACCCATCAAATGCCTCTCAATTCTAGCTGACTCTCCCCACTTTCCTCCCTCAACCCATTTTAATTCCTCCTCCCAATGTAATCCTCCCGGTCCTGCCTCCTAAACCCTAGTCCTTCCAGAACTACAATTACATTGAAAATAAACCCATCAATGTATACCATAAAATGAATGGATTTCATGTGTCATGACTGAAAGACATCCTACAACAGGATTTATATACATAATCTGCTATAATATGCATTGCATATATAACCAGAAAATATAAACTACAATATAAGCATAATGCCAGCTGTCTTTGCAAACTACTCTTAGGGATAGACCAGCAGCAGATGCTACAAAGAACCAAGAGGAGAGTTTCTCAGAAGATTGGGGCACTGCTTTCTTTTATTTATTTTTCATTATGGTAATAAGTTTTGAGGTATTCATAGATAATGATTCAAATACTGCAATCTCAGGCATGCATTTTACTGTCATTTCTGCTTTTTAAAAATCATCCCAATGGTGCTCATACCAAGGAATCACATAGGCTGTCAGAAGGTCTTCACCTATTCTTTTGCTCCTTCAGATTGACCTGAGTCTCATCCTTAGCAGTGAAAAAGACATGCTGCAGCCTTCTTCATCCTGCCTCCTGCCTATACTTTCTGTGGATCCACATGTGTACCTTCACCTCTTAACCTCCCTTTCCTCATTTATTGCTTTATTCCTGCCCCCAAATCCATAAGCATTCTCTGCGAATCCACAGGCCATTCCTTCTAGGGAGGCATATAAGCCAACTGTAGATGTTCCCCTCTCCTTCTATTTCTTCAGGTCCATATCTCTCATCTCATTGCACGTTCTATAACAGTTCTTCAGGAAGGTTGTCACTAGAGTCCAACAACCCTACCTCACCAGGTCCTAAATATTTCCATAGCTGAAGTGTAGAGAGAAGATCATAAACTAGCTCTATGAAGATAATGAAGGTCCTTCAAAATAAAATAAATAAATTCTTAAAAAACAAACAAATAAACAAACAAAACAACAACAAAACAGGAAAACACAAAACAATTGAAGGAAATCAATAAATTCCATTTAAAAATTCAGGAAAATACAAACAGTGAAAGGAAATGAATAAGACTGTTCAAGACCTGAAAATGAAAATACAATCAGTAAAGAAAATGAAAACTAAGGAAATTCTGAAAATGAATAATTTAGGAATGTGAATAGGAACTGCATAGGTAAGCTTCAACAAGAGAATACAAGAGATGGAAGAGAGAATCTCAGGCAATGAAGATGTGATAGCAAAAATGGATACATTAGTCAAAGAAAATGTTAAATCTAAAAAAAAAGCTAAAAAAAAAAAAAAAACTCTCCCCCCACCCCAAGAAAAGAAAAAAAAAAAAAAAAAAAAGGAAATCAGGATACTATAAAAGACCAACTCTAAGAATAGTAGGAATAGAGGAAGAAGATGAAATCCAGGTCAAAGCCCAGAAAATATTTTTAACAAAAATCATAGAAGAAAAATTTCTTAGCTTAAAGAAAGAGATGCTGATAGAGGTATAAGAAGCACACAGAAACCAAACAGATTGGTTCAAAAAATAAAGTGTTCTTGCCGCTTAATAATCAAAACACTGAACTTACAGAACAACAACAACAAAAAAGAATATTAAAAGCTGTAAGGGACAAAAGAACAAGTAACATATAAATATTTACCTATTTGAATTAAACTTGCCCTCCCAATAGAGACTCTAAGAGTCAGAAGAACCTGGACAGATGTGCTGCACACTAAGTGTCCACAGATGCCAGCCTAGACTCCTATTCCTAGCAAAATTTTCAATCATAGATGGAGAAAATAAGGCATTTCATAGTAATGCAAAATTTAAGCAATATTTATCTACAAGCCGAGATCTACACAAGGTATTAGAAGAAAAACTCCAATTTAAGGAGGTTAACAACCAACACAGAAACAGAAAATAAACAAACTTAGACCATCAAAATCAAAATAACTAAAACATACATGCGTGTGTGCACACACACACACACACACACACATACACACACACACACACACACACACACTACCATTACTACCAACAACAACTACAACAAAACAACCACAATAACAATAACTCAGAACAACAGGATTCAACAATCATTTTTCTCCATTTTTATGTCCTTCATATCATTGCATTGTTGGTGTTTTCATAGACTTTATTAGTGAAATTTTTGTCTTCTTTAAGAACCTCTAACATTCAAAATAACTATTTTGAAATCCTTGTCTTGTGCTTCAGGTATAGTTCTTAGAGCCTACTGTAATAGGGTTGCTAGGCTCCAGTCAAAACATATTGTCCTCACTGTTATTGATTATGTTTTTACACTGACATCTAGGCATCTGGGTATAGAATGATTGCAACTAGGTAATGATATCTGTTCTTGTGTTTATTGGGTGGTGTAGCTGCTTGTATCCTAATGCTAATTGTGCCCCCAAAACTTTGCTCAAGAGGATCTTCATGTAGCTTCTGGAAACCTGCTCTCAATTAATTCTGATTGGTAAATAAAGATGCTAGCAGCCAACAGCTGGGAAGAGGAAAAAAAAAGGCAGGGTTTTAGGTTTCTGGGGATTGAGACTGTGAGGAGGAGAAAGGAGGAGGAGAGATGTCATGCCTGAGAGGCATGAGATGACATGAGGAATACAAGACAGAGAGGCTGAAATGCCATGTAATTGGGGCTGGCAGAGAGTGACCCGAAGGGCTGCTCAATTGGGTCAGGAGCAGCCTAGAAATTAGTAAGTAGTAACTTGGAATTATCGGTGGGAGGTGGATTCTAGAAGAATGGAGGCTAGGCAGTTGCCCAGCTATTGTGCTGCTTACGGCATGTTAAAACATAAAAACTGTGTCTTTCATTCGGGAACATAAACCATTGAGGTTGGAAGCAACCCTATGCTGGGATTTATTAAAATAATTTTACAGGGTGGGTGTTCTATTCCCTTGTTTCTGTTGCCCAGTCTGATTCTTAGATGAATGTGGTAGTTGTGGGTAGAGAATACTTTTGAGATTCTGCCAGATGTGGCCACCAGGGATCCCAGTAGAACACATTTCTAGGTATTGGGAGCTGACACTAAGTAATGAGATATAACTTAAAGGTGGGGTTGACAGGGTCTACAGGAGAGAGGAAATCTGGATGTGCCACCAGGATCTACTTAGACTCCTTTGAATGGGGGCAGAGAAGAAGATAGACCATTTGTAGAATGTGGTCTGCTACAAATCTGGGGATTAATACTGAGAGGTTGGGATTGGAGGACAGAACATAAATATACCTTGCCTGATTCCATGGCTGGCATGGCCAGGGATTTGCCATAAATTGTTTTTTAAACTGTAATACATTCTCATAGTGGCTACAGAAATATACTTCAATTATATAAACTGATTTTATTCTATAGTTTATGATAGACTTTGATTCATTACTAATATAGTTCACGAATTCCATCAATTCTCCCTACTGATAAGCATAGGACCTTTGAGGAAAACAGACTTTATCTAATGCTGTTAGTCTCTATGCAATGTGCTTATTTTTCCTTTGTCTTCCTCTGGATAGATTCTTCAGTTTAGTGTTGAGAGCTGACAATCTTGTCTTTTTATTTTGAGCTTCACAAAATATTCACCTTTTTCTCTATTAAATTTTGTTTTTAATTTAAACATTATGCAATTAACTTATAATAAACTAGAAGATTTGCTTCCTGTTTCTAGTTTAATAAGACTTTTGGGGAATGACTGAAAAAACAGACGGTACAAAATTTACCTAAATAAAATTGCCAAAGAAGCACCTTGGGCAGATTATTTGAAAACGCAAAGTCTTCAATTAGTGTTGTTGCAAGAAAACTAGAAAGAATAAAGTGTCATTAAAAGAGAAACTTGTTGAGTAGATTTCTTCACTATTGATTAATCAAGAGAAAGACTTCCTATTATCTTGCTGCTTAGTTAGAGTAAAAGCTGATTCTTGAAGGGACCTCGAAGTATTTTTAAGAGACTCACAGTAGGAATATCTTCTGACAATATTTTGAAATTAAGACATATATTTTTTTTCTGATGATAATTGCTCTTATCCACTTTTATCTCACACTGTGTGGCTTTAAACATTAATTTTATCATGAGTTTAGAAGTTAAGTTTACCAAAAGTTTAGAAGGCACATTAGAAATTAAAAGCAAAGGTTATATAGCTATAAAATCATTTAAAATTTAGTTAATTTTTGAATCACAAATAATTTAATTCATTTACATATTCCCATATCACAAAAGAAAAGAAGAAATGACATCTAAATCTGTATATTCAACATTTATCAAAGAATCTTTATGTAAATATAGAAAATCTAAGATGTTGTGCATCTGTAATTTCTCAGGGAACTATGCTAGATTTTTAAAGATATAAACATGTTAATTAATGACACACCATAAGATAAGTGTCTGAAGAATAATCTAATATAGAGTATAACAAAAAATTCCTTTTAAGGAACAGTGATTAATTGATATACAACATAAAGAAAATTTACTTTGTGTCAAGATTTTTGAACAGGAAATTTAATTCATAAAGGATATGCCATTCTCTTTGTGTCAAAGACCAGCTTTGATAACAGGGTTAAACAGAGGTAGGGCATCCAACTTTGAGAGCAAAAACTGGTAGCTCCTGGCAATTCAGATCTGTTTGGTACTCTGGGGCCATAGCTGATGGCTTCTGGCAATTAACTTTCTCTTACTATTCTAGGGCCAGAGCTGATAGCTTCTGGCAATTGACTCCTGCTGATAGCAGCAGGGGATTGGAAAGAGAAACTTAGTTACTTGGCACTTCTCTGTGACCAGCAAGAAACTCAAATTCTTTTAACTCTCAAGAGGCTGGCCAAAAAGAAAAGGAAAAAGAACATCATGAATACACACACACACACACACACACACACACACACACACACACACTGAATGAAGCAGAAGGGGGCTCCAACAAACTTTGTTTTTGATTTTAGCTTTTCATAGCTTTTCAGACAAAAGTTCTATATGTAAGAAAAAAATTACCTCACAAATAAAATGTTACACAAAAAAGAAGTTACAGCAGGATGTTGATAATAAGTTCAAAGTAGTTATTTTATCTGTGTATCATTCCATAAGCTCATTATAAGTTCAATGTAATAGTTTTATATTTTATGGTCTTTATCATGTTGCATACCTGTGGCCTCATCCTTGGACCTGACTTAGAATGAATGTTTTTCGTTGATAGTAAATCTTCCTGAGACTATTTCTTATGTGCTTATAGTTTATAAAAATTCATTATACCTCTTATTATGCAGCCTTGACTTACTAATCTATTAGGAGTCAGAATAGTCTATTCTTGACTCTAATTTTATTATATCTTTTTGTCAAAACAACTAAAAGCATCTTCCTTAGATTTATATCAGTTATTCTAAATTCCTAAAATTATTTGAAACAAATCAGGAATTCTGCAAGATCATTAATTCATCTAAACAGCATTATTACATGAAAGCACATGCCTATATTGATTCTGCAGGAAATCTGCCCAACCAAGTGGGTAGAAAATCCAGGAAACAACAAGCTATATCAGATATATGAGGAACACAACAGTGACAAGCATATCAGCAGCAAAAATCAATCCTGGGACAAAAATCCTGGAGTTCATTCTTCTTCAGAGTATACCTATTGCAGCCAAAAACAACAAAACAAAACAAAACAAAACAAAACAAAACAAAACAAAACAAAACCTGGAACAAACAAACAACAAACAAACAAACAAAACACAAACAAACAAAAAACAAACAAACAAAAAAACCCAAAAACCAAAAACCAGTGGGCCATCTCCAGGATGTTTGCTTGCTTGCCAATCCTTCCCTGCATGGCTACCGTCATCATTGTGTCTAAAAATGACTTGGATTCAGTCTAGTGTACTCTTTTATAGGATTCAGTAATTGATCTTTGTATGATGAAGATATTAGGAATGGATACAGAAAATGTGGTACATCTACACAATGGAGTACTACTCAGCTATTAAAAAGAATGAATTTATGAAATTCCTAGGCAAATGGATAGACCTGGAGGGCATCATCCTGAGTGAGGTAACCCAATCACGAAGGAACTCACACAATATGTGCTTATTGATAACTGGATATTAGCCCAGAAACTTAGGATAACCAAGATATAAGATACAATTTGCAAAACACATGAAACTCAAGAAGAACGAAGACCAAAGTGTGGACACTTTGCCCCTTCTTAGAATTGGGAACAAAACACCCATGGAAGGAGTTACAGAGACAATGTTTGGAGCTGTGACGAAAGGATGGATCATCTAGAGACTGCCATATCCAGGGATCCATCCCATAATCAGTTTCCAAACGCTGACACCATTGCATACACTAGCAAGAGTTTGCTGAAAGGACCCAGATATGGCTGTCTCTTGTGAGACTATGCCGGGGCCTAGCAAACACAGAAGTGGATGCTCACAGTCAGCTATTGGATGGATCACAGGGCCCCCAATGGAGGAGCTAGAGAAAGTACCAAGGAGCTAAAGGGATCTGCAACCCTATAGGTGGAACAACATTATGAACTAACCAGTACCCCGGAGCTCTTGACTCTAGCTGCATATGTATCAGAAGATGGCCTAGTCGGCCATCACTGGAAAGAGAGGCCCGTTGGACTTGCAAACTTTATATGCCCCAGTACAGGGGAATGCCAGGGCCAAAAAGTGGGAGTGGGTGAGTAGGGTAGTGGGCTGGAGGGTATGGGGGACTTTTGGGATAGCATTGGAAATTTAAATGAGGAAAATACCTAATTAAAAAATATATATATATATATAACTCTACAGTAATGATTTTTAAAAAAAATCTTTCAATTTGAAATATGATATACAGTTCTAATATATAACAATATAACAGAGGTAGAGATTACTCAATTAGAATGTAAAGGAAAACTAAAAAAGAAAAACCTGTAGATCAGTTAGCTTGAGAGAGGGTATATGCATTGTACCATATTAGACAACCATCTATTTTTAATCCTCAAATGGTAGGGAAACCTAGTTACGTTACCATGAGTCTTCAGAAACTTAGGTATGACAAGTCCTGTTACTAAATCCTGCTTACTCCAACGTACCTATAATTTATTTCCTTTAGTACCTAGGAAAGTGTTAGGTGTATAGTTAAAAAGAAATGACTGATTTAGGTGTTTAGTTTGATTTCTTGCCCAGTATACTTCTGGAACAAAATATTGTGGTCTGTCTTTAAAGCTAACTTTTTTTTTTTTTTTTTCGAGACAGGGTTTCTCTGTGTAACCCTAGCTGTCCTGGAACTTACTCTGTATAGACCAGGCTTGCCTCGAACTCAGAAATCCACCTGTCTCTGCCTCCCAAATGCTGGGATTAAAGGCGTGTGCCACCACTGCTCAGATAAAACTAACTTTCAAGATGAAAAGATCCTCAAAATAACAGTGAAGCAAGAAAGCTATTCATTGTTATTATTATTCATTATAGAACTGTAATATATATTAAGTATATATGAGTATATTTATGTTAAATATATATTATATATTGTGTGTAATAAATATTGTATAATATAAATATTTTGAATACTATAAATATATTGATAAAATATATATTTTAAATGTAAAGTATACATTTATAAAATACATAAGTATGATTATTTATTAATAATAATAATTACTGTTATTATTATAAACTTTAAAAAACTCCTCTCCTGAGTTAGAACTACTCAAAATTCTCAGGAACTGACAGTGTCAAGGCATTCTCAAACATGCATGATTGCCACACACTGATATTTTCTCTGTGCATTCTCTTACTCTCCAGGTACACTAATGAGCACCTACTCCATTAATCATTGGGTTGGTAAATTATCCTCAGTGTCACACTGAAGACAGGTAGGCAACATCTAATTATTGTCTTCACTCAAATATTCCAGTAGCCATCAGTCAGCCCAAGCTGCAAGCAACAGGATTCCAACATTGATAAGGCTTTCCTTCTTCTTCCTTAGTGTGAATTCAGTGTTGCTATTTTTCAAAGAACAAAAACATCTCTAAGTATCCCAGATTGAAATTTTATGTCAAAGGACTGTATTCATTTTGCTGATAGCAACAGCAAAGATTAATGACCCACCTTTTCTTTGGCAACAGCTGCAGGTTATATTTTACTAGAGGAACTCAATCAGACTAAAAATGATACTCATTGATCGACAAATATATGGTACTTGGGGTGTTATGGATCAAATATTTCAAATATATTTGTTGACAATGTTGCAAAACTAGATTATTTTAAGAACCACTGGAAGAGTTAATCATTTTATAACAAATACCAGACAATGTGTAGTGACTTTGGTTTTCTTAAAAATGTTAACAAGTTACCTTTTACCAATCTCTAACATGTCAGCTGGTATTTGGAAACACATGTACACTTGAAGAGAACACATGTTAATTTTTTCAGGCTCATAGAATAATATTTAAGGAATCAGTCCTCTTGTATTTGAAATAACATCTTAGGAGTCTTGAATTAATGCTGATTCTAAAAATTGAGTTGTGTGGGGAGAGTTAAATTGTTATATGAGATTTTGGTACATCTCATCTCAAAATAAAAGAAACAAAAACACAATTACTATTAAACTTATTAAAAATACTTTTATCTGAGATTTAACAAATCTATGTTCAACATAAATGAAAATAAAATTAATTTAATAGTTTACTAGAGTTTAAGTAACTTGCTTTGCATAAATTTGATAACAATAAGATGCAGAGAATCATATATAACTAGATGAATTTGTCATACTGGTGGCATGGCTTATTAATAAGAATAAAATGCCATTTATATTTCATTGTAAATAGACACCCTTTATTGCTGCTCTCATCTCTATAGTCATTGTACTTTTAAATTTTATTTCTTTATTCCCTTTACATCCCAATATCAGCCCACCTCCACCCAATACTTCCTCACGAAGATCCCCTTCCCCTTTCCCTTCTCCTCTGAGAAGCAGAACCCCATCACTGGGAGTATCACCCACACCTACACCCCCCCCCCAACACACACACACAACGCGTGTGCTTGCATGTACACACACACACCCACACACACACACACACACACACACACACACACACACAAACACACACAAATCAAGTCATTGCAGGACTAGGCAGCAACCTCTTCTACTGAGGTCAGATAAGGTAGCCTACTTAGGAGTATGGGATCCACAGGCAAGCAGCAATTTTAAGATCAGCCCCTATTTCTATTATTGGGGGACCCACATGAAGACCTGCTAAATATGTTCAGGGTCCTAGGACCAGGCGGTGTACTCTTCGGTTGGTGGTTCAGTCTCTGTGAGTTCCTAAGGGTCCAGGTTAATTGACTATGTTGGTCTTTCTGTAGAATCCCTATCTTCTTCTGGTACCTCAATACTTTACCCAACTCTCCATAAGATTCCCTGAGCTCCTGGGGCATGGGGGTGGTGGAAGGGAGGCCTCAGGATGTCTATGGGAGCAACTCTAGCTGAGATGCGTAGCAGTGGGGGTACAGATCCTGAAGTGGCAACTTTTGGTAGCCAGACAGAACTACCAGTGGAGGGATATGGACAGCAACCCACCCCACAAAACCTTCAATCCAAAATGTGCTCTGCCTATGAAATGTGCAGGGACAAAGATAGAGCAGAGACTAAGGCATTGGCCAGCCAATGACTGGCCCAAATTGATACCTATCTTATGGCAAAAACCAATCCCTGACACTATTAGTGATAGTCTGTTATGCGTTCAGACACTTGTCTAGCCTAACTGTCCTCTGAGAGCCTCCACCCATCAGCCAATGGAAAAAGATGTAGAGACCCACAGTCAAACATTAAGCAGAGCTTGAAGAGCCTTAGTATTTCTTAAGGAAAAATACTTGGGTTTTCAGGAAAGATAGTCAGATTTCATGTCTTCTAGAAATAGGTGTTTTGAAGTTCTATCTTTAATGTGGTTAAATTTGCTCAGTTTCTCATTTAAGGCAAATCTTTCCTAGTACACATGAGAATTAGAGTTGTTTAACTCTCAGCCCATAAAATTAGAGTCAAGTTTTCATTCCTGCAGACAAGTCTCTAATAATCTCACCCTCTGAGACAGCAAGACTAAAGGAAAAGGCATGCCCATCAGTCTTCACCAGAACCATCATGGCAAAATGCAGCCTCTTGCTGCCCAGATGAATGCTTTTGATCAAGATCTTGCTGCTTCTGGAATATATCTACTGCAATACTACACTACCCGGTTATAGGCATCTGGGCCTTGGACAGTAGAAGTAAAACAGAGTTATGGACAAAGGTTTCAGGTATAGACTAGTTTAGTGTTTAATGCCAATTTTGTCTTTGAACTTGATTTTATCTTTCTAAACCCTCGTAATGTCAAATTAGAGGAAGTGGCTTGATGGTAGAGTTGTATGGGGTATAAATTAAATATTATCCAGAGTATTGAGGCCAAGGTGAGGATGCTTAAACTCTACTCAGAAGGGGGAACAAAATAATCATGGGAGGCAGAGGGAGGAGTTTTCCCTCACACACAGTTTTCTACTCTGAGTTGTCTTTCCCTTGTAGGAGATTGTGTAAAATTTTCTTTTAGTAAAGGATTAACTCAAGTCTAGAGTTTCTACTGTCCTAATTTACCTCCTTAGGCTGGGTGATGATGGTGTCTTTTCACGTAGGCAGGTAATAGAACAAATAGGTGGACTCTTGGTACTCTAAGCTCTTGTCTAGACTTCTACTAATATTATCCCAAGAGAATGTGTCATTTCATTAGTGCTGATTATTTGTGAAATATGAACTTTTTCCTAAGAATCAATGAAACTACCAATGTGTAGAAATATCCAACTCTATTCTTTGTAGATGTAGAATCCCAATTGTAGACTGAGATTATATGCCTCTGACACTTGAATCAAGTGCATCTCTGTTTCCCAACACTGTTATGAAAATCCTATCTGTTCTCTGACACAGCTCCCTGGTAATTGTTAAGTCTATATTTCTAAGATGTTTTAGATTCTTAGATTTTCTGTGACAATTTCTAGCTTAGTGTAATGGTTGTCTGCCCTAATTTACTTCCTATTGCTGTGATACACAGCATGGTTTAAAGAAATTAGAAAGAATAGAGTGTCTTTCACTTTATAGTTTACAGTCCATTTTGAAGGAAACTGGAGCAGGAACTCAAGGCAGGAACCTGAATACAGGAACCAAATCAGAGACCTTGAAGGAATGCTGCAAACTGGCTTGCTCAGATTGCTTTCCTATACAACCAAGGACCACTTGTTTACAGTTGTACCCTGTCTGTAAGTTGGAACTTCGTACATCAATCTTAATAAAGAAAATGCAAAACAGACTTGAGTAGAGGTCAATCTTGTAGAATAGAGGCAGTTCTCAATTGGTCAAGCTCATAATAACTCATGAGTAAACCATCACGTAAAATGTATACTCCTGGTCGCTCTCTTCTGTATTCTTTGATCACAAAATATTCTACTTTCCTTATTATTTTTTCTTCTCTAGTATCATTGATGTCTTTTGATTATAAATTTCTGGAATGAAGCTATGACTAAAAAGTTGGTTGTCTGATTAAAACTTCAGTGATGTCTTATGGTTTCTATTGCTGTGAAGAGATGCCATGACCACAGCAACTCATAAAGAATAACATTTAATTAGGGTTGGCTTACAGTTCAGAAGTTTAGTTCATTATCATCACAATGGGAAGCATGGCAGCATACAGGCAGACATGGTGCTGAAGGAGTAGCTGAGATTCTGGATCAACAGGCAACAAGAAGAGAAGGAGAGTAAGACAACTGGACCTAGCCTGAAACCTCAAAGCCCAACCCCAGTGACACACTTCCTTCAATAAGACCACACCACACCAAGAGGGCCATACCTCTTAATAGTATCATTCCCTATGAGCCTATGGGGGCAGTTTTCATTCCACCCACCAAAAGGGATGTAGATAAGTGGGTATGTTGCAATTCCAGAACCTAATTACAATTATCTTGAATAGCCATTCTTTGTCCTACTCTGTGTTAGATCTAACATCCTGTAACTGATAGATCAAAATGGATCTAACACCCTGTCACTAACTGAGAAAACAAGCATCTTAATATTTATGACATTTTAACTTAAAAATATCCTAGTTTTCTACCCACCATATTGTCAGACAGAATCTAAGGCCTCAAGCAGAGTTCTCTTCTCCTTCCTATAATCAGCTTATTTCATGTGACCTCCAATACATTTGAAAATTGTCTTGGTCTTTGTCTTTCTTTGTTCTGTTATGCTAGAAATCTTATGAAATTACTACCCCATTGGAATGTGGTATTTGTGGAAAATTAAATCTATATTACTGACTCAGGATTATGCATATTTGGATTCACATTAGAATGCATCCCTTATCCGTTGCAAAAAGCAAAAGTTCTTTGAAATGACATTTCTCTTTCTTAATACCAAATACTTACTCTGAAACACAGGATAAAAAAAAACTTAGATAAATCTCTACTATTCTAAATTTTCTATCTAATCTACCAATTTATTCCACTTTGCTATATAATTTAATTAATATACCTTTTCAGAATCTATAATTCAAGATCAAATAGATGTATGAAAGTACAAAACAAAAACAATTCAATTATATAATTGCAAAAGGCATGAAGGGGCATTTTTCTAGAGAGAGTACTCAGATGTCAACTATCTCAACAGTAAATAAATAAAATTATCCAATTAAAAAACATGAATCAAGGCCAAAATGAGATATGATACACTTACAAGTGCAATTAAAATAAAATAGTGATTATAACAAGAATTTGGTGTCTGTTGATGACAGTTGACTTCTTCACATTATTGATTCATAATTACAACTTGTACTCTTTTCTAACTTAGCTTTTTCCACTTGCATTGTTCAATTGTTTTATATATATGTATATGTATGTATATATATGATTTTAATTATATCATTTATATCTGCCCTTTTTACCTCCAAACCTTCTTATATAATCCTGTTGCTGTCTTTCAAATTTATGTTACTCTTTTTTAATTGTAGTTACATAAATATGTATATAAGAATATTTATATGCTGTATAGATGTTAATAATATGATACAAATAACTATATGTACATGCATATATGCATATACATACATGTACTGGCTAGTTTTGTGTCAACTTGACACAAGCTGGAGTTATCACAGAAAAAGGGGCTTCAGTTGGAGAAATGCCTCCATGAGATCCAGCTGTAAGGCATTTTCTCAATTAGTGACCAAGGGGGGAGGTCCCCTTGTGGGTGGTGCCATCTCTGGGCTGGTAGTCTTGGTTCTATAAGAGAGCAGGCTGAGCAAGCCAGGGGAAGCAAGCCATTAAAGAACATCCCTCCATGGCCTCTGCATTAGCTCCTGCTCCCTGACCTGCTTAAGTTCCACTCCTGACTTCTTTCAGTGATGAACAGCAATGTGGAAGTGTAAGCTGAATAAACTCTTTCTTCCCCAACTGCTTCTTGGTCATGGTGTTTGTGCAGAAATAGAAATCCTGACTAAGACAATACACATATAATTATACATATATATTAAATAAACAATTACAGTCTGTTCAATCTGTATGCTATTACTTGAAATCATACATTTTGTGGGCTGACAATTGATATTGAAAACAACTTCTGTGTTCTTCTCTGGAGAAGACTATCCTACTCTCTATATTCCTTAGCTGCCTGTAGCTTTTGTGTATTTTTGTGTTTTTGTGTTGAAACCTTGTGAGCTTTGCTTATCTGTATTAATATGTCTATTATCTTTATTAATATGTCTATTATATTCAGGGAATGTTTAGACAGACACATTAGTGAGACTTTATGAGTGTAGCTTTTGACATTCTTTGGCAAGACAATTCCATAGCAAACTCCTTATTCCTCTGGATCTGATAAACTTTATTCCCCCTTTTCAAGAATGATCCCAGAGTCTTAGACACAGAACTTGTGTAGATGTATCACTTGGGTCAGGACTCCAAAATTCTGCACTGTGATTGGCTGGGTGTTTTAGTAATGGTCTCCTCCTTTACATAGTGAATTTCCTTAATGAGAGCTTTACTTATTTGTGGGCATAAGGAAAATATTTACTATGTAATTAGGGATTATGATGGTTTAATGAAATGGCAAATGTAGGCTCTCCTCTAAGATTCTTGACTCCATTATCTCTAGGTAGTTGACTCTGTTTTCAGTATCCAATATGATCTTCCTCTTATTGACCAAGACTTAATTAAGTCTAGTTAGAGATATGTTAGTTACTGCCAAGGTATACGTGCCACTAATGCACAATTAGGGTTATCCTACATTGTTAGTTATTGCTGTAGTTCATAACTTGATAGGACTATTGTTTGTTTATATGCTGTGGAAGGTTGTATGTTACCATGAATGCTAATCAATGTTGCATAAGGTTTCAGGTCATATCCGTGTTGTGCCCACAGAGCCCTATGTCCGAAGTGAATGTTGTTTTCAGCAAAAGGGATTTCCACTTCTATGAGGAAACCAAGGCTAAGAGCAATAACCTATAATGTTTTGGGGATCTCTTGGACATCTCTGTGTAAACACTCAAAAGACAAATTCTCAGGTCTGATGTGGTGGTATTTTTTTAGACAGTCTATTGTTCCTGGGAGGAGCACTATTGGCTCAGGTTTTGAAATTTGTATTTAAGCTATATTTGTGTACTTACATGTGGTAGGTAGATAGTTAAGAGTGTGATTCCTTATGACTTTTCAGGCATCCTTATTATTACTTTATCTTTTTTTTTTGCACTTATCTCTCCCCTTCATTAATTAAAGATCCTTTTGTTTCCTATTTTCTACTTAAATCACTGTGCTTTGCTTTTTCCCTCTCTCTTTCTCATCTTCCCTCACTAATAGTCCTTCTTAACTTCTTTGGCTTTTATAGTTGTTCTAGTTTAAAATTTTTAGGAACATCAGAGGAGAAAGGATGTCTGTTTTGTTTTGGGGTCTGGGTTGCCTCAGGTGATAATCTTTTCTAATTCTATCCATTTACTTGCAAATTTCATTGTTTCACATTTATTCATACTTAATAATATTTCAAAGTTTGTTGTACTAAACTGCCATTACCCATTGCTAATTAAAAAAAAAACATTTAGATGATATCCATTTCCTAGTTATTTTGAGTAGAGCAGTGATGACCATGTCCCACCAACAGTGAATAAAGTTCTTACTCATACATCCAGCATTTGTTGTTCGATTTGATGATTTTTGCCATTCTGATTGAGTAAGAGGAAATCTCAAGTCATGGGATTTAGTTCCTAATTTATATCAAGGAAGACTTCATCCTGGGAATTGTAATTTTGTGTCCACACAAACTTAAGATACATAAAAAACCATTTTGTTTTATTTGAAAAGTTTTTTTTTTCTGGTATAGTATTCAACCTAGCACAGATTACATATGGAAAGAGAATACTATGTCTTTAATATGTTAGCGCAGGTGAGGTTTCAGTATTTTACAACAGTATTCTGTGATGTTGTGTGAACTTATAGATAAGAGAGAATGCCTTGTGAGTATATAGGCATTATTCTCTTGTTTTGCCTTCTTAAAATTATTATCATTTTTAAAGTGTATCAGCAGTCATGTATATAAACGGGTAATGAATTGCTTGTGTTTTCACAGTGTCTACACATCTTTTAGAAGACTGAGAATAAGACCCAGTAATTGCCTTCCTGGCTGCTTCTGAATTGAAGTATCAGCCTGGAGTGTCATTTTGTATATAATGAAGCTAAAGTTAAAACCGAATAAATTGTAAGATCATATTGCATCTTAAGTAGTCAAAGCTCCTTTCTTTCCTCAAAGTGATTTATGTTTATTTAACAGGTTTAGTTGAAAAGAGAGTGATAGAATGATTAAAGACTTTGGGAAGCACAGAAGCTTTTCCCTGGAGGTAAATGGAGCATATGCAACCTCTATATTTGCATAAACCTCTTACAAAATGGATGAAGTAGAATGTTGTTTAAGAAAAATTATTTTCACTGATAATTTACACACACACACACACACACACACACACACACACACACACACCCTCTAAGTGATAAATGTTTCTTTTTAATGACTTGGATATACTGTTATTAAACTACTTTAAACATCAATATCTCAACTAAAGCGTTTTAAGTTATTTAAATGTGAAGAGATGACATTTTTCATTAGATTGAAGTCTTCTGATGGTCATATTCTGTTTTCTGACCATCAGGTATTATTCCTTTAGAAATGACATTACAGATCCTCTGCCTACCTCCTGTTTCACACAAAGTTTGTTACCAAGGAGAATTTGAATTTCATCATTATTGACACTTCTTTTTATAGAAAACCTCCATTTGTGAAATAAAAACATCATATGGAAGAATAAGTCTGCAGTAGACCAAAATGCAAAGAAAGAAAAGGAGAATCTCAAGTTATAAAAGCTTTTTTTTGTTGTTGTTTGTTTTTTTGAGACAGGGCTTCTCTGTATAGCCCTGGCTGTCCTAGAACTTACTTTGTAGACCAGGCTGGCCTTGAACTCAGAAATCGACCTGCCTCTGCCTCCCAAGTGCTAGAATCAAAGGCGTGTGCCACCATGCCTGGCCAAAAGCTTTGTAAGAAAGAAAGAACTACTTTAAATTAGGTTTTGCTTTACATTTACAAACAGAATAATGATAATGATAAATTTAAACAACTTTTGATATCAAGAATAGCAGGCTTACAGTGAAATATTTTACGTGATATGTTTTATAAACCATCACAGCAAATACTAGTATATAATATCATACCCTGAATAAGATGATTTTAGTATTAAAACATCAAAATATATTTTAACACACAGCTGCCTTACTTATATAACAGAAGTCACTAGAAATTCACCATTATTTATATTGCAATGTCAACAGATCTAATATGTGAAACCGTGTATGATTTATTTTCCAAAGCCACATAAATTTTTCATGGAAAAGATTATATGAATAAGAGGAAACATGTCTGCATTTCATTATGGATAAATATTGAGCCTAGTATGAAACTCACAATGTCAAACTCAGAGTTTCAAATTTTCAAACTGTTATTCACTGTTCCAATATGTCTCCACACAGAAGTTGTTATTAATCAAGAATGAAATTTTGGAGAATGCACCTCTGCACAGTATTTTTTTGCTTTATAAAATACTTGTAACTTTTAAAAGAAGCTGGGGAGGTTCACAAAAAAACAACAACAAAAATATCCTGAAGGTTTTCTGTCTGACAAACTTTAAGTCAGTTCAAGCCATGGTACTGCCTTCTAACGGAATCCACGACATCTTGAAGACGAACTCTTTCCATCTGTCAACTAGCTTCCTATTCTCTGAGTTTGACTTCTACTTTATTCCAAATAACCCAGCCCAAAGTACTCTACTACCTACAGACCTTCCACATAATATATGAGAATAAATTTTCACATTTATAAGCCTTTCCTTATTGCTTCTTCATCATAGGGCAATTGTTTATAGTTTCCTTGACCAGTCAGGCCCTTGGACCAGCACATGAAGAATCTGTGCATTGTTTTTTGTTTGTTTGTTTTTCAAAGAATCTGTAACACTGCCTTATTCCCCCGACAGTCTCATTTTGCTTTTGAATTTGTATTTATCTCAAATACCCCATTTTATTGAAAATATATTCTTTTCTCATATTGTATATCCTCTACAGTTCCTTCTCACTCATCTGTATCTAATCCCTTTTTGTCTCTCATTAGAAAAGAATAGGATTCTAAGAGATGACAACTTTTTGAGATAATGTAATTCTGATATATCTCTCTTTCCTTTCCTCCAATCCCTTCCATATATCACTCTAATTCAAAATTTCTAACTCAAAACCTTTCTTATTCATTGTTATTGCATGCACATATGTGTGTACGTATATACATAACATATTTAAAAAAATTCAACCTGTTAATTCTGTACCATATCACTTGTGTGTAGGTTCTCAGGTCTGATCATTTGAAGTTAAATAATTGGTTTCGTTCTCCCTAGGAAAGGCTACTTATCCTATGGTTTTAGCATTGCATAGTTGCCTGTAGTTCTACATGTAGTATCTATGTCTTTTGTATGTTTTTCCTCTTGATTTTGATATGTCATTGGTCAATTGTCCTAGTTCAGCTAGACTCATCCTGTTTGGATGGTCAGGTCTATGAGACAGCCTGGATGTAGTTTCTGACATTATTAGAAGACACAAGCTCACAACAAACTCTCTGGTCTTCAGGCTCTCACAATCCTTCCATCCTCCTCTCATGATGTTCCCTGAAGTTTAGCTGCAGAACTGGCATGGAGCTCTACTCTGAATCTTGATTAGCTGTGGTTTCCTGTAATGGTCTCCATCAGTCGCAAAGAGAGGTTTCCCTGATGACAGCTGAATGCTATGTTTATACATGGACACCTTTTCATGTGATGCTTATATTCCCAAAGGTGTTTCCTTTGAAGAAGGTATAAACAACATGGATTGAATTTCAAGAGTAAATGCAGTAAACACCACCACCTTAGACAATTGCTGCATCTGCTTAGACTCTATTATGAAGCCTTTGGATGGCGGTATTTTTCAACATACCATACCATAGTGTGTATGGGAGACCCAAGAATAAAGAAAAAGATGAAAGAGTTACAGATGTACTTCAGTGGTAGGCCTATTGCTTGCCTCTCTTGGACAGATCCTGTGTTTGATCTCAAACACTACAAAAACAATGAAAGGAGAAATGATTAAAAATGAAACAAAAAAATAGAAAGAAAAAAGATAAAGAAAAATAAAGAACTGAGGCAATTTGAAGATCATTCAGGCCTCTGTACAGTGAGTGAAAGTCTTTTGTTCCTACAATAGTGTATCTGGCTAGCTTACTAGCACTTGTCTGACCATGCACATGTCTTTAAATTAGTTGTTAGACTTACTGTTAAGTACATTTACTAAAGTAAGAATGGCAAAAAGCACAATAACAAATCACCAAATCTCTAATCCTAATAACCCATTTTTATACAAAATATCTGAGTTACAGCTCAATGATATGTCTCTGAAGTAATATTTTTATGAAACCCTAACAATGCAAGTACAATTTAAGTATTTTCCTTTTAAATTCAGAATATTTATTGTATTTTCATATTATTAGGGAAAAAGGACTAAATGCATCCTGACAGCATATTATTTCTACTAATATTTAACCTTTGCATTTATAACCAAACTGGCTCAATTTTATGTGTCAGACATTTAGAATAATGAAAGGACAAGGAAGATCGATATATCTATTAACTGTCATCATCTATATTCTATATGCTTGTCTACACTATAATGAGAATATTGCTTTATAAAATACTATTAAAACAAATTTATTGAATTTAACTGAGGAAAATCAAAATAATTGTTTTCCAATCCCATATCATAGGGTAAATATAAGTGGCATCACACATAATACCTAACATTACCTAACTCATTAAATAAATGCTGTTGATTTGTATTTTGTTGACTTTTAAATTAAGATTACATTTAGCATAACCAATAATTATGTATTCTAAATATTTTTGCTATAGAAAGAAACATCTTTAAGAAGATACTTTGTAAATCTATAATAAAGAGAAGACCACACTATTTAATTTATTTCAAGCTTAAGTAATATACTGTGATTTATTTAATAATATATGCTACATAATATCATAATTAAAATTAGAAAAAAATTCATAGGATTTTCTTTATTAAATTAAAATTCTAATTAACAACTAAAATTATTAAGATTCAATTGTTCTACAAGGAAGTATCTTATAGAAACATGCATGTGTTCATGTCTCTGCATTTTAGAAGCTCTGCTCCAAGCCAGATGAGGACAGAACACACATGCATTGAAACCAAACACTTTGGCTTGTGTCATTAATTGTATGTATGCATGTATATATGTATGTATGTATGTATGTATGTATGTATGTTAGTACACTTTACATCTTGATTCCTCCACCCTGGTTACCCCTCCCACAATCTTATCCCCTCTGCTCTCTCCCTCTCTCCTCTGAGAAGGTGGAAGTATTCCCCCCTCCCCATCCTGGCACATCAAGTCTCTGTGGAGCCGCTAGACGCATCCTTTCCCACTGAGGCCGGACATGGCATACCAGCTAGAAGAAATTATTCCACAGACACACAACAGCTTTTGGATAGCCCCGGCTCGAGTTGTACAGGTCTCTCTTGAAGACCGAGCTGCAAGTCTGCTACATAAAGTGCTGGGGTTGGGGTTGTAGCGGGAAGGTTCAGTCCATGTGTATTCTTTGGTAGTTGGTTCACTCTCTGAGAATCTCGGGGATTCAGGTTAGTTGTCTCTATTGGTCTTTCTGTGGAGTTCCTATCACTTATGGGGCTTTCAATCCTTTCCCCAACTCTTCCATAAGAGTCCCCAAGTTCCATGCACTGTTTGGCTGTGGGTCTCTGCATTCATCATAGCCAGCTACTCAGTGCAGTCTCTCAGAGAACAGCCATACCTTTGCAAGGTATGGTCAAAGTCTTAGGGGTCATACCTTAAAGGATCTAGCAAGCCCTTATATGGCAAACATGAGCATGGACACTGCACTAGCGGGCTTTGCCTTTTACTCTTCTTGATAAACTACTAGATTGCATTCCTAAAGCTAGCCACTAAGGTCTATTCCTTCACTCGGCAACAGACTCGTTCTTGAGGCTAACCACTAAGGTCCAATTATCAAAATATCAAGGTCCAGTAATCAAAGTTCGTTATTTAACTTAATCAAAACACCCAAACAGAGCTTACTGACATGTCCTAGCTCATTCTAACACAGACCTCCACCTTTTCCATCAAAAGTTCACACTATAAAGCCATTTGTTGCTGTTTCTCCCAGATTCAGATTCAGCGGCTGTCGCGCCCGCTCTCGACCAGCAAGAACGACGCGTCGACCAGTCCTTCTAACAGCAGTTTATTCAGTCCTGATTCTTCTTGTTTATATCTCCCCCGAACCCTGGGCCTCTCACTCCTTTTATACTCTCTCTCATCCACGCACCACAGGCCACGCCCCCTCGCCAGTCAGGAGGCTTCAGCTAATCAGGGCAGCAGGGGCAAATCTCCACCAAATTGGATTCACCTGTATCCTGGTACACCTGCGCAGCACTCAAGATGTTTGTGTCTTATATGAGGAAGTCAGGTGCAAGTCATATGACTTAGCTGCAGTCCCTGGCGCCTTTGGGACTGCCGCCACACCTGCTCCCCACAAGCGTCCTCTTCTCTTTGCCTTGCTTAAGAATGGATCTCTTTGCATTTGATTTGTCCTTCAAAATTGGTGTTCAGCTGTAGTCTGTACCTAATTGAGGGTCCAGAATATCTCTTCAATACCTAGAATGTCTTATGCCAGATGACTGCTCTCATGGGTCCGTTCATCTTTTCTCTGTAATTATCTCAGAGTTGATGATTTTAACTATTTCTTCCTAAATGGGTAAGACTCAACTCTGATAGCCTCTCTTTTGCAGGGTATGAATTACAGGTGCACGGTAAGAAGTATGCTGAGACTTCACTAATTAAAACAAGGCAAGCCTACATGCATTCAATGTGGTTATTTAAAGAGTATCATCTTTTCCCATATGAGTATTTTTTCTATAATATCTACTATATTTTTTTAAACAAGTTTGTGGCTAAATATTTATTATTAACTACCAATCCATCTCTCTGTTCTAGACAATTACTTATAAGCTAAAGGAATATCTTTCAATTAGTAGTCACACAATTTCAACTGAATATTACACAAAGGAAAAAATTTAGAAACAGTAAATTGGTTATAAGAAAACAAGTAGGGGAATGGAGTGATGGCTCAGCAGTTTAGAGCACCAAATACTCTTCCAGAGGTACTAAGTTCAATTCCCAGCAACCACATGGTTGCTCACAACCATCTGTAATGGGATCTGATGCCCTCTTCTGGTGTGTCTGAAGAGAGCAATGATGTACTCATATACATAAAATAAATAAATAAGTCTTAAAAAAGAACAAAAACAAGTTATCACTTTTCACTGAACTGAAAGCCAATGAAATTAACCTACTCAAATTAATTTTTTTAAAAATTTAACTCATTTATTCATATCTATCACTCTGTGTGTGTGTGTGTTGTGTGTGTGTGTGTGTGTGTGTGTGTGTGTGTGTGTGTGTGTGTATGTACCTATTCAGGTGCATACACCTATGGTGCTTTGGGTGTTGGTCAGAGGACAGTTTGAAGGATTTGCCTCTGTTTTCTGTTTATACTATGTGGTCCAGGTTCTTAGGCTAGTTAGTAAGTGTCCTTAATAACTCAGCCATCCCCTTGGCTCTACATTTAGTATTTAACTTATATTTGTTATTATCAGGATGATTAAAAGCTTTGAGAACCTGCAAAAATTCAATAATGATTTACATGATTAAGAAAAATATCCAACTTTTATTCTTCTTAACATAAAAAATAAAAATACATTATTTTCATTTTTTTTCCTGTTTTCAAAATCTTCCAAAATGTGCATTTGTATTTCATCTATTATTCCTTCCTTTCTCTAAAGAACAGTTTAATTTAACATACAGATTTAAGCCATGGCAATTTTAAGAGAGCCTAATGAAGAAGGGAATCATTAAGAGTCAGGTGAGATGGCCCAAACTATTTACTTTCATCTTTTGCATATGCAGCAACTGTTAAATATTCAGTGCCCTATTTCAATACCTCTCTTGGCTATTACTGCATGAATAAAGTATGTTGTCAGGGAGTTTCTGAAGCTGCTTGTGAGCCAGAAGAAGAACTAACCAGTGAGATCATTTGCATTGGATTCACTGCAAATACAAAACATAAAGGCAAGTTTATTGCATATAATCCTTAATCAATATTAACTGAATAATGAAATTACTTAAGGGCTTTTAAATGACCTGACTGCTAACCTTGAGAATCAATATAATTAGATTGGGATATGATCTAAACATCAGATGATCCAAAAGCCCTACAGATATTCTATTCTACGTACAAGATGGAGGAACACTGAGGTCATACTTGATTTTCACTAAATGTTTCAAGTGGTACATATTGTAGTTGTCAATAGAATGCATATCATTTTTATATATCATTCAGTGTTCATGGATCTAAAATAGTTCTATGACAAAAACTCCAAATGAATATGCAATAATGAATTCATTCTAATTCATCTTATATAGCGATAATATATCTAATATATCATTATAGGTGCTTGATATTTTTATATGTGTGTTTTTACATTAAAACAAATATAATAATGTTAAGCAGAGTTTATTCTTGAGATGTGATGATTGATGGCTATTCACAATTATTTCTTTAGTGGAAAATCAATTTTTGTTACATAAAGCAAAAAGAAAAAAATAAGAAAGAAAAAAAGAGAATACAAGAATACAACAGAAGAAACAATGTTAAATTATATTGTTATGCACGTGCAGAGGAGGTTTTTTTTGGTAGGGTTATTTTATTTCTACCAGAGGCTAGGAAATGAATAATAAATTGAAAATATTTCTTGCAATTTTGTTATTTTACTTGATAGCATCTTATAACACATGCACTTTTCAATATATTAAACAACATACACTAAACAGTACAGTTAATATTTTCTTTTTTTCAATTTTTTATTACATATTTTCTTCACTTACATTTCAAATGCTATCCTGAAAGTCCCCTATACCCTCCTCCTGCCCTGCTGCTACCCACCCACTCCCACTTCTTGGCCCTGGTGTTCCCCTGTACTGGGGCATATAAAGTTTGCAAGGCCAAGAGGCCTCTCTTCCCAATGATGGCCGACTAGATGCAACTAGAGATAGGAGCTCTGGGGGTACTGGGTAGTTCATATTGTTGTTCTACCTATAGGGTTGCAGACCCCTTCAGCTCCTTGGGTATTTTCTCTAGCTCCTCCATTGGGGGCCCTGTGTTCCATCCAATAGATGACTGTGAGCATCCACTTCTGTATTTGCCAGTCACTGGCCTAGCCTCACACGAGACAGCTATATCAGGGTCCTTTCAGCAAAATCTTGCTGGCATATGCAATAGTGTCTGTGTTTTGTGGCTGATTATGAGATGGATCCCCAGGTGGGGTATTCTCTATTGGTCCATCCTTTTGTCTTAGCTCCAAACTTTGTCTCTGTAACTCCTTCCATGGGTATAACAAGCTATAGTTCAGGTTATTAAAAGTTTGGTTAATAATTGTGCATGTGCACAATTCACTTTAACTTTTACTAAGGTACATTTGAAGATTATTTCAAATGTATAGCTTTTTTTATTAAGGGAATTAGAAAATGGTCATTATTATTTTGCATGTATACTCTGCTATTATCCATATCCATGAAGTATAAAACTCAATAAAAACAAATATTTTAGAAGGAACAAATAGATATACTTAGTCATTAACAACCCATGAAAAATGCCACATAAGCTAAAAATTATGTTAAATGGTTGAGGTCATAGGCTTCTTCAATGGATATGCTATTAGAATTATGAAGTTATTATGCATATATGTGCATTTCCTTAAAACATATGTACCTTATACAGAGATGACATGTTAGAGGTATTTATACCAATGAAGGTTTAAATATGTAACTGGCAGTATGAGCATGAAGTAAAGATCATAGTGATTAGAACGTTTGGGAAGCCAAGGACTGCACAGATGACTCAGTGTATATAAACTTCTCAGCTGATATTTTATTATGAAACACATAGTTAACAGAATTAGATTTTTGAGTTCATTCTGGAGTAATTTTTAGATATAAAAAGTATTGTGAAGTAGTATTGTGAAGTAGGGTTTATAATAGTTCATTTGCTTTTCATGTGGAAGAACCCCCAGATTGGTTTCCTGCAATGAAAGAAATACATATTCATTCGTGAATGCAGGCACACATACATACATACATATATACATACATACATACATACATACACACATACATATATAATACATAAATATAATATTCTCTTATATAAAATATTAAATAAAAGAGAAGATGAACAGAGAGAAGAAGAAGAAAGTCGTGGCAGTAAATTTCCATCCCCAATAAACCCGTACAAAAACACACAACTCAGTTACAATATTTATAAGCTACACGCCTAGATTGGGCAGATGTAGACCACTACACTACTCTATTCCCCTGCTATGAGATCCCTTGCTACTTGTGGCCTCTCCAGGCCACGTGGTTCTACTTCATTTTCCTTCTACCTCCTCTTTCTTGGTTTTCTTCCTCTCTTCCTCCTTTCTTACCCCACTCTCTAAAACCTCCAGCCCCCTTTTCCCTTCTACTGCCCAATCACAGTCTATATCCTTTATTTGACCATTTAAAACTGGGAGAAGGTACACATGAAATCAAATCAATACCTGATCCACTCCTCTTTACAGATTTCATCTCATCCTGCTCAGAATGGATAAGATCAAAAAAATTGTCAAAGATGCCAGTTTTGTCATGGGGTAGAAACTTGCATTTACTGTCGCTGGAACAACAAACTGATGCAACCACTATAGAAATAAAGAGAGAACCAGTTAAAAACTAAAAACAAATTACAATATGACCCAGCTATCCCTCTCTTTGGCATATGCCCAAAGGATTTGACATCTGTTCACTGTCACCACTTGGCTAGACCAAATCAGTTCTTTACTATTACATGTTGGAAGATCCTGCTATTTAAAGGTTGTAGTCTACCATGTCTGAAGCTCTGTGCAAAATGCAGACCTCCTTTTCCCAGCTGGGCTTGCTCTTCTCTATCTTATCTGGGGAACCTGACCCCACATTCTACCTGAAGAACTTCACATAATCCTTGATGAAATTAGAGGTTCAATTTCCTGAAATGCCTCTCCATGCATATAATGAACTTTAAGCCTCAGCCAATGAAACTTCACCCTAAGAAAATTTCCTTCTGAGGAAGAGGGCCACCTGGGTAATAGGAAGACCCGCAGTCTCAACCTACCCAGACCTCTGAGATTTCTCAGACACTGAGCCCTGAGCCACCAGCCCTGCAGCCTATACTAGCTGTTCAGAGTCTCCCAGACACATATAAAGCAGAGGATTGCCTGGTCTAGCCTCAGTGGGAGAAGATTCGCCTAACTCTCAAGAAACTTGAGGCCCCAGGGAGTGGGGAGGACTGGCAGGGAAGGAGGGGAGGAATTCTTTTGAAGACAGAAGAGACAAGGAATGGGATGAGGAACTGTGGGAGGACAGACCAGGAGGTGGGGCAACTACTGGACTGTAAAAAATAAAAGTGGTTGAACTAGCTTGCAATCCCACCAGCAATGGAGGAGTGTTCCTCTTTCTCCATATCCTCACCAGCATCTGATGTGACCTGAATTTTTGATATTAGCCATTCTGACTGGTGTGAGGTGGAATCTCAGCATTATTATGATATGCATTTCCCTGATGACTAAGGATGTTGAACATTTCTTGAGGTGTTTCTGAGCCATTTAGTATTCCTCAGTTGAGAATTCTTTGTTTAGCTCTGCTTCCCATTTTTTAATTTTATCTATTTTTTCATTAAGTATTTTCTTCATTTACATTTCATATGCTATCCCAAAAGTCTCCCAGACCCTCCCTCTTCACTCCCCTACCCACCCACTCCCACTTCTTGGCCCTGGCGTTCTCTAAGAATCGACAAAAATTGCAAAGCTTCTGTAAGGCAAAGGACATTGTCAATAGGACAAAATGGCAACCAACAGATTGGGAAAAGGTCTTCACCAATCCTACATTGATCTACCTGTCTGTCACTGTATCAGTACCATTCAAGTTTTGTTTTTGTTTTTGTTTTTTATCATTATTACTCTGTAGTACAGCTTGAGGTCAGGGATGGTGATTCCCCCAGAAGTTTTTAAATTGTTGAGAATAGTTTTCACTATCCTGGGTTTTTTTGTTATTCCAGATGAATTTGAGAATTGTTCTTTCTAACTTGGTGAAGAATTGATTTGGAATTTGGATGGGACTGCACTGAATGTGGATATTGCTTTTGGCAAGATGGATATTTTTACTACCAATTCATGAGCATGGAAGAGCTTTCCATCTTCTGAGGTCTTCTTCAATTTCTTTCTTCAGAGTTGAAGCTCTTGTCCTACAGATCTTTCACTTGTTTGGTTAGAGTCACACCAAGATACTTTATATTGTTTGTGACTATTATGAAGGATGTCATTTCCCTAATTTCTTTCTTGGCCTGTTTCAGAAAATTGGGCATGGTACTACCTAAGGACGCAGCTATACCACTCCTGGGCATATAGCCAGAAGATGCTCCAACATGTAATAAGGACACATGCTCCACTATGTTCATGGCAGCCATATTTATAATAGCCAGAAGCTGGAAAGAACCCAGAAGTCCCTCAACAGATGAATGGATAAAAAAATGTGGTACATTTACACAATGGAGTACAATGACTTCATGAAACTCACAGGCTAATGGATGGAACTTGAGAATATCATCCTGAGTGAGGTGACTCAGTCACAAAGGAACAAATTTAGTATGTACTCACTGATAAGTGTATATTAGCTCAAAAGTTCGGAATACCTAATATTCAATTCACAGACCATACGAAGCCTAAGAAGGAAGACCAAAATGTGGATGCTTCGGTGCTCTTTAGAGGGTGAACAAAATACTCACAGGAGGAAATATGAAGACAAAGTGTGGAGCAGTGACTGAAGGAAAGGCCATCCAGAGACTTTCCCACCTGGGGATCCATCCCATCATTTACAGCCACCAAACCTGGATAATATTGTGGATTCCTGAAAGTGCTTGTTGATAGAAGCCTGGTATGGCTGTCTCCTGAGAGGCTCCGCCAGAGCCTGACAAATACAGAGGAGGAAGCTCTTAGCCAGCCGTTGGGCTGAGCTCAGGGGTCCTTGATGGAGGAGCTGGAGAAGGGACTGAAGGAGCTGAGGGGTTTGCAGCTCTATGGAGGGAACATCAGTGTCAACAAGCCAGATGCCCCAGAGCTCCCGGGGACTGGACCACCAACCAAAGAATATACATGGAGCGACCCATGGTGCTGGCTATATATGTGGCAGAAGATGGCCTTGTTGGACATCAGTGGGAGGAGAGGCCCTTTGTCCTGTGCGTGCTCAATGCCCCACTGTAGGGGAATGCCAAGGTGGGAGGATGGGAGTTGGTGGGTGGGGGAGAACCCTCATAGAGGCAAGGGAAGGGGATGGGATAGGGGCTTTCTGAAGGGGAGACCTGAAAGGGGAAAAACATTTGAAATGTAAATAAAGAAAATATCCAAGAAAACCAAAACCAAACAAAATCAAAAGAAAAAAAACACCCCCAAATCTTAAGGACTCATATTCATAATTACCTAAATTATTACTGAATGATGTATGCTGGGCAGGTAAAGCATTGGTTATAATAAGTGTCTATTATTTTTGAAGGGATATGTGAGCTCTGCAAACATAAAAGATTGTAAGACTTAGATAGGCTTTATAGTTTTGTATATTGCAACTCAAGAAATATGTATGATGACTCAAGGAAAAAGAAGGGGAAGGAAGAATATTGTTTGCAGTCTCTGGATTACAACAGGATCCACTAGCTTGTTAACCTGGCCAGCATCTTGCCTTTTTTGAATTGTACATTCTTAATTATATGACTCATCTTTACTCTTCCTCATATAGTCATCACAGGATTTTCGTTAATCAATCAAGTGTTTTTCTCCCTAGATACTACTTGGGGATTAACTTTGGACTGGATTAGGGCCACTGGGAACCTGGAGGGACAGCAGGCAGAGGAGAGAGCAAAATGTATGGACCCGGTGACACCATCTGAATGGCTGTTGGTTCGGTCCTTATTTTAAACCAGTGCCACCTCTTGAGCTTAATTCATTCTCTCTCTCTCTCTCTCCCTCTCTCTCTCTCTCTCTCTCTCTCTCTCTCTCTCTCTCTCTCTCTCTCTCTCTCTCTCTCCCTCTCTCTCTCTCTTTCTCTCTCTCCCTCCCTCCCTCCCTCCCTCCCCCTGCATGCACTCATGCTAATCCGACTAGAGTATCTGTCATTTATAATTATTTGGAGCCTCTTCACTATGGAATTATTGTAAAGAGTTCTGAGATTCATATGGACTCCAAGCACCCAATGATTACTGTGTAATACATCCAATGATTTTGAATGAATGCAGATGCTTTCATTAATAAATTATAAATACATGTAAAAAATAAAAGTAATTTTAAAAAGAAAGAAAGGAAGAAAGGAATGAGGAAGGGGAGGGAGGGAGGGAGGGAGGAAGAGAGGGTTCCAAAAAGTAGAAAAAGTTTCTAGCAAATCCTTAGAGAAATCCATGAAATTATCTACCTTTTGGACAATAGTTACCATTTTAGGTCACTCAAATACTTTCTGAAGTTAACGCTAAGCCTTTCTTTCTAGCAACTCTACGTTTTATCATTCAAGTAAGAAATTTTAGTCTTAACATGACAAACCTATCAATACACACTGTGAGTTAATATAATATACCCCAATTATGTTGATCCTTGTAAAAATACATTCAAACTGTTGATTGCTTTTTAAGTGATTATATTAATATAATATATGTTTATATCATGACAGAGAAATTTGAAACCACTGAGGACATTTATTTTTATAGACAGTGTGCATACATAGTACTTAATAAAAATGAGTGATTGGTAAATAAGGAAATACAGTATTATTCCCAAACAAGAGGAAAAAGAGACAACAAAAACTGAAAAGCAACTAAAGGAAAACCACTCCAAATATTTTCTGATGTTAAGTAATCAGCAGTATAACTTTGAAAATGATCTACATTATTTTACCTAGGTTTCAATTTCTTCATGATACTCACGTGCTTCATAAACCTTTTGTTACAAAATAGACCCAGGTATCAGAAAGATCAAAATTAAATTCAGAAAGTGATTTCACACACACTAAATGTTAGATATGGTTTACTTACATTGGTTTTCGATGTTCTTTGAAAAGGAATAATTATATCAACTCGTCTTACTCCGCGGATGTTTTCTTCAATCTTGCTAATTATTAATCGACCTATTCTGTTTGAGTGAGCTGTATTCCAAGTGGGCAGGCTTGCACATGAATGATTGTTCAACTGAGACCAAGACATCACTTTGAGACATTGTTCTCCTTACTCAGAAGCATTCATTCCTTCGCTTTTGTTTTGCTGCTGATCACTTAGATCTCAGCATGCCTTCATTCATCTCTCTTACAATAGCATCTTCAGTTTCTCTATTGCTGTCTTAAGCTGGTTAATAGTTCATTGGCCATCGGCCAGTTTTACATCAAGTGTTATATCATATGAAATGAGGAAATTACATAATTAGAAACTAAAATAGCTATCATTTGGATCAATTTCAATAGAAAAATTTCCTTTGTTTCATTTGTGTATTTAATGACTCTCCCTAGGATCCCATTTGGAGCATTAGATACTTTGTAGTTTTCTACGTACTTCACTGTGTATCTTCTCTCTTTGCATTAAGGCCCAGGAATTTTACCAGAACTAGGAATGAAGCCCACACATCCCTAAATGTAGACCCATATTGCTGGTGCAAAGTACCTTTCAACCTTAATGATACAGGGATTAAAAACAAGCAACGTTTTAAAATGGAAAACAAGTCTTACAAGTAGGAGAATGGTTCAGTGTAATAGAATTCAAACAGAATGGTGTAGACCATTTCCACAGTGACTTATATTGCTAATTACTGCTGCAATAATCCATTAGAGATGCACAGAGCAGTGGCCTAATATTCTCTTGTCTGTGTCATGCATTTATTTCTGATTTATAATAATACTACCATTTGAGAAAATAATTTATTTCAACATTTTTGCACAAATTGTTAAAGATGTCAGTGACTGATGACTTAGATGCAATCTAAATGGCTTAGTTTCTTCCCATAAATCAAACCCAAGAGTCTTCTTTGATCCTCTGTAAAATACCTTATTTAAGAAGTTGCATGCATGTGCAGGTACTGTTACTAAAAGGTACATTAGTGATTCTAAGCACTTACTACCAAACATTCCTGCTTCCTCTATTGTTTACAAGATGCAATTTAAATATTTAACATCAGGATATGTAAAAATGTACTTATGCTGTGATTGTGTTTCTCTTAAAATAACTTTTATCATGTAAGTGTTAGCCCAGAGACTGAATTTTATCCGGAGATTAAAAACACAACTCTTAATATAATTAAATTGCTTAATATTATTTTATTCAGGAAGTAACATTTTTTATTATTCTAGTTTAAAAAGGAAATTCTAACAAATGTATATTTTCCCAAAGACCAAACTTATACCATGCAAAATTTCTTACTGAAAAAGAAAAAAAACCCTGTGCATTTGTTCATTTATCAATCTGTCAATCCAAACCCTTGCCTACCCATTGTGCAGTCATCCAAGACATATTTGGTAAGTGCTAACACAACCACAACCTTTCTGGTCATGTAGGGGCAAAGTATTTTCTATCAAGTTAATTTTCATTTGATCCTACAAAATAAGTACTATCATTCTAACACAAACCACACATCATTTTAATAATGATAATTATTAAATAATCAATAATAATTACTCAATCATTTCTCAATGTTTCTTGTTATCAATTCCTACTTTAGTAATTTAAAATTTTCATCTTTTTTGCAATATTTTTGGATTTCTTTTCTTCATGCTAACACTCAGTGTTCCCTTTGTTCCTGTTAAATTGACTGCTCGTTTTTTTTTAAATTACTAGTTATTTTCATATAAAACTATATGCTGTTACCTGGACGTAGCCACTAATATGGTCTAATGGTATCAAATAATTATACCATATTTTGATTTTTTTTTTGCTTGTAGATTACTCCAAATCCTGAATTCTAAGCAAGTGTTAATAGTAAGCTTTTGTATAATTGTAGAAATTGACACAGAGTTGCCATTTCATGCTTCAGGATGGATTGGCAAGTAGAACTATCCTCTATGTGCAATAAGAAAGAATATATATTCCTAGTCTCCACTAACAATAAGAATGGCATTTATGGCTATGAAAATGTCAAATAACTTTTCTCCTGTACCATTAATAGAACTGATTGGTCCAGACAACCGGCCACCTTCCTGGTCAGAGCACAGGTGTCCGCCCAGCCCGAGAGGCTTCTGCCTCAGGTTCCACGGGATACACCTTGGTTCTGGGACTCCGCAGAGGGAAGTCTGCACAGGTGAGAGTGTGGAATGCAGAGGCCAGCAGTTTCTGGGTCAGGTGAGAGCCACAGAGCTTCTGAGGCAGCGCCATTTTCGGCTCCAGACAACCGCCCACCTTCCTGGTGAGAGCACAGGTGTCTGCCCGGCCCGAGAGGCTTCTGCCTCACGTTCCGAGGGAGCCACCTTGGTTCCGGGACTCCGCGGAAAGTAGTCTACACTGGTGAGAGTGTGGACTACTGAAACAATGGCTTCTGTGACAGGCCAAAGCAACACAGATCCTGTTTTGGGCCTTCATCTTCGGCCAGAAGGAGGTCCAAACACCAGATAACTGTGCACCTTTCCTGAAAGAGGAAAGCTTGCCTGCAGAGACTGCTCTGACCACTGAAACTCACAGGAGAGAACTAGTCTCCCAGGTCTGTTGATAGAGGGTAACAAAATCACCAGAGGAACTCTCTCTAAACAAAGACAACTATAACAACTAACTCCAGAGATTACCAGATGGCGAAAGGTAAACATAAGAATCTTACTAACAGAAACCAGGACCACTCACCATCATCAGAACCCAGCACTCCCACTTCGCCCAGTCCAGGATACCCGAACACACCTGAAAAGCTAGACCTGGATTTAAAAGCATATCTCATGATGATGGTAGAGGACATCAAGAAGGACTTAAATAACTCACTTAAAGAAATACAGGAGAACACTGCTAAACAAGTAGAAGACATTAAAGAGGAAACACAAAAATCCCTTAAAGAATTACAGGAAAACATAACCAAACAGGTAGAAGACATTAAAGAGGAAACACAAAAATCCCTTAAAGAACTGCAGGAAAACAAAAACAAACAGGTGATGGAATTGAATAAAACCATCCAAGACCTAAAAAGAGAAGTAGACACAATAAAGAAAACCCAAAGTGAGGCGACACTGGAGATAGAAACACTAGGAAAAAAATCTGGAACCATAGATGCGAGCATCAGCAATAGAATACAGGAGATGGAAGAGAGAATATCAGGTGTAGAAGATTCCATAGAGAACATCGGCACAACAATCAAAGAAAAAGGAAAATGCAAAAAGATCCTAACTCAAAACATCCAGGAAATCCAGGACACAATGAGAAGACCAAACCTACGGATAATAGGAGTGGATGAGAATGAAGATTTTCAACTCAAAGGACCAGCAAACATCTTCAACAAAATTATTGAAGAAAACTTCCCAAATCTAAAGAAAGAGATGCCCATGAACATACAAGAAGCCTACAGAACTCCAAATAGACTGGACCAGAAAAGAAATTCCTCCCGACACATAAGAATCGGAACAACAAATGCACTAAATAAAGATAGAATACTAAAAGCAGTAAGGGAAAAAGGTCAAGTAACATATAATGGCAAGCCTATCAGAATTACACCCGATTTTTCACCAGAGACTATGAAAGCCAGAAGAGCCTGGACAGATGTTATACAGACACTAAGAGAACACAAATTCCAGCCCAGGCTACTATACCCAGCCAAACTCTCAATTACCATAGATGGAGAAACCAAAGTATTCCATGACAAAAACAAATTAACCCATTATCTCTCCATGAATCCAGCCCTTCAAAGGATAATAACAGAAAAAAACCAATACAAGGACAGGAACCACACCCTAGAAAAAACAAGAAGGTAATCCCTCAACAAACCTAAAAGAAGACAGCCACAAGAACAGAATGCCAACTTTAACAATAAAAATAACAGGAAGCAACAATTACTTTTCCTTAATATCTCTTCATATCAATGGACTCAACTCCCCAATAAAAAGTCATAGACTAACAAACTGGCTACACAAACAAGACCCAACATTTTGCTGCTTACAGGAAACTCATCTCAGAGAAAAAGATAGACACTACCTCAGAATGAAAGGCTGGAAAACAATTTTGCAAGCAAATGGTATGAAGAAACAAGCTGGAGTAGCCATTCTAATATCTAACAAAATCGACTTCCAACCCAAAATAATCAAAAAAGACAAGGAGGGGCACTTCATACTCATCAAAGGTAAAATCCTCCAAGAGGAACTCTCAATTCTGAATATCTATGCTCCAAATACGAGGGCAGCCACATTCATTAAAGACACTTTAGTAAAGCTCAAAGCACACATTGCACCTCACACAATAATAGTGGGAGACTTCAACACACCACTTTCATCAATGGACAAATCATGGAAACAGAAACTAAACAGGGACACAGTGAAACTAACAGAAGTGATGAAACAAATGGACTTAACAGATATCTACAGAACATTTTATCCTAAAACAAAAGGATATACCTTCTTCTCAGCACCTCAAGGTACCTTCTCCAAAATTGACCACATAATTGGTCACAAAACAAGCCTCAACATATACAAAAATATTGAAATTGTCCCATGCATCCTATCAGATCACCATGGACTAAGGCTGATCTTCAATAACAAAATAAATAATAGAAGGCCAACATTCACGTGGAAACTGAACAACACTCTTCTCAATGATAACTTGGTCAAGGAATGAATAAAGCAAGAAATTAAGAACTTTTTGGAGTTTAATAAAAATGAAGCCACAACATAACCAAACTTATGGGACACAATGAAAGCATTCCTAAGAGGAAAACTCATAGCTCTGAGTGCCTCCAAAAAGAAACTAGAGAGAGCACACATTAGCAGCTTGACAATACACCTAAAAGCTCTAGAACAAAAGGAAGCAAATTCACCCAAGAGGAGAAGAAGGCAGGAAATAATCACATTCAGGGGTGAAATCAACCAAGTGGAAACAAGAATTATTCAAAGAATCAACCAATCAAGGAGCTGGTTCTTTGAGAAAATCAACAAGATAGATAAAGCCAGTCTCACTAGAGGGCACAGGGAAAGCATCCTAATTAACAAAATCAGAAATGAAAAGGGAAACATAACAACAGATCCTGAAGAAATCCAAAACACCATCAGATCCTTCTACAAAAGGCTATACTCAACAAAACTGGAAAACCTGGATGAAATGAACAAGTTTCTAGACAGATACCAGGTACCAAAGCTAAATCAAGATCAGATTAATGATCTAAACAATCCTATATCCCCTAAAGAAATAGAAGCAGTCATTAATAGTCTCCCAACCAAAAAAAGCCCAGGACCAGATGGGTTTAGTGCAGAGTTCTATCAGACCTTCAAAGAAGACCTAATTCCAGTTCTTCACAAACTATTCCACAAAATAGAAACGGAAGGTACTCTACCCAACTCATTCTATGAAGCCACAATTACTCTGATACCTAAACCACAAAAAGACCCAACAAAGATAGAGAACTTCAGACCAATTTCCCTTATGAATATCGATGCAAAAATCCTCAATAAAGTTCTTGCTAACCAAATCCAAGAACACATCAAAACAATCATCTGTCCTGACCAAGTAGGCTTCATCCCAGAGATGCAGGGTTGGTTCAATATACAGAAATCCATCAATATAATCCAGTATATAAACAAACTCAAAGACAAAAACCACATGATCATCTTGTTAGATGCGGAGAAAGCATTTGACAAAATCCAACACCCATTCATGATAAAAGACTTGGAAAGATCAGGAATTCAAGGCCCATACCTAAACATGATAAAAGCAATCTACAGCAAACCAGTAGCCAACATCAAGGTAAATGGTGAGAAGCTGGAAGCAATCCCACTAAAATCAGGGACTAGACAAGGCTGTCCACTCACGCCCTACCAATTCAACATTGTACTTGAAGTCCTAGCCAGAGCAATTAGACAACAAAAGGAGATCAAGGGGATACAAATTGGAAAGGAAGAAGTCAAAATATCACTTTTTGTAGATGATATGATAGCATATATAAGTGACCCTAAAAATTCCACCAGAGAACTCCTAAGCCTGATAAAAGGCTTCAATGAAGTAGGTGGATATAAAATTATCTCAAACAAGTCAATGGCCTTTCTGTACACAAAGGATAAACAGGCTGAGAAAGAAATTAGGGAAACAACACCCTTCTCAATAGTCACAAATAATATAAAATACCTTGGTGTGACTCTAACTAAGGAAGTGAAAGATCTGTATGATAAGAACTTGAACTCTCTAAAGAAAGAAATTAAAGAAGATCTCAGAAGATGGAAA
Organism: Mus musculus; assembly: GCF_000001635.26. Taxonomy (NCBI): domain Eukaryota; kingdom Metazoa; phylum Chordata; class Mammalia; order Rodentia; family Muridae; genus Mus; species Mus musculus. Next base: position 95,153,884 of record NC_000067.6, on the reverse strand, counting down.
TTCTCCCATGCTTATGGATTGGCAGGATCAACAATGTAAAAATGGCTATCTTGCCAAAAGCAATCTACAGATTCAATGCAATCCCCATGAAAATTCCAACTCAATTCTTCAACGAATTAGAAAGGGCAATCAGCAGATTCATCTGGAATAACAAAAACCTAGGATAGCAAAAACTCTTCTCAAGGATAAAAGAACCTCTGGTGGAATCACCATGCCAGACCTAAAGCTGTACTACAGAGCAATTGTGATAAAAACTGCATGGTATTGGTATAGTGAAAGACAAGTAGACCAATGGAACAGAACTGAAGACCCAGAGATGAATCCACACACCTATGGTCACTTGATCTTTGACAAGGGAGCTAAATCCATCCAGTGGAAAAAGACAGCATTTTCAACAAATTGTGCTGGCACAACTGGCGGATATCATGTAGAAAAATTCGAATTGATCCATTTCTATCTCCTTGTACTAAGTTCAAATCTAAGTGGATTAAGGAACTCCACATAAAACCAGAGACACTGAAACTTATAGAGGAGAAAGTAGGGAAAAGCCTTGAAGATATGGGTACAATGGAAAAATTCCTGAATAGAACAGCAATGGCTTGTGCACTAAAATAGAGAATCGATAAATGGGACCTCATAAAATTGCAAAGCTTCTGCAAAGCAAAAGACACCGTCAATAAGACAAAAAGGCCACCAACAGGTTGAGAAAGGATTTTTACCTATCCCAAATCTGATAGGGAACTAATATCCAATATATATAAAGAACTCAAGAAGGTGGACTCCAGAAAATCAAATAACCCCATTAAAAAATGGGGCTTAGAGCTGAACAAAGAATTCTCACCTGAGTAATACCGAATGGCTGAGAAGCACCTGAAAAAATGTTCAACATCCTCAATCATCAGGGAAATGCAAATCAAAACAACCCTGAGATTACACCTCACACCAGTCAGAATGGCTAAGATCAAAAATTCAGGTGACAGCAGATGCTTTCGAGGATGTGGAGAAAGAGGAACACTCCTCCATTGTTGGTGAGATTGCAAGCTTGTACAACCACTCTGGAAATCAGTCTGGCAGTTCCTCAGAAAATTGGACATAGTACTACAGGAGGATCCTGCAATACCTCTCCTGGGCATATATCCAGAAGCTGTCCCAACCGGTAAGAAGGACACATGCTCCACTATGTTCATAGCAGCCTTATTTATAATAGCCAGAAGCTGGAAAGAACCTAGATGCCCCTCAACAGAGGAATAGATACAGAAAATGTGGTACATCTACACAATGGAGTACTACTCAGCTATTAAAAAGAATGAATTTATGAAAATCCTAGGCAAATGGATGGACCTGGAGGGCATCATCCTGAGTGAGTTAACCCAATCACAGAGGAACTCACACAATATGTTCTCACTGATAAGTGGATATTAGCCCAAAACTTAGGATACCCAAGATATAAGATAGAATTTGCTAAATGCATGAAATTCAAGAAGAACGAAGACCAAAGTTTGGACACTTTGCTCCTTCTTACAATTGGGAACAAAACACCCATGGAAGGGGTTACAGAGACAAAATTTGGAGCTGTGACGAAAGGATGGACCATCTAGTGATTGCCATATGCAGGGATCCATCCCATAATCAGCTTCCAAACGCTGACACCATTGCATACACTAGCAAGATTTTGCTGAAAGGACCCAGATATAGCTGTCTCTTGTGAGACTATGCCGGGGCCTATCAAACACAGAAGTGGATGATCACTGTCAGCTATTGTATGGATCACATGGCCCCCAATGGAGGAGCTAGAGAAATTACCCAAGGAGCTAAAGGGAACTGCAACCCTATAGGTGTAACAACAATATGAACTAACCAGTACCCCGGAGCTCTTGTCTTTAGCTGCATATGTATCAAAAGATGGCCTAGTCGGCCATCACTGCAAAGAGAGGCCCATTGGACTTGCAAACTTTATATGCCCCAGTACAGGGGAACCCCAGGGCCAAAAAGGGGGAGTGGGTGGGTAGGGAATTGGGGGGGTGGGTATGGGGGACTTTTGGGATAGCATTGAAAATGTAAACGAGGAAAATACCTAATAAAAAAATAGAACTGGTTGATTAGATAAAGTGTGTTTATAGTGAATTCTTTCAACTTTCAGATCTGATACCATGTTCCTTTCTTCAAAGTGCCATCAGCTCTCTTAAATCTCAAACTAGGGCTGTGAGATGCTTTTGCCACTGCTGGAGTTAGGGAATTGGAACAAGAGAGGCAAATTTCAAAGTTTTGTATTTACTTCCCTGGCCTGCATGCTATCATTACTAATGACAAAATCAACTCACTATTAAAGGAAATGAAATGAAATTTGAAAAACTTTCAACAGTTTTAATTCTCCAAAAAGAACCAAAATGAAGTCGTACACAGGTTACTTAGAAGACTACATTTTCCTTTTATTTTCTATTTTTTTAATTTTTAATTTTTGATGCAGGGTCTTACTATGTAGCCTTGGCTATTGCTTCACTTTATAGATCAACCTGGGCTAGAACTCACATATATATGCCTGCTTCTGACTCTTGAGGTCTTAGAAATAAAAGTATGTGATAATAGCTGACTAAGACTATATTTACTAACAAGATTTACTATTGACTATGGGGACAAATTTTCTTCAATTTATATCCTAATGTGTGCTTCAAAATATTAAAAATATGCCAGGCATGGTGGCGCATGCCTTTAATCCCAGCACTAGGGAGGCAGAGGCAGGCGGATTTCTGATTTTGAGGCCAGCCTGGTCTACAAAGTGAATTCCAGGATAGCCAGGGCTACCCAGAGAAACCCTGTCTCGAAAAAACAAAAACAAACAAAAGCAAAAACAAACAAACAAACAAAACCCCCAAAATATTAAAAATATGAAAAAATAGGATAGTAAAAGGGAATATGTAAATGAAATAATAATGAACTAAAACTTTATGGTTGGCCAAAACCACAATAGAATAGAGAAATAGCCTAAAGTTTACTAAAATTATATTTACAAAGGATACATGTGACAATATATGATGCCACATAACCAGTTGGGAAGAACTTAAATACCTTAGACTTAAACATTAGCAAAGCTTCAGGGTACTGTGATATATGTCTAGAATTCCTTGACTTTAATCATGAGAATCAGGAGTTGAAAACCATCTTAGGCTACTTACTGCATCTGAAACCAACTTGGTTTATGTGGGATTCATTCATTTACGTGTGTGTGTGTGTGTGTGTGTGTGTGTGTGTGTGTGTGTGTGTGAAAGAGAAAGAGAGAGAGAGAGAGAGAGATGTAAACTGTGCTAGATGTGCTAGAGTCCTAAAACATTACTTAAGAGATGATATACAAATGGTCAACAAATATTTGGAGAAAACGATGATAAGTCTCACTAGTCATCAGAAATATTAAAGCGCAAACATACTGAAATACTATATAATTTCAGGAACAGTGGCCACTACTGAAAGCATAAAGAACTTTGGGAGATGGGGATGGGGATATGGCTCATTGGAAGCCAAGTATAGAGGTAATGAAGTTTTCATTCGGTGAAGAAGGTGCTCTAAATATAAGGCAGAATATAACATTCAGCCATGAGACCCTCATAGGAAAGAGAAACCGGATGTATGCTGTGAAAGTGTGAAGTACCAGAGAACACACACTCGTGAAGTCTCAATATGGCTGCCTCAGTAAGGCTGGGAGTGGGAGGCATCAACAGACAGACTAATATGGTGGAGGATAAAAATGAGGTGCCTCCAGAATGATTTCCAGAGTGGTTGTACAAGCCTGCACTCCCACCAACAATGGAGGAGTGTTCCTCTTTCTCCACATTCTCGCCAGCATCTGCTGTCACCTGAATTTTTGATCTTAGCCATTCTGACTGGTGTGAGGTGGAATCTCAGGGCTGTTTTGATTTGCATTTCCCTGATGATTAAGGATGTTGAACATTTTTTCAGGTGCTTCTCTGCCATTCGGTATTCCTCAGGTGAGAATTCTTTGTTCAGTTCTGAGCCCCATTTTTTAATGGGATTATTTGACTTTCTGAAGTCCAGCTTCTTGAGTTCTTTATATATGTTGGATATTAGTCCCCTATCTGATTTAGGATAGGTAAAGATCCTTTCCCAATCTTTTGGTGGTCTTTTTGTCTTATTGACAGTGTCTTTTGCCTTGCAGAAGCTTTGGAGTTTCATGAGGTCCCATTTGTCAATTCTCGATCTTACAGCACAAGCCATTGCTGTTCTATTCAGGAATTTTTCCCCTGTGCCCATATCTTCAAGGCTTTTCCCCACTTTCTCCTCTCTAAGTTTCAGTGTCTCTGGTTTTATGTGAAGTTCCTTGATCCACTTAGATTTGACCTTAGTACAAGGAGATAGGTATGGATCGATTCGCATTCTTCAACATGAAAACAACCAGTTGTGGCAGCACCATTTGTTGAATATGCTGTCTTTCTTCCACTGGATGGTCTATTCCATTGGTCTACTTGTCTGTCAGTCTACCAGTACTATGCCGTTTTTATCACAATTGCTCTGTAGTAAAGCTTTAGGTCAGGCATGGTGATTCCACCAGAGGTTCTTTTATCCTTGAGAAGAGTTTTTGCTATCCTAGGTTTTTTGTTATTCCAGATGAAATTACAGATTGCTCTTTCTAATTCATTGAAGAATTGAGTTGGAATTTTGATGGGGATTGCATTGAATCTATAGATTGCTTTTGGCAAGATAGCCATTTTTACAATGTTGATCCTGCCAATCCATGAGCATGGGAGATCTTTCCATCTTCTGAGATCTTCTTTAATTTCTTTCTTCAGAGACTTGAAGTTTTTATCATACAGATCTTTCACTTCCTTAGTTAGAGTCACGCCAAGATGTTTTATATTATTTGTGACTATTTAGAAGGGTGTTGTTTCCCTACCGGAGGATCCAACAATACCTCTCCTGGGCATATATCCAGAAGATGTCCCAATTGGTAAGAAGGACACATGCTCCACTATGTTCATAGCAGCCTTATTTATAATAGCCAGAAGCTGAAAAGAACCCAGATGCCCCTCAACAGAGGAATGGATACAGAAAATGTGGTACATTTACACAATGGAGTACTACTCAGCTATTAAAAAGAATGAATTTATGAAATTCCTAGGCAAATGGATGGACCTGAAGGGCATCATCCTGAGTGAGTTAACCCAATCACAAAGGAACTCACACAATATGTACTCACTGATAAGTGGATATTAGCCTAGAAACTTAGGGTGCACAAGATATAAGATACAATTTGCTAAACGCATGAAACTCAAGAAGAATGAAGACCAAAGGGTGGACACTTTGCCCCTTCTTAGAAATGGGAACAAAACACCCATGGAAGGAGTTACAGAGACAAAATTTGGAGCTGTGACGAAAGGATGGACCATCTACTGATTGCCATATGCAGGGATCCATCCCATAATCAGCTTCCAAACGCTGACACCATTGCATACACTAGCAAGAGTTTGCTGAAAGGACCCAGATATAGCTGTCTCTTGTGAGACTATGCCGGGGCCTAGCAAACACAGAAGTGAATGCTCACAGTCAGCTATTGGATGGATGACAGGGCTCCCAATGGAGGAGCTAGAGAAAGTACCCAAGGAGCTAAAAGGATCTGCAACACTATAGGTGGAACAACATTATGAACTAACAAGTACCCCTGATCTCTTGACTCTAGCTGTATATGTATCAAAAGATGACCTAGTCGGCCATCACTGGAAAGAGAAGACCATTGAACACGCAAACTGTATATGCCCCAGTACAGGGGAACGCCAGGGCCAAAAAAATGGGAATGGGTGGGTAGGGAAGTAGGGGGTGGGTATGGGAGACTTTTGGGATAGCATTGGAAATGTAATTGAGGAAAATATGTAATAAAAAATATTTAAAAAAAAAAGAACATTGTTAAATCCTACAATACAAAAATATCCATAATAAGTAAAAAAAACAACAACAACAAAACAAAAAACAAAAAAAAAAAACAAAAAAAAAAAAAAACCAAAAAAAACCCCAAAAAACCCATGACTTCAATTCTATCCTGTTGGCTCTCCTAAAACATAGTAGTTTGACAAAAAAAAAAAAAAAAAAAAAAAAAAAAAAAAAAAAAAAAAAAAAAAAAAATGAGGTGCCTCAAAATTTAGGGAAAAAGGAATTTCTGGTAGCAAGTAATGCTGAGCATGGAAAAAAATAAAATAATCTTCACCAAGAAGAACTCCCTTGGGCAGGAGAGGTGACTCGGTGGTCCCGAGTTCAATTCCCAGTAACCACATGGTGGCTCACAAACCATCTGTAACAGGGTCCGGTGCCCTTTTCTTGTTTGTCTGAAGACAGCAATGGTGGTGTATTCATATGTACAAAAGAAACCAATAAATCTTAAAAAAAAAAAAAAAAGCCAGGCAGTGGTGGCAATTCCAGCACTTGGGAGGCAGAGGCAGGCAGATTTCTGAGTTTAAAGCCAGCCTGGTCTACAAAGTGAGTTCCAGGACAGTCAGGGCTACACAGAGAAACCCTGTCTTGAAAAACCAAAAAAAAAAAAAAAGCACCTATACATATAAAACAAAACGTAAAGAAAAAAAAGGCCATGTCATTGAGAGATCAAGAGGGGTTCACTTAGGTAAGATTGGAGAGAGGCAAGGGAATATAATTGTAGTTTAGTTTTAATTTATTTAAAAGGAAGTTTTAGGTGGAGAGTGGGTTGTAAAGTCTGGGGGAAGGTAATGGGAAAGAAAATGAGGAAAGTTCTGATATACTACTGAACAAGAAATCAACAACAGGGAAGGATAAGGGCTATCTGTCTAAAAAGGCTAAAAAACATACTTACATCATAAAGGAATAATAAATGTTTGATAGAAGATACAGTTTGCCTAAAGAAATACTATAGAGTGTATACATATTACAATATTGTATACCACTTCATTAATATTTGTAAATTATGTCATGTTTTATCACTTGAAGATAAAGTTAAATTAAACAAAACTTTGCCTTTGGTCTTCAAAACATGCCCATTAAGTATAAAACATAACTAACATATACTTTTAGTTCTGCTTTCACTGTGTAAGTATCCTCAATTCAAACTTGGATATTAATAATATCTCTAACAATTACATGTTAGGTACATACTAGAAAAATATAAATGTCAAGTATAACTCATTTAAAAATACCATGTTAATTTTCCTTTATTTTATGGAATTTTGAGCTATTCTTAACAGATAATACTGACTGTGTAAGTAATGACACTCATTTAAAATTCCCTGACCATTTTAACCTTTTAATGTTTGTCTAGAAATGTGCATCAATTTTTAGCACCTTTCAATGTTATGTGATTCTCTTTTGTGTAAAAATAATTTAGTATTGTCTTTCTAGGGTTCTGGGGTGGGGGACATTGACAACATTCAGTTCTTAGCTTCAACACGTATACCTTATATTTTAAAGCTAATTATTCAAATTAAGTTTTTATTATCATGTAACATCAATTATGATTACAGCATGACAACTTTATGTTGCATAGTACAACCTTCCACAACTCTTATTTGCACTGCTAAGAGTTTATTGTATTTGTTTATATGTATGTACTGGCTGGTTTTGTGTGTCAACTTGACATAGGCTGGAGTTACCACAGAGAAAGGAGCTTCAGTTGAGGAAATGCCTCCATGAGATCCAACTGTAAGGTATTTTCTCAATTAGTGATCAAAGGGGAAAGGCCCCTTGTGGGTGGGACCATCTCTGGGCTGGCAGTCTTGGGTTCTATAAGAGAGCAGGCTGAGCAAGCCAGGGGAAGGCAAGCCAGTAGAGAACATCCCTTTAGTGAGTCTCAGGTGACAGCAGATGCTGGCGTGGATGTGGAGAAAGAGGAACACTCCTCCATTGTTGGTGGGAGTGCAGGCTTGTACAACCACTCTGGAAATCAGTCTGGCGGTTCCTCAGAAAACTGGACATAGTACTACCGGAGGATCCAGCAATACCTCTCCTGGGCATATATCCAGAAGATGCCCCAACAGGTAAGAAGGACACATGCTCCACTATGTTCATAGCAGCCTTATTTATAATAGCCAGAAGCTGGAAAGAACCTAGATGCCCCTCAACAGAGGAATGGATACAGAAAATGTGGTACATCTACACAATGGAGTACTACTCAGCTATTAAAAAGAATGAATTTATGAAGTTCCTAGCCAAATGGATGGACCTGGAGGGCATCATCCTGAGTGAGGTAACACATTCACAAAGAAACTCACACAATATGTATTCACTGATAAGTGGATATTAGCCCCAAACCTAGGATACCCAAGATATAAGATATAATTTGTTAAACACATGAAACTCAAGAAGAATGAAGACTGAAGTGTGGACACTATGCCCCTCCTTAGATTTGGGAACAAAACACCCATGGAAGGAGTTACAGAGCCAAAGTTTGGAGCTGAGATGAAAGGATGGACCATGTAGAGACTGCCATATCCAGGGATCCACCCCATAATCAGCATCCAAACGCTGACACCATTGCATACACTAGCAAGATTTTATTGAAAGGACCCAGATGTAGCTGTCTCTTGTGAGACTATGCCGGGGCCTAGCAAACACAGAAGTGGATGCTCACAGTCAGCTAATGGATGGATCATAGGGCTCCCAATGGAGGAGCTAGAGAAAGTAGCCAAGGAGCTAAAGGGATCTGCAACCCTATAGGTGGAACAACATTATGAACTAACCAGTACCCCGGAGCTCTTGACTCTAGCTGCATATATATCAAAAGATGGCCTAGTCGGCCATCACTGGAAAGAGAGGCCCATTGGACTTGCAAACTTTATATGCCCCAGTACAGGGGAACACCAGGGCCAAAAAGGGGGAGTGGGTGGGCAGGGGAGTGGGGGTGGGTGGATATGGGGGACTTTTGGTATAGCATTGGAAATGTAAATGAGTTAAATACCAAATAAAAAATGGAAAAAAAAAAAAAAAAAAAAAAGAACATCCCTCCATGGCCTCTGCATCAGCTCCTGCTTCATGACCTGCTTGAGTTCCAGTCCTGACTTCCTTGGTGATGAACAGCAGTATGGAAGTATAAGCTGAATAAACCCTTTCCTCCCCAACTTGCTTCTTGGTCATGATGTTTGTGCAGGAATAGAAACTCTGACTAAGACAATGTATATGCTTGAACCTATAGATATATTTAATTCAGAAACTGAGAGGTGTTAGAACTAACCCTCAGTATCCTACAGGAAGCAACAGCACTAGCCAAGTTAAAACTTGACAAATTAATGTAACTCGCCAAATATTTTTACATACATGTAGATATATTAAAATTAAGATATATCATCATAAATTATATTAATAAAACCAGTTAGATACATACACAAGTATATATGCATACATGTATACAATGACATATTCATGTGGTGAAACACAAACAAGTTAAACAGCTTGTATTAATACAATGGCCAATATGAAACTAAGACACTAAATTAAGCAGAAAAGCATTGTTTTAAATCCATCACTCTCTTCTTCTAATCTAACTAGGTCTGCTTAACTTCTATTATTGGATAAACACTTCAGCTTTCTCAAAATACGAATCAACGAAATATGATATACTCAAATGTGTTTAGCAGAAAACGCTGGAATAGTTTTTCTGGAAAACTTTTAAAGTTCTGTCTTTTATGAAAATTGGGTTATTCATTCATCAAATTATCATCATTTTAGACTGTCTCATGTGCATTCTTGTTCCATGTCTATTAGCTTAGTTAATAGAAAGTTCCTGTGGAATGGTAGAATCAGAAGTTGAGATGAGCACAAAGCTGAAAATAAAATTACACAAATAAAAAATGTGAATTTTGCATCTTTTCTAGGTGGAGTCAAAACTTGGCCTCTTTGTCATTATTTTCACTAAATTTACTTGACCTTAGAATATATTTCTTTTTTAATAGCCTGTACTTTTCACTGAGGTCAAATCCAAAGCTTCATGCACACTTGGACTAGTTCTATTACATCTCTACTGACTTTCCCAGTTCTATATGATTGTCTTCTTTCCTGTTTTACATATACCTGACCATCTCCTCATAAATGACTATTTGATCTCTTTGTGTATTGAGGAGGTATTGTTTGGTGACAAACAAAGTTAGATGCTAACTTTGAAATCTACAGTAGTGAAAGCCTGTGGAAGCCTATTTAATCTACAAGTATGAAATTCTCAAATAGTCAGATAATTTAAAGAACAAAGTATTACAACATTCAAAGATCAAACATAGGTATGAGAACTTCATTTATGACAACATTTCTTCAGGCTGGTCTCAAATGTACATGAACCAGCTGACAAACAAAATAGAGAGATAGTATTTTAAATTTGTGAATAATTTTAATGACAGAACTCATTCTTGAGACTGAAACCTAGCCAAGTACCCAAGGCTAGTGATCTTGGAGGAGAAGTGCTAGTATTCACTTTATGACATGAGCATAATCATTAATTACATTTTAAATATTTGCCTTAATTTCCACAGAAAATCTTAGACTTTCACCAAAGGAATATTTCTTTGCAACATATAAATACCATTACAAAAATCCCCAAACCTATCAAAATGCAGAGTTGTGGATTCCAGTCCCAGCAGAAACATCTACAATACAATACAACTAAGGCTCAAGATTCATTATAGAAGAGGGGACAGAGTGTAAGAGGCAGAGGATCAAGAGTTTGTGTGTGTGTGTGTGTGTGTGTGTGTGTGTGTGTGTGTGTGTGAGATTACATCCCTTAGGAATATCAAAAACTATACCCAAAATAATCTCACCAACATTAACATGATTACTGAACATAAGCTGATCAAGAACAACAACAGACACTTTAACATGGATGAAAAAAAGGTTCATGTGGCTTTTTTTCAATATTTTTTCAATATTTTATTAGATATTTTCTTCACTTACATTTCAAATGTTATACTATATACTCTCACCGCCCTGCTCCCCCACCCACTCACTCCCACTTCTTGACCCTGGCATTCCTCTGTACTGGGGCATATAAAGTTTGCAAGACCAAGGAGTCTCTCTTCCCAATGATGATCAACTAGGTCATCTTCTATACTATATATGCAGCTAGAGACATGAGCTTTTGGGGGCACTGGTTAGTTCATATTGTTGTTCCACCTATAGGGTTACAGACCCCTTTAGCTCCTTGGGTACTTTCGCTATCATTGGGGGCCCTGTGTTCCATCCAATAGATGACTGTGAGCATCTACTTCTGTATTTGCCAGACACTGGCATAGCCTCACACGAGACAGCTATTTCAGGGTCCTTTCAGCAAAATCTTGCTGGCATATGCAATAGTGTCTGCTTTGGTGACTGATTATGGGATGGATCCCGGGGTGGGGCAGTCTCTGGATGGTCCGTTCTTTAGTCTTAGCTCCAAACTTTGTGTCTGTAACTCCTTCTATGGGTATTTTGTTCCCTATTCTAAGGAGGAATGAAGTATCCACACGTTGGTCTTCCTTCTTCTTGATTTTCTTGTTTTTTGCAAATTGTATCTTAGGCATTCTAAGTTTCTGGGCTAATATCCACTTATCAGTGAGTGCATATCTAGTGACTTCTTTTGTGATTGGGTTACCTCACTAAAGATGATATCCTCCAGATACATCCATTTGCCCAATAATTTAATAAATTCATTGTTTTTAATAGCTGAGTAGTACTCCATTGTGTAAATGTACCACATTTTCTGTATCCATTCCTCTGTTGAGGGACATCTGGGTTCTTTCCAGCTGCTGGCTATTATAAATAAGGCTGCTATGAACATAGTGGAGCATGTGTTCTTATTACCAGTTGGAACATCTTCTGGGTATATGCCCAGGAGAGGTATTGCTGGATCTTGTGGTAGTCCTATGTCCAATTTTCTGAGGAGCCACCAGACTGATTTCCAGAGTAGTTGCAATCCCACCATCAATGGAGGAGTGTTCCTCTTTCTCCTCATCCTCACCAGCATCTTCGGTCACCTAAATTTTTGATCTTAGCCATTCTGACTGGAGTGAGGTGAAATCTTAGGGTTGTTTTGATTTGCATTTCCCTGATGATTAAGGATGTTGAACATTTCTTTCAAGTGCTTCTCAGCCCTTCAGTGTTCTCACACAATTGTGGTGGTTTGTATATGCTTGGCCCAGGGCATGGCACTATTATGGCTGGAATAGGTGTGTCACTATGAAGGTGGGCTTAACACTCTCATCCTACCTGTCTGGAAGTCAGTATTCTACTAGAAGCCTTCAGATGAGGTTGTAGAACTCTAAGCTCCTCCTGTACCATGCCTGCTTGGATGCTGGCATGTTCCTGCCTTGATGGTGATGGACTGAATCTCTGAACCTGTAAGCCAACCACAATTGAATGTTGTCCTTATAAGAGTTGCTTTGGTCATGGTGTCTGTTCATAGCAGTAAAACCCTAACTAAGACACAAATAAATATAGGCAACTATGGAAATCTGAAGACAAAGAATATAGTCTTACCAAGGGTCTTCCCAGGGTAACAGGGTATCCAAAACAAATGGTCAAACTTGAAAACATACGTACAAGTAAGACTGTTTATACTGATCATGTTATATTTATGTATTTAGGAATATATATGCATGTACATATGTTTATGTATGGCGATGAATGAAAAGAGAGGCCATGAATTTAAAAGAGAGAATTAGGGTATATGGAAAGCTTTAGAAGGCAAAAGATGGGGTAAATTATGTATTTATATTGTAATATTGAAACAAAAAGAATAATGAAATAAAATAAAAATATCTCCAATATTTTCATTAACTGACTCTCTGTCTATAACTTCCTCTACACATGTTTTCTTGTCATTTAAAATATATTTTAAACTATATAGGTTCTCAAATATGACATATTTTACTATTAAATAAATCATTCCTGTTTAGAAATATTTAGCTGGTTGTGAAGCAAGCTAGATCCAGGATTTGGATCTTTTTGTTATTTTATAAATGTCTCTTTTGTTGTACCATTTTTTCTCTCAAATGCTTGAACATGATATCTGATGCAGGTAGCTTAGTAGGTAATGGAACCTGCTACACAAACATGGACATATACCTGAATGTAACTGTATCCCAAGACTGTTGCAGGTATAGCTTTGCTGGAGTTTGTCAGCTGGTACCCTAGCCTCAAGTTCAGTGGAATAAACTGTCAAAGAAAAAAGGCAAAGTTGATAGAATAGGACACTGGATGTCATCCTCTGTCCTCCCCCACATACACTCACATACAAAGCACAAACTCTCCATACCACATCAATGTATTTTCTATTTTCACACATATGCAAAAGAGGGAAAGAAGCTGTTCATGTTAAATTTTAATATTCAATTTATTACTTTGGGAATTACTGGTGACACTAATATAGGAATAGATACGCCTAAGAACAGGCATAGCACGCAGATCCATGGGTGACTTGGGTTTGTTGCACTGATCATTTTAACTTGGGCTTCAGGGTATTTTGAATGATTATTCAGCCACATTGAAACATTCAAATGACTCCCCAAGGAAAAAGAATCTCAAGTCATTTGTTCTGCATTCTAACTCTCCTAGACTTTCTTAGACTAACTACTCGGCAGAAAACATGGTTCTTTTTATTTCAAAAACCTAAAAGGGATAAATGTACTTTTGAAAAAATGCACCTCAAAGCCAGTTGAGTACATATCAGATTTTCTCAAGGGCATGCTAATGCATACTTGTTAACTTCAAGCAATTTTACAACCAAGTCACACATAGCAATGGCATTTTTAAAATAAGAATTAGACTACTAAGACAAGCTCTGTTAAAAATTAATTCCCTAGTGGCTCTCTACCAAGTCATTGTTTTAGCCGGAATGAACTTCAGAAGGGATGGTCTTTCCCTGTCTGGGATGACATCACTATCAAACCAGAAAGCATTAACTTAAACTTTAGGTATTATTAATGAAAGACAGAACAAGAAAACTCTGCCAAAGAAACTGTGAAAGAACTCATTTTAGAGACACTGTACCTTACTTTTTAGAACTTCTAGCATGCCTCTTACATCATTGGATCAGTTGGTTAAGGGAAAGACTAGAAGTGCTTTTTTTTTTTAAATCCAATACAAGCCTAGATTTTCATTGATATAGTTAATCTTGAGTCACTTGTTTTTTTCCACCATGTGTATAATTCCCTTGAGTACATATTCCTGAGAATAATTTTATAAATTTATCAACCATGAAGAAACATACATAGTGTCTTAGTCCATTATCGTTGTTGTGGAGGGTATTGCTGTATGCAGGCAGATATGGTACTGGAGAAGGAACTGAGAGTTCTATATCTTAATCTGAAGACAGCAGAGAAAGACTGTGTACCCTACTGGTGTACTTTGAGCATATACGACCTCAAAGCCCCACCTCTAAAGTGACATACTTCCTTTAGCAAAGCCATGGTTCCTAATAAAGTCAGTGGCTATGACCAAGCATTCAAAACCATGAATTTATGGAGGTCATACCTATTTAAGTCATGACATATAATGATACAAGGTTAGGGAATCTCATAAGAGGATAAAGAATTATAGGTTAAAAAGAAATTTTAAAACCTTTATGAATGGTAATCATTACAAATATTGTCTCAATTTGGGTCAGTCATTGGTTGGCCATTTCCTCTGTGTCTGTTCCATCTTTGTCCCTTCACATCTTGTAGGCAGAACATGGTTTTTAAACCTAATGTTTTGTGGGTGGGTTGCTGTCTTTATCCCTCCACTGGGAGTCCTGCCTGGCTACAAGATGTGGCCACTTCAGGGTCCATTTCCTCCACTGCTACAAGTCTCAGGTAGAATCACCCTCATATGTTTTCTTGTCACTGGGCTGTCTAATGGCTCACTGTCACCAGGCAGTACTGGCTTCAGAGGTTGCCTGATTGCTAACAATTTCTAATCTTAATCCCATGTATCGTTTTGACATATGAATTGTAATTGGATAGCATGTTGTCAAACTGAAAACAACAACAACAAAAAGTAAATAGAAAGAAGTAAGATGATTAACTGTTTTGTTCTTCCTTTATCAGGATGGGACTGGAGTCTCTGTCACCATTTACATTTGTTCAGCATGGTTTGTAACCAGCGGCATTCTCCAGAGAGAAGAAATAATAACTACCAGATTTCTCTTCATCTTTTCTAAGCAGTGCTTTGAGGCCAATGCCTCTTTGACCATTTGCTTTATTTTATGTTTGTGAGGAGATGCTTGGCTACTCTCACCTTGTGAATTGGGAGCTCATTTCATTTGCTTTGCCACCATGAAATTTGGTCAGACTTCATTAGCTGTTGGTGCCTCATTTAAGCACAAGCATGGAAGAACATAGAAGAAAACCTTAAGTAAGGCACATGCTCAATGGATTTCAGTTTTGCCAGGAATTAGAAATTACTTTATGATAGGTGGGTAAACCAAAAATAGATGTTCATGAAGAAAGACAAAAAAAAAAAAAAGAGGAAAACATCTAAAAAACCAAAACTAAACAAACAAATATAAGAAAACTCCTACCTATTACATAGAGGAAAAATGTGAAAAGGGGAAATCTGAACTCACGGGGACATAGACACAGAAAGAGAGTGACAATGACAAAAGAGTTATGCATGAGAACACTTAGTAAAGGCAGGCTATGGATGTGGGCTACCAACACCAACACCCACTGAGGCACTGGAAGCTGAGAGTGAGCTCCATATATATGGCATGAATTAGAGAGAGATTCTGAGTTAAGATATGCAGATATTCCAAGGCTGAAGGCAAAAAACCAAAACTGTAATAGAGTATTGGAGATCGGTGATTATAAAGACATCATCATAGGAATTTGATAGTGTGAAACAAGTTGAATCAGCCTCAATAGAAATATCATGTAATTCTGTAAAACATGAACATCTTTAAAAAGATGCTAGGTAATCTATATTCTAGGGCATCATCAGACTGAAAATTACTCTTTTTCATATTTAAAATTATTAAACAAAACAAAGGTATGTTTCAACAAATAAAAAACCTCTCATCTATGTTAATCATATTTGATGATGTTTCATTTTGAGTAACATAAATGAGAGTTTTTTTATTATTAAGACAGAAGTAAACACATTCTTTCTGTGGAAATACACACTACTTCCACATAACATACTATGTTATATATTGTATATTCAACAGGTTGATTACTAAATATAAGTTGTTTCAATTATTCTTTTTAGGTCAAGATGAAAAAAAATAAAAGAAACAAAATCAGTTATGTTTGAAATTCTCTGCTGCTTTGTTTTTCACTGTTTTTTTTTAATGAACCTTTTACTTTTTAACATTTAAATTATTTTTTTAAGTTATCACAAGAAGTAGATTTTATTATCGCATGTTCATACAAGGATGCTGTGATACTTTACTCTTATACAACCTTTTTATTTTCCTATAACTCAATAATGGTTTCGTTCCAGTGCAACTTCTGAGGGATGTTGCAGAAATGCTTAATCCCTATGTGAGGTTTCTACCTTGCCTTCAACCACTTAGTTCCCGGATAAAAGACACACCCAACCTTTATAATTATAATATGCCTCAATAAGCACAAGAGCTGGGAAGATATCTACTCTCTATGCTATTATGTCTATTTTCCAACCAATAATCCCATTATATAATTTGCCATGCTTTGTCTGGACTGCTCTCAGCTCCAGTTAGCCAACCCACAGGCCATTATTTTATGACTCATCTAACCCACTGCAGCTTTTCCTCTCTCTCTTTTCTTCTTCCCCTTGTGATTGTCCTCTGATCCCAAGCCTGGGAACCCTAAGTCTTGCCTATGTCCTTTCTTCCTCGCTACTGTCTGTTGGCATCTTTATTCACCAATCATAAATGACTTGGTGTCAAGGTCGCATAGCAGAGACACTTTGGTCTAGTGTGTGCAGACTCTCATCTCTGGAGCAACCAGGTCTTGTGGCCCTGCACTTAGCATTACAATACATAGCAACAGACAAAACCTCCACAGAGAGATTTTTCTCATTTTTTGTAACATCAGTATAATAATACTAAAGTAGTACTTTTCCTGCAACATTGGTCCACAAAATAGATAATTTTTTCTTCAAGGCTTGATGAATAAATAAAGTAGGTTTTTGATTACAATAAACTTCATAATAAAAGCCTTTAAAACTATCCATAGAATCTTGCTTTCTTTGAGTAAAATCTGTAAATGTTGTATATTTGATTTCTTTTTCATGTATTTTTTGGTATATAATATATTCATATGAATATCTGTTTTAAATCCATCACTTCTTCCATATCTTAACAGAACAGGTTGTTTGTTGTTTTGTTCATTACTCTTTTTTATAGTCCAGTTGTTATCCCCTTCCAGGCTCACTCTCCAACAGTTCCACATCCCATTTTTCCTCTCCCTGTCTCCAAGAGGATGTCTCCACTACCCTTATCCCACCCCTACCCCATCCCCACCCACCCCATCAGACCTCCCTATTCCCTGGGGCCCCAAGTCTTTCAAAGGTTAGGTAAATCTTCGTTGACTGAGTCCAGACCTGGCAGAATTTTGCTGTATATGTGTTAGGAGCCTCATATCAGCTGGTGTATGCTGCCTGGTTGGTGGCTCAGTGTCTGAAAGATCTCAGAGGTCCAGGTTAATTAAGATTGCTACTACATGGTCGCCCTCCTCCTGAGCTTCTTACAGCTTTTCTCTAACTCAACTGCAGGAGTCACCAGCTTCTGTCTATTGGTTGGGGGTAAATATCTGCATTTGACTGTTTTAGTTGCTTTTTGGGCTTTTGGAGGACAGTCATGATAGGCCCCTTCTTGTGAGCACACCATAGCATCAGTTATAGTGTCAGGGCTTGAGGCCTTCCCTTGAGCTGGTTCTTAATTTGGGCTGTCACTGGGCCTCTTTTCTCTCAGTCTCTTCTCCATTTTTGTTCCTGCAGTTCTTTCAGACAGAAACTATTGTGGGTCAGTTTTTGACTGTGAGGTGGCAACCCCATCCCTCAATTGATGCCCTGTCTTTATGCTGGAGGTGGGCTTGACAAGTTCCTTTGCCCCACTGTAGAGCATTTCACCTAATGTCCCTCTCTTTGAGTCCTGAGAGTCTCTTACTTCTCAGGTCTATAGGGTCTCCCCACCTCCTACCTCCTGAGGTTGCCTGTTTAGATTCTTCATACTGTCCCTCGGTCCTGTTCCCCCACCCAATCAATATCTTATCATGCCCCCCTCCCCATCCCATTTCCCTCCCAGGTCCCTCTTTCCCTCCCTCCCCTCTCCTGTGATTGTTTTCATCTCTCTCCCAAGTGAGATTGAGGCATCCTCACTTGGCTTATTAGCCTTCTTGAGTTCTGTGGATTGTATCCTTTTGGGGCTAATTTTTCAGGGGTAATATCTATTTATTAGTATTTTTGGCTAATATCCATTTATTAGTGAGTGCATACCATGCATATTCTTTTGCATCTAAGTTACCCTCACTTAGGATGATATTTTCTAGTTCAATCCATTTGCCTGCAAAGCTCATGATGTTCTCATTTTTAATAGCTGAGTAGTATTCCATTGCGAAAATGAACCACATTTTCTGTATCCATTCTTGTTTTGTTCATTGCCCTTTGTTTTTTTCATGTTTTAAATAGCATAGATAATAAAAATGACCTGAAAGTGCTACTTTTAGCACAGAAATAAGTTTGAGTGTTTAGTATCTTATATGTGCATTGGATTCAAAGTAGTTATTCATTTCATGCATGGTAATCATACACATACAGACAGAAATGTGCACATACACACAATCATATACTGACACAGCTACAGAAAAGAATTTTAAGATAGCCTCTACTAAACCTCAGAATGTCCCCATCAACACATCATTTAGAGGCAGACTGAGATGGTATTTGGACATCGAAGGAAGACTAACACATACTGCTACAGATTATACCTGTAAATAAGTTATTAATAAAAATATAGTATGGATGATTTAAAAGAACAGAGTTTAATACATTGTGATTGTATAAAGAGAATGCATTTAGTGCTATGGTTTGGCAGCAAAACTGATGGCTCTGGATAAAATGACATCTGCCCACACTGCTAGTGTGTGTACTGGTATTTTGTTTGGGTTCTTCCTGAATGAGATATACCATACATGATGATGTTTCTCTTTGATAAGCATAGATGAGATACCTCTCTATTTGTTGAGAGTTATTTTTATTTTATTTAATAATTATTAATTTGAAAAAGTAATTTTCAATGTCCTAGAAAATAGGCAATTTGTCATTGTACTATTTCTTACTTCCTAATTTAGCACTCATATTTATATAATTTATTACTAATATTTTCCATATCTGAAATCCTGCTTCACACTGTTGAATATCTCAAAAAATTTAAAAATTCATTATACTGTGAAAAGCCAATTTTATGAAAAGTAAGAACTAAAAGCATATTGATGAATATTGCCAAATTCTTGGATACTTGTAATTTCATCAGACTGTTCCAACAACCTGTAAGTACTGAACATTCTTGTTGTGATAACAAAAATGCTGCTTATCTCTTTAGTAATGGCCATCCTATTTTCCCCTCCTTTGATATCCACATTTGAGAAACTACAGAGGAATTCTCTTCCCAGATTGGTACTCTTGAGGTTTCTTAGTTACAAAAGTTTTAAAGTTGAAGCTAAGCTAAGACGTATTGAATCACCTCAGACTTACAGAGAGAAGCTTAGAGAAATAATTCAACTATACTGACAAACATATAAACATAGCAGCAACAATTGTAAGTAGATGCTTGAAAACATCTATGACATGAATAGTACTTCATGTCTTTGATTTTCCCCCTAGTACAACTTCACACACACACACACACACACACACACACACACACACACACAGAGAGAGAGAGAGAGAGAGAGAGAGAGAGAGAGAGAGAGAGAGAGTTTCTATTGTCCTTCTCTACCTTTGTGCACAGTTGTTATGCATAGACTTATGTACGGGATGATATCATGAATGGTTTGACAAGGATGGATTTAAAGGAAGGAAGCCAAAATGGAGCAAAACTCTGTGACCAGGAGAAACTGTAAGTAGCAAAGGGACTGATAGCTAGAGAATAAGTTAGTATAGTGTTAGATCTGTCCAGTCTAGACACATAGCTTATAATTACAATAACTGGATTGTGTGTTTTTATGCAGGCTTATTGGGGTTAGAAATTCCAGCAACATATTTATTTGAATTTCTTGCAATTATTTTTCAGTATGTTAAAAGTACAAAACAAAGTACCAACCATGCCTTTGTTTTTTAGTATAAGCTTTACATATAAGGAAGGAACATAAGATTTTGAACATGATTTATATGTCTCTCTTCTTCATACCACCCCACACATCTCCATATATTTCCCAAATTCTAAGAAGCATTATTGGTGCCTGCCTTATCCTTAACCTAGAGTACTGCCTATTGCTCCATTTATGCTTAACAAATATTTGTTAACTCCCTTAATAAATATTTAATTATATTTTAAAATACAAGAAGCAAGGATATCCTTAGTTTAAGAAATTTCACAGAAAATGATTCAGATATATATTAAAAATAAGTACTATTTGTAAGCACACTAGCAGAGACTTTGCACTGCTGTGACCCTGCTGTCTGAATTACATATTGCCCTATTATTGACATGTGCATTTACAGAATGACTAAAAAATTTTAAATATTGTTGAAAGTTATAGAGAAAATAATATGCATCACACGAGTAATTTCCTATAGTCTATCTTGGAAAGAATTCTTTCATATTCAGATCTAAAAAAAACAAGATAAATTCAGAACATGAAACCTGTAGTTTAGAGTATTCTCATCAGTTTCATGAATGATCTTTAAAATACTGACTGTTCTACTGATCAGTGAAGAGTGATATGTGAAAGACCTCGCAAAGGGTAATTATACTTCTGAAGGAGTCATGTGCTGGACACCAATCTAAGGCGGTTACATTTTCCATCATGCAACGTTTCCCACAAAGACTGGTTGAAATTCCCATTTTGCTCGGTTACTTCCTAGTAGACTATTGAGAAAAATCATTTTCTAGGATGACCTTGTTTGAAAATGCTGGTATATGAAAGGGGAGTCTTATGGGATAAAAATTTGAGGAAAGAAGAGAAACACAGGGTAGTGTAGAGTGACCATGTGCAGATTTTCTGACCAGCATTACTTTAATGCATATATAGTAGACATGTGAGGTTATCCTATGGTCTCCTCATATGCTTATCTGCCCCCCCCACACACACACACTCATGCATACACACAAAAACAGAAAAAGAGAAATACACATTCAATCCTCTCTGCATGATACATGAAGAGAAAACTTGTACAGATGACTACATGATTTTTCTCAATGTGGACTGGATTATGAGATTGAAGTCATGTGGGCATAACATTTCTAATGTCACATGGATTCTAACTCTGTATCTTTTCCTTTTAAAATAGGAGATATTGTACTCTAGCCATGTTTCCTTGTCAAGGCTTACGTTATGTTCATGGGTGTGTGTGTGTGTGTGTGTGTGTGTATACGTGTGTGTGTATACGTGTGTGCGTACAAGAACTGGTATTTGCCTAATAGGCAAGATATATGACTTTATACTTTAATTCATTTTTCAACTAAAGTAGGAGCAGAATGTGTAATTAAGCACAGAGGAAAACTTATTGGCTCCCTTATTTATTTAAATTAAAATAATACTCTTAAAAGTCATTAATTTTAACTTATAATTGAAATATTGTAACTGAATGCTAATTCATTCTCTCAGTAGCTTGAAGAAGAATTTCTTTCTTTCATATTTGTAGTTCTGTATGCTAACTTAATTGAAAATCATAACTGATGATGTTATTTACTTGAAGATTTAAATTATACCAAAATTTATATTTTTCTAAAGCATGAAGAGTTTAATACTTTATAGCTTCTACACTGAGATACCATATGCAATTTTAGCATCATCAAAATTGTAAAGAGCATTAAAGGAGCTATCTACAATATTATCTATTTATTAACCTAAAAGTATTATATATTTGATTATTTACTTAAATTCCCCTTTAGCTAAAAAATATTAACTCTTGCCGGGCGGTGGTGGCGCATGCCTTTAATCTCAACACTTGGGAGGCAGAGGCAGGAAGAATTCTGAGTTCAAGGCCAGCCTGGCCTACAAAGTGAGTTCCAGGACAGCCAGGGCTATACAGAGAAACCCTGTCTCCAAAAACCAATATATATATATATATATAAACTCTTGTGTAGTAAACTAGTACAGCAGTCCATTCATGTGCAGAAGATATTTGAGGTTATCCTCTGATCTCTGTACGCACACACAGACACACAGACTTCCACCACACACAGACACACAAACACACACTCACATGCATGACGCATGCACTTATTCATAAACATAAAAACAGGAAAAGAGAAAGCCATATATTCAGTTGTACTTGCATAATATGACACAGATAATGAGTTTTTACAAATAATTAATTACATTTTCTCCAGGTAGTTATTATTGCTTGAAAGATCGGGCGGCGCCATTTTCGGCTACAGACAACCGGCCACCTTCCTGGTCAGAGCACAGGGGTCCGCCCGGCCCAAGAGGCTTCTGCCTCAGGTTCCGCGGAAGCCACCTTGGTTCCAGGACTCCACGGAGGGCAGTCTGCACAGGTGAGAGTGTGGAATACAGAGGCTGCCAGTTTCTGGGACAGGACAAAGCAACACAGCTTCTGGGAAAGATCCTGTTTTGGGCCTTCATCTTCGGCCAGGAGGATGTCCAAACACCAGATAACTGTGCACCTTCCCTGAAAGAGGAGAGCTTGCCTGCAGAGACTGCTCTGACCACTGAAACTCAGAGGACAGAGCTAGTCTCCCAGGTCTGCTGATAGAGGGTAACAAAATCACCAGAGGAACAATCTCTAAACAGAGACAACAATAACAACTAACTCCAGAGATTACCAAATGGCGAAAGGTAAACATAAGATTCTTACTAACAGAAACCAGGACCACTCACCATCATCAATACCCAGCACTCCCACTTCGCCCAGTTCAGGGCACCCCAACACACCTGAAAAGCTGGACCTGGATTTAAAAGCATATCTCATGATGGTAGAGGACATCAAGAAGGACTTAAATAACTCACTTAAAGAAATACAGGAGAACACTGCTAAACAAGTAGAAGACATTAAAGAGGAAACACAAAAATCCCTTAAAGAATTGCAGGAAAACAACCAAACAGGTAGAAGACATTAAAGAGGAAACACGAAAATCCCTTAAAGAATTGCAGGAAAACACAACCAAACAGGTGATAGAATTGAATAAAACCATCCAAGACCTAAAAAGGGAAGTAGACACAATAAGGAAAACCCAAAGTAAGGCGACACTGGAGATAGAAACCCTAGGAAAGAAATCTGGAAATATAGATGCGAGCATCAGCAACAGAATACAAGAGATGGAAGAGAGAATCTCAGGTGCAGAAGATTACATAGAGAACATCGGCACAACAATCAAAGAAAATAGAAAATGCAAAAAGATCCTAACTCAAAACATCCAGGAAATCCAGGACACAATGAGAAGATCAAACCTACGGATAACAGGAGTGGATGAGAATGAAGATTTTCAACTCAAAGGACCAGCAAATATCTTCAACAAAATTATTGAAGAAAACTTCCCAAATCTAAAGAAAGAGATGCCCATGAACATACAAGAAGCCTACAGAACCCCAAATAGACTGGACCAGAAAAGAAATTCCTCCCAATAAATAATAATAATCAGAACAACAAATGCACTAAATAAAGATAGAATACTAAAAGCAGTAAGGGAAAAAGGTCAAGTAACATATAAAGGCAATCCTATCAGAATTACACCCGATTTTTCACCAGAGACTATGAAAGCCAGAAGAGCCTGGACAGATGTTATACAGACACTAAGAGAACACAAATTCCAGCCCAGGCTACTATACCCAGCCAAACTCTCAATTACCATAGATGGAGAAGCCAATGTTTTCCACGACAAAACCAAATTCACCCATTATCTCTCCATGAATCCAGCCCTTCAAAGGATAATAACAGAAAAAAACCAATAAAAGGACAGGAACCACGCCCTAGAAAAAACAAGAAGGTAATCCCTCAACAAACCTAAAAGAAGACAGCCACAAGAACAGAATGCCAACTTTAACAATAAAAATAACAGGAAGCAACAATTACTTTTCCTTAATATCTCTTAATATCAATGGACTCAACTCCCCAATAAAAAGACATAGACTAACAAACTGGCTACACAAACAAGACCCAACATTTTGTTGCTTAGAGGAAACTCATCTCAGAGAAAAAGACAGACACTACCTCAGAATGAAAGGCTGGAAAACAATTTTGCAAGCAAATGGTATAAAGAAACAAGCCATTCTAATATATAACAAAATCGACTTCCAACCCAAAATAATCAAAAAAGACAAGGAGGGGCACTTCATACTCATCAAAGGTAAAATCCTCCAAGAGGAACTCTCAATTCTGAATATCTATGCTCCAAATACGAGGGCAGCCACATTCATTAAAGACACTTTAGTAAAGCTCAAAGCATACATTGCACCTCACACAATAATAGTGGGAGACTTCAACACACCACTTTCACCAATGGACAGATCATGGAAACAGAAACTAAACAGGGACACAGTGAAACTAACAGAAGTGATGAAACAAATGACCTTGACAGATATCTACAGAACATTTTATCCTAAAACAAAAGGATATAACTTCTTTTCAGCACCCCATGGTACCTTCTCCAAAATTGACCACATAATTGGTCACAAAACAAGCCTCAACATATACAAAAATATTGAAATTGTCCCATGCATCCTATCAGATCACCATGGACTAAGGCTGATCTTCAAAAACAAAATAAATAATAGAAAGCCAATATTCACGTGGAAACTGAACAACACTCTTCTCAATGATAACTTGGTCAAGGAAGGAATAAGAAAGAAATTAAGGACTTTTTGGAGTTTAATGAAAATGAAGCAACAACATACCCAAATTTATGGGACACAATGAAAGCATTCCTTAGAGGAAAACTCATAGCTCTGAGTGCCTCCAAAAAGAAACTAGAGAGAGCACACATTAGCAGCTTGACAACACACCTAAGAGCTCTAGAACAAAAGGAATCAAATTCACCCAAGAGGAGAAGAAGGCAGGAAATAATCACACTCAGGGGTGAAATCAACCAAGTGGAAACAAGAAGAACTATTCAAAGAATCAACCAATCAAGGAGCTGGTTCTTTGAGAAAATCAACAAGATAGATAAAGCCAGTCTCACTAGAGGGCACAGGGAAAGCATCCTAATTAACAAAATCAGAAATGAAAAGGGAAACATAACAACAGATCCTGAAGAAATCCAAAATACCATCAGATCCTTCTACAAAAGGCTATACTCAACAAAACTGGAAAACCTGGATGAAATGGTCAAGTTTCTAGACAGATTCCAGGTACCAAAGCTAAATCAAGATCAGATTAATGATCTAAGCAGTCCTATATCCCCTAAAGAAATAGAAGCAGTCATTAATAGTCTCCCAACCAAAAAAAGCCCAGGACCAGATGGGTTTAGTGCAGAGTTCTATCAGACCTTCAAAGAAGACCTAATTCCAGTTCTTCACAAACTATTCCACAAAATAGAAACGGAAGGTACTCTATCCAACTCATTCTATGAAGCCACAATTACTCTGATACCTAAACCACAAAAAGACCCAACAAAGATAGAGAACTTCAGACCAATTTCCCTTATGAATATCGATGCAAAAATCCTCAATAAAGTTCTTGCTAACTGAATCCAAGAACACATCAAAACAATCATCCATCCTGACCAAGTAGGTTTCATCCCAGGGATGCAGGGATGGTTCAATATACGGAAATCCATCAATGTAATCCAGTATATAAACAAACTCAAAGACAAAAACCACATGATCATCTTGTTAGATGCGGAGAAAGCATTTGACAAAATCCAACACCCATTCATGATAAAAGTCTTGGAAAGATCAGGAACTCAAGGCCCATACCTAAACATGATAAAAGCAATCTACAGCAAACCAGTAGCCAACATCAAAGTAAATGGTGAGAAGCTGGAAGCAATCCCACTAAAATCAGGGACTAGACAAGGCTGTCCACTCTTGCCCTACCTATTCAACATTGTACTTGAAGTCCTAGCCAGAGCAATTAGACAACAACAGGAGATAAAGGGGATACAAATTGGAAAGGAAGAAGTCAAAATATCACTTTTTGCAGATGATATGATAGTATATATAAGTGTCCCTAAAAATTCCACCAGAGAACTCCTAAGCCTGATAAAAGGCTTCAATGAAGTAGGTGGATATAAAATTAACTCAAACAAGTCAATGGCCTTTCTGTACACAAAGGATAAACATGCTGAGAAAGAAATTAGGGAAACAACACCCTTCTCAATAGTCACAAATAATATAAAATACCTTTGGCGTGACTCTAACTAAGGAAGTGAAAGATCTGTATGATAAGAACTTCAAGTCTCTGAAGAAAGAAATTAAAGAAGATCTCAGAAGTTGAAAAAATCTCCCATGCTCATGGATTGGCAGGATCAACATTGTAATAAAATGGCTATCTTGCCAAAAGCAATCTACAGATTCAATTCAATCCCCATTAAAATTCCAATTCAATTCTTCAACGAATTAGAAAGGGCAATCAGCAGATTTATCTGGAATAACAAAAAACCTAGGATAGCAAAAAATCTTCTCATGGATAAAAGAACCTCTGGTGGAATCACCATGCCGGACCTAAAGCTGTACTACAGAGCAATTGTGATAAAAACTGTATGGAATTGGTATAGTGACAGACAAGTAGACCAATGGAACACAATTGAACACCCAGCGATGAACCCACACACCTATGGTCACTTGATCTTTGACAAGGAGCTAAAATCATCCAGTGGAAAAAAGACAGCATTTTCAACAAATGGTACTGGCACAACTGGCGGTTATCATGTAGAAAAATGCAAATTGATCCATTTCTATCTCCTTGTACTAAGTTCAAATCTAAGTGGATTAAGGAACTCGACATAAAACCAGAGACACTGAAACTTATAGAGGAGAAACTAGGGAAAAGCCTCGAAGATATGGGTACAGGGGAAAAATTCCTGAATAGAACAGCAATGGCTTGTGCTGTAAGATCAAGAATCGATAAATAGGATCTCATAAAATTGCTAAGCTTCTGCAAAGCAAAAGACACCTTCAATAAGACAAAAAGGCCACCAACAGGTTGAGAAAGGATCTTTACCTATCCCAAATCGGATAGGGGACTAATATCCAATATATATAAAGAACTCGGGACGGTGGACTCCAGAAAATCAAATAACCCCATTAAAAATTGGGCTCAGAGCTGAACACAGAATTCTCACCTGAGGAATACCGAATGGCTGAGAAGCACCTGAAAAAATGTTCAACATCCTTAATCATCAGGGAAATGCAAATCAAAACAACCCTGAGATTCCACTTCACTCCAGTCAGAATGGCTAAGATCAAAAATTCTGGTGACAGCAGATGCTTGCGAGGAGAAAGATGAACACTCCTCCATTGCTGGTGAGATTGCAAGCTTGTACAACCACTCTGGAAATCAGTCTGGAGGTTCCTTAGAAAATTGGACATAGTACTACCGGAGGATCCAGCAATACCTCTACTGGGCATATATCCAGAAGCTGTCCCAACCGGTAAGAGGGACACATGCTCCACTATGTTCATAGCGGCCTTATTTATAATAGCCAGAAGCTGGAAAGAACCCAGATGCCCCTCAACAGAGGAATGGATACAGAAAATGTGGTACATTTACACAATGGAGTACTACTCAGCTATTAAAAAAATGAATTTATGAAATTCCTGGCAAATGGATGAACCTGGAGGGTATCATCCTGAGTGAGGTAACCCAATCACAAAGGAACTCGCACAATATCCACTGATAAGTGGATATTAGCCCAGAAACTTAGGATACCCAAGATATAAGATACAATTTGCTAAATGCATGAAATTCAAGAAGAACAAAGACCAAAGTGTGGACACTTTGCCCCTTCTTAGAAATGGGGACAAAACACCCATGGTAGGAGTTACAGAGACAAAATTTAGAGCTGTGACGAAAGGATGGATCATCTAGTGATTGCTAGGGATATCTAGTGATATGCAGCGATCCATCCCATAATCAGCTTCCTAACGCTGACACCATTGCATACACTAGCAAGATTTTGTTGAAAGGACCCAGATATAGCTATCTCTTGTGAAATTATGCCTGGGCCTAGCAAACACAGAAGTGGATGCTCACAGTCAGCTATTGGATGGATCACAGGGCCCCCAAGAAGGAGGTAGAGAAATTACCCAAGGAGCTAAAGGGAACTGCAACCCTATAGGTGTAACAACAATATGAACTAACCAGTACCCCGGAGCTCTTGTCTCTAGCTGCATATGTATCAAAAGATGGCCTAATCGGCCATCACTGGAAAGAGAGGCCCATTGGACTTGCAAACTTTATATGCCCCAGTACAGGGGAGCCCCAGGGCCAAAAAGGGGGAGTGGGTGGGTAGGGGATTGGGGGGTGGGTATGGGGGACTTTTGGGATAGAATTGAAAATGTAAACGAGGAAAATTCCTAATAAATGAAAAAAAAAAAAGTTCTCCTTACTACCCAAATTAATAGACTAAATCTTGGATGATAGAATGCTAGCTGGTACCCTAAATTTGTATTCATTGGTACTCTACTCTTGTTTATAACTTCTAAATAAATATGTGTGTCTTTTAACAAAAAAAAAAAGTGAAGATCATGGCAAAATCATTCTCAGGTCTTTCCTTCTGGTATACACTGTTCCCCTCATCTAAGAGCATATAGTCCCTGTTACTTTATTAGACTGTAGTCTTGGTTGTTAGGAGTTTTACGTGATGAGAACAGTAATTCATTCTTAAAGAAAATCAGTATTAATTTCTTTAAGATGATCATCCCTATATGCTAAAATACCCATTTTTATAGTTTATTAATAAAAATATTAATACCACAGGAACAATAGCCTTAACATAGTGCATATTTTATTCCCTTTATATGAACTTTCCCTCTTTACTGGGACCTGGGTCAAAAATAAAATATTAGCCTGTCCTTTGTTACTTACCTTCTAAATGAAACTGTCAACACTGGTTTCTAAACTACTGAGATATAGACACCCAAAGCACTTTACAAACGAACACAGAAAAGTGTGTCAGGACATAATGGAGTCTGGAATGACCCTTTTTTATTTACTTTAATATTATTAGGTTTACTACCTGAGGTGATTCAGAGAAACATCTGAACGAATATGTATAAACTCAAAACCTTTATTGAGTCTCTTTCTCAAATACATTGAAGATATTGTCAAACATACTCCACTATAAGCACAAAATCTGTTCAACATTGCCTCTGGCTGCCATCTGTTTACTTACACAGACAGCAGAGATCATTATATGTGTGTGTATGTTTTTTCGAAAAATCAGCCATGACCTCCACTATATTGGCAGGATGATAATACTTGCTGGCAACTCTGAAGGAGCCAAATTAATTCTGTTAAACATGTTACTATCTTCCCACCATTATTAATAATTTTCTGCATTTTAATATTTTATAACAGTAGTTAAGTGGTAGTACATTGTGATCCAATTGGCTTAAGTATATTGCAGTCTCTTACATATCTAGAGTGACACTGTCAAACAGAAAACATAAGATTTCTGTTATTGCATACCTATACAAACATCTCACTCAACTTGCATAGTTCATAGTCTCTTTCAATAATAGTCTTTCTTGATACACATCAATTATTTTTAGTTTATAATTTTGTGAGTGTGTGTATGTGTATGCATCTATGCGTGCAAGTGTGTTCAAATGTGTGCACAGGAGGTAGCATATAGTTGGAGAGCAGAGGACTAGCCTGGAGTTGGTTATCTCTGTTCAGATGGGTTCAGGCATGAAACTTTGTTCCCAAGGCTTATGAGGCAAGTTCTTGTCCTCAAGGAGCTGTATCCCCAGGCATACTGGTATTCCTGTCTGAAGAAGGAATTAGACCCATCCATCCACTTCTCTACTCATTTTTTCCTAGCCTAATGCAGCAGTCCTTACCTCATTTTCTCAACCTCTAAAGGGCAAGAGAAGTGAGTGTACTCCTAAGCCAAATACCAGGATGAAAAGAACCAAGGCTATGCCCAGAGTATTTGCAAGCTCAGCACTATAGACCTCCAAGTAGATGGAGCACTTGACCTGTGTATGTGGAGACCGGGATTCAGTGCGACAAACTGCAGAACAAATAAATAAAGCCTTGGGCTTTCTTCAAATAGTATAATTGTAATTGAGTAAAAGGCTAGTTTTCATCCTACTACATTAAGAAGAAATCATAGCTTTAAAGTGTCCCTTTACCATTCTCCCTTTGCAAATAAGTGAATAAGCAAATTTGCCCTAGGAAAGTCTGTGGACCCTCATTCCTTCACAGTTCCCACTGAAAGATCTTTTTCAATACTAATCAACTCTAATTGTGTTTAGAAGCTTGTCATGAAATGTCCCTTGTGTCATGTACTGCACATGCACTATGACATTTTACTCTGGCTATATGTCAGTTCTGTTAGCAATCTGATTTTAGGAACATGCTTGCACTGACGTGAACTTAAGAACAGGCTACAAAAATAGAAATTGTCTTACTTCATTCCGTATGCATGCAATGAACACTTATAAAACAAAAAGTCAGCAATAATCACCATGAGTATTTTAGGCAAATCTGAAATATAATCAGTTGCAACAGCAGGGATATTGTTCATAAAGGAAGGTTATACATGGGCTAAACTTGAGACTAGACTTGCTATCTTTCTATGTGCATACATATAAAGGCTCATTTTATACTGGTTAGATATATAAAATAAAAATAAAGGCATAGTGGCAATGTTGTTCCTTATTCACTAGCACAAAAGGCCAACCTGGCGCCGACTCAGATGTAATCACATTAGAGTCTCTTTTCTCCAAACTCGAGTTTGGGCTCACTCACCACCAGCCACAGGATGATTTGGAACTCTCATCAGGACAAAGTTTTATAAGAAATAGGAGCAAGTGTGTGGGTGTCCTTTCTGGCAAGCATCTAATTGAATGACTACTGTAAGCTGACAGGTGGGTGCTCTGAACCAAGACCATATATAATTACAAACAGTCTGAAAGTACATCTGAAACAATCAGATTAATCTTTGAATAACTGTTGTTGGGAAGTAGGTAGGGAGTAACTCTGGCCAGGGACAAGCTCTGGAGTCCTTCCTAGTACTTGGGTGCAGCTTAGGTTCAGTTGTGGGTCAAGTTCTCAGGCTTCATTTTTTTTAGGTGGAGACCAGTCCAAGATGGATGGAGTAGGCTTGGCCTTTCAGTAATACATGCTGGAGAAAATGATGAATGTTTCTCTAGCCATTTGGGAAAGCAAAGAAAAATCTAAAAATGATATTAAATCTCAACATGAAAATAAGTCAAATTAGAATATATATATATATGTCAAATTAGAATATATATATATATATATATTATATATATATATATATATATATATATATATATATATATATGCCAGGTTCAAAGTTAACATAGAACTATATTGGTTGTGACCCATTGAATCTGGTTGTTAGATGTATTTATATAAATTTCTGTAATTGAATGATATGTTAGAAAGTTGTAGATCAATATGTAATTTAAACTCTAATGAGTTCACAAGCAGCCAAATAGTTATTTTGTGTTATTATTGCAGTTCAATTCACCAAGCACAAGAATCCCTCTTCCTCCATCAAAATGCAATTAACATCCATGAAATTATACTATTTCCCACTTTCCTTTGCCCACCTATGATGATTGTAGCTAATGGCCATCTAAATTATTCATTTTGGAAGGAGAACAAGTGATTTTTCTTTTAAAAAGATGCTGTGTTCTTTGAAATGGCTTTTCTTCATTCTTCACTTGGTTGAGATCATTAGTGAGTTAAGTGTTTCTTAATGAAGAATGCTGCCTCACTGAGCCTTGCTTCATCTGAGAATTAGAGAAATAATCTAAAATTCCGAATGTCCAGAACTGCATCTGAGAGCAAGCTTGCGAGATTCAGGATTCTCTATTTCTTCATCTTCAGTTGTTTTCAGAAATACATTTTGATTTTTATAGAAATCATGCATTTATTATTCTACATAGTCACTTTTGTCTAGTAAAGTATAAACATTAATCACAAAATAATTTATAAAATAACCACTTGGTATATGAAAAAAATTAGGTAGGCAAAAATATGCATCTCAATTTCCTGGCTGATTTTTTTTTTTTTTTTTTTTTTTTTTGCAAATGGAGGTTACTAATGTAACAGCTTGAGTCAAAGCAGCAAGTAGGCTAACACATGTAAAGTGTGAGTCTGGGCTCTTCTCTATTTTGCACTGTTTAAACTTAATTCACTTCTCTTAGATGTACTCTCTACTTGTCCAGAGATGTTGTTCATCCACTTATTATTTATTTATTTATTTACATATTTATTTATTTATGATGTTGTTGGAGAGGTGTGTGAAGATAAAAGTTAAAGTTTAAGGAACAAAAGACAGGTCTCTGTTAAACTACTTGTGTATGACAGCCTTTTACCACACACCATGCCACAGTGAAAATGAAACCTATCTGCTGATAGTATAGAATGATGACTTGAATGTAATATAACCTTGCCCTCATGGTAAGCGTGAATATACGCATGCGCATGTTTGACAGCAATTCCAGACGACTGGTGATGAGCTCCTGATACTCTTGACTCAAATAACATAAAACGACCACAAGATACTCTTAATTCTATATAATTTTCATGAATATTCAGAATTGGCATTGCATTAATATTTTTTAATTTAAGGGCTGAAGACTTGGTTTACTTTACAAAATTATTTTAGTGAGCAAATAATTGCTTTTAAGTGTTTGTGTGCCTGGCTCCATGGCTCTGCAATCAGTGGGTGCAAACATATGGAATTAGAGTTTGGAAGTGGCAAAATCCAGTAACATTTACTTTTACTTCACTTGTGTTTGCTTGAGCTCGTGGCTCACACAGCACATCTCTAAGACATAGAAATACCATCTCCTTTGCTCTCTTCAGGTGCCAGCAATTGAATAAGAGCACCAGGAACACCAGGACCAGATGTCTCTTTTCATCTCTGCCTTGTCCTTAACTTTACCTTATGGTTAAAATGTAAGCATAAAATTCCAGAGTATCAAAGTTGTAGTTTCTAAACATCCTAGCTATGTTACTCTGATGTGCTAAAAGAAAACTTCTCTTTTTAATTATTATCAAAGATATTAAATGAGCAAAGCTTTACCTAGAGTTACCCAGTTAATTAACATTATGCAAAACTTCAAGAAGTGATTATTTTGGATGAAAACTTTTACCTTATTAAGGCACAATTTCAATTATTATTCAAATATAAAGTGAAATTGCAAAAACACATAGGCACAAGTCATTATAAACTGTTGCATGTAAAAAAATTGACGCAGCATAGTGTATCTATGTTAAATGAAAATGGCTTTCTCCACTTTGGTTGTAGAAGTAATGGTTTTAAGCTTTCTATGCAAAAATTACTATAAAGGCTTCATTAGTTGTAATAACTAGCATTTTACTTATATTTCATATTCACATTTATTCTCATTTGCTAACCAGATCAATTATTCAAGAAAATAAACGTGAGATTAAAAAAATCACCCATTTCCATGCATATCAAACAGTCAAACAGTACCAAAAGTCTTGCAGAGGTTAGAGGTGTTAATCTATTCAAGGTATTTGTGCACAATAGATTCAATTTGGTGTTTCTGAGGAATGGAGCTTCAGAGGGTTTCTCAGATCATATTAGTACTCTTGAGGCATACTGAGATAATAGTGGCAATCTGAGAAGCAAAACAGTGAGAGCTGTCAAGCACCACAACTCCAACAGGACATCAAAGAAGGTCCTCATCATCACTCAATTAAATCAGTTGACTAGGAACTCATGCTTCCTGCATATTGTCTTTAAGTTTAAAAAGCTAGAAAACTGTATGTTATAGTCATGATATTTTCTACTCTGTAAAAGCTGGAGAAATTTTAATTTGAAACATTTTATGTAGATAACCTTATATCTCAGGGGAACTCAGCCTTCCAACAGATTTGATCTGAGAATGCGGAATACATTTTTTTTCTTTTGTAAGACTATCTGATTATTTCAATGTTGAATACATTTAAAATTTTATCTTCAGTCCATCAGTCCACCAGTCCACCAAATGAGTACAGATTTCTCAGCACTATGAGTCTTCCATAAACACAGTCCAGTCTACATCATTTCAATTTTCTCTCTGTATTCTATCATTATTCTGCCGTTTTGCACATGACCCTTGTACACATTGTTTCAGGCCCTATATGTAGTGGTATAATTTCCAAAATATCTATGCTTTTTGATCCAAAAATGGAGCTTGATATTTCATACATCAGATACAACAACGGATGTTTATTTTTAAAATGGCATTGAAGTCAGTTTTCTCAATGGTCACAGTTACCCTAGGTGTTCATAGCTAAATTGTCTGTTCCTATGTCCATAGGTGTATACTACTTCAGAGCATGTCAGCATTGGGTTGGAATATTTGGATGCTTTGCTGCCATTGGTATGACAAAAAAAATGTAGGAAAAGAAAGCATGAGAGAGAGGAACAGAACAGAAAGAAAGAACAAAAGAAAGAAAAAGAAAGAAAGAAAGAAAGAAAGAAAGAAAGAAAGAAAGAAAGAAAGAAAGAAAGAAAGAAAGAAAGAAAGAAAGAAATTAAGGAAGGAAGAATATTTACAGTACATTTATTCAGGTCCAGACCTTTGCTGACATGATTATTTCTGCTTTTGGTATACTAATATTTCATGGGTGATCTTATAAAACAATGTCACAGTACAGTCTCGAGAACCAATCTATTCACATGGTACTTGCTGAGAGAAACCTTATTTTATGTATGTGCCAGATATTTCATTAAGGAATCCTGTACCCACCATTGTCAGTCTATTGAGAATATCATCCTATTTTCCTTATTTATTTATTTATTTATTTATTCATTCATTCATTCATTCATTTCACATCCCCATCGCTGCCTTCTACTACCAGTGCTCCCCAGCAGAGTCTCTACTCTTGCCCCTCCTTTTGACCTCTGATATGGTAGGGGTCTCTGGCTGGGTAGACACCTATCCTGGTGCATCAAGTCCGTGGCCCGTGGAGACTGAGCTGCACATCTGCTACATATGTGACAGAAACCTTGGACTAGCCTCTGTATGCTCTTTGCTTGGTTGCTCAATCTCTGAGAGTCTCCAAGAGTCCAGGTTATTTGACTCTGTTGGTCTTCCTATGGAGTTCCTGTCCCTTCAGGGTCTTAAATTGTTCCCCCAACCTCCATCCAGTGTTTGACTGTAAGTCTCTGCATCTGTTCCAGTCAGTTGCTCAGTGGAGCCTCTCAGAGGATAGTTATGCTAGTTTTCTGTCTGCAAGCATAACAGAGTATCATTAATAGTGTTATAAATTGGTGCTTGCCCTTAGGATGGGTCCAAGTTGGGCTGGTTTGTCCATTCCCTCAGTTCCTGTTCCAGCTTTGTCCCTGCATTTCTTTTAGACAGGATACATTTTGGGATGAAAGCAAAAGGGAATGGATGGTATGTATTGACTTATAAGTGGATATTAGTGTCCTGACTCTACCACAGCTATATGATGTTTCTGCATGTCTATAGGAGGTGGGTTCTTCAGGTTCCATAGCCTCATTGCTATTCATCTCAGCTAAGGTCACCCACATTGACCCCTAAGAGCCTCCCCAATCCTACATCTCTGGCATGTCCTAGAGATGCCCCCTACCCACCTAATTCCCCAGTGGCTGCAGAGTTTCATTCATTCTCCTGGCCCTCTCTCCTGTCTCTCCCCATACATGATCCTACCCTGATTCCCCTCCCTATCCCTTCATCTACCCAGTTCCCTTCCTCCCTCTGCCTCCTATGACTATTTTGTTTCCCCTTCTAATTGAGATTCAAGCATCTACACATGTGCCTTCCTTCTTGTTTAGCTTCTTTGGGTTTATGGAGTGTACCATAGTTGTACTTTATGGCTAATATCCACTTATAAGTGAGTACATACCATCCATTCCCTTTTGTGTCTGGATTACCTCACTCAGGATGATATATTCTAGTTCCAGTCATTACCTTGCAGAATTCACCATGTCCTAGTGTTCAATAGAAGAATAGTATTCTGTTGTATATATGAACCACACTTTCTGTATCCATTCTTCTTTTGAGGGACATGTGGATTGTTTCCAGTTTCTGGCTGTTATGAATGAAGCTCTTATGAACATAGTGGAGTATGTGTCCTTGTGGTACAGTGGATACATGCCCAGCAGATATAGCTGGGTCTTCAGGAAGAACTAATTTCAATCTTCTGAGAAACTATCAGATTGATTTCCAGAGTGGTTATATAAGTTTGCACTCTCACCAGTGCTAGGGGAGACTATTCTACTTTCTCCAAATCCTTGCCAGTATGTGCTGTCACATGAGTTTTTGTTCTTAGCCACTCTGATGGATGTAAGACAGAATTCAGAGTCAGTTGGATTTACATTTCCCTGATGACTAAGGATACTGAGCATTTCTTTAAGATCTTCGCAGCCATTTGACAGTCCTCTGTTGAGAATTTGTTTAGCTCTGTACCTTATCTATTATTTGTTTGTTTGTTTGTTTGTTTGTTTGTTTATTTTTACATCCCAATTACTGTCTCTTCTATCCTAGTCTCCCCCTCATAGTTTTTCACCCCATTCTCCTTTCTCTTCTCATCTGAGAGGGTAAACCCCTCTGCTGGATATCTCCAGGGTTAGAGTCTCTGCGGGGGGTTAGTCTTTGCACTTCCCACTGAGGCCAGAAAAAGCAACCCTGTTGTGGAAATATATTCCACTGAGAAATAACAACAGTTTTAGGGACAGCTTCTATTCCAAGTTCAGTCAGCTTCAGGGTAGAGTCTCTCAGGGGACAGTTATACTAGGCACCTGCCTGTAAGCATAACAGAGTATTATTAACAGTGTCAGGATTGGTGCTTGTCCATAGGATGGGTCTCAAGTTGGGGCGGTTATTTTTGGCTATTCTTTGAGTCTCTGCTCCACCTATTTATTTTCATTTGTTGTAGTCTAACTTCTTGAGTTCTTTATATATATTTGGATACTAGCCCTCTGTTGGATGTAGAGTTGGTGAAGAACTTTTCCCAATTAGTAGGCTGCTGTTTTGTCCTATTGACATTATTCTTTGTCTTACAGAATCTTTTCAGTTTCATGAGGTCCCATTTATCAATTGTTGATCTTGGAGCCTGAGCCATTGGTGTTCTGTTCAAAAAGTTGTCTCCTATGCTAATGCATTCAAGGCTATTTCCTACTTTCTCTTCTACTAGATTTAGTGTATCCAGTTTTATGTTGAGGTCTTTGATTCACTTGGACTTGAATTTTGTGCAGGGTCATACATACATGGATCTATTTGCATGCTTTACATGTAGACATGTGGTTAGACTGGTACAATTTGTTGAAGATGCTTTTTTTTTCCTTGTATAACTTTGACTTCTTTGTAAATATTCATGTGTCCATAGGCATGTGATATATTTCAGCATCTTTGATTCTATTCCATTGATCAAGCTGTCAACTCCCTGCTCTCAACAATGGACAGGTCATCAAAGGAGAAACTAAACAGAGAAATAATGTAACTAATATGTGTTATAAACAAAATGGTTCTAGCAGATATCTACAGAATCTTTCACTGAAAAGCAAAAGAATATGTCTTCTTCTCAGGACCCGATGGGATGTTCTCCAAAACTGACTATATAATCAGTCACAAAACTAGCCTCAAAAGATACAGAAAGATTGAAATAACCTCTTGTAACTTATGAGATCACCATGGATTAATGCTGGACTTCAACAAACACAGAAACAACACAAAGCCAATAAGCTCATGGTGACCGAGCAACTCTCTACTTAGTGACCATTGGGTTAAAAAAGAAATTAAGAAACAAAAGACTTTCTAGAATCCAGTGAAAACGAAGGCACAACATACTGAGATTTATGGGACACATTGAAAGCAGTGTTAAGAAGAAAGTTCATAGCACTAAGTCCCTTCATAAAGAAATTATAAAGATCTCATACTAGCAACATAACACCACACCTGAAAGCTCTTAAAACAAAAAGAAGTAAACACAACCAAGAGGAGCAGATGGCAGGAAATAATTAAACCCAAGGCTGAAATCAATCAATTAGAAACAGAGATAGCAATGTAAAGAATGAACAGAACTACTCGTTGGTTCTTTGAGAAAGTCAACTAGACAGAAAAGCCTTTAGCCAAACTAAAGGCAGAAAGACAGTGCTCAACAAAACAAAACAAAACAAAACAAAACAAAACAAAACAAAACAAAACAAAACAAAACAAAACAGAAATGAAAAGGGAGACATAATAACAGAAACTGAAGAAATTCAAAGAATCTTTATGTCTTTCTACAAAAGCCTGTACTCCACAGAATTAGAAAATCTTTTTTTTAATTAGGTATTTTCCTCATTTACATTTTCAATGCTATCCCAAAGGTCCCCCATACCCACCCCCCCAATCCCCTACCCACCCACTCCCCCTTTTTGGCCCTGGCGTTCCCCTGTACTGGGCCATATAAAGTTTGCATGTCCAATGGGCCTCTCTTTGCAGTGATGGTCGACTAGGCCACCTTTTGATACATATGCAGCTAAGGACAAGAGCTCCCGGGTACTGGTTAGTCCATATTGTTGTTCCACCTATAGGGTTGCAGTTCCCTTTAGCTCCTTGGGTAATTTCTCTAGCTCCTCCATTAGGGGCCGTGTGATTTTCTAAACAGATACCACATACTAAATATAAATCAAGATCAGATAAACTATCTAAATAGTCCTATAACTTTTAAGGAAATAGAAGCAATCATTATAACTTCCCAACCATAAAATGCCCAAGGCCAAAGGGTTTTAGCACAGAATTCTTTTTTTTTTTTTCCATTTTTAATTAGGTATTTAGCTCATTTACATTTCCAATGCTATACCAAAAGTCCCCCATACCCAGCCACCCCCACTCCCCTACCCACCCACTCCCCCTTTTTGGCCCTGGCGTTCCCCTGTACTGGGGCATATAAAGTGTGCAAGTCCAATGGGCCTCTCTTTCCAGTGATGGCCGACTAGGCCATCTTTTGATACATATGCAGCTAGAGTAAAGAGCTCCGGGGTACTGGTTAGTTCATAATGTTGTTCCACCTATAGGGTTGCAGGTCCCTTTAGCTCCTTGGCTACTTTCTCTAGCTCCTCCATTGGGAGCCCTGTGATCCATCCATTAGCTGACTGTGAGCATCCACTTCTGTGTTTGCTAGGCCCCGGCCTAGTCTCACAAGAGACAGCTACATCTGGGTCCTTTCAATAAAATCTTGCTAGTGTATGCAATGGTGTCAGCGTCTGGATGCTGATTATGGGGTGGATCCCTGGATATGGCAGTCTCTACATGGTCCATCCTTTCATCACAGCTCCAAACTTTGTCTCTGTAACTCCTTCCATGGTTGTTTTGTTCCCAATTCTAAGGAGGGGCATAGTGTCCACACTTCAGTCTTCATTCTTCTTGAGTTTCATGTTAGCACAGAATTCTACCAGACTTTCAAAGAAAAGCTAATACCAATACTCCTCAAACTATTCCACAAAATAGAACAGAAGGAACATTGCCAAATTCATTCTATGAGGCCTCAGTCACTCTGACACCTAAACCACACAAAGATTCAACAAAGAAAGAGTTTCAGACTAATTTCCTTTATGAACATTGATACAAAAATAATGAATAAAATTCTCACAAACCCAATACAGGAACACATCAAAAAACATCATTCACCATGATCAAGTAGGCTTCATCCCAGAGAGAAAAGGATGGCTCAATATATAAAAAAAGCTATCAACATAATTCACTGTATGAATAAACTGGAAAAAAACAAAGTCCACATGATCATCTCACTAGACACTGAAAAAGTCTCTGACACGATCCAACACCTTTTTGTTTTAACAGTCTTAGGGAGATTGGGGAAACAAACTGCATATCTAAACATAATAAAACTTTGCTGGAGAGAAGGCCCAGTGGTTAAGACTGCTCTTCTGAAGGTCCTGAGTTCAATTCCCAACAACCACATGGTGGCTCCCAACCATCTGTTATGGGATTTGGTGCCATCTTCTGGTGTTTCTGAAGACAGCTACAGTGTACTATGAGTTTTGTACTTATGAAATACAAAAACAATATACAGGAAGCCAACACCAAATTAAATAGAAACTCAAAACATTGCCATTAAAATGGGGATCAGACAAGGCTGCCCCCTCTTTCCCTATCCAATATAGTGCTTGACGTTCTAACTAGGACACTAAGCTAACTGAGATCAAGGGGATACAGATTGGAAAGGAAGTAGTCAAAGAATCGCTATTAGTGGATGATATGATAGTATACATAAACAACCCCAAAAATT
This sequence comes from Mus musculus, assembly GCF_000001635.26. Taxonomy (NCBI): domain Eukaryota; kingdom Metazoa; phylum Chordata; class Mammalia; order Rodentia; family Muridae; genus Mus; species Mus musculus. Next base: position 95,113,399 of record NC_000067.6, on the reverse strand, counting down.
GTACCACAGAACTCAGAAATCAGTAGCCCTCCTTCACACAAATGATAAATGGGATGAGAAAGAAATTAGGGAAAAACACCCTTCACAATAGTCACAAATAATATAAAATATCTCAATGTAATTCTAACCATGCAAGTGAAAGACCTGTAGGGCAAAAACTTCAAGTCCCTGAAGAAAAATTGAGGAGGTTATTAGAAGACAAAAAGAATTTCCATGCACATGGATAGGTAGGGTTAACAGTGAAAATGCAATCCTCTTCAAAATTTCAACACGATTCTTTACAGACCTTGAAAGAACAATTCTTACTGTCAAATGGAAAACAAAACAAAACAAAACAAAACAAACCTCAGAACAGCTAAAGCAATCCGGAACACTTGAAAGAACTTCTGGACAAATTGCCATCCTTGGTCCCAAGCAGTACTACAGAGAATATCATACTTTTACTCATTTCAAACTTATTGTAAAGGGTGTGTGTGTGTGTGTATCCCCATCTAGTCCACTGGCACCAGAGCTGAAATTAAAGGCACTTGTAAACTGTGTGATGTAAGTTCTGAGAACCTCAGCCACCAAACGCAGACACTATTGCATATACCAGCAAGATTTTGCTGAAAGGACCCTGATATAGCTGTCTCCTGGGAGGCTTTGCCAGTGCCTGGCAAATACAGAAGTGGATGCTCACAGTCATCTATAGGATGGAACACAGGGTCCCCAATGTAGGAGCTAGAGAAAGTACCCAAGAGCTGAAGGGTTCTGCAACCCTACAGGTGGAACAACAATATGAACTAATCAGTACCCCCAGAACTCGTGTCTCTAGCTGCATATGTAGCAGAAGATGGCCTAGTTGGCCATTATTGGGAAGGTCCCTTGGTCTTGCAAACTTTATATGCTCCAGTACAGGGGAAAGCCAGGGCCAAGAAGTGGGAGTGAGTGAGTAGGGGAGCAGGGCAGGGTGGGGAGGAGGGTATAGGGGACTTTGGGATAGCATTTGAAATGTAAATGAAGAGAATATCCAATAAAAAAGAAAAGAAAAAGGAAACAATGTATTGACATGGAAAAAATGTTCTGAGAACCAAGCTCAGTTATCTAGAGAAGCAGCGCCCACACTTTACTGCTGAGCTATCTGTCTTAGGGCTTTTTTGCTGTGAACAGACATCATAACCAAGGCAATTCTTATAAAGAATAACATTTAATTGTGTCTGGGTTACAGTTTCAGAGGTTCAGTCCATTATCACCAAGGTGGGAACATGGCAGCATCTAGGTATGGTGCTGGAGGAGCTGAGAGTTCTACATCTTCATCTGAAGGCTGCTAGCAGAATACTGACTTCCAGGCAGCTAGGATGAGGGTCTTAAAGCCCACGCCTAAGTGATGCACCTACTCCAACAAGGCCACAACTATTCCAACAAGTCCACACCTACAAATAGTGCCACTCCCTGGGCTAAGCATATACAAATCATCACACCATCTTTCCATCCCCAGTCTGGCAACATTATATTTGATCCTTGTGCAGATTCTAAAACACATTGATAGTAATATTCTATTTAAACACTTTTCAGGAATTCTGATGTATCTTTAATCACGTTCCTGGTTCATACCACCATGTTTAGCAGTATCTGAAATAAGCATCCAATTGATAATTATGTCTCCATTTCTCTTTCTTTCCCACAATCCTGGGTGAACTCATTGTCTCAGAACAAGTACATAAGAGTAATATCAGTCATAGGTGAAGGTACGTGATTAAGCATATGTATTGAATACATACAAAGCACAAGAGAAGTAATCAATGCAGAGAACTAAGTAACTATATGCAGATAGAAGTTCTATAGGCTGAAAATCATACTCTTATTTAACTGAGAGTCCAGGATGCTTCCTGTAACAGTGAAGAACCCATATACTAGGACATAAGATTTGGGGTCTTCAGACAGTTATATAAGCTCACTGTTCAGTAGGCAAGTGAAGGTTTTCTGGTAGAATGAATTATTTAACATACAAAGAAAGTGAACTCATAAGCAGAGCCTGAAAAAGAATTTAAATATTTAAGTATGTGAGCTGATTGCCTGGGGTTTTGTTTCCTAAATCTGGAAAACTATGGCAAGGATCACAAGACTTAGTTGCTCTTCCTAGAGGGGTCTTACCAAACTTTTACTTCACTCCTTAGCCTTATAGATATTTTTTATCCCAGATTAATAGAGGCAAAATAATCTTTAAAATAATTTCAAGTTTAAATAGAAAGGGAGAGCATTTGATCTAGTCTTTATAGTTTTCAAAGCTCTTCATTCTGTAAAGTACCATTTACTATGTTAATTTTTTCCAAAACAAAACAGTAAAAACAAACTATAGCTTTGAGCTGATTTTAATTGAAAAGGTTAAACTCAATAAAAACCATAATTCTAACTTTATATGACTGAGAAAAATTAATGTGTTATTTAAATAGATGAAGTAGATTGCTTGACGAGTGTTTAAGTTACATAGAGGGAAAATGATACCATTTCACATTGTGAACAGTTGTTGGTATAACATGTACCCGTCCCCCTTAATAATTGCATGCTCCTTCTTGTCTCTTCTGCACAAATCCAAATAATTAAAGTACATTAGCTGCCTTGTGGGAAGGACATTTGGTTTTAATTAACATTAGATAATAAGGCAGGCAATTTTGTTTCTATTACTATTCACTATTTTCTGTACACAACACTCACAGTCTCCACACAGAAAGGGCACCATGAAAGGCAAAGCCAAGCCTCTGAAGCTGACTCACCCTACATCTCCCTGAAGTATATAAAAAAAAATGATGAAAAATTGCCATCCCTTTTTGGACAATTCTGACATTTGTGTGGTACTCTAGTGTGAAAAGGGCTGTAAAGCAGGAGTATTTTACAGTTATCATTCCAAAACCAAACTGCATAACCTTCTCACTGTGTATCTAGCAGGATTGGAAATCAAAAAGTCAATGACATATATTCATGTGAGCTTAGATGATAAAGGACTAAGAAAGGTACCTATGATTGACTTAATTCATTTTGGTGAAATGAAAATTCGGATTTTAATTTACTAAACTAATCACATTCATTTGTTATAGGGTAGGATTTCATTTAGATTGCCTATGTGATAAAATTGGATAACTTCTTTCAATATCTGTATCCATTTGTTTTTCTACCTAACAAACCATTCCAAATTCACTTGCTAAAAACAGCAAGCATTTCATCAGCTGATGGCATGCTGATATGAGAGTAGGCAGGCTCTGCCTAAAAGATGCTCCTGTTCTCTTTGCATCCCACTCCTTGTCATGTCAGCCAGAAACTGCTCACATGGTAAACATGAAGTCCTCTCTGTCTCTCTTTCTCTGTCTCTGTCTCTGTCTCTGTCTCTGTCTCTCTCTCTCTCTCTCTCTCTCTCACACACACACACACACACACACACACACACACATGCCACCACCACAAAAAAAGGACAGAAATTAGAAGGCGCAGGAGGAGAAAAGGAGGAGGAGAAGGAATGAGCAGGAGAATAATAATTAATAATAGCAACAAACAATGAGAACAAGATTTAAGAAAAGAACAGAACATCACTTGGGCAGATGAGCTGTAGACTCACAGCTTGTGCACTAGCACATCCTACAGTCTACAACTCAACAAAGTCATCAAAACAGCGGTGTTCAAAAGGAAAGACAATGAAAACACAACCAGATGGAATTCAGGTTCAGTCCATGTTGTAAAGATGTGAATGTGAGGAATGAAAGACCATGCTCTTTCAATTTACCTCACTGTGTCAGAAAACAAGGAATTCTTGTTGTTATATTTTCTTTCATATTACTTTTTAATCGTACTCATTTGATGCTATTAGTGATGATAAAGCAAAAGATACAAGAAACAATATTTATTTGTATTAGAAAATGTCCTTTACAGAGCATTTTATTAACACATATTAATTAACAACCTGACAAATTTTGCTCATCAGTATTTCTCGTGCTAGTGTAGTAGTAATCTCACACAGTAGAGATTACTACGGAGCAAACAACCAGAACAGAACAAAGGTTAAACTTCACACCTTCTAGCCTTCAGACAACACAGTTAGCTCTTTCACTGCCTTTACATTTGAATGAAATTTAATTTTTTCGTGTGTGTCTCAGCTCTACTAACTTGATACTGCATCAGCTCTCTTTGGGTTTTGGCCCTAGTCTTGGAGGGGACTAACTGGCATCTCTTTGGGCCTTTAGTTTTCCAATCATTCTGCAGAATTTCAGACTCAATAGTCTGCCCAATCTTGTGAAACAGTCCTTAAAATAAGTGTCACTATACATCTTTAAATGACACATATATAAACATAACTCATATGTAAAAAGTGTAAACGTGTGAATACTTACAGAGAGAGAGTTTCATAGAAAAGTAGCTGGAGATTTACTAGAACTGCAATTGATTTTCAGATACAATTAGCAACCTGTTTCTTGAATTCTAACGCACCATGAAATCCATTCCAAGTTTCTAACTTTAATGTGTTTCTCATTGAAAGCAACAATTTTGATATAGATGAGAGAAGAAAATTATTTAAATATTTACAGCATGGAAAACTGCCACTACACTACATATTTCAATTAAATAAAAAATGTACATTCTAGAATAAATTACTAATGATGAGTATAGATGTACTTGATTAAAACAATGTCTCATGAACCCTATTTTCAGGTTTCTTACAATTTAATGCACACGAAATGAATGAAAACAAAAACGAAATATAAAGAGAAAAGCTGTGTTCTTATTCTGACTGCTGCCTTGGCTTTACTGTTACTCCGGGTTTGTTCGCTTCTATGAGATTGAGGAGATCTCATAAATCCATATGAGATCTTGCATAATTCCAAAATGGCCTAGAATTCACAGAGCAGCTGGGGATGACAGGAAACACCTGGTGATCCTGGCTCTATCTTTGCTCTCAGGTGCTCTGCTTACAAGGCTGTTCTGTGACCCTTCCTGGTCTATAGTACGTTAAGCCTGTTTATGTGAATGCTCGGCAGGCATTTCACAAATGGAATACACCTATCCTCCTTCCAAAATGTGATTAATTTAAGAACAACGTGACGTTATGAATATGATTTAAAGGAAATAGCATCATGCTCAAGAAGATAACAAAGTTAGCAACAAGCCTTACTTATCTGACATAGCAAATGTCATAGAGATATCCAACTACTTGATTTACTGTCAGAGAAAGCCTAAGTGTCTATTTACCATATCTTCTTGTGGAATCTAATACCAATCAATTGCAAACAGAAGGAATTTAAAAAACATGAACATGTCCTTTCATATAACACATTACTGAGTAACTTATTATTCAAATATAATTGAAAATAAATTTGTCATTACATGTATTGTTTTTATAGAAGCAACAAATTTGGATATTATTAGTTCAATTGTCCTTGATTTTGTAAATGTTATAATTAATGCTTCAATTTATAATTGTTAAGGTTTCCTGAAAATTTATTTTCTTGAATAACAATCCAATTATTTTGGTGTAATATGCATACAAATTTTTCATAAATTAAATATACAGTACCAAAAATAGAAACACAGTTTAAACAAAAAAGTAAAATTATGAATTTTTTCTAGATTATTTTAAAACACAAACACACACACATTGCACAGTGGTAGGTAAAATGCTATGAGAGCTTGTCTAGTGCATGTATAATTTGCTTGGTTGGAGGCTTACTTTAACCATTTTTTTTTAATATGAGATAAAATTTTATGTTATGATAATATAACATGAACTATCACACGAACAAATGTCAAATACAATGCTATTAGCCCTTCAAAGTTAGTGAATTCTACATTTTTCATTCACCAGAGAAGGTGGCCCCAAGTCACATCTTTCATGTGTGGACAGTGTCGAGTAGTAGCGGATATAAACCAGGAAATTTTAATTTATTTGAAGCCAGACGAATGATTTTACTTGTATCTTTAATTCTTAGAATTATGAGCATTAGAGAGTTTAAATATCCTATTGCCTTTTTCCAAAAAAACAAAGAACTGAAGGGGTTTATCTGAACTCATGTTCTCAGAGGATATATAACCCATGATTCCACAGGTAAGTGATTGTTTCCTTTGAAACTAAAGCAAAGCAGAACAGAGAGGGGCGACCTATGATAGGGCAGTGCTACTTACCCCAGAGCCAGTGAGAGTGAAGGAAGAGTTATATAGACTTACACAAATAAAAGAGAGAGGCAGAGACAATGAGAGATAGAGAGCAAGCGATACAGAGAGAAAGGACAACTGATTACACAATAGACCTTTCAAAGGCATAGCCCTAGTCAGTTTCTCTGACCAGGACCAAACATTAGTAATGCATTCGGTATGAAAAGCGATGAATGGGGTAGTCTCTGGATTGTCCATCCTTTCATCTTAGCTACAAACTTTGTCTCTGTAACTCCTTTCATGGGTATTTTGTTCCCTATTCTAAGGAGGAATGAAGTATCCACCCATTGGTCTTCCCTCTTCTTGATTTTCTTGTGTTTTGCAAATTGTATCTTGGGTGTTCTATGTTTCTGGGTTAATATCCACTTATCAATGAGTGCATATCTAATGCCTTCTTTTGTGATTGGGTTACCTCACTGATGATATCCTCCATATACATCCATTTGTCCAAGAATTTCATAAATCCATTGTTTTTAAGAGCTGTGTAGTACTCCATTGTGTAAATGTATCACATTTTCTGTATCCATTCTTCTGTTGAGTGACATCTGGGTTCTTTCCAGCTGCTGGCTATTATAAATAAGGCTGCTATGAACATAGTGGAGCATGTGTTCTTATTATCATTTGGAACTTCTTCTGGGTATGAAGAAGCTAGAGAAAGCACCCAAGAAGCTGAAGGGGTCTGCAACCCTATAGGTGGAACAGCAATATGAACTAACCAGTATCCCCAGAGCTCGTATCTCTAGCTGCATATGTAGCAGAAGATTGCCTAATTGGCCATCACTGGGAAGAGAGGCCCCTTGGTCTTGCAAACTTTATATGCCCCAGTACAGGGAAAATCCAGGGCCAAGAAGCAGGAGTGGGTGGGTAGGGGAGCAGGGCAGAGGGAGGGTATAGGGAACTTTTGGGATAGCATTTGAAATGTATATTTAAAAAATCTAATAAAAATAAATAAATAAATAAAAAGAAAAGCCATGAATGGATGTTAGTACATTCATGACCTGGTTGTCCCCATATTCCCTAGGTGGGTACCAAAACTTTCAATGCATGAATCAATTTAGAAAAATATAACATCTTCAAATAGCATTATTAAAAAGCATTTGGAGTTATATAGAAAGGATGCAATATCTCTATATAGTAAGAGAATCTCTATAATCTCTATATAGTAAGGGAATTTGTTGATAACTTACAGTTTGTAGTCCAACTCCCAACAATGGTCAGCAGCAGAGAAAAGTTGTGGGCATCAGTCCTGAGGCTACACTTAAGGGATGCAATAATATGAATATAGGGCCATTAGTGACGAAAATAAAAGTAGGTCTGTTAACAAATCTCAAAATAACTAAATATATCTAATATTTAAAGGACTATAGGATTTTTCTAATTACAAAAAAATTTACTGACTACTGTCGTATCAGTGTTCTGTTATATAAACATGCCATTTCCTCTCAAAATACAGAATGTATTTTAAATTCACATATGGATCATTGAATTCACATATATAAAATGTAGCTATGATTCTGATGTTAATGAAAAATGTGCTAGTGTGATACAGTGACTAAGTATGTGGGAGTGATCAACAATTACCTGACTGGATCAAAGGCCCACTCAATGTAATGGAACCTATTCAAATATTGCTCATATGGCCACAAACTTGATACTGCATAGGCCAGGGAACTAGAAAACAACTAGTTAGCCAGGGTACAGCCATGTCAAAGGCCCTCAATGCATCAAATCTGTGGAAATTATTAAATTGTTATCAAGTTGAAAATTAGACTTGGGATTGCCCAAAAACATTTTCCTGGGCCATGATCAATGATATTTTCTCTGGAATAAATTATATCTTAGTCCCTTTGTGGTATAAATTAAGGGGTTGTATTGATATCTTTCTTAGGATATTTTTAGAATTGCAACAATAGGTGAAATTTTTCATTTTTGCTCATATTTTTTTTACTATTTATCCAAGTGACCAGCAGTGCAAGAAATGAAATTATTGCATTGAACACCTTAAATATCTTTAATTCTTGTCAATTTTACTTTAATAAAGCTGGAGAATTTTTTTTAAAAAATACAATATTCAAAATTAAATGAAAAAAGGTACTTTCTTAAATCTTTGAAGTATAATAGAAACAGAGGATGGTTTGGTGAATTCAGTCTTGATTTTCCTCTATATTACATGAGTTCATACTCATATGAATAGACAGCATTCATGGGATGTCATCTAGGGGGCATAAAGTATATGATGACTGGATTAGCCAGAGTTCTCTAGAGTCACAGAATTTATAGGTAATCTCTATAGAGTAAGGGAATTTGTTGATGACTTACAGTCTGTAGTCCAACTCTCAACAATGGTCAGCAGCAGCTGTGAATGAAAGTCCAAGGATCTAGCAGTTGCTCAGTCCCACAAGACAAGCAGGCTAAGAAGAGAGAGTAAATCTTCCTTCTTCCAATGTCCTTATGTGGGTCTCCAGCAGAAGGTTTGGGCCAGATTAAAGGTGTGTGCCACCAGGTCTGGATCTGGGACTTGCTTTGTCCCAGATGAACTCAGAGATCTCCCTGTATTAATCTTCTAGGATTCTTAGCTGCTATGCCTCAAGATCTCTATGCCAAGATCCAGGTCAGGAAACTTGTATCACTCAGCCTCCAGATTAGGATCACAGGTGAGTCTTCCAGTTCTGGATTGTAGTTCATTCCAGATATAGTCAAGTTGATAACCAGGATTAGCCACTACAATGGCCATATATAAGGAGGAATAAAAGGTAGCTCTATGTCTCATCCACCCATTGCATAGTATTTAGTGCTTTATGTCTTGTGATATGAAAGCTGACACAACTGTGAACCATGTTGACAGCCTCCAAATCATCATTAGAGTGTTCAATTATTATCTTACACATAGAGTTATCATTTTCAACACTAATATGGTTTCTGAAAACTTTCTTCAAATTATAATTATGACAAACTATGTAATAAATATATGGTAATGAATATATGGGAAGTCTGCAATTTAATGGACCAGTGATTATAGACCACAAAATATACTTTTGAAATCATCACCATGAAAGTACTTGTAAAAAATTAGCAATCTACGACTTTATACATCTGTTAGAAAAAATAAGTAGCTTCAGCCACGCATGTTCTATAAAACTTTGACCCATTTGAAAAAAATCATATTACTCTTTGATCTCATATTATCTTCAATTTATTTGACCTTGTTCCATGCTAGTGAGAATAAATTAATTCTTTATGTTCTTGTAGGTCTGTATAAGTGACTGTGGTACAGTCACTTCTCAATATTCCTTTTGGTTCTTGGATATGAGAACCTTTGCCAATATTCTTTTTTTTTCAAGTATTAACTTCATTCATGACATGAATCATGACTGATCAATTGACTATGGTTTAAAGTGACTCCATGAAGGTGGCATTCTCATGATAGAAACTTAATTTATTTTTTGTTAAATTTACTATAAGCCCTGATATTTCTTTCACAAAAATTCCATGTACAAAATAGTAGGGTTTTGAATCACTCATATGACTGTATTTCTTTTTAAAGGAAAATAGTGTCAAAATGCTGACTATATGTATTCAATTTTTCTTGACATTTGAGTCCTCTTGTCTATAAAGGATGCTTATTTTCATATAAGATTTATTGGTTATTTTATGTTGCTAGAGTCAAATCCTTGATGAAAAACAACTTAAGGGAAAGGGTTTATTTTGGCTCCTGTTTTCAGAGTGCCTGCATTCTATCATGGTGGGGAAGGCATGACAGAGGGCTTAGGACCATGCTGAAATGTAGCAGAGGCTGCATACATACTACATAGCTTTACTGACTAAAAATCAGAGGGAAAAAAACTAGAAGATCAGCACACATAATTTTCAAAATCCTATCTTAGTCACCTCCTTCTATATACCATGCATGATTCTTGCAAATATAAAGCCCCATAAATTTTGAAATAGCCCCAAACTGCAAACTGTAGACAAAGAATTCAAAAATGAATGTGGGGGAGCATTTCAGATTCTTGCCCTAACGTTCTGCATGAACCCAGTGAGTTACAAACCCAACTAACATTGCAAAATATCAATTCAACATCTCAATATCAACATTTCCCAAGTTTTAATATTTCCTAAACTGTTTGGAAACCCAATGTGCTTACAGAGACTAAATCCAGTACTATTCTTTGGTAAAATCAAAATGTAGATTGTATGTTTCCATGGTACAAAATAATCATTTATATTCGAACATGAAAGGGCAGAAAAGCATCAGGAAACATTGAGACCAAATTAAACCTCGTATAATGGAAAAAAAACACTGAACCTTTTCCCTTTCTGACATTTGAAACATGTAGTGACATCTGAATTCTAACAGGCTGAGAAAACCCTAGTCATATACACTTCCCATTTGAAGCATATGAGGCCTCCCTCTTTTTTTTAAATATTTTTTATTACATATTTTCCTCAATTACACTTCCAATGCTATCCCAAAAGTCCCCCATACTCCCCCCCACTTCCCTACCCACCCATTCCCATTTTTTGGCCGTGGAGTTCCCCTGTACTGGAGCATATAAAGTTTGCGTGTCCAATGGGCCTCTCTTTCCAGTGATGGTCGACTAGGCCATTTTTTGATACATATGCAGCTAGAGTCAAGAGCTCCGGGTACTGGTTAGTTCATAATGTTGTTGCACCTACAGGGTTGCAGATCTCTTTAGCTCCTTGGATACTTTCTCTAGCTCCTCCATTGGGGACCCTGTGATCCATCCAATAGCTGACTGTGAGCATCCACTTCTGTGTTTGCTAGTCCCCGGCCTAGTCTCACAAGAGACAGCTATATCAGGGTCCTTTCAGCAAACACTTGCTAGTGTATGCAATGGTGTCATCATTTGCAGGCTGATTATGGGATGGATCCCTGGATATGGCAGTCTCTAGATGGTCCATCCTTTTGTCTCAGCTCCATACTTTGTCTCTGTAACTCCTTCCATGGGTGATTGTTCCAATAAGCTGATATAAGTACCTGTATTCTTCACTGATGGAAATTGTATATTCTACTGTAATAGAGGTTTCACTTTTAAGATCTGTGCATAGCCTTCTTTGGGCTTTTTCTTGGGGAATTTGACCCTGCTAAGAATGACTTGGCTTGAGCTTCCATGACTCCATAATTCTTCCATTTTGCATTTCTGGAATTAGCCCAACATGAATCTTTTCAGTTTCTATTGACAGCTAGAGAAGGTGCTAGGCACCCTTCTAACATAGCTATATTTGTATTGTGAGTGTTTGGTGGCTAAACCTGGAATAATGTTAGTGGAAGCTTTTCAAATTGGTTTGAGTATTCAAACATTGGAGACTTAAATGGGAGTGAGTCTTATCGTCAAAGCATCTTTCTTGTTGTCCAAATGCAAAGTACCCAGTGTCTTTGTAATGCTACTGATCTCTTTTATAGTTATAGCTTTTTTGTAGTGCTTGTTTTACTGTGATATTAATCATGCCCGTGCTCTCTGTCTCATCTAAGGACACTATATCAACTCTCTGTACTTTACTCTTTGTTTTCAAATCACACTGTAAACTTTCCTAAAAGGAAAGAAAAATAATTATGATGAAATCTGAATATTATGTTGTCTCAAAAGTTGTTTTATAAATAAATAAGTCCATAACTTTCATGTTCAACTTTGTGACAGTTTTGAGGACAAGGGTAAAACATAGTTATAAATTTTGCAAGAATGAAATAAAAATGAATTCCAGAAAAAAAGCTCATTTTCTGAAGGAGCTTGTCATTTGTGAAATTTTATTGACCAACTTTCCACGGACTATATTTTTACTGGCATTCAATGCTTCTTATTGTCCACTAGAATGGGCCACCAGACTGGTTTTGCACATTCTTATATTCCTCTAACCCACATCTTTTAGTTTTTACACATTCCTTTCACAAAGAATATCCAATATACAAATCATATGATAGAGTTTAAGGGCATCCACAAATCCAACCATGATACAAACTGTTTTCTGGTCATCACAAGCAATTTCCTAGTAGAAACAGGTGAAGGGAATTAACATTCTATTTACCATATTTGGGCAGGTAAATTCATGGCTGTGGGCTCATGTGGCAGTGCTCTGACACTGGGCAGATAGGAAAAAAAGACAACACTAAAGGACTGGTGTGTATACACCTTCCAAATGTCTGCTTTAAATGACCTATGTCAATCAACCAGGGCCCACCTCCTAAAGGCTCCATATCTTCAAAACAGTGTGACCAGCTGGAGACTGACATTTCAATATGAGTGAGCCTTATAGGAACACATCAGATTCTAACTCCAACTATCTGGCTGATACGATTTCTTCCTATTACCACCATCAATTTGGTTATCTAGGCTTTTCTTGCAGCCAGAAGTGGCCCATAATGCTATATTCCCAAATGTGAAGTCATCTGAGATTGCTGGGGCTCATTCAATAAATTATTTTATAAGGGGATAAAACTATCTTCTTTTATTTTGTTTTATGCTACTTTAAATCAACAATATTTGCAAACAAAGGTATAAGTTTACATCATTTCCCCCTGTTGTGGGAAATATTAAAAAAGAACCCCCCAACTCTGCACTCCTATTTCTCTCACTCCGCCAGTTCCCCTGGTGGGTCAGACAGCGCTCCTGCACTCCTGTAGCTGGCAACTCTCTCCAGACAGCCCCGCAGCATCTGGATCCCATGTCCCTGGAACTGCTAGTTCCCTCTCTGCCATCAGTGGTCCCACATTCCAGTAACCACATAGAGCAAAACTCTTGAACCTTATAATTAACCAAACAGATTTATGTATCAATAAAATCACAATCTACACGATGTTAATACAATAATTTCAGAACCAATTGATAATGATAAAAACTTTATCCCAAGTACTCTAACCTTATGGTATCATAACTACCTATGGCTGGTTAAAGCCACACTGGTTCATATCCACCTCCATTTTTCCTTCCTTCTTCTCTGAGACTCTGTCTCTACAACTCTTAGCTCTGCCTCCCTTTTCCCTGTCCAATCACAGGCCTCCTGCTGCCCTAAAGTAATTGGACAGGGAAAATCCTGCAACAACCCACCATAACAATCATAATTCTTATAAGTCATATTAATTACTTAATCTTGAATAAATAAATAAATTAAAAATAACAAACGAAAGGTAGGAAAGGAATCTTTTAATTTTTCTCCTAACAAAAAAAAATGTAGGAAAAGAATTGTCACAATTTTCAAGAACAGAGTTGATAAGACTGCTCTATAGTCAACCTTGATGACCTGAGTTCAGGAAGGACAGAACCAACTCGTGCAAGGTTTCCAACAATTCCACATGGGTACTTGGCTTATACCCCATAAACAATGAAGCCACAAGGCTATTAACTGTCACTACAAACAAAGAAGTTGCTCTGTGCACCTAATACCATTAGGGTAGCCTAAATATTAAAACTGCCCTGTCTATCTAACACCAGGAGGGCAGCCTAAACATAATCACAGTCGTTAAGAAAATATGATATTGGGTTGATACAGTAGCTGAGTGGCTGGGTACTTGCATAGCATAGGAGGCCCATAGTGCAATTTAAGAAAGCACATTTGTAATTATATTTTATTGATTAAGGAAAGATGGTGTGATTAATAAAATGTTCTCAGTTATATTTTATGACACTTGACAAGTAAATTTACTTTCATACATTTGGGAACATTATTAATAATATAAATAATGTTATACAAACAGCACACAATGCATGTTTAAATTAATAAATGATCCAGCATTTTAATTAATTTTTAAAGATAATAAATATTGATGATTTTAATAGAAAATAAAGTATTACTGATATTGTAAAATTAAATGCATAAAATATTATAAACAGTAGAGAAATCATTCCAATAGCAACTAGGGACTGATGCTATTACAGCCTATTTGTAATAAATTTTCAGACTTTAACAATAAAAGAGGGTAAAATACATGATGCCCACTGCCTGAAACATGGATCATGAGAAATCCCAGGCCATTCAAAAGAGGTGCTGTACTATCTTTTATAAGGCCCCAGATCAAAACCTGACCACCCTTCCTTTCATGTCAATTCCACTCTTAAAAGTAAGCAAGACTCTACCAGCCTGATGAGTATAGCACAGACCTATAAACACATTTTCATATATGAAAATCAATCTTTATTCTTAAATTAACCCATTTCAAAGACAGTAGAAAACCATTATCACTTGATCGTATCACTGCTAATTTACATAACTTTAAATGAATTTTCTATTTTAAAATGTTGAAATATCAGACTAGCCCAGAAACACACAGACACGCACATATTCACACATATATGTGTGTGAGAGAGACATAAATGCAACTTGTTTAGTATGCATAATGTTACTTGTTTGTATGATTTCAGGGCTGACCATTTAGTGTCTTCCAGAGATCACTATTTATTTTGCTTTCAGAATTTCTTAGTCACCTGTAAGTAACCTGTTCTTTGTAGAGTTGAGGTGTCTTCGACTTTCCCCTGTCCACTGTGGATGTCTTTTAAGGTTATCCTTGGTCAGTTCTTGTCTAGGCTGTCATGCAGATGAATGTTTAGGGGTGTTCCTTCTGACATTCTTAAAAGACACTTTCACAACAAACGTCCCTTCCCTCTGGCCATTATAACCTTTCCATCTCCTCTTTCACAAGGATCCCTGGCCTTGGGTGTGAGAGTTACATTGATAGAGGCATTTTATCTCTTGTGGTTCCCTCTTTAAAAATGACTCTATCTCATGTCAAATAGATATAATACTATCCAACAAAAATTCCTCCAATATCTAACATCTAGCGCTTTGTGTAAATGCTTCAAAATTTTTATATCGAACTCTTCTGTTATTATCTAGCACAATGCAATGTGTAATGACGACTGTATAGTCCTATACTGGAATTTACTATTAAATACTGTCTACTCAAATACTTGTTCATGTTTTCAAAACTCCTACTTTCAATAATTGTCAATATCTCTTTTAACATTTAATTTTTATTTTCTCTAATCTATGACATTGTATTTTTTACTGATTTTACATCCTTTCTTTGAACCCAACTTTGCTAATAGTCTATGTTGTGTCCCCCAGTATTTACTTATAGTTTTGTACATACATGTACAGTCAGAAATGAGGAAATTACATCAATTTATTTTATATTTTATCCGTTTAATAATACTTTAAAAATCTTTTACTATATCAGTGTCAGACAAAAAACAACAACAAACAAACATGCAAACAAAACCCATAGAAATGACAAATGATCTGACCTGTGCTTTGCTTAGAAGTCATAAAGAATTGACACAGTGTTTCCTTTCTGTCCATGCCTTGTTCCTATTTTACTGGCCTGACATTACTTGGATTAGCCCAGTTTTAAAATTTAGTCTGAAGATAAACTCTTGCCATCTGAAAGCACCCCCTGCATCCCCTAGTTAATTATTCAAACTCTATAATCTACATACTCACCACAGATTCTTCAACCGCTTGGCTCTACATTCCTGTAATCTAAATTGAAATAAAGACTATTGAAATCTCAGTATTTACACTACAGTGTAGATAGATATCACATTGCCTCTGACTTTTTAAATGAATGGCTAATTGTTTCTTGTAATCAAGGTTTGAAATAGCACCAACTAAGAAGGAGATTTGTTTTCTTTTTGCAACATACTTTTATTTGATATTAATAGAATTAAGTATTTTTCTGAATTGTGATATAGCATACTTGAATCAATTTTGATTTTATTATTATAGTGTTTTAACAAAGGAGAATTAAAATTAGATGTCAGTGTAGAGGTCCATGATTTGTGCTGCCACTGGCTGCTAGGGGCAAGGAGGATTCTTTTGCAGTGTTTCTAAGGACTGCACACTCATAATTGAGACCAAGAAGCCGAAGACTTCTGTAACAACCTCCCTGACTTCGCCCACAGAAAAGAGAAACAGTCCAGACATGAAGTTATTAAAGAAAGTTCTTAAAAATTGTGATAAAGGTGCTAAAGTATAGCTCTTTCATAGTTGATAGCTTTTGGTGATGTGGGATAGAACTCACATATTTTTAAAGGGCTGGCCATTTGGAGTTTGACCATGCTCCAATGAGTATATGGGCAAAACAAATTGGACTTGGTGTATTTTGGGGGAAGGGAGAAGGCAGGAGGGTGAACTTAGGTGGAATGGGAAGTGAGTGTGATCAGAGTGCATTGTATAAAATTCCTGAATAAATAATGAAAATATTATTTGGGAGTAAAATAAAGCCAGACAGGATGGAGAACATCAGAAAAACAAGGCACTGTGGATCCATTTAGCAAGGTTCATGAGAGCTCACAGAGACTGAAGCAGCAGCTATCATATCTGTATCTATATCTATATCTATATCTATATCTATATCTATATCTATATCTATATCTATATCTATATCTATATCTATATCTATATCTATATCCATATCCATATCCATATCCATATCCATATCCATATCCATATCCATATCTAGATCTATATCTATATCTATATCTATATATTATGCTATATATTATAGCTATTAGCTTAGTATTTTATGGGACTCCTGATTATGAGTAAAATGGGTGTTTGTTTCATTTGCCTGCTCTTAGAACTCTTTTTTTTCCTGTTGGGTTGCTATGTCCAACTGTGATATGATAGCTTTTACCGTCACCTTATTATATTTTATTTTGTCAAGCTTGATTGTTACCCCTTAGATGTTTCTTTTTTTCTAATGAGAGAGAAAAAAGGGAGTGAACCTGAAGGGGAGCAGAAGTAGGGAGGAACTAGGAGAGGTAGAAGCAGGGAAAACTATTATCAGGATACATTTTAGGAGTAGTTTATCTTCAATAAGAGAAAAAAAATAGATGTCTACATGTACAAAGATATCATAACAATGATATTAAAATGCTTTGCATATAATGTCATGAGTGTTTGTTAAAAAAAAAGAAGTTTTGTATTAGTATCTATTTTCCTACTTTAAATTTCTACTTTAAACAACCTTCTGGTATTTGTCATGATAAAAGCATAAGAAAAAGAAACCTTCTGACTTTGTTTTCAAATATACTAATGCATCACTCATATTTTGAATCCTACTCATCATCTCATCAACTTGCTGGCTCTAATTCAACTTGGTGTTATTTTTTCTTACAATGAACTTACAAATGGGAGATGCTCTTCTGCAATTTTCAAAAAGGTCCCTCAGCTTCCAGAATGGAAGATTCCAAGCTGCATAAAATGGTACTTGTTTGTTTATTTATTTATTTTATCATATTTGGCAATGAGAAGTGAAAAGCTCCTTGATTACATTCATTTGTTTCTGCTTTTAGTATATATAAACCTAAAGAAAAGGTTGTAGTCTTAGTCAAAAGAAAATTAAAATTGTGTTTATTGTTCCTAAAAAAAAAAAAAAAAAAAAAAAAAACCTCAATTATGCACTCAAGTTGAGAAAGAAAATGAGGGGGTGGAGGAGGAGAGACAAATCAACATTTAGCCTCTTGAAATATGCATGTATATTTCATATTTCAAATAAATACATGGTTATATATATTTGTATACATATTGACGAATTGAGCTTTTAAGAAAGGTTGGCAATGGTGCCAACCATGTGGTTTCTGACCAGCTACATTTGGAAATCAGAAGCCACACTGAGAATTTGTAAAGGAAGACAGCTTCAGCCTTTGGTAGAGTGATTCTTATGTGCTCACATGGTTCAAGAGCACTCAAGCATTCAATTAACTTGCTGGGTTCAGGGCCTTTACTTTTGCCATTGTGAACCCCTTGAGAAAGTCAATAGCATATGAAAAGAGATACAACAAGAAAGTTAAATTACAAACAGGTTAAGAATAAAAGGTAAAGTAAACAGAATGCTTATGTGCCCAATGTCCTATTTAGCAGAAACGGAAGATCAATTTTGAGGGTGATCAAGCATATTTTTTTGACAAAGGAAATGATCTCTTGTGGGATACAGCACCATACAACTTGTTCTTTCCTTGCAAGATTTCACAAAGATGAGAGACAGTGGAAATGTAGGCAGATTTACTATCTGACTTTCAAGTTAAAAAATGGACATGAATATATTTGCAGATTAGTCCTACTATGCTCCGAACTAAAGCATAATAGTTACTATGATTCAACACAATTGATTTTGATAAGGTTTTAATCAAACTATGAGGAGCCTTTGTGTCTCATCTGTTTCTAGTAACATAGGTCATATAAAGAAACATTTAAAATATCTTCTTGTCAAAATTCATCAATTTCATCTATTATACTATTTAACTTCATAGAATAATACAAGAATCCTTAATTGCACATATAATAAGATATATATTTAAGACATTCACACATTGTGGGAATAAGGAATATCTTACATATTAATGTAAGTAAAATTATAATATCTATAAGCATATAGTTGTTAATGTTCTTTATCCTGTAACCACTAATAAATTATTATTGAACTTTCTTAGTTTCCTTTTTGAATATTACTTCATCTGTACTTATTTCTTTGAATCTTCCTTCTGGAATATCTATAAAACTTCTTAAGGCAAAAAGGATAGAATTTAGTTAATTCTAACCTAGAAAATATTATTCCTTTTCTAGATATTAAATAAATACTTATATTTTGCAAAAATAATTGAGAAACCTTTATTCAAACCTTTAGGGAGCAGAAATTTTAATGAGTATTGGCTAATAGATTAGAATACACATAATGAGCCATCTTGATACCAAAACATGAAACTCACTTAATCATCTAAATATCTATCCAAATTATAAGTATCATACAAGATTTTAAAATAATTTTGAAAGGAAACAAAAGATTCTTATTTTAGAATATCCATTTGTTGGGCCAGATCACTGCTCAAAAGTTTCAAATTTTGCAGTATTTGAATTTCATTCAGATTGAAGATGGCTAACTTAAATATCTCATAATTAATATGATTAATTCATACAACTTGAGTAGAAATATTTTTAAACAGTCCAGTCAAACTCATAGAAGGAATTTTATTCTTAAGTCTATTTTAGATAAAATAGTAAATGATGATTACTGTTTAGCAGCTTTAAAAAATGCTACAGATCTGCTGTTCTATTTGTTTCATTACCTGAACAAAACACCCATGGAAGGACTTACAGAGACAAAGTTTGGAACTGTGATGAAAGGATGGACCATCTAGAGACTGCCATATCCGGGGATCCATCTCATCATAATCAGCTTCCAAACGCTGACACCATTGCATACACTAACAAGATTTTGCTGAAAGGATCCAGATATAGCTGTCTCTTGTGAGACTATGCCGGGGCCTAGCAAACACAGAAGTGGATGCTCACACCATATGTACTCACTGATAAGTGGATATTAGCCCAAAACCTAGGATACCCAAGATATAAGATACAATTTCCTAAACACATGAAACTCAAGAAGAATGAAGACTGAAGTGTGGACACTATGCCCCTCCTTAGAATTGGGAACAAAACACCCATGGAAGGAGTTACAGAGACAAAGTTTGGAGCTGAGATGAAAGGATGGACCATGTAGAGACTGCCATATCCAGGGATCCACCCCATAATCAGCATCCAAATGATGACACCATTGCATACACTAGCAAGCGTTTGCTGAAAGGACCCTGATATAGCTGTCTCTTGTGAGACTAGGCCGGGGACTAGCAAACACAGAAGTGGATGCTCACAGTCAGCTATTGGATGGATCACAGGGCCCCAGTACAGGGGAACACCAGGGCCAAAAAGTGGGAGTGGGTGGGCAGGGGAGTGGGGGTGGGTGGGTATGGGGGACTTTTGGGATAGCGTTGGAAATGTAAATGAGGAAAATACCCCCAAAAATGTTAAAAAAAATATTAAAGTGGGTCAGCTTATAAATTGTCCCTTTTTGCTGTGAAAATTTTCTAAGTTTTAGAATGAAAATTCTGGCCTTCCTGCCTCCATCTTCACCCAGGAGCTGGGACTGTCTCCCAGCCTTCTGTGCACGGGTTCTGCCAGGGAAGAGCTGGTCTCCAGAAAGTGATCTGACTCCTGGACTCAGAGAAGAGATCATAATTTTCTCTCTGATGGTCGTCTAAGGCAAGACCAGCCAGAAGTGCACAGACCACAGAACAGCTGGGAGAGGTTCCTTTCTGCATCCATTTGCACCCAGGAACTGGGGCTGTACTGCAGCCCTCTGTGCATGGGTCTTGCCTGGGGAGAGCTTGTCTTGCAGGAGTGCTGGCATAGGCATAAAGGACCACAGGAGGGACAAGCTGAAGCCAGAGACAACAAGACCAACTAACATCATAGATAACCAGATGGCAAAAGCAATTACAAGAATCTTACCAACAGAAACCAAGGTTAAAGGGCATCATGAGAATACAGTTTCCCATAACAGCAAGTCCTAGAAAAAACCCAACACACCAGAAAAGCAAGATTTGGATTTAAAATCACATTTCATGATGCTGAAAGAGGACTTTAAGAAAGACATAAATAGCTCCCTAAAAGAAATACAGAAGAACACAGGTAAACAGGTAGAAGCCCTTAAAGAGGAAACACAAAAATCCCTTAAAGAATTACAGGAAAACACAGCCAAACAGGTGAAGGAATTGAACAAAACCATACAGGATCTAATAATGGAAATAGAAACAATAAAGAAATAACAAATAGAGACAACATTGGAGATAGAAAACCCAGGAAAGAGGTCAGGAGCTATAGATACAAGTAGCACCAATAATAATAAATGGAAAACTCCAACACAAGGAGGGAAACTACTCCCTAGAAATAGCAATAAAATAATCTTCTTTTAATAAACAAAAAAGAAGCCATATAAACATAATTCCACCTCTAAACAACAAAAATAATAGGAAGTAACAATCACTTTTCTTTAGTAACTCTTAATATCAATGGATTCAATTCCACCAATAAAAAGACATAGACTAACAGACCGGTTATGTAAACAAGATCCTACATTTTGCTGCATACAGGAAACCCACCTCAGTGACAAAGACAGACACTACCTCAGAGTAAAAGTCTCCAAAACAATTTTCCAAACAAATATTCCCAAGAAACAAGCTGGAGTAGTCATTCTAATATCGATTAAAATCAGCATTCATCCTAAAGTTATCAAAAAAAAAAAAAAAAAAAGACAAGGATGGACACTTCATACTCATCCAAGACAAATTCTACCAAGATGAACTCTCAATTCTAAATATCTATGCTCCAAATGCAAGGGCACCCACATTCATAAAAGAAACTTTGATAAAGCTTAAACACCACATTGCATGTCTCACAATAATAAAGGGAGACTTCAACACTGCACTCTCATCAATGGACAGATCATGGAAACAGAAACTAAACAGAAACTCAGTGAAGCTAACAGAAGTTATGAACCAAATGGATTTAACACATATCTATAGAACATCTTATCCTAAAACAAAAGAATATGCCTTCTTCTCAGCACCTCATGATACCTTCTCCAAAATTGACCATATAATCAGACACAAAACAGTTCTCAATAACTATAGGAAGATTGGACTAAGATGGTCTTCAGTAACAACAAAAATAATAGAAAGCCCACATACACATGGAAGCTGAACAACGCTCTACTTAGTGATAACTTGGTCAAAGAAGAAATAAAGAAAGAAATTAAAGACTTTTTAGAGTTTAATGAAAATGGAGCCACAACATACTCAAACTTAGGGGACACAATGAAAGCAGTGTTAAGAGGAAAGCTCATAGCTCTGAGGGACTACAAGAAGAAACTGGAGAGAGCATTCACTAGCAGCTTGACAGCACAACTGGAAGCTCTAGAACAAAAAGAAGCAAATAGACCCAAGAGGAGTAGACAGCAGGAAATAATCAAACTCAGGGTTGATATCAACCAAGTAGAAACAAAAAGAACTATACAAAGAATCAACCAAACCAGGAGCTCTTACTTTGAGAAAATCAACAAGATAGATAAACCCTTAGCCAGACTAACCAGAGAGGACAGAGACAGTATCCAAATTAACAAAATCAGAAATGAAAAGGGGGACAAAACAACAGAATCTGAGGAAATCCAAAAAAACCATCAGATCCTACAAGGGCTATATTCAACAAAAGGGAAGATCTGAATAAAATTGACAAATTTCTAGACAGATAACAGGTACCAAAAATTAAATCAATATAAATATCCCATAAACCGTCTAAATATCCCATAACCCCTAAAGAAATAGAAGCAGGTATTAATAGTCCCCCAACCAAAAAAAGGCACAGGACCTCATGGGTTTAGTGCAGCATTCTATCAGATCTTTAAAGAAGACCTTATACTTGAGATAGCAGAAGATGGCCTAATTGGCCATCACTGGGAAGAGAGGCCCCTTGGTATTGCAAACTTTATATGCCCCAGTACAGGGGAATGCTAGGGCCAAGAAGAGGGAGTGAGTGGGTAGGGGAGTGGGTGGGGGAAGGGTATAGGGAACTTTCCGGATAGCATTTGAAATCTATATAAAGAAAATATCTTATAAAAGAGAAAGAGAGAGAGAGAGAGAGAGCAAAGTGGGTACTTAACAGCCCCCTTTATGGTATTCACTGTAGCTAGGTAACTGGGGAGAAGTTTAGCCTGAAGGTCAGAAGTTTGGACCATTGCTTACATGACTACTGACCATGCTTTTCTTGTGGGGGCTGTGGGAGGTGGAAAAGAAAAAAGAAAAAAACAAAAAGAAGAAGACCTTATACTAACACACTTCAAATTATTCCAAAAATAGAAACAGAAGGAACACTATGCAGTTCATTTTATCAAAGCCACAATTACTCTGAAACCACACAAAGATCAAAGAAAGAGAACTTCAGACCAATTTCCTTAATAAATATCAGTGCAAAAAGACTCAAAATTCTTTCAAACCCAATCCAAGAACAAATCAAAACGATCATCTGTCATGATCCAGCAGGCTTCATCCCAGGGATGCAGGGATGGTTCAATATACAGAAATCTATCAATGTAATTCACTATATGAACAAACTCAAAGAAAAAAAACACATGTTCATCTCATCAGATGCTGAGAAAGCATTTGACAAAATCCAACACCCTTTTATGGTAAAAGTCTTGGAAAGATCAGGAATTCAAGGCTGATACCTAAACATGATAAAAGCAATATACAGCAAACCAGTAGCCTACATCAAACTAAACTGAGAGAAACTTGAAGCAATCCCAGTAAAATCAGGGACTAGACAAAGCTCTCCACTCTCTCCCTACCTGTTCAAATATAGTACTCGAAGTCCTAGCCAGAGCAATTAGACCACAAAAAGAGGTCAAAGTGATACAAATTAGAAAGGAAGAAGTCAAAATATCACTATTTGCAGATGATATGATAATATACTTAAGTGATCCAAAAAATTCCACCAGAGAACTCCTAAACCTGATAAACAACTTCAGTGAAGTAGCTGGATACAAAATTAACTCAAACAAATCAGTGGCTTTTCTCTACACAAAAGATATACAGGCTGAGAAAGAAATTAGGGAAACAATACCCTTCAAAATTGTCACAAATTATATAAAATACCTTGGTGTGACTCTAATTAAGCAAGTGAAATATCTGTATGGCAAGAACTTCAAGTCTCTGAAGAAAAAAATTGAAGAAGACCTAAGAAGATTGAAAGATCTCCCATGCTCATGGATTGGGAGGATTAATATAGTGAAAATGGCTAACTTCCTAAAAGCAATCTACAGATTCAATGCAATCTCCATCAAAATTCCTAATCAATCCTTCATAGAGTTCAAAAGAGCAATTTGCAAATTAATTTGGAATAACAAAAAACCCAGGATGGTGAAAACTATTGTTAACAATTAAAGAACTTCTGGGGGAATCACCATCCCTGACTTCAAGCTGTACTATAGTGATAATGATTTAAAAAAACAAAAAACAAACAAAAAAAAACCAGAAACAATCAAACAAACAAAAAACCTAAAAACCGTGAAACCGTGCATGGTATCAGTACAGTGACAGGCAGGTAGATCAATGCAATAGAATTGAAGACCCGGAAATGAACCGACACACCTATGATCACTTGATCTTTGAGAAAGAAGCTAAAACTATCCAGTGGAAAAAGGACAGCATTTTCAACAAATGGAGCTGGCTCAACTGGTGGTTAGCATGGAGAAGAATGCAAATCTATCCATTCTTATCTCCTTGTACAAAGCTCAAGGCCAAGTGGATCAAGGACCTCCACAAAATACTAGATACATTGAAACTTATAGAGGAGAAAGTGGGGAAGAGCCTCAAGCACATGGACACAGGAGAAAATTTCCAGAACAGAACATCAATAGCTTATGCTCTAAGATCAAGAATTGACAAATGGGACTTCATAAAATTGCAAAGCTTCTGTAAGGCAAAGGACACTATCAATAGGACTAAAAGGCAACCAACAGATTGGAAAAAGATCTTTACCAACCCTGCATCCAATAGAGGGCTAATATCTAATATATACAAAGAACTAAAAAGTTAAACTCAAAAGAGCCATATAACCCTATTAAAAAATGGGATATAGAGCTAAACAAATCATTCTGAGTAAGGTAACCCAATCACAAAAGAACTCACATGATGTGCACTCACTGATAAGTGGATATTAGCCCAGAAACTTAGACTACTCAAGATACAATTTGCAAAATACATGAAACCCAAGAAGTAAAAAGACCAAAGTGTGGACAGTTTGCCCCTTCTTAGAATTGGGGAAAAAAAAAAAAACCACCCATGGAAGGAGTTACAGAGACAAAGTTTGGAGCTGAGACAAAAGGATAGACCATTCAGAGATTGCCCCACCCGGGGGTCCATCCCATAGTCAGCCACCAAACACAGACACTATTGCATACACCAGCAAGATTTTGCTGAAAGGACCCTGATATAGCTGTCTCTTGTGAGGCTATGCCAGTGCCTGGCAAACACAGAAGTGGATGCTCACAGTTAGCTATTGGATGGAACACAGGGCCCCCCAATGGAGGAGCTAGAGAAAGTATCCAAGGAGCTGAAGGGGTCTGCAACCCTATAGGTGGAACAACAATATGAACTACCCAGTGCCCCGAAGTGCTTGTTTCTCTAGCTGTATATGTAGTGGAAGATGGCCTAATTGGCCATCATTGGGAAGAGAGACACTTTGGTCTTGCAAACTTTATATGTCCCAGTACAGGGGAAACATCAGGTCCAAGAAGTGGGAGTGGATGTGTAGGGGAGTGGGGGGTGGGGGAAGAATAGGGAACTTTTGAGATAGCATTTGAAATGTAAATGAAGTAAATACCTAATAAAAAAATGGAAAAAAGAAAAGAAAATAATTCTCCATTGAGGAAACTCAAATAACTGGGAAGCACTTAAAGAAATGTTCAATATTCTTAGTCATCAGGGAAATGCAAATCAAAACAACCCTGAGATTCTACCTCACACCAGTCAGAATGGCTAAGATCAAAATCTCAGGTGACAGCAGATGCTGGCAAGGATGTAGAGAAAGAGGAATACTCCTCTATTGCTGATGGGATTCCAAGCTGGTACAATCATTCTGGAAATCAGTTTTGAGGTTTCTCAGAAAACTGGACATAATACTACCTGAGGACCCAGCTATATCACTCCTAGGCATATACCTAGAACATGTTCCAACATGTAATAAGGACACATGCTCCACTATGTTCATAACAGCCTCATTTATAATAGCCAGAAGCTAGAAAGAACCCAGATGTCCCTCAACAGAGGAATGGATACAGACAATGTACATTTACACAATTGAGTACTACTCAGCTATTAAAAATAATGAATTTATGAATTTCTTAGGCAAATGGATGGAACTAGAAAATATCATGCTGAGGGAGGTAAATCAATCACCAAAAACCAGACATGATATGCACTCACTGATAAGTGGATATTAGTCCAGAAGTTCGGAATACCCAAGATACAATTCATAAACCACATGAAACTCAAGAAGAGGGAAGACCACAATGTGGATACTTCAGTCCTTCTTAGAAAGGGGATCAAAATACCCTTTGGAGGAGATACAGAGACAAAATTTGGAGCAGAAAATTAAGGAAAGGTCATCCAGAGACTGCCTTACCTGGAGACCCATCCCATACACAGTTACCAAATTCACATACTATTGTGGATGCCCACAAATGCCTGCTGACAGGAGCCTGATATAACTGTCTTTGAGAGACTCTGCAAGTGCCTGACAAATACAGAAGTGGATGCTCACAGCCATCCATTGGACTGAGCACAGGGTTCTCAATGGTGGAGCTTGAGAAAGGACCCAAGGAACTGAAGGGGTTTGCAGCCCCATAGGGAGAACAACAATATGAACTAACCAGTACCCCCAGAGCTCCCAGGGATTAAACCAAAGATTACACAAGGAGGGATTCAAGGCTTCATCTGAATATGTAGCAGAGGATGTCCTTGTGGTACATCAATGAGACAAAAGGCCCTTGGCCTTGTGAAGGCTCTATGCCCAAGTGTAGGTGAACGCCAGGACTGGGAAGCAGAGGTGTGGTCAGTGGGAGGGGAGAGGGGATGAGGGTGTTTCAGAGGAGAAATGACAAAAGGGGATAAAATTTAAAATATAAACAAAGGAAATATCTAATAGAACGAAAATTCTGGAAACTACTATTTTCAGATAATTTGAAGGAAGTTTGCCATAACAAAAAGATGCTTCTCTAAAGGCAGGAAAATGCAGGCCCAGGCACTTGGTCCATCACTGTGAACCCTTAGAGCCCTCTTAGCCCTGACCTCTGTGAATCTCATTAACCTCCCTTGTAATCCTCCTTAGGACCTCATAGCTCCCCACCCCAAGAGGAAATGAGAGCCAGGCATTCAGTGATTTGTCACCTATAAGGAAGTATGGCCAGGAAGTGGTGGTGTACTCCTTTGATCCCAGCACTTGGGAGTGAGAGGCAGGTGAATTTCTAAGTTCAAGACCAGCCTGGTTTACACAGTGAGTGCCAGGACAGCCAGGCCTACACACAAAAAAAAAACCCTGTCTGGAAAATAATAATAATAATAATAATAATAATAATAATAATAATAATAATAGTAGTAGTAGTAATAATAATAATAGGTGTGAGCATTTCTTTCCCCTGACTGAATTTGTTAAGTGTGTGTCTGTAAGGTGGGCTATGTCTTTCCTTTCCACTTTATCTCGGTGACCTACGGTTTTGGCATTCTGGAAAGCATTTTTAATAACAAAGCATCTTACACAGACTAAACTGACATTTTAGGTTTGCTTCCTTTTCCCTGGAGTACCATGATAAAAACTAGGACCTATAATCCCCATAATCATGAGGGGGTTTTTGTTTGTTTGTTTTTGTTTTTTTTTGGTTTTGTGTGTGTGTGTGTGTGTGTGTGTGTGTGTGTGTGTGTGTGTGTGTGTGTGTGTTTGGTGTTTTTGAGACAGGGTTTCTCTGTATAGCCCTGGCTGTCCTGGAACTCACTTTGTAAACCAGGCTGGCCTCAAACTCAGAAATCCACCTGCCTCTGCCTCCCCAGTGCTGGGATTAAAGACCTGTGCCACCACACCTGGCTAATCATGAGCTTTTGATGAAGCTAATAGTATCAGACAAGGAACCGCTCCTCTGTGGTCAGTCTTAAAAATCAATCAGAAAGCAGTTGGTTACCCTTATAACTGCCATGCCACTGTTATACCAGTCTGTAACAACTTACCTGGTCGGTTACGCTTGTAGTATGTATTATCCAGTGCGAAGTAAGACCATTAAGACTATTCCTTCATATGAACTTTCCTAAGAAAGGATATTTCAGGCATGCTCTGACTTGAGTAAAACAAAAAGGTTCAGAATATTTATCAATGAAGCAATCATTGTATTACCTACACTGAAATGAGAATCTACTAATATAGAGGAATCATGATGTGTTAATTGCTATATTGAGATATTATCTCATTTCACCATCACAATGTTACGAACTACTTACAACAATTTTATTTTTAAAATTTGAATAAAGTGAATTTAGAGTGTTTAAAATGTGATACTGTTAGAATTTTCACTCAGTATTTTCTGGCCTGGAACTGCTGAGCTTATTATTAAAGTAGAGCTCTTTTATCATGTATGAAGAAAGTGAATTCTCTTTCTAAAAAGCTGCCATATTTTTAAGAACTGATAAATTTTATTTTATTTTGTATATTCTTTCAAACCTGTACAATAATATATGTAAAGTTCAAATTTTCATAATTAAAGAAAAGAGACATATAATAGTGTTTAAAAATGTTACATAGTCAATCTTTGTAAACTTAATTCAGTTATCAATAAAAACTTTATTAAAGGTAGTAAATATATACTAGGTGTAGTGCCAAAAAAAATTACCCTATATTTCTCTCTATTAGATTTCTAAATAATAGATCCTGCCAGAGCTGTTTCTCAATGCTGTACTGTAAGAACAGCACTACTTTTTCATTTTCAATATCACCAAGTATCTAAATGCTATTATTATTTTAAAGATTAATTATTTAAATTCATTTTTTATAACTGAATGACTGTTAAAGTTTAAATGTAAGGGTTTCTTTTAGAAACCATTCATTATAATTTTTAATGATGGGTAGATAGAATCTCTTGTGCAATGTATGGAAGTATCATCTGTCAATAAATGCTGTTGTCATATTAGCTTAGGTGGGAAATAGGGAGGTGGGAGTTCCTGTACAGAGGATTTCTGGGATAGAGTCAGATGTGGGAAAGATTTGCACCGAGTTCTTGGGAAGGTGGTTGCATAAACCTGAAAGGAGGTATCTAACCACATGGCCTGACTTAAACTAGAATAAACAGGATAATTGAGTTACAGGCTAGTAGGAACAAGGCAAAGCTTTTGGTCTGGACAATTTTTCACAAGTCTCAGAGTTATTATTTTGGAAACTTGTGCACTGGTAGAAAAGCCTACAGTTGCAATGATAGGAATTTGAATGAGTGACTCTTCATTTGCCTTGATTTAAAGAGCGTTGTGTTATTGACATGTGACATGGTAGTAGAAATATAAAGCTGTTGTTCATTTTCTAACCAGACATTCTTTTTTAAGGTAGCTCCTGTAGTTGTTCTTTCTCTCTTCCTGAGAATGAATGAGGTTTCCCAGGCTAAATGAAAAAAGAAAGCTCCAGCATTTTAGAAGCAACTCTGTGTGTGTAGATATCATAAAGATATCAGTTAACAGAGTTTGCCTAGTTCACTCATCTGGAAAGTGGGGATTTATTTCATGTAAATTTCAAGATTATTTTCTGAGCAGTTATATTAGAAAAATAGCTATGAACATAGTGGAGCATGTGTCCTTCTTACCGGTTGGGACATCTTCTGGATATATGCCCAGGAGAGGTATTGGGGGATCCTCCGGTAGTACTATGTCCAATTTTCGGAGGAACCGCCAGACTGATTTCCAGAGTGGTTGTACAAGCTTGCAATCCCACCAACAATTGAGGAGTGTTCCTCTTTCTCCACATCCTCGACAGCATCTCGGCTGGGAGGATTTAAAGCAAGGGGAACACACTTACATTGCTGGTATGAGTGCAAAATTATTCAACCACTGTGGAAATCAGTATGGCAGTTCTTCAGGAAATGGGAATCAATTTACCTCAAGACCTAGTTCTATCACTCCAGGGCATATACCCAAAGGTCATTCTACTCTTCCACAAGGACACTTGCTCAGCTATTTTCACAGCAGCTTTATTCATAATAACCAGAAACTAGAAATAACCTAGATGTCCTCCCTCAACCAAAGAATGAATAAAGAAAACATGGTACATTTAAAAAAAAAGAAAGAAAGAAAAATAGCAACAATTTTTCCTCACAATTCATCCCGAGTAATTTCACATGAGTTCTCTTATTTTCACAAACATCAAGAACTGTTATAATTTAGTTCTTAAAACAAACAAAGTGCCAATCAGGGAAATTGAATCATTCACTGATAGGTGGACTGACAGAGAGAGCATTTCAACCCAAATTTGAGACTTACTATTTGGTAGGGAAATGTATTGAACATCACAACAGAGGATTCACATATCACAGATTATTGGTCAGCAATGGAAAAAAAAGATCAGTTTCCTAACAGCTGATAAGTAAGAAACCATTATTGACAAGAAAATTCCATGTCTCTAATAAAGCTTAGTTAGCTACTTTCAGAGTCAAGTAGAATACCTTGCTGAAAGATTGTTCCTTATGTAAAAATGATGACTCACTATTAAGTGGTTTCATGATGCTATCTAAGTGTTCATCAAATTAGTTGACAATAATCACTTTAAATCTTATTTAATTCACTAGCAAAGCTTTTAAACAGAGGATCTTTTTTTTAGAAGTGACTTTTTTTTTCTTTACTAACAAAACAATAGAGCCTTCTTATGATAGAAACTAACTTATAAAATAGTAATTATACTTTTATTCCTGTGGGCTGGGGGCTGGTTCATATAAATGCTCTGGTCTCCCAAGCTATCCCTGTTGAATCTGACTTTGAAGGGAATGTATGCTGTCTAAAATTCCTAAACTTTAAAAACTGTGGAATGACATGTATATATATATATATATATATATATATATATATATATATATATATATATATATATATATGAGATAGCTACATGGAGAGCATATAAATAGGTTTCTTAATTCTTTACTGATAGCTAAAAGCCATTTAACATACAATGGACTGAATAGTTGCATTTATATGTTCAGGAATATGTATATATATATATATATATATATATATCCATAGTGTATATAATTCAAACACACATATATAATATATACATATATATACACAATGTGTGTGTATAACAACAATGAAAGAAAAAGAAGCCATAAATTTTATAGAGAATAAGGGGAGGTATGTGGTAAGGGTTATTTAAAAGAGAGGGAACAATAATGCAATATATTATAATTTCAGAAAGTAAAATAAATATATAAAAACAGAAACATTATGACTCCACCTTCAATCACATGGTTAGCTACCATATCCAGAGTGGGTTTTTTCTCCCAACTTCACGTTTATTGGGTCCCTTTGATATTGCTCAACACTAGGTCTATAATAAATCTTTGTCTCTCAAAGTCTTGGAACACACACACATATACATATACATGTATATGTGTATAGATGTGTGTGTATACACACACATTTGTTTATTTATAAAACTGATCATTGTCCATTGTAAATCCATTGTCTTTACTTTCCATCTAACAACTTCTACATTATCTGTCTGTCTATCTATCTATCTATCTATCTATCTATCTATCTATCAATCAAGAGAGGGGGGAGGGAGAGAGATTTGCTTTCTATCATAATTAATCCCTTGATATCCATAGTCATATGATATCTTAAGTTTAATTTTGAATCATTTGGAGAACCCTTTTGAAATGCAATATCAAAGGAACTATGTTAAAGATTTTGTTCATTTGTTGAATTTATTATAATCTACTCAAGAATCCATAATAAACATAATTTGCATTGTATCAATTCATAATCTGAAATTTAAGCCTCTCCCCATCCACACCCGCTTTGCTTAAACTTTGTCTTTCTGATTTCTCATCCTTAGTAATCTTTGACTTACAATGGAACTCATACATTCTAATTGATTACTGTCCATTATGAATCTAATGCTTTTGATTCCCTCCATACAAGACAAAGCTTCCCATCACCTAATTAAAATCATTTTTTCTTTTTCTTATTTCAAATCACTGTGAAAGAAAACCTCAGTTCTCATTAATTACTTTTTTTTTCCTGTTTCATGAAGAATTCTGCCCAAAGGAACACAGATAACAAACCATAGTTGTTTTCAATTAAAATTTATGGTAACTAACCTAAGCTCTCTAATACACAAACTATTTTGTTTACTCTCACATCATAAATGCCTAGGGAATATTTAGAAAATAGAAACGGCAAAATAAATATTTGTTGAATAAATGCATATGTGCAAGATTATGCATGAGCATGGCACAGAAAGGCTGATTATATTTTCATTGACTCCTTGCCTTTCTGTCTCTCAAATTATTTCAAACCACTGGCGATATTCCGTCCTCACTCAGCTAATGAGTTTCCTTATCCTTTCTTGAAGAAAAATAGAACAACTTTAGAAGACACAGCTCACATTGCAAAACATACTATGTGCATCCAAGTTTATAAACTGAGCATTTCTTCTTAAAAAGTGTCTAGATTCTTGACTTACATCCTATAATCACTGCTTGCCTAGCAAGTTTCAAGATTTCTCTGGATAGCCTATTTAAGCTATTTTTGTCTTTTTTTTCTTTTTCTTTTCTATTTTATTTATTTACTTTACATCCTGCTCACTGCCCCCTTCCTGGTCACCCCTCCCATAATCCCTCCCTCATACTTTCACCGCCTCTCTTCCTAGCGAGTGGCGGTCCCACTGGGTTTTCCCCAACCCTGGCACATCAAGTCTCTGCAGGGCAAGACACACCCTTTCCCACTGAGGTCAGACTAGGCAGCCCAGCTATATGAACATATCCCATGGATAGGAAACAGCTTTTAGGATAACCTCCGCTTGCTCGGGAGCCACATGAAGATCAAGTTGCAGGTGTATGGAGGCCCTGGTCCAGCCTGTGCACACTCCCTAGTTGGTGGTTCATTCTCTGTAATCCCAAAGGTCCAGGAAAGTTGATGCTCTTGTTCTTCCTGTGGAGTTCTTACCCCTTCAGCCCTCAGGCCTTCACCCAACTCTTCCAAGCTTCATCCACTGTTTCGCTGTGGGTGTCTGCATCCCTCTGTGTCAGCTGCTGGGTGGAGCCTCTCAGAGGACAATCATGCTAGGCTCCTGTCTGCGAGCATAACAGAGTACCATTTGTAGCGCCTGGGACTTGTTCTTGCCCATGAGTTGGGTCTCTAGCTGGACCTGCTATTACTTGGGTATTTCCTCTGTCTTTGGTGGTGTTGCTACCACTCCACTGGAGTTCCTGCTTGGCTACAGGAGGTGGTCTCTTCATGTTCCATATCCCCTAGGCTGTGAGTCACAGCTAAGGTCACCCCCATTGATTCTTGGGCACCTCCCTGTGGCATCCTGGAGATGCCCCCGTCCTTACCTCCCCATCTCTATCAGTTACAGATTTCCATTCATTTAAATGGTAATCTGGCTCTCTCCCCTGTCCCTCTCCACACCTGCTCCTGTGCCCCCATGCTCTACCCCATCTTTCTCCCACTCAGCTCTCTCTCTCTCCACCTGCCTCTTCTGACTCTTTATTATCCCTTCTAAGTGAGATTCAAGCATTCGTGATTGTGGCTTCCTTCTTGTTTACCTTCTTTGGGTCTGTGGAGCATAGCATGGATATCCTGTACTTTACAGCTAATATCCACTTTTTGTTTGTTTGTTTGTTTGTTGAGACAGGGTCTCAGCAGAAGCTTAGAGTTTAGCTGACATGCATGCAAGGTACCAGGGAGGCTGGGTAACTTATTCTGTGGCTGTTGCTAGATCAGGAAAGAAGTAGAAAAGGCATGGATGGTGGTGCCTGAGGAACTCGCTGGGCTAGACCTTGGAGAAGGGTGTGTAGGTATGTTTGTCTGTATGTGTCTTTCTGTGTGTTTAATCATTGGACTCTGTTCACTTTCTATTCTTTAATAACACTGCATATACATAAAACAGGCAATTTTTGTGTGTCAGTCAGTATGTTTTGAAACTTATTTCTTGAGTAATTTAGGCATGGCCTTATAAGGTTTCTGAGTTTTCCATAGAATATAACATTATACCATTAGTCTTTCAGAGGGTAGAAGATAAATCATTCCAATATCACTAACCCTAGGTCTGAGCATACTCAAGAGAGTGCAAACCACCTAGAGAAGGCAGGTATTTGAAGACTGTAGCATGGTGCAATGTGTGGCTAGGCAAAAATAGAAATGAGTTTAGGAAGATGAAAGTGTATGAACATCAAGGGAAGGAAACTACACTTTGTAAGGAATAACTTTAATCTGGGTTCACTTTAGAACTTAATGCTGGCACTTATTTGTTACTGCAATGACGCATGTATACAGTCCTTTGTTACTTGTTTACAAAAAATGACACTATTTCAATAAAAATAAATTAATAGGCCACTTAAAATACACTGAAGTGTTTCCTTGAACTCTCCATGCACGTCTGCATGTGAATGTGTACTTGCACATGTACACACACACAACAACAACAACAACAACAAAAAACAAATGAACAAACTTCATAAGCCCCCCAAAACTAACCAAATAAATGAGAAATTTTGAGACATTCACTCTTATAAATAATGTGTTTCAGCATGTTCAAACTGAAAGTAGTATTCATTAATTTAAAAAAAAAAGGTTCAAACAGAAGTACCACAGAAATAAACAGAATTTTTCTTTAAAATGAAATTATTTCCAAGTATAACTATTTCTCTGTGATCCATTTCAATTCTGGGAAAGTTTAAGGTATTTTAGACTTCAAAGTTAATATAATTCTGGACATTAATTGACCATCAGTCTGCTTGGTCATGAGGAAAACTAACACATTATAATTTATTAATAGCAATCACAGCAAGACAGAGAAGACTAAAGAGAATATAAAATGATTCTGAGAACACTCATTATAATTATATTCAAAGAAAATTAAATTTCCAGGAGATAAATTGTTTAGAGCTTTGAGCAGTTTTTTTTTCACAGTCTCTGATATCATGGTGGTAAAGAAGTAGCTATTTTTGACTTTTGTTGTACATAATTTTGAAGGCAAATACAATTCATCTCCTGTGTTGTATTCATCAGCTTGCCACATGCATTAAAGAGTTGATTATGTGTAGTTTCAAAGCTTAAAATAAAAAAAAAAGCATATTAGCTACATAAATGACCTGAGAGTTTTACTTTATTGATTTTGGGAATTTATACATGGTTATTGTATCCAACATTTGTACATACTTTCCTGTACCTCCCCATGTCTTTTTATGATAGTCTCTCACTCACTTTAAAATTTAAGACGTGTGTGTCTGTGTGTGTGTTTTCCATATGTGTACAGGGCTAATCACTTAGGGCTGGATAATTCATCAGTGGGCTTGTCCCTGGAAAATAGTGCATTTCCCTGTCTTACAGCTATTTACTACTTGTAATGGTCTAAGTGTGGACCTTCTGAGTTTTTCCCTGTCCACCCTGGCATGTCAACTGTTATTGTCATTGCACTGACCTTGTTTAGGTAACTGTACTGTTCCACTTTCATGTGTGTGTCTCCATTGTGCTATAGAGACCACACTATCTCATGGACAATGCCATAATACCCTGACTGTTATGATCTTTCCACCCCCGTTTTTGCAATATTTCCTGGGCCACATACGTAGGTGTCATGTTATAGCTATGTCAATCAGGGCCAGGCACCCTACAGTATACAGTCCATTATTCTCTGAAGTTATTCTAATTGTGTCTTTCTGTAATAGCCCTTGTCTTCTACAAAAAAAAAAAAAAAAAAAGCTTTGATGATGGGTGGGAACTACACTTATCTGTGAGTCTAAGGCTGTGTATTTAGAATACAGTGAGAAATTATACTAGTTTTGTAAAGTGGCAACACTAGGTTCTCTCCAGCTATCCCCCATCCCTGGGTAGCTGACTAGGTTTAAGGAAGGCACAAGGCATAAATTCCTTACTATTGGTTATCTACAATTAGTAGGTTCACAACTGGGGCTAGATATCTTGCCAAGGTGAATGCTGTGGTGGTTTGCAGACTTCCATTTGCATAGGACTACCAGTTGTTTTTCTCCTTTTGAATTTGACATAGCAATTTCAGACGCTATGAGTGCTTGCCACTGGAAAGGAGGCTTCCAAATCATTTCCAGTTCAATTTTTCCAAGTCCCTTTTCTAAATTGTGTGTCATCGTTGATAATAAGGATTAGCCATCAAGATCAGGAAAGCAACCAAGAGAAAGGGGAATACATCTGTGCCTATGGAGATTATATGAGAGTTACAGAATAAAGACACCATGGCATATCTGTATGGCCATCAAGTAAGATATTCAAATATGGACACTGGAAAATATTCAAAAACACAAAGAATCCCTTTAGCATATATTTAATTTTGACAAATAAGTATATAAAGTGTTATATCTTGAGTTATATTTTCTAGAAAGGTAATATTGAAATCATAATCAACACTTGAGAAGTACCTTGGCGGTTACCATTAGAGATTTCCCACACAGGCTCATGTGTTTGGTTCATGGTTAGTGGCATTTCATGGTGAATTTTGAAAGGTCATAGTTCATCCAACTTCTAGATTACTCTTTGTACTTCAGCTTGGGTTTGGAGATCTAATCTCAGCTTCCTGTTCTTGGCTGCCTGCTAATACTCCGCACTCTCTGTCTAGATCTGTAAACCCAAATAAATTCTTCCCTATATAAGTTGCCTCAGACAGCTGTTTATCCTATGAACAGGAAAATAACTTATATAAACCTTATTTGACAATGGAGACATGGAAGATAGTAATTAAGTTGGAATTACATATAGTAGTAGGATAGTCAATAACCCTACAATATGTTGTCAGATTTCTAGGCTCCTGAAATGTAGGACAATATATTTCTGTTTATTTAAGTAGCCCAGATTTTAGTATTATGTATCAGTCTCCTAGAAAACCAGATGTAATAGGGTACAATTGTAACAAATAGAAGAAAGTGTTGAATTGAATTTAGAATTATACCTAGAGTAGAGGCTGGCATAATTTTGAAAAGCATGAGAGAAAATTCTAGGTTGTTCTAAATAGTCTACTACTTTTAATTAAGAATAGAAAACTTGATTTTTACTGTATAGCAGAGAGAAATTAACAATTAAGAAAGGAGGCCATGGATTGAGAGAAAGGATGGGCTTATGGAAGGGAGTGGAGGGAGGAAAAGGAATTGATGGAAAATTATATAATTTTGCTACAAAACCAAAAGGAAAAGAAAACATTTCGAGGGAGTATTACATAGTGTATTAGTGGAACTGTGGTCTTTGTAACAAATGAATAGAAAATTTGTAAACAATGAACATGGATTCCAAATAAATAAATAAATAAATAAATAATCGGTGTGTGTGCACTCTGGTTTTTCCTTGCTAGATATAGTAATTGTATAAAAGATTGGCTGAACTGAAGACACAGTCTGTCTTAGTCAGGATTTCTATTCCTGCACAAAACATCATGACCAAGAAGCAAATTGGGGAGGAAAGGGTTTATTTAGCTTACACTTCCACATTGCTGCTCATCACCAAAGGAAGTCAGGACTGGAACTCACACAGGATAGGAACCTGGAGGCAGGAGCTGATGCAGAGGCTGTGTAGGGATGCTGTTTACTGGATTGTTTCCCCTGGTTTGCTCAACTTGCTTTCTTATAGAACCCAGGACTACTAGTCCAGGGATGGCACCATAATGGGCCCTTCCATCCTTGATCTCTAATTGAGAAAATGCCTTACTGTTGGATCTCGTGGAGGCATTTCCTCAACAGAGGCTCCGTGATAACTCCAACTTCCATCAAGTTAATACACAAAACCAGCCAGTACACACTATATAATCAAAACCAAAAAGAACTAACCCTAGCTGTTATAGATAATCCCGTGTGCACTGAAACATTTATAATCTGCAACAAGACAATACTCTGTAGAACATATTAGATATGCAACTTAAGAGCCAATCAGCCATTCTGCCAAAAGACAAAGATACTGACATAATTACAAAAGATCTTTGCAGATTGCTCTGGCTTGCTGACTTGGTTTCTAGACAATACAAGGCAGGTTGACAATGACTTTGACAATAATAAATTAGTAGGTAATGCTGCTAGTGTGGACTAAAGGAAACAGATTTAAGGGAAAACGAAGAAAGAGTAGCCCCAAGAATGTTATCAATGCTAAGGCTTGGCTGCCAGAATATTGGGCTCCTGTCCAAAGCTGAAGTGATGGTGGATTTTTAAGAGCCTGAAGAAAATTGAGTCCATCACAAATGATGTCATGGCTGTTTCTAGTTTGCTGCAAGTCAATGTTTCTATTCTTCACTCCTTACTTCTCCTTTTTGGAATATAAATGTCTGTCTTATGCTGATAAGATTTTTTTCTCTTTTTCTTTCTCTCTCTCTCTTAAAAAAAAACTTTAACAGATGGAGAGGAATTTTGCCTCAGGATGAACATATGTTAAACCTCAACCATACCTGATTTAGATTACATGGATTTAAGATTGGGAATTGTAGTTGGAATGAGTTAAGATTTTTGAAAGTATTGAAATGAGATAAGTTTAATTTGCATGTGAGAAGAATGTGAACTCTGTGGGCTTGGTACTATTAACTGTGCACTCATCCTGGGTGATTTTGAAATCCTAACCCCTGGTATCTCAAATATGATCCTTTAAAAGCAGGATCATTGCAGATGTACACAGGATGAGATATAATGAAGGATCAGCCATTAACTTATATGATTATTGTTTGTATAAGATGACCACATGGAGACAGTCACACAGGGAAAGCAACAGCATCCTGTGAGGACAAAGGCAGGGTGTGTGTGTATGGGGGGGGGGTGTCTTGTAATGGCGAATAAAGAAACAATAATAACTGTTCACAGCCAACAGAAGTTAGGAGAGTCCAAGAAAGAGGTTTCAGTGGATCCATAGCCCTCTCAATTGATTACTTCTATTCCTATGGGTTCTAAAATTATCAGATAACATATTTTGGATTTCAGCCATTTCTAAGTTTTAATTGATAGGGACAGTGGCCCAGATATACCCATAAGCCATCCCTACCTCCATAGATGTCTGAAGTGGTCCCTTTTTCCTCTTTCTATTTGTGACTTTTAGAGCTGTGATTCACAGCTTTGCCACAGAAATCAACTCCAGGATGAGTCAGTATAAAGCAGAGTTGTTTACTCAAGACAGCATTTTAACAGAAACCAGAGGTTAACAGAAACAGAACTTCAAAGAGTAAACAAGGTAGACACGTGTGTGCCCTGTGTGGTTGTGCGTTTCTCTGTAAGTCACAATTACCTTGGGGGCTCTTGTTGCCTTTCTAAGGATTGCTGAGGAGCCCCACATCTTTTGTTAGCATTGTTCAGAGAATGGAGATCTCACTAAGAGCAACAGTTAAAGAATTTTCTTCTGTAAGCCAATTCGAAGGATGGAATTATGATAGATGTTTAGATGTAGGAATTCAGTTTCGGCCCTAAATAAATAATTTATTTATGATCCTTGTCAAGATTTCTTTGGAAACCACATGATTATGTGGGCTATTTGGTTTCAATCAGTGGCACCTGGCGCTTCTAGGCTCTGTTATCTGGATAGGCAAACAGAATAAGGAGAAAAAGCCAATTTCCTTTTCCACTATGCTTTCTGTTTTTGTTTTTGTTGTTGTTGTTTGTGTGTAACCAAATCATTATTTTCAACCTTGTTTCATATACAAGTGGCATGATACATAGAAGTTGACATGCAGTTGTTGTGGCAAGGGCAATAGGAATTGATTGGAGATGAGACAACTGAAAGATATAATTTCTAGTGTAGAGAATGCACACATGATCATTTTTCCAGATCATGGTGGCCTGGGTATCAATTTTCCAGTTTTGCAAGGAAAAATTAATCAGATTTTCTTCGTTTTATATTGTCAATCGAAAAAAAAAAAAAAAAGCCACCATCATGGCAAATTAAATTGGTTACAGTGAGTGTCATCTGGTCACTGCTTTGTAGTTTCCAAACCTGATGGGTAAAAGTAAGACGAAAATACATTTCTAAGTCATGAGAGGCTTTTCTTTTCTTTTCTTTTCTTTTCTTTTCTTTTCTTTTCTTTTCTTTTCTTTTTTTCCAAATTTTATTTGTTTACACTCCATATTACATTCCCCACCCCTCCCCATCCACCCTCTGACTGCTCCACATCTCACACTTTCTCCCTACCCAACTCCATCTCCACATGGATGCCCCCACCCCCATCCCACCTGACCTCTAAACTCCTAGGGCCTCCAACCTCTTGACAGTTAGGTGCACCATCTTTGAATGAACACAGACCCTGCAGTCATCTACTGTATATGTGTTGGGGGTCTCATATCAGCTGGTGTATGCTGCCTGGTTGGTAGTCCAGTGTTTGAGAGATGTCAGGGGTCCATATTAATTGGGACCTCCTACAGGATCACCCTTCTCCTCAGCTTCTTTCAGCCTTCCCTAATTCAACAACAGGGGTCAGTGCTTCTGTCCATTGGTTGGGTGCAAATAACTACATCAGACTCAGCTGCTTGTTGGGTCTTTCAGAGGGCAGTCATGATAGATTCCTTTTTGTGAGCCTTCCAGAGCCTCAGTAATAGTGTCAGGCCTTGGGACCTCCCCTTGAGTTGGATCCCACTTTGGGACTGCCACTGGACCTTCTTTTCCTCAGGTTCCTCTCCATTTCCATCCCTGCAGTTCTTTTAGACAGAAACAATTATGGGTTAGAGATGTGATTGTGGCATGGTAACCCCATCCCTCACTTGATGTCCTGTCTTCCTGCTGGAGGTGGGCTCTATAAGTTCCCTCTCCCTACTGTGGGGCATTTCATCAAAGGTCCCTCCCTATGAATCCTGGGAGTCTCTCATCTCCCAGATCTCTGGTGCATTCTGGGGGGTCCTGCTAACCTCCTATTTCCTGAGGTTGCCTGGTTTACATTCTTTTGCTGTCCCTCAGGACTTCAGTCCTTTTCCCTCTACCCACCTCATGTTCCCCTCTACCCACCACTGCTCCCCCACTCAGTCCACATTCCCTTCCAAGTCCCTCCCTCCCTCCCTCCCTACTTGTTATTGTTTTCTTCTCTCTCCCAAGTGGGACTGAGGCATCCTCACTTGGGGCACTTCAGCTCACTGAGCCTTTTGAATTCTGTGTATTCTGTATGGGTATTCTTTCTCTCTCTCTCTCTCTCTCTCTCTCTCTCTCTCTCTCTCTCTCTCTCTCTCTCATTCTCTTGTTCTCTCTCTCTCTCTCTCTCTCTCTCTCTCTCTCTCTCTCTCTCTTATCTAATACCCACTTATTAGTGAGTGCATACCATGCATGTCCTTTTGGGTCTGAATTACCTCACTCAGGATGATATATTTTACTTCCATCCATTTGCCTGCAAAAATCAGGATGTCCTCGTTCTTAATAGCTGAGTTCTTATGAAGTTCAGCTCTGCTAAATTTCCCAATCATCCAGCATGAAATACAAACTGTCTGCCTCTTGAATCTTCAAGAAGAACAATTTACTAATCTTGAAAAGTGGGAGTTGTGTCTCTTCTGGATGGTCGTTTTGCTGCCTCATTTAGTTAGTCTAGAAATATTGTTATTTGTACCCGCCCTGATTACTAAAATACTTCAACTTCATTTAACATTCACACTCATCTGGTAGAAGCAAGATGTATGAAATAGTCACAAATTCATGATAGTGAGAGAAAGTCTGCACCTTTTGTGGACTCTTAGTCATCCTTGTTCACTTATTCTGACACACAATGAATCATTTTTCCCTTCTGAGAAATACTTTTTTTTTCTTTTAAACTCCTTTTTTCTTTTTTTCATTAGATATTTTCTTTATTTACATTTCAAATGCTAACCTGAAAGTTCCCTCCACCCTCCCTCCACCCTGCTCCCCTACTCACCTACTCCCTCTTGTTGGCCCTGGCATTCCCCTCTACTGGGGCATATAAAGTTTGGCAATACCAAGGGGCCTCTCTTCCCAGTGATGGCCGACACTCGGGGAACCATCCCATAATCAGTCACCAAACCCAGACACTATTGCATACGCTAGCAAGATTTTCCTGAAGGGACCCAGATATAGCTGTCTCGTATAAGACTATGCCAGTGCCTGGCAAATACAGAAGTGGATGCTCACAGTCAGCTATTGGACGGAACACAGGGCCCCCAATGGAGAAGCTAGAGAAAGCACCCAAGGAGCTAAAGGGGTCTGCAACCCTATAGGTGGAACAACAATATAAACTAACCAGTACCCCCAGAGCTCGTGTCTCTAGCTGAGAAATACTTTTTAAATCAAGATTAAGCTACATTAAGTACATTATCAAATTGTCATTAGCTTGATATGATATTTTAACCAGAGATAACTTAATTCCTATACTGTATTTGTTTCTCACAACTAGATGCATAAGAGCTTCTGAAACTGATACTGGGGTTACCATTTGTGTATAAAATAGTCATGACCATATGTGGTGGCACATAGCTTCCCACGGAGCATTACTTGTGAGCCAGTGTATGCTCATATATAACAATGAAAGCAGGTGATTTTATTTTAAAAACATATTTTGCCTTCTTTGAATCTACAGAGAAAGCAGTTTTCTTCATTCTATACAAACTGATTTGGAATGAGATTTTCATCCTCATGAAAAAGTTTCTAAACACTAAAATGATTAATATTCAAACTAGTTGCAAAAGCAAATGTTAAGTATTAATTTAATTTTATTATTTTCAACTGTGAAGGGAAAATCTTTTTTAAAACAGCAGAATTTCATTTGCTTTGGTTTTAAATCCATTAGAATAATAAACTAAGCTTTATTCATGTGAATGCTGATTTAGGCTTTATTCTAAAAAAATAAAATGAATTTAAGTAAGGAAAAAAGCATTTATAACACCAGGATAGGAAAAAATAAACGAATAGAGTATAAAAACAACTTGTAGAAAAGTCTCCATTTATCCTGTGTTTGAATACTACTTTGCAAATGAAAACATACTATTTATGACCCTTGTAAAGCAGAGAACAACATTGGAGAAGCTATTTATTTGCAATGCATTAGTACTTTCTGGGGACAGTTTATGGATTTCTCTGACTATACCAGCTCCTCTCTGTCTGGCTTGTAAGAAGCTGTTGGTAATTAACAGGCTACTTACTTTTCTTCTAAAACCTAAAACAGCACTCAATCTAAACACGTTTCAAATACTCATCTCCATACTGTGGATGGAGAAATATGTGTACAGACTTTCTGCAAGTGTCTCTTAGAAGAATTAAAGTTATCTTTGACATATTTCCTGTTTTATTTTAAAATATCTATGGACATAACATCCTCCTAAAAATTAGTGTTTATAGATACTATGGTGTCATTTGTATATTTATATGTAAAACAAAAAGAATAATGGAGGCACCATTCTAAGAAAATGTGGCATTTACACTCTTTTCAAGGTAATTCTTAACTCATCCCAGAACTCAGCTGTCCCTATAAGTACCTCCTGGGACGTACCATCGTCATCAGTACTGTCTATCATAGAACAGTAGGAGGTCATACTAGGTCTGCTCAACTTCCCAATCATAAGGAACCCACAAGCAAAACCACTTTATACTATGGATGCTCAAAACTATTTTGATCCATCAACCTTAAACTTATTACTTGGAGATTCAAACTTTATGAATTGAAGCATTGAACCACATCCATAGCCTTTCTCTTGATCTTAGGGTTCAAGTGTCTCTCCTTCACAGGGCTGTAAAACCATGTTTGAGAAGTTTGCTTGACAAATACTTTTAAAAGTTATAAAAGGTCATGACAGTCATCTAACACATCCTTTTTTTTTGTCCACCACCATTTCCTTGTATTAACATGAGCTTTATTGCAATTTTAGAAGCCTGTGGTATTGAGATGCTCATAGTTTTGAAAAATAATTAAGCAACAGGCTGTGGCTGCAAATATGAAGATGTCATAATTATACCCTGTGGCTTTAAAATGCTTAGCATGTGCAAATGATTCTGTACCCTAAGAGAGTGGTTAATATATTTTATATGCCAGCCTCTTCCCTCACAATTGTTGCCTTTAAAAAGTAAGAAATGAAATAATTTGAAATAAAAATTATGCCATGATATAAAAAGGATATTTATATAGAATAAAACCTATAAAGGT
The DNA here is from genome assembly GCF_000001635.26 of Mus musculus. Classification (NCBI taxonomy): domain Eukaryota; kingdom Metazoa; phylum Chordata; class Mammalia; order Rodentia; family Muridae; genus Mus; species Mus musculus. Next base: position 95,069,524 of record NC_000067.6, on the reverse strand, counting down.
CATAAAAAGTTTAATATTAACTTTACAATAAGGTTATTAAGATAAATTTAACCAATTAAATATCAGCAGACATACATTCCCACTGAATTGAACCATAGCTCTGGCAGAGAAAATGGTAATAATTCTACATATAATAATTAGTAGCTTAGAATTGCACCATAAAACATGTCCACAGTTCCAGTTGTTATATAGGAAGTTACCTCCAGGACAAAATGACCAACAGTAACAGGATATAAAAAACAATTGGTAGGAAATTCAAATTCCTGAAATTCTGTGTACAGATCAAGGTGGTGATTGACTGGTGGACAATGGTGCTAGGTATGGGCCAGGACTCCAAAAATATATGTAAATCACAGTGTGCAGTGGTATTTTTTATCAGCTAGATCAAACTAAAAGAGCTTCGATTCTGCCTCTGCTGGGGAGTATGCTGAGAGTATTCTTTTCCTTTTTCTAGTTTAACTTGTCAGCAACCTCAACATCTGCCCTGATCAGACTGAATTCTTGGTTAAATGGGTTCCTGAGAAAAATCACACCTCTTTCTTAGAAGGCCTCAGAAGAAGCATATGAGAGAAGACACAGCAAAGTGAAGTGTAAGTCCCAGATCTCCCAGGCTCCTGACCATCACTACTTGGCCCAGTCTTCTCTTGCCTTACGTAAGAGTATAGTTTAGCACCATTGTATGCTTTAATTAAATCTAGACTACTTGATCTTTTACCATGTGTAGTCCAAATTTTTCGCTTTGGGGAGCAGAAAAGCAGAGTGTTCTACTGGGTCAAGACAAGAGAAAAATATGGACTTCCACATAATACAATTAAAGTGGCATGCTGTTAAATACTCTTATAGTTTGCTTTTGTATATACTTTCTGTGAAACTTGTGAATTACCTCTTGTTCTTCTTTTTAAAATATTCCCATCTAATATGGAGCATTTCTTGTGGTTCATAGCTATATGGCATTCTTGCAAAGAGACTACAATCGTACAAGGATAAACATGCTTGCTGTTTTGGTTGATTGGTTGGATGGTTGGTTGGTTTTGTTTTGTTTTCCTGAAAGAAAAGTACCTGAGCAGCAGGTCACAATCTGTGGGTCACGACCCCTTGGAGGTCTCATAACAGACATCTTGCATATCAATGTTTACATCGTAATTCATAATGGTAGCAAAATTGCAATTATGATGTTACAACAAAATAATTTTATGGTTGGGAGTCATTAGAACATTCAGAACTGTATTAAAGGGTCGAGCAGAAGGTCCTTAACTAGAAGGTTAAGAAGCACTGCCCCAAAGTTTTATAATTGACTTTCCTATTTGTGCAGACTTACCTTTTGTAGTTTTTCAAAAAGTGTAATTTACAAGAAAACAAGCCAACATAGTATACTTCTCCTACAGAGAGTATATATTTATAGACCTGCTGTCTGGTTCTCTATACATTAAACAGTGATTTTGATTAATCTGTAAGCCTTCAGACAGGTAATACAGTATTGATGGATTTTAATAACACAGGTACAGAAAAGCTATTAATTATCCTTCTTTAAAAAGAGTACATTATTAAACTATAATTTTCAAGGCTGCTTCAAAATAGACACACTTAGCACTGTAATTGTTCCTTGCATAATGAATTAATTTTTAAGTCTTTTACATTTATATAGTAATTCATTTATTACTCACCTGTTTTAATACTTGTGACATTATTCAGACTGTTAGTTACTTATAATGGAAAAATGAAGTAATGGGCAGGCACAAAAGAGGAAAAAATACTATACATGAAAAGATAAATTATATTCAGAAGGTAGTAAATTTTACTATACACTTTAAAAATGTAAAGCTATGAACTGACAAAGCAACTGTGCTGTTTATTACTACTAAATCCTTTGTGTGCATGTGTTTGTGTGTGCACATACAGTCATGCTTGTTTGTATGTCGGTCAGCATCTCTAAAGTTTAAAGGCGTAAGCCATAAAGCAGGATCTTAGAAGCTCTTTTGCTCACTGAGGCCAACACAAAGATTAAAATCAGCACAAATATCTGATACCATAGATATCACTCTGCAAGTTCTCTTTACATTGGGATATTTGATTACGTCTGTAAGCTGATTGATACATGTTAATCTTTGAATGAATATATGCTTAACGTAGCCTTTTTCTCTTTTAATGTTGAAGACACTGAGATAAGTCATTTCCATAAATCAACAGTAGTCACTTTAGACTCTAGTCAAAGCATAACTACCCAAGAGCAATCACTCCAAGATGAGGACAATTATCTATGAAGTTGAGGCTATACCATAAGGTATAAGAAGTAACAAGTCAGACATTCAAGATAAGGGCCATTGAGGGTGGACAGTCTCCCATTCTTACCCTAGTAGCTCATCACCTGTATCCATGCTAACACACTAATTTCAAGGAAACAAATGCACCTCTATTTATAGATTATAATAGTAAGTAAAATGAAGGGCATGTATTATAATTGTCCATCCTTCAAATATAAAATATTATATGAAAGAAAGAAGACGACAGGGCATCAGAATTTTGTTGAAGGGAACGTTGTTTACTCCTATAAATGTATGCCTATTTTATTATATAAAAGAAAAATAATTGATTATATAATCAGTTTTATGACTTTTGGTCAAAAAAATGAGATCTGAGTCATACTTCTGACCCTGGGTAGCAAGAATGCATTCTGCAGTACTCAAACATTGATCAGATTACAAGAGTATATCATTGTCTCCTCTTTTAAGAATCAGCCCAAGATTGTGAAAATGTTTGAAAGGATAAAGGTATTTGAGATTCTAAGGAGGAAAATCAAGGTACTGTGCCTCTATAAATCTATCTCTAGATACATGGAGACAGAAGGTCCCCAGAACAAGCTGACTAGCTAGTTGTATTGGTGATCTTGGGATTCAACTGATAGACCTGCTAAGAACAGTAAAATAAAAATCATAGTGATCTAATAAGACTCCCAATATTAGCCTTGGAATTTCACACACACACACACAGACACACACACACACACACACACACACGCTTATGCTTTATACACACACATGCACATGCACCTTTTCTTTATTCTGTTCCTTTCTTTTTGCAGGCACCGACCAAAAACCTTTGCCCTCCTTATAACATTACCTTTTGACATTTTCACTCTTTCTTGCCTGAACTCCTTCCCACCACACATGCTGTTCACTTTCCTTCCATTCCCTATCAGATGGTCATTAGACCCAAAGGAACTGGAGCTTTTTCCAGGAGTGTACTGCAATAGTACAAAGGGTAGTGCTCTGGTGCCAATAAGTGGGGAGCCAATCTCCAAGATAGACAAGGCACATGGTCCTGACGACATATAAGTACAACCGTCTCTGATGGATTTGTGATGAGTGTGTGGATTACACCGTGACCAGGATGGCATACTCACGCAGACACACATCTTGAACTTTATATCTAATATTAAGGCCTCCTACTTAGATTTTAGGAGGAGGAGTCTCTGGGAATTCATTTTACTGAATTTGCTCACACTGAATAAATCTCTTTCCTCAGTTTTGAACAAATAAATTTCACTTTAAGTAGCTTATTAAGGATGGGTCAGCAAGACCAGCTGGTCAAAACTCAGGATGCAAGCTTCAACCTCAACATCTCTACTAATACATGAAATACCCCCTCCCTCACCTTGCTCACAACTTTACAACTCATATTAACCTCTAACCCAAATCATAAAGTTTTATCTTTTGCATATGTTTCCTCTCCCAGCAGCTGCCAATAACCATAGCTGCATGATCTGTTATACTCTTTCTCTCTCAGATTGTAATAAACTTGTCCTTCAGCTTCTTTCTTAGCCCTGTTTTGAAATTCTTTTATCTATAAGATTAAGAACATGCAACACACACACACACACACACACACACACACACACACACACACACACACACACATGTGTTCCTTGGTAAAAGTGCTCATCCTGTACAAACTAGATTGCTGTCCTCAAGGGATGACAGTGATATGTGCTCCTTGCAGCACCTTGCAGGACCACAATAAAGTAACCAATGGGAAGAACTGCCTTGCTGAATTATGCAGACCTCCCATCCCTGAGAGAAAGCTCATTCTATTTACACTGAAAATTCCTACTAATATCTTGAATGATGTGAGCTTGCTGTTAGAAATACAAACAGACACGTCAGTGCCTTTAAAAAATATTAAAACTTACTGATTAAAAATAATCCCACAAGTTACTGCTGTTTCCATTTTTCATGACTCCTGCTTTTCTGTAAATGAACACATGTTCATTTAACCCTTAGTTCACATATTACATATCATCCAATAAATATATTTATTTACATGTACAGTGGAGGCTACAGAAACAATGTAACAATTTAAAGAGACAAGATAATTCAAGACATTTTTAAAGGTCCCGATAAGGCAGAACTGGAAAATAATGGAAATATTAAGAGCTCTGTTGAGTGAGATAATAAACCAGTTAGGAGGCTCTGGGAAGGTCCTGCAGCTACTGTTGTAGTTTCAATAGCCAGTCAGCGTGGAGCTGTGCAGGTGAGGTCAGCAGCAGAGATAATAGAGGAGTAATAGCTACAGGGAATATAGCAGTTAGACAGGAGTGGTGTTGCAGCCGCCAGCAGCTCGCAACATGAATGGTTCGACTGAGAAGGCCACTAGAGCTGTAAGAGAGGAATCTAGACGGGGCGAAAGAAGAAATGGAGCTAAGACAAATTCATTCTGATCAAAGCTCAAATTTTATTGTTGCGACACCAGCCATAAAGGAAGGGGGAGGGGACCCGACTCCCGCCGAACAATCTCTGGTCCAGTAGAAAGGTGCACGTGTGTGGCTCCGCAGGTTCTAGCAGTGGGTGTGGCAGAACGAATGAGCAGGAAGCTCCACCCCTGAGCAAGCAGGTTTCAGGCTGGGGGAGGGGAGACTACAGAGTGGGACCAGTCTATATAACTAAATAAGAGGATCAGCAAATGGCAGTCTGTGTAGACGATATGGACAACTGTAACCCTGTTGTCCAAAGCCCTTGGGACAGCCATTAGTTCATTGTTTTATGGCCCCTTGATGCATACATGAAGTGTAATCTGAGAAGTCAATAGATGTCATCATAATCCAAGCTGTCTGCCACTTTATGGCCCAGAGGTACAGGTGTTAGACCCCTTTCCTTTGGTTTGTCAGATAAGTTCCTGGGTCTGATTTTTCTGACATGATTTTAACACACCTATGTGATTCTAAAGTCTCAGTTATCTCTGTTAAATGTACAGGCTTGCACCCTTTGTATTTTTGTATATACTTTTTTTGTCTTTCATAAATAGTAAGTAATATCAATAATTGTTTTAAAATAAATTTACTTATAAATTACTATTGTTAAATGTTCATGTAAATACATATTTTTTTCATTTTTATTAATTAAGTCATTTATTTACTTTACATCCAAATAACAGTTTCCCTTCCTTCCTCTCCTCACAGTTCCTCCCTTTCACCTGGCTTCCATCTCTCCACTCCTCCTCCACTGCTTCTCAGAAAAGGGGAGGCTTCCCATGGATATCAACCCAACCGGCCTTGACATAGAAAGTTGCAGTCAGACTAGGTCTGTCTGTCTTCTATTGAAGCTACACAAGGTACTGAATTAGGAAAAAGGGATGCAAAGTAAGGATAGAACCATTTCTAATCTCCAGGAGTGATTTATCCGTCTGTGTCAAATAGGTGGTACCAGACAGGTACTGCTCCTCATCTGTCTACCAGATACAGATAGCAGAGGATGGCCTAGTCAGCTATCAATGGGAGGAGAGGCCCTTGGTCTTGCAAAGATCATATACCCGAGTACAGGGGAATGCCTGGACCAGGAAGCAGGAGTGGGTAGGTTGGAGAACAGGGAGGAGAGAGGCTATAGTGGACTTTCAGAAAGGAAACAAGGAAAGGGTATAGCATTTGAAAGGTAAATGAAGAAATAGCTAATGAAAAATTGACATTTAAAAAGAACAAAAAACAAAACAAAACAACAACAAAAACCAAAATCATCTTCCACGCTGAAAACTGAGTCAAAGCTGCTCATGAAACAGAAATCCTTGGGCAAGGCATATTCTAAAAAATTAGTTTGATAAAACTTAGACTAACTTAGGTAGGGTGGCCGCGAAGCCCAATCTCAACATGGACTTGACATCACTGAACCTTGCCTCTTCCCAATGTCACCACCATGAATAGATGTCACCTTTCACTTTTCACCATTTCTCATTTCTTTAATTGTCATACATCATATGGGTGACCAGGCCTATCTTCTAAGAACTGCCAATAACCACACACCCTTTCACACTAAAAACTTATTAGAGTCTTTTGTGATAAAGTAAGTGACCAATGAGTTTGCATAAGTGGTGTTGTTTTTAGAGTGTCTGTGTATACTCAAATTGTGCACACAAATTACCAAATTCTGATTTGCTCTCTGCAAAAAGTGTTAGTGCTAAAGGCAGATGTTGTGACACAGCTTTGCATCATAGGATTGGCACATGAAATAGAGGCAGCATTGGCTACATATTTACAGTATAAAATAAACAAAATAGTACAGTGGTAGTTATATCTATGATAACTATATCTACTATAATGATTGAAGTGAAAATGGTCTCTGTAGGCTGAGATAATTGAATACTTGGTACACAGTGGGTGGTACTGTTTGGGGAAGTTTATCAGGTGAGTCCTTGTTGGAAATTTATGTCATTATATGTGGATCTTGAGGATAAAAAACCTTGCCTGCTTCCAATTTGTTTTTCTGCTTCATACCTGCAGTTCAAGGTGTGAGCTTTCAATATTCTGCTCTTGCTGTCAATCCTACTGCTTGCTACTATGACTCACTGACATTATAAGCTCTTAATATCTCTGGAACAATAAACTTAAATAAATTTTTTCTTCCTTAAGTAATTTTTGATCATAGTTTTTAATACCAGAAACTGAAAAGAAATTAATATACAATATGGTACTAAACATCAGACACCACTCTGGAGAGTATGTGTTTTATGTTATTATTGTTTACATTAATACTATTTTTGATTATTTTGTCAGCCTTGGGGGTTATAGACTATGGTGGTTTGAATATCCTATTAAAAGTTATGGCCTTATTGAAGGAGATGTAGTGTGTCACTGTGGTTGGGCTTTGAAATCTCATATATATGCTCAAATCTGGCTGAGTTAGTTTCTCCAGGTTGCAATCAGATAAAGATACAGGACTATCAGCTTCTTCTACAGAACCATGTCTATCTACACAATGATTCCTGCCATGAAGTTAATGAACTGAACCTCTGAACCTATAAGCTAGCACCAATTAAATGTTGTCCCTTATAAGAGTTGCCTTGGTCATGGTATCTCTTCACAGCAATGAAAACCTTAAGACATAGACTATAAAAGCAGTTGTGTGATATAGCGCAGGATTGATATACTGCCATTGCAAGATGTTGGAAGACAGTAGTGCTGAAAACAATGTAAACTGTGAAGTCCCAGCTTAAAAGATTTCAGAGGGGAACAATATTAGCAACCATAGTATAAGATATTCCTTCAACATTTTGGCAAAAGTTTGGGTGTCTTAGATCCTTGTCCTAAGAATTTGCCTGAAACTAAATTTAGAAGCAGTGGTTTGAATTATTTGGCAGAGATCATTTCAGGATAGTATTTTATGGAAGCTGTGGAATGTTTATTATTGACTCTAATGCAAATGTAAGTGAAAAAGAGTGGTTGAGGAAGAAAGAAAGATAGAAATATAAAATTTTCAGTTTAGAAAGAAAGATAGCACCAGGAAAAATGTTGCAGCTGAGGGTGGTGCTGAAGACGATGAGGACAGCACCATCAGGAGTAACTTCATGCTCTGAAAATGATGGGAAGAATGCACTTAGAGCTTGACTCCACCCTCAAAACTTTCCATTTGTGAAGGAGAGCATAAGGCTTTTTTTTTTTTCTCCTAGAAAACAACTGAAAAATTCTGGTGACAGCAGATACTGGTGAGGATATGGAGAAAGAGGGACACTCCTCCATTGCTGGTGGGATTGCAAGCTGGTACAACCACTCTGGAAGTCATTCTGGTGGTTCCTCAGAAAACTGAACATAGTACTACCAGAAGATCCAGCAATACATCTACTGGGCATATACCCAGAAGATGTTCCAACTGGTAATAAGGGCACATGCTCCACTATGTTCATAGCAGCCTTATTTATAATAGCTAGAAACTGGAAAGAATCCAGATGTCCCTCAACAGAGGAATGGATACAGAAAATGTGGTACATTTACACAATGGAGTACTTACTACTCAGCAATTAAAAACAATGAATTCATGAAATTCTTAGGCAAATGGATGCATCTGGAGGATGTCATCCTGAGTAAGGTAATCCAATCACAAAAAACACACATGGTATGCACTCATTGATAAGCAGATATTAGCCTAGAAACAGAATATCCAAGATATAATTTGCAAAACTCATGAAACTCAAGAAGAAGGGAGACCAAAGTGTGAATACTTCACTCTTTCTTAGAATGGGGAACAAAATACCCATGGAAGGAGTTACAGAGACAAAGTTCAGAGCTAAAATGGAAGGAAAGACCATCCAGAGACTGCCCCACCTGGGGATCCATCCCATATACAATCACCAAACCCAGACACTATTGCATATGCCAGATAGATTTTGCTGACAGGACGCTGATATAACACTCTCTTGTGAAGCTATGCCAGTGCCTGGCAAATACAGAAGTGGATGCTCATAGTCATCTATTGGATGGAACATAGGGCCCCCAATGTAGGAGCTAGAGATAGTACCTAAGGAGCTGAAGGGGTCTGCAACCCTATAGGTGGAACAACAATATAATATGAACTAATCAGTACCCCCAGAGCTTGTGTCTTTAGCTGCATGTGTAGCAGAAGATGGCCTAGTTGGCCATCACTGGGAAGAGGGGCCCCTTGGTCTTGCAAACTTTATATGCCCCAGTACAGGGGAACGCCAGGGGCAAGAATTGGGAGTGGATGGGTAGGGGAGCCGGGCCGGGGGGGGGGGTGTTTATGGGACTTTGGGGATAGCATTTGAAATGTAAATGAAGAAAGTATCTAATAAAAATGGGGGAAAAAGCACTGCTGTTAATGTGATACATAGAAGGTGGGGTCCAGCTGGGTGTGGTGGCCCAAGCCTTTAATCCCAGCACTTTGGAGGCAGAGGCAGGCGGGTTTCTGAGTTCAAGGCCAGCCTGGTCTACAGAGTGAGTTACAGGACAGCCAGGGCTATATAGAGAAACCCTGTTTCGAAAAACAAAACAAAACAAAACAAAACAAAACAAAACAAAACAAAACAAAAAGAAGGTGGGGTCCAAGCAAACCTGACAATGGAAATTATTAATGCTATTCATGTGGATCCAGGGTTGGAGAAATAAAGAGCACAAGAGTGAACTGGTCCTGAATCCCTTCTTCAAGGTTTCTAGAAGCCACTCTCACCAAGAGAACTGTGACAAAGAAGTTTGTGCTTCATCATCAGTGGGTGACACTGCCTGGGGAGGTTTACTAGATGTGGTCTTACTAAAGGAAGTATGTCATTCACTCTGGGCTTTGAAAGTAGAGAGCCTTGCATATTCTCACTTTGTTCTGCCTGCTTCAAATTTCCAGTTCCAGGGTGTGAACTCTCAGCTCCTTGTTCCTGCTTCCAGGCCTGTTGGTTACTATTAACTTCTACCTACCTACCTACTTCTGTGCTATGATATACTTGCATCCAACTGGAATCAAAAGCCAGAATAAACGCTTTCATCCTTGAGTTGCTTTTGCTTATGGTGTTTTATCGGAGTGACGGAAAAGTAACTAATATTATTTTATTGAGATATTGATATGCTGTAACAGAAAGATTACACAAAGTGTTGCCAGACTGTTATCTGGATTCTCCTTACTACTCCCTCCAACACTGCATTTTCACATGGCGGGGGGGTGGGGTGGGGGGGCTGTGCATAAGAGGTAAAGTCTGAAAGTGGTACCCTAGTAATGCATCTTTCAGTGATATCATTGCCCATGCTGGACAATTTATCTGAATCAAGGGTTTTTGTGTCACCCAAGTTCTTAATTAAACATTCATCCATGCATCAGTAAATCTGTTAGACTCATTGGTTGCCTGTGTTGGATATTAATGGAATTGTTTATTTGGTTTGTCTTTCTGTCCTATATGAGATTAATTGATCTTTTTCCCACAATACCCTGGGTTAAATAATATAACAGTAGGATAAGAAGAATTTATACTCAAAATAAATGACAGTGTTTGTAATGTGGAAACTTAAGGGTTATTTTGGTTTTCAGTTGTGTTGGTGGTGTTTTGCTGGGGCAAACACATGAAGAAGTGTTTTCCTGAGGTGGACACAGGTGAAACTAAGAACATGAGACCAAGGCACACTCATGAAGGAACTCTTGGCTGAAGCAGACACACGGGAGAGGATGTTCTTATTAAGCAAGCATGTGAAAGGACACTTGATGAAGGATTGTTTGCTAACAACACACATGTATTGGTCTGCCTTACATTGCATTGTTGAGCTCCATTTGTTGGGACTTTGTAGACATGAACTGATTGGATGCAAATGCTAAGGCAAAATGCATGCTGAAGCAAGACACATGCTGAGATGAGAACCATAGAGGACACGTGATGTTTGGAGTAGAAAATGACTTAATAGACAATGGCAGAGACTAAGCTTGGCTTGCTTAGAGAGCTAGATGTACAAGGCTTGTAAGTCTTGTGTCTTTGCTGGGAGAGGCACAACCGAGAACTGCTGGTGTCCCTCCAGGTCCTCCTGCTGACTTGAGCTGAGGCTAAGGCCTTGCTGTCTCTGCTAGGTAGGTAGTGCCACCACTGCTAATTCATGTTTGCTCTCCCAATTCTACTGATCAGGATTGCCAGTGTATCCACAAAGTGTTTGCGAGTGGGTTCAGCTGCTGCTGCTGCTGCTGCTAAACTGTGAACTGAACTGCTGATTTCCAGACAACACAGACAGGAGTTGCTCCAAAGAACCTTTCTAAACAGGTTTCTTTTCCTGTATCCTTTTTTTCCCCACTACCTAGGAAGGTTAAAGCATTTGAAAAATTACAGTTACAGTAGTGTGAAGTACAAATGAATAGAAATGTTATAGACACCAACACTATTTTCTCAGGATTTCTAATGTTCTTAGATCTACATATGGTGATGCTTCTAAAAATCTCTCCACTAAAATATCTATTTTGGAAAACCATACACTGCAAAATATCTTCTGATAATTAATCTATTAAATACAAATATCAACAGTAAATTTTTAATAATGTTAAATGGAGAAGTAAGTACACAATTTTCATCATTAGTTTCTGACCTGTAATACTCAATCCCAATCCACTTTCTAAAGATTGTGAACAGGCACATGGTTGTTCTTCAAATTTATTTTTTTTCACATAGAAAATTCAAGTACATGAGAATACAAAAGAACACTGTGTGCTAGCTTACAAAACAGGCAGACATATAGCAACTGTTACACAGATCTGAGATGAAGGGGACTTACAGTCATTCAAAGGAGCTGATCTAGAATTAAATACAAGCAACAGGGAAACAAATTTAATAATCCTGTGAAAAAAAACCCACATATTTCAAAAGTGAAAAAGTTAAGCACTATCTCTATTAAAAAGGATTGACTACAACCAAGTGCCAACAATCTGATCTCTCATGTTACCTCCAACCCTGCTTTCAATTACAATAATATCAATTATATGATATCAGGTCTCAGTAGTACAACAAATATATTGTTTAAATTGATCTAGCTAATTCCAACCTAGAGTCATCTCTATTTATATAGAGATTTTGCTTATTTAATTTGAGTTTAGAAAAGATTGAAATCAGAAAAATATGTGATTGCATGATTATTTTACTTAAATATATTTGGAAAAGCATGGAGAAGTACACTGGCAAAGAAATTTGTCAACGAATCTATCTTGGATAATAAACAGTTCCTGAAAATGTGCACATTATTAAAGCTACCTGTGTTCCAGTATATGGTCATGCATTCATGAACATACACAATACTAAATAAGGTGATAGATATTAAATTAGAGAGAATGGGAGAAAGCAAATGAAGTTGGAAAAAACTTAGAAGCATAGATGGGTTTACCAGATGCAAACACACTAGACACATCTATGAATATTAAACAAAATATTATAAAAGAGAAAGAACATTTCAAGACTAGTCAAGACAAGAAAAAATGTGGGGAGCTGCCCTCACATTCGCCATTACATTTCTAGGTAAAGTTTACATGCCACATCCAGGAATAGCTTTTATAGTTTGTTATATCACATTTTAGTCTTGATAAGAAATCACAAGACACAATAAGTGGATAAAGCAATCAAAACAGAATGATCACTTTAAAACTCCAACATGACAGAGCTTATAGAGTAGAAAATTACCATCTTCATTAATAATACATTAAGGTATCTGCTTTAAAAACATGCAAAATGAAAGAATACCTGTATAATATTAGCTAATGATGGAAACATTGAGAAAAATATCAAAAATGGATACTATAAATAAATAAGCATGATAACATAAATGGAGTCATCTGATAAGTACAGCCTTGGACACTTCATTATCAGTATGCTAACAAAACAAGATCAAGTAGAATGGAGGACATGTTGTAAGCTGGTAAAGAATGTTGTATTTTGGCTAGAAAGAAAATAAGATGAATTAACTTTCAGAAAAGCTTAATCAAATTTTAGCCAACATTAGATAGCACAACAGGAGAAGATAGAGAACTTCAGTTCAAGGCACAAATTATCGATTCTTGGCTCCTATCTTTTCAGGACAATGTAGTTTCATACTGCTTAATAAATTCTATATGCCAGGAATTAGAAAAGGTAAGAGACTAGTCAAGCCTGGTTCTCAGCAGCTGAGACCTGCCTTCAACTGCAAGGAGAGCCCCAGCTGAGGCACTGTTCTCTTTGGAGACCAAGAGGCTTCAGATCCTCTGACCTGATTTCTGGGGTATAGAAAAAAGGTGGCAATTAGGATATATGTGATCTACTAAAAGCAGAATATTTGAAAGAATAAGTCTGAATGTTCATGACATACTGGTAATCTTGTAATTACAGCTTTCTGAGGCTGATGCAAGGTGACCAAGTATATCGGGCATCGTGTACTATAGAGTGAGATTCTCAGGTGAGCACACCCAAATGAAGCAACACAACCCACACTGAAACACATCAAATAGAGTGGTAAATGTCCAGTTTCAATGGAAAATATTATTAATTACAGGCCCAGGAGGGTCACAGAGTGCCTACCAGGACCAAAACACATTTAAATCAATTGCAGTTCTACTGGAGACGTCAATAACAAAGCAAAAAGAACTTATAAAAACCAGTATGGAGTAACAGGAATATTGCATTATTTTTGTTAATATTTGACAATAAAAATGATTAAACTTAGTTTATGAGAACAAAAATTAGATGATAGGTTCTATTTCCTAGGAGGCCATGTTATTTCATTAAGAGATGGAAAACTCTGCCATTTGAGAAACAGTACCCTTATCTTGTCATGTATCAGCTGGTCGAGTTACTGTAGAGATGGAACTCTAGCTCCATACTTAAAATGGCTTCCTTAATCTCCCTATAATATATGCTATAGACTTCTGCTATGAAGATGGAACCAGAAACACTTACAAAGACATAAAAATAACAACAACACTTCTCTTTGTTTTGGGGAACCCTATGGCCAAAGCTTTGAGATACATGCCCCCGACACTTCTCAATTAAGAACTGGGGCTGGCTTTGATATTGTACAGGACTCATATCTACACAAATCTTTCAAGGAAACATTTGAGAAAGCATTTTGCATAATAAATGCCAGACATCTAGAGATAAATTCAAATGCTAAGGACATGCGTTTTAAATCCAGTGCTTTATTATCCAAAGCAGGAAACTTCTGCAGCTTATGCTATTTTAGATAACAGTTTCAAATCAGTAACATAATAGATATGATGTTAAGAGTAAACCATTGCGGAGGCAATTCAATTTATTGGTTCACTTCATTTGGTGATACTGGCAAGCTCAGCTGTAATTGCTGAGAACAGATTAAAAGAGGAATATGATGTGACTCAGTGGAAATCAAAAAAAAAAGTTACTCTGCAAATCACTGGGAAAAAGAGATGTAATTGTGATTGCTCATGCTTTACCACTTGTTGATCTTGTCTGTTTTTAACTATTTTGACCACTTAATGGTTTCAAACTATGCTAATTGGTAGAATATAATAGTAAAACATGAAGATTAATTCATTTTATATCTAGAAACTGTACTTCTGAATAGGGTGATGATCGTACATTTCCAAAGGTAATGCTTAGGTTCAATGCTTTCTGTAATGAAATTCAGAAGTGCCTTGGTACTAAGGGAACATGCTGAATATCCTGAAAAAAATTGATTTATGCCAGCAAATATTTACTATCTGGTTAGTTAAATAGATAGTTTAGGCTGATATGTTTTTACAGCTCCTAAACAATAGTAATTTGGACATATATTGTACCACTAGCTTCTTGCACTAGCATCTTATATGTGTGCTGTCCTTAAAGAAACACAAGTGGGTTATGATATTTGCTTTACAGCATTTTTAACAGTGAAGAATTTTTAATATAGAATCTTGTAAAAACAGTAACACTCACCAGTAGTTTTACTATTTCAGTGGGTTTTAATCTATTAAATTTGACAAAAGAATGTTCTCATTTATCTTCTAAAATTATTACCTGGAAGGCACATAATCATAGTTATACATATTTATGTTTGTACATATTTTAATTGTTCACATTCTATAGATGCATTTTAAATAATTTTAACTGAATTATTCAGATTTATGAATTTTAAGCTCATGATGATTGAGAAAAGCTAATAACCATATTTTAATCATTCCATTAAAAGTTACTTGCTGATATAATGAATAGTGACACTAAGTATTGAATTCTGAGAGGATAGCTAAGATGATGAATTCCTGGAATGAAATGCCAGGCGTTTTCCATTTTTGCTTACTATTTATAGCTAGACTACAAATTATAAGACATATATTACAATAACTTCTAGTCTATGCAGTCATGCTTTTTTCAGCATTCTTGTTTTACTACAGACTGTTACATATATATAACAATGAACTAATATTGTGGGAAAGATTAATATGTGTATTTATACACACTATCTAAATACATGCCAAGGGTAAGAGTAGTGTCTACTACACAATTAAGTTTGATTTATTTCATAAAGGTGGCAAGTTATTAGTTTGCATTTCTTGTATTCATAAGCTGAAAGTTATTTTTTAGCTTCACTAATTTGGGTAAAAGATTATGTTAAATGGAATATCTTAAGGGTAAATGTTCAGAAAATACTGGAATGCATGTTATCCTTTAAAATTATAGAATCTTTATTATAAAATTTTCATTAAAAATGACATATGTTGGGGTAAAGTTAGTGAACTAGAAACTGAAGCTGCTTGACTTAGGAAGCTGTTTTCAATGTGAAAAAGAATGGACTGTTTCCTAAGGAGAAAAGGACAAAAGACTGTTGGAATTCAGAGTAAAAGGATACCTAAAAAACACAGTAAAATTAAATAATAGTTAAGCCAGTTTAAAGAAGCTGAGACAAGCAGAACAGAGTTTCAGGCAAGTAAAGAGAAACAGTTCAGACGCTGCAGATAGGTGACTAAGATGGTTCTAGGAAGAGAGGGTATGAGGATTGTTATTGAGAAAGTTCACTGTCTTCAGAGGCCCCAAATCCAGCAGCAGGTCCTCGTGACATGGTAATTTCTTGGGTGATTGGCTCACCAGTGGAAAAGACTCTTATTTTGTTTATAGGATAAGAGGCTAGTGGAAAGTGTCATCATAAGAGGGATTCTAGTGAAGAAAAATGAACTACTATGGAGACGGTGAATAGGAGTAACCAAGAGACAACGGTGGAGTGTGCGAGGGCTGGGACTTGACAAGCTGGTAAGCACAGATTGCCAGAGACTGTGGAAACTATTAACATAACTCTCCATTTGGTATCTAGGTTTAGATTTCATCAACTAAGAATCAGTCCGGAGTTTCACGATCCAGACCTAAGGTTAGTAGTGTGTGGTGGTTTGAATATGCTTGACCCATGCATGGGAAGTGGCACTATTAGTAGGTGTGGCCTTGTTGGAGGAAGTGCTTCAGTGTGGAGATAGGTTTTGTGATCCTATATTAGGCTTAGCCTAGAGTAGTTGGGTCTTCTTCTGCTTACCTTAGGATCATAATGTAGAACTCTTAGCTCTTCAGTGTCAAGGCAGCCTGGATATTGCCATGTTTCCTACCATGAATAATATTGGACTGAACCACTACAGCTGTAAGACAGCTCCAATTAAATGGTTTCTTTTATAAGAGTTAGCTTGGTCATGGTGTCATTTCAGAGGAATGAAACCCTAACTAACCCTAGTGGATCAATCTCTTCAGCCACATATCTGGCATTTAATTGGTCTAGATCAAGAGAACCCTGAAGTATAACCCCATTAATAATACTTATGAAATCTAGAAATTCTAGAGCTATTTCCTCTACCTACATAGATCTCTGATTACCACTTGTAATATGCATTCCAGCTAGACAATTAGGTACTCTTTGGGACCTGGAAAATCTCCAAATTATGAGAAAAAATACCTGTAGAGCCAAATCTGTATAAACCTAAGTGTTACCAGATAGGCCACTGAAATGCAAATAGGGAAGATGAAACTTAAGAAAAACAATTACAGATTCAAACAGATTATTCCCGTATATTAACTGCTAGCACCCATGTATTGAAGACTTAGAAAGGAACACGTTTTATCTGTATTTTTTTCTTCCAGGCACTTTTTTTGTTTTTTAATTACTGCACTGCTGTCACAATTTTCACTATGTTGAATCAAAAGGATAATGTCTAGGAAGAGCATTGAATTCACTGGACCAACCAGTTATTAGAGGTTTTCAGTACATGGTACTGAGGGTTTTGTTAGATAAGGTATAAACTCTTCAGAAAAACATCATCACATCATGTGATGAAATTCCATTAAGGATATGTATACATACACATACATATAAACATATATACATATATGAAAATTTTTGAGTTTTATTGTTTATTAGATATTTTCTTTATTTATATATAAAATATAATCCTATTTCCTGGTTTCCCCTCAAAATACCCCCTGTCCATATTTTGGAAAAGGTATCATGAGGTGCAGAGAAGAAGGTATATCCTTTTGTTTTAGGAAAAAATGTTCTATAGATCTGTTAAATCCATTTGTTTCATAACTTATGTTAGCTTCACTGTGTTTCTGTATAGTTATCTTTCCATGATCCGTCCATTGATGAGAGTGGAGTTTTGAAGTCTCCCACTATTATTGTGTGCAGTGAAATGTGGACTTTGAGCTTTAGCAAAGTTTCTTTTATGAATGTGGATGCCCTTGAATTTGGAACATAGATATTCAGAATTGAGAGTTCATCTTGGTAGATTTTACCTTTGATGAGTATAAAGTGTCCCTCCTTGCCTTTTTTGATAACTTTAGGTTGAAAGTGGATTTTATTCAATATTAGAATGACTATTCCAGCTTGTTTCTTGGGACCATTTGCTTGGATGGTTTTCCACTCTTTTACTCTGAGGTGGTGTCTATCTTTGTCACTGAGGATGGTTTCCTGTATGCAGCAAAATGTTGGGTCCTGTTTATGTAACCAATCTGTTAGTCTATGTCTTTTTAATGGGGAATTGAGTCCATTGATATTAAGAGATATTAAGGAAAAGTAATTGTTGCTTCCTATTATTTTTGTTGTTAGAGTTGGGATTCTGTTCATGTGGCTATCTTCTTCATAGTTTGTTAAAAGGTTACTTTCTTGCTTTTGCTAGGTTGTAATTTCCCTCCTTGTATTGAACTTTTCCCTTTTCTATCCTTTGAAGGGCTGTATTTGTGGAAAGATATTGTATAAATTTGGTTTTCTCATGGAATACTTTGGTTTCTTCACCTGTGGTAATTAAGGGTTTTGTTGGGTATACGAGCCTGGGCTGACATTTGTGTTCTCTTAGAATCTGAATTACATCTGTCCAGGATTTCTCCCTTTCATGGTCTCTGGTGAGAAGTCTGTTGTAATTCTAATAGATCTGCCTTTATTTGTTACTTGACCTTTTTCTCTTAATGCTTTTAATATTCTCTCTTTGTTGTATGCATTTGGTGTTTTGATTATTTTGTGACTGGAGGAATTTCTTTTCTGGTCCAAACTATTTGGAGTTCTGTAGGCTTCTTGTATGTTCATGGGCATCTCTTTCTTTAGGTTTGGGAAGTTTTCTTCTATAATTTTGTTGAAGATATTTGCTGGCCCTTTAAGTTGGAAATCTTCATTCTCATCTACTTCTATTATCTGTAGGTTTGGTCTTCCCATTGTGTCCTGGATTTCCTGAATGTTTTGAGTTAGGATCTTTTTGCATTTTGCATTTTCTTTGATTGCTGTGCCCATGTTCTCTATGGAATCTTCTGTACCTGAGATTCTCTCTACCATCTCTTGTATTCTATTGCTATGGCTCCAGATTTCTTTCCTAGGACTTTTATCTCCAGCGTTGCCTCACTTTGGGTTTTCTTTATTGTGTCTACTTCTCTTTTTGGGTCTAGTATCGTTTTGTTCATTTCCATCACCTGTTTGGATGTGCTTTCCTGTTTTTCTTTAAGGACTTCTACCTGTTTGGTTGTGTTTTCGTCTTTTTCTTTAAGGACTTGTGACTCTTTAGCAGTGTTCTCCTGTATTTCTTTAAGTGAGTTATTAAAGTCCTTCTTGATGTCCTCTACCATCATCATGAGATATGCTTTTAAATCTGAGTCTAGTTTTTCAGGTGTGTTGGGGTGCCCAGGACTGGGTGAGGTGGGAGTGCTACGTTCTGGTGATGATGAGTGGTCTTGGTTTCTGTTAGTAAGATTCTTACGTTTGCCTTTCGCCTCTGGTAATCTCTGCAGTTAGTTGTTATAGTTGTCTCTGGTTAGAGCTTGTTCCTCTGGTGATTATGTTAGCCTCTATCAGCAGACCTTGGAGACTAGATCTCTACTGAGTTTCAGTGGTCAGAGTACTCTCTGCAGGCAAGCTCTCCTCTAGCAGGGAAGGTGCCCAGATATCTGGAGTTTGAACCTGCCTACTTGCAGAAGTTGTGTTCCACTTACCAGAGGTCCAAAGATCGCTTGGAGACTCCTCTACCGATCTTGGGGGTGCTCACAGACTCCGCACCCAAGGTGCCACTGTGATGGTGCTGACCGGAAGGGAATTGTGACCCTGGTCAGGCCTGGTTTTCTGCTTCCCTATTTAATGTTGTCTCAGGTCCCATGTGATTGGATTGGAGCAGAAGTTGTGTTCCACTCACCAGAGGTCCTAGATCCCGTGGAAAGTCCTCTGGGGACCTTGGGAGTGTTTGCGGACTCTGTACCCAAGGTGCCCTGGTGCTGGTGCCAACTGGAAGGGCGAAAACTTTTAAAATAATGTTGCCTAAGCCTTTTTCAATTATCCTTGGTTATATTTATCTCTTCTTTTTTCAATATTTACAAAGTATACACTCTTCTCAGTAGCCCGTGGAACATTCTGAAATCAAAAAGTGTTGTAAGTCCAAAAGAAAGCCTTATCAAATAAAAAAGAATCAAAATAACATATTGTATCATATCACATAATGGTGGAATAATACTAGACTATCACTTCAAGAAAAGTTGTATAAGTACTTGTAAACTTAACTATATATAGTTTTAAAAATATGTATTTTAACTTTTTCAATTATAATATAGTTATATCATTGTCCCTGTCCCCTTTTTTTCTCCAACCATATATATATATATATATATATATATATATATATATATATATATATATATATTCTCTCTCTCTCTCTTTAGTAATTGTTTTTTCATGTATATAATTAGGGACACAGCAATCTGTGGTCAGGTGGCACGAAAGATATTAGTGAGATGGGACTCTTGATAAAATAGTTTCAAGTGAATATAAGTAAAAATATTTTACTGCTATCCATCACAGTGTATGCTACTTAAAGAAATTAATTTTAAAAGTCTAGGAAGATATATTAAATCAATAAATCTTGAGAATTAACTGACCACAATTTTGATATTTGCTGTGATTATATCTCAATGATTTATTCACGTTTTGAGTGATCACATCACTTTTGCTACCAAAGTATGACTAGGCATTACCTACTGCCTATTCATTTCATAACTTTACCTACTCATTGCTTGCATATGTGCTAATTCTGCCTCTTTTCCCCAAATTATCTCTGTTCCAAGGAAGTAATTATTAGAACTGCAGCTACAAGCATAATGCTCAGAATAGTGAGCTCCATCCTAAAATTAAACATTCAAAAATAATCGCTCCATTCAAGTCATGAGTTATTACAGCAATTTAATAGTGATAATTTAGATGGAAAGTACATTTTTACTAGTCTACTAATCTTGTAGGCAGTTTAGTAACCATTTGTAGTGCAGTATTATTTTATAAGGAATAGATGATTTTTAAACATCTAATTGGATATTTGGCTCTTTTCTGATAACCTTTGATTTAATTAAATTATTATTTAAAATCTACATTGAGAAGTTAATCAAAATCTTTGTGATCTACCAAAAATAACACAGAGAAAATTTTATCTTGAAATGAATGGTTATTGACCTTTAAAATGGAAATTACTACTCTGAGCAAATTAAACATGACAGAAAGTGAACATGTGAAATTCTAAATGCTAGTTAAAGTTCTGAATTGCAAAGCAGAATATTTTATGACACACATAGGATCACTTAGTCCTAACTCATACATTTAAAATAAAACAAATTCATCCAAACTTACACTTGCATGCTATACATAGAATGCATAAAAAGCAATTTCAGTTTCACAAAAATGGCTAAAAAGAAGACAAAATTTCGTAGAGATGAACTCTTGTACACAAACGCCTAGTTTATCTCCTAAGGGACGTCTATCATATTAATTTCTAGGGTGACTGAATCAAATATGCTATAAAAACAGAAGCCTTTCAAAATAAAATTTTACTTCTTGCCATTTCTTACGGCTAAAGCTCATATCACAGTGTTCTTAGAGACTCATTGGAAAGCATTCTCATTTGAACATCCCACTTTCCTGGTTGGTGCCATTTGTTCTTGGCATTTCTTGGCTTAATCCTGTATTGTGCTTTTTTTTTTGTAACAAAATGCTGCTGTCTTTGCATCTCTTCTTCCTGAGGATGACAGTTGTTGGATGTCAGAATACTTCTTAAAACAGTGTGTTTAAGTTATATCTTAAAGGCTTTGTTTCCAAATATTGTTGTACTCACAGGTGCAGAGTCAGAACTTCAACTTATTTATAAGGGATTTGAGGGAAATAAACCAATTCACAACACATATCACAAACTTGATGTATACATTAGTTCACTACTTATACTGATTTCATCTACTAATACATCAAAAATATTGATAAGGCACATTATTTGACACCTGGAGAATTTTAGCATACATTATAAGGAACTGTAATACAAATGATAACTCCATTTAAAATAATCTTCTGGCAAAGGCATTGGGGCACACTTACAGCTCTGGCTATTGGAACATTTGGGCTTATACTACCTAATACAGGAGTTCATGAACTGTCTGGGATCTCTAGACTGAGAGATTTTTGGCCAGTCTTAGATATTTCACTATACAAATAAAACATAGGTTAAAATTAAATAATCCATAACAAAAATATATCTGTTAGTTTTATTAAAAGTCCTTTCAGCAATAAGAAAAAATACATTTTGGCTTCAGAAGTGCCATATTAAGAAGTCACAGAGTAAGCGTGTTTTGAACTGCTGAGTGATGAGCAAGAGAATTATATAAAGGCATATGATTTCTTGAGTAGCCTGGTAGAAGAAATGCAGGCTTTAAAGACACTTCCCAGAAGTGATAGAACATTATAGAAATATTCTCAGTTATACACAGAGAAATCTAATCTGCAGTTAACAGATCTTTATTAGAAAGCACAACTTCTAAACATTTGTTGGGAAACAGAAGGATGTTGTAAGATGTGTGTATTGGAAACTCTACAAGAACATTTTTATTGATAGCAGAAGGGAGTGTGGAAATGTGAGCAGGTAAGTGATTATCTTGTAATTATCAGTGGGCATCTTTCATGAATCAAAGAGTAATTTGTTAGTAAATATTCCCAAAGTTATGGGGGTCAAGTAGGAAGGTCTAGGGGCATATCCATGCTATGTAGCCAAAATGCTTCTTTGAGGAGCTGTAGAAATAGCTCAAATGTTAAGAGCATAATATCCTTCTACAGAGGGTATATTTTAGTTCTCAGCACCCAATAAATTCCCATCTCCCATATCAGGTAGTACAGGTAATTATACCCCAAGGTGCTCCAACCCCTTCTTCTGGCATCTATATGCACATAATAACCATAGATACATAAACAGATAAACACATACAATTGAAATAAAACAAGTAAAATCTTGAAATCTGTGTATCTTTTGACAACTTGATTTGATTTTGTGTAACACTAATTGATAACTGATAAAATAAAATTTATTGATAAAATGAAAATCCCTTTTCAACATTGGTATCTTAGTGTGAACAAACTAGTCTGTGCCACAGCCAAACTTTAAGGCTCTTCCAGAAACTGCTCTACATTCAACCACCTTAGGGCCATCTCTACTATCTTACTAAACATCTTACTAAAAATGCAGATATTTTTCCTACATCATTCTCTCACGTCTAGCCTGGTTACTTCTATTGACCTTCACATCCATGCATTTTCTGTACTTCAAAAGATTTATCCTGGGTCCATTCTTTACCTTCATTTCAAAGGAACTCAGCTTATGTTAGAATTATGTCTACCCCAAGACAAAGATCTCCCCCATGTCACATGCATCTTTCCCACACAGATACATCTACCACCATACTCCAATCTTAGAACAGGATGTTTATCATATATATATATATATATATATATATATATATATATATATATATATTATATTCCTTTCTGCCAATATGACTTAATTGTACAAACACCATTCCCAAACTCTAGACATAATATACTCCAATACCTTCTATGCTTTCTCGCCTGTTCTTCCATAGCAATCATAGAGCTTATAAAAGAAGTGTACACGCCAAGATCTCATTGAAAGAATATCAACAATAGGAAAAAATTCAAGGAGTTCAAAGAAGAAATGAATAAAACTCAGTGCAATCAAATATCTTAAGAATAAACATCTGAATGATGCTCAAGGAAACACAAAACTTAAGACTGTTGGAAATGGCAAAGACAATTTAAGACCTGAAAATAGAATTCAAACAACAGATTGCAGAACCAAATGATTCAAATGGAAAACTCACAGGAAAGACATACAAGTAGAATGACCTAAGCCAAAAACCAAGATCAGGTCTTGAAGAGAAAATAGAAGGTTTAGACCAAATAAGCAAAGATCATGAAATACCTTTAAACAAAACACAAGAAAGAAACAAGCAGAAAGTGTGAAACACTGTACACGAACACACCTTTGAATTATAAGTAGAGATGAGGTAGAAGAATCCAACTTCAATGGCATAGTCAAGCTTTTTCACAGACAGGGCTATCCAAGATATTCCCAAACATACAACCTGTTGCTGTTACCCTTGGTTACTCTTAGAGGTAAAATATGACTTCCTATTTCTAAAGGCACCATGGACTTCAGAAACAGGCCATGGAGGTCTCTGAGCTGGAACCGGCCTTAAGGCCTCCTCCCTGACAACTAGCTTTTATGGTCCTAGAAGGCATTGTGCAAGTTTCCAAAAGAGGGAAGAAATCAACAGTCCAGTCAGTTCTGATGCCTGTGAACAACACCGATTACCAGCAAAGCAAGATAACCCTAAGGGTGCAGTGTAGCACACATACCTTAACAGAACCCAAAACTTCAGTAATTGGATGCTCAACCAGAGGGAATCCATGCCGTGGGTGAGAGTCTTAAGCCCATACCCACAGTGACATACCTACAACCAGGTCACACCTATTCCATCAAGGCCACACCTCCAGATGGTGCCACTCCCTGGTCCAAGAATATACAAACCATCACACCTAGTAATATCATAAGCTACAGCCTTAAAATTCCCATCAACATGACTGCCTAACATGAATGGAACTAGGTTGTTGGACTAAAAAAGAAAGTCTATCCTCAACCTCATATATATATATAAAAAAAAAAAAAAAAAAAAAAAAACTATAGGCCAAACTGAGGCTAAACTGAGAGCATATTTACAAACCCATCAAACTCCTGGCAGATATTTAAGGAGAAGTCAATACAGATGCTATTAGTTTCTAATGTTAAATTAAACTT
This sequence comes from Mus musculus, assembly GCF_000001635.26. Lineage (NCBI taxonomy): Eukaryota > Metazoa > Chordata > Mammalia > Rodentia > Muridae > Mus > Mus musculus. The sequence goes on along the minus strand of NC_000067.6, from coordinate 95,045,201 downwards.
GCTGGCTTAAAATATATTCTATCTATTGAGAATAAAAATTGCCTGATTTTTAGCTAAGGATTTCTCCTTTATTTTTTAGAAATCATGGTTTTGTATCTAATTTTCATCTACAGACTTTGAAGGCAATTTTACATCCATGTTAAAGTGCTGTTTTCTCACTCTTTCCCCTTAGGTAAATAGATATTCACACTTTCCAGTAAAGTTTATTGAGTCTCTTGACAAGCATGGTGGATCACACCTACATTCCTACTGCACAGATGCTGGAGGGCTGTGCAGCAGAGACCTCAGCTACTTAACAGGTTGAAAATCAGCCTATGCGGCATAAAATAAAAAAGGATTAATGATGGAAAAAGTGATAAAACATTTGAATGGAATACACAAGAACCCAGATTCAATCTCATGCTTAAAAAAATAAGCATATTATTAGGAATATTATCTTCTTATTCTGAAAAACATCTGCATATTTCCAATTTCAAGATTGCTCCACTTAACATATGTGCATGTTGAGTATGATTATGGAAAGCACTGAAGCAAGTTTTCAAACTTGTTTTTAACCTATTGAAAAATTAAAATTTAGACAAAGTTAATAAAACTGAATTAAGTATAAACCTAGAGAACTATTAAAACTCAATCTTTTATTATGTCGAGTATAACATAAATCCTCTTTCCCATTTTGTGATATTTTATAAAGAACCAAGAATGATTTATTGCTCTTCTGAGTTGAACTTTCAAGGTAGTAATAAGAATGTAAGTAATATTTATAGCTTCTTAGGCTGTAGTGCCAATAGAGATATCAATAAGCTTGAATTCATAGCTCGGGTTTAATGACAAATTTGTTATTTTTGAAATGAGATGTCAAAAGAGTGCCTTGGTTTTTATAACCCCTAATGTAGGGAAGTGACTAAAAGAACTTTAAAATTGAGCTCTGCTAGAGTACTCACGTTCACAGTGCAAGTGAACTCACTATGCTGCATTCCTTCAACTATTCTGAATGCTCTAAAAATAATGTGCATCCATAGAGATAAAATGTTGCCAAATTCCTACAGACCAATTGAAGGAGTTCTGTTTTAATTTAGTCCTATTATACATCTCTGTTGCCTAAAGATTTTTATGGCATTATATGCATCATAAGTATATATGCAAGCTTATTATTCTTGTCTAGTATAAGCAATCTTTGATAATTTCCAGAACTTTTTTCCAATTGTTTTCTTAATACATACCAATTTAAATCATAATTACCAAAGAAAAATCATAATTACCTATCAGAATATTTGTTTCTCAAAGTGTATTAGATATGTTTTGATACTGAAAGGATATTCCTTTTGTAATGTAATCAATGAGTTCAATGAACATGGTTCAGGAAACATCAGTAAAAATAACTAAATTATTATTCACTATTAGATTATCAAATTTTGATACTTAAATACATATATAAATTAAAATTTATTTAGTAGAGAAATTCTTATTATGGTTGTATATGGCATTTCTGGGAAGAAATATGATATTTTATAATCATAATTATTCTAAAATAATGGTAGTTCTTACCTTGCATATTTGTTTTGACTTTCATTGAACAGGTTTTTTTCATATAAGATACTCTGACTGTTATTTCACTTCCCTAAATTACTCCCAGATGCCACTCAATGCCCTTATCTACACAATGCCACAACCTTTCTATCTCCCTCTCTCCCTTTAGAGAAGAAATAGGCAAACAAACAAACAACAGAGTAAAAATAGAGATAAACATAAAAGTCTCTCTTTCTCTGTCTCTGTCTCAATCTCTGCTTCTCTGTTTCTCATGTGCACACACACACATACACACACATACACACACATGCACACATGCACACATACAGAAACATGACTAAAATTTATTATTTCATTAATTAAGGCCAACCACAATGTATTCAGATTTCAATCTTTTCCAGGATTAATTCATATCATATATACAATGCTCATAATAATATGGACAACTGATGGAACAAAGATTTGAGGGTTATTATTTCTTTTAACATCTTTTGCAACATGCTTTGGATATCTTTTAATCATGCTAATATCTTCATAAACAAGGGAGTTGAAAGAAGCCACTCAAATTGGTAACACAAATTTGATTTGTTATGATCACACATAATGGAAAGAAGATGGTGTTAAATTTTTTGCATCCTAGCAGAGTTTCTAACTATAGTAATAAGTCAAGGAACAGAAGTAAAAGAAATCATATAAAAAAGGAAGAAATCTACACACATACAAAATAAATCTTTAAGTATATTAGATAATTTTGCTTTCTTTATTGCTAAAATTATTATATCACTATTGTTTTGGAAGATTTTTAATATGCTTACTTTGAGAATTTCATATAATATATTTCAATAATATTTTTTCTTCCCCTACTTCCTGCCAGATGTCATCCCTTACCTCCCTATCTATTCAACTTCAATTTGTTTTTCTCTTCAAAACAGAAACAATACCAACAGAATCATGCAAACTCATTTGTGTTGGCCAACTACTACAGAGCATGCTGTCTGTCCTGGAGTGTGGTTGATATATCCGATATCATTCTATTGAAGAAATCTGATTGAAATAAAACTTTCTTTTATTTCCAATAGATCACGAAGAGTGGAGCAGAGATTGAAGAAAAGGCCATACAGAGAATGCCCCACCTGGGTATCCATTCCATAGCAGCCACCAATCCCATTCACTATTGCTGAGGCCAAGAAGTGCTTGCTGATAGGAGCCTGATATGGATGTCTCCTGAGAGTCTCAGCCAGAGCCTTACTGATACAGATGTGGATGCTTGCGGCCAACCATCAGACTGAGCAGTGGAGGAGTTTAGGGAAGGAATGAAGGAGCTGAAGAGGTTTGCAAACCCATAGGAAGAACAGCAATATCAACCAACCAGACCCTCCAGAGCTCCCAGGGACTAAACCACCAAAGAGTATTCATGGAGGGATTCATGGCTCCAGTCACATATGTAGCAGAGGACGGTCTTGTTGGGCATTAATGGGAGGAAAGACCCTTGGTCCTGTGAAGGCTCAATGCCCCAGCATAGGGGAATGCTAGGGTGGTGAAGTGGAAGTAGGTGGATGGGTGGGGAAGCACCCACGTGGGGGTATGGGGAGGGGGCATGGAATGGGTGGTTTTTGGAGAGGAAACCAGGTGGGGACATTCAAAATGTAAATAAACAAATTATCAAATAAAAAATGTTAGAAAGTAGATCACGGATGGCTTTTTGGCTAGGCATGGAACCCAGTTCTTACTTCCCCTTTTCTTTGCCTAGAATTTTTACAGCTCTGTTCACATTGCCACGGGCTCTGTGAGTTTTCCCTGTTGTGTCTAGAAAACATGTTTCCACTGAAATCTTTAATCCCTTCTAGCCCTAGTCATCTTTCTATTTCCCCGTTCCACATTAGTACCTGAGACATCATATGAAGGGTAAAATGTAGACATCTCATTCAGGCTGAATACTCCAAAGATTCTCACTCTCTGTGTATTGCCAAGTTGTGGGTTTCTATGCAAGGGAAAGCTTCTCTAATGAGGAATAAGTGATGAACTGATTTAATAAAAATATGTTATTAGGAGGCATTTTATCACAATGTTCACTTAGCAGAATAATAGCAATTATTCTATCATTATTAATAATAATAGTAATTATTATTCTAGGTCCTGTGACCTATCTAGTTTCAGGTTCTTGGTCTCACTAACAGTGTCAGGTACGGGTCTGATAATGTGAAGAGGGCCTTAAATCCAATAAGAGGCAGTTGGTTACTCTAATAAGAGTCATGCCCCTATTTAGTAGAAAGACATATCTTTCATGGAAGGCCATTATTATAGCTCACAGCGTTCACAGTTGGGTGAGATTAATAATTACTTTTCGTTTCTGATAGCATGTATAATACCCTCCATCACTATAAAAACTATCCGCTAGGGGTGATGTTTCTGGTTGACTACCAATCAATCACATTCTTTTATATTTTATGATATAAGTAAGTGATGTGACGTGGGCTTGCCATCAGTGTGTGGAAGGTAACATTATCAATAGCCTTTTGAATTATAAAAGTGTTATAAAAAAAAAGCCTCATGGAAACCTACTAGTGTAGAAGCTTACTAAAATAGCTTCAGCTTGAAAACTATGAGGATTATAATATGGATGTATTCTGTTTCTTTTGTTACATATATATATATATATATGTGTGTGTGTGTGTGTGTGTGTGTGTGTGTATAAAAACTTAAGCATATATTGTGACATATTTTTTCTGAACAAAATGCTTCTTAGCACAATTTTAAAAGTGATAGTCTTTCTCCATCTCAGCTAGTTCCCAAATAAATAAATCTAAGACAAAAGATTTATTTAATAGACTTACAGCCCAGTAGCTGAGCAGTTATTAATCTATTCAGTTACGCTAAGCTAATCTGGCTACCTCTCAGACAAAAGCCTCGAGATACTCACACTTTAGTAATGACCTATCTCTCTCTGCTCCAAATGTGTTCTCATGGTGCCTCTCGACTTTCTCCTTTTGGTGATTTCTCTTTCTTCTCTCTCTACCCCTTCCCTGAAATGAATGTGGATGCTTATAGCCAATGATCAGACTGAGCAAGGGGACCCCAGTGGTATGCCAAGTCAAGCCGTATTCTCAGCACTGCTCAGTCATTGGCTGATCAGCCTTTACTGACAATTCAGAGAATAAATGGGTAGGAATGTTTACATAACATTGAAATGGAAGATTCTTAGAATAAGCATTACAATGTCATGTCCAGATTGCAACCAGATGTGGGAGAAGAAATAGGCACTTAAATAATACAAACATAGTCTTTACACAATGCACAATAACATTATGCCTACAAATGCTGATATATTCTTGCATAAAGAAAGGTAGACAATTGAACCATTTGTTTTGGAATAGAAGATATAGTAATTAATATGCATTTCTTTGTTTAAAAGCAATTCACAGTCCTTAGTTACATGAAATGTACATACAATCTATTATAGTCCCTCTGCTGTGTCTGGCATCTGAAAGCAAAAGACTTGATGGGTATGTGCTTATATTATACAGAGAAACATACAAATATCGACTATGAGACTAGAAGAAATTTCAAACAGCCAGAACTATAATAATAATAATAATAATAATAATAATAATTAATAATAATAATAATAATACCTGTTCCAAATGTGTCCATGTGCATCAGTAGATGGCAGCAAGAAGAGAGGTTATATCTATGCTCAGTGCTTTGACCTATGAACATCTGAATGATTAGTAGCTTAACATTCTCTAAAAAATTGGAGGAAGGGGTGAGTTGGGGAGGAGATAGCCTGAAATGACCACCAGTCTGGTGCCAGGTAGCCCAGACAAGAAGCGTGTCTGAGATGACTTCCAGTCTGACACCAAGGCAGGTCTGGATGGGCTCCCAGGATGAGAAGCAAGCTGAAAAGCTACAGACTAAAAGAACCCTGCCTGGAACCATAGTCCTGAGCAGGAATGAGCCCAAGACAGACTACCTTTGAAAGGGAATAATATGACAGGCTGGGCAAGGAGTGAACCTAAGAAGACCACCGGACTGGCACCATGCGGCCCTGACAGTAAGTTAGCCTGGGATGACCACTAGTCTGGCATTGTGCAGTTCAGGGGATGGGGGGAACCATGCCCTAGGTGACCCCCTGCCCAGTGCCATAATGCATGAGCAGAACATAATATTCTTGAGAGCACTCATGAGATGAATCTAGACATTCAGGCCAGGGTTGCCACTATGAGCAATTAAATGGTAGAGAAATGAAAGAGAAAGAAACAAAGATGTGGACACAATGAAGCTAGGCCAAACTTGAGACTCAAGAGTAATAAGGAACAGGCTGATGTGAGTAGCTGGTGATGCCACCTGGAACTATGCTAAAGTGCTGGCTCATGTTGTCCCCTGTGGGTCCATGTCTGGTCCATCATTCCTGCAGTAGCAGGGGTCTGTTACCACCAAATGTCAGGTGGATGTCTGGGTTGCCATATCTGGGGACATGTTGATGTCTAAGGGTTGTGCAGAACAGGCCCCATCCCTTCCCTAAGCATTGTGGGAGAGTTGGCCCTGGAAGCATGAAAGCAGAGGCAATGGAGCCACTAGCTGGCTGGAGAGCCAACACTGAACATTTAGGGAGTTGCAGATGAGTGACTATGAGGATATGAGGGCTAGATGGTCCTACCACTCATCTCCCAAGCAGTGGCATGGACTTCCTCACCCCTCATCAACTGTGGCACATCGGGGAGCTGGTCATTAGAATGGGAGAAAGATTCCTGCACCTCAGTTGGACAGCTCTGACCTGGTTGCTGGCGAACCTGTCCCAAGAGCATAAGCACAGAAGAGCCTCTTGTCTGAGGGGCAGTGATACAGAGGAGGGAGAGATGCACTCTTCCCGAGCCATCTATGATAATGAGGAGAGCTGGCCCTAGGATCATGAGAGCAGGAAAACTGACCATGACCCTTACTGGTTGCAAAACTCTAGAGAACAGACCCGGGCATAGATGTTCATTTCTACCTTGCCTGGGCAGTAGAATAGAACTGGCCCTGATTACAGAAGTTGCTGGTGAGCTGACCCTGAGGTTGTGAAAGCAGGAAAGTTGGCAGGATGACCAGCTCAAATACTTTTCAGTCCTTGACTTAGGGCTTTGAATCAATCCTCCCCAACATCTACCCAATTGATCAACTGCTAGAACACATGAATGGGAGGGTACTGCAGATCCAATAGTACAGGATCTCCCTTACACAGGCAACAACAGGACATCTGAGTGAGGTTTCAGTATTGATAGAGGAGCAGAAACCAGAGGCCTCATTCCAGACTAATTAATTAGTCATTGCAATGAACATTTGCAAGCAAAGCAGTGTCAACAGAAGGGATACTGTGGAACAGACTGTGACATACTATAGCTTCTACTATGAAATCTTGTTTTCTCTGTTGGAACAAAGGTTGCAAGGGTGGAGGGCAGGTGTGAGGGAAGGGAGGTGATTGGGATTGGAGTGCATGGTGTGAAATTCACAAAGAACCAATGAAAATAAAATAAAACGTAAACAAAGAAATAGAAAAAAAATCAACTCAATTTACAAGCTCATTGTTCTGGTAAAAAACTGGAAAGGAAGCATAGACGTTCATTTAGGAAAGGCATCCAATTACTGAAGAACGTAGACCAAACATTGAATGGTTACTTTGCAGGAATGGTTAGGGTCCATGGATAATTAAATGAATAAAGTAATGGAACAAAACAAATAATGATAATATCTGTTGTGGTAAATCTCCAACCCAAATATGCCCCAGCAAGGACAACACAACTCGGTTAATATGAATACATGCTGTGCGCCTAGATTAGGCAGATCTACCACTACACTACCATCTTCCACATCTATGAGACCTCTTAGAACTTGTGGTTTCTCCAGGCCATGAGCTTCTGCTCCGCTTTTTTTCTTCCTCCTCCTCTGCATCCTCTCCCTCTTCCATTTTCTCCTTCTCTCTCCCCCACCTTTTGCTCCACCTTCCCTTTTATCTGCCCAATCATCAGTTCTCCTTTATTTTACAAATTAAGGTTGTAAGCAGGTTTACAGGAAATCACCTGAGTGCTGACTCATTCCTTGTTCTCAACCACTCAGAAGAGAATGGAATTAACATCAAATATAATTATTCCCAGGGCTATTCACAACAAATATCAAATGAATTTATTGAAATAAAGTTTCATAAAATATGTAATTAGCTCAATCCTTTACCTGTAGGTCAAATATTAATCATTAAAATGAAAATCCCATTGCCTGTATACACTCAGAATATACACAGCCATTATAGACTTGCACCACAGCCATCATGACGTTGGTTCATTATGGATTGCTGCTATTTTATTTGTCAGATAAACTGCTGATTTTTCATTGCTTATAAAGCTCCAAGTTGGCAAGAAATGAAGTCACAGTTTGCAGCAATAAGAAGTGTCTGGGTGATCTGCTAAGCGGACTCTGTGGGGGTACTCTGCTGTCCCTATCAGGTAATCCTCCTGAGATCAGACAGGCTCTCAGGTAGATACCATTTGCTACATTAACAACACATGTTGAAATATAACAGAGTGTTTTTTTTTTTTCCTCACCAATCCAATATGCATTTCTTTGGGGAAAGTTTAAGATTCAAAAGGAAAAAGCCTGGTTTATGTTTTCACATATTAGAGGCAATTCTCTCAGTAGTGGCAGTGACAGATCACAGCAGCTGGGCAATCCAAAGCAAAGCTCCTCTTTGTAATTCCAAGTGATTGATTTCTGAGAATCATGAGAAAACTGAAGAGGTAGCATAAGTCTTCTAACTAAGCTCACAGCAAGGCCTAAGGAAATAAAAGGAAAGGAAATTAGTTCATTTTGTCTCTTGGTTAGACAATCTTGGCTACATAAAAAACATGACAGTTGGCTGTGAAATTGTATGTGTTGTGTGTGTGTTGTGTTGTGTGTTGTGTGTTTGTGGTGTATTTGTGTGAGTGTGAATGTGAGTGTGTGTGGTATATGTGTAGTGGTGTGTGTGGTAGGGTTAGTGTGTGTTCCACTTTACAAGTGAAAGAACCTAGTGGGGAAATCCCCACTCAACTCCTGATTTGGCGTGCACCCAAGAATCATGAACAAACAGACCGTCTTGATGTAAAAACATGAGGTAGTTTAATGTCAGAGCTCCAGGTCTAAATGTATCTCATGCAGGAGACAGTGGATTCGACCACGAGGCTTGGAAGCTAGGGGTTTTTATAGAAAAGGGGCTGGGACTGGGGGGTGGGGGGGATTGGCGAAATTTCACATGATTGGTCCATTTATAGTCCAGCAGACTATACATGCAGATAACATTTAACTTAGGTCAGAAGGGCAGGAAATAGGGAGGCGCAGGGCCAGTCCGGTCATGTCATTCTCTTTATCTTTATGGCCAAGCAGCCTCAAGAATGTCTTAACAGCGGGCCTGTTCTGCTATGTTCTCAGCCCCAGGTTTCAAAGCTCACAAACAACTCTTTGGGCTATTTGACATAAATTACATGAATCACAGGTCTCAAGTTTTATTTTCTTTCACAAGTACTATTGAGTTTTCAGTTGATTCCCAAAGACAAAGTGAGCAATGGTCTCAGCACTGGGCAGGCTGCAGTTCCAACAACAGTCTCTTCACCTGTTCTTCCAATGCCCCTTGTTCATTAACAAAAAGCATAAAAGAAACAGGCTGATTCATGATCATCTCTATCTACTGAGATTGCAAAAGTAAACCGGTGTGCAGAAAGTGGTAAAATGCGTACGAACACAGACTGCAGCATCTCCATAAGCTGCTTTTCTGCTTCCAGTGCAGGAAGTAGTACAAAGCTAAAACAATACCAAAATTAAGAAATGAAAGATCAATGCTCTGAATGCTTGCCCTGATAAACATAACATAGACTATAGAAAAAGTATTAACAACAAGTGAGAGACAAACCGTGAGCACTCTCAGTCTAAGCTTTCAGTGGTAACTCTGCTGTAATATAAATATTTGAGCAAAGTCTCTCTTTCCTAACATGTTCTAGAGTTTCTTTAAAATGTATGATTATAATAAAATCACCAACTAGGTTTGTAAGGAAAGGTAATTAAACAAATTTCTTCAATTATAATGCAAATAAAATAGGAAGTTTCCCTAGGGTATGTGAGAAATCTAAAAGTACAGGGTCATCAAATGGTTTCAGAACAGTTTAATTAGATTAGTAGTATATGCCAACCTGTCTTTATATTAACATATTTTAATCTGAAATACCACAGGTGAATGATCTGTGATTGGATTTAAGGCAAATAGTTGAATAACAATCTGATATACATGAAGTGAGTTTCAATGTTTATTTATTGCAAATTCAAATTATGGTAGAAAATACTTGATTTGTTTGGATGTACAGTTGTGTTCTGAGCTGTGCAAACAAATCACAAGTTTCTTTCGTGAGCTATTTTGCTTAGACTTATGCATTTTAATGTAGTAGCTACTTTTATATGAATAATTATAAATATCACATTCATAAAACAATTTAAGAAGGATGGAAAAGCTAAGAATTCTCTTTTCCTTCATGTGTATGTAAAGTAAATAATATTGAAACTTCTTTACTGTAATGTTACTACCATATTTTTTATGAGTCTCTCTCATTTACATTGTTTTCTATTCATTACTTTGACCAGGAGCTTAGTTCTATTTTCTGAACAACATGTCATGTTTCACCATTATAAAATATCATTTTCTTTACTACATATTTACTAGCTGGAGTAGATTGTACAAGCTCTCACACCTAAGAACATCACTGCAACAACAACAACAACAATTAAACACGTTTAGTTGATTATAAATGAGAAAGATTCTTTTAAAGTTCTTTTAAGTCAAAATAAATACAGCATTCAATTTGCAGAAATTTGCATGAATTTATTTAATGGAAGCTAAGAAAATAAGTTAATTGCAACCCCATAGGAAGAACAACAATATCAACCATCCAGATCCCCAGAGCTCCTAAGGACTAAACCACCAACCAAAGAGTTGAAATGGAGTGACTCATGGCTCCAGCTGTATGTGTAGCAAAGGATGGCCTTGTCGGGCATCAATGGCAGAGAGGCCCTTGGTCCTGTGGAGGCTTGCTATGCACACTCCAGTGAAGTTTGCTTGGCAGGCCAAGAGGCCTGGAAGCACTCACGAGGCAAAGAGTTTCAAGGAAACTCACCTCCTAGAACTTTGGAGTTCTCATAACTCATATACTCATACCCTATCCTTGCATTAGTCTGGTGTATGGATCCACATGCTCTCTTTTAGTATTATCTTATTATAAGTGCCTTTTAAGATTGAATTCTGACATAGCTAAGCCTTTGCCAGTGTTCCAATGTCCCAGAAAAACCTTGAAGCCAACAAACTGGGAATTCAATAGGAATTCAGTGAGAAGGTTACCTATTCAGTAACATTCAAATTTACTTCTAATAGAGACAATGAAACTAATTAGGCATCACAAAGAACCGAGAATAGCTCAGGGCTAGTCTGCAGAGTGTTTACTTGAGGCAGTAGCCAGTCTCACCCATACACAATGGCCTAGCTAATAGGTGGGTTTACTATGAAAGAGTTAGGGAATCCCACTGAGACAGGAATCTTCACTATAGCCAGGTATAGCAGGCTACATTGCATATTAGAAGCAAGTTGGTGAATTCTTCTGACAAATGGAGATTCTCCACAGATACTTAAAAGAACAGTCAAGCTACACTCATACAAGAATTTATCAGGGCCCAGGAAATAGGGGGGTTGTGGTATTGCATTATTCATGAGAAGGTCTGCTAGAGCAGAACCTCCTGGTGCTAGCTTTCTCAAGGCTCAAAGGAGTAGCTCAAATTGTAACTAGGGTGTGAAATCCTTGCCTATCATTAAGCTGCCCCTAGGCAGGATTGCTTTATCTTTACTGTAAACATTTACCTAATTCCTACAAGTCCTTTTGAAGTCATTCCTTTGTTTTGTGTCAGGTAACTTCAATGTAATTTGCCTACTGTGACATCCTACCCCCTGTATTTTCTGTATTATATAAGTCTGGTGTTCACTTTGTGACAATACATTCAGATTCTACACAATCTCGTGTGTTGAGCTGTCTGTCATTCGCAGACTCCTTGCCCATCTGCAACCAGAGACCCCGTTCTACATAGACAAGGGACCAAGAGGGTCTGTGGAAGAGGCTCAGTGCCCCAGTGTAGGGGAATGTCAAGGTGGTGAGGCAGGAGTGGATTGGTGCATGGGGGAGCACCCTCATAGAGGCAAGGATGGGGGGGGGATGGGATGGGATGTTTGTTGAGGGGAAACCAGGAAGAGGAACAATATTTGAAATGTAAATAAATAACCAAGAAAAAAAGAAAAGAGAAAGTAAGTCGAGCTGCTGATCATCAATTTAGTAGATTTCACTTGACAATATGATGAATATTTAACATTCAATGAGGCTAGAAGACAACAACAAATAGCTATTAGCAGGGTGAAATTTTTCAGGCTTGAAAACAATTATGATAAAACCAAAAACACATCTTCTTGAAATTACTTATTGAATCATGTGTCCTGCCATGTTCTCTGTTTTAGGAAGTAATGGTAGATTTTCTCTGCTGGAAAATCGCATACCTGTACGGTTTTGGCAACTGCATTTATGCTTCAGCATAAAGAACATAGGTATAATGTTTGATGTGTTGTTAATCATTATTGTGCTCTTTTTGTATGGACTATGTTTTCCATACTAGAAATTCCTAATGCATTTATCTGTGAATTAATATTTTGATTACTTCTGATTACCTCTATGTGACAACTATAAAGAAGACGTCAATTGTGCCCATCACAAGTATGTGTGAAGAGCTAAAGAAATGTTTAAAACTTTTTGTTTGTGTGTGCATGAGTGTGTGTGCATGCCTCTGTGTGTGTGTGTGTCTGTTTGGTTTTCTATTTTTCTTTTTAAATTGTACATTAAAGGAATGAAAAGAGATAACTCTGGCTGATTTTCCAGAAAATCTGTTTTCATGTCTAATGTCCACATGGATGCTAATAACCTCCTATAACTCTAGCATACAAGGCATGCAACACTTTAGATACCCATAAATACATCCTCACACTATCCCCTATATACATACTCAAAATAAATCTTACTTCTACCAAATTAAAGCACATACAAAAACAAACAAACAAACAAACAAACAAACAAAACAAAAAACAAAAACAAAACCACACACACTACCAAACAAACAAAAAACCCTGTGGTGTCATTACATGTTTGTTGGTCAACTATTCCTGAACATGAGTCCTGGAGTAGTTGATATGGCCAGTTTCACTTTTAGATGACAGTTCAGTTCCTAAGCTAGTAGTTAGGCATTCATTCATTCATTCATTCATTTTTTTTTTTAGAATATAACAAAATGAAGTATAATAAGATAAAACAAAATCTATCATACCAGAGTTGATAAAGAGAAACAGAAGGAAACGAGCCCAGGAGAAGGCACAAGAATCAGAGAAGCATTCATTTTCATACTCAAGATTCCAATTAAAACACTAAGCCAGAAGCCATACTATGTATGCAGAGGACCTGGTAGAGACCCATGCATGCCCTGTGCTTGATGTTTCAGAATCTCTGCACTCATGTGAGCTTTCCTCAGTTGATTTGGAGGGTCTTGTTCTTCTAGTGCCCTCCAAACCCTCTGGCTCCTGTACGCCTTCCTAGGGATTTCCCGAGCTGAGGGGAGTCATTTAATGAAGACATCCCATTTAGGGATGAGTCCTCTAAGGACTGTAATGATCTACACAATGTCTCCTTGTTGAGTCTCAATATGGTTTCATCTTCTTCAGCAGGAAGCTTCTCTGATGATGGACAAGCAAGGCTCTGGTTATAATTACAGCAGACTATCATTAGTAATTATTTTATCATTATATTGTTTTCCATTTTTTCAAGCATACTATTTGATCTTACCCTTGCTCCCTGACCTATCTATTTGATTACAATTTCTTTTTTGGAGGGATGGGGGGCAGAATGGGGTGTCTGTATGGTTTGATTTTATTGACTTGTTTTGGGAGGGGGGGTTGTTGTATTGCTTGCTTGTTTTTAAGAAACAACTTAAAGTTGGGTGGGTAGGGAATGGGAGAAGATCTGGAAGGACTTGGGGGAGAGAAAAAATATGTTTATAAATTTATTTAAAATTATTTAAAATTATTCTAAATAATAAAAAAGAACAAAGACAAAGTTTGGAGCTGAGACAAAAGGATGGACCATCTAGAGACTGCCATATCCAGGGATCCATCCCATAATCAGCCTCTAAACGATGACACCATGACACCATTGCATACACTAGCAAGATTTTGCTGAAAGGACCCAGATAGAGCTGTCTCTTGTGAGACTAGGCCGGGGCCTAGCAAACACAGAAGTGGATGCTCACAGTCAGCTATTGGATGGATCACAGGGCCCCCAATGGAGGAGCTAGAGAAAGTATCCAAGGAGCTAAAGGGATCTGCAACCCTATAGGTGGAACAACATTATGAACTAACCAGTACCCCGGAGCTCTTGACTCTAGCTGCATATGTATCAAAAGATGGCCTAGTTGGCCATCACTGGAAAGAGAGGCCCATTGGACACGCAAACTTTATATGCCCTAGTACAGGGGAACGCCAGGGCCAAAAAGTAGGAGTGGGTGGGTAGGGGAGTGGGGGGGAGGGTATGGGGGACTGTTGGGATAGCATTGGAAAAGTAATTGAAGAAAATACGTAATAAAAAAAATTTAAAAAAAAAAGAACACAAAATAGCAAGAAACTCCACATTACTCACTACTATTCCCTGTGCGCATTTGGTGCTATTCATGGGTAGTGTTCATGCTAAACACCTTCAGTTACTGGACAGCTGGGAACATCAACATTCTCCAGACTGTTGTGTTCACTCAAAGCATTTAGGGTCTTTTGTCCTTCTTTGAATTGCCAGATTGCTTCTACTATAGTCTGTAAATTACCAATTGTATTTTAGGACTTAAAATGTAAATGGTTTTACCTTTGATTCTTCTATCAGGGTGGTTCAAATTTAGCTTTTCTGCTGTGTAAATTCTTTGTTTAAGTCAACGTAGACTTTTACTTAGCCTAAGCAAATTGTATTCTGTGGGGTAGATAAATTTACCTCTCAAAAACAGACAATAAATATTTTCAGCTTTATGCATCACAATAAATGAATAAAAGTAATAAAAATGAAAATAAACCTTAAATGTTTTCTCCGGTGTGTATTTCGGATCCCACTCAACATCCATAATAGGAGTTTCTTCTTTCAGAAGATTGCAGTTAACACAGAGCCCAACTGGACAATGTGCAGAGACTGAGAGATTTTCAAGGTCTTTGACCTTAATGTATGCTTTATCAAACTCCTCTCTTCAAGGCTCAGAGGTCTATGGGAAAAGACAGGAGACTATAAGACCCAAAGTGATAGATGACTTCATAAAACAGTGTCTTCCAGGCATAACAGGGCTGATGTACAATCACAAACCCACAGAGACTGTGACAGTGATCACGAGAGCTGCAAAGGTTCACACAGAATGGCCACAGTACCGAGAGGGAGAAGTTGACACAAACTCAAGGTCCTACCCCTAACCAAGACATTATTGCAGTTGCTACACACTGGCAAAGGAAAAATCAGTTTTATCCAATGGAGTGCCACTGAACACATCAAGCACACTCTGGAGCAAGCCCCGTGCCAATGAGTAGTTGACCAACATAAAACAAACTTTGTTTGTGTGTGTGTGTGTGTGTGTGTGTGTGTGTGTGTGTGTGTGTGTGTGTGTATGTGTGTGTGTGTGTGTGTATGTGTATGTGTAACTGTGTGTGGGTGTATGTGTGTGTTTGTATGTGTGTGTATGTGTGTTTAAGTTTAAGAGAGATGCAAAGATAGAAAGAAAAATAAAGTAAAATGGGTTAGGAGCTGGGAAATATTTAGGAGGTATTGTGGGAGGGGAAAACAAAATTTACTGTATGAAAATTAAAAAGATACAGATAAAAAGAAGAAAAGTTTACTCATTTACACCAAAGAGGTAATGACAGTCCAAACGGTACAAAGAAAGACGTTTATCAAGTTAAGTTGATGAATGAGTGAGTATATTGGAAGTTACTGTGAATGAAAATTCCTGGAACAAAGCTACCTTATTGACTTTAGTGATGTGGAGCGGTGAATGTTGGCTGTCCAGAGCCTCAGTACAGTTTTACAGGTGCTATTTTTAGACTCCTAAATAACCAAGCTTTGCTTACCTTTAGATAAGACCTGACAAACTGTGTCTAACAGATAAATGTTATTTGAAATGTTTAAACAGGCCCCTAGATTCCACCAATCAAAGGCTAAGGATACTGTCAGAGAATACCTAAGATATATAATAGTTTTCTCTGATTTACTATAATCTGGATGTGTTCATTAATAGCTTTCAATGTTCTATAATGTCTTTAAGAAACTGCTTCTACATTGGAACATGGAGTTTTGGGGTAAATTAAATCTGTGTTCCTGGGACATGTTCACACTTCTTTGAATTCAGAATAAACTGACCCTTATCTCCTTAAGAAAAAATAAAGTAAACTTTAATTCACTCTTAAGTACGTACTTTCATGTTTTATCAAGGCAACTGGTATATTTTTTGTATGTTTGTTTTGTAAACACAAAACTGTTGACTTTGTGACAAAGGAGTTTAAAAGTAGTCCCTGTAGTTTATATACTACTTTCTCTCATATCAATCAAAGTTATTTGTCTATCTGTAGTTATCTAAGTCTACATTATATATAAGTCTACTATATCCATATTGAGAGCTCACTGTTGTAATAATAACACGTACCCTAGTGAGCAAAGTCTAAGTGTAAAACATGACATTTCTTCACTGACGCTTCTCACTACTCTGTAACAATTTCATGGATACCCATCCTTGTGCCACATGTCTCCTGAAACTGCTTAAATTAAAGTGTAGGCAAGGAAGGAATAGATTGACCTATTTCTGTTTCTACTCAAGCTTTACAGTGAAGCTTTTTCAACCAGTGAAAACAAGTAAAAGCATTGTATAACTTTGTCTAATTTATATGTTAAAAACCTATATATATTTATGGCACTCTTTCTTCAGCTAGAATTTTAAAATATCATATAATATAAAAGAATCGCTATATAATCAGATGCCTTGATAATATCTTAAATTAGCATCTGATTTCATATTATTTCATTTATTCTAGAAATTATATTAACTCACATAGCCTTAAATACTGTATATATAACATTCACAATTTACTATCTATTATTTTAATAGTAATTTTGTAGGATAAGATCTTTATAAACCTTATTTAAAGTAGTTCAAATTACTATTCTATTATCTGTAACAACCCTAATGATACTGAATCTATGGTATTGAATGATGCATAAATGATAGTGAATCTATGAATGATATGAAGATGTAAGCATTAATTATTCTATATTTACAACATCAAAATTGAAACTTAAAAGAATATGACCACTTAAAATAAATTACCAGTAAAAATGCCTATTAACATACATTTCATTAGTAGATATATTAAGCAATACGAATTAGGCTTTATAGTAAGAAAGGTTGACAGAGACACTTATTTTCCCCAGTCTGTGATTGCTGGTCCATTTGCAATGCAATAGAGAGAGATTTTTGAGCAATGCCTCTATTAGGCAAAAAACAAAAACAAAAACAAAAACAAAACCCTGATATTGTTCCAGGATAGCTTAGATTATGAAATTTTAACAGCTCTACAACCACTTTATATTATCCTCAGACACATGCTGATTAAACCATAACATTATACTTATTACACTTGAATTAGTTATACAAAAACATTTACAAAACATATCAACATTTAGATTATAGTATCACAGTCCACCTATTACAGCATAGCCTTATAAATTAAAAAATAACAGCATAAATCTCTTTATAATGAAAATACCAAAGTTAGAAAATCAACCTAATTTTTTTTTTACCAAGGGCTCGATAGTGTCAATACTCTATATTCAAACTCATATATACATATGTGTATATTTATGCATGTATATTTGGCTTTTCTTTGTTATTTTTTAATGAACTCAAAGGCTTGCATATTTTGAACCATTCCTTTCTTACATGTATTCGATTCAGGACTGAGTATTTAGTGAATTGCAGAACAAACTGTGGCTGTATGCTGCTTTCAGACATTAAGCTCAGCTTTTATAGTAAGAAAATCTGCGAGACACTTGGCTTTTTTGTTTGTTTGTTTGTTTGTTTGTTTGGTTGGTTGGTTTTTTGATGTTGTTGTTTTTATTTTTCATTTTTCTTTTTTTTATTTACATTTCAAATGTTATCCTCTTTCCTAATTTTCCCCTCCAAAAACACCCTCTCCCCTTGCTCCCCAACCCACACAATCCAACTACCTGACCCTGTCATTCCCATACACTGGGGCATAGAGCCTTCACAGGACCAAGGGTCTTTCCTCCTATTGATGACTGACAAGCCCTTCCTCTGCTACATATGCAGGTGGAGCCATTGGTCCCTCCATGTGAACTCTTGGTTAGTGGTTTAGTTCCTGGGTGCACTGGGGGTGTTGGTTGGTTCATATTGCTGTTCCTCCTATGAGGTTGCAAACCCCTTTGTTCCTTTTTCTAGCTTCTCCACTGGAGACCCTGTGCTCAGTCCAATGGATGGCTGTGAGTATCTACTTCTGTATTTGTCAGGCTCAGACAGAGCCTCTCAGGAGACAGTTATATAAGGCTCCTGTCAGCTAGCTTTTGTTGACATCCAAAATAGTGTCTGGGTTTGACGACTGTATATGGGATGGATCCTCAGATGGGGCAGTTTCTGGGTGGTCATTCCTTAAGTCTCTGGTCTACACTATGTATGTCCTCCCATGGATAATTTGTTTCCCTTCTAAGAAGGACCAGAGTATCCCCCCTTTGATCTTCTTTCTTCTGGGTTAATATCCAATTATCAGTGAGTGCATACCAGTGTGTACTTTTGTGACTGGGTTACCTCACTCAGGGTGATATTTTCTAGGTCCATCTATTTGCCTAAGAACTTCATGAATTCATCATTTTAAATAGCTGAGTAGTATTCCATTGTGTAAATGTACACATTTCCTGAATCCATTCTTCAGCTGCACATGTAGCACAAGATGGCCTAGTGGACCATCATTGGGAAGAGAGGCCCCTTGGTCTAGCAAATTTTACATACCTCAGTACAGGGGAATGCCAAGAAGTGGGAGTGAGTGGGTAGGGGAGCAGCGCGGGGGAGGGTATAGGGGACTTTTGGGATAGCGTTTGAAATGTAAATGAAGAAAATATCTAATGAAATAAACGAAGCTGGACTCCAGAAATTCAAATAATCCCATTAAAAATGGGGTACAGTGCCAAACAAAGAATTCTCACATGAGGAATACAGAATGGCTGAGAAGCACCTGAAAAAAATGTTCAACATCTTTAATCATCAGGGAAATGCAAATCAAAACAACACTGAGATTCCACTTCACATCAGTCAGAATGGCTAAGATCAAAAATTCAGGTGACAGCAGATGCTGGTGAGGAAGTAGAGAAAGAGGAAACTCCTCCATTGGTGGTGGGATTGCAAGCTGGTACAACCACTCTGGAAATCAGTCTGGCGGTTCCTCAGAAAATTGAACATAGCACTACTGGAAGATCCAGCAATACCTCTCCTGGGCATATACCCAGAAGTTGTTCTGACTTGTAATAAGGGCACATACTCCACTATGTTCATAGCAACCTTATTTATAATAGCCAGGACCTGGAGACACTTGTTAATTCCCCAGCCTGAGACTGCTGGTTCCTGTGTGGTTCAATGGAGAGAGATATGGGGGCAAAGCATGAGGGAATACCTTACAGTAGAGAACATGGTTTTGTTTTTATTTTTTCCTTTTATTGAAAATGGATTTATTTTTTGCATATTATATCTCAATTTTGGTTTCCTCTCCTTTTGTTCCTCCCAGTTCCTCCCCACTTTCTCTCCCATCTGGTTCTACTACATTTCTGTCTTAGAAGACAGGCTTAAAACTGATAATATTAAAATATAATAAGATAAAACAAAAACTAACATTTCAGTGTTGGACAAGACAAAGAAACAGAAGGAAAAGAGTTCCAGAGAAGATGCAAGAGTTGGAAATTTACTCTTTGGCTCACTAAGGAATCCCATAAGGACACTATTCTTGGAATATGGGTCACATGGTCCCTAAATGTCTTTGCATGGAGAGTCAGCCTAATGTTTGCTATATAAATGTGGGCTTATTTATTATTTTTTCATTTTCATTTGTAAACTAAAAATAAGTTTTCATATCCTACATGTTACTTTGAAATTAAGGATTAAACAATTAATGAAGAATTTGTTATACATATATATATATATATATATATATATATATATATATATTTCAAAATTATCATTTGCCTGACATACTAAAATATATACCAGATCAGTCAGTAAAGGAAATCATAGAAGAACTGAGAGATTTTCAACCAAGTTCTAAGGTTCTTGAAGAAGGACCATCATAAACGCCAGTTACAACAGATTCGAGAAATCTTTAGTGGCCAATAGTGCATATAACGCATTACTCAGAATTAAAGGGAAAAAAAATGAAGACTTAGCAATGACCATAGACTGAAATGAGCAAGTAAGCCATGGACTCATTAGTTCATTTTATAATTTGTGAATAGAATACTCAACTATGTAGGCTAAATACCAAGTGTTTATAACAGGCAATCAATTTCATTTCATAAGCCTAATAGGAATTATATGGAATTAATTAGGAATTCATATGCCCACGTTTTCAGAAAAGAAGCTGTCCTAGGCCCATATGGCTGGTGATGGAGGAAGCAGAGTCAGTTGGGCTATCTAGCAACAGAGTTATATTTAGGCACCTGGGGATGCTGCTTCAGACACCGATGTCCAAACTCTGCACTGGTGGTCAGGACAAGAAACAACTTCATGTAGCCATAACTTCCATAAATAAATTTGCCTGAACACTTATTTTTCCTCTTTCAATATCTGAGTTAGAATAGTGGGTGGAACTGACTTTAACTAGTAAATGTCAATTGTCTCAGACTCCTGGGAAATTCCACATTAAAAATATACTGATTTTGCATGCGATGTATTTTCTATATTAGACCAAAGATACAGATGTTGTTCTTAATGAGTGTTTCAGAATCCTGTTGATTTTATGAGTTGTGGATAGATGATTAAAAGTCATATTCATAAAATATAGATTTAAGTTAATTAAATTTATTAAACAATTTGATAACATGAACATTCAATTAATGCTGCTCTCGTTTAATCATGACTGCTCATGTGGTTTAGTGTGGAGAAGTTCATGGTAGAAAGTTTATTGTTCTGTGAGTTTCATGGCTAATCAGACGTATAGAGTTTGCTCTCCATGTACACTTTCCATGATCTGAAAAAGAAATGTCTGAAAATTGTCTTATCTTAAGACTTATTAGAATTTTTTTTAGCATTTTTTCTTAAAGGAGGCCAACAGAATCCTTAGTAAATACGAGGGAAGGCGAAATTTATTCATCCAAATCTGAGTTTAGATACATCTTGGCCTCGCTTACTGACTGTCCTGTGTACCTTTGTTTTTATTCTGAGCTGTGTGGAAGTTGCACCTTCATCCTTGAACATTCCATAGAGACTGTTAGACAAGGTTACATTAGACTTTATCCCCCAAACAATATCTGATTAATATATCTCACCAGATTATCTTATTAATATTAAACCACAAAGGGATTATATCATCAAGCTTATGGTTTTATCATAAAAAGAAAAAGTATAATTTTGTTCTATTTTTAAAATTGAGATAATCATAGAGAAGTTACAATATATATTTTCTCTTTACTAAAGTTTTCCATTCATGATTCAACAAAGATTATACCAATGTAGTCACAGCCCAAGGTCACACCACTTCAGGCTAAATTCACTTTCCATAGTTTGTCCAAGGTCTTTTTTTCCCACTTATGTCTAGAAATGAGTCATATTTATAAGTATCTATTTCAAGCTAGTTTCAGAGATTGCAAATTCATCCTTTAACATGTGAATTTTACTACCCCTTCTTATTTATTTCCTCTGTAGAGGACTTACAAATTCTAGGACTTATAAATTATTAAAATATTTCTTACCGTATAGACACATGTACTTTTTAAGAGCACATTTTGATGGAGTATATACACATTTAGAACTGTCTGTGTATCACAAATGTTCATCTCAATGGATTTTCTCAGATGTATTCAGTAACAAAGCACAGTCATAAATAATTCTACTAGGAGAAATAATTTAAAAAGAAGATTTATATACATGGATGATCTTCCATATACTTCCAAGCCATTTACCCCTTCCTTCAAAGATTTAATATACATATTGTATCTACACAGAATAGGCTTTCATGTGGCACATTGCTCACTATACAGGCAGCTTTTCCTTTATTTCTATTTGTGTTTCTGTCTCTCCTTTTAATTTCTTTATTAAATATTTTTTGAAAATATAGTTACACAAATTTTTCCCCTCTAAATCAGTCCCACACACCTGTTCTCAACTCTTTCAAATTATTTGGCTCTTAATTTAATTACTCTCTCTATATTCCTGTCTCTCTCTGTCTGTGTCTCTCTCTCTTTCACATACACAAACACATATTTCTAAATATAAATGTATTTGTTCATTAAGTTATTTGCCTTTTGAGACAATGTCTCATGTCTGTAATTTAGTCTCAGGGTCACCAGGTTGCAAATGATCCTGATCTTGCTATCATCCTGCCTCCACCTTCTGAGTGCTAGGGTTACAAGTATGTGCTGACATTCACTTATCCCACTCACTGGTGATGAAGAGTCACTCATGATACTGAGAAAATGTACACTCATTGTTACTAATGCATGTAATTTCATTGATTAATATGGCAATCATTTTATATCACTACTTGATATGTGGTTCTTCGGTTTCCATAATTTTGTGTTTAAATGAGTAAAGTGAAGAGTAAGGGAAAGCTCTCTATATTCATTTGCATGAAGTGAAGTGATTTGTGCATTTGGAGTTGAGGTGAGTTGAGGCATCTGCAAAGAATGACAGAAATACTGGAGGAAAAAACTATGACAATGAATGTATTAGCAACTGTGTCCATTAGCTAATGATAACACATATTAGTAAACAATATTGCATTTTAGAAGATGGAGTGTACATTATCAAGTAATAGTCTAATTTTGTCCAATTGTGAATATTGTTGTAGTGCCTGTGATATTATACTTATTTAGTAATTCCAAAAATATTAAATCTGTGGCTCCAAGTGCATGCAATCTTCTGCTCCAACAATATAAACACGTGAAATTATTACTTCTGCTGAATGTTGCCCAGTGTTTGCTTCCTCATAAACGCTAACAATTTTTATCCTTTCTATTATGAATTTTAAATTTAAGCATCTTTCCATTTGATGAGCTTCATTGATTTCTAAATTCCAAACAAAATCTCTTCCGCACATGGATATTTAATTTAAAAAGTCTGTTTTGTTTCTCATTCTAGTTCTTCTCCTACTTTCAGTGTTACTCTATATTATCCTTAGAATAAGATCTGAAGTAAGATTTCGGTTGCCTGCTTAAGTATAACAGAAACAATAGATGCGCAGATATCACAGGTGACAGGATGAGAGAGACCTATAGGACAATAAGACTTAGAAAATTCTCTGCTTGTTCTTTCCTGACTAAATGGAAATACTTCAGATTGGTTTTGTTCTTTTAAAAAACACATTATTTTATTTTATGTTCATTAGTGTTGTTCCTGCATGTGTTTATTTATCTAATGCAAGTTTGGTGTCCATGGGGTCTAAGGCTAGCATCTGACTCCCTGTAACTGGAGTTCAAGAGAGTTGTGAGCCACCATGTGAATGATGGGAATCAAATCTGTATCTTCTGTAAGAGCAGCCAGAACTCTTAACCACCAAGTCATCTCTCTAGTCACTGAATGGTCCTTGATATACTTAACTGCCCTTTTCTGTATCTCTAAAATGTATTTTTTCAGCTCATCAAATCATCAAATATTCAAGTATATACTTTAAAATTATACCACAAATAATAATTTTTGAAAAGTATCAAATCTTTAAATGAATTATATTTAAAACATAGCCTAATGAGATGGCTCAGTGATTAGGAGTGCTTAGTGCTTTTGACCTGAATTCTGTTCACAGTACCCACACTGCAGTTCACAAACATTTGTTATTCAACTACAAGGAGGATCCAAAGCTCCCAAACCCTACTGATTCCCGCATTGATGTCTCCATACATAGAGACACATAGATATAGAACATAAAAACTTAAAAGTATAAACATCTTTCTATTTATACTTATGGTGAAGTTAAAAATAATAAAAAGTTATATTTAATATATAAAAGTTATATTTAAATCATAGAAAGTTACATATAATAAATGTAAAGCTTAAGTGGCAAGAGCACTAGATTATTGAATAATTGGACTGATTGGATTGCCAGTAACTCAAAAGAAGATTAAAGTTAAAAGCAAGAAGTTGAGGTCAAAGAATAGAGGCCATTCAAGCTGGTGACCACCTAGCAAGCAGTCAAGTATGTAAAACATAAATGTAAGCTACTTCAAAGGAGATTTAGAATAAATCACTATTATTCCTTGCCATTTATTTCATCTGAAGAGTGAGATCTTTTTAAAGGTATAATAGAGCATGACTACTGACTCATAACATTTTTAAGTAGTCACAAACTAAGAATAAATAGTATACAAGGAAACACACAGAAAGATGGCAAGCAAATAGGAAGCTAGTGAAATAGATAATTCATATTATCTATATTTATTTAAATTTAAATCAACAATTTAATTTAAATCAACACACAGAACTTAGATGTTTCATGAATGTGTATACTTAATATCCTTTAGTGTTAAATTCAGAGAAGACAAATAAAGAAGAAAGGATACTTTATCAAATTTATCTTATTTTTAAAACTCTTTCACCACTATCTTTTTCATAAATGTGTTAGATCCAAATCAATATCTTTCCTGGATTTTGTTGCCATATCTAGAGTCATTGATTGTGATCTAGTAATGGAAATGTCATTCTTTCTTAAGTTTAATGTGTACCTGAAGAACAGAGGCACTTATATTTCTTCAGTGTATCTCTGCTTTAGATAAATTGTACACTTTTATATTTTTAAACATTTTGTTATTATTGTTGTTATTGTAATTTAGAAACATTTGGCCAATTATTTTTAGATTTCTTCCTTTTCTCTAAAGAAATGTCTTTGAATGAAATTTAAATATCAAAAAGTTTGCCCAAAAGACTCTGAGGTGTCTGTAATTAGTAATCATCATGACATTCTATGGTAGTTTGTATCATTCTCACACAACATAAAGGGTTCTGTTACTTATTTTTTTGTATATTCTCTTACATTCTAACTTTAGGAATGAAGTTGAAGGTGAAGATTATGATGGTGTTGGTAATAGTGATGATGGTGATTATGGGTGTGCTGGTAATGGCGGTGGTGATTATAGTGATTACAGTATTGTTGGTGATAGTGATGATAGTGTTGGTGGCTGTTCTTTCATTGAAAGATTGTAACATTTCTATTATTAGAAATGTAGATATTTTAAATTCAAGCGTTAACAGATGAAGTACATATTTTATCTGTTCTTTAGAAATAAATTAATCTACATTAAGCTTTACTGGGTGATATTGTTTATTTATATACTTCTTCATATCAGCTACTGTCAAAAGGTGGCACATAGCTCTGCATAGTGTCCCAGCAATCTAACATAGTGAAACTGCAAAAGATCTGCTATAGTTTATATATACTAATTATACCTAGATTTCCTTTAGTCTGGTTAAAATAAATTTGCTAGTACATGTGACTCTTCTACACATGAATAGTTATAGAAATTTAATGTTTCCTTGTTTGTTTTTCAAAGCTAAACCAATTGACATATGCAGTACATACAATATGTGAAATTTTGTGAGTTATAACTTAATTGGTTCACATGTTATGAGAATAGCACTTGAGTTTTTCAGAGTTTATAGTCTTCTATGTTGATATATATAAAATGACTAAAAGAAATGATTTTGTTATTTTAATCAAGTATTCTCTTATGTACACAATTCTTCTAAATTTTAGAAAGTTTCAAATGTTTTTAAAAATTTGTAAATGTATTGGGCTCTTCAGAAATAACACTTATCAGATGGCTGAAAACATTACTGGAAAAATAGTATATTGTTCTTCTAACAATAGAATTATATTTAAACAAAAAAGAAGGAAGTTTGATGTGTTTATTTATGTCAATTGAATCATTTGTTCTACAGCAACTATAGGGCTATTAAATACCAATCATCAAAAAAATACAAAACAATAGCTAAAAGAATTTCAATAGATACACCCTTCAGAGAAAATGTGTTATTTTAATTGAGTGAAACAAGTAAAATAGTACTTTTCAAAAATCAAAGAAATTGATATTTAGGATGATAAGGTAATGAAAATATTTACTGGTACCAGGAAACAGACATTTGAAGAGCAAGAAGCAATTAGAAAAGTTGACTCCCGATATACTTGTGCAAATTAAAATATGGAAATGTTAGATACAATAAAAACAGTTTTGGCATGCAAGTTAAATTAGGTTAAATTTTATAATCACTCATGACCATTTATAGATTAAAAATCGATGAGAGACACAATTGTTTTCTAGCACTATGAGGTATAGTATTTGAAGGGATTTGGGCTTGAAGAGAGACCTGATATGCATTCATCATTGTTCCAAATAGGAGTGATATTTTCTATAAAGAAATACATCAGCAGAAACAATAAGCACACATTTAAAGTATTGAAGCACATAGGATCCTGTGAGGAGTGGACCCAGTTTGTTACTAAGAGTGACTATTTGGAAGCACCACAGGATCCATGCAGCTATGGGGAAGAAGTATCAACTACGGGCAGAGGGAGAAATCCAGATATTATATGTTCCTCATGCATTCTTCAAACATAGAATGAGTCCAGAGCTTGCACTGTCTAGTTAGAGATACCATGTCTTCAGTTCTACATACTGGTGTGTATAACCCTTGCAGAGTCAGCTATTGTGTGTAGACCAAGGTTACTTCTGAATGTTAACATAGTGCTGTCTAATGCCAACATCCTTAGCAATGTAGAGAAAGTCTGGCTCCAAAGGGAGGTTGGGAAACTGAGCATCCCCGAATCCCTAACAGACAATAATACCAGTGGCAAAGGACATTTAAAGTGAAGTTCAACATTTGCAATCTGAAAGAAATGTTCTTGAAGACTTCTTTTTTGGAAATGTTTATAAGGAAAGCTGCAGGGTTGAAGTTTGAAGTATGAAGAAGTATAGCCAGGCCAGAAAACTCAAATCAGAACTATTGAATTTGACTCAATTTTTATTTATTTAAAAGCTAAAATTTCCAAACCTTTTGCAGTTATAATGGTGTGGACACTGGCAACTTTGTGGTGAATGCCAGTTGACTTGATTCTACTGTCAGTAGCCAGTTCATTCCAAACAAGCCTGCTTTGTAACAAATGGACCAAGAGACTGACAATGAAAAACAAAGAATTTTTTTAATTAAGGAACTTAAAATGCAACCATTCTTACTTTGTAAATATATTATTTTTTATTCCCCCCAACACCCAATCTTCAAATATTCCACATCCCATACCTCCTCCCACCTCCCCACCCCCACCCTCTCACCTCCTATACCCCTACAACCCCACACCCCCACCCCAGTCTCCAAGAGGATGTCCCCCCACACATACCTGACCTCTAAACTCCCTGGGGCCTCCAGTCCCTTGAGGGTTAGGTGCATCATCTATGAATGAACACAGACCTGGAAGTTCTCTACTGTATGTGTGTGGGCAGCTTTATATCAGCTGGTATATGCTGTCTGTTTGGTGGTCCAGTGTTTGAGAGATGTCAGGGGTCCAGATTAATTGAGACTGCTGGTCCTCCTACAGGATCGCCCTTCTGCTCAGCTTCTTTCACCCTTCCCTAATTCAACAACAGGGGTCAGCCGCTTCTGTCTATTGGTTGGGTGCAAATATCTGCATCTGACTCTTTCAGCTGCCTTTTGGGTCTTTTGGAGGGCAGTCATGATAGGCCTCTTTTTGTGAGCATTCCATAGCCTCAGTAATAGTGTCAGGCCTTGGAACCTCCCCTTGATCTGGATCCCACTTTGGGCCTGTTGCTGGACCTTCTTTTCCTCAGGCCTCTCTCCTTTTTTATCCCTGCAGTTCTTTCAGACAGGAACAATTATGGGTCAGAGTTGTAACTGTGAGATGGCAACCCTATCCCTCACTTGATGTCCTGTCTTCCTGCTGGAAGTGGGCTCTATAAATTCCCTCTCCCTACTGTCCCTCCCTTTGAGTCCTGAGAGTCTCTGACCTCCCAAGTCTCTGGTGCATTCTGGAGGGTCCCCTTAACCTCCTATCCCCCGAAGTTGCCTGTTCCATCCTTTCTGCTGACCCTCAGAAATTGACTATCTTCTTTTTTAAAAAATAGCATACTACATATAACATGTAAAATAAAAAAAATTATAAGTAACCTTTCAAACACATGCAAATATAATACATACAAAGGAGGAAAATAAACATATCAAAAGACAATGTTCCAATATTCAGGATAGCTTTTAAAAATAAAGTTCATGGGTATTTCAATGTTGTATTTATTCACAAGATCACCTTCAGGAGCTCTAGGAAGAAAGTAACCATTCCTTGTTGGTTTTCATAGTATTTCATCAGATTTGGCATGATACTGTATAATGACTTCATTTCTCTCACAGGGGAAAAATGAGTTTGTTGTAGAGCGAGAATCTGCAGTAAATCTTATGAGGACTCGGCAGCGTGGCGTTTATTGCCATTTCTGCCATTTGATTTAGCAGGCCTGCCCTTCAATATTTCTTTCCCCGAAATACTTGCCCAAGTCTGTTTTTCAAACAATTTATACTGGTGGCGTATTTACAGCCTTAGGCAGTCTGTGGCGTATGTTACTGCGTCAGAATGGCAACACTCTAGTATATTTAGAGAAACTTCTGGGCATCTTCAGTGAAACTCAATTATTTTAAGGCTCCCTATCTTCAGGATAGAGGAGCAGGGAACCATCAAGTGTTATTCCATGAGGGAAGTTTTTCTTTAAGTATTTGTTATATATTTTACTGTTTGTTTGAAAGGGAACGATACCTGGAGGTGGATTTGATAGAACTACTATTCTTTATATCTTAGCTTGTTGAATATCAAGAATGCTAAATGAGAAGAACTACATGCATTGTAAAAGTAAAAGACCCATTTCTTTTCCATTTGTCCCTTCTAGTCAGACATTTATACTGAAGTAAAATTCAAGCTTTTTTTGTTAGCTATGTTCTATTTGAGTAAACATTTTCTTTGTCTTCCTTTTATTCTTATCAAGTGGTGGGGGAGAGTAAATAGAAGGCTGTAGGAATGTCAGGCAAGAGATCTACCATTGAGTAACACCTTTATCCTCTAAGACTTTTTCTTTGGTGATAATGTGATTTTTAGAATCATATTAAGTATAGCTAAGTTATGCATTTTAAAATATTTGTTAACAAACAAATGGATAACGGAAGACCACATTAAGATGATTGAAAATCTACAAGTTATTTTTTTTTTACTTTATATTTACATAATGGCGCTGTCCCTATATGTGGTTTTTATACTAATTAATTTGAAAACCACATAGGAAATAATATGAAACCAGTAATTATGAGTCTGTTTTTGTTTTCTGTTTAGTTATTGTTCTTGTTTGTTTGGGTTGTTTTTTTTTTGTTTGTTTTGTTTTGTTTTTTTACCCAGGATGTACCAAGTTTATTACATGGAATTTGCTCTGCCTAAACTGAAGGTTGAACAGTACAAAACCTTACTCTTAAGATATCAATACATCACTTCAGTTTATCAGCCTTGACCAAGCTACTGCCTGCCATAAAACAGAAAAGGACCTTCCTAGTGGTATCTACTGAGCTAGGTAAGCAAAGCAAGAATTAGTTTGTCTACTTTCAGAATCATGAAACTGAATTTCAAAGGAAATTCATAGCACTTTTCCCCAATCAAGGAGAAAGTGTCCTACTTAATTTCAAGTAGTAGTGTCAAGTTGAAGCAGTAATATGTCACAATTAGAAACATAGGGATGTAAGAATTCTGGCTCTGAATCCAAAGTCGAACAATTTGACAAAGGCTCTCAGTACTCCTTTTCCATAACATGCTTAGAGCATCAGGTAAGCTTTCAGTGTAGTACAAATGCTCAAACTTTCCATTATGATATTTGAGCATGTCCCAGCACTTCCCCTTTAAAATCTCAGTCTGTCAGGTTCATTGGTAAAATGGCTGGGCTTGGAGTACACAGGATAAAGAGAAATATAATAGAATGATAATGATTCATGCTCTGGGAGCTGACATGAGTGTCAGCACAGAACAAAAGGAAAGGACCAATCAGCAAACACTTGAAAGTACAGTCAGATACAATAAAAGTTGCTTTTGAATTTCTTTTTAGAAGACAGAATAAAAGACCTGGTAAATAAAAATGAGACAAAACAAAGAAGAAAAGCATAGGAACGGAAACATTTTACAAAACAAAAACAGGATTACCAAAGGTGAAAATATCTTTATAGATCTCAGAACAAAAAAAAATACATTAATTCTGATAAAAAAAATGGTGTTTAAGGAAGGAAAATTAATCTTAAATTAGATATGGAACAGAGAAGAAGAAAGAAGATTAAGGATCAGGTATTTTACTTTTCTCATCATTTAATGTACTATAAAATTTTGATTGTCTAATATAACTATAAAGAAATAATATAAAATCCAAGCTTATTACATTGAATGCGGATTTTAAACAATAAAATTCAAAAAGTTTTCTCAAAGAAGTTAAAATTTTCTACCAGCCCACGAAGGTTGATTTCCTGAAATTGAGTAAAACTCAATAGAGTCACAATAGGATTGGAAATATAATTAAGCTTTAATTTTAATATGTAGTTTAATTTCTTGATATAGTTTACATATTTTTCATTAAAGTCGAAGCATGAGAAATAATAGAACTATGAAAAATTATATATTATTCAATTAAAATAAGAATAATATTTTATATTTCAATTAAATACTTTTCTGTGATAACTATAAGTCACCTTCACTAATGCATTCTCAAAGCCATTCTCAGAATTACACTTAAGGCTGCAGTTCATATACGTGTGTGTGTGTGTGTGTGTGTGTGTGTGTGTGTGTGTGTGTGTGTGTGTACATAAAAATGTATGTGTGTGCTTATGTAACCATATGAGATGAATGTAACCTGATAAGCATCATGATAAGTAATAACGAGGCTTTTCATTGTCTCAGAGTTGGCAAGTTGATCAAATAATAAATAGGCTTCTTAGGGTTTATAACTTCATGACTATAATAAAAAGTTTAAGGCAGACCACTTTTAAAGGAAAGGGAGAAAGTCTAAGGATTCACAATTCAAGAAATACAGCCATGTTTATATTTTATACACAGTGATTATAATTCTGTAGTAAATTTTTTATTCTGACTTTGTTTACTCTTCCATTGATGAAATTTGCTTACTATATGGTATAGCCAATGAAGTCTTAATATCTCTCTCTCTTCCTCTCTCTCTCTCTCTCTGTCTCTCTCTCTCTCTGTCTCTCTCTCTCTCTGTCTGTCTCTCTCTCTCTCTATCTGTCTCTCTGACACACACACACACACACACACACACACACACACACACACACACACACACACATGAATTTGGTACAGGCATATGGCTCAGTAGGTAAAGTCATACATTCCCAAGCCTTGAAACTAGAGCTCAAGCCTCCATATTAGCACAGGAGAAGGAGAAAAATAACTCCCACAAGGTGTCCTCTGACCAACACAAGTTGTAGCAGGCAAATGCATCCAAACAAATGCAGAAGGATACATACATATACACAATAAATACATGTAATAAAAATGAAGAGTATTGCTAAGTCAGGATATTCAAAGTATTTTTGCATAATTATTAATTTTTAATGCTACATCTAAGTCTTAGCTCTTGGATGACTACTAAGAAGCCATGGTACAAATATATGTAATATTACAGATTTTCACATATAAGGAATTCTACAGATCTTTTCAAGCTAAAGATATATGATTTATGTGCAAGAAAAGATATGAACCAAAAAAGATAGTGTCAATAATCTATTCTAAATAATGAGGTATGATCACAATCAAAGAGCAATCAGACCAAATAACACCTCCTCCCTAGTGAATCATTGTTGAAGCTTTAATCCCTAGACACTGAATTTATGTGAAAAATTGGTCCAGACACATAAAATCAAGATATGAAATA
This sequence comes from Mus musculus, assembly GCF_000001635.26. Classification (NCBI taxonomy): domain Eukaryota; kingdom Metazoa; phylum Chordata; class Mammalia; order Rodentia; family Muridae; genus Mus; species Mus musculus. The sequence continues at coordinate 95,013,363 of NC_000067.6, read as the reverse complement.
ACATTTGGCCCTACAAAATAGAATGTGACCTTAATGTAGTTTGATTCATCTTCCATGAAAGTAAAAGAATCTTGGAAATAGAAACACAGAGAAAATAAACTAGAATTATATTGTGAATATCTAATTTTCCCTTTATTTGATCCAAAAAAGGTGGTGACATGGGCCTGTAATTGTAGATTTCCATATTAATGTGTATAAAATACTTTTGCTTTGCAAATTTTATTTGATTTTAATCTACTTACAATGTTATAATTCCCAAAGTTTGGAAACATAATAATTCAATTAAATATAAAATATAGGAAATTATGTAGGTACACAGCCATTCATCTTTTGATGGGCACATAGCTTGATTTCATGTCTTGTGTCTAATGATGAAATGAAGATGAACACGTAACTATCTCTTCAGTTTAAAATTTTTATTTCAGTTGATTTTTATTTACCCAGAAGTGGAATTGAAGCTCCATATGAGAGTTAGATTTCTTTTTTGTCTTTTTTCTTTTAACTTTTTATTGGTTATTTTGTTTATTGACATTCTTTGTGACTTTGTAACCCCCATACAGTTTTCCATAACAGGCATACTAATATATCCCCATCAACTATATTCAAGTGTTTTTTTCCTCAATCCATTTATACTTTTCCTCCACTTTCAATTTCTGGGATATCATTTGACGTAAAAATTTGACATAAATTAGATATAATGATTAATCCAAGCAGAGAGGGAGAAGTATCACGTGATCCCACTCACATACAGAACCTAAAGTTAACCATCTGATAGAAACGAAGTACAGGATGTAGGAAGATGTTGCAAATATGTTTGATATCCCTTACAATTTTTACTGGTATAGACATATCCATTAAACATATGGAAAAATAGACCTTATCCTGCATCCTGATTTTGTTCTTAATTCTCATGAAACACAGAGATACTTAAGCATACATTCATGATAGGTCTTTGATTTCTTTATTTTACTAGGTGATTTAATTTTGGGAGAGACTTTATTTTCCAGATATTTTATAAGATACATTATCTTTTAGGATAGGGTTCTTTCATTTCATAAAATGTCAAGTCATCGTGTATGATACATACATTCTGCATTTGTTTTTGTATTTGTCAACTTTGTTCAGACCTAATGCTTAGACTTTCTTGTACATTTGGAAGATTTTCAAAGATTAGTAAAGTCCTTGTCAGAGACAGAGATGCGTCTTTCCCTGCAGACCATCACTGCAAGGGGGTAACAACCTGTGAGTGCAGCTCTTAAGAAATCTTCAGTGATACTACATGACAAGGATGCTTAGACTCTGTACATGAACAAGAAACCAGCTCACATAAAGCACGATGATGAAAACAACATTTTAAAACATAAGACGTTGTATATTGTGAGATAATGTAGTATTTCATTTAAAATTATTCCCTAATATTTTTGAGAACATCTTTACTACTTTAGCTATTAAAAATTGATGCCATAATAATCAAATAAAAAGATAAAAATCTGATGTATATGTAATAAAATATGTTTCACTTAAAATAATATACTGTTCAGTTAATACTGTAAGAAAGACTAGATCCCCAGACTGATCTATCTTTGACCTTGACCAACAATGTTTGCCATCCTTAAGAATATTTAACATATCATGTGCTTGCAGTTGAACAGGTAGCACATGTTAATAAAAATAGATTGTAGTTGTGTATAGTCAATTCATTGTATTGACAATTTTAATGAACAAAATGACTTCCCAGAAATGACTATAATACTATCCATCAATCAAATGCTTTAACATAAATTGGGAAGCTAGATAGATAAACTACTTCAATTATCTTTCTATTATAAGTGAAATTAAGAAATTCAAATGGAGACTACCCTTCAAAATTAGAGACAGATGTCTATCTGGCATACTTAGTTAAAATAAAAACCACTAAAAATGGAGAGTATTCATTACATTTCATGCCAAAATACTAAAATGCCTGGCAGAAACAACATAAAGAAGAAATCATTTACTTTATTTCAAGGTTTCAGAAGTGTCAGTGCATGGTTTTCTGCTGTTGTGCTGCTGGGTAGACTATCATTTCAGTAGGAGCAAACAGTAGAGGAAAGGGGTTGATTTTGTAGCAAACCAGGAAACCAAAAGGCAGTATAGGAAAGAGCCAGGTATAAAATATCTCTTAATATCAATCCCGAGACACAGGTTTTCAAGCCTTGCCCTACATCCCTAAATGCCACCATCTACCAAATGGTATCTTAGCTATGGACCAAGAGTTCAATACATGAGATCAATACATGTTTTGAACTGATTCACACTCAAATCATAATATGAAGTTTGGTAACTCCAACTTAAAACTATTTTGATAGTTTCCTTTTAAGTATTTGGAATTTCAGTCAGTTTTTATATTTTGAAAAGCAAAGGCAACATGTCTTAGCAAAGCTTGTAAGCACTTCTCTGCAATGCTGTATTCCTTCTCCATACATAAAGAAGTAAAGAACAACACAAATGAAATTGTATTAAATTTACATATTTGGGTGAGTGCATGCTATGGTGTGAATGTGGACGTCAGTGTACAGTTTGCAGGAATTGATTGGGTCCTGGTTTGGTGGTCGGCAATTTAAACCCCCAAGCATTTTGGTGGCCCAAGAATGAAAACTATATTGTATTTGTATTGTATTTTCTTGTCTTGTCATTGAAATGCATTCAAATCTTAATAGTCCTTGAATAATACTTTGAATGGTTACAAAGAGAAGTTGTCATGACAATAGCAGCTAGACTGTTTACTTTGTCAGGCTGTTGAGAAGTTGGAATCAAACTCATATATCAGGGATACTGGAGACATTTGTTATTTTCTTTTAATTTTTTAAAAAAAAATATTCTTTAATCTCTTTTTACAGTCCAAACTTTATCTCCCTCCTGGTCCACCCTCTGACTGTCCCAAATCTCCCCCACATCATCTTCAAGAGGATGTCCCCACTCCCTAGGGCTTCAATCTCTCAAGGGTTAGGTGTGTCTTCTCTCACTGAGTCCAGACCTGAAAGTCCTCTGCTGTATACCAAGGGAGGGGAGGGGGTGTTAGGGCTCAGAAGCTGATGTATGCTGCCTAGTTGGTGGCTCAGTGTCTGAGAGATCCCAGGGGTCCAGGTTAGTTGAGACTGATGGTCTCCAATAGGGTCACCCTAGTCATCTTTTATTTTAATATGCATGAGTTAAACATCCCTTCAGGGGAGCAGATCAACTCTGCAGTGTCTACTGAGCACAGAACAGCACTCCTTTTATTAACTTCATCTTGTCCTACTTTAGACTATGGAAAGCACACATTTCTCAAAGACTATTAATTTTGTAGCTTTTTCAGATACCCTTGTCTTTTTCTAATCTACATTAGGTTTAATAATTCAGTGAAATTTTAAAACTGACTAATATATGCTGAGTAAATCAAAGATAATTAATTGTATTTGAACATTTTCTTCAATTTTAGAAATTATTGCATAAAATCCTGTTTCCCTTAGTTAGTCCTCATTGTTATTAATCCTCTAAAAGGTTTACAGTAAGGCAGTTGTGAGAGTCAATATCACCATCAACATGTCTGTCTTACCTGCAGTAATTTATCATTAAAAATGAAGTCCAGGTCATTTGGGGGATTTATGTTCAACCTAAAACAACCCTTTCACTGTTTAGGATCTGATTGAGGGATATACTTAGCAATCGATAGCTCAGATATAAATGTCACATTTGTTTATGAATGGTCAAATATTAATGACTCCCTATCTCCTTCTTAGTGGTTGTATACAACTCAGTGAAAACATGGCTTGTGTTAAGATATATACAATACAGCCTTGATATCGATGGGTCTGCATTTTCAAAAATTTGTACAGAAAAAAATATTATGTATACATCCATGACTCTGTGACAAAGCAGAAGTATAAGGAAAAATGTTAGAAGCAATCTTCAGAGAAATGAGAGTAAAGACACACACACACAAACACACACACACAGAGAGAGTGAGAGACAGAGAGGAAAGAGACAGAGGCAGAGACACAGACAGAGAGACAGACACAGACAGAGACAGACAGAGACAGAGAGAGACAGTCAAACAGACAGACAGACAGACTCAGGACCCTAATACAAGCAGATAAATACAATAAATATAGCATAGTGACCATCACATATAGCAGAAATGGGTTAAGAGCTCATCTTGCATGGACATACAAGATAAAACTGCTTCAAAACAAAGGACTGACAAAGGAAACAAAGTCCAGAGTATGGCTTCTTGCAGAGCAGGAAATGTGGCTTCCAGTGTGATGCTACAAGTTGTCAAATTGTTATTTCTTTCTTTTCATGTTTCATGTTCTATTTTACCAAAACTCACAGGGCAGACTTTGGTGATACAGCTCATCAATGGATCCCCTGCCTAGCATGCTCTAGGCCCTGGGATTAATCTTGAGTACCACAAATTCAAATAGGATGTGTGGATATCAAGATGATGATGTCAGTGATAATGACAGAAACAGTGTAGATAGCCTAAGAATGCTTCACCTTCTGAAGGATTATTCTTGATGCTAAACTGGCTTCATTTAGCACAAGCATAAGTCATGTTTCTGAACTGATTAGTTTCTCATCATGATATATTTAAGAAATTATATTCAAGAGTGGAATTACTACTTTTAAAGTAATGAAATAGTTAAACCTTATTATTACTGAGAGAATACTGAAGATGTTTTTTTCTCTAGGGAAAAAAGACTCAAAAAGACTAAAACCCTGCAAAATCTTTATTTCACTTGCTGGTGACTTGTCTTATGTGTGAGAATGGGTAGATTTGAAGAATGCAAAGTCAAACGTAAGATACATGTTCTAAATTATTGATTTGGCTTTGTTGAGAGACATCATTTTACTGTCAATTGCAGGACTTTGGGTGACTGTAATAGTTGTCCTTGCAACTTGAAGATCTTAATTTATGGTAATCAGAAATTTACCATGAGGAAATTTAACAGATATACATTATAGAAGAAATTTAAATATTTGTGGACATAGGGTGGGTGTGTGCCTGCGTGTGTTACTTGATTAATCCACAGACTACTTTGATACATAATTTTCTAATCTACAAAAATATCAAAGGTTAGGGAGAAAACAAAATTTTGAGTGTGTTTAAACTTTTAAAAATATGTGATAAGTAAATTAAATTGATGTCATAATTCTGATTAGGCCTAGTGAATAGGAACTCGCACAAGTCATTACCGTGCAGACATGCACAAGCACATGTATAATGCATGCATATGCAGGAATTTTGGCCATTGTCAGAATGCTGCCTTAAGCATGAAGGGTATGTTGTGCCATTGAATACTAGACCACTAAATTTCAGAGATAATGTCTTTTACATTTGTAGACAGTGTTCTGATCTATTGGCCATGAAAGCCCTAAGCATGCTGCTTGTGAGAAGAAACAAGAATTTGGAAGACATTAACATCACTCTATGACACACAAAATTTTCTGGTCCTTGAATTTTAAGGATGAGTAGATCTAATGGTCCTTGAAGACATGGCATATTAGAATTATGGTACACGAGAAATAAAACTGCTAACAACCTGGAAGCTTCATCCCTACTGGTTAAATTTCACATTGCTGAAAGACTCCATTTACAATAGTTGGAGAAAAAAAAATGAACAATCTTACCCACTTCTGAATCAATGTAAGCCACAATAATGCCTGATATGCAAGATATGCCCACTGTGAAATAGTGACCTGAGTATTGTAAGAGGGATCAACTATTTTTGTTGCAATTAAAAAATGCTCAATAGGTGAAACTAGGGCCTTATATTGATAAATAGGCAAAAAAAAAAAAAAAAAAAAAAAAAGAGTGACTGTCTAGGTCATAGGCCCTTTGGAAAAACCTTATACTATTGTTCTGCTAAATCAACATAATAATAACTTCCCACCAACTTATCTTTATACTTATCAGGGCATATCATAACCCTCTTCAGAGAAGTGTCTATTTGCAGTAGATGGTGATTAATACATAAATATACCACTGTTCAAGGTACAGTGAAGTGGAAATTTCTTATTTCCTTGAAGACTCAGTTGTTTCATGTGATTTTTATTTTTTTTGGAAGCTGTCTTATGAGTGGTATTTTGCTGTGGAAGATGTGTGAAAGGTTTTTTTTTTTTTTTTTTTTTTTTGATGAGGCAGGTATGTGAGAAGATGTTTTTCTGAGGCAGACACTTGAGAGGACATGTGATGTTTGGAAAGAGTATAAGTATAATCCAACAGACAGTGAATGGAGCCCTTGAGTTGGTTCTCCTTGTGACACTTTACTGGGCTTTTACTGATCTTTGTTTGTCATGACTTCACAGAGAGAAAAGGGCTAAAGAAGTTCTTGTGGTATTCCAGCTGCTACTTGTCATTTCAGTAGGCTCATATGATTTGGAGAAATCTCATACTTTTCTTCTGGATCGAACTGCTACTACTGATTCTTGTTTGGTGTTTGACAATTGGACCAGATTGCTGCTACCGATTCATGTTTGATGGTTTGAGCTGGACTGCTGATATCCTGAAAGCAAAGACTGGAATCACCCCAAAGAACTACTTCTAAGTAGGTTAGCAGCCCCCTTGTCCTATTAACCATCATCTTCTGCTACCTCTGGTTGGTGGACTAGAAAGGAGGTTGAAACATTTAAACCCTAATAAGACACAACGTAGTGCTCAGGGATATCTGTATCCCTTAAGGATCAGGGATCAACATGGAAGAGGAGACGGAGAGAAAGAGAGAGAGAGAGAGAGAGAGAGAGAGAGAGAGAGAGAGAGAGAGAGAGAGAGAGAGAGAGAGAGAGGTCACCTGTATAATAATATTTTCTGAACACGACTAAGTTATTTGTACACATGAATTCACAGGGGCCTTGACTGTGTTCAACGAAATTGTCAGCCAAAATCTGAGCATGAGGAGCTAATGAGGTCTCATCCTGAGGCAGAAGCTATGACTCCTAAGGGAAAGAAAGCAAGTTTTCTTCAGGGTTGCAGCTCCAGAAAACTATCCACAGTCCAATAGGTGGTTTAGCATCTATGTACATAAATCAACATTAAGTGGACTCAAGTCCCAGTAGGTATTTAAGTAAAGAGCATATGAAACTTAGGAAGTAAAACCCGTAGAAACAATAGAGGAGGGGTAGATAGAGTCAGTGGATTTAATCAAATCACATTGTATGCATGTATGAAGTTATCAATAAAACAAAAACAAATATCTGTGGCAAATAACTATGTGCAAAATCTATCAGACAAAAATTTGATGTATATTTAGGGTTTTCAGTTAAAGTCATATCTTCTAGATCTAACCAATGCATTCTATCTACCCAGCCCTGCAGATAAAAGATGCCAAATTCCAAGATGTCATTAATAATAAATTATGATAATTTCAAATGGCCGAATAGGTTAGAGAAACCTTTGATCTTCTATATGCCTAGAAAATTATATATTTAATTATCAGTTAGAAATAAGTAATTACTAATATAAAGAAAAGTGATTAATTTATCTTCATGTGTATTTTATTAAGTATACATATGCATCTACATTATTATTTTCTTCTACATAAGTTTTAATCCTACAACAAAGGGCTATTTCAGCTGTTTAATGTAAATATAAAGAACAATTTTATATGAAAGTATTTACAACTTTAAATAGCACTTAATAAATTTAGGATAGGATAATATTTCATGATTCAAATAAAAATATTTATACTTTATTAAAATCAAATCTTATATAAGATTTGAATAAAACATTTAAATTCCATGAATTAAAAAATGTAATACTATACTTTCTGCTTTTATAATTAGCCATTTTTATTTCCTATTTATTTGTTTAATAATTCACATTTCAGAAAGTTCCCTTTTTATTATTTTATATGATTCAGGAAGAAGAAAGAACAAATTGCAAGGTATCTGTTATCAATACACTGGATTCACTCTTTCTCTAGGAAACACAATTCAACCTTGACTAGAACACTGTCATTGCCCAATACTGTTAGACGTTCACAGCGAGAAACTTGTACTTGATGCAAGTTTTTACATTGCTTTTTATTGACGGCCTTTAATAAGAATTCTGCATAAAACTTTGTTGTTGAATTGTACTGCAAACTGTCCAAACAATTTTAATTCAGTTTGTCTCCAGCGCTGAAGAAGTCAGGATTCAAAGATCTTGATCTATGTGATGGAAAGGCAGCGTGTGACAAGCATTTTTGTCCCATCGGTTTTCATCTTTCCTTCCCTTTATTCAAAATGTCAGCACTTACAGTTTAGCTGGCATTTGGAATGAAAGGAAATCACTCCCCCACCCAAATGTGCATATGGTTCATTATTTCTTTGAATCAAGTATCATTTTATCTATGCAATAGAAACATTTTAAATACCCTCTTTTTCCATTGACCTACAATCGCTGTTCCAGATTATTAAGTGTAAAACCAGCAATTCAGTCATTCTTTATCCTTGATAGCATTGCCTTATCTAATGTTTGCTTTGTGGATATAATTTGAATGAAAGAATTTTATTAACATTTAAGCTCAGTGAATAAATAAGGAAATGCAATTTGCTTTTGATAAATATTCTAATTTTTGTAAATTCCCTATCTTGTTTTCTCCGATGATTCCATCTATGGGAGCATATATTATTATTGATGTTGCAAATTAAAAAACACAGTGGTGTAGTTTTAGGCAGCCAAACAACCTTTCTTCTTCAATTGCAAGCACAGCTACCAAGTTTTTTAATACTACATATCTTCAGGCAAGTTAGAAATTTTGCAAAGTTCTTGAAGATAATGAATAAATTTTAAATTAAGAAAATATTTAACACATTTTTACATATTCACAGATAAGGAAAGTTAAATCAAGAATGGAAATATTTTTAATACAACCAAGAAAAAGTATTTTATTGGCTTGAAATGTCTTTGTAATTACAAAGTTTCTACAGGTATGCAATACATGCGTGCCCTTGGGAAAAGATCAAAGGTCTGGATGTCAATGATATTTTAGTTGACATTGAATGACAATTTCATCACAGAATTATCTAGAGCATGAGAGTGAGAGAACACTTTACATTAGCTACTATTTTTGTTCTTTTGTTAAAAAAACTCTCTGACAGAAGCATTTTAAGGGAGAACAAGTTTACTTTGGCGCATACTTTAAAGTTACCATCATCTTGGCACAGAAGTCCTAGCAGCACATGCTTGAGGCAGCTGCGTACATTGCATCCTCAACCTTGCAGCAGAGATATGAATGGCTGCACTCAACTAGCTTACTCAGTTTTGTGCAGATGGAGAGCCAGGCCCAGGGAATGAAAGATCTGTCTACTATTAGAATGTGTCTTCTCACATCATTAACGTGATAGATAAAATCACTCACAGGAATGCCTACAGGATAATGTAATAACTCTTTCACAACCTTGCCTGGGTATGTGGTTAGTGACTCCGGATCTTGCCAAGTTGACAATCAACACTAGCCATTACAAGGGATAAACAAACATTGTTTGGAAATCCTTCACTTAAGGATATAATACATTTTTAAAAGGAAGAATATGTTTATGCTTGTGAGTGTGGGAGCAAGAAGTCAGCATCAGGTTTCTTCCCAGTTATCTACCACTTAGCTTATTTGTTGTGTATCTTTCTTTTGTTTTCTTTCCTTTATCTATTTTCTTATTCATTCATTCATTTTGATTCAATATCTCTCATGAAACCAGCTTCTGTCTTATTTACTTTTCCATTTCTGTGACAAAATACATGACAATGGGTGCAGGAGAGATGGTTCAGCCATTTTAGACTAGACTCACAACAACAACAACAACAACAAACAAACAAAAGCCCAGGGCAGCTTATTAAAAAAGAAAGCATTTAATTGAACTTCAAGTTTTAGAGGGGATAGAATTCATGATAGCAGAGCAAAATTGTGGCAACAGGAAATAGTACGAGCTCACATCTTGATTTGAATGGAGGAGACAGAGAGGGCACAATAAATGGTGTCTGCAACCCCATAGGTGGAACAAAATTATGAACTAACCAGTACCCCCTGGAGCTTGTGTCTCTAGCTGCATATGTAGCAGAAGATGGCCTAGTTGGCCATCACAGGAAAGAGAGGCCCATTGGTCGTGCAAACTTTATATGCCTCAGTACAGGGGAATGCCAGGGCCAAGAGGTGGGAGTGAGTGGGTGAGGAAGTGGGTGTGGGGGGTGTGGGGCACTTTTGGGATAGCATTGAAAATGTAAATGAAGAAAATACCTAATAAATAAAATAAAGGAAAATTAGGCAGAAAAAGAAAAGAAATGGTACAAGTCTCTTTAAGTTATTTCCTATATTTCTTATGATTATATGATAATTAAATTTATCTGTCCCCATTTTCCATCTCAAATTTCCCATATGCACTTCCTTGTTCTTTACCAAATAAATAACCTCTGTTTTATTGATATTTATGTGTGAGTGTATTCTTAGTACACAAGCGTAACCTTCTCAGTCTGAACAAATGAATATTCATATATATTAAAATCTCTGTATATAATATATATAACAACTGCTGCTTTAATAAACCCAGATAATCCCTAACTATATTTATAATATTTGTTCTTTTATCTGCAGGTAAGTGTAGTCACCACCCCACACCAGGAAAACTTCTCTTTGAAAAAGACAGCAACTCTCAGAAAAACATGCAACCAAAAGGCAGTTATGGATCCCAGTAAAATGGATACATCTATAATAAAACTCTAACACCTGAGGCTCAGATATATTTGTAAAGAATGGGCAGAAAGATTTAAAGAGTCAGGAGACTAGACATATTTCTGTGATATTGTATTTTCTGGGAATGTCAGACATTACACCCATAAACTCTCACAAACCTGAATATCTCAGCATAGGTTGAATAAGGAAAACAAGAACAGGCTTGATAATATGGCCACGAGGAAAGCCTGATCAGCTTCGCCGTGCACAAAGAAGTATAGGGAACTAAGATCTCCCCTGGGAAAGAGCACATCAATTAGTTATTCCATAACAAATGACCAATAGGAGTATTTTTAAGACTCTTAAATTCACACTAAATGACACAGCTTCTTCTATAAGTCGACTCTTCCTAATTCTTTCAAATCAATGTATCCAGCTGAGGATCAACAAGTCAAACATGAGATCCTATGGGGGCCATTATCATTCACAAAACCACATTAAACTCACTTTTCACCTTAAACTCATGAGCATTCATAATGCAAACTTTAAAGGTTTCCATATTCTTTCAGTCTTAACACTGTTTAAAAGTTCAAAGTTCAACATCTCTTCTAAGACTCAAAGCAATCTCTGACTTACAATCACTAAAAAAACCAAAAAGCAAATTACATACTTCCAAAATACAATAACACAGAATATACATTACTATTCCAAAAGAAAGAGATTGGAGAATAGTAAGGACATACCGGACCAATGTTAGACCATACGCCAGCAACAGGATAATCTCCAAATTCTCTACCTTCAGGTCTACTGTCAATAAGCTTATATGGTGCTGTCCTTCCAAATTTGCTGCCTGACACATATTTCACTCTCATGGACTTGTTCCATTCTCTGTTTGTGCCTCTCTTTGGCAGATATCTCTAGGCTCTTCATACAGCATTAGGCTGTTTATCTTGCCTGAAACTGCAGTCTTCCACATTTTTCAAAAAACATAAACATAAAAACAAGAAACTCACATGGCCACAGTAGACCATTTCCTAGTACCAATTTTTGTATTAAGTAGAATATCATTTCTGTTATAAAACACCATGATCTCAAGCAACTTGGGGAGAAAACCATTAATTTGGCTTCCACTTCTATACCCCAGAACAACATTGAAGTAAATCAAGAAAAAAATGAAAATAAGGCCGGGCGTGGTGGCGCACACCTTTAATCCCAGCACTCGGGAGGCAGAGGCAGGCAGATTTCTGAGTTCGGGGCCAGCCTGGTCTACAAAGTGAGTTCCAGGACAGCCAGGGCTATACAGAGAAAACCTGTCTCAAAAAAAGAAAGAAAAAGAAAAGAAAAGAAAAAAGAAAAAGAAAAGACAAGAAATGAAAATAAGAAAGTCATCTAGAGGGAGGGGCTAATGTCTGAGCCATGGAGGAGTATTGCTTAATGACTTGCTCTCTGAAGGTTGCTCAGATTTCTTTTTATAACACCCAGGACCACCAGTACAGTGGTAGCAACACCCACAGTGAACTTGGCATCGGCATCAATAATCAATCCAGAAGATGCACAACAGACTCACAGGAAAATCTCATGGAGGCACATTTTTAATTGAAATTTCCTCTTTGCAAATGACTTCAGCTTGTATCAAATTGACATACAGCTTATGAACACAATCAACAATATGAGAAGGTTGGCTAGCCAATGAGTTTCAAAGGTGTCTGCTTTCTATGACATTAAAATTATAACACGTGTCGCCTGTGCTTGACTTTTACATGAATGCTGGGAATCTAAATCATTCTTGTGTGGTGTATTAGTTAAGGTTCTCTAGAAAAAAGAAAAGAATGAATGAACAATCACACACACACACACACACACACACACACACACACACACTTGGAATTTATTAGAATGTCTTACAAGTTATGATCCAACTTTTCCAACAATAGTTATCTCCAAATGGAAAGTCTAACAATCCAGTAGCTGCTCAGTCCACAAGGCAAAATATCCCTGCTGGTGTTCAGCGTAAGCAAGAATCCCATTATGGAATGAACGCACCAGTGAAAGTGAGGGCAAGCAGGCAAGGGCAAAAGCTTCATTCTTCCATATTCTGTAAATAGGTTGCTACCAGACAATACGTCTAAGATCGAAGGTGCATACCAAGACTCGGATTAAGATGGGTCTTCCCACCTTATATTATTTAATTAAGAAAAATGTCCCTCACAAGGGTACCCAGCCACTTGTGTTTTAATGAAATGTAGTCATATTGACAATCAAGATTATTCATCTCAAGTCCATCCCTAGTCAATTTAACACATAATTACATCTCTATATCATTCTTACTTTCCTAATGAAAACTATAACACACTCATAAATACTCCTAAAATAATTTAGCTACCTCACATACATCTTCAAAAGCATTATATATTTGACCAGGTTGTAGTTACTTCTACCATGATATAACTATCCCACATACAACTGAAACCAATTATAAAGTTTAGACTATCTGGTAATGTCCTTGAAGGACTTCCTTTTATTGTCTCAAAAATTAAATATGACAACCATTAATATTCTCTTGCTATGTTACATTATGTAATAAAGAAGCCCCAGAAAGAAAACACAAATATCTGTATAAACATATTCTTGACAAAATGTGACAGAAACACTCGTGTCAAATATAACCCTTATTTCTGCAACTGATCACATAACCTTAGCTGTTATTTACAAATAGCTTCCCATCCTACCTATTCAGTACCTCTTCCTCCCTCAGCGATCACTTCAGTAGGTCTTGGCTCCTTTCTGGGAGGATTGAACAGTACCTTCATTCCTGAATGGTCTGTGCCCTCTATCACTCTATCTGTATTCATTTGTAGTAGTGTCTATTTGACTTTAATCTTAGGATATGGTAGCACCAAGATACACACTTTAAGAATCTCCTGGATTCCAGACATAATCTTTCTTATGTCCATTGTGGAGAAACAATCCAATTTCCGCCTGGTAGTCTGGATATCTATATCATGCTAATACTAACACTATTATTCCTCTCTTGTTGACCTAAGGGCATCACAAACTAAAGTGACCAAGAAGGAGGAAGTCTGAGCTCCCAGTTCAATGTAGTATTTGTTGTGGCTATTGGCAGCAGAACTCCTGTATCTGGAACCAAAATTTCTAAGGCAGGAGAACTTAAGGTCACAAGAATAGGAATCATAAATTTTCCTAATGAGTCACTAGGTGTAATACTGAATGGAACTATTCCTTTTTCTATTACTTGACTCCTGGACCCATGGATCCTGGCTATGGGAGAAACCATATGAAATAGTAGATGCTGATTCAAAGCATATATTGCCTTCCAGAGAGCCTTGTTCCAGACCTCTAGGCTGCTGCCATCTAACTGGCATGCTGTGTCCTTAAAAGGCCATTCATCTTTCAATAAGGACAACTACTTCAGGATAGAAGTAGTAGATTCCATGTTACACTTCCCTAGCTTGTGAAGTTAGCTCTTTGGTCAGAAGCAATACTATCTGTGATGCAATCATGGTGAATAAGAAAATCTTTAAATCCACAGATGGTGAATTTTGGCAGAGGCACTGCATTCTGTAAAGGCAAATCCATAACCAGAAAGAGTATCATCTCCATGAAGGACAAAGCATTGTCCTTTCTATGTAGGAAGTGGCCCAATATTGTTAACCTGCCAACCTGCCACAAGGTAGCTGGCTGGTCACACCAGGGAAAGGTGCCATAACAGGGGCTCAGTGTTGGTCTCTGCTATTAACAGATTTCACACTCAGTAGTAGTCACGGCCAGATCAATTTTGATGAATGGCATTCCATGTTCCTGAGCCCATGCATAACCTCTATCTCTGACACCATGGTCATTTTGTTCATGGTTCCAATCAGAAATGAAAGCTCTGCCTGGTGACAAATGCTGGCTGTCTACAGAGCAGAATATTCTATCTTTTTGATTATTGGAACTCCTCTTTGGCTTGTCACCATTTGACAATCATTTGAATGGTACAGAGTTATCTTCACATCCTTTACCCATCTGGATAGATCTATCCACATAGTTTTCCCAGATGTCTTTCTTACCATCAGCCCATCCTATTAAACAAAATGTATGACCATGTGCACTGCCCAAAGTTCCGACCAGTGTCTTTCATGGTTGTCCAGACAGGGGTTATAGCTGTAGCCACCCACTTCTGGATGGTGCCTGCTCAAGGTGCTCTTGTCTTTTTTTCTGCCATCAACCAAATAGAGAACACCCTATTTGAATATATTTGCATGCTTTATATGAACAGAAAACATTGTAAAGGGAGTGCAAAACATAGGCATTTGGACAATATTTTTTTCATATAATCTTGGATCTTCAGGACCTGCTCAGTCTTGATCATGAATAAACAACTTCCATTTCATAATAAATTACTTATGTTCATATCCTACTTTATAGCTTGGAATGTTAATAATATCCAGCTCATGATAGGCAGCTCAGATCACATGGTAATTTGATAGGGCATTGCTAAATGTTCAGTTTGCACAAAGGCCCAATAGCAGGAAAAAACTGTGTCTCTAAAACATAATACTTGTATAGAAATAACAGTAGAGTCTTGCTCTAAAATCTCAGTGGTCTCTTTTGTGATTTATCAATAATGACCTGCCAAAGGCTCCAGACAGCATCCCTATCTGCCACTTATATATTATCATTGGACCTGCTTAATCTTATGGTTAAAGTAGTAAAGCAGCCTGAATTACAGCATGGACATGTTGAAGGGCCTCCACTGTTCTAGACCCAACTCAAAGCCAGCAGCTTTATTATTCACTTGCTATATGTTCCATAGTAGTGCTCCCAAGCAAGGAATATGCTCTCTCCAGAATCAAAATAGGCCCACTAAACATTGTGCTTCTTTCTTAGTGGGGAGAGGTGCCAGGTACACTAAATTATCTGTCACCTTGAAAGAAATGTCTCTGTATGCTCCAAACCACAAGACTCTTAACAATTTCATTGAGGTAGAAGCCTTTGAAATTTGGATGGATTGCTTTCCCATCCTCTTATGTACCTATCTGTTACCAAGAAGTCCAAAGGGGTTGTAACCTCCTGCTAACTTGCTCCAAACAGCATACTGCCATCAATGTAGTAAACCAATATGATGCTTTTGAAAGAGACAGATGTTCAATATCCCTTTGAACTAACTTATGACATGGGGCTGGAGAGGTGATATACCCTTGAGGTAAAACTGTACAGGTATACTGCTGGCCTTGCCAACTGAAGATAAAATGCTTCTTGTGGTCCTACTGGGCAAGTACTGACAAAAAGGCATTTGCCATATTAATAGCTATGTTCCATGTATAAGATGTGCCACTCTTCTCAAATAAGGAAACCATATCTGGTATAGTAGCTGCAATTAAATTTACAACTTAAGCTTTTCATAGTCAATTGTCATCTTCCATAGTCTGTCCATCTTCTGCCCTGTCTAGCTAACTGTTGAGAGTTAAAGTCAGATTTCCTGCATCTTTCAAGTCCTCGTTGGTGGCAATAATTTCAGAATTTCCCTCTGGCATGGAATATTAGCTTTGATTCACTATTTCCTCTGGTAGTGGCAACTCTAAAGGCATCCATTAGGCCTTACCAACCATAATCCTTATTCCAAAGATCAGGAAAACAGTGTGGAAATCAACCAGCCTCTAGGTATATCTATCACAATTATACATTTAGGAACTGAGAAAATAAGTCAGGATGAGTTTGGAGACCTCTTTGTTCAAAGGGCCATACTTCAACCAAAACTTCATTAATCACCAAAGCTCCATAAGCTTTCATTTAACCAGAGGCTCACAATGCTTCTTGGGGTCTCACAGATGCAGCATCAATCCAGAACCACGATCCAGTGGACCACGGTAAGACTGATTGTCTTCTTTCCCCTAGTGTACTTACTGTCACCCTTGTAAAATGGTGTACTTCCATCCCTCTGGGAAAGGACTGGAGAAAGGGTAACTATAAAGCTCTTATGTATTTTTTTAATGTCCTTCCCGAGGGAACCTGGAGTTCCATTCATTCAAGGGGTTTTGGTTCTGAAAACTGGCTCAAGTCTGGAAATTTTTTCACAGACCAAAATTCCATCTTGTTGTGATCCGATGTAGCCTTTCATTTTTTTAAGTATACCTTTGCTTATACAGATCAAACAAAAATGTAATAATCTTTTATTTATTTCATGCCTGGAAACAACATGATTGATTAGCCTAAACCAAAGGTCCATATGAGTCAGGCCACCATAAATTTCACTTCGTCTATACTGACCATTACTGGTCAGGTTCTGATGGACATTGTCTATGCTAATCATTATGGTAATTATGATCACTTTGCCATGGACAATTCAGTGCTGCCACCTGGTCTCTTCTATATTAGACCCAGTTAAACATGTTGCATTTAACCTAATCAGGATCAGCCATGTCCAGCACAAGGAAAATCACATCATCATCCCCCCTCAAGTGTTCTGGCACCCCTCTCACCATGCTTTGTTTTCTAGGATTAGTGAAGGACATGTCTTCAGGGCTTTCCCATTATTGAGGCTTAGGTGTTATAAAGTTTAGCCACTCTATCATTGCTGTTTCTCTAAGTCCTAAAATTCCTTCATCAACATTAAACCAAGTGATATCAGTCATCACTGGCTTCTTATCAGTAGGCTATCTTTTGACAAATGCTTCAGTCAACAATTCAAACACACTTTCAATACCCTTTTAAACTGTATGAGCTTTCATATTAAATCTAGAATCTCTACTTAGAGGGCCTATCAATAAATTCAATTTTGATGGTGTTTGATGTTCCTTCCATGATTACTGAGCACTTTTAACTGCATCCACACATATGTTTTCAAGAGCAATTTCCTAAAGGCATTAAGAAACTTATTGCTTCCTTTGGAGAAGTATAGGGATTTCTACAACATTAGCATTTGTAAGAAAGGGAGTATTATCAGGTAGCAGAAAAATATTAAATTACATGAACATTTAAATCAGTATTAAATAAGTATATAAATTTAATTATTTACTAAAAGCTTACTATATTACATTAGAGAAAAATAAAAGGACTTTTGACAATCATAAACTGATTAAGCTTTATATCAACCCAATGAACAAGGTGTTGCCAATATTGTCTTGTTAAGAATAATGAGCTTAAGGAATGTGTTTTGGTTTCATTATTAAATGCTCTGGAAGTGTCATGTGTTGAAAATGAAGTCAGCATTAACAGAAAAGCAGTGTGATGTCAATGACCTCATCAATAATTAATCCACTCAGAAGCTCATAGACAAAAAGACTATTACAAGGAATGGCCTAATTAAAAGAAGTAGATTGCTGGAGACAAGTGACTGAAGTTGTTTCCTCTCTTTTCCCATTTCCTCCATTTGCTCCCTGGCCATTATGAGCTGGACTTCTGTGTTCTAGAACATGTGTCCAGTTGTGATATGAATAGAAGTTTACAAAAATGTCATTTTATCACCCTACATTTTTATAAAATGACCAGATGGCCTCACATATTTCCAAAAATTCTATATTCCACTTTCATAAATATTTTCCAACACGGTTTTATTTCCTTTGCATTTATATTAAGTTTTTCGCTATTCTAAAATAGTTACTGAATATTCAATTAAAACTGAAAGATAGACTCGAGATTGCTATCATGCACATATTCAACTTTATTATTTTACACATGAGCTTTCTGTTTGCATATATGTCTGAGCACAATGCACATCCCTGGTGCCATAAGAGGACACCACAGCTCTTGAAACCAGAGCAAGCTATCGTGTGTGTGCTAAGAATTGAAGATGGGTTCGCTGAGATACCAATAGCATTATTAGCTGCTGAACTGTTTCTCTAACCTATAGCTTTATATTTATAAATATTTTCTAGCTTTTATTTGAGGCTGAATTTTCTTTGTTATCTTAATATTATTTAAGTTGTCTTTATTTTTAAATATGGAGGAACATGCTTTTTTATATAAAGGCTAGGTATAAATTCGGACTACATAGCACAAATTTGATATTAATTGTTTCAACCAAGCAATAATCTACTGAATTTGTAGAATCAAATTTTAGAAAAGAGTTTTACTGGTGATATAAACACATAAACAGTGATTATTATGTGATAATCATAAAAATCTTGATAAGACATATTGTTATTTCTGCATATGAAATATGACTGGAACATAAGTATAATTCTATAAGAGAAATTTGTAAAAGATGTAGTATAATTAAAATTTTCAATTCTTATTTTCACTGAAAAAATAGATCATTAATATATTGAGTCATAAAGAAGGGAACCAAACCATAATGAGTGGAACCTTCTAATGCTGTCTAAAGGCCTAGTGTCAGCTTAATTTGGACACCAAATTATGTGTTTCTTTATTGACAAAAGAGTGAGCCTGGTCACCTAGTAGTTATATCAGTGATATAGGAAAGTGGCTTACATTTGTTCCTCAGAGGAGAAAAATATTCTTTCTTTATAATTCAGCTGCCCTACTTCAGTATGAAATTATTAACTTTTAAACTTTATATTCATTCTAATCTTGGAACATCTTCAGGGGTGATGATAGACATTTTACATAATACATTTTACATTATACTTCATGCTATAAAATATAGAAAGAATTCACTTCTGCCTGTTGTAGTGAAAACTGGGTGAACTTTCTTAAGAAATAAATCATAAAAATGTGTGAGGAAATGAAGAACACAGATCAGAATTTAAATTTTTGAGACATAGTTAAAATATAAAATTTATAAACGAACCTACTGAGCCTATAAGCCAGGATGTAAGTTTTAACTTTTCTAGGTTCTCATTCTAAAATACTGACGTTAAAACATTCACAAATGTGTTTAGATATGACACCATCACTAGTGTTTTATAAAGAATAACTAATGAGCCTGAATACCTGTTTTTGATGCTACTATTTTTCTTATCGCTGTGAGAAAATACCTGACAAAAGCAGCCTAGAGAATGTAGGACTTATTTCTTGTCACAGTATAAGTTTATTTTCTGTCGTGTAACAGGTCCATCATGGTGGTAAGAGTGGCTTTAGCTGTGGTCTCATTGCAACCATAGTCAGGAAACAAAAGTGAATGCCTGTGCTCAGATCACTGTTCTTCCTATTCATTTGCAAATTCTAGTCTGTGGGATCTTTGCTTCCACATTCAAGATGCATTTTTACACTTTAGTTAAACCTCTTCAGCAGAACCTGTCCTGACAAGTTTTTCTTCTAGGCATTTTAAGACTTAAGTTGGCTATCAAGCTAAAGAACAAGCAACCAGACCCCCCAGAGCTCCCAGGGACAAAGCCACTAACCAAAGAGTACACATGAAGGGACTACATGCTCCATATGCAGCATCAATGGGAGGAGAGGCCCTTGGTCCTGTGAAGGCTCAATGCCCCAGTGTAGGGGAATCTCAGGAAGGTGAGGTGGGAGTGGGTAGGGAAGCACCCTCATAGAAGCAGGGGAGCAGAATGGGAGTTGAGAGAGGGGTTCAATATGATCAGGACATTGTACAAAATACTCAAAAACCTAGTAAAACAAAGCAAGAGCAGTATATGTGAACAGTGTAGTTTTATTTATCTATAAGGTTGAATTAAACTATGTGATTTCAGTAAGTAAGTAAATGAATAAGTTAGTATCACAAATCCAAGTACTACATGTTTTCTGCCTTAGAGTCCATAGAGGAAGGACAGAAGTGAAAGACAGAGTGTGATGAAGGGAAGGTTGGAAGAGGTCACAAGAAAGAGCAGCAGGAAGATGAAATATGGTCAATGGACATTATGTGCATTGTGAAATGGCATAATGAAACCGCTTACAAGATATACCGTTATTGTCCATTTAAAAGGAATTTGAGATGAATTGTGGTTATAAAATTAACATACCATATAAATGAATAAATTCCAAGTTCCTTTTGCAAAGAGACTTTTAACATATTCTCTATACCTAGTACATAGATGATAGATAATAAATGTTGATGGATTCTGTATGGTCTTTAACTTAGACTGTGAAATAAGGAGGAATAGCAAGGTTATATATCATATATAGTCATATACAATATATAATATAACATATATAAAACATAAATTTAATATATAATATTAATTTTGGATATACCTACAGTGATATTCTGAGTACTTTAGAATTATATGACCCATATAGATATTGAGATCTGCATCTCAAGAATGTCTATTTTATTAAAATATATTTTGAAACTAATAATCATAATGACACTTAGCACTCAATTTTATTCACAGAAAGTAAAGTGTTTCCTGCAGAGAAAAGTGAAAATTTAACCAAAAGAAAGCCAAAGAAAAACAGTGAGAAACATGTTCTTTGTAGAGCTTTAGGAAAAGGAGAAATGAAATATTAATATCTAGAAACATATTCATAACTTCAGAAAATGTTGAAAAATTGTGAAAGAAACAAGTTAAAAGCTTTATAACCCCAACACAACCTCTACCCTGGAGATTCAGGAAACCCTGATAAAGATGGGGTAGAAGACCTTCAGAGACAGAGCCCCAGAAAGTGCAGCAAGATTGTGTTTTCTAGATAGGATAGGGAAGCTAAACTCATGAAATCTCAACAATATGCATCCCTAAATAAGACCAGAGCAACAACAGCAGTTTTCACATACAAAAAACAGGTTGAAGAAAATTTGTGGGGCTTCACTCCTTGATGAACAGCTCTAGGAAAATATCGATGACTGAGAGACTGAGAATTAGTCTTTCCCACAGATGAGCCCCCTAACTGATGACCAAATTTCAAATGGACAGCCCTAAAAGCATACACAAAGGAGGAACACTGAGAGGATTCATCAAGCTTTGTGTGCATGGGTGATTATTGTGTGTGTGTATGTGTGTGTACAGAAATATACACATATCTGTATATATATTCTAGATAAGCAAATGTGTCATTAAGTAAAGTACACCATGAATTTGACAGGGAGCAGAGAAGACATAGGATGGATTACAGAGAGGAGGGAGTCAAGTTATATAAATACAGTACAGAGATATAATATTAATTTAATAAAAATATTAAAAAATCTTAAGTGCATGTGATTTCAGCATGGTTTTCCTACTTCAAACTAGAATAAAATATTATCTTTGTAAAGAATATTTAAAAAAATATATCTTCATATTTTGCAAAGCTCTTGACTGTTGGAGGGTTGTAAACATCTCCTCCCTAGAACTGATAGATCCAGAGTTAGAAATCACTCTTCAATTTCTCCTTGAGTTATCAGTCTACTAATCAGCATGCTTGCTTTGTTCTGCATGACCCATCAGTCTTCCCATTAATGGGTGGTCAGTGTACCTAGGCACACATTTTCCTA
Source organism: Mus musculus (assembly GCF_000001635.26). Lineage (NCBI taxonomy): Eukaryota > Metazoa > Chordata > Mammalia > Rodentia > Muridae > Mus > Mus musculus. The sequence goes on along the minus strand of NC_000067.6, from coordinate 94,991,376 downwards.
TAGGTAACTGAAGTATGAAAGTTACTGCCACCATTTTAGTGTTCTTCCTGCTACATCTTCATCTCTCTCTCTCCCTCCCTCCCTCTTTACTTTTTTGATATCCTTTCTTCAGCGGTCACAATTTTCTTCCCATTTCTTTTTGAAGAAGTTCACCACTTACAGTTCTCATTGTCTTACTTCCCCTGCAGTGCTTTCTTCATGGAGGCTAAAGGATTCTGGGTTTGAATGATACTGGCTTCATGACAGGTCAAAATTTCAAACTCTTCTAGGAACTACACATTTCAAATGCTAAGTATTTGCAAGGGATTAGAAAGGAAATCCCCAAAATAGAGCAGTTTCCAAACTGCTTCATGTAAATTTCTCTTCATTCCTCAGTTCAGATGGGGGGTGAAATGCAATCTTATGAATTAAATGGGGTATAGGTGAAAGACTTATACCCCAGGACTGATAAAAATAAACTTTTAAATAAAACCTATGAGGATACATGAAACCGTGTGTTATAACATGGACACATAAGATATATTAAAACTGTGAAGCAGCTGCAAACTGAGCTAGGATTGAAATTGTGGAGAGTACTGGAAATATGACAGAACATTCTCACATAGCCATACAACCACTTTCCTTCACATTACTCTCAAATAATGGGAAAGCACAATAGCTCATGCACTAAGCTATGTAAAATAATCACAGCAGAGGTTAATGGGTTTAGCCCATTTCAATTTGGGTTCCTATCTTGATATACATACCATAATTACACCAATTTTCTTTTCCCCACATATTTCAATATAGGAAAGCCCATAAACCCTATTGACTGGGTAAATACCCATTAATATCCCCAATTAGATACACTTAGTGTTTTGTAAAGTACATATGAATAATTTCAAAGAAAATTTATTACTGAGCTATTAATGCTTTCAAATTTTCTCACAGCCTTTGTTTTAATGCAGTTTTCAGTTGCTCATCCTGCTAGCAAATCCAAAGGCATTACAGGATTTTCCAAGAAAACAAAGAAGAGAGAACGGAATCTTATTCATAAAACCACCAAGCAAAACAAGCTAGATAAGCAGAAATGCATGGCAAAGCCAATTTGCTGCCAAGCAGAACAGAGACAAAGCAGCTAGGTGCACACAGTTCCCACTGAGGTGGCTCTATTTTAAGCAGGCCCAGTGGTCATGAATAGAATCCTTTATTCCTTCCTATTTTAATTCAGGGGAAGCAGGAGTAAACAGATTTTAATTCTCTCATCAAATTAGGTGAAACTGAAGAAAATGTCTTTTGCCCTGGCAACATGTGGCAGACTTAGTAAATAGAATCTGAAAGAAGATGGTAAAAGTAAGATAGCTGAACTATTTCAAATTTGGTTGTAGTTTTCTGTTTTATTAAAATATATTTTAGCATTACAAAGTATCCAAATTCAACACTCTGAGTTCAATTTTAAACAATACTCTGAGTTCAATTTTAGCAGAAGGATGCAAAGCAATAGTTCAGAAACAAATCTAGCAAGGAAGAGTTTATCATGTACTTATAATATCTTAACTTTATCTTCTAGTATTTTTTTCTATAGTTTTAACTAAACATCATAAATTTTTTTATTTTTCAAGCTATAGTGTACTTACAGAATAGAGGATTTAAACAATTTCTTTGCAAGCTGGTATTTGTGTGTGTGTGAACATGTGTGGGTGATTTTCTGTTACTTCTAAGTTCAACAATTTCTATCTCTGAGTCTAATTAAATTTTATGAACAGACATTAGTTACACATAGTTACAGAACTCACTGTCATATTTCTGCAAATGCACAGCGTACATTGATTATATCTACCCACCAATCTACTCTCTTCACCCTTGTTCTGCTCCCAATCACCCTTAATCATTATGTTACTTCCAGCAAAGGTTTGTAGTTTCTATACTAATTGTAGCATATGAACCTATATTATATTTTGCCATTAATCTAATACAATGATAATGCAAAATTTTGAACTTTATTGCATGAAGACAAGAGATAGGTTAAATAAACTCATACAAGTCTTGGTGGTGGATTTAACTCAGCACCCTGAGAATCTAAGAGAACTCAGGGCTTACCTGAAATAAAATTACACAGGCATCTTTAGCTCTCCATAGCCAGACCTCGAAGCACTGGTCCCACTTAGCAGCACATTCCCCTGAATTACTTAAACTCTTACCGCAACCTAAAAGGGTATATGTTAGTCTCAAGATTCAGAACATTGTGAACAAATAATAATGAAATGCTTAAAAATCTATATGAAAATTAATACCTCCATTTATATTTCATATAACTAGAACTAATAAAATATGCTATATGTACCGGAACAATTATTGACACAACAATCAAAGATGATAACGCTAAAGTTTCTTAAGTGAAGTTAGCAGTTTAACTGTTAGACTTGGGGTCTGTTTTGAAAACTGGCTCATTTTATTTCCGGTTCTCCTGATGCTAGCTGTCAGGGGAGAAACAACAGATAAAGATGTGATGTGCCTCCTTACTACAAGGAGAAATAAGCCGATTAATAAAGATGCAATAAAATGGCTGTGGGGTTAGAAGGCTCAGAGAAAACTTCAGCAAGAGCATGACATTTGAACGTAGCGCTGATATAGCACAGAGGAAAGAAACCTTGTCAATGTCAGAATGGAAAATGAGGACAGGTAAGAACCAGCATGAGGACGCTGGCAGGGTCAAGCCCAATCTGAACAACAATCAGTGTCTAAAGCATTTCTAGTGTGGGATTTTGCTTCATCTTGAGAAGAATGGTAAAATTAAACAAACAAACAAACAAACAAACAAACATTGATTACAGGTTTAAAAAAGTATTCTATGCTTTTTATAATGATAAATATTTATTTCTAGACCATCTCTTTAATTTAAATTAAAAAACTACCAACATGTCAGAAAGTCCAATTTGAATGTTAGGATATTTTATCATGTATAAATGATATATTTAGCTCTTCAATTTAGGTTAACATAGTAAAAAAAAAATTAGACAGTTAAGTGAAAGCTTCTCTCTCTCTCTCTCTCTCTCTCTCTCTCTCCCTCTCCCCCTCCCCCTTCTCTCTCTCTCTCTCTCTCTCTCTCTCTCTCTCTCTCTCTCTCTCTCTCTCTCTCTCTCTCTCTCTCTCTTCCCCCAAGACAGGATTTCTCTGTGTAGCCCTGGCTGCTCTGGAACTCACTCTGTAGACCAGGCTGACCTCGAACTCAGAAATCTGCCTGCCTCTGCCTCACAAGTGCTGGGATTAAAGATGTACACCACCACTGCCCCACTCTCATCTCTATTTTAAGATGCAAATATGTGATAACATCCTTTTAAATTTTCTTGTGGTGTTTCTTTCTGAAGTTACTCTTTTAAATGAAGACCGTTCAGCCACCCTTTTATAAATTGTATTGCATGAGTTTTAGACTGCATTTTGTATTTTCAACCTTTTACATATGTAAAGTATGATATATAATATAATAAAAGTTATTCTATTCAACTCATTATGTATCCATAATAGTATGATCTCTTTAATTAAATACTGCTTGCCTTTACTTTTTATTATCTATTAAGTCAAGAATTAAATTTCTGAAGTAATAAAGGGCGAAGGGCTTTGGCGAAGGCCTATGGTGACAACTGCAAACTGCTCACACACGTGAAGTTGGGGATAGATCTTAAAGTTCAAAGGACATGGCAAGGCTGGAGTGGTGAGACTAGGAGCATTAGAGATATGAATCAGAACTTACTGTTATGTATGACATATCCAAACAGGCTTGCCAGAGGCAGTTCCCAAGAGGCAAGGGCAGTATTGGTCAGACAACTAGCTAGCTTCCTTTAAGTTGTCCTTTCATACCCTCCTCCAATGTGTGATGTGCATGCTGTTAACCTTTTACAGATATTTTCTCATAGTGCAGCTGAGTTTGACAGATAGCTTTTAAGAAAGCCTTTACCTAGTTCAGAGTCAAGACCACAAACACTGAGGTCTTGAACATTGGAAGTTAACTACAAACAACTGTAGCTGACTCTTGCAGATGTGAAGACAGCTTAGTACAGTTGACAAAACTTGCGATACTGGCTAGGTTGGAGGATAGCCAAGCCAGCCATGTGAGTACCAACAGTCACATAGTCAGGATCGGTACCTAACAAACCAGGAACCAGAGATGCACAGAGGGGATTCTACACCCTATGTGGGTGGGCAGAAAATGACCAGTGCATGATTGTAACCTTAATTTTTTTAAATCCTATTTTTAATGATGGTTCTTAAATGTTTTCACCTTCCTTGTACCCCACCTCCCATCAAAGGTAGCAAAATAGATAGGATATGGGGGAAGCAGGCCTGTTTAGAAAGTTTTTGTGGAATAACTCCTGTCTGTGTTGTCTGGAAATTGGCAGTTCACTTCACAGGTCAGCAGGGACAGCTTGATCCACTCACAAACATGTGTTTGCGGATTTCCATCATGATAAACTTCATTATATCATGTATGTGTTTGGGGGGAAGGGATGTTCATATTGTGTTTCTAAAATGCAAACCCACTCTGAGAATACTAACAAGGCCCTTCCCATAACTACATTAATCCCTTCTAAAAGCAGTGACCAGAATAACTTAATTACTTTGCAATGAATAAATCTTAACTTTGTAAAATGTCCATCACTTCTCAATCCTCCCATACTTGGGACCATGTTACCAAGCCATAAGCCTTTGAGGTACCGAGCACATGAAAACCAAAGAACCTTTGATTATCATTATTATTATCATACTTCTTAGCTAGCTCTTAAATCATCATAGCTCTTTATTAGCTTTTGAACATAGGTTGCACATGGAGATATCCAGGTTCGCTCTTGGATGAGCCAGCTGACTCATTATATTCAAGACCGTACATTATAATGCATTTATTTATCCTGATAGTTTTCTTGGAAAACACTTATGAAGCCCATACCTGTTTTTAAGTTTGTCTTTCCTTCACAAATCACTTTGACTGCTTTCGCAAGCCTGTCAGCAGGTTTAGAGTTCATTGCCCTACAACTTTTCATAATGTAAATCATCTTGTCTTTTGCTATAAAAGTTAATTTTTAAACATTTCTGGTTTTATTATAAAGGTCAAAAATCAGTGATAAATTTTGTTTAAACCCTAGTTAAGTGACTACATTAGATTAAATAGGAATACAGTATCTATTACTGAAGGCTTTTATTACTGATTGTGTTAGTTTTTCTATCTATGTCCTCATCCTGCACCCTCACATTCTGTATGTCTATCCCTCATACATTACTATGTTGCTCATTTGTCTCTTTTTAATTTTTCAATAACCAGTGTCAGTATTGGGTACCCAAAAGAAGATGACAAAATATTGTTTGACTATTTTTTTTAAATATTGATTACAGAGAACATCAGTAATGTGGCAGTCAGTGAGAAGTCAGAAAACAGATGTGATTTAAGATCATCTAAAGTGGATGTTCTTAAGGACAGTGAACTTAGGTCGAATCAAGGTAGAGAAGTCTGGTATGTTAACCGACTTCTATCACTCTTTAATATTATTAGCTTCCTTTGAAGCTGAAACACAAGGTCATCACCATCTGACCAAGATGGGTGCAGGAAGTGAACTATAGCACTCTTCAAGTGCTCCTCACCCCTGAACCATCTCCTTAGCCACTAAGCATTGCTTGTAAGGACTAAAACTTTTAACATGATTAAACATAAGTATGTTCATGCAGAGAACAGGGATTGAGCAAAAGAATCTTCTACAACTCTCTGATACATACCGTCTAGAGTAAAAAGATCATCCAAAACCTATGCTATGAATTAGAAACTAAAAACGTTGAGGAAATTAAAAATATGTAACTTTAAATTTTTTTCATTACTTTTTCCTCTTGAGATACAATATGATTACATTGCTTTCCCCTTCTTTTTCTTCCCTCCAAGTTCCCCCAGAGCTTCCTTGCTCCTTTTGAAGTTCATAACATCCCTGTGTTGTTTTTACATGCATGTGAATATTTTAAAGCATACATCAAGCCTCAGTACCAAATGTGAAAGAGATAAATCATTAAGTTCAAAAATGACATAATTCTAGGTGAGAAATAGAAGTTTAAAATCAGCTTACTTCTGAATAGATGGTCGCATTTAAGCTTATCAAGGTTTTCTCAATGTTCTCAATATTATCATAGCTAGAGTCAATCTGGAACTCATACTATGATTAATTTAGGGTATCTTGCAAAACTTAACAAGCCTGAAAACTCTAGTGTCTTTGCACACAAGAAAAATAAGTGTTTATGAAAGATACTGGATTCATAGAATTGTCTTAACTCCGTGATTCACACTGCAACCACTCAGTGAATCTCATTTTTTTTGAGCTTGTCCATTAAACCATGTTTGCCCTTTTCCTGTACTGGAAGAGAAAACTGTCCCTTCTGAGATCCACTACAGACTTAACAGTTTGGGAGGGACTGGAGAAATGGGCCAAAAAGGGCTTGCAGAGGTCATGAGGGCTCACTCCCAGAATCCATGTGAAAGCTCACAACCACCCAAGACTCCAGTTCCAGAGCATCTGTTCCTTTCTTTTCACCTCTGTGGGTACCAGGCATGCACACCGTGCACAGATTTATGTGCAGGAAAAGCACTCACACACTGATAAAAATAAATAAATAAAAATAATTTCAATATTTTGGACTATTGAGTTTAGTTCTAAACTAACTTAGGTCACCTACAAAAGTATTTGCTTGCATGAAAGTAGCTTGAGATATTTGTTCTATAAACCATCATATAATGACATATAATTTTCTTTTCAATGTGATTTCTTTCAGAGGAACGACTGAATGAAAATTGTGCTGGAATAAAAATACAGCCTAACAAACATTAACAAAAATATGCCTGTATTTATGTGAATTTAAGCATCAGTTTTTGTAACATTTCCAAAACTACCAGAGATAATATCATAATATAATTTTTAACTATGAAAATTAGCATATTCAAGAATAAGTAAATAAAAAATTATGCCAAGAGAAACTTATCTACTAAGGAGAATACATGAGAGCACTTTATTATAATAAAAATGAAACATTATATTTATAAACTTGATTTTTCCATTTACATTTGTTAATATATGCTATTCTTTCTTCAGAAGAAACTGAAAATTAATATAGATTTAAAAATAAATCCATTTTGTTTAGAGAAAATAATTATATTCAGAACGATGAAAAATTCAGGTTCTAAAAACAGATATCCTATATGAAACTTTTGGCAGTTTTTTATTTAAAATACACATAGTCTTTAGTATATTTCTCCTATAAAAGAAATCATTATATACCTTTTGAATATTGGTAGTGAACAAAACTCCTTAGCACTTTCATATTAACTGGTTTAGGTACTAAACTCTCTTTACAGACTCTCTGAACTCTGGCACCAAAGTCAGATTTCTCCTTGGTTCCTTCCATATTTTGTTATTTATAGTTAATATCCTCCTACTTAAAGATGTCACTTACCTTTTTATTGTTTGAAGCTCTTTATTGAATTTCTTGTTTGTTTGTGAGTTTGAGTGAACATGCCACAGTACAGACATGGGGGTAGGAGGACAATCTGTGGGCACCAATGCTATTTCTCGGTCTCCTATGTGCAAAGGATTGATGTCGGGTCATCTGACTTGCCACCATTAGCTTCTGAGATGATTCACTGAATCTCTTATATATATCATTGTCCACAATCTTTCCCTTCATTTGTTTTAACATTCCCTTTTATAATAACATCCAGACATATGAAAATATGTGAGAAAAAGGAAGTAGATAAGGACTCTTGATAAAAATCTGTGAAATATTAACTAATATAAAATGTCTAGTAACTGATTCCACTCACAGAATTTAGTCTTATTTTTAAAATGTCTTTTCAATACCTACTCTATATTAAAACACAATAGTACAAGTATTGAGTTCTTTTGTGCTTTTAGGAAAGGAAAAAACCCACTATTATGCAGCATGTGCTTAAAGTACACTATGTTAATGTTGGAAAGAACATTACACCATAAATACTGAATATGCTGTCCCACTATTTAGAAATCTAGCCTTAAATGAAATATCACTTTTATTTACCATTTAAACATTTTAAAATAAATAACTCCTTAAAATGTACTAAACCAAGTACAATTAATATAAATATTTTATGTACACTTTTGTAGTCTGGTAAATTCCCTATAATTGGCCAAATAATCATATCATTTCAAAGGAGTTTCTTCTACACAGTTAAACTCTTCTTCAGGTTTTGTGACCTCAGCAATCACTTACGAGCGAAGGTCATATATATCTCTATTAGTTAAGGTTCCTAATGCTATAATAAAATACCATGATAAAAAAAGGACCTTGGAGACTTAAGAGTGCATTTCTGTTTACAATTCCACATCACAGTCCATCATCTAAAGAAGTCAGGAGGCCAACTCAGGCAGAGCAGGAATGTGAAGGCAGAAGACATGGAGGAGAGCTGCTGCCTGGATTTCTATCCATTGCTAGCTCAGTTTGTTCACTCATACTATCCAGAACCAGCAGCCCAGAGTTGGTACCACTAACAATAGACTAGGACCTCCCACATCAGTCATTATTCAAGGCAATACCCATAGATGAACTTCCAAGCTGTATTTTTGAAGGCATTTTCTCCATTGCAAGTCTCTCTTCCCAGATATGCCTTTGTGTCAAGTTGAAAACAGTTAGTCTAACAAAAGTCTTTTAGAAACATAGTCAAGTGCTTGGGACCAAATGGTCTCTCTTCTATGGATACATAAGCTAGCCATTCTCACATCTTACTACAATTTGTATACAAAGTCTAAATGATAATTTTATTCATTGTAGTCTAGAATATGTCCATATTTATACAATCTGCAAATGTGCTAAGTTGATTATAATTGTTTATAATATCTAAAGCTTGGAAGAAAATACTTGATTTTGAAGTTGTATAAAATTTATTTTGGGTGAAATATATGAAGTTAAAATTGAATATTTTAATGGAGTGCCATGCAATGTTTTGAAACCTGCATTCATTTTGAATGTTTAGTTAGATATAGATGTTAGGTTAGGTTAGATATAGCTATATATCTTCTCAAGCATTTTTCAATTTTTACACGTTTTTCATATTTTGTTTATTTATTGACTACATCTATGTCTGTGTGAGGGTGTGAGATCTTGGAATTACAGGCAGTTGTGATCTGCCATGTGGGTACTGGGAGTTGAACCCTGGTCCTCTGAAAGAACCATCCCTGTTCTTAACTGATGAGCCATCTCTCCAGTCCCATTTTTAATTTCTTAATATAGCCTTTTTTGAAAAAAGTATCTAAAAATGTAAAAGAAAAATTAATGTTGCACTTTAACAATGAATTGTGTCTTCTAATTCAAGAAAGATGGGAAAAGTGACATACCATTTCAATGAAGAAAAGCAAGCTTTAAATTAATTTTAACTAAAAGGCAAATTTGTATTTTATCATGAACAAAAAATTAAAATTCTCTGCTTATAAGAAAAGGAAAAATTAGTATAAAGTATATGTATTAATTAGTCTTTGTTAATTTTTGAGAGAATATTACTCCATAAATGCCATGTGTATTGTCCCTTATTTAAAGATATGCACAAACTATATAGAGTATACATTTACTTGTGAACCTAACAAAGTACTTGGAATTGTATGCTACAATGGGAGACCACACATAAATTAACAGAACTTGTAATAGCAAATGTGTATGCCTATATACATATTTCATTCAGGACTGTTCTAGTTTTTAACTAGGCAATATGATTGAAACCATACAGATAATTTAGATTTTACTACAGTGCCGTTGCAAAGGTCAAATATATCTTTAGTGGCACTTAATCAAGAATAGACTATGGTTGGTCATCATAAGACATACATTAAATCCTAGCATTTAAGAGGCAGAAGCAGATGAATCTCTGTCAGTTCCAGGCCAACCTGGTGTACACAGTGAGTCTCAGGCCAGCCAGCAGTGAGACCCTGCCTCAAGAAAAACAAAACTACAGTACCAGTGGAGTGACTCATGTCTATAATCCTAAAACTTATGAGGCCAAGACAGGAATTTGTCATGAGTTCAAGGCAAACCTAGGCTTCATAGCAATAGTTTCTATCTATAAATGAATACAACAAAGATACTAGAAATTATGTGTTTGTTCAGTCCCTTAAAATGTGAGGCTTTATTTCTTTTTAAAAAAAATTGTTAAATGACTTTCTCATTCACAATGTGATATCTTCCCCAATGACTCAAATATTATTATTTTAATAGTAATGTACTTATATACAAGTTATATCAATCCATAGTAACTATTCCTTGGGGTAATAAGCTATTAAATAATATATTTTGAAGAGGTATTGAGATAATGTGTGCCATAAGTGACAGAATATTTATTTTGCCTACATTTTTAATCTTTGAAAATTTGCCACCTATGCACATTGTACTTTGACCTTATCTCCTCCCACTATTTCCTTTGAACTACACTTATGTCCCACCAATCCATCTTCCTAAAAACATCATGTCTTATGTGTTATTGTGGTTGTGGTTATCCTCTTGTGTCTAGTTAGTGCTTCCCACTTGCCCATGTGTATGAGACCACCATGGAACATGTATACCTACCCTACCAATTCTGACTCTCTCTGTTGACAGCCATCAATTATCAGTAGTAGCACCTCAGTTGGAGTCAGTGGAGTGGTCCTTGGCAAACACCCCACTATACAGGTTGGAATTTTGAGCAGCTTGATCTTATACAGGTAAGCACAACTAAAGTGTGCATCAGCCATATAATATATAGAGAATATGCCATCTAGATGAGAGAGTTTGACTTATAGGAGCACTCATAGTCATTTTTTTCCCATTCACTTTAACCAGTTATACCAGTTGTGAGTCTCTACATTAACCAAAAAGAAGCTTCTCTGACCAAGATTGAGAATAGCACAAATCCAGGGTCTGAATATAAATATTCAAAAGACAATTTGACAAAGGGCTTATGATATCCCCCTTCATAAATCAGGCCTACTTTCAAACACTAAACTTCATTGTAGAAATAGCACAAATTAAAATGCCTTTCTGTTATTCTCTATCCTCTTATTAACTGTGGCTTATTGATCTTTATTTATCAGACAAAAAAAATCAATTTAAAAGTTACAAAAACGATAATGTAATATGACCATGTTAGTTTAGATACTATTTAGAGAGGGGCGGATATGATAGGCCTACAGTAACATTAAAACTTTGTTATTCCAAAGTCATTGTGACTTTGTGAGTAGAGGTTGTTTTAAAAAAGCAAAATTATTGACTGAATATAAATGCATCAAAGCCTTATTAAAATTTTGTTCTATGCTACGAGACATTTGTTTTAGAATCAGTAGGTCTTTGAAATCATGAGAGTAACTTGAAAGAAAAGGAAAACCAGTATAGCCAGAACTATTTTAGGAAATTCTTTTAGTATTTAGAAAATTCACGAGTTTTACTGGCTTTTAGAAAGTTTCTTTGATATCACAGTATCTGATGAGACGCTATGAGATTAAAGGCTGTAATTAACAGGACATTCATGGTAAAATGACAATATTTTCCCCTTACTAAAATTATATTTTATATGTTCAAAATGCCTATCATGGTTTATTCAAAAACCATTCTGGTCTTATGTATCTTGTCTTAGAATGTTTATTAGCTCTCTAATTGTAACAAATTCCCTTCTTACATAGTGTATGTTTACATCCTAGTGTAATTACATAAAGTAGAGCCAAAGTAAAGCAAAAATCAGAATGGAAAGTGATACATAGTGAACACAACATTTGAGAGTCTCTGAACAGACTTTTAGAATAAATTTCAATAGCATAATTTATGAGCTGCTTATACCAACTGTGTGGGGCTAAACCACATGTATGTTGTTTCAGTTTTCTATTGTACTGTAACAGAAGACCACCAAATTTTCATTTCAACCAATATGCTACTATATTGTCGTTTTTTGAAGTAAGGAATCTAAAATGTTTCCTACCACCCAAGACAAAGTATCACAGGGCCACATTCCCTCTATGGGTGCTGGTAAAATAATCATTTCCATAGAGTTCTTTTTCTTTTGATAGGGGCCATCCACATTCTTAGCATAGTGTCTTCCAAAGCCAATGATACAGCATTCTTTTTTTTTTCCAGCTGCCATCAATTTCCATTTTTCTTTTTTTTTCTTTTTCTTTTTAATAATTTATTTTGGTACAGCATTCTTAATTCAGTCTTTCACTGTTTCTGTTCTCCCATTACCTAGAAGCTCTGTGATTATATTGAGCACTCCTGGGTGATCTAGGGTAAACTCTTCAAACAACAACAACAACAACAACAACAACAACAACAACAACAACAACAACAATAGCAGCAACATAATTAACAAGTTTAGTTTCATCTGGCACCATAGTTAGCAACATTTATGAGGAGCTCTGAGCCCTTGATATCTCTAACTGCAATGTGTTACCATGATTTCTACTTTGCTTGACCAATGTGGGCAGCAAACTGGAAGCGTTGATTTGCCTCATTGGAACCAATGGAATAAATACTCTGCAAAGAAATGTTTTTAATGTGTTGTGTTGAGGTTTTGTATTTTACTGTCTATTGTAATACTAAGTGGGCCTCCAAGTCCTGAACTCTGCATGTAGTCCCAGGAACCATGCCTGCAAATTAACTCTCATTGGTGAATAAAAGTGCCAACAACCAATAGCTAGGCAGAAGGGACATAGGTGATGTTTAGGTTTCAAGAACTTTCAGGAAAAAGCAACACAAGAAAGAAGAGAAGTGGCCACTGGATAGAAAAGAGCATACAGGAGAGTGAGAGGGGGAGGGAGAGGGGAGAAGCAACCATGGGCAAATGGCAAAGGGAATAGGGCCCAGAGGACTTCCTAATTGGAGCTAAGTATAGTATAGCCCAGATGAAATATAGTAATAATGGGGTTATTGATAGGAAGGTAGAGTCTAACAGCATGGAAGGAAGGCAATTGCCCAGCTCCTTTGCTGCCTAAGGAATATTTTAAAATATAAGTGCTGTGTATGTCTTTCATCCAGGTACATGAATGGTCTACAGTGGGAAAGAAACCCTGTGCCAGGGTTTTGAATAATGTTTACCACAATCATGTATTTTAGTTGCCATAACAAAAATGCCATGACCAGGGAAACTTATAAAAAGATTCATTTAACTGGGTAATTGCTTACAGTTTCAAAGAATTAGTCCATGATCATCATGGCAGTAACACAGCAGCAGGTCAGCAAGCATGGCTCTGGAGCTGAGAGTTTACATCCTGATCCTCAGGTAGTAGGTTTACAGAGAGGGAGACTAGGGTTGACCCATCTTGGGCTTTTGAAAACTCAAATCCAAATCCAGTGACAAACCTCCTCCAATGAGGCCTCTCCTCCTAATCCTGCCTAAGCAGTTCGCCAACTGAGGAACAAACACTCAAATATTATTGGTCTATGGAGCACCTTCTTAGTCAAACCAGCATGCCTTGTTTGTACTGGCAAGTTTCAAAACATATTTCTAAAACTTAAACACATGATAGAATTGTGTGGTGGAGTCTGGGAGTGACAAAGTACAAGACAACCTAAGTCCTGTTCCTTTTTGATCATGCACACAAGATATTATAAAATCCTAACACTGGTCAATTTATATGGTAGTGTTTGGGGGGAAGAAAGCCAAGGGCAAAAGGCTGGAACTATATCATAATCTCAAAAATTTAAAAAAAAAAAGTAAAAAAAAAATCCTCACTGAGCTATAGTCATGAGATCAATCACTGGAATAAACGAACTCTCAAAGCAGAATGACTGGGTAAGTGTATAAAAATGCAATTGACAGTGGAAGTCTAAATTCAAGGGTGAAGCTTCAGGACGCAGAACGGCTTCTCTAGTTTTATGGAAGTTCATTGAAATGTATGCACTTTGGTCTGTCTAACACAACTGGGTGTTACCTTTTTATTTACAAGTGCTTTACAATAAAATTTTAATTCATTATTGAAAGGGAAAAAAGAATAAATGGGCACTAAAGACTACCCACTATTTCATCCCACTCTGAACAAGTCAATGCAGAAGCTGTGATCCTTAAATGGAAATCAATGGAGAGGTAATTGTTGGAAAAGATGAATGCATCCTGTTTGACATTACAGCTAACTCTAAAGCTCTTGTTGTGGTTGAAATCTTGGCATAGAAAAAAGGTAGTTCTGTGAAGAAAAAGTCTTCAATAAAGAAATTTGATAGTGTGACAAGATAAGGACATCAAGTATTTATATACCTTTTAGAATAAATCAATACATTATATTACTCACATTTGCATTTAAAGCACAGGCACTAGTCAAATACCACAGTAAACATTCCAGAGGCACTGCTTAGAGGAGAAGTACTGACTCAGGAAAACTGATTTATATATTAAAATTTTATGGGCAGGATAGATCTGTAATATGCCATAAATTAATACAGCAGCTGTTCTCTAGTTTAGCCAATGCCCTAATAATGACAAAGAGAGACCAAGATTTATTTAATCAAGACTTGCAATTATTCCTGGGCAGTCTTTGATCTATTTTAATCCTCTAAATGAATCTGTCTACTTCTCAGCCAAAAACTCAATAATGATTGTATTTAGAGCCTTCCATGCTCTAGCTGATCTCCCATAATGTCTCCTCACCTCCCTCCTGTGACTCAATCTCCTACTCTGCTGTCTTTCTGTCCCCTGGCTGTCAGAAGTCCTGCCCTACTGTCTCTTCTGCCCGGCTATTGGGTGATAAGCTTTTATTGACAAGGCAAAGAATAAGTGGTAAGCATTGTTTACACAAACTTGAGACAGGAGATTCTTGACATAGCATTACAATATGTCTGAATTGAAACAAGATTTGAGGGCAGAGAAATTAGGATTGAAGTAACATCAGGATAAACTTTACACGGTACACAATAATATTATGCCTACATAGATCCTCTGGTGTAGCATGTTTGGCATGATGCATGACAAAGTTACTGTCCATGTGATGATCTACTTTTCCCATTTAGTACCAAAGTATTGATTATGATGCTATTTCCTTTTCCAACAACAGCTACCAAAAAATGATTTTAAATGCTCCAAAATGGAACATTGCTTTAATTATATTTTTCCTTTCAGTCCTAAAGATACTTTTTATTTTCTATAAGGAATCTCAAACCCATTTCCCCATATAGAAAGGAAATTATGGGTATAGACACATCCTACAAACACACTCACATAAGTAAATGAGACTTTCTTAACGTTAGATAAGACCCCAACCTTAAAATTATGAAGTAGCTGATCCAGGTAAATGGTTGAGAACTTCTCATGACTTATTGGCAAGGGCAGTGTTTAGCTTTAGTGGTCATGAGCAAGTATTGCATGGCGCTTGAGCATTGACCATGATCATGTACTGCATCAGCCATGAGCATTGGCCGTTTACATGCATTACACTGTATATTTGTGTGAATCTTTTCCACATGGCAATGTAGAAATACCACTGTGTGCTTTTCAATACACTAATTCAAAGTCAAAGTTTTATCATTTCATAATTCTATCATAGTTTCTCATATTTTAACTTGTAAGAGAAAACAGCAACTCATCCTCACTATACTTACTATGGGTCCGCATAATAAAGAGTAGGAATATCACCAGCATTTCTGCATTAAATCCACTGGTAAAATGTGTGATTATTGTTTTATTCATCTATTACTATCTAAAGATTGCTTTATAAACTACATCCAGTTTTGTACTTGTGTAAGTGCCTTCATGAAATCAGCCCCATCTCAAAAGCCAGACAGTTTTCAACTTTTAAAAACATTTATAATTAAGTCATTTCCTCTTTTCCTTTCTTCCTTACAACCTTTCCCATGCCCCTTTGTTCTGACCTCTCCAGTGCTCTCCTCCATTCCCATTCAAATCCAAAGTATCCCCTTTCCTTTTGATACACACACACACACACACACACACACACACACACCGATTAATACAACCTGTTGAGTATGTATAGTATATTTTGTAATATATGATTTCAGGGATGTCTCAAGATGAATTTTATAAATTAAAAATTCTTATTTCCTTCAAATTATTTCCTTCAAAACTTCTTAATATTTTTCTTACTTTTGTTGTTATTCTAATTGAAGTAAAATAGTATAAATTTATGTAGGATACTGTGTTAGGGTTCTCTGGATTCACATAACATATGGAATGTCTTTTTTTTTTTTAAGATTTATTTATTATTATAATCTACGTACACTGTAGCTGTCTCCAGATACACCAAAAGAGGGCATCAGATCTCATTACCAATGGTTGTGAGCCACCATGTGGTTGCTGGGATTTGAACTCAGGACCTTCAGAAGAGCAGTCGGTGCTCTTAACCGCTGAGCCATCTCTCCAGCCCGGAATGTCTTTATATATTAAGGAAATTATTGGAATGATTTACAGTCTGCAGTCCAACTAACCCAACAATGGGCAGCTGTGAATTGGAAGTTCAAGAATCAAGTAATTGCTCAGCTCTTGATCTTACAGCACAAGCCATTGCTGTTCTGTTTAGGACTTTTTCCCCTGTGCCCATATCTTCGAGGCTTTTCCACACTTTCTCCTCTATAAATTTCAGTGTCTCTGGTTTTATGTGGAGTTCCTTGATCCACTTAGACTTGACCTTAGTACAAGGAGATAGGAATGGATCAATTCACTTCTTCTACATGATAAACGCCAGTTCTGCCAGCACCATTTGTTGAAACCCAGACCTATTGCATATACCAGCAAGATTTCGCTGAAAGGGCCCTGCTATAGCTGACTCGTGTGAGGCTATGCCAGTGCCTGGCAAATACAGAAGTGGATGCTCACAGTCATCTATTGGATGGAACACAGGGCCCCCAGTGGAGGAGCTAGAGAAAGTGTCCAAGGAGCTGAACGTGTCTGCAACCCTATAGGTGGAACAACAATATGAACTAACCAGTGCCCCCAGAGCTCATGTCTCTAGCTGCATATGTATCAGAAGATGGCCTAGTCAGCCATCATTGGGAAGAGAGGCCCCTCGGTCTTGCAAACTTTATATGCCCCAGTACAGGGGACATATAAAGGGAACTTTCGGAATAGAATTTGAAATGTAAATAAAGAAAATATCTAACAAAAAAGTAATTGCTCAGTCCCATGAGGCTAGGTATTTTAGCTGAATTTCTATATAAGCTGGAATACTGAAGAAGTAGATTGCAACAGAAGTGCTGGCAAGTAAGTGCAAGCATTGAAAATAGGTGAGTCTTCCTTCTTCTCATGTCCTTATGAAGGCCTCCAGCAGAAGGTGTGGCCCAGATTAAACATGTGCACCACCATGCCTAGATATGGAACTTGCTCTGTCCTGGATGGGCCTTGAACTCAGAAATCTGCTTACCTGTTTCGTACTTGTTTGGGCCTAAGCTTTTAGTGGTCACTAAACCTCAAGATCTGTATTAACCATCACAAAAGCTATTTCAAATTCATGCAGCTTAAATATAGTAATATAAAATGGATTGCTACTTTGAGCATGAAGTTTTATTTAATAAGTTCATTGCCACTTCCATTATTACACAGAGATGTCTCCATAGTTCCTCTGTTTAGTTTCATTATATTGATAGAACATAATTATTTAACCTATTTTTACTGGAATATTCATTTTTGTAGTCTTTTGGAATTGATGATAACCTTTTGAATTTTCCTCTAATAAAAAAGGAAGTAGAATTGGTACTTAAAGTATAAAGTGTATGTGCTATTTTCTTAATCTTTAGCAACTTATTCTCTATGAGACTGCATGATTCTATAGACTGGGAAGAAATACTCATAAAATTTCAGGAATTATATTTTTATAGAAAATGTAAGGTTTTAATAGAATTTACTTTTTGTAGTAAACTATATAAATTTTAATTTCAAAAATTTCATGTGGTTGCTAAAATTTCTGTTATTTTAGAATATAAATGCTTTGCCCAGGTAGTGTAGTATTGTTGTATTTTCAATATGTAAGTTTCTGATATCTGTATATTCTGTATTTATGTTTGTTTGGTGACACACACCTGAAATCTCAACACTGTGATGGTGGAGACTGGCATTTTGGAAGTTCAGGGACAGCCTAGGCTATATGAGTTTCAGTTTATCATGCACTCAAATAGCAATATTTTTTCGTGTGATAGAAGAAAATTCAAGCTATTACTCAAAATCCTCCCTCCTTACCTCCCTTCCTTTCTCTCTCTCTCAGTATTTCTTTTACCCTCCAGCAGTTCCCTCTCTCTTCCTAGGCCTACCCCTTCACCTCCCTTCCTTCCCTCCCTCCCCCTACCTGCCTTTGAAAAGCTGAGTATAATAAAATAGACTACATTGCTAACACTGAGGTGATGCTCAAGTGGGGGCATTGGAAACTGATGGATTCTGAAAATTTAGTGCTCTCTCAACTTTCTGAATTTGGTTAATTTGTTGCTCATTGTGAGACCTTCTCTTAAAAATTGAAACTGGAAGTTATAGAGGATGTGGACTTCTGACATCCATGTGCATACACACCTGCACACACACCACCACCACCACCACCACCTAAACAAACATCTCTTCCTTGTGCTTATGTACCAAATGATGAAGTATGATATAATGGCAACAATAAGAAAGCTGATGTTGGTAACTTAATTTCCCATTTTTTCCCTGTTATTATTTATCAGCAATTGTAGGAAACACCAGGTATCTGGTACTTTCATTCTTTTATACTCTTGTTTGATTTATTTATTTTTTTTCTGAAACTTGCACTCAATGGGCTGTTAATGTAAATTTCCTTTGACAGTATAGAGATACATGTTAAATTAGTCAATAAAGGGTTTTTGCATTCTCACCGGCCATGGCTTCTTACAAGCCTACTGGAGTAGACTTCTTTGTGTTTCAAACTCATTTTTACCGTGACTTTTAGAGTGCATATTTACCTTGTTCAGAACAATGTCAGCAAATGTATTCACTAGCATGAGATGTTCAGCAGCCCTAGAGGCCAGATCTGATCAATGTCTTACTCTAAACAAGACAAGGCTATCTATCAGTAATCCTAAGACATGGACATCTAAATTGGCTTCTTGTATTACAGCCAGATGTACTACCAGCTAACAGGAGAGAGAGGCTGTAAATTTTTGCCTAACATTAGAGTTTATAAACTAGCCAATTTATTAGGCTCTGAGATTAGATGCTGCTTTACAATTTTCTTTTAGCCACTCAGACCATCATGGTATTCTGTCATTTATTTTAACTTCTATAAGTACCAGTTTTATTTCACAGACAATTTTTCTTTTAACTTAACACCTAAAAAAAATCTGTACACATTTTGAGAGTTGTTCAAAGCATGTTGTTCAAAGTAAGTTAGCTGAAGTATAGATCTTCTTTTGATGTTTGGCCTCTTATGCCAAATCAAACAAAGTTCTTTAAAAGCACACTATTCATGTTAGTTTTCAAAATGAAAAAGTGGGATAAGGTATGGGACCTTATTGAGGACACAACCATAAAGGAAGGAAAAATAGGAATTACCTAAAGCATATTTATCTTTTTCCTCCTTGAGACAATGTTTCACTACCTATTCACAAAAGATAATCTGCTCTACACAGTCTGTGCATTATTCTCAACTATTTAGCTTACTCTACCTATTTGCCATAACTCAGCCTCACATAAAATATTTTATCATAAGAGTAGAACTACCATCCTCAACAGCTTGAAAATTAACAAATTTAAACTCAACACAATTCATACATCCTTAGAAAAAGAATTATATCTAATATTTCATATAAAGCTTTCTACAATTACCTAGAATTTTGTACATGATTCACTAGATACAAAATTGTTCTTTGAAATGATCATATAGATATAAGTATTCTGATAAGTAAGGTGTTGTACACAGATGCTGACTGGGTGATTTTTAATTTAAATCACCTGAGTTCTTTTGTTCAACAATGACTATGTTAGAAGAAGAGTTTCCCATGAAACATTTCTAAAAAGGATTCCTTTCAATAACTGAAAAGTCCAAAGGTTTCTTCCTTCATGAGTCTGGCATTGTATCTCATTTTGACCAATCAAGTATGTTTCTTGAGATCTTGATACAAATTAAATTCAAGCATCTTGCTTTATCTTACTACATCACTTTTGGATATATTTATGTACAGTATTTAGGTTGTGTTTCTGTCTGTGTATATGTGGATGTATATAACTTTTAAGTATTTTAAAGTCATTAACTATATGTCTTTTCAGGGATTTACATGATATAAAGACATCTATTGAATATAAATATGCATTTAAATATGGATGCTAGTCATTTTGGTAACAGCTTATTTAGTTATTTGTGATGATGGTATCTGGTTTTACTGCATGCAATAAAAATGAATTCTTCCTTTGTATTGCTACATAAATTATTCTTACAAACACAGAAAATACATTTAACAAAATAGAGAGCTTGGAGACAGTTATATATTTTCTTAAATATTATTATATTCTTTGTCTATTACATTTTTCTCTCAAAGTATTAAAAATTTCAAAAATATAACATCCAAACTTATTTTAATAAATTTTACATGGTCTTAACGCATGAAAACTACTGAGTGTTTCTTTAAAAACTAATGCTGCCTATGTGAATGTTTTCCTGCCTCTCTTGCTGTCAGTGATGGCTCAGCCTGAATTAACATTGCTCCTTTGACTCAAAACTTGTCAAACATTTCATTTCATCAACCCTACACTTGCCCCTAGACACAGACAGAAAAACAGGCAGCTATAACCATTAAACATGAAAAGCATAACATTTGCCTGTAAGTAGCAGAATGACATAGGGTAATGTGTAGGAAGGAACAAGCAAGCAAGTAGATAAATATATTGACAGCTTGCTTTGAACAGATCAACGATCTTGAGTAGTTACAAGTAAAAAGCTGGCACAATGACAGCACGCTGGCAGACGGGTTCTGAATAAATAGCATCCCTTGTTCCTTTTATAAACCAGAATGAAATCAAAGAAATGATGAAGACTCTCTGTTTTTACCTAGACTAAGTGGACCATGGTTACTTGTTGGAATAAAGCCAGAAGCATATACATCCATGAATAATCTCCAGCTAACACCCCTGTCAGAGTGTCTAGACCATGTAAATTGTCATGCCCACAGTTCACCAGTGCCACTTCTGTTTCTGCACTGTATGGCTTGTGAGCTCTCAGGTATGTGGGTATCATATTTTATATTTAACTATATATTACCCCTTTAAGATAAAAAAAAGTGACTCCTAACTCTGCATTCTGCTATTTTCTGGTTAAGATCATTACAAACCTCAATGTTATGAGACACCTAAAGTACTGTGCCCCCAAGGGAGTATGTGAATGTGAGCAGGTATGCCGTCCCTCTACTCCTTCATCCTCATATCTGTGTCTATAGAGACTACTTCAGTGTGGTGGGTTTTTTAGATTGTATGTGTAATTAAGAACAAAGTGGATTTTTTCTCCATGACCAGTTTAAGTCACTTAAGATTGTGTGCTTCAGATTCCTCTAGGACCTAGAATCTAAGTGCTCATGGGTGGCAAGATCTAATTTTTTAAAGATGATTTATATTTCTTACATGCATGTATATGAGTGTGTCAAATTTTTATTAATGCACACTGGTTATAATATGTCTTTGGAATGAAGACTTCCAAAATAGATAAATCTTATCTATGCCCAACAGATCTCCTGGTTTGTAAAACTTTCCTCTTTTATGTTACACTGTCTAAATACTGTTTAGTTAATTTATTTTTTGCCTTAAGATCATCCTGAGTGAGGTAACTCAATCACAAAAGAACTCACATGATATGTACTCACTGATAAGTGGATATTAGCCCAGAAACTTAGAATACCCAAGATATAAGATACAATTTGCGAAGCATATGAGACTCAGGAGGAATGAAGACCAAGGTGTGGATACTTGGCAACCTTCTTGGAATTGGGAACAAAACACCCATGGAAGGAGTTACAGAGACAGAGTTTGGAGCTGAGACGAAAGGATGGACCATCTAGAGAATTTCATACCCGGGGATCCATCCCATAATTAGCCTCCAAATGCTGACACCATTGCATACACTAGCAAGATTTTGCTGAAAGGACCCTGATATAGCTCTCTCTTGTGAGACTATGTCGGGGCCTAGCAAACACAGAAGTAGATGCTCACAGTCAGCTATTGGATGGATCACAGGGCCCCCAGTGTAGGAGCTGGAGGAAGTACCCAGGGAGCTAAAGGGATCTGCAACCCTATAGGTGAAACAACAATATTAACTAACCAGTACCACCCCAGAGCTCATGTCTCTAGCTGCATATGTATCAGAAGATGGCCTAGTCAGCCATCAGTGGAAAGAGAGGTCCATTGTTCGTGCAGACTTTATATGCCTCAGTACAGGGGAACGCCAGGGCCAAGAGGTGGGAGTGGGTGGGTGAGGAAGTGGGTGTGGGAGGGTGTGGGGGACTTTTGGGATAGTATTGGAAATGTAAATGAAATAAATACCTAATAATAAAAAAAAGAGGTGAAAAAAACTCACATAGAACATTTAAAAATTATTCTGACTTTTCTGTAGCTAAGATCACTTTGAAACAAAAGCTAAAATCAGCTTTAAATCGTCATTATTTATAAAAAGCTGCTTTAATTTCTGTGGATATCAATTTAATTTCTGATAATATATCACTTTTTAAAATTCCAAAAGAACTTGAAATCTGCCCAATATTGTCACATTATGTTTTAGATTTAAACATCTACATATTTGTTTGGTCATCACACTCAGGATCTGGAAGACGTCTTTCTCTGTAGTTAGCACATATTGCTTATTCCAAAAGTAGTGCAAGATTTAAATTACTTAATTATGAGAGTAGGTGATCTCAATTTTCTCATCTCCAGAAAATAATCTTTAAGCATATTTTTTAAGCACATCTGTTTTTCAGTTACTTTTTCTATTTATTTTAAACTTCAGTGACTTGATCAATAGTCAGAAATAAAGGAAAATGGGCAGAAATTCATGAAGAAAAAGAAGTGAAATAGATGAAACTGTTTCAAGATTTTGGCAGTCCACATAAGAATATTAGATATATTATAGACTTAAATTTTTGTCTGTTTCACTGTATACAAATAAAGATAACAATGCTTTTTCATGGGTTAGTTTTAGGAATTTTAGAAAATGATTCAGATAAACGGCTAGCACAATTTAAGTACCTTAAGAAGTAGAATTATTTCACCATTTTCCTTCAAACAACTTTATTTTGTAACTGTCAAGTTGAGATGTATCTTCATACTAGTATACATAGATCACTTAGGAGATTTGTCCTGGTTTTGATATATACATTCAGTCTTAAAAATGTCTGATTTAATGGTAAATATCCAGATGAAAACTTCAGAATGGCGTCTGGGGACTATGGAGACATTTGGCAGATATTTCATTATTTGGATTACATTAGCTTTACTAGTCCAAATGTTAGAAAGGGATATAGCCATCACAGTATGTGATGGCTATTCCTGGTTGTCAATGTGACTATCTCCAACATTATCTAAAACATAAAAGGCCTGGCAAACCTACAAGAGACTTTTCCCCCCTTACATAAATCATTTGAGTTGGTAAGACAGGATTTTAAACACTGATTTTTGGGATGGGAAGGCATATCCTATTTCTACTTCAGAAAAATTTTAATACAAATATTTTTTTTCTCAAATTCTGTTAAAACTAATGGTATAACAATATAGTGTACTTAGAGGAGCCATTGAAACTCCTGGTATAGAAAAGGCCTGATGAATGATATTTCCTTTCCACACTCTTATATCCCTTTCTAACATTTGGACTAATAAAGCTAATGTAATCCAAATAATGAAATATCTGCCAAATGTCTCCATAGTCCCCAGACGCCTTTCTGAAGTTTTCATCTGGATATTTACCATTAAATTATTTTTGCAAATTGTATTCCCTACCATAGAGCACAAGTCAGTGTGTCTTGCACTTAATGACATTGATGTGTCCTTTGTTTCAGTGGAATCTGAACCATATGCAAGGATTTTAAAATACAATATTTTTGCCCCTCCTATGGCCATTTTCTGTATGTATACAATATACAATAATATCAAGGGTCATTTGTATCTTAAAACATCTCTAAATGACTGTAATAAAGCCTTAAGGTTTTCGATTAAAGAAATACCCTTTTGTTTATAGTTCAAAAATATCATCACACTAGGAGCAATCATTAATAGGAAATAAGCACTAAGAATATGCCACTGCATGTCTGCTATTAGCTCCAGGAGCAATTAATATTAATATTAAGCAAATACTGTTTTGCTGCTTCCTAATGTAGGGGTTAAACTAAGAAATTGTATCAGGAAGATTGTCACAAGTCATATTGTGAGTTCATAAATGCATGACATGTTACTATCAGCAAAGAGTACATTTAAAATTCCAGTAGTTATTCCTCCCTAGACTACTTTATCACTTCTTCCACACAGCACTGAACATGAAGGTCTGAACAATTATTAAAGTGCATACAAAATTATTTGTATCCTAAGAGTTTATTTCCCATTTCTCAATTGATGTTTTTGCTATTTTTCCTTTATCATCAGCTCATCTGAAAACACTTAACCACTTGATTCCTTTTACTGGTTATATTTATAGCAAGCCAGTATCACTTAACGAAGGAGTCCTAAGCATCCTCAGTGATGAAAGGGTCATTCTGGCTCATAATTTGGTGGGACTATCGATTACAATGGAAAGTCATAGCAGAAGAAATGGGAGATGACTGGTCATAATGCATCTACCTTTCAGAATCAGAGAAGGCTGCTAAATCTCTGCTCACATTCTGCTCTCGATTTACCCCATAACCTCATGTCCTAGGAGGATGCCACTCACCTCAACTACTCTAGTCAAAAAAAAAAAAAAAACAAACAAACAAAAACAAAACAACAACAACAACAAAAAAAAACCTCTCACTGACACGATTATAGGTTTCTTTCCACAGGTACTCAAATTCTCATCAAGTTAAATAATCAAAAGTCACTCTCACAATTGCAATTATTATCTATATTTCCTGCTGCTTTATAACATCAGAATTTCAGTGATTGTTGAATTCAGATCTACACCCCTATTGAACATGGACCACAACCTTTAATCTATACACAAATGAGGAACCATGATATAATATTGTAACTGTATTTTAGAAAAATATTATTTTTCCTTTTGTTGCTGGTAAGAAATGCCAGTGCACTTCATTTAACCTTTTTCTTATTTGGTGGGGCTTTCCTTGAAATTTATTTATTAATATCTTTATACTTATTTTAGGGATTTCAGGCGAAGAAACGTGGGCAAGAGTCATCAATCAGAGATTTGGGAAAGAGGCTGCAACAAACACAATGCTTCGAGTCCTTGTAAATAGTCTGTGGATTTCAGCCTCACTAATTAGCAATTTGTTCCCATATCTGGACATGGCAGATGGAAATATTTTCTTCAAATAGCAAAAACAAACAATAAGTTTAAAAGTCAGTGAACAATAAGGAGAGAAAACGTTTTATGAAGTAAACTAGACTAATTTACGATTTGGAAGAAGACATTTTTATTTAGACCATATTCACTTTATCTAGATCACAATCACTTGCAAATGTCTGTGTGTGTGTGTGTATGTGTACATATAATCCTGGAGAGTCCATTTTTATGTATTATTTATTTGCTCAATGATCACATTAGTGTCATCTTAAATTAATAAAAATTTTTTTTATAAAAAGAGAGCAAGTAGATAAATTTGGTATATATATAATGTTAATTCAAGTAATGTTTGCCAGATTCTATAGGGGAATGAACTAGTTCACTTTGTTTTTTGTGTTATTTGATTAACACATCTTAAAAAATCTTATTGTCAAAGTTAAAGTGTGTTGGTTATTTACATATCACTGGTACTTTAACATTATACTCCATCTAATTTTTATACAGTGTATTTTGATCATATCCTTTCTCCTCCCCCAACTTCTCTCCTATCCTCCCCACCAGGGAGGGACCTATATAACATCAGCATAGTTCTGTCTGTCTCACTCTTTCTTACTTTCCAAAAACAAAGTAAAACAAAAACAAAATAAGCAAGAAAAATTAAACAAATGAATGAATAGATAGACAGACAGACAGACAAAAATAAAAAGTAAGTTGGTCTGTTACCAGCAGACCTTTAATTTCAGCCCTCAGTAGGCAGAGGCTGGTGGATCTCTATGAGCTCAAGGCTATTATTGAACAACTTCCAGGACAACCAGGGGTACACAGACAAAAACCCAATCTTAAATGAATAAATAGATAAATGCATATATGCAGTAAAACAAAAGTGCATACACACACACACACAAAATGAAGTAAATTGGTGATGACCTACTACTCCTGTTCATGGGGCCCACCCTGGATCCTGGATTCTGGTTAATATGCTTAGTGATATTCCATTGGTGAAAAAACAAAAAACAAAACAAAACAAAAAAACCCCGATATTTCCCTTTGCCAGCTGGTTTCAATTGCAAACAGCTGCTTGGTTAGGAGTGGGGCTTTGTGTTCACTTCCTTTACACCATGCTGTAATTTTTTCTGGTTTTAACCTTTGCAGATCTTGTGCATGTTGTCACATTCTCTGCCAGTTCATATGTGTATCAGTCCTTTTGTATCTGCATGATGCTCTTTCCTTGGATCCATCCAGTATCTGTGGCTCTTACAATCTTTAGGAATAGCCTTCTGATAGGTAGACCTGGCATCTTGAGAGGAACGGTTTGGTGAAAGCATCTCAGTCAGGGCTAAGTCTCTCACTCACTGCACACTGCTCGGTTATGGGTCTCTGTGTTAAATACTCTCTACTATAGGAAGCATCTCTGATGAGGAGTCAGCGAGGATCTATTCTACAGGTATATCAATTTGTTGTTACGAGTTATTTTGTAGCTTTGCTAATTTATCAGAAAATTAAGTTTCCCTCAAATGGCCCATGGCCTATCTGGTCTAAGTTGCTGGCTACTTTAGCAGTATCAGTTAAGGTTTCCATCTCATGAAGTGGGCCTTAAATACAACTTAGAGAAAAGCAAGGTACTATTATTAAAAATGTCAATTTTTATGTTATTGGTATATTTATGATATTCCATTCTGTGTTACAGCTACTGTGCATTTAAATTAAAAAATAAGCATCAATTTAATTAAGAGAATAAAAGTAATGTCATTTTGACATATACATTCATCACCCAAATTCTCAGATAACAATAAATTCTCCAAAATTTACTCTTAATGACACATTAGCAGACAGGAGTTCTCTGATTAATTAAGTCTATTACCAAAGGAAATTACTCAGTTGTTGACTCAATTGAGTGTGAAAAAATTCTAAATAATTTTTAAAAGTTAAAAACACTGGTTTTTAATCTGTATTGTAAGTAAAAACTGCTATAGATTCATCCCATTTCTGTAAAATCTATTAAAAAATTGTCTAAACTCTATCTGAAAAATGAACTACAGAATATATAGAAGCATATGGTATGGATATTATATGTATATATGTATATATAACACAATAAATTATAGAAATTTATTTAGGTTTATATTTATATATCTGTTGAAAATACTAATATGTATTAAAAATAAAATATTATATACAGATACATAGGCTTTGCAGGTATTTTACATGTTCACTGGCATCCAGCAGAGGTTTTGCTATGAGTATGTCAATTGTAACTTTAGGGTTATGATACATAGAGATTAGGTGCTTTGCTTAGGATAGCACAGCAGTCAGTGGTAGGGATGGAACACAAACCTGAGACTCTAACTATAGTTCCTATATTCATTCACCATGGAAATGTCTGCATAATTGTAGCAATGACCTTGAGAGGTTCCTTTGAGATAGCCCAAGCTATACTTGTACTTCATGTGAGGCTAATTACTCATAACTGATAGCTTCAAGAAAGTGACTGTGTCCTTGTGCTTCATCTCCCACCTAAATGTTCCTTTGCAGTTCCAATTCATTTACTTATCTATGGTTCTCAGCAGCCATCAAGGTCAATGAAACACAAATATTCCTAAGCATATAAGTGTAAATCAAATTTACTCCCTCTAGTTCCCAGATCTAATCATTTAAAAGAATGATCAAAATGTTTAAAATGTCATTATCATATTCTCTGGACATTGAATATTTTTGTTATTAAACATTTAGTGATAATTTTTCAGATCAAGCTGATCTTGTACTGCAATGCCTTAGCTGTTGGGCCATGTTATATGTTACAAGTAAGCATCATTCTTCCTCCTAAAGCCACTGGATATTCTTTTACATGTTACATATTCTTTTTAAAAGAAGTATTTCTTTTTCTACGTTGCCTTACCAAGTTTTCTTTATATGTTTTAAAGTATAACTATGAAAAGTGAGCTTAGGATAATATGTATTGCTTATATATGTTTAGTAATTGTCAACTTAAATTCAGAATATTTATGTGTATTTTGATCTAAATAATTCTTCATTTATATATTGTAGGATTTGTATTTCATTGTTATACAACTTATTGTAAAAGTGTTACACAGGATTTTTATAACATTGGCAGTTGTCATAAAGCTATTCAATAGTAAAACTAAAACAACGTATGTATGTAAGAAGGTATTGGATGAAATTAGACACTTCAGTGTACTTTTGCATAAAAGGTTAACTCTACATGCGTACATATGAGAAATGCTTAATAAACTCAATAGGGTGTATGTGTGTGTCTGTGTGTGTCTGTCTGTCTGTCTGTATGTGTGTGTGTATGTATGTATGCATGTATTTATGTGTGTGTGTGTGTATCTTAATGAATTAGGGAGGAAGTGGAGGACATAAAACAGTCAGAACGGAAAGGAGGAGCAGAGCAATGTACATGCAATTGATGTAGTACTAATAGATAAAATTCTGAAAATGGTAAGTTATTACAATGTAAAATGTATTTTCCTTCTGCTCCTTCAAGGGTTGATAATGCCAGGATTTGGACATTCATTCTTATAAGTGACCACTGAAATCTGGACCCATATAATTGAATTTTATGTTGCAGACTAAACTAATTTTTTTCTTCTATTATTTTCCAATTCACAATTATAAGAGGAATATCTAATCGTCATCAATTTAACACATGAGCAAAATTGGGCTTGCTAAAAGTGGGGCAGTTATATTTTATTTGCTTTATGTAATGATGAGAAATGAAATATACACCCTAATAAATTATTTGTTTGTTTGTTTTTTAAAAGCCCATACTTAACTTTTATATTCCAGGAACTGGAGCAGTATATACTTCATGAACTGGAGTAGTAGGTGAGAAGTTTCAGGTTACAACAGCAATCTGAAAATAGAGAGAGACAGAGAGAAAGACAGAGGCAAAGACTGAGAAACAGACACAAAGAGACACAGATGAAGAGAGATACAGACACAGATTTACTGAGAATGATATGGGGTTCTTAAACCTCAAAACTGACTCCAATTGGCACACCTCCCCCAATTAGGCACCAACAGCCACTGAGCATACAAATACTGAGCCTATAGGAGCAATATAACCATCACACTATAGTCGTACTATTTTCTCATAAGCAGTCATAAAATAAGCTAATCATAAAAAGTAAAAGTTTTTGATCCATTTTATACTTTCTTTCACTCATAAATAATAAATCAAGCATTAGTTACAGCAAATTATTTTTTCCTAATACAGTCAACTATCTTCAGGATTAAAAACCAGCCTGGGCTGGGCATGGTGGTGCACGCCTTTAATCCCAGCAATTGGGAGGTAGAGGCAGGTGGATTTCTGAGTTCAAGGCCAGCTTGGTCTACAAAGTGAGCTCCAGGACAGCCAGGGCTATGCAAGGAAACCCTGTCTCGAAAACAACAACAACAACAAAATAAAAAAGATCAACCTGGGCCTGAATATTTTATAGAAATAATGTTTTGGTGTAATTTTTGTTTGATTTTATAGGGGGCACAGTAGCATATAAACTTCATAATTAAGTTTTATATTATTTAATTCTTAAATAAACTGAAGAAATTTGTAAGTACATGAGCTATTGCTTCATAAGAATCTTTCTTACGGAACAAAATAATGTCAGCGTGTCTGATTTTTTTAATCTAATATTTGAAGGCTGAGAGGTTATTATAATTATAAAATAGTTTATTCTCACATTTCACAGCAGAACATGCATCAATTATTTTTGTTATTCATCATAATTAAATAGTTATTAGCTTTTCAAATGATTCTAGGAGAATATTTAAAAGAGCTAAAATATACACCAAAATCTTTTATAAAGAAGTTTATAACCACATATTAATTTGGTGCTTATAAGCTTTTCAAATGTCAAACTTTTTATAGCATTAATATTTCTTTAAAATATTTAAAAATATGAACATTACATTTTGATATTTTTGATGGATAATGTAATTATCATGTAATATTAAAGATAATTAGACTGTGCAAATCCATACTCAAGTCATATGTATTTGCAATTATTTTTGTGAACCTTCTTTAAATCCTTAGCGTTTTATTTCCAAATTTTGCAAGCAAATTTTTATTGTAGATTTCTGAATGCTATTTTTTGAAATACAAAAATATGTTCATAACATCTATTCTTTATCTAAATATTTTTCTCAGTTCAGGAATCAATGATGTGTCATCCACTTTGCATAAGACCTGCATATATTTCATCGATCACATCCCCATGTGCATTTTGAGTCATTTAACAATGGCTTGTAACACAGTGAGAATCTATATGTGGTTGATTGAGATATAGGGACAAAAATCTATAAATTCCATCTTTCCAATTTATTGATTAATGTTGAATGAAAATATTTTCAATTGTTATATTTAAAGAAATGAGCCACTAATATTTTTATTTATTCTAGAAATAATCCTTTTGTAATCTCTAACATTCCCTGTTATGTCTCTATGTATCAAACCCACAGTATAGGTCCTCTTACCATTAATATTATAATATATATGTGTGACAAGTCCCTTCTGCTCCACTCAAGCACCTGGGTGCCTTGCCAGCGGAGTCGCCCGACACCCGCAAGGGCCCACACAGGATTCGCCACGGGATCCTAAGTCTTCTGGTGAGTGGAACACAACTTCTGCCAGGAGGCAGGTTCGAACACCAGATATCTGGATACCTTCCCTGCAAGAAGAGAGCTTGCCTGCAGAGAATACTCTGCCCACTGAAACTAAGGAGAGAGCTAGCCTCCCAGGTCTGTTTATAGAGGCTAAGAGAGTCGCCTGAGGAACAAGCTCTAACCAGAGACAACTATAACAGCTAGCTTCAGAGATTACCAGATGGCGAAAGGCAAACTTAAGAATCCTACTAACAGAAATCAAGACCACTCACCATCATCAGAACGCAGCACTCCCACCCCACCTAGTCCTGGGCACCCCAATACAAAGGAAAATCTAGACCCAGATTTAAAAACATTTCTCATGATGATGGTAGAGGACATCAAGAAGGACTTTCATAACTCACTTTAAGAAATACA
Source organism: Mus musculus (assembly GCF_000001635.26). Classification (NCBI taxonomy): domain Eukaryota; kingdom Metazoa; phylum Chordata; class Mammalia; order Rodentia; family Muridae; genus Mus; species Mus musculus. The sequence goes on along the minus strand of NC_000067.6, from coordinate 94,959,940 downwards.
GGAGAGCACTGCTAAAGAGTTACAGGCCCTTAAAGAAAAGCAGGAAAACACAACCAAACAGGTAGAAGTCCTTAAAGAAAAAAAGGAAAACACATCCAAACAGGTGATGGAAATGAACAAAACCATACTAGAATTAAAAAGGGAAGTAGACACAATAAAGAAAACCCAAAGCGAGCAAACGCTGGAGATAGAAACCCTAGGAAAGAGATGTGGAACCATAGATGCGAGCATCAGCAACAGAATACAAGAAATGGAAGAGAGAATCTCAGGTGCAGAAGATTCCATAGAGAACATTGGCACAACAATCAAAGAAAATACAAAATGCAAAAGGATCCCAACACAAAACATTCAGGAAATCCAGGACACAATGAGAAAACCAAACCTACGGATAATAGGAATTGATGAGAATGAAGATTTTCAACTTAAAGGGCCAGCAAATATCTTCAACAAAATAATAGAAGAAAACTTCCCAAACATAAAGAAAGAGATGCCCATGATCATACAAGAAGCCTACAGAACTCAAAATAGACTGGACCAGAAAAGAAATTCCCCCCGACACATAATAATCAGAACAACAAATGCACTAAATAAAGATAGAATATTAAAAGCAGTAAGGGAGAAAGGTCAAGTAATATATAAAGGCACGCCTATTAGAATTACACCAGACTTTTCACCAGAGACTATGAAAGTCAGAAGAGCCTGGACAGATGTTATACAGACACTAAGAGAACACAAATGCCAGCCCAGGCTACTATACCCGGCCAAACTCTCAATTACCATAGATGGAGAAACCAAAGTATTCCACAACAAAACCAAATTCACACATTATCTTTCCACGAATCCAGCCCTTCAAAGGATAATAACAGAAAAGAAGCAATACAAGGACAGAAATCACGCCCTAGAAAAAGCAAGAAAGTAATCCCTCAACAAACCAAAATGAAGACAGCCACAAGAACAGAATGCCAACTCTAACAACAAAAATAAAAGGAAGCAACAATTACTTTTCCTTAATATCTCTTAATATCAATGGACTCAATTCCCCAATAAAAAGACATAGACAAACAGACTGGCTACACAAACAGGACCCAACATTCTGCTGCTTACAGGAAACCTATCTCAGGGAAAAAGACAGACACTACCTCAGAGTGAAAGGCTGGAAAACAAATTTCCAAGCAAATGGTCTGAAGAAACAACCTGGAGTAGCCATCCTAATATCTAACAAAATCTACTTCCAACCCAAAGTTATCAAAAAAGACAAGGAGGAACACTTCACACTCATCAAAGGTAAAATTCTTCAAGAGGAACTCTCAATTCTGAATATCTATGCTCCAAATGCAAGGGCAGCCACATTCATTAAAGACACTTTAGTAAAGCTCAAAGCACACATTGCACCTCACACAATAATAGTGGGAGACTTCAATACACCACTTTCATCAATGGACAGGTCATGGAAACAGAAACTAAACAGGGACACAGTGAAACTAACAGAAGTTATGAAACAAATGGACCTGACAGATATCTACAGAACATTTTATCCTAAAACAAAAGGATATACCTTCTTCTCAGCACCTCATGGGACCTTCTCCAAAATTGACCATATAATTGGTCCAAAACAGGCCTCAACATATACAAAAATATTGAAATTGTCCCATGTATCCTATCAGACCACCATGGCCTAAGGCTGATCTTCAATAACAACATAAATAATGGAAAGCCAACATTCACGTGGTAACTGAACAACACTCTTCTCAATGATACCTTGGTCAAGGAAGGAATAAAGAAAGAAATTAAAGACTTTTTAGAGTTTAATGAAAATGAAGCCACAATGTACCCAAACCTTTGGGACACAATGAAAGCATTTCTAAGAGGGAAACTCATAGCTCTGAGTGCCTCCAAGAAGAAACGGGAGAGAGCACATACTAGCAGCATGACAACACATCTAAAAGCTTTAGAAAAAAAGGAAGCAAATTCACCCAAGAGGAGTAGATGGCAGGGAAATAATCAAACTCAGGGGTGAAATCAACCAAGTGGAAACAAGAAGAACTATTCAAAGAATTAACCAAACGAGGAGTTGGTTCTTTGAGAAAATCAACAAGATAGATAAACCCTTAGCTAGACACACTAGAGGGAACAGAGACAAAATCCTAATTAACAAAATCAGAAATTAAAAGGGAGACATAGCAACAGATCCTGAAGAAATCCAAAACTCCATCAGATCCTTCTACAAAAGGCTATACTCAACAAAACTGGAAAACCTGGACGAAATGGACAAATTTCTGGACAGATACCAGGTACCAAAGTTGAATCAGGATCAAGTGGACGATCTAAACAGTCCCATAGCCCCTAAAGAAATAGAAGCAGTTATTAATAGTCTAACAGCCAAAAAAAGCCCAGGACCAGGTGGGTTTAGTGCAGAGTTCTATCAGACCTTCAAAGAAGATCTAATTCCAGTTCTGCACAAACTATTTCACAAAATAGAAGTAGAAGGTACTCTACCCAACTCTTTATAGAAAGCCACAATTACTCTCATACCTAAACCACAGAAAGATCCAACAAAGATAGAGAACTTCAGACCAATTTCTCTTATGAATATCGATGCAAAAATCCTCAATTCAATTCTCGCTAACCGAATCCAAGAAAACATTAAAGCAATCATCCATCCTGACCAAGTAGGTTTTATTCCAGGGATGCAGGGATGGTTTAATATACGAAAATCCATCAATGTAATCCATTATATAAACAAACTCAAAGACAAAACAACATGATCATCTCGTTAGATGCAGAAAAAGCATTTGACAAGATCCAACACCCATTCATGATAAAAGTCTTGGAAAGATCAGGAATTCAAGGCCCATACCTAAACATGATAAAAGCAATCTACATCAAACCAGTAGCCAACATCAAAGTAAATGGAGAGAAGCTGGAAGCAATCCCACTAAAATCAGGGACTAGACAAGGCTGCCCACTTTCTCCCTACCTTTTCAACATAGTACTGGAAGTATTAGCCAGAGCAATTCGACAACAAAAGGAGATCAAGGGGATACAAATTGGAAAGGAAGAAATCAAAATATCACTTTTTGCAGATGATATGATAGTATATATAAGTGACCCTAAAAATTCCACCAGAGAACTCCTAAACCTGATAAACAGCTTCGGTGAAGTAGCTGGATATAAAATAAACTCAAACAAGTCAATGGCCTTTCTCTATACAAAGAATAAACAGGCTGAGAAAGAAATTAGGGAAACAACACCCTTCTCAATAGTCACAAATGATATAAAATATCTCGGCATGACTCTAACTAAGGAAGTGAAAGATCTGTATGATAAAAACTTCAAGTCTCTGAAAAAAGAAATTAAAGAAGATCTCAAAAGATGGATTCCTATGCTCATGGATTGGCAGGAACAACATTGTAAAAATGGCTATCTTGCCAAAAGCAATCTAGAGATTCAATGCAATCCCCATCAAAATTCCAACTCAATTCTTCAACGAATTAGAAGGAGCAATCTGCAAATTTATCTGGAATAACAAAAAACCTAGGATAGCAAAAACTCTTCTCAAGGATAAAAGAACCTCTGGTGGAATCACCATGCCTGACCTAAAGCTTTACTACAGAGCAATTGTGATAAAAACTGCATGGTACTGGTATAGAGACAGACAAGTAGACCAATGGAATAGAATTGAAGACCCAGAAATGAACCCGCACACCTATGGTCACTTGATCTTCGACAAAGGAGCTAAAACCATCCAGTAGAAGAAATACAGCATTTTTAACAATTGGTTGAAAGACAACTGGCACAACTGGTTGTTATCATGTAGAAGAATGTGAATTGATCCATACTTACCTCCTTGTACTAAGGTCAAATCTAAGTGGATCAAGGAACTTCACATAAAACCAGAGACACTGAAACTTATAGAGGAGAAAGTGGGGAAAAGCCTTGAAGATATGGGCACAGGGGAAAAATTCCTGAACAGAACAGCAATGGCTTGTGCTGTAAGATCGAGAATTGACAAATGGGACCTCATGAAACTCCAAAGTTTCTGCAAGGCAAAACACACCATCAATAAGACAAAAAGACCACCAACAGATTGGGAAAGGATCTTTACCTATCCTAAATCAGACAGGGGACTAATATCCAACATATATAAAGAACTCAAGAAGGTGGACTTCAGAAAATCGAATAACCCCATTAAAAAATGGGGCTCAGGACTGAGCAAAGAATTCTCACCTGAGGAATACCGAATGGCAGAGAAGCACCTGAAAAAATGTTCAACATCCTTAATCATCAGGGAAGTGCAAATCAAAACAACCCTGAGATTCCACCTCACACCAGTCAGAATGGCTAAGATCAAAAATTCAGGTGACAGCAGATGCTGGCGAGGATGTGGAGAAAGAGGAACACTCCTCCATTGTTGGTGGGATTGCAGGCTTGTACAACCACTCTGGAAATCAGTCTGGCGGTTCCTCAGAAAATTGGACATAGTACTACCGGAGAATCCAGCAATACCTCTCCTGGGCATATATCCAGAAGATGCTCCAACTGGTAAGAAGGATACATAATCCACTATGTTCATAGCAGCCTTATTTATAATAGCCAGAAGCTGGAAAGAACCCAGATGCCCCTCAACAGAGGAATGGATACAGAAAATGTGGTACATCTGCACAATGGAGTACTACTCAGCTATTAAAAAGAATGAATTTATGAAATCCTAGCCAAGTGGATGGACCTGGAGGGCATCATCCTGAGTGAGGTAACACATTCACAAAGGAACTCACACAATATGTACTCACTGATAAGTGGATATTAGCCCAAAACTTAGGATACCCAAGATATAAGATACAATTTGCTAAACACATGAAACTCAAGAAGAATGAAATACCTCACTGGAAAGAGAGGCCCATTGGACATGCAAATTGTATATGCCCCAGTACAGGGGAATGCCAATGCCAAAAAAAAAAAAAAAATGGGAATGAGTGGGTAGAGAAGTGGGGGGGATGGTATGGGGGACTTTTGTGATAGCATTGGAAATGTAATTGAGGAAAATATGTAATAAAAATAAATAAATAAATAAAAATAAAATTTAAAATATATATATAAGATACAATTTGCTAAACGCATGAAATTCAAGAAGAACGAAGACCAAAGTGTGGACACTTTGCCCCTTCTTAGAAATGGGAACAAAACACCCATGGAAGGAGTTACAGAGACAAAATTTGGAGCTGTGACGAAAGGATGGACTATCTAGTGATTGCCATATGCAGGGATCCATCCCATAATCAGCTTCCAAACACTGACACCATTGCATACACTGGCAAGATTTTGCTGAAAGGACCCAGATATAGCTGTCTCTTGTGAGACTATGCCCGGGCCTAGCAAACACAGAAGTGGATGATCACAGTCAGCTATTGGATGGGTCACACGGCCCCCAATGGAGGAGCTAGAGAAATTACCCAAGGAGCTAAAGGGAACTGCAACCCTATAGGTGGAACAACAATATGAACTAACCAGTACCCCGGAGCTCTTGACTCTAGCTGCATATATATCAAAAGATGGCCTAGTCGGCCATCACTGCAAAGAGAGGCCCATTGGACTTGCAAATTTTATATGCCCCAGTACTGGGGAATCCCAGGGCCAAAAAGGGGGAGTGGGTGGGTGGGGGATTGGGGGGGTGGTTATGGCGGACTTTTGGTATAGCATTGAAAATGTAAACGAGGAAAATACCTAATTAAAAAAAATTTTTTTAAAAAGAAAAAAAAAAAAGGAGCCCACAGTTGAGAGACTTTGGATTTTAAAAGAATTTGGATTTTATAAAAGATGTTCTATTGTAAAGAGACTGAACTTTAAAAGTGTTTAAAATTTAAAGACTGGGGTCTTTAATGTTTTAATGTGAATTCTTCGTGGATGAATGAGAAAGGAAAGGATGTGGCTTAACAGTGATTTGTTTGTGTTCTAGTTGACAAGAGATCAGTTGTGCTGGATAATTTTATATCAACTTGACACAACATAAAGCCATCTGAGAGGAGGGAACCTCAATTAAGAAAATGCCTCCTTGAGACTGGGCTATAGGTTAACCTGTAGGGCATTTTCTCAACTAGATGTTGACAGAGGAAGGCCCAGCACATTGTGGGTCGTGACATCCCTGAGCTGGTGGTCGGGGGTTCTGTCGGAAAGCAGGCTGAGCAAGCCAGTATGCTGCACCCCTCTGTGGCTTCTACATCAGCTCCTGCCTCCAGGTTCCAGTCCTGTTCGAGTTCCTGTCCTGACTTCCTTCAGTGATGGACGATGATATGGAAGCATAAACTAAATAAACTCTTTCCTCCTCAAAAAAAAAATATATATATGTGTGTGTGTATATATATATATATATATATATATATATATATATTCTTTCTTTTGTTACATAACCTGCTTGTCTAGCATTTCTCTCTTGATAATGTTCTTTAGCTGTTTATAATAAACAGGATCAGAGAACAAATTGTGGGAGTTACTTATTTTCTCATGGAGAGGGCCTTGGGAATTAAACTCAAGTCAGCATACTTGGAAGTAAATGTTTTAACCCAATGAACCATTGTGCCAGCACTACTATGAACAATTTTAAAGGTAGACATAAGGCATTTTAAGATGTCTTTATATTTTCTCTTCAGATAGACTTTGAACCTATTATATCTGTCTTATTACCATAAAGGACCTTTATTAATGTTTAATATTTAATATTCCAAAATTTAAGCAATAAATGTTGGATTATTTCATTTTAAAGTTGTGTCTGGCTTGAATATGTCATTATTTGTGTCAAAGGGTTTTTTGTTCAATAATTTTGAGGAAAAACTTACTCTTTCTTAGATACTTCACATTTTTTATACATAAAGACTTACATAATACATTGTACATGCTTAATAATTGTTATAATATTTTTATTCAGAAAATTATGATAAACTTTCTATTCCTATCTAGTAGAAATAATTTTTTCTGAATATTTGTGCTCGATATTTGGATAAATACGATGATATATATATTACATTATCCCAAAAAGCCTAGTTAAAATTCAGGAACAAAACCCTTATAAATATTGTACCAGCAAAGTAAATACTTCTGTTTGGTAAGTTAATAACAGTTAAATTTGTTATTGTCATTTCTTTTATTTCTCAAACTGTATCTAAGTATAACTTTTCCATACATTTTCACACTCACAAATAAAACACATTTGAATTATTGTTTTGAGAGTGAGCTAGTGTTTACGTAGTGATGAGTGGAGATATTCCAATCTACAACTTTAATCATTCTCTTCTAGCATAAAGAAGCTCTGTTGCTTATTATGAGGACTTAGACATTCAGATACAGTCTCTAGGTGAAATGTGGATTGGCTTGGAGAAAATTGTTTAAAGATAATACTGTCATCTCTTAGAAATATATAATATGACTGATTTTTAAATTATTTTTATTGAAAATAGATTTTCTTTCATACAATACATCCTGAGCACAGTGTCCCCTCCTTCCACTCTTTCTAGATTCTCTCTACATCTTTCCTCTCCTCGGTCCAGATCCAGTCCTTTCTTCCCTATTCAGAAAAGAGCAGACCTCCAAACGACAATAACCAAACAGGACCAAACAAGACATAACAAGACATGACAAAACCCCTCATATGGAGGCTGTGCAAAGCAATCCAACAGGAACAAAAGAGTTCTCTGAGAGCAGGCAAAAGAGCAAGAAAACTATTGGTTTTGATTTTTAGAGATTCCACAAAAACACCAAGCTATTGGCTACAACATATGTGCAGAGGACCATGCAGGAAAGCCCTGTGATTGCCATTTTAATCTCTGACCCATGTAAAAACTGCTTGGTTGATTTAATGAATCATTTTCTCTTGGTATTCTCCATTTCCTCAGACTCCTAAAACCATTCCTCCCCTTTTCTTCAGGGCTCAGAGAGGATCCAGATCTACATTGTAAATGCAGAATTGAGCAAACTTAAGCTTATATAAATTATATGAAAATAAAACAATTTTCATTGTTTTAATTTTACTCTCCTAAGTTTGAATGAAACACAGAAGAAAGAAAACAAGAAAAAAGAAAAAGGCTCTTTAGCATTTTAGGGGTGACTATTTTCCCATGGTTATAAACTCTCTCTAAAATTGCTAATCAAAGGAACATTTACCTAACACTATCCTAAAATGTTTTAAGATGATACAGAGAAATGATTTCTTTCTGTTTTCAGATGCAGGTGTATTCTATTCATAAAAGTGTTCTGCATAGAATTCTGTAGTAGCAACGTAGCATCAGTTTATTACAACATAATATTCAATCAGAAAATTATTAACCTTAGCTATCTTATGGGTAAATATAATATGATAGAGAAGTCAGCATTAGAGTAGAGGTTTGTAAACATGAGACTACCTTTTAGAAAGTATACTCAGAATGATGTTTTATCTTTTATTATAAAATAACCTTTTTAATAAAAAGAGCCTTTCATACTTACTTTTAGACATACACCTTCAGGTATTTCTAGGACTTCAATTTAATTTCTAAAACACTTTAAATCATAAACATTACTTTTGGTATGAACTTTTTTACACTTGAGGATAACAACACCCAAGAAAACACAAGGAATAAATAATATAAGATAAGCAAATCAAAAGAGGGCAGAGCTCACACCAGACAAACAAATTAACAGGAACTAACAAATCCTATTCATTAGTAACTCTCAACATCAATGGTCTCAATACCTCAATAAAATGCAGAGACTAACAGGCTGGATTAGAAATCAGGACCCATCCTTATGCTTCATTCACAAAAACACCTTAACAAAGACAGACATCACCTCAGGGTCTGAGGATGGAAAAAGAGATTCCAATCATTGGGCTAAGAGGTAAACTGGTGTAACTATTTTAATAGTTGATAAAAGAGAATTCAAACCAAAACTAATGAGAGGAGATAGGGAGGGACACAGCACAACACAATTTCTTAATAAAATACTTGCAAACTAAATCAAAGAACAGATCAAAAGAGTCATCCACCGTGATCAGGTAAGCTTCATTTCAGAGACAGCATCCATAAATCAATAAATGTAAACGGCCATATAAGCAAACAGAAAGAAAAGAGTCATGTTCATTTCACTAGATAAAGAAAAGCTATATGACAAAACCCAATGTATCATGATAAAATTCATGATAGCATTCAGGATATAAGTGGCATACCTCAACATAATAAAGAAGTTCACAGAAAACACATAGCCAACAACAGCCTAACAGTGAGAAACCCAAAACACTGTGCAAAGGTGTGCCTCTGTGTATTCAAATGTTAATATTTTACCAGCAAAGAGCTAATGGTCCATCACCTGTCTCATAATTCATAAATATTCCTTCCTTCCTCACCTGTCTAATGCAATCTAGGATTTTTCTGATTGGCTTTAATAAAAAGCTAATGACTAATAGGTGGGCAGGAAGTAGAAGGCAGAACTTCCAGTCAGAGATAGGGGCTCTCAAGAAGAATCCAGAGATGGAGATTTGCCAGCAGACGTAGAGGGAACAGGATAGACTGCAGTAGAGCAGAGATACAGAGGGTCATAGCCTAGTTAGTTGGTTTAAGAGAACAAAAAAAAAAAAAAAAAAAAAAAAAAAGAAAAGAAAAGAAAAAAAAAAGGAACAATAAATTGGCTGAGAAACACTTAGGAAAATATTTAATTTGTTGTTAGTCATCAGAGACACACAAAGCAAAATTACTTTGAGATTTTCTTTTACACCAGTCATAATATCCAGGACCAGTAAGACAAATGATATCTCATGATGGCAAGAAACTGAAATAAGGGGAACACTCATCCATTGCTCATGGGAGTGCAAATTTGAACAGCAACTAGAAAAATCATTGAAGTCGGGGGTGGGGTGGGGAAGTAGTCATCAGGAAGCTGGAAATCAATCTACTCAAAACCCAGCTATGCCAACATAGTGCATGTACATATACCACATGTTGCTTCATTCTTCTACAGACTTACTGTTCAATCATGTTCATAGCTGCTTTATTAATAATCATCAGAAACTGGAAAGGACTTAGATGTCTGTAAACAGATGAGTGGATTAAAAATGTGGCATATTTACACAATGGACCCTTATTCAGCATTAAACAAAATGCTATTAAACAGGTAAATACCAAAATCACCTTGAGTGAAATAACTCAGACCCATAAAGACAAATACGGGCACATTCTCTGTTAAATCAATGATAAGCAAGATACAATCTGCAGAGTCAGAGAGGTTCGTTTTGTAGAGTATGAGACTAGGAAGATAATATATCTCTCTAGGAAAGGGATATCAAATTAATAATAATAGCTTAATACGATGGGGAGACTTGAATAGGAGGGTCAGATGAGGAGGGGGAGGAATGGGGTAATTAGGGAAGAAACACAAGGAGGGATACGTTAAACTAAGAGTCATTTGAGGGATCACATGAAAATATGGTACGGGAGAAGCTTCCTTACATACATGAATATATAAAGTCAATCAAAATGAAATTGCCTAGCAACAAGGGAGATAGAGTCTAAAATGTTTCATGCCACAACAGCAACCCAAGGATTGCATTTTAAGTGCCTTTTTAAAGAGCAATTTTAAAAAGTAATATTTTAAAAAAGAATACGCAAGATACAAGATACAATTTGCAAAACACATGAAACTCAAGAAAAACGAAGACAAAAGTGTGGACACTTTGCTCCTTCTTAAAACTGGGAATAAAACACCCATGGAAGGAGCCACAGAGACAAAGATTGGAGCTGAGAAGAAAGGATGGACCATCTAGAAACTTCCATACCAGGGGATCCATCCCATAATCAGCCCCCAAACACTGACACCATTGCACACACTAGCAAGATTTTGCTGAAAGGACCCAGATATAGCTGTCTCTTGTGAGACTATGCCAGGGCCTAGCAAACACAGAAGTGGATGCTCACAGTCAGCTATTGGATGGAACACAGGGCCCCCAATGGAGGAGCTAGAGAAATTGCCCAAGGAGCTAAAGGGGTCTGCAACCCTATAGGTGGAACAACAATATGAACTAATCAGTACCCACCAGAGCTCTTGACTCTAGATGCATATGTATCAGAAGATGACCTAGTCGGCCATCAGTGGAAAGAGAGGCCCATTGGTCTTGCAAACTTTATATGCCTCAGTACAGGGGAACACCAGAGTCAAGAAGTGGGGGGATGGAGGGAATGGGGGGAAGGGTTTGGGGGACTTTTGGGGTAACATTGGAAATGTAAATGAAGAAAATACCTAATTAAAAGATAATAATAAAAAAATAAAAAAAGAATAAACCAGATATAACTATAGCCATTTACTTTTATTGATCACATACAGTACAGCTTTTTAGGCTGATTTCTGAATCTAAAAATAAAAACTGAGTTGATTATATACAGTTTAAGATGAGTTTACTTACCATATCATTTTTCATAATTTCATCCCTCAAATACTTAAGGAAATTTTAAAGTTTCAATGATAGCAAGAGAAGAAATTATGTTTCCATTTTAGGAACAATGGCCAAGTTTATAATGTAACATTTCTTTTAGAATTTTTATTTCTATTTTTAACTTTTACACTAAAGTAAAGACTTCTGAAATTACCATACATGCTTTGACCATACAAATCCTGGCTTATTTCTGTATTTGATTATTTTAGTATGAACGGGTCTGATGCCAAGACATTTCGTTGCACCATGTCTTATTCTCTCTGCAGTTCGTTACCGTTTTGCTTACCTTGTGGACTTTTTAGTTCATAGAGTTTACAAGGAAAACAAAACTCAAGACAGTAGGGAAAATGAACAAGATCCTGTCAGATGTGCAGCATCTACATATGCCAGTAATTAAGAAATGTTCTTATCTAAGTTTGGTACAGCTGCTGCCATGATGGAAGTGTCATTCAGACCTTAGAAGCCAGCATGTAGGCAGCAACACCAGCAAAAACAAGAGCAAAGTTCTAATCCATTAAAGTCCATAGTTCATAATTTTGGGAAAGTCCTTAAATGTACTAACCTTGCTTTTTTGTTTTGTTTTGTTTTTTGTTTTGTTTTGTTTTTTTTGTTTTGTTTTGTTTTGTTTTTAAATTTCTCCAGAGTCACAGAACTTCAACAAAGGAACCCCAGAGCCAGTAAACCCAACCACTCACCTGAATGCCTATTAACCACCTCAGCCACCACTAGACTCCAGAAACATATGGGGTCAAATTGTAAAACCCAGATTGCTCTAACAATTGAAAACTGCACAACTTAATAAATTAGGTAAAAGCAAAGAAAATATTTAAACACTCATGCAATAAAGACAAGAACAAATAACCATATTAGGAAACACCACCACCAATCTGAATCCAGAGGGCCAAGTGTCAACACAAAAGCACAAACAATAGTCATGACACTATGTCTCCTGAGAGAGCGATTTAGCTGATAAACAAGAATATGGGCTAAAAGAAGCAATTATAAATATGTTCAAGAAACTCAAAGTTTATATCAATAAATGCCTACCTAAATAAAGACAGGGAAAACACTAACATCTGAATAAAACAATTACTATAACTCAAGATATGAGCATAGGATTTTATAACATACAAGGATTTCTGAGGAACAACCAAAATAAAATAAAATTCAAAATAAAAATCTAAGAAATTCAAAGAAGAAGGTCATGGAAACATGTTAGATTAGTTCAAATGGAAGATAGACAAGGTAAGCGAGATGGATTACTTTGTCAATGTGAATACCTTTCCACTAAGTCAAATCTACAGCATACACTAGAACAAAGACTAAAGAAAATCTTCTAGGGCTCAAGAAATAAAATATCCAGAACAATTAAGCAAAAAGAAGTCTAAGATAGCAAGACTACAAACAAGAGTATGACAGAAATTTATAGACATTGTTTAAGACTTAATATTAATGGTCATATTTCCCCCCAAAAAAGACATAGACTAACAGATTATATTAGAAAACAGGTCCATCTCTTTTGCTGCTTCCAAGAAACATATTAACCATCAACAATGGTCAAACTCTTAAAGAGAAAATTTGGAAAAAGTTATTTGAAGCAAATGGAACTAAGAAACAAACAAAGGTGGCTATTTTGATACTTGACAAAACTAATTGCAAATAAACACTTGTCAACAGGGAAGAACCCTGTATACTCACTGAAGAAAGAGCCAATAATACAATGCTATGACTCTAAACATTTACATGCCAATCATAGATGTGATCAGTTTCATAAAATAAATGGTATTGAGCATAAAATCACAGATTGACTCTAACATGTTGATAGTGTGTACCTTCAATGTCCCATTCTCACTAATACACTGATCATACAGACAAAAACTAACTAGAATGACTTAAAAGTATTTAAAATCACAACTCTAGTGATTCCAAGAGACATTTACAGAAGATTTTATTTAACCACTACTGAATATAATTCCTTCTTAGGAGCCCTTAGAATGTTCTTCAAAACTGACCACATATTGGGAACAAACAAGTCTCCAAAAATATAGGAAAACTGAAATAACATCATATGCCACACCTGACCACAAAAATACAAAGCTGAATTTCAAAAATAACAGAAACACCAGTAAGTACACAATTCATGGAAAACAAATTACTGAACAAAAGTTGTGTGAAGACAAAAATCAAGAAAATTAAAGTTTTTACAATTGAAAGAAAATGAAAATACGACAAAGGAAAATATATGGAACATGAAGAAAGTTTACAGTCTTAAGGGCTTACATCAAAAATATGAGAGATTTCATTTTAATTACTTATTGATCTACTTGAAAGCTTTAGAAGAACAAGAACAAATTACACTTAAAAAGCTATGTGCTAATAGACTATAAGACCAGGGTTTAAATAAAATAATTATAATAGAAAAAATACCTTGTTAGTACTCAATATTTCACTATCTGGACAGAGGTCGAGCCAATAAGAGGGAAAATATAGCTAACACTGGAAACCTACCTTAGTACCTAGCTCTAGTGGATCATGGTTCTTAGAAGAGATCCATAGCCACCCTTTCCTAATTCCTAACTACATTCCAGGTATTTGTTCTTTTACACACAGATATGTGTCATCCTCATCCCAAGTCAAGAAAACTGACCTTTGCAAAAGATGGACAGCATTACAGAAAACCACAATCATTTGAAATGCAGATTTATAGTCACAATGAATACATCTATAAAACAATTTCCATATCTAAGTTTTGGGAACATTGCAGAAAAGGGGACAGAAATATAGAATGAGCCAGAGAAACAGTTTGTTGTGATATTCTCTCTTCTAGAATTGTCAGAAACTATACCCATAAAGTCTCACCAACCAAACTGCCTAAATAACAACTGAAAAAGGATAACAATAATAGACATGATAAAGTGGGCAGAGGAAAGATCACAAGGTCTCACCCTTACACAGAGAACTGCAGGCAACAAAAGAATTCTGAGAATTGGAGAAATTGTCTTCCTCCAGTTGGTTATTCAACACAAAATAAAGTCTTGACAACATTCATACAGATTGTATTTATGAATATATATGTATCTGCATACTCATATAACAATAATCAATGAAAAAATAGTCTATAGACTAGAGACTAAGGAGTATATGTGAGAGTTCAGGAGAAGAAAGGAAATAGTTTAAATTATGTAATTCTATCACATTCTTTAAAAAAATAAAAAAAAGAACTAATTAAAATGCATTTAATGAAAAAGGTTTTAGTTTCTAGAAAACATAAAGATGTATAACCCTTTAGTGAAATGAGCCAAAAGAAATGGAGTGGATCCAAAATAACAGAATTAAAGAAAAGAGAGAGGAAAAGAAATTAAAATCCCATAATCTCCATTGCGCTCAGTCCAATGATTGAATGCTTGTATCCGCATCTGTATTGGTCAAGTTCTGGCAGAGCCTCTTACAGGACAGCTATATTTCTCTGGTCAGCAAGCGCTTCTTAGCATCAACAATAGAGTCTGGGTTTGGTGTCCACAGATGGGATGGATTCCTAGGTTTAGCAGTCTCTTAATGGCTTTTCCTTCGGTCTCTGCTTCACAATTTGTCCCTTTATTCCCTTTTAACAGGAGGAATTCTAGATTAATATTTTTGAGATGGGTGGGTGGCTCCATCCATCAACAGGGAGTATTGCCTATCCACTAGATATGATCTCTACAGGTTCTATCGCCCCTTTGCTGTGTATTTCAGCTAATATCATCCCTCTTGGGTCCTGATAACCTCTTGAGACACCTGGGACTTTCTAGTGGCTACCCCCAGCTCCCCATCCCCCAGTGCTTCGTTCAAATTCCTGACCCTCTGTACCTCTCCCCTGTCTCCTCACATACCTGATCTTGCCCCCATTTTTCCTTCCCCTTATCTCTTCTTCCAAGATCCTTCTCTCCCTCTACCTCCCAAGATTATTTTCTTCCCCCTTCTAGAACTGAAACATCTACACTTTAGTCTTCATTCTTCTTGGGTTTCATATGGTCTGTGAGTTGTATCCTGGGTATTCCAAGGTTTTTTTTTGGGGGGGTAGTATCCACTTATCAGTGAGTACATACCATGTGTGTTCTTTTGTGCCTGGGTTAACTTACTAAGAATATTTTCACAGGCAAATGAGTGCATTTGCCGGTGAATTCCATGAAGTCATTGTTTTTAATAGCTGAGTAATACTCCATTGTGTAAATGTACCACATTTTCTGTTTGCATTCATCCATTGAGGGACATCTGGGTTCTTTCCAGCTCCTAGCTATTATAAATAAGGCTTTAATGAACACAGTGGTTTATGTGTCCTTATTACATGTTTGGGCATCTGGGTATATGCCAGAAGTATTAGTGAGTCCTCAGGTAGTACTATGTTCAATTTTCTGAGGAACTGCCAAACTGATTCCAGAGTGGTTGTACCAGCTTGCAATCTCACCAGCAATGGAGGAGTGTTCCTCTTTCTCCACATCCTTGCCAGCATCTGCTGTCACCTGAGTTTTTGATCTTAGCCATTCTGACTGGTGTGAGGTGGAATCTCAGGGTCATGTTGATTTTCATTTCCCTGATGACTAAGGATGTTGAACATTGTTGTGCCCACCTTGTCCGGCAAGGAAAACGCAACACAGTCAGATTCTTCTCAACAGCTTTATTGCAGGAATGCCTCGATGCAACGGGAACCCTGGGCACCCAGGGAGGACTCATTATATACACCCCAGCACAGGGAAAAGCTTTGTGTCCTCCTGGGATTGGTCAGTCTGCAGGCACTTTAATTTGCATGCAACCACTCCGGAGGGGTTGGCGCCAGATTTGGGCTAGCACGTGCGCAGTGGTGTTGTTTATGGTGGTGGTGTACCGGAAACCGGCGCCATCTTTTAGGCGTCGGCTGCCTACAGAACATTTCTTTTTTTAAAAATATATTTTCTATTATTACGTATTTTCCTGAGTTACATTTATAATGCTATCCCAAAAGTCCCCCATACCCTCCCCCCCCACTTCCCTACCCACCCATTCCCATTTCTTTAAGTGCTTCTCGGCCATTTGAGATTCCTCAGTTGAGAATTCTTTGTTTAGCTTTGTACCCCATTTTAATAGGGTTATTCTGTTCTCTGGAGTCTAACTTCTTAAGTTTTTTATATATTTTGGATATTAGCCCTTTATTGAATATAGGGTTGGTAAAGATAGACTGAAGGAGCTGAAGGGGATAGCAACCCCATAGTAAGAACAACAATGTTAACCAACTAGACCTCCCCAAAACTTCCAGGGACTAAACCCCAATCAAAGAGTACACATGGAGGGATCCATGGCTCCAGCTACATATGTAGCAGAAGATGGCCTTATCTGGCATCAATGGGAAGGGAGCCCCTTGGTCCTATGGAGACTTGATGACCTAACCTAGTGGAATTCTAGGGCACTGAGGCAAGAGTGTGTTTGAGGCAGATGGAGGTGTGGGGGTAGGGGGTTTGTAGAGAGAAAACTGGGAAGGGTGATAAATAAATAAAATAACCAAAAGAAAAAAAAACCAGAAAGAAAGAAAAGAGAAAAGAAAAGAAAAGAAAAGAAAAGAAAAGAAAAGAAAAGAAAAGAAAAAAGAAAGACCAGAGAATCTCAAGATCATACTTTTAAACATACATACTGCCAGCTGAACAATATAAATGAAATGGATGTATTTTACATATAAATGACTTAAAGTAAATCAAAATGAAATAAGTAAATAAATAGATTCATAGCTTAAAATGAGATGGGAGTATTAATTTAAAGTCTTCCATTGAAAGCAAGCTTAAGGTCAGATTGATTCAACACAGAATCCTACCAGGCCTTCCAAGAAGAGGCAACACTGGAATTCTTCAAAATATTATGCAAAATGAAAAAAACACTTTCAAATTCTTTTTATGAAGCTATTATTGACTTGATATCAAAAACCAGTTAAAGAACCAAAAATAATAATAATAATGATGATGATGATGATGATGATGATGAGAAGGCAATTATGGAACAATGTAATTCTAAATATGTCTCTACTTAAATCAGGAACAAGATTAACAAGGAGATGTTCATTTTTCCACTCCCTTGTTCTATGAACTTAGTGCTTGAAAACTAATCTAGGGACATAAGACAAATTAAGAAGGAAAGTTGTATTCAATTAGAAAAGGAAGAACTCAAAACATCATTGTAGATCATATGATACAATTACTCCACCAGAAAACTCATATGGCTCATAAATACATTGGGCAAAATAGCAGGAGATTACTGCTTTAAACCCCTTAAAAAATACAGATCATTTCTATTGTTCTTGAATTCCCTTTAGAATTTGACAGTAAGAATATATTTTTGAAGCTGGAAGCAATCCCACTAAAATCAGGGACTAGACAAGGCTGCCCACTTTCTCCCTACCTTTTCAACATAGTACTTGAAGTATTAGCCAGAGCAATTCCACAACAAAAGGAGATCAAGGGGATACAAATTGGAAAAGAGGAAGTCAAAATATCACTTTTTGCAGATGATATGATAGTATATATAAGTGACCCTACAAATTCTACCAGAGAACTCCTAAACCTGATAAACAGCTTCGGTGAAGTAGCTGGATATAAAATAAACTCAAACAAGTCAATGGCCTTTCTCTATACAAAGAATAAACAGGCTGAGAAAGAAATTAGGGAAACAACACCCTTCTCAATAGTCACAAATAATATAAAATATCTTGGCGTGACTCTAACTAAGGAAGTGAAAGATCTGTATGATAAAAACTTCAAATCTCTGAAGAAAGAAATTAAAGAAGATCTCAGAAGATGGAAAGATCCCCCATGCTCATGGATTGGCAGGATCAACATTGTAAAAATGGCTATCATGCCAAAAGCAATCTACAAATTCAATGCAATCCCCATCAAAATTCCAACTCAATTCTTCAACGAATTGGAAGAAGCAATTTGCAAATTCGTCTGGAATAACAGAAAACCTAGGATAGCAAAAAGTCTTCTCAAGGATAAAAGAACTTCTAGTGGAATCACCATGCCAGACCTAAAGCTTTACTACAGAGCAATTGTGATAAAAAACTGCATGGTACTGGTATAGAGACAGACAAGTAGACCAATGGAATAGAATTGAAGACCCAGAAATGAACCCACACACCTATGGTCACTTGATCTTCGACAAGGGAGCTAAAACCATCAAGTGGAAGAAAGACAGCATTTTCAATAATTGGTGCTGGCACAACTGGTTGTTATCATGTAGAAGAATGCGAATCAATCCATACTTATCTCTTTGTACTAAGGTCAAATCTAAGTGGATCAAGGAACTTCACATAAAACCAGAGACACTGAAACTTATAGAGGAGAAAGTGGGGAAAAGCCTTGAAGATATGGGCACAGGGGAAAAATTCCTGAACAGAACAGCAATGGCTTGTACTGTAAGATCGAGAATTGACAAATGGGACCTAATGAAACTCCAAAGTTTCTGCAAGGCAAAAGACACTGTCAATAAGACAAAAAGACCACCAACAGATTGGGAAAGGATCTTTACCTATCCTAAATCAGATAGGGGACTAATATCCAACATATATAAAGAACTCAAGAAGGTGGACTTCAGAAAATCAAATAACCCCATTAAAAAATGGGGCTCAGAACTGAACAAAGAATTCTCACCTGAGGAATACCGAATGGCAGAGAAGCACCTGAAAAAATGTTCAACATCCTTAATCATCAGGGAAATGCAAATCAAAACAACCCTGAGATTCCACCTTACACCAGTCAGAATGGCTAAGATCAAAAATTCAGGTGACAGCAGATGCTGGCGAGGATGTGGAGAAAGAGGAACACTCCTCCATTGTTGGTGGGATTGCAGGCTTGTACAACCACTCTGGAAATCAGTCTGGCGGTTCCTCAGAAAATTGGACATAGTACTACCGGAGGATCCAGCAATACCTCTCCTGGGCATATATCCAGAAGATGCCCCAACGGGTAAGAAGGACACATGCTCCACTATGTTCATAGCAGTCTTATTTATAATAGCCAGAAGCTGGAAAGAACCCAGATGCCCCTCAACAGAGGAATGGATACAGAAAATGTGGTACATCTACACAATGGAGTACTACTCAGCTATTAAAAAGAATGAATTTATGAAATTCCTAGGCAAGTGGATGGACCTGGAGGGCATCATCCTGAGTGAGGTAACACATTCACAAAGGAACTCACACAATATGTACTCACTGATAAGTGGATATTAGCCCAAAACCTAGGATACCCAAGATATAAGATACAATTTGCTAAACACATGAAACTCAAGAAGAATGAAGACTGAAGTGTGGGCACTATGCCCCTCCTTAGAATTGGGAACAAAACACCCATGGAAGGAGTTACAAAGACAAAGTTTGGAGCTGAGATGAAAGGATGGACCATGTAGAGACTGCCATATCCAGGGATCTACCCCATAATCAGCATCCAAACGCTGACACCATTGCATACACTAGCAAGATCTTATGGAAAGGACCCAGATGTAGCTGTCTCTTGTGAGACTATGCCGGGGCCTAGCAAACACAGAAGTGGATGCTCACAGTCAGCTAATGGATGGATCACAGGGCTCCCAATGGAGGAGCTAGAGAAAGTACCCAAGGAGCTAAAGGGATCTGCAACCCTATAGGTGGAACAACATTATGAACTAACCAGTACCCCGGAGCTCTTGACTCTAGCTGCATATGTATCAAAAGATGGCCTAGTCGGCCATCACTGGAAAGAGAGGCTCATTGGACAAGCAAACTTTATATGCCCCAGTACAGGGGAATGCCAGGGCCAAAAAGGGGGAGTGTGTGGGTAGGGGAGCTGGGGTGGGTGGGTATGGGGGACTTTTGGTATAGCATTGGAAATGTAAATGAGCTAAATACCTAATAAAAAATGGAAAAAAAGAATATATTTTTGAAGATACCGCATACTTAAGTCATACCATAGCTAAATCGACTTACTGGCTAGCTTTGAGAGTGCTGAAAGGTGTTGAATTTGCTCCTGGAGAAGAAACGTGATCATCAGTCTAACTCAGCTGTGACCCCTGAAAGATACAATATTGACTTGAGTTGCATGCTCTGTGCACTGATGCAATAGTAGCACGAAGGTGATCAAAGTAAACAGCCACTTCCCGATTTGACTGAAGATAAACTCTGCAAGCTGAACCCCATACATGGCACAGTCAATGAGGCCAAGAATTAGTGGTTAAGCAGGTCATACAACCACAAATATTCGGCTAAATTGACATGGCTTTAAAAAGAATCCTCTGATATTGCTATACTCATATATCAATGTATTTCTCAACCCTCATCAGAAAAGAAGCTCCTTACACTAGATGGGAATTAGCAGAGATTTCATTGTACAGAGAATAAGAGGCTTCAGAGTTCTTAACTGTAAATGGGAAACCTCTAAAGACTTTCAAGTGTTTGCTAAATGCATAATACCAATCCTCCAATCTATCATCCAAGAGTTGTTCTGTTTCATTCCTTTTGTTTGGAGACAGCACAGAATGAACTGCAGCAACACAGGTGACTGTACCAAGTCCTGGGAAACTTCATGCTGGAGGAATGGTAAATGCCAAGACATTTACCTTCTACCTGGGGATGTCTATTAAATAGTGAAATGCATATTAAAACTGAAATATTTAAAATGGAAATCCTATTCTCACCACATTACAAAAAACAAAAGTGAAAGAGCCCCTAGGGAAGGCACAAAAATTAGAGACTCACACATTCAGTCAGGGATCCCCATAAAAAGACTAAACTGAAAGCTAAGTACGTGCGCAGAGGACCTGGTACAGGCCCCTATAAGCGATATGCTTGCCACTTCAGTCTCTACAAGTTCATATGAGCTTTTCTCAGTTGATTCAGTGGGCCTTGTTCTCCTAAGGTTCCCCATCCCCTCTGCCATGCCTGCAAAATATGATAGGGCAATAATAGCCCTAAAGGTGTGAATAACCACCCAACATCTGATTTGATATAAGACCCACTCCACAAGATAGATCCCATACCCAACACTGCTTGGGTGACCAAGAACCAAAGATTAGATGGCCCAGAATGTAGGTATAATGCTACTGTGCATTGTGTAATTCGAATGCTTCTTAGTGTGCACTCATATCTAGTTGCAATCCTTATTCTAAATAACTCCTGACTTAATGTTGTGTAAACATTACTCTCAATTCTTTTCTAATTTATAAATAAAAACTGATCATCCAGTGACTGAGCACAGGAAAGATTAGGGCAGGACTTCTTCCCACTCAGGGGAGTTAGCAAGAGAGAGAGGAAGTGGAAATGAGTCACAAAGAAAGAATCCAGGAGACACCATGAGAAAGCCATAAAAAAACGCAATTATCTTGAGGATTTTAACTGGGAGGCAGCCAGATTAGTTTAGAGGATTAAAACAGAGAAATACTGCTCAGTTGTTGTGCCTTTAAAGCATGTTAAATAAATATAATGGTCCAGTCTCAATTATTTTGGGGCCAGTAGGGTTAAGAGAAAAACTTCTACACTCAGAAAATTGTTCCAAAGGAAAGTATTGATGTAGAAAGTCACTGAGAGCAGGAGCTTTTGACGGGTGGTTTATTGTTAGGTTCCACATCAGAACATAACTGGCAGTGTTTGGCCGAGGATTGCAAATTAGATGTCACCTGGGAAACAGGAAGAAATTTTCTTGAAAAATAAAGTAGCAAAACAATGTTATAGAGCAGTAGAAAACCAAGAGGTCAATCAAAAGAGGAGAGATTTATTTTAAAGGGGATTGAAATGTCTATCATTAATTCTATAAGTGATATAGAAATATATAGTGAAGATAATTGTCCCATCAGAGATATAGTGTATTATACTGAAAAATACATAATATGCATTTCTACTCTGTGGTTAAAAACCTGATTGTTACTATCTTTCTTGATAATAGGTAAATTATACAGTGGAGATAACATAAAATCTAGACATAGGAAACCATGAAGTAAATAATATTATCATATATGTTATGCAAGATTTTTAAAAGAAAAACTGTATGTAAAAAAGGAAATATTAGGAAGACATGATATTTACCTTGTATACAAAATTCCAATTATACCATTTTCTTCTTATTCTGCTAGTATTTATTGCTTTATTCACATGAGGAAATGTACCAACTCATACATAGTAAAATAGTATTTTATTCATGGTATCTTTGTTTCTTTTGCTTTTGTCCCTACTTGAAGTCATTGGGAAACTTTGAACACAGTAAACACAGTAAAAAATTGAAACAAATTTCATAGAATAAATCATTAATATGTAATATCGTGTGAAATAAAAATAATATAAAAATATGTAAGCAAACTAGAAGATAAAAAACAAGCATGTAATCCGTAAAAGCAACAAAATAAACTTGTTCCATACTAAATTGGAAAGGTTTCATGGTTTCATTTTAATGTTTGAAAACATTAAAATATTAAAGAGGCTATAATCATAAAAACACATTATCTAAAATTATAAAAATAAAGAAAAATGTATCCATAAATATTCACAAACATAAGTCGAATTGATTAAACATAAGTAACCAAAAATTCTTCCAAGTGTCATTGTAACATATATAGATGATTCAAAATATATTTAAATTTTGAAACAATGTTGTTCACTTGCATTGCTTTGTGTGCATTGTGTAAGAACTTCAGCATGCTCTAATCTCATACTTGCCTTAAAAACTGCCAAGGCAAGACTTCTGAATAGTTATTTTTTCCCAGCATATTAGGCAGGATCTGGAGTTTTACATTAAGTCTTTACAAAGTTAAACTATAGGCAGTTGGGGAAGTAAATGTCTAAACACTTTAAATGTAACTTCCTCTTCTGATTCAAGAGTAATATTTTTAGCGGATAAAATAAGTGCTTGAAAGCCAAGACTGTGAAC
This sequence comes from Mus musculus, assembly GCF_000001635.26. Classification (NCBI taxonomy): domain Eukaryota; kingdom Metazoa; phylum Chordata; class Mammalia; order Rodentia; family Muridae; genus Mus; species Mus musculus. The sequence goes on along the minus strand of NC_000067.6, from coordinate 94,936,606 downwards.
ATTCTTGGTTGAAAAGTGGTGGAGAAAAATGGTGAAAGAGTAAACTGAACTTTTTCCCTCACTCCCCAAAGGTGTTTACAAAACTCTCAGCTCAAGATAATTTAAAGTTTAATATTTTGACTATAGGATTTAAGATGTAATTGCTTTGTCTTTCCTTGTTTCTCCCGAGAATCGCTCTCCCAACCTACACTTTCTTCTGTGCTACAAGTTTTTGCATTAACCTCTAGGGCAGTGGAATGGAATTGAGACAGGTTTTGTAATTAGCTGTGGTTGTAAAAGTCAGGCTATCAGAAGGCAGACGTTGCCATCAGAGTCAGTATCAGAAGAGAGTCCAACTGCAACTGCACTTGGAGAATAAATCTGTTGCTGTAGCAACCAGGCCCCATTTGCTATCAGAGAAGGAAACACACAGAGAAAATGAATAATATGCTTCTGCTCAATTTAAAAAGGATGAAAGTTTTTAGATTCAACATCTTATTGGGGAATTAAGTTTCAACCTTTAGATCCTAAAAACAAGCTATTTTAAAGTATAATCACAAAATATTAACTAGACCAATGAATATGCAAAATTTTGTACAAATTTGTGTACTCAAAAAGTTATTATTTCCAATTATTGAAAATGTACTGAAAAACTTCCCATTAATTATTTTTCTCAGAGACTATATATTATTTACTAGTGTCTGTATAATTCTCTACTTATACAATTTTGAAGTAGTCACTTCTCCATCAAAAACACCTTTCATGAAACTCCTCTTGAGAACTAGATAAAAAATAAGATCCTGTTTTAGTCCGTGGGTGCTATAAGAAAACTCCTAACAACTGTGTGGCTTCATTCAGTACAGAAATTTATTTTTCACGGGTTTAAAGCTAGAAATGCAAAAATTTAAAACCCAGACAGATTTATAGTGTAGTCAGAAGCCAAATGCCCTGAGAAGATGCCTTCTGTGGTTTATGCAAGAGAAAGCACAGAATACCTGCTTTGGGGATGCTTTTACTGTAGAAATAAATATCATAATTTTGCATTTCATCTATATGAGTCAAGCACCTCTGAAAAGACCTGCCAATTAACACTATCATGATTCAAACTATGCTTCAAAACACAAACTTTATATGCCCCAGTACAGGGGAGTGCCAGGGCCAAAAAATGGGAATGGGTGGGTAGGGAAGTGGGGGGGAGGGTATGGGGGACTTTTGGGATAGCATTCTAAATGCAATTGAGGAAAATACGTAATAATAAAAAATATTTTAAAAATGTGAGCTCTGTAGAGACACTTAATATAGAAGAATATTTCTTGAATGATAGACATAATCTGGCTTCTAATATCCAGGAGCCATTCATGCAAATTAAACTCTTGAAGGAGCTACAGTAATATGAGTTGTGTACATTGAACTACATTTTGATGAGGTAAAACTAGAAAACAATTTTTCTTGCCTAAGGCATCATCCAGTAAAATCTTTCTTCACCCAAGGTCGATGAGGTTGTGGTGTCTCTTCTAATGTAACCAAGCAATAAAAGTTTACTGTATGTCTGAAGAAAAATTAACAGTCCAGTAGAAGATAATATATGTTCCTTACATTGTCTCTGAAGAGTTAGACATTGGGATGGGAAATGTAAGAATACTTGACAAAAGTTGACAGACTGGATAAGACAACATGGAAGCATGGGAGACTTTAAGTAAAATCTCCTCAGTCCCTTTGCTTCACCCACCAACACAAGAGGCAGTCTCTCCATGGAAACCTACTGCCTCCACTGGCCAGGGAATCAAGTAGGTGATCTTCATTTTTCGTCATGTGCTATGATTCCGTTTTCCCCCATCTCACCCTAAGCCCTGTAACAGACTACTTGCAGGAGCCTCTCTTCCTGCCCTCCCCATGGACTCCATAGATCCTTGTGGAAGACTCAACATTCCTCCCTCTCATGGACCTTCTCAGCTCCCTCCCATCTAGGCCATCTCCATTCCTGTGTGTCAACACACAATGGTAGAAACAAGTTCTAACAGGAGGAACTCAAAAGCCCCCCTTATCAACCAACCTACAGCCAAAATATGTTCCTAAGATTCAAAAAGGGCAACAGACACCAAGAAATGGATGCCCACCCATCAAGGCAAGAGTAGATACAAACACCTAGAATAACAGCCATCCCAAGCACAGATGCCCAGATCCCTTTATTTTTTTTCTACTTTCATGTATTGAACAGTTTTCTTCATTTCCTTCCACTGTTTAAGATTTTATAAACTTCATTACTGATATTGATTATGTTTTCATGCTGGTGTACCCCCTAAAATTCAAGCTATTGCCTGCAAATATCTAAGCAATAATAATAATATATAATATGATAGGATAAAACAAAAACCACAAATCAGAAGAGGAGAAAACAGGCAAACAGAATGAAATGAGCCCAAGAAAAGGTGCAAGAAACAGATACAGACAGAGAGGCCCACTTATTTGTTCAGACACTCAGTAGAAAATGGCATAAATATAATTTTTATCATCCACTGTATATATCACATTTAGTATATGCCTATGTTAGGTGAAACTCCAAGTTTACTCAACTGAGTTCTCAGAAATAGAGGAAGAACTCTGAAGCAACTTGTAGAATAAAATCCATGATGCTCTGGCTCAGTTAGCTTCAAGGTAAGCCTGGCTTGGTTTCACAAGGCCACCAGAGCCTCCATGATACTTGAAATGAGACAATGAAGAACCCACATGTGTGTTTGGCCTTTATAGCATTAGGAAATTATTCTTACTTACTGTAAGTGAATATTTTTCCCATTAAAAACCACCGTCCTTCTTGAGAATTATGCAGAGAATCTAGACACGTGTGCATGATGGTTTTTCAGACTCAATCTTCTTTAATATTTGTATTGCTTTATGTTTAATCCCTATTCGTTAAGGAACAGTTAGTTATAAATATCTACAGTGACCTTATTAATACAATTGCACCTTTTATCCATTAGTTAATTCTTATTATATCTCTCCTTTTTTACCATGAACTTATAATTTACTGGAATTTAATATCCACCCCACAAGCATGCTGTTGAAACATTCGTATAATAAACTCTGTCTCTTCAGTGTTTTTCACATCATTGGAAGAAAAATGTGATGCAGTCTAAGATAATATACATTTTAACAGTTATATTATAATGCTAACACTTATTTAATCTCTATTTAGAAATTTCCACTTCAACTATGGTTTGAATCATCACTTCATAATCAATCTGCCTGTAATGAGGTGAGCAATTTAAGGGTGGATGAATAATTTTCATATCTATTAATTTCCATAAATTTTTACTTCATACATAATTCTGTAAAATTAATGTCTAATATCTTTCTCTCTTGTGTAAGTTTTCATTCATTGAATTATTTCTTGTTAATTATCATTTATAATTTTTCTTTCATTTTGAGCCTTGATAAATCATTTTTCCTGTACACAGTAATAACATAACAAATACATAATTTATATATGACATACTATGGTATAGATACATTGTTGTAACTATGTTAACAGCTAAGGAGAAAATCTAACTATATAGGGCCAAATAAAGTAGTTAATATTGTTTGTATTTTCATAGAAGAAGAAATAAGCTGTAGAAAGATTGCACACCCACAAATTGCATTATGTCACATATCTAGGAAATTGAACATGTTTTCTTTCACCCTGATTCATGCTACCTCTCGTATACAAGATCCGTTTTAAATAAAATATCCAAATCAAACTTAGAGCCAATGTAAACTAACTCAATTGAAGTGTCAGAGACATAATTTTTAGGTTTTGCTACATAAAGAAAACCCAAGGCCATATTTGTTTAAATAGTTTAAACAAAGTACAATAGAACTGCTTTGTCAATTTTTCCTATTCTGCAGCCTATTTAACTCCCACTCATTTATACTGCTATCCTGTGTTTACTCTTACATACAATTGTGACACTGTTATTGAAAATGACAGAGAATGACAATGAAGTGTATTATACACACTTCTTTAGATTCTCAGTTCTGCCTATAAACTCTACTAAGGTTTAAACCAGAATTGCGAATAATTTCAAGCATGGTGATAGCAGAGCATTTATCTGAGTATAAGAATTTGTGAATATGGTTCGTGAGAAAGAAGAAACTATGCATCTCTTCATTCACTTTATCTTGACTTCCTTTTGTGAACATTTACCAACCACTATCAATGTAATCCATCAACATAGCTACTCTGGTCTGTGTGATCTGGCTGGAATACAGACACACCTTTAATCCCAGGTGACAGAGGCAAGCAGATCTCCGAGTTGAAGGCCAGCCTGGCAGAGAGCAAGTTTCAGGTAAAGGTGTGGTGGTGCTTGTCTTTAATCTCACTACATTAACCCCAGGAGACAGAGGCCTGCAGAGCTCTGAGTTCTAGTCAGTCAGTTCCGTTCTGTCAGTTGAGTTCAAACTAAATATTTCAGAGAAAGACCTCAACAACAGATTAGGAGAAGTAGAAAAAAGAATCCCATGTCTTGAAAAGAAAGTAGAAGAATTGGATTATAAATAAATCCAAAAACTAAGCAGGGATAGCATTTTTATAACTTAAACTAATTACCATCAAACCAAACCTAATCAGAAGAGATAAATAGAGGTGCTTTAGCCCTGTGAATGGAAAATTGCAATAGCAGGATATTAATTCCTAAATATATATTCACCAAATATAGGAGCACTCATGTTTTAAAATTTTTCTATTAAATTTAAAACAATGATCAATCTCTAACACAATGATAACAGGTAATATTAATATCCTACTCTCAAAAAAGTTGGTTATCAAGCTAAATAAAGACATTAAGTGACATCACATATCAAAACAATCTTACATATAACTATAGAACATTCTACATGAGCACAGCACAATATGTACTCTTTACAGCAGCTCTATGGACTTCCTCCAAACTACAGCACATATTGAGATAATTTATTGCACTATACACAACCAAGATGGATTAAATATATAAACCAAGAACAAAAGAAAAAATTAAGAGATAAGAAATTCATGGAAGGTACCAAACCAAACAAGACAAGACAAGAAGCCATTGAATCAAAATTAGATGATGAAATAAATGAAAAAGAACATTTTAAATGTTAAACCACAATTTAAGAAAAACAAAATCACAGCATGATAAAGTTGTTGAACACATGAAAGCAATCATGAGAGTAAAGTTTACAACCCTATGTACCAACACACACACAATTAACAATCAAGCTAATAATTCAACAATACACCTGAAGTCTTAGAAAAACAAAATCAGTTAACACCCTCATCAAAACGGTCAAGGAGATATTATCATAATCAAGACTGAAACTAATAATATATAAATATATCAAAATGATAGTTGGTACTTTGAGCATAACAAATCTCTAGCCAAACTAAACAAATGGAAGATAGACATGATGCAAATTCAATAGAGATTAAAGCAGAGAAATAAAACAGACACGTGAATTGAGAGAGTCTCACACACACACACACTTTACATTTCTTATATTCTACCAAGAAAAATCTAAAGAAAGTGGATGAATTTATAGGCATATCCAGCCTTTCAAGATGAAGTAAATACTTTTATTAGCATGTCACCCAGTGATATAAACACAGAAAATAAAAGTCCTGCAACTGAAAAAAATCGCAGGACCAGAGGGGTTCAATACGTAATTCCATCAAGCATTCAATAAAAGGATCACGTCAATATTCCTGAAACTATTTTGCAAAATGCATAAGAAGAATCATTTCTATGATTATAGTAACACTGAAACCAGACAGATACACAACTGAAACAAGTAAAATCGTAAGTCCACTATTTCTCATGAACATATTCAAAATTTCTCAATATAACACTTGCAAACTGAATTCAGAAAGGGCTTTTGGGAAAATCTAGTTTCAACTTATGATAAATGATCTGGAAACAGGTATACATGGATTATTCTTCAATATAATAAAGACAATAGAACAGAAACATACAACCAGCATCATCCTTAATGAAGGCAATAAAGTGGATACAAATAGGAAAGGTAGAGTTCAAAACATTTTTACTTGTGGATAGCAACATTTTATGAGACCACCAGAAAACTCTTACAGTTTATAAATACTTTTTAAAAAGTAACAGGATAAAAAAAGTGACCCCAAAATGAGTAGCCTTTATATATACAAGTAATAAACCCACTGAGAAAAAAAATCATGGAAACCTTACAATTCTCAATAGACTCAAATAATATATTTTGGGATAAATATAAACAATGCAGCGAAACACTAGTACAATGAAAACATTAATATACTGGAAAAAGAAATTGAGAAAGATGCCAGAAGATAGGAAGATCATGATACACAAGATTAACATTATGAAAACGTTATCCTAACAAAAGCAATATACAGATTCAATTCTATCAGCATCAACATTACAATAACATTTTTATTAGTCACAATTCCCTAGAGGGACAGAACTGATAAAATTTATATACAAAAGGAATTTATTAGAATAACATAGAGGATGTGATACACCTAGCTGACAAGAGCTTTCTCCTTCTTCCAAAAATGGCAAAATTCTAGTAGGTTGTTTAGTTCATGTGGCTTGATTTCTTTATATTATAATTCAGAGACATAGATTTTAATGCAAACAAAGCATTGTAGCACCGAAATAAATAAAATTGCCAACAAGTTGTGCGCAAACGTACAACAAATCTTCCTTGTTTTGTTTTGTTTTTTGAGACAGTGTTTCTCTGTGTAGCCTTGGATGTCCTGAAACTCACTCTGTAGACCAGGCTGGCCTTGAACTCAGAAATTCACCTGCCTCTGCCTCCCAAGTGCTGGGATTAAAGGAATGCACAACCACGCCCAGCTTTTTTTCTTTTCTTTCTTTCTTTCTTTTTTTTTTAAACAAATCTTCATTCTTCCATGTCCACTTATATAGGCTGCCACCATAAGGCATGGCTCAGATTGAGGGAGGGGCCTCTGACTTCAAATGACCTAGATGTACTGTGGAAAATCTTATAGCAAATGATTCTATGAAGATTGTCCTTCACAGGTGTGATCAGTTGATCAGCTTCAGTAACAATCATCACTAGCCAATATGCAGATCTTCACAGAAATTGAAATTTCAATCTCAAATTTCATATAGAGCTGGAACTGACCTGAAAACTATCTGACTGGAATAGCCCCCTGAGCACTATCTTTCATGGAAATAGAAGGTACAGTTTTGAGCTTCCAAAGAAGTGGGACAACCCAAAATCCTGCCCAGATATAATACCTCTGAAGCACATGAATAACTAGCATGGCATGATGACCTATGGGTGAGGTAGTGAACACTCAGTAGTAATCGATAGCTTTCTGAATTGGACTTAAGACACAGTCAAAAAGAGGGAGTCTGTGCCTGGTATTGGAACACTCTGTTAGTGAAGTCATGATTATTGGAAGAGAATCTACAATTACTAATTTACTAACTAGTATAATCTCTATCAACAATCTATAAACGTTTGCCCTTATATCCACAGATAAGTGTCGTCTTCAGTTCTCATCAAGGAAACTTCTCTTTGCAACAGGCAGAAACCACTTCAGAAAAATATAACCAATAAAATGCAGAGCTGTAGAGCCCATTCCCCAAAAATATGCTTGCCTAACACTCCCACACCTAAGACTCAGGTAACAATGTGGAAGAGGGAAAAGAAAGATTTTAATAGCTAGATAATCAGGGAGTTTGCTGTGATATTGTGTTTCTTAGTAATTTTGGAGGATAAACTCATAATTCTCACCAGCATGACTGCCCAAATATGAGCTGAATGAGCATGACACCAATGTACATGCCAAACTGGACAGAGAAAAGCTCAGAAGGTCTCAGTCCTCCACAAAGAACTATAAGCAACTGAAGAAACTAGAAGCAGGAGAGGTGGCCTTTTCCAGGGAAGAAAACACCAATTGGTTGTCTGTGATAAATCGCCAGACTAAAAACATGCTTTTGGGTAACAAATAGACTGAACAAGTCATATTTAGGAATATGTGTGTGTGTGTGCATGTGTGTGTGTGTGTGAGTGTGTGAGTGAGTGTGTGTGTGTGTGTGTGTGTGTGTGTGTGTGTTCTAGCAATAACAATGAGTGGAAATGGGGGCCATAAATTATAAGGAGTAGATATATGGGAAGGTTTGGAGGTGAAAAAGGAAATTTTAAAAACCATTTTTATGTTGATTATGCTTGCTTTAATTGCTGAAGCAATTGCATGAAATAAAAAGAGGTAGATATTTGATAACAAGATTTATCTCAACTAACATAAAAGACTAACAGTCAAGAAATCACTTTTCCCAGGCTTATTTCCCTGAGAAAGCCAATATTTGCTCCTAATGAATACCTTAAGCTCATTTAAGTAGATATTAAAACTGTCTCTGTGGAATTATTTCAAATTAAATTATTTTAAGAAGCAAAATAGTTACTTTTATATTTATATTTATTCTGATCTAGGTATATTTATTGATATTCATTTATTTAGTACACTAAAATTATATTTAGCAACTTAAAGACCATAGACACTAAAAGATGAAGTAACATTAGAATGGTTTTGGGTAAGTTGCTGTTTCTGAATTACTTCAATATTTTTTTAAGATATGAACAATTCATTTAATAACTTTAGATGACAAATTTTAGCTATATATGGATTTTATACTGTGTAAAATAAAAAAAAATCTAAAACATAATAACCAGTGAAAATTATCATTTTTTATCTGGCTACCTAGCACACTATGCAGATTCTGTGATTCAATATGTATGCCACTATTAAGGATCATCAGAATCCAATTTCTCTCCTTAAAAGTTATCATCCATCAGTCTTTTTTTTCCTTTTTTATTAGGTATTTAGCTCATTTACATTTCCAATGCTATACCAAAAGACCCCATACCCACCCACCCCCACTCCCCTACCCACCCACTCCCCCTTTTTGGCCCTGGCGTTCCCCTGTACTGGGGCATATAAAGTTTGCAAGTCCAATGGGACTCTCTTTCCAGTGATGGCCGACTAGGCCATCTTTTGATACATATGCAGCTAGAGTCAAGAGCTCCGGGGTACTGGTTAGTTCATAATGTTGTTCTACCTAATGGGTTGCAGATCCCTTTAGCTCCTTGGGTACTTTCTCTAGCTCCTCCATTGGGAGCCCTGTGATCCATCCATTAGCTGACTGTGAGCATCCACTTCTGTGTTTGCTAGGCCCCGGCATAGTCTCACAAGAGACAGCTACATCTGGGTCCTTTGAATAAAATCTTGCTAGTGTATGCAATGGTGTCAGCGTTTGGATGCTGATTATGGGGTGGATCCCTGGATATGGCAGTCTCTACATGGTCCATCCTTTCATCTCAGCTCCAAACTTTGTCTCTGTAACTTCTTCCATGGGTGTTTTGTTCCCAATTCTAAGGAGGGGCATAGTGTCCACACTTCAGTCTTCATTCTTCTTGAGTTTCATGTGTTTAGGAAATTGTATCTTATATCTCGGGTATCCTAGGTTTGGGGCTAATATCCACTTATCAGTGAGTACATATTGTGTGAGTTCCTTTGTGAATGTGTAACCTCACTCAGGATGATGCCCTCCAGGTCCATCCATTTGGCTAGGAATTTCATAAATTCATTCTTTTTAATAGCTGAGTAGTTCTCCATTGTGTAGATGTACCACATTTTCTGTATCCATTCCTCTGTTGAGGGGCATCTGGGTTCTTTCCAGCTTCTGGCTATTATAAATAAGGCTGCTATGAACATAGTGGAGCATGTGTCCTTCTTACCAGTTGGGGCATCTTCTGGATATATGCCCAGGAGAAGTATTGCTGGATCCTCCGGTAGTACTATGTCCAATTTTCTGAGGAACCGCCAGACTGATTTCCAGAGTGGTTGTACAAGCCTGCAATCCCACCAACAATGGAGGAGTGTTCCTCTTTCTCCACATCCACGCCAGCATCTGCTGTCACCTGAATTTTTGATCTTAGCCATTCTGACTGGTGTGAGGTGGAATCTCAGGGTTGTTTTGATTTGCATTTCCCTGATGATTAAGGATGTTGTACATTTTTTCAGGTGCTTCTCTGCCATTCGGTATTCCTCAGGTGAGAATTCTTTGTTCAGTTCTGAGCCCCATTTTTTAATGGGGTTATTTGATTTTCTGAAGTCCACCTTCTTGAGTTCTTTATATATGTTGGATATTAGTCCCCTATCTGATTTAGGATAGGTAAAGATCCTTTCCCAATCTGTTGGTGGTCTTTTTGTCTTATTGACGGTGTCTTTTGCCTTGCAGAAACTTTGGAGTTTCATTAGGTCCCATTTGTCAATTCTCGATCTTACAGCAGAAGCCATTGCTGTTCTGTTCAGGAATTTTTCCCCTGTGCCCATATCTTCAAGGCTTTTCCCCACTTTCTCCTCTATAAGTTTCAGTGTCTCTGGTTTTATGTGAAGTTCCTTGATCCACTTAGATTTGACCTTAGTACAAGGAGATAAGTATGGATCGATTCACATTCTTTTACATGATAACAACCTTTGTGCCAGCACCAATTGTTGAAAATGCTGTCTTTCTTCCACTGGATGGTTTTAGCTCCCTTGTCGAAGATCAAGTGACCATAGGTGTGTGGGTTCATTTTTGGGTCTTCAATTCTATTCCATTGGTCTACTTGTCTGTCTCTATACCAGGACCATGCAGTTTTTATCACAATTGCTCTGTAGTAAAGCTTTAGGTCAGGCATGGTGATTCCACCAGAGGTTCTTTTATCCTTGAGAAGACTTTTTGCTATCCTAGGTTTTTTGTTATTCCAGATGAATTTGCAAATTGCTCCTTCTAATTCGTTGAAGAATTGAGTTGGAATTTTGATGGGGATTGCATTGAATCTGTAGATTGCTTTTGGCAAGATAGCCATTTTTACAATGTTGACCGTGCCAATCCATAAGCATGGGAGATCTTTCCATCTTCTGAGATCTTCTTTAATTTCTTTCTTCAGAGATTTGAAGTTTTTATCATACAGATCTTTCACTTCCTTAGTTAGAGTCACGCCGAGATATTTTATATTATTTGTGACTATTGAGAAGGGTGTTGTTTCCCTAATTTCTTTCTCAGCCTGTTTATTCTTTGTATAGAGACAGGCCATTGACTTGTTTGAGTTTATTTTATATCCAGCTACTTCACCGAAGCTGTTTATCAGGTTTAGGAGTTCTCTGGTAGAAATTTTAGGGTCACTTATATATACTATCATATCATCTGCAAAAAGTGATATTTTGACTTCCTCTTTTCCAATTTGTATCCCCTTGATCTCCTTTTGTTGTCGAATTGCTCTGGCTAATACTTCAAGTACTATGTTGAAAAGGTAGGAAGAAAGTGGGCAGCCTTGTCTAGTCCCTGATTTTAGTGGGATTGCTTCCAGCTTCTCTCCATTTACTTTGATGTTGGCTACTGGTTTGCTGTAGATTACTTTTATCATGTTTAGGTATGGGCCTTGAATTCCTGATCTTTCCAAAACTTTTCTCATGAATGGGTGTTGGATCTTGTCAAATGCTTTTTCTGCATCTAACGAGATGATCATGTGGTTTTTGTCTTTGAGTTTGTTTATATAATGGATTACATTGATGGATTTTCATATATTAAACCATCCCTGCATCCCTGGAATAAAACCTACTTGGTCAGGATGGATGATTGCTTTAATATGATCTTGGATTCGGTTAGCAAGAATTTTATTGAGGATTTTTGCATCGATATTCATAAGAGAAATTGGTCTGAAGTTCTCTATCTTTGTTGGGTCTTTCTGTGGTTTAGGTATCAGAGTAATAGTGGCTTCATAAAATGAGTTGGTTAGAGTACCTTCTTCTTCTATTTTGTGAAATAGTTTGTGCAGAACTGGAATTAGATCTTCTTTGAAGGTCTGATAGAACTCTGCACTAAACCCGTCTGGTCCTGGGCTTTTTTTGGCTGGGAGACTATTAATAACTGCTTCTATTTCTTTAGGGGAATATGGGACTGTTTAGATGGTCAACTTGACCCTGATTCAACTTTGGTACCTGGTATCTGTCCAGAAATTTGTCCATTTCGTCCAGGTTTTCCAGTTTTGTTGAGTATAGCCTTTTGTTGAAGGATCTGATGGTGTTTTGGATTTCTTCAGGATCTGTTGTTATGTCTCCCTTTTCATTTCTGATTTTGTTAATTAGGATTTTGTCCCTGTGCCCTCTAGTGAGTCTAGCTAAGGGTTTATCTATCTTGTTGATATTCTCAAAGAACCAACTCCTCGATTGGTTAATTCTTTGAATAGTTCTTCTTGTTTCTACTTGGTTGATTTCACCCCTGAGTTTGATTATTTTCTGCTGTCTACTCCTCTTGGGTGAATTTGCTTCCTTTTTTTCTAGAGCTTTTAGATGTGTTGTCAAGCTGCTAGTATGTGCTCTCTCCCGTTTCTTTTTGGAGGCACTCAGAGCTATGAGTTTCCCTCTTAGAAATGCTTTCATTGTGTCCCATAGGTTTGGGTACATTGTGGCTTCATTTTCATTAAACTCTAAAAAGTCTTTAATTTCTTTCTTTATTCCTTCCTTGACCAAGGTATCACTGAGAAGAATGTTGTTCAGTTTCCACGTGAATGTTGGCTTTCCATTATTTATGTTGTTATTGAAGAACAGTCTTAGGCCATGGTGGTCTGATAGGATACATGGGACAATTTCAATATTTTTGTATCTGTTGAGGCCTGTTTTGTGACCAATTATATGGTCAATTTTGGACAAGGTCCCGTGAGGTGCTGAGAAGAAGTTATATCCTTTTGTTTTAGGATAAAATGTTCTGTAGATATCTGTCAGGTCCATTTGTTTCATAACTTCTGTTAGTTTCACTGTGTCCTTGTTTAGTTTCTGTTTCCACGATCTGTCCATTGATGAAAGTGGTGTGTTGAAGTCTCCCACTATTATTGTGTGAGGTGCAACGTGTGCTTTGAGCTTTACTAAAGTGTCTTTAATGAATGTGGCTGCCCTTGCATTTGGAGCATAGATATTCAGAATTGTGAGTTCCTCTTGGAGGATTTTACCTTTGAGGAGTATGAAGTGTCCCTCCTTGTCTTTTTTGATAACTTTGGGTTGGAAGTCGATTTTATCCGATATTAAAATGGCTACTCCAGCTTGTTTCTTCAGACCATTTGCTTGGAAAATTGTTTTCCAGCCTTTTATTCTGAGGCAGTGTCTGTCTTGTTCCCTGAGATGGGTTTCCTGTAAGCAGCAGAATGTTGGGTTCTATTTGTGTAGCCAGTCTGTTAGTCTATGTCTTTTTATTGGGGAGTTGAGACCATTGATATTAAGAGATATTAAGGAAAAGTAATTGTTGCTTCCTGTTATTTTTGTTGTTAAAGTTGGCATTCTGTTCTTGTGGCTGTCTTCTTTTAGTTTTGTTGAGGGATTATCTTCTTGTTTTTTCTAGGGCGTGGTTCCCGTCCTTGTATTGTTTTTTTTTTTTTTTTTTTCTGTTATTATCCTTTGAAGGGCTGGATTCGTGGAGAGATAATGGGTGAATTTAGTTTTGTCGTGGAATACTTTGGTTTCTCCATCTATGGTAATTGAGAGTTTGGCCGGGTATAGTAGTCTGGGCTGGAATTTGTGTTCTCTTAGTGTCTGTATAACATCTGTCCAGGCTCTTCTGGCTTTCATAGTCTCTGGTGAAAAATCTGGTGTAATTCTGATAGGCTTGCCTTTATATGTTCCTTGACCTTTTTCCCTTACTGCTTTTAGTATTCTATCTTTATTTAGTGCATTTGATGTTCTGATTATTATGTGTCGGGAGGAATTTCTTTTCTGGTCCAGTCTACTTGGAGTTCTGTAGGCTTCTTGTATGTTCATGGGCATCTCTTTCTTTAGATTTGGGAAGTTTTCTTCAATAATTTTGTTGAAGATGTTTGCTGGTCCTTTGAGTTGAAAATCTTCATTCTCATCCACTCCTATTATCCATAGGTTTGGTCTTCTCATTGTGTCCTGGATTTCCTGGATGTTTTGAGTTAGGATCTTTTTGCATTTTCCATTTTCTTTGATTGTTGTGCCGATGTTCTCTATGGAATCTTCTGCACCTGAAATTCTCTCTTCCATCTCTTGTATTCTGTTGCTGATGCTGGCATCTATGGTTCCAGATTTCTTTCCTAGGGTTTCTATCTCCAGTTTTGCCTCACTTTGGGTTTTCTTTATTGTGTCTACTTCCCTTTTTAGGTCTAGTATGGTTTTGTTCATTTCTATCACCTGTTTGGATGTGTTTTCCTGTTTTTCTTTAAGGACTTGTAACTCTTTAGCAGTGTTCTCCTGTATTTCTTTAAGTGAGTTATTAAATTCCTTCTTTATGTCCTCTACTATCATCATGAGAAATGCTTTTAAATCCAGGTCTACCTTTTCAGGTGTGTTAGGATGTCCTGGACTGGGCAAAGTGGGAGTGCTGGGTTCTGATGATGGTGAGTGGTCTTGGTTCCTTTTAGTAGGATTCTTACGTTTACCCTTCGCCATCTGGCAATCTCTGGAGTTAGTTGTTATAGTTGTCTTTGTTTAGAGATTGTTCCTCTGTTGATTTTGTTACCAGCAGACGTCGGAGACTAGCTCTCTCCTCTGAGTTTCAGTGGTCAGAGCAGTCTCTGCAGGCAAGCTCTCCTCTTTCAGGGAAGGTGCACAGTTATCTGGTGTTTGGACCTCCTCCTGGCTGAAGATGAAGGCCCAAAACAGGATCTTTCCCAGAAGCTGTGTTGCTTTGGCCAGGAAGGTGGCAGGTTGTCTGAAGCCGAAGATGGTGCCGCCTCAGAAGCCCTGTGGCTCTCGCCTTTCCCAGAAATGGCTGGCCCCTGTATTCCACACCGTCACCCATGCAGCCTGCCCTCTGCAGAGTCCTGGAGCCAAGGAGGCTTCTGCCTCCGTGGCCTGAGGCACAAACCTCTCGGGCTGGCGGATCCCTGTGCACTCACCAGGAAGGTGGCAGGTTGTCTGGAGCCGAAGATGGTGCCGCCTCAGAAGCTCTGTGGCTCTCATCTGTCCCAGGAATGGCTGGCCTCTGTATTCCACACCTTCACCCGTGCAGCCTGCCCTCCGCAGAGTCCTGGAGCCAAGGAGGCTCCTGCCGCAGGGGCCTGAGGCACAAATCTCTCGGGCTGGCAAATCCCTGTGCACTCACCAGGAAGGTGGCCAGTTGTCTCTCATCCATCAGTCTTAAGAAGACCTTAGGTCATTGAGAGGGGGCAATGTTTAAATATTTGCATTTGAAATATATTTGGCATCCAAATATGATTTGTCAGAATCAAGAAATATGAAGTCACACAGCTTGGCTCAGTGTCTCCTTACCTACAACTAATAAAATATTTAATGACTGTATCGAAAATACAATTTAACATTAACAGTGACCAAAACACTATACCAAATGTCTGCCTCAGTTTTACGTTATTTGTAATTAATAATAGTCATTTACATTTTTACTAAGGGTGAGATGCCTACTGGAGAGAATAGAGTTATTGTTCAACTGCCTAATTCTATTATGATAAAGTTTTAAATAAATAACATAGTTGTGGCTGTTAGAAGTTTCTCTTCACATAAGCTACCTTTGATAAATGTTTTTCTTACACAGTTGTTCTCAGGATGTATTCAGACTTTCTTTTATCTTCATCTAAACAAAAGAAAACTGTAGAATCGATAGATATAACAATTAGTGATCTAAAAAGCATGAAATAAGTGAAGGCTACTGGTGATCTTTTTATCTGAATTATGCTACCATCTGGTATCCCTGAAACGGCTGTGAAATCAGGTAACCTCTCTATGACAGATTCATCGATTCTGAAATAGAGAAGGCAAATCTCACAGAATTCCAATGAACAACACACAAAACTGTTCAGCAACAATTTGAGCTATGATGGAGGAAACCATTAAAATAGTGATGTTACTGAGAAAACATACTGTGATTTTGCCATTCTGTTATTTTATTCTTTACTAATTAATGAAGCCTTGTGATCTATTCACAGCTCAGGCTTGTCAGAAATCACCAGACATCATTACAATAGTATGGACACATGAATATATCACACTTTTGACATAATGAAAGGCAATCTGCCGCTTCCAATGTGGCTTTCATTTATGTGTTAAAACAATAATTTTCCTTATGTCACTTATGTTTCAATATTTACTTTCAGAATGATTACTAGGTGAGTAAAAAAAAAGTTGAGGGAATCTACCTTTTGATTTTAAACATTTATGGTCTTATCAAAATTTCTTTGGGAACAAATTTGATTTCAAAGACTTTTCTCTGGCTGTAACATGAAAAAGCTGGATGAATTATATATTCCTGGATTCTCAAAATCTTAGGAAATAAAAATTACCAGAAACAGCTCTGAGTAGAGTATCCATACCTTAAATGTCATCATCAGACTATCCAATTCGCCATCTGTCTCGCTATCTGTCTTAAATGAGATGTTAAATGTGTAACATTGTATCAGTTGCTGCTATAGGGATTAGTAACAGAGCTGGAGCACCTCCATCTCAACTGGCTAAACCTGTTCTATTCTTCAACTGCTTCCCTCTTTTCCATGTTGATTAAGGTCTCCTTATTCTCACTTTGATACATTGGCCTTCAGAGTCTGAAATTACAGAAAGACAATTCTTCTAACACTTTAATTTAGTCTACTGAAAAATCACTCAGCTCATATATTCATAAGTATAGGAGGACACCAGGTTTGTCTTGAAATCTTGTTCCTAAAAGTCTATCGTTGCCTGCCAAACTAATCCGGAGGAAGCTTCGTTGACATACATCTCAGCAGCAGTCATTATATCAAGTTTAGTTTTCCATTGTATCATTGTAATATGCTAAGCGTTTTCGTTCCTCAATGTATATTTAATCCAAAGGGGCAGAGAGTAAACCTTGTTTATTAATAATGTCCATCCAGTATTTAATTACTAGCATTTAAATATGATAATAATAGTTGTGTTCCTGTTTAATTTCCTCATCTGCTCCTGTGGTCACCTGGTGACTTTACAAAGACAGTGACTTTAGTCACTGTCATTTAAATAACACAGTACGATAGATTAAAGTTGTTAACTGATCTGTGTAAATGTAATATTTCAAAAACAAAGAAATCATGGTTATTCCTACAGCCGGATGGAAATGTGAGAGTCATACTTTATTCTCTCCAGCAAGATAGGGAGCAGTAAGTATTACCCCATTAATATAAATTTTATTTTTTTAAAAAGTTAGAAGAAATGGCTTCTTCACAGACATTTTGAACTGTCCTAGGAACTGGTCCATGGAACAATCAGGTAGATTAGACATGAGGCTTGACTCTGAATTGCAGTGTACTTGAATAGCTCACATAATTGAGGAAAGGAATTAACTCAACTGTAAAATTCCACTTTCTTGTGTTAATAAAATCTATCTACAAGTATGTACAACCAATTCACACATATGTGTGTTTTATGGGGATCCTTCCAGGTGACTATAATCACTAAGTAAATGAACAAGCTGATGCTTGAAATTATAGCTATTATAATAGAAATAAAACCATGAAGCAAGAACCTGTAAGGCTCTACAGAAACAGAAAATAAGTGTCTAAATAAGAATTTTCAATTTTCAAATAAGTTCAAGTGGAGTGTGTGTGTGTGTCTCTCTCTCTTTCCTTCTCTCTCTCTCTCTCTCTCTCTCTCTCTCTCTATTAAGATTGTCAATATTTTTATGTGATTCTTTTCCCGGGGGAGATATGAACAGATGTCTATTTTTCCCAAATAAGGCAGTGAAGACAGGCCAAATAAATAATTCCATCCAAGGCTAGTTTATTGTACAGTAAGATATTGTCTTACAGAATATGGTTAAGGCTTGGCTTGCAGTAACATGGGCAGCTCAAAGGCAACTGCGTAACTAAAAGCTCACCCCAGTAGGGGTGATGGATGACTCAAGACTCACTACATTCTTGGTGCTCTCTGCAGGAAAAATAAGTAGCAGAGCATCCTCTGCTCGATTGTCACTGCTCATTTAAGCTTACAGAGGAAACTTGTTTCAGTTTTTACTGACTTTGAATCAAGAGGTTTCTTTACTTCCTGAGTCCTATGCGGTTTGTTTCACTCTACAAGAAGATACTGTTTCAATTTTGGGGAAAAGTCTATACAATAAATATTAATGTCACATATTGAAGGATCTGCATACAGATAGCAAATTCTAGTTATAACCTAATGCACGGGTTACCTTGTCTTTATGGGGTGGTGTGAGATCCCCTTTCAGTAAAAATGGTAGATTTGGCATTGGGGATATGGAATTAAGAAATTACTTACTATTATAAAGCAATATGCAAATACATTTAAAGACTTTTTCAAAATGCAACCATTTTTGTATTAAATTATGAAAATGCTCTACACATCTGAAATCTACTGGCCTAGTAAATTAACCAAGTAAACAGCCTTCTCTTATCAGGGGTTAGAGAAGTTCACATTATTTCAATCCTACCCATTTTTACCACAAAATAGCTATGTCCATATTTAAGCGTGATTTGTCTTAAAAATCACTATTAATTTTTTAACATATACTTATATGCATATATACATGTATATATAAATATTAGGATTAAACTAATAGATTTTCCCTTATTTCTAGAAAATGGCAGTTAAAAATAAAAATGCAGTTGTTGGTAAAATATATTTCTGAAAAACTATAACCTTATTTGTTGCACCAGGACAGAAACCTAAATGAATAAGAAATTTTGATGGAAAGGCTAAATTTGAGTAGAGCATTCACTATATGTTAGGTAGAATGAATGTTCCTTCAGATTTCTTACATTCAGCTTATTTTCTGTCTTAGTGGGTAGTAAAATAGAATAGTAATTTTGTTGGAGAGCAACAGAAATCAATTGAATGCATTAACAATCTTGTGTGCAACGGATTGAAATAGTTGCTTAGAATTGCATATCCTTTTCAGTGCTATCTGACGTTCAGGTCTGCAGTTCCAATACTTGTCCATTTAAAATAAAACTTCAGGTTGTCAACATCTGGTTGGAAAGGCAGCTGCTATTTTATATTTGTATAGCATATTAATCTCAAAATGGCTCTAAACCCAATTTGCAGATAAACTGAGTTTTAGAGACATCTACATAAGATAAATAGATAAATCAATACACATATAGTCCAGTTGTCATGGAAATCTGGATGAAAATTAAATATTTGGTCATGAACTTAGTTTTGGTGTGGTTATCAGGGTTGACGATCACTTCTGTTTTTACATAAGAAATGTATTAAATACAATGTCCAAATATTACTGTGCTTTCAAGTATCCCTAGCAAAAAAAATTACCACTCTTCCCTTCAATCATGGACTGCTATCTTATAATCATATTTTGTGTCATATATATATTAAGTATTTTGTAAATAGCATTGTATTTCATGAAGTATTGGAAATCACATAAGAGCTACACAGATCATTGCATGACAAGCCACTGCTCACATGAGTGGAAAATGCAATATTTAAACATAGTGATGCTGTTGATGAGTAGTCAGTATCTTTTGGAGGCAAATTATCTTTCAACTACCTTTAGGATGAATGTGTTGGTCTTCTGGAGTGATATATTTTGTATGGCACTGAAATTTTACATCTCTATGTAGGGCACATAACAATTTACCTGCTGACATTATTGAAAACTTCCTGGGCTAGAATTTTTTAAAATAATTTATATAAATCATCTAGAAGTTTCTAAACATAGTAGCTATACAATATTCAGAAATAAATAAAGGTCAAAATAAAACATATAATGAACAAATTTTTTCAATAGGGGAAAGAGTCATATTTCATAAAGCAATTTTAAAAACAGAAAAATGTTGCTTAAGGGAATTTATTTTATTCCCACTTTATTTTAGAGGAAAAATGAGAATTCAGGCCTGAAGGCAAAGAAAATGAGTTGGAAGGAGTGTCTGTAGGTTAAAAAGAATAATGTAGTTATATTTTAATAATAGGTTATTTAAGAGTAAATATTCCAGATGAAATGACTATTGATTATATGATAAGAAGGATCATTGTGCCACCAATAAACATACCATGCTATTAGGGTGAAGGTATCCTGACCATCCTGCTTACACAGTGGCCTTATTGATAGATGCTTTCTGTACATTTCTTGAAAAAGATAGAGAATCTTCTTGCACTTGTCTTCAGTAAGTCACAAAGAATGTGTTTGAATGTGTGTTGTGTGTGTATGCAGATATGTATGTGCATGTGTGTTTGTATGTGTGTGTGTTTGTGTGTGTGCGTGTGTGTATGTGTGTGTGCATGTATGTGTATATGTGTGTGTGCATGTGTGTGCATGTGTGTATGTGTGTATGCATGTGTGTGCATGTGTGTGTATGTGTATGTATGCATGTGTGTGTGTCTGTGTGTGCATGTGTGTGTGTATGTGTATGTGTGTTCATCTGTATGTCTATGTGTGTGTCTGTGTCTGTGTATATTATTGGACTTCTTTCTCTTTTACAGGATTCAAAGTATGTGCCTTTGTAAGTCACAAAGAACATGTTTGAAAGTGTGTATGTGTGTGTATGCGTGTGTGTCTGTGTATGTGTGTGCATCTGGGTGTCTATGTGTGTATCTGTACATCTGTGTGTGTGTTTGTGTATATTATTGGACTTCTTTCTCTTACAGGATTCAACGTGTGTGCCTTTGTAAGTCACAAAGAATATGTTTGAATATGTGTATGTGTGTATGCATGTGTGTGTGTCTCTGTGTATGTGTCTGTGTATGTGTGTGCATCTGTGTGTCTATGTCTGTATCTGTGCATCTCTGTGTGTGTCTGTGTATAGTTTTGGACTTCTTTCTCTTTTACAGGATTCAATGTGTGTGCCTTTGTAAGTCACAAAGAACATGTTTGAATGTGTGTGTGTGTGTGTGTATGCGTGTGTGTCTGTGTATGTGTGTGCATCTGGGTGTCTATGTGTGTATCTGTACATCTGTGTGTGTGTTTGTGTATATTATTGGACTTCTTTCTCTTACAGGATTCAACGTGTGTGCCTTTGTAAGTCACAAAGAACATGTTTGAATATGTGTATGTGTGTATGCATGTGTGTGTGTCTCTGTGTATGTGTCTGTGTATGTGTGTGCATCTGTGTGTCTATGTCTGTATCTGTGCATCTCTGTGTGTGTCTGTGTATAGTATTGGACTTCTTTCTCTTTTACAGGATTCAATGTGTGTGCCTTTGTAAGTCACAAAGAACATGTTTGAATGTGTGTGTGTGTGTTTGTACGTGTGTATGCATGTGTGTGTGTCTCTGTGTGTGTGTCTGTGTATGTGTATGCATCTGTGTGACTATGTGTGTATCAGTGTGTCTCTGTGTGTATATATTATTGGACTTCTTTCTCTTTTACAGGATTCAATGTGTGTGCCTTTCCTCCAGTGCTGCCCCTGTCAATCGCTTGCCCTTACTGCATTTCATTTAGTCATATACGCCAGCACCTTCTGCCCTTCACTCTTCTTTGATTTTCCTTGTTCTCCTCAGTCTTCAGTTTTATATTCTATACAAGCTTATCTATTGATTGTCAACCGTAACTAAAATTCTTTGCACCATGGTCATTTTTTCATACTTTTAAATCATCATTGGGAAAAGGAAAAGCTCAAAGTATTTTCCACCAATGCTTAAACATGACATGGATTTCCATTCGTTAAGATATTGACTAATTTATCTCAGTTGTTTAAAATTCTGTGTTGTGATGCTGATATCTTGCTGGAATTACTTGTTGCAGAAGGCAACTGATCCTACTCAAATGAAGCAGTAGTGGCAGGAAGAATTCCTTGCTACCTGCCTCAGTGTTCACTGTTCCAAAATGAAAGACACACACATAGCCTTATATATTAATATGCCTTAAACAGCTCAATGGCTGAGCCACTCCCAAACCTCCATGTGGCTAACACCTTCCTCTGATACTTCTGTTATTACTTACTAAAATCTATATGCCATCTTTGCTGCCCTAGACCCAATGGGGGGAACTGGGCAGGGAGGGGGGCATGGAGCTGGGGCCCACTCTTTCCCAATCCTTATATGATTACTATGCTTTCTCTTCTACACCTCTCAATTCTTTCCCAGCATGGAGGCTCTAAATCCTCCTTCCTCTTTCAGTCCCCCTGCCAGCAAATCCTGAAGCCCTCCCTCTGTCTCACTGCTCAGCCATTGGCTGGCTGCCACTTTACTTACCAATCCAAACTAACTGGGGCAAGAGCATCCTTTAGCATCTTACATGCAGATTTTCATACAATTTTGGGAACCCAATTAACATAAGCATAAGACCAAATTTACCACAATTATTCAAATATTTAACTTTTAATTATTAAACTATTTTGAATTATGAATTTTATTTTCAATTTCTATTGCTGGTTTATAGAAATTTGATCAACTTTTAGATATTTTATTATATCCAATATCTTTATAACATTCATTCAATCATGTTAACAACTTATCAGTATTCTATTTTCACTTTTGTACATAAGGGTAACATTGAATGTAGATAAAATTCCAACACCTTGAAGAAAAGACATACTAGTGGTAAAAATTCATCTTTTACTCTGGAACTTAGGCATCAACATTTCAATACGTTATATTTTATTTATTTTAAAATCCCAAACCATTCTTCCTTACCTTAAGGAATTTCTCTTTTATTCTTAGACTCTATATTTTTCCAGTGGCCCAATCAATAGAAAATCTTTATGGAATAAAACATCAAGTAACTTTGTGAGTGCAAGCAAAACTAATATAACAGAACAAAAATATCTAATTTCACTATGACTGTCTACGTCAGGGTTTTACTTCTTTGAACAGACACCATGACCAAGGCAACTCTTATAAAAAAAACCCAACATTTAACTGGGACTGGCTTACAGATTTAGGGGTTCGGTCCATTATCATCAAGGTGGGAGCATGGCATCATCCAGGCAGGCATGGCACAGGAAGAGCTGAGAGTTCTACATCTTCATCCAAAGGCTGCTAGTGGAAGACTGACTTCCAGGCACCTAGGATGAGAGTATTAAGCTCAAACCCACAGTGACAAACCTACTGCAACCATGTCACACCTCCAAATGGTGCCACTCCTTGGTTCAAGAATATACAAATCATCACATTCTGCTCCCTGGCCCCCAAATACTTGTTCAAACACATGAGTCTCTGGGGGTCAATACTTAAACATAGCATAATGCAAAATGAATTTAGTCTAACTTTCAAAGTCCTCATAGTTGATAACAGTCTCAACAATGTTAAAAGTCTAAAGTTCAAGGTCTCTTCTGAGATTCATCCAATCACTTAACTGTAATCCCCAAAGAAAGACGGGAAACCAGCTGGGCAAACTCCCAACTCTGTAACTCCATGGCTGATGTCAAACCAGTCTTCAGATCGCCACTCCTCTTTCATCTTTGTTGACTGCAACAAACTGCTTTCTCCTGGGCTGGTTCCACTCCCTGTTAGCAGCTTTCCTCAGAATGTATCCCATGTATGCCATGCTCTGGCATCTTTAACATCTTTGAGTCTCCAAGGCAATTTCAATGTTACAGCTTCTTGTTTCAGTGTCTGGGATTACACTTGATCTTTTCAGTTTCTCCTAAGGGCTGGCATTACTTCTCCAGTTCTGCCCTCTGTAGCACTCTAAGCTCAGGTAGATCCACTCCACTACAGCTTCTGTTCTTGGTGATCATCCCATGGTACTGACATTTCCAATACACTGGGGTGTTCCACTCCAACTAGGCTTCACCAATAGCCACTCAAAGGCTCTCTTCATGGTTCGAAGCCTCAAATCCTTTGCATGAACCCTTCAGTCCTGGGCCATCAACTACAGCTGAGGCTACACCTTCCCCAGTGGCCTTCCATGACCTCTAACCCTGCCAAGCCTCAGCTGTTCTTCATGACTCCTTCATGCCTTCAAAACCAGTACCACCTGGGTGATTCTTACACATTACCAAGTCCAACTGCTGCATGAGGCACAACCTTGGCTATCTCTGGAACACAGCTTCTTTGTGCTCCCAGAAAACAATTCCCAGAAAATTTCACCTCAGTGATGCTGGTCTCTTCTTAATCATTGCTAGTTTCTTAGCTCCAGCTAACTAGCATCAATTGTCCCATTAGTTCCTTCCATTCTTAACTCTAGATCCAGAGCCACATGGCTGAAGCTGGCAAGTTCTGCTGCTCGTACTATTACATTGTCACTGGCTTTCTGTTTTTCAAATTCTTTACTGCCTAAGCTTGGCTATACTGGATCTTGCTCTGTAGACTGGCCTTTAACGCCAAGATCATCATGCCTGTTTCCTGAGATTAAAGGTGTGAACCACCATGACTGGATCTATATTTAGCTGGGTAGGATCTTGCCTCAAGGTCCTACTCCCTTAATCTCCTAGAACACAGGATTTTGCTCCATTTCACTTTCTGGTACCCCTTTAATACTCAAACCATATATTTTTATATTTTTCCTTTCTAAGCTTGCTAAGCTTGTTCAAACTTCTCTTCATAAGACTTAACCAGAGAACAAAATCTCTGCTGGGCTTTTTTGAAACTTCCTTTGTCAATGCAATTAATCTGAGTAGCCTAACTTTAACCTCAGGCAGACTTTTCAGACAAGAGCAAAATGTAGCCACATTCTTCACCAAAATACCTCAAAGACAGGCTTTATGCCACATTCTGAAGTTCTCCTTTCAAATCTCTTGGGCCAGGTCAACACAGTTAACAGCAACAAAGTCTTCCATATTCCTACTAGGATGACCTATTAAGCCCCATTTAAAGCATTCCATTGCTTTCCAAATCCAAAGTCCCAACCCATATTCTTTCAAATAAAAGCATGGTCAGGCCTATCACAGCAATACCCCAATCCCAGTACCAACTTCTGTCTTAGTCAGGGTTTTACTGCTGTGAACATACACCATGTCCAAGACAACTCTTATAAAAAACAACACTTAATTGGGGCTAGCTTACAGATTCAGAGTTCAGTCCATTATCATCAAGGTGGGAGCATGGCATCATCCAGGAAGGCATGGCACAGGCAGAGCTGAGAGTTCTACATCTTCATCCAAAGGCTGCCAGTGGAAGACTGACTTTCGGGCACCTTGGGTGAGAGTATTAAGCCCACATCCACAATGACATACTTACTCCAACCAGGTCACACCTCCAAATGGTGCCAAGAATATACAAACCATCACAAAGACATTCTGTAGTTCTATGAGATAGTTTTCTTCTCACTATTTAAATTAGTAATTAGTAATTAGCCTAGGCTCTGTAATGGTTTGAATATGAATGCCCCCACAGGCTTATATATTGAGTCACCAGGGAGTAGAATTGCTTGAAATGATTATAATAATTAAGAGGTGTAGTGTTGTTGGAGTAGGTATGTCTTTGTTGAAGGAAGTATATGATTAATGATGGACTTTAAGGTTCCAAAAGACCATACTAGGATCAGTCTCTCCTTCTCTGCCTGTGGATGAAGAAGTAAAATTCTCAGATACTAGGCCAGCACCTCCCTGTCTGTCACCAAGCTCCCCCACCCCTGAGCCATAATAATAATTGACTAAATCTCTGACCCTCAAAGCAAGTTCCCAATTAAGTGCTTTTTCTACACCAATTGCCTTGGTCATGGTGTCTCTTCACAGGAATAGAATAGTGACTAAGACAGGGTCTGACAGAAGACATGAAAAGAATTCTGAATTATTAAACACTGAAAAGCTTGCCAGTAGAATAAATTAGCATAGAATATGTCAAACACATTTATTAAAATACAAATCATGACATAATTATGCAGCATAAATTATTTTCTGAAACAAATTTCTGAGTATGTTTCATTTTTTGTTTTATATTTACAATCTGTTTGACACTAAGGTTACTTTTATTTTAGAAATTTGTTTACATGCCTGTATAACTTCATATCTTCCAAAGTCAACTTCTAGTTTCTTATTGGCATTTGATGATTCAATTTGAAAGTACTTTAGCTACATCAATTTATTATCCACCGTATGCATTTTGGTTATATTTTCACATGTAATCTTTCTGTTCCAATTCATTGCTAGAACTATTACACTTCTATTGTGATAACATACAAAAAGCTACTAACAGAGGAAAGAGTTTATTTGGCATTATGGTTTCAAAGGTATACTTTCTCATCATGCCAAGGATGTATAGCAGCAGGCAGGCACTGCAGCTAGAACATGAACATAAATCATCATAGCCTCAAGTATAATTATGAAGCAGAGAAAATGAACAGAGAATAGAGTGAAGCTTTATGGTCTCAAAGCATACTCCAGTGGCATACTACCTTCAACAAAACTTTACCATCTACATATCTCAAAACAGTGTCACCAACTGGAAACCAACTGTTTAACTCCTTGATTATGGGGGTTATTTATCATTTGAATTGCCGTGTTTCATGGCTCCTGCAAGCTCATGGCCATAGTATAAAGCAAAATGCATTTAATCTAGATTTAAAAGTGTTAGCAGTTTATAATACTGTTTTAAATTTCAAAGCCTAAAGTCTCCTATGAGATTCAAGATGATCTCTTTCAAATGTAGGTAATTTATAACTTATAATAGCATATAAAATACCATTTCTAAAGGAGGCAACAAGGATATAGTGAGGAAACACTGGAAAGAAGCAAGAACAGGACACAACAGAGCAAACACTGGGAGTCCATCATATCAGGGAAGTGTGGCAGCAGGCAGAACAGTGGCCATATCAGGAAACTGAGAAATAAAAAATTCAACTCCAGCCATGAAACAGTGTAAGTATGTCAAAGCTATATGTTCTCATGCCCTAGCCTAGTGACTTTTTCTCTTTCAATGCTGCAGCACTAAGTGGAAGTTATGTCATGTGGTGCACACTTACATGGTATCTTACTAAGGTAGATGCACATGGTGTTTTGCTGAGGTAAGACCCATGGGAAAACATTTGATGTTTGGATAGAGTATAAATAGGACTCAACGGACAGGGATGGGATGCTTGCTTACATAGCTAGCCTTGCAACACTTCATTGGTCTACCCTGATCTTGACAATGATTCTGGTATCTTCTGCTGACTCATGCTGATTTGATGGAGGCATGGCTGTCTCTGCTGGATACCACCAATCTGGAGATTGGAATTGCCCCCAAAGAACTACTTCTAAACAGGTCAACATCCCTTTGTCTTATTTACCATTTTTTCTCCACTACCTTTGGTTGATGAACTAGAAGGGGGGGGGGGTGGATGTGTTGAGAGCCCTAATTAAAAGTAGGTACTAAAAAAGTCTAAGCAGACACAGCACAGAAACCTTCACAATCAGCTCTAGCAACTGGGGACCAAGTATCCAAACATTCAATCTTATGGAAAATATTTCTCATTCAAACCCCCATAATGATCTCCAAAATGGATGTAAAACAGGCTATAAAGTATACTTAAAACACCAGACATAACAGCATGTTTCAGTAATAAAGTATTTGGTAGAGGTGAAGAAGGACAGAAACAGAGAAGTCTCTACAACCCAAGAAAAGAGGTAAAGTACATAAAATTGAAAGACAATAAAATGCACAATTCTTGACCCCTGCTGCTACTTTTTATTCTTAATAACACAATGGTAGGCTAAATTTCAAGACACATTCTGTTGAGGTGTTTAATTTGAAACACAATTATTAGTAATTTAATATATAGTTTGTAGCTGATAATAGTAAAGACAAATACTGTCTTTATCTTTCATGGTCTAGACAAAACAAACAAACAATAAACATTGTTGGTATTCTGTCTGGACTCTACCCCCACAGTTACCTGGCAACAGCCAGGTATGCTCCTCCCCACATTTACCTTGCAATAGCCAGGTATGCCTGGCTCACTATAAAAGGGGCTGCTTGCCCCCTCCTCTCTCTCTTACTCTCTTACTCTTGCTTCTCTTCTTTGCCTCTTGCTCCCTTGCTCCTTGTCTCTCCCAATACCCTTCCCTCTGCTCTCCATGTGGTCATGGCCGGCTTCTACTTGTCTACTCTCTCTTTCTCTCTGCCTTTCTCTGCTTCTACTGCCCTGTTAACTCCCCTCCCCATGCCCCAACTAAACTCTATTCTATACTATACCATCCTGTGACTGGTCCCTCAGGTAGTAGGGATACCTTCCCTTCTCGCTGAGGTACCCCCTTCCCCCATACCTCACCACACCCCTCATAGAAATATTCTCCTATTTTTTTATATTTTTATAATCACAACAATCACAAATATCAATAATGCTATAGTATACATTTACTTCAAGTAAACTGGTTCTGTAGACAGACATCAAACAACCAAAACTGTAAAATATAAATGTCACTTTTATTTCTTCAGATGAAGTGATGGGATGAGAGCTGTACCCAGGCTGTGCAAGTGCACAGTTTGGGCTGACCACAGAGCATTTCTTTCTCTCTTCTATCCCTAGGCCTAGTCCTGGAAGCTTCTAGCCTCCATACACTCTAATCTTCCAAGCTGACTAAATCAATCCAGCTTCTCTCTGAATTGTTTTTGTTGGCCTCATACTAACTTTGACAAATATGTTCTTATCCTCTGGCTCGTTCGCATTCTCCAGCTAATTCTGTCTTTACCTGTGTCTACCTTGTACTCTCTGTAACCTGTCTCTGTTAAACTGTTCTGGTAAAAATACCTGTACAGTAAAAAAACTAGACCAATAGAATTATGACAATGTTGGAAATAACAACCAATCCTACAACTGCTGGGCAAACAGTGGTAGTTTAGACTTATCAGAATTTAAAAACTTAGAAAATGATTACATTTTCTCCTTGAACACCACAAAGCAAGATGCATAAATATAGATTTGGAGAGCACAGAGAGTAAATAAGCCATGAAGTTAAAACATAATGAAAAAATTCATTCACTGAAATCCCAGTAAACATCTCAAATGTTAAGCTATGCAAATACAACCTTGGAAATGTAATATTGTTCTAATAATTAAGTTCTTAAAATTATGAGCTGCACTTTATTCAGTGAATGTTGTATATGTTACTATTCATGTTAATAATATAAGTATATTTCCATGTAAATACCTGGATGTTTCTATGTAAATATCCCTTAATTTGTTTATATGCTGCCTTAATTAGGTATCTTAGCCACATTTTACATTTCCACTTTATTATTTCCAGTAATTAAGGTTAGGCATGTAACTCAGTTGTTAGAATGTTGTCTAGCATACACAAAGTCTTGGGGAAATCCTCAGCACAGAATTACTGGAATGTGGGTTTTTAATCACGGCAGTTGGGAGGTGAACACAGAGGTTTCAAGATTTTAAGGCAATCCTTAGCTACATCTCTAGTTCAAATCCATAAAAACCTTTACTTTACAAAAATAAAGTAGAGCAAAATAAAGTGAAGGTTGACACAATAGCTCAGCAAGTGTTGACATTTGCCACCAAGCCTGATCACCTGAGTTTCTTCTCTGGGATCAAGTGGTTGAAATAGAAACCCAACTCACATAGGTTGCCCTCTGTCCTCCAAATGGGTATTATGGCATTTGTGCAACCCCTACATATGATGAATAACAAAAATAAATGAAATAATAAGTATTATAATAAATACATGAATAAAATATAACTATACATAAATAATAATAAAGGTAAGCAGCTGACTGAGATGGATGGAGATAGTTACACCCAACCATTGAAGTCGAGAACCCCTGTGGTTGAACTAAGGAAGGCTGGAAGAAGCTGAGGAGGAAGACGACCCCATAGGAAGGCCAGCAATCTCAACTAACCTGGACCCCTGAGATCTGTCAGACACTGAGTCACCAAACAGGCAGCATACTTGAGCTGGTTCAATGCCCCTCATACAAATACAGTGGAGGACTGCTTGGTCTGGCCTCAGTGGAAGAAGTGCCTAACCCTCGAAAGATTTGAGGCCCCAGGGTATGAGGAGGCCTGGCAGAGATGGGGAAATCCTCTTGGAGATAGGACAAGAAGGAATGGGAATGGGAGGAACTGGAAGGAGCCAAGGACTAGACTGTAAAAATAAATAAATAAATAAATAAATAAATAAATAAATAAATAAATGTAATAAAAACAAGAAAAGTGAAAGAATAAAATTAAGATACATAAAGTCACATAATTAATAGCTGCAAACAGCTAACTCTGTAACAAACATTTATATTTAAGGGATAGCTAAATTAAATTATATACAAGGCTTAAATAAAATGTCATTAAATTGTCCCTCAGAAACAACAGAATACTTTATATTTATAACACTGAGCCTTTAAATTAACTATTTTGTTCTGAATGGTCAAAAAAGGTATATCTAAATAGAACAATTTTTTAAAAATGTATAACTATAAAATGATATTCGTTATAAGTAGTTGTAACTAAAGTTAAATATATCTTTATATTTTAATATGCATTTGTTTGTTTTGTTGTGTTTAGGTATAACTTCTCTAGCCAAAGTGAAATGTGAATATAGTCACAAATGTACAATTAATTATTCTAATGCATATAGTTTTGATTTACTTTTGTTCTTTTCAAGGCAGGGTTTCTCTGCGTAAACCAGACTGGCCTCATTCAAGCTCAAAGATCCACCAGCCTCTGCATCCCCAGGTACTGGGATTATAGGCATGTACCACCACTTCCTGCTCTCTCTTGCTCTCTCTCTCTCTCTCTCTCTCTCTCTCTCTCTCTCTCTCTCTCTCTCATGTGTGTGTCTATGTGTCTGTATATGTCTATGTATGTGTCCTTGTATGTGCAAGTGTATCTGTTTCTGTGTGTGTGTGTGTGTGTGTGTGTGTGCCTGTGTATCTGTGTCCACAGAGGTCAGAAGAGGATATTGGATGAATCTTCGGGCACTGGAGCTACAGAGTTGTGAGCTGACATTTGGATGCTGGGAATTGACCATTTGTCTTTGGAAGAGCAGTCAATACTCTTAAATGTTGTGCCATCTCTTCAGCCCCAGATTTAGTTTTTATTTAACTTCCCCTCATAAATTTATCTAACGATAAAAATTATCTTCAAGTGTATATTTTGGTATTTTTTCAAATCTGTAGTTGAGATTAAATGCTAAGCAGTTTTCTTCAGAAACTTGTAATGGTATGGTAGATGAACCATAGGACTGTGAAAAGATGATTATCTGAAGATTAAAGTTATATTCAATGCTGTGATAATTAATATCACTAGTCAACTGGATATGGTCTAGGATCATGGAGAGACAAACAACTGAACATCATGTGAGGAAATATCATCACGTTGCTTATAGTGGGAAGACCCACCCAGTTTCAATGGTGCAAGTACCAGGGCTGGGATCCTGAACTTTAGGAGAAGGTAAGCTGAAGTTGTGTTCATTACTCTCTTCTCTGACTGAGGATGTAATATGACCAGGGACTTTAAGCTCTTGCTGCTTTCACTTTTCCACTAGGATGGACTGTACTTTGACCTATGAAGTAAATCAAACTTCCTTAAGTTGTTTCTGTCAGAGTATTTTACGACAGTAGCATGAAAAGGAACTATGACCTAGCTTTTTACATTTTCAATGAGATTATAATGTATTGCACAATGATATTTATTATGTACACTTATAGGTTGTATGTTTGCTCAAGAAAGGACTATATAGCCGGGCAGTGGTGGCACATGCCTTTAAATCCAGCACTTGGGAGGCAGAGACAGGTGAATTTCTGAGTTTGAGGCCAGCCTCATCTACAGAGTGAGTTCTAGGACAGCCAAGGCTATACAGAGAAACCCTGTATCAAAAAAAAAAAAAGAAAGAAAAGAAAAGAAAAGAAAAGAAAGAAGGAAGGAAGGAAGGAAGGAAGGAAGGAAGGAAGAAGAGAAGAGAAGAGAAGAGAAGAGAAGAGAAGAGAAGAGAAGAGAAGAGAAGAGAAGAGAAGAGAAGAGAAGAGAAGAGAAAAGAAAAGAAAAGAAAAGAAAAGAAAAGAAAAATAAGAAAAAAGAAAGAGAAAGGAGTATATAGCTATGATGGTCCCAGGGGATTATAAGGAACTTTAACAGCTGTTATTTCTTAATGAAGTCACAAGGTGAGACTTACCACATGGCCTTGCTGGTGTAAAAACAGATTAATGTGCTTCTAATCATATAAAATACTGTAAATACTTATAAATACATAATAATTGATGAGAACAAATTAATATTTACTGCATGATTTTCTCTGTGTATATGTTCTGTGTGTGCATGCGTGTTTAGAAGTATCAGGGTACATGTGAATATGTATGCAAGGGCAAGTGGATGTGCCAACCAGAAATTATCATCAGATACCTTCCTTGATAGATCTTCAAGTTATATTTAGAATTATGGATTCTCACTTCAATTCAATATAGTAGATTCAATTAGTCTAGATAGCTAGCTTGGAAGAACACCCTAACCTATGATTCCAGTGAACTGAGACTATAACTACCCACAGTTATTTATCCAGGAATCTAAAGTCAGGTACTGATGCTTGTGTGGCCATCTTCCCAGTTCCTATGATATGTTAACTCTGGATACAGTGTACTGGGTATACTTATTTTAAAGACTATAAAATGGCCTCAGAATGTTCCTCCTCATGAATCCTATAAAGCCTTGATATCATTATAGATATCTTCAAGCTTGCTACTGCCCTGGAGTCTTTGCTGTGGAACAAAATATAGAGACAAAAAAACAGTTGCTTATGATTCTGATTTTGTGTTAATGTAGATAGTGCATGTCTCTGTGTTTCTAACAAATATGTAAGGGTTACGAATCAGAAAGGAAGACATGGAAGATGGCTTAGATGACTTGGAAGGTAAGTACACCTGAAAACAACCCTGACAACCTGAGCTCAATCAACCAGGAGCCAAGTTTTAGATAGAGAAAACATATTCCTGCAAGTTATACAATAACTTCCATGAATGCATGGTGGCATACAGCTGCTTCTACTACCAAAAAAAAAAAAAGAAGAAGAAGAAGAAGAAAAGAAAAAACTCCACTCCAAAATCTTTTCTGGGTTCACTAATTCTCCTACTTTGAGGATTCCTTGGTTGCCTGTAGTTCTTGTTGAGACCATGAGGTCCCATGGTCATTACCAATCTACTTTTGATTATCCAATATTTAATGATTAATAATGAAAGATGACATTAGTAACATTAGTCAGACTGTGAAGATTTGTAGAATGACATCTGTACGTTCATATATTTTAATACTAAGTTCATATTTTGGTAAGAGTCATACACTCTTCTATTTTAATGCTAAGTTGCTAGACTGGTAGAATGGTTTGGGGAAGGAATGCAAGTGTGACATATTGGACAGTGTGTATCATTTGCAAGTAGGTTTTAAAACCCTAGTCCTTCTCACTGCCTCTAAGATGCTGCTAAGATGTAAGCTTTTAGCTATTGTTGCAGCATCATATCTGCCTGCCTGCCTGCTGCGATTATCTCAACATGATGGTCATGGGCTCAACCTTTGAAACTGTAATCAAGCCCCCAATTAAATGCTTTCTCATATAAGTTGTCTTGGCCATGGTATTTCTTCATAACAATAGCAATTAAGACACAGAATGAATATATGTGTGTGTGTGAGTGAGTGTATAAACTATGAAAAAAGGACTATATTAATTTTACAATTTCAAAAACAGCTCTGTTACTTTCCTACATGTCAATTTAATATAAATTTATTCTTAGGGCTATATGTTATAGAAATAAATTAATATAACTTGGCATAAGTCTAAAGTCACTGCTTTTTTTCTCTAATGACAGCAATGACTTTGTGAATACTATTAAGCAGAAAGAAAAAAAAGCTGCATGTCTACATTTAAAAATGTTTTCCACCTTGCACAGTTGATTGGTTTAAAAAAGCAATTTTCATTATAAATTTAATTTGAAAATTAATATACAGTGACCCTTATAATAACTCCCTCATTGGCCTCAGGATTTGTGGAGCACAAAATAAGTAAAGTCCCTTCTCATTATTGTCGCTGAATTAGTAAAAGTAATCACTTATGGTTATTAGTTCATATCACCCTCCTCAATTATGTTATCATCTATCATGAAATGACCCAAGAGATGCACAAGTATGTACATATGATAAATTCACAACTGATTAAAAGCATTTTATATAAAATAAATCATGTAATATATATATATGTATACATATATATATATTAGATAAAACATGTAGCATTGTACATTATATGTACATATACTGTTTAAGAACAAACATGTCATTAATCATCTAATACTTGATTACCTTTAATGAAGTGTATTTTTCCCTTGCTTTCCTTGCTTTAAAAATTAATCTCAGAGGAGTAAGGGAGGGGAGAAAAAAATCTGGGATGGGGGACCAGGAGAGGGGCAACATTTGAGATGTAAATAAATAAATTAATTAATTTAAAATAAATAGATAGATAAATAAGTAGTCAAAAAATTAACCTAAATCTCCTTTTCATAGCATGTCAAGACAAGACAAGATGCAACTATGTAGCTGGAACTATGACATTGATATAAACAGGCAAAGTTTATTAACTCATTTGAGTCTGGTAATATTCAGTACCTATGACATCAGTGAAGATGTTGTCAGAGCTTTGTACATGAGATTAGCTTTCCATAAAAAGTTCTTCCCAGATACCTGCATGCTTACATCTGCCATTCTGGCATCTGGATAAAGTTCCATGAACATTGAAACTAACATGGCAAACTTTATTAAACCATGTCCCCACCTCCACCACCTTGCTTTATTTCACTGTTTACATAAAAAATAGATTATGTACACTGTTGAATAATGTAGATTCTATATATTTTACTTTAAAATATTGTTAAACAGTTAAGAAAAACAAGTACATAACATTATCCTTCATAGAAAAAAATCAAATAACCCTGCAATTATTCATGTTTATAATATAGTAGTACAATCTGAAATGAGTATTCTAATGTACACATATATTTTATTTCTGCTTTATTTTAGAATATATTATAATTACAGTTAATATGTTCACTTTCTGATTCTCACTCCTAATTAATTAATTGTTTTGTGTATGCACTAAGCCACTTAAATCATGACATAACAAGGAATCCATTAGCTTCACATTTATTCAGCAATTAAGAACATGTATGGGTGGTTTTATAAAAAGGACACGGTAGAAACTGCTTTCCTAATACATGAAGGATAGATTCTTCTTTGTGTTTTACTTTCAATTAGAAATAAGCTGTGGGTAGTGATAGGCCCCAGGTTACACAACACTCAGGAGACTGAAGCAACAGATGGACATTACCCCAGGTTAGCCCAGCCTTGGCTATTGAGAGAAATCAGGGTCAGCCTGGGCTTGATAGTGAAACCCCAGTTCCAGAAACCCAAAACAGAATTACAATGCAAAATAAAGTAATGTGTTAAAAGAAAATAATCAACTGTTTACTTCTTGCACAAAACTTGGTTTTCCATTCTCTTGATGATTCGGGAAATGGGAAATGTTGAACAGGGGGCATGAATGCATGCGTCAACACTCAGATTTGCATGCTGGACTCAGCTCTCAGCCAGTGCTTCTGTGTTCTCCCTTCACTGGTGTGTCTCAACACGGCCTTTTCTTTCTCTGTCCCACATCATTCAGTAAAGTAAAACTATCTCAAATGGTTTCTTAGATAATAAATACTATATAGCTAGTATTGTATCACTTCCTAGGGAAATGGCAACAAACATCTTTTCAGCTCAGATGAGACACAAGTGACAGAGCAAAGAAATAATTCTACCACAGTCTCCAATTAGCTTCTGGAGAACAGGTGAATCAGAAGTAATTGCATGCTTGAAAAGGCCAACCCAGAAATGGGTGTTGATGCAGGAGCCTCCATCACTACTGCTCCCTGTAGGACTTAAATGTCAGAGTCTCCTTTTCCAAGTAAGTCATTACTGCTTACATAACACTGGGGTGAGGACATATCCAAATCTTGTAAATTTCAGGAGTGCCTTGCCTTATTAAAGTTTTGTTTACTTACTGATCTTTAGGTACTTTAGTTATTTCCTGAGTCTAAATGAGCTTTCCTCTTTGTTATCTCACAGTTGATTCAATAGGCTCCTTCCTCCTCCTGAGACTTAGCAGGTGCTGCCAGGGGCTTCAGGTGTGGGCTCTCTGCCTCCCTCCTTTTCTCTCTCTTTTTCTCCCTCCTTTTCTCCCTCCCTCCCTCTCTCTCTCTCAATATCTCTCTCTCAATATCTCTCTCTCAATCTCTCTCTCTCTCTCTCTCTCTCTCTCTCTCTCTCTCTCTCTCTCTCTCTCTCCCTCTCCCCACACACACATTCCCCTTGCCCATCTCTCTCTGTACCCTGTCTGTCCTTCTCTCTGCCCCATCTTCATGCCTCTGCTCCCATCTGTCTGCCTGTCTTCTTGTCCACTCTGCTCCAGTCTGCCTGCGTCTGCCCCTTCTCTGGATCCTCACTCTCCTCCTTCTGTCAAATAAACCCCTTTATATCAGATCTGTTGCATGCTATGATTTCTTGGGGAGGAAGGGGGCTAGCTACAGGACTGCCAGGTACCCCCTCACTGCATTACATTTCATAACACAGTTCCCTCCAAAAGGGAAGGTTTCAAACAGAAGAAAAGAATTATACAGCAACCAGGGGCTTGGGAGGCTATATGTGGGGTCTTCTTTTGTGTTTAGGCAGGTTCACCACAGTATAAAATGCATTACAGTTGCTCCATTGCTACGTGTGAAGTGTATGGAGCAAGTGAAAATTCTCTTGTTCTTGTTCTATATTTCTTCATCATCACTATCGGTTTGGTTATGGGCCAGATACTTTTCTGGTAGTGTGGGCTCTTCATCTTAGTTTAAAGACATAATGGCTAAAGAAAAATTGTATCTGGGCATGATGAAAGGGGCTATACCTCACTTTTGTTTACTAGATTTCATTAGCAGCATGAATTTTCTCTGCTTGCATATAAATATACCTGACATGGAAGGTAGCTTGAAACCAAGAACACAACTAAGTGTTTTCTTCAAACTCAGAGCTCTTTGTTTTCTTTCTTACATTAATCTGGTAATAAAAAAAATTCACATCTTCTGCATGTTAATACTTGCCTTACTTCTTGTTTTCTATTTCCATTTAGGAAAAAGAAGTAAGCAAGCAAAATAGTAAGTCATGTAAAATGTTTACTGCAGGAAAATGAACACATTATAAAATACTACCTGGTGATAATGATTCTTAAATCCAATATAGTGATTGTTTTACATATGCCCTAGACTACATTTTAGGAATTGTGATTACATTTTATTGGAGTTTATAAAATATTTTTAATATAAGGATCTAAAAATCTCAATGCACATGCACTTGAATATGGCATATTGTTTGTTTCTGGGTTTGATACCAGGTCTTACACGTCAAGGTTGACCTTGAACTACTGATCTTCCTACTTCTCTCTCCCAAGTGCTTGGATTCTAGGCAGTGAATGTGCCACCATACCTAGCTAATTCCTTCTATCAGGTTCAGATGAAATATATGACCATGTAATTTTTCTGTTTATAAGGGATACTCAGCCTGTTAATTTGATCTGGATTTGTTGTATCATAATTAATGAGAGAAAATGAGATGAACAGTGAGGCAATCACTACAACACAAATTACAGGATCAGATTAAATTGGCATTCTAATTTAACGTATAGCACAGGGTTAGCATGCACAAGATCCTCGGTTCTATTGCCAGCATGAAAAAACAATTGAGGACGGAATTAAACATAATAAATTACATTTCTTCTTGCAGTGCACTGGATGACTAAGAATAAAGAGATACAGAAATAAAATCGGTGTTCTTAAATCATTGAGCAAAGTGTACATCTAAGCAGACACAGCAGAGGAACAATGATGCACTTTGATGTGTTCTGCAAAGCCATCTTCTGGACTTTCCTTTCTTGCACTACTAAGTGAAATGTGGATTTTTTTAAAGAATTATTTATTTTATGTATGTGAGTACACTGTAGCTGTCTTCAAACACACAAGAACACACGTTGGTTCCCATTACAGATGGTTGTGAGCTACCATGTGGTTGTGGGAAGTGAACTCAGAACCTCTGGAAGAGCAGTTAGAGCTCTTAACCGCTGAGCCATCTCTCCAGCCCACAATGTGATTTTCAATAAGCAAGGCACATGTTTACAAAATGCAAGGGGCTTTTTACTTAATCTAAACACTAATGTTTTCAAAGTCTGCCATTCACAATTTCACAATGAAGAAGTCTAGGTTCAGACATAGTGTATTCATAGTGTGGGTCAGACAGAAACAGAGGTTGGGAGTTTGAAATAAGGCAAGTACATTCCAGAGATATTGTGTGACTAGAAGCAATATCCTAAAAAGCCTTCATTAACCACTTGGATCCCACCACAAGGTCACCAGTCACATTTCATCCTTGAAAGCTGGTAAGGAGAAAGAATGGGCTCTTTATTTATAGTTCAATAAAAATCGGTGTCTCACATGTAGTTTGCCTCGTTGTCATGGTTGTATCTTGTCACCGTAAGTGATGTGTTTCTCAGAGCTAATGGTGGAAACATATGGATGCTTTAAGTGGCCTTTCTGGAAAGCTCAAATTAACACAGGATAAAAGTTAAGTGATAGTTTGCATAACACGATTCAAGTACACCTGTTTCCTCTAATTATGTCAATATTACTGAGTTATAGAAATCATAGTCTGGTGATAATGGATTGTTTCATAAATTTATCTTTAGCATTGTAATATGTCCACTAAGAGATTTCTGTTGTAGAAACTAATTGAAACAATTATCCATTGACATGCTACTGAAGAGAATTTATACAAAAACAAACAAAAAATAGACCAAGCTCTTATCCTATTGACAGTAAAGGCAGAATAAATCCCTTTCTGTGTTGTTAACACAGCTTTCCAGAAGAAACTTTTTATTGTTGTTGTTGGCTTTTTTGCCAATTTTCTCCCAATTGGAGAAACATCTGTCTAAGCCCACAGGCAGATCAAAGAGAAAACAACAGCTTCATTCAATTATGCAAAGTGCAGGTGAACAATTCTACAGAGCTGGTCTGAGAATCTGTGTAGAGAGCTGAAGGCAGCAGCATAGAAGCAAGCAATGCTTTGTGACTTTAAAAACTAATAATAATTTAAAAAGACTGTACAGTTAAACTCTTCCAGATGGAGACATACCTATTCCTCAGTGTACCCATTTGTATACAATGTGGGTGTGGTGTGCGTGTGTGTGTGTGTGTGTGTGTGTGTGTGTGTGTGTGTGTGTGTATTTTAAAAAGAAAATAACTTCAGAAATACATTCCCATGTTGAAATTTTTCTTCTCCCTAGAATTCTTCCATTGTTTGTGTATTAAGAATATTTGCCTTTCCTTGTGAGTTGAAATTTGGCAAACATTGTCATAGTGCTTATCACTATTACAGAACCCAAGAATAATGCGATCTTCATAGACTGTTGTGTATGCTCTCCATTAGAATTATTTCACAGAAAAGCATCTTGTGATGCGGGTGAAGATCAGTCATAAAATGCTTTTCTGTGAAATAATAAATAAAATGCTAAAATGCCTGACTAGCATAGAAAGGCCTGGGCTC
This sequence comes from Mus musculus, assembly GCF_000001635.26. Lineage (NCBI taxonomy): Eukaryota > Metazoa > Chordata > Mammalia > Rodentia > Muridae > Mus > Mus musculus. The sequence continues at coordinate 94,897,209 of NC_000067.6, read as the reverse complement.
CATCTCAGCCATTGGAAACAAAACAAAACAAATGCTGGCAAACAAACAATAAAATTAGAAGCCTACAAATGGATATTTAATTATTATTCATATAAATTGCTACCATAACACAGTCTACTTTCTGTTATTGAATAAAATAGTAACCAAAATTCAACGTAATAAAGAAAGGAAAAATTGGGAATTTAAGATTATTGTGATCCCTTTCAAAACAAATTGAACAATGATAAGAACATTCACGTTGTGTTTAAAAAGAACATTCCTTGTTTTTCGTATTCATCCAAGGTGAAAAAAATCTTCATGAGAGAAGACAAATGTTTCTGACTTCCTACATTAAAAATTTATGATTCTAGTTATTATAAATATATATCCTCAAATTTCTTAAGATTCCTGACAATATTAAAGATGATAAAATAGTTCTTGGTGAAAAGCAAAGAAAATATGATGGAAATCAAATATTCTAATTTTCATGGAAGAACTAGCTCATTAATGCAATATTCAGAGAACTGGTATTCACAAATAAAAGCTAATGATACATGATGAGATGGTAATGCTAGAAAGATACTGCTTACTTTTTTTGTGAAATTTTGTAGAACAAAAATCTATCTGTAATTATTAAACTCATTTATTTAATTGAACTAATCAAGCAAAATTTTAATATGGTATAAATTTAATTACCATGCACACTCCCAACACTTTCACATGTTGCCTGGGAATATAAATAATATAAATTTGTTTTAAATACTTAAATTCTGTTTTAATAAGAAAAATATTACCTATTGTCCCTGCATTTTTGGCATATTTATTCTATAGGATTGCATTAATCAGCCAACATAGGATTTCTCACTGGACATGACTCCAAATTCAGAGATAAACCATAATTTTATTAGCAGTATTCAGGCTACAAGGCCATTTTTATTTTTAATTAAAGCTATTCCATCATTATTTCTAATCAAATTAGCCATTTTCATTTAAAAGTTTTGATTGTCACAAGTAAATGAATACTAGATTTGTGAAATAATTATGAACTTTATAAGAATATATGAAAAACTATTTCTAATATTGCAATGTTACTGGAATTTCGGGGTCCATTCATGGTTGCCAATAGTTACAGGAAAAATCAGGGTCACCTCTAGGGATTATTAGTCTCATTATATAAACAATTTTAAAGTACATTCAAACTGAAGCTCAAGGAAATTTTTATTAGATATTAGAGGGAAAATTTCAGGTATGCAAGTTGTAAAACCTCATTGGCTGTTCAGAGGAGAATGGGGCAAAGAAAAAAAAAAACTACATTGTGTAAACTGATATGGAGATCCGACTCATGGGAACCATTTTGGCATGAATGGAAGTACTGGTGAAGTCAATAGTGTTGGGGGAAAAAATCTAAGAAAAAGAAAAGGAAAAAGAAAAGGAAAAAGAAAAGAAAAGTGTGCAAACTTACAAATCTGTTTGACTGTAGCCAGTTATGCTACTGTATTGGGGCAGGGATTCTGGGAAGGAAGAGTAGAAAATCTCATGCAAGAAGACATTGTTTTGCCTACCTCTTTAGCATGACTAAAGGTAGCCATTCTCCTAGGTCATGTGAATGACCTAGCCCAACTCCACCCAGGCTAGGGACTCCATCTTTCTTGACTAGGAATTTTTTCTTACTCTAACAGCAAAAACATCAGCATGTTAAACATATTTGAACAATTTGAAGGATGAAACTACTTATAAGCCTGAAAGTAGTAGACAGAGATCAAGGAAATCCACAGTTCACAGCTAAAAAGAGAAGGGGACTGAGAAAAAAAAATTGTCATTAGACAGTGTCTACTTATTTTGCAGTCCTCATGATCAAAGTAACATATAGATAGGGGACTAATATCCAATATGTATAAAGAACTCAAGAAGGTGGACTTCAGGAAATGAAATAACCCCATTAAAAAATGGGACTCAGAGCTAAACAAAGAATTCTCACCTGAGGAATACTGAATGGCTTAGAAGTACCTGAAAAAATGTTCATCATCCTTAATCATCAGGGAAATGCAAATAAAAACAACCCTGAGATTCCACTTCACACCAGTCAGAATGGCTAAGATCAAAAATTCAGGTGACAGCAGATGCTGGCGAGGATGTGGAGAAAGAGGAACACTCCTCTATTGTTGGTGGGATTGCAAGCTTGTACAACCACTCTGGAAATCAATCTGGTGGTTCCTCAAAAATTGGACATAGTACTACCAGAGGATCCAGCAATACCTCTCCTGGGCATATATCCAGAAGATGTTCCAACTGGTAAGAAAAACACATGATCCACTATGTTCATAGCAGCCTTATTTATAATAGCCACAAGTTGGAAAGAACCCAGATGCCCCTCAACAGAGGAATGGATACAGAAAATGTGGTACATTTACACAATGGAGTACTACTCAGCTATTTAAAAGAATGAATTTATGAAATTCCTAGGCAAATGGATGGACCTGGAGGGCATCATCCTGAGTGAGGTAACCCAATCACAAAAGAACTCACATGATATGTACTCACTGTTAAGTGGATATTAGCCCAGAAACTTAGAATACCCAACATATAAGCTACAATTTGCGAAACACATGAAACTCAAGAAGAACGAAGACTGAAGTGTGGACACTGTGCCCCTTCTTAGAATTGGGAACAAAACACCCATGGAAGGAGTTACAGAGACAAAGTTTGAAGCTGAGACAAAAGGATGGACCATCTAGAGACTACCATATCTGGGGATCCATCCCATAATCAGCCACCAAATGCAGACACCATTGCATACACTAGCAAGATTTTGCTGAAAGGACCCTGTTATAGCTGTCTCTGTGAGACTATGCCGGGGCCTAGCAAACACAGAAGTGGATGCTCACAGTCAGCTATTGGATGGATCACAGGGCCCCCAATGGAGGAGGTAGAGTAAGTACCCAAGGAGCTAAAGGGATCTGTAACCCTACAGGTGGAACAACAATATGAACTAACCAGTACCCCCTGGAGCTCATGTCTCTAGCTGCATATGTATCAGAAGATGGCCTAGCCAGCCATCAGTGGAAAGAGAGGCCCATTGGTTGTGCAAACTTTATATGCCTCAGTACAGGGGAACGCCAGGGCCAAGAAGTGTGAGTAGGTGGGTAGGGGAGTAGGGGGGAGGGTATGGGGGACTTTTGGGATAGCATTAGAAATGTAAATGAGGAAAATACCTAATTAAAAAAACAACAACAACAACAAACAGTCTATTTTTAGTTCATGTTTCCAGGGGTGTTAGAGTCCTTGACCATGATCCATGACCGTAGCGAGGCAGACATGACAAAGAGCAGTGCAGACTAGGAATAACATGAGCCTACCCCCCCACTGGCACACCACCTCCAACAAGGTTCTTCATCCTTCCCAAACAGTTCCCCAAACTGGAGACTAAACATTCAAAAGAAAAAAAAAAAGATTCCATAGGGACCATTCTCATTTAAACCACCACATTCTATTAGCTATACAATGTCTTTCATTATTTAAAAAATAGCCAAATAAGGTTATATTCCAAGGTACACTGGTTTGGTACTTTCACACAGGAGTTGGTAGGGGTAAAATTAGGGCCATTGTCTATGAATTCAGATGTTTTTAACAGTACATAAATTCCATGATCAGGTATAAAAGAATCTGGCCCATAAGGACTTTCCCTCACTGCTCTCTTTGAGACCATTGAGTGGGTCATATTAGAGCAATTTTTTTTTTGCACTGAGATGATCCTAATTCAAAACAAAGTTTTCCTTTTTTTCTTTATCAAATTCATTTCATTTTTGAGTGGTATAGGTTAATGACAAGTTGAAGATAATACATTTGAGAATGGTTTGGGGATGTTGCCTAATGCACCTACACTCTGTATTTATCTTGTCCATTACCTTTCTCATCCCATGTGTACAAAACATGTTATCACAGACTGTTATGAGTTCATCAAAGCTCATGTGTTTCTTCTGGATCTGATATCACTCATGATGGGTAGTACCATGTGATATACCATGGCTAGATGAATGTTTCTTCCAAATAAGCTCAAAATCATGTCTTTGTCATCTTGCTCTTAGCCCACATAACTTTTGTTTCACTATACTTGTACTAATCCTTCTACAGGCACTCACCCATTGAAAGTAGTCTGCTCCTTTGTGTTTCCGTTACATTGTAACCACACATTGGGAGGGCATTGATTTATTTCCCTTTCATCCAGAAACAATTCAGAAAATGATTCACATTATTTTTAAAAGAAAGGTAATATGTTTTCATAAAGACATTCTCAAATTTGTTGAGTCCAACTTTCATAACTATTTTATGATGGATTTACTGGTTATATTTGCAAAGATGTCAAAGATCCTCTTAAATCATAAAGTTAAAATAAACTGTCTATATTTTGGCCAGAATTCAGGCTGAATCAATCTTAAGTTGATTCATTAGAGTATGATGTTAAGAATGCTGAAATGAGAAAATGCATGGAACAAATGCTTATGTTGACTTACAACCTTGTTGTAAATAGTTCAATAGCTACTTTCCTCTTGGGAGGATAGTATTTAATCTTTAACAGGACATTTCAATTCACTTATCCCTCAGGATAAGTTCACATCCATAAAACTGAAAGGTAGAGTACCACCTATGGATGAACAGTTATGAGAAGGGGCATTTATCCTACCTGGAACTTTTATCATCTCAAATGTGTTTACCTGATTATGCTGCATCAGGACCAGCCTCCAGCAGGGCAATGAAAGTTCAGATCAGCTGAATTATGGAACAGTGCTGAATGAAAATTGCCAACAAGGAAGCCCGATTGAACTCTATTACCAAGGAAGAAAATCTTTAAAATACAGCAAGATGTGTTTCACAAATATCAACTTTAACTCTTTTAAATAGAATAATGTGTCATGCCCCATGAAAAGACTCTCAACTCTGAACCTGATCAAATCTTGTTATATTTCAGAGATCCCTGGATATTCATGGCCAACAGGGAGGTTTGTGTGTTATTTAGCTAAATCTCCCTTACTTAAAAAGGTTATGTCCTACTGAAAATGAAAGTACAAATAACACCTAGATAAAGCAACTACATAAATGATGATGATGATGATGAGAGAGAGATGGAGAGAGAGAGAATATCAGATTTGATGAGAGAATATTCCCAATTATAAAAAGCAAGGGGAGTACTCCTTCATGGCTGGTGGGAGTGCAAACTTGCAAAACCACCCTGGAAATCAATTTGGCAGTTTCTGAGAAGATTGGAAATAGTTCTATCTCAAGACCCAGCTCCTATACCACTCCTGGGCATATACACAAAATATGCTCCACCATCTCACAAGGACACTTCCTCAACTATGTTCATAGCAGCTTTATTTGTAATACAGAAACAACCTAGGAAAGTGGAAACAACTTAGTCGTCCCTCAGCTGAAGAGTGAATACAGAAAATGTGGTTCATTTACACAATGGAATACTTTTCAGCCATTAAAAACAAGGGCATCATGAATTTCACAGGAAAATGGATGGAATTTGAAAGTATCACCCTGAGTGAGGGTACCCCAAAGGACATGTATTACAGGAACTTAGAATGACTGTCCTCTGAGAGGCCCTACCCAGCCACTGATGGAAATAGATACAGAGACCCACACCTAAACATCAGATGGAACTTGGGGAGTCTTATGGAAGAGCTGAGAGAAGGCTTGAGGGACCCAAAGAGGACAGGGACTCTACAGAAAGACCAACAGAGTCAACTAACCTAGGCCCTTGGAAGCTCCCAAAGACTGAATCACAAACCAAAGAGAAAACTCTGGCTGGGCCTAGGTCTCCTGAACATATATATGTAGCAGATGAGCAGATTGGTGTTTATGTGGGTCCCCCAAAACTGGAGCAAGGGGCTGTCCCTGAGCCTGTTGCCTGTCTGCCTTTCTGGTCTCAGTGGGAGAAGACACACCTAGTCCCATAGCCACTTGATGTTTGTGGGAGGATTGGGGGTAGGTGGGTTAGAGTGTGGCATTGAGCAGAGTGACACCCAGAGGGGCTTAGAGAAGGGGAAGATGGAATCGGGGAAGACTTGCATGAGAGGGAACTGGGAGGAGAGGAAGGGTTGGTATGAGGTTATAAAGTGAATAAATAAATAAACTTAAATAGAAATAATTTATAGTTACATTATCACCCAAAATAATAATAAATTTAACAAAAGAGATAAAGTCTTATCTATAGTAAACCACAAAATGTTAACAAAAGAAGACCCCCAAAACCAGATTGGGACCTAGTGATTGGGAATTAAGAGACTGAATATCGTTCAAACTATAATAAGTACTACTCAAAATTATTTAGTTATCCGATGGTTTCTCCATAAACATTTTGACAGCATGTTTAAATAAGTAGAAAAATAACCCTCAAATTCATATGAATCCCCAAAGGGACCATGACAGACAAAGACATGTCAAAAAAATACAATAATACATCTGTAATAATCACATTTGATATTTCCAAAATCTGACAGAGATGTAAGAATGAAATTGGCATAACACATGTACATCAAGGAAGCAGAATATGGAGTCTAGAGACAATCTCTGCCATGTGGTCATCTGAGCCTTCAGAAGCATACGTACAGTCTACATTACTAAATGGAAATATCTTCAATTTAAAATGGAGAGAAACAGGATTCCCACCTTCAGGAGAGTGGTCCTGAACTGAATGACCTATACCACACCCATACATCAATTCAAATTGGATTGGATATAAAACAGGAAATAGCAAGAATTGTAAAAGTTGCTTTATTTTCTCAGGTGAAGTAATGAGATGAGAGCTGTACCCAAGTTGTGCAAATACACAGTTTGGGCTGAGCCCAGACAGTTTTTCTCTGTTCTAACTACCTTTAGTCCTGGGCATGGAGGCTTTTAGCTTCTCTACAGTCTAATATTCCAAGATGACTGATTCAATCTGGATTCTCTCAGTGTCTCACTGAATTGATCTGCATGGCCTCATACTAACATTTACAATATGTTCTAACACATACCACCTGTGTCTTACCTCTTCTCTATCCATGTGCTGCTCTTAAATAGCCTCTCTTTTCTGAGAGTTGGATGTTTCCTATCTCTGACTCATTCTACTAAATCCTTTTCTCATTGGTCACTTTGTCTGCTCCTCAATTAGATGTCACTTTCAACATTGCTGTTTCCTTCTACAATCTAACTTTATACACACAGTTAGAGATTACGCGTGTGTACCAAGGGCTTGTCTTTATTGCAACCAGATCATACTATAATCCAGAGCATGTCCCTGTGCCAGCTGGATCACTTAGACCCGAAAGGTCTTTGAATGTGATTCTTTGCTATGGATTCAGAGTCATGTTGCTGAATTAAAAATTCTCTCTAAAAGAAAGAAAGAAAGAAAGAAAGAAAGAAAGAAAGAAAGAAAGAAAGAAAGAAAGAAAAGGAAAGGAAAGGAAAGGAAAGGAAAGGAAAGGAAAGGAAAGGAAAGGAAAGGAAAGGAAAGGAAAGGAAAGGAAAGGAAAGGAAAAGGGAGGAAAAGGGAGGAAAAGGGAGGAAAAGGGAGGAAAAGGGAGGAAAAGGGAGGAAAAGGGAGGAAAAGGGAGGAAAAGGGAGGAAAAGGGAGGAAAAGGGAGGAAAAGGGAGGAAAAGGGAGGAAAAGGGAGGAAAAGGGAGGAAACGGAAGGAAACGAAAGGAAACGGAAGGAAAAGGAAGGAAAAGGAAGGAAAAGGAAGGAAAAGGAAGGAAGAAAAGGAAAGAAAAGAAAAGGAAAGAAAAGAAAAGAAAAGAAAAGAAAAGAAAAGAAAAGAAAAGAAAAGAAAAGAAAAGAAAAGAAACAATCAGTTTGGAATGTTCTTGGCATTGGCCTTGCCAATTCATTAGGCGTGTTATCAAAATCACAGCTGACAAAAATAAAAGTACCCAAGAGAAAGTTTCCTACACAGCAAATCAAACAATAAAATAAAAATGAAGCTGACTGTATGGGAGAATGTATTTGAATCCACATACACAAGGAATTAATTTCTACCAAAAATAAAGAGCTTATACAATGAATAATATAAATTAAAGTTAAGTAATTTTGAAATGACAATTGTTGTATAGAAATTTGTTCAGATTTCAAGTTTTCATGGAAATACACTTCAAAACTGTAATGAGGCTGGTATATAGCTCAGTGGTAAAGAACATCTTAGTTCATCAACAGAGCTGTAACACTAAATGCCCCATGCCCCTTTGGTCATCAGGTTCTCAGCAAACAGGGGGCAACTTTGGCTTGACTACTGTGTTCTACCTAACCAGGATTGCCACTGGACTGACAACACCATCCAAAGGTCAGCTTAAGGATACAAACTGCTCAGGGCATTCAAATTACTGAATTCTTAGTTGGATCTCATGAACATTTTTACAGAACTTTGAACTCAAAAAATACTTAACCCTAAGACTTCCACATAAAACCAAGACAGGCATTGTGCAGAAATGGCTTCAGTATTGTACATAGTTTTACTGTTAGAGTTAAAATCTTTCCTTTTTATTTAGAGAAGAAGGGGAAAATGTTGCAGGGTATTTGATCACACTGTGAAATCCAGGATTGTAATTTACTGGGAAAACAATGTTTCTTGTGCTGTGCCTAGGCCTAGCACATACCTTTAATCCAGGATCTTTCTGTTTATTGTAAACAGGAGTAAATAGAGTCAACCATAGGTCAAGAGGCAGAGCAAGCAACCAGTTGACAGGGAATGAACATTAGGGGGAAAAAACCAAAGAGAGTAAGAGGAGGTCAGGAGGATGGATAGAAAGGCACATAGTAGAAGGAAGGGACATTCATTCTGAAGGTTTTTTGAGAACAAGTGGAGAAGGAATTTTTTTTTCTTCCTGGGGTGTTGGATGAAGAGGAAGGTCAGTTGGGTCCTTTCTCTGCCTCTCTGAGCTAGCAACCTTTCACTCCAGTATCTGGCTCCTGAGTATTTATTGGCAAAATAGAACATTTGACATTTTGTTAAAAACATCAGAGAGTGCCAAATGGATTACAAGAGTCTTGGAAAATTATAGTCACATCAGCTCCTGTGTCCACCAAGCTTTAACTTTAATTCCATTTAAGTTCATTTAATTTTTGGTCTCTGGTCACTTTAAGAATATGTCATTATAGACATTTTAATATACTTATCCAATTATAATCTGTACTTCATAATCAGTGATGTGATAGTTCTTGCTATTTCCTTTTATAGGCTCTTGAGATTTTTATTAATGTATTCTTAAATACTTATTCAGTAACATAACACTGGTAAATTAAAATTGATACTAATGGCAAAACTTGCATGAAGAAGATTAATTGGTTTTTCTTTTGCAAAGCCTAATGTTGGAAAATTTAAAGTATCCAAAAGCACAAAATCAAATATTTTTCATATTGGTGTAGACCATAACACTTTCAGATATTAAAAAACTCTACACATATAAGTAATAATTTTATATTATTTTTTCAGAGTAAATAAAATAAATTTCTGAGTAGAAAATAGCTGTGACAATCATAAGAGTCATTTACAAATATAGCAAATAAATCTATAGCGACCACCAATAAAATATATGGTGTTTCAAGGTAAAAGATTTAAGGATATTTGATAACAAATCTTGATGATAGTTCTCCAATATTCCCATAAAAGAGAACCTGTCACTCTTATTTCTATACTTACCAGTAGTTCTCAGAGGGGGCTTCTTCCCATAAACAAAATAAAACAAACTAATTTTCGAAAGTTTTAGATTCATGTTAAACATTAGAGTGAATTTGGACAATCCATTTCATAAATTAAAAATTTAGAAAAAATAGGCTAGGTAATTAGAGCATTTCTTAAGACAAACTTTCATTTGACTAGCATAATTTTATACCCAATATTACCTTCAATAGCTATTATTTTTCAAATGAGTCCTTGAAATAGCAATTCAGAAGGATTGAGATTCTAACAATGAATAGATTAGTTCTTAATCACAATAATTTTAATGCTAATAACTAGTTACATCAAATGATTTGTTTAGTAATTTGTATTTTCCAGATGGAATTGTTGTTGTTAGAAACCCACAAGGTTTCTCTTAAACTTTATATTTTTAATTACTGATAGAATTCTGTCTCAATAAAAATCTGAAATAAAATGATTATTACAAAGTTGTCAGTGTGCAACTTCTTGAAAGAGGAGCTGTTTAGACTTTAAGCTACTTCTTTTGTCACTATCTATGAACAGAGATGGGCTTCAAAGTGAAAAATCACTTATGAGAAAGCTTGAGGTAGAAGGAAAATAAAAATTCAATATTATAGCAGATTTATTGACCTTTCTCCAAGTTCATAAAATTAAGTGTGGATATCAAGTTCAAGATTCAATAATGACTAAATTCAAGTAAGCAAGATTTCAGAGTAGCAGTTTGTGGTAGATACCCTTGCACCTAGTGATGGCCATGCTTGAGTCTAACACTTTCACATGACTTTCACAGCATAGCATGTTCTGACAGTAAAAGTATAATATTAAACAAGTGACTTGAACCTAAAAATACACAAGCCACATCTTCTTCCACATAGGCAGATCTTATGTTTTAATGTATATATGAACTGCAATCAAGTGAATAATGACAGAATAGACATGGGAAAAGGGACACATGGGATAGGAAGAAGGAAAACAGATGAGGCAAGGCTATAAAAATGAACAATGGGCAGTAGTGGGAAGAGAAGACAGGAGAAAGCAAAATTGAGAATGTATAGTGTGTTCAAAATGTAATAATATCTGACATCTTTTATACTGTTAAAATATTTTAATATAATTTTTATTAAACTAAAAATAAGTTACAAAAACATTCTCAGTAAAGCAATCATAATTGAGAAGGGTCTTTTTCCTTTCTGTCATTCATCCTGCTCACTGATATTAACTTACATCTAGAGATAATCACTCTAATAAAGTAATATTAAAAGCAATATTGAATATAGAAAAGGGGCCACCATATTTTAGAAATTTAACTACTGTTTTCTCTACATGTCAAAGGTAGTAGTAGGATATGCTAGTATGCACGTGTATATAGATTTTTAGATCATAGAATCAGGATGCTATAACTTTTCTTTGGTTTTTAGAGACAGGTTTTTCTGTGTAGCCCTGGCTATCCTGGAGCTCACTATGAAGATCAGGCTGGCCTCAAACTCAGAAATCAGCCTGCCTCTGCTTCCCAAGTGCTGGGATTAAAGGTGTGCATCCCCACTGCCCGGTGATAAAACTTTTTTTTTTCCATTTTTTATTAGGTATTTAGCTCATTTACATTTCCAATGCTATACCAAAAGTCCCCCATATCCACCCACCCCCACTCCCCTGCCCACCCACTCCCCCTTTTTGGCCCTGGTGTTCCCCTGTACTGGGGCATATAAAGTTTGCAAGTCCAATGGGCCTCTCTTTCCAGTGATGGCCGACTAGGCCATCTTTTGATATATATGCAGCTAAAACCTTTTAAAGGCATATGTGATATTGCTAAGACAGAAGAAGGAAAGAATAAATATATGGTGACTGCATCAGAAAATGTTCTCTGAATAACTAATAGTTATATTCTCTGTCATGAATACTGATGAGAAATTGAATATTAGCTCTATAGAGACATTAAAATATTTTATCTGATGCTAAGATTAATTATAATTACATCCAAAGTTTACTGGCTGGGCACCCATTATGAAAGATTTAAAAGTATTGACAAAGTTATGGGAAACTATTTAATTCTTGGTCATTAATTAATTAATGAAATGTAATATCTTTCAATAATGAATTCTTTCTAAACATATGTCTAATCCAAGTACTGTAATGCTAAGTATAAATTTGATTTGCTTTGTTTTCTTTTAGTTGATTAAAAAAAGAATATTATTAGTTAATTAAAAAAAGAATATTATTTAAAACACATATTATTATTGGAACTTAAAGAAAAACAGGTTTTAGCAATTTTATTTTATATCTAATGAATGGGAAGATTCAGCCCTGCCATGTACAGTATTTTTATAACAAGTCTGGTAAAAATGAGATTATGAATTTTACTGGTAAAAGAAAATTGAGAAACTTTATGTCAATACTAAGAAAGCTAGGCTGATTCCATGACAGGCTTCAAATTGACAGTTAAGGAGACGTGGCCTAGATCTGTTTCTAAGAATTGCGCAAATCCAGGCAATTCCAGGCCTCAGAAGCTGCCCTTGACACCTGGTCTGAGGAAAGGACAATGGGTCAGAAGCAGTTTCCAGACTTCCTTAGCTACTTCCTCAGCAACAGTTTCTAGACTGCTCCAGCGAGTTTCCAGCCTCCACACATAATGGAGTGTCTGTAGAGATCGACCCAATAGATTAACATAGGTCACCTACCCCAGAATTAATTAATATGCTTTAAATCAGGCCTGCAAGCTCACTTGGTTGCCAGTTCTGGTAATGGGAGACCCCAGAATGCTGGACTTGTGCAGAATAAAACACTCTGCATTTATATATTAATTGAGTCCAGGGTATCATTCTTTGGCAAATCATAAATCCTTACAATATTTTGTTTGAATCATTTTCTAAAAGTGATATTTATGTAATATTTGTTATGTAATATTTGAGTAGTTGTCAAAAATAATCAGAAGTGGCAATAATGCACTTTAGAATCACTTAAATCCATTTTCAATACATTCTGCTGGCTCTTCTGACAGGCAATTGTAATCAAGAATGTATTAATCTTTTGTCTTTATATATGTAAGCATACATGCATTAGGCAACCACAAGATATTTGTCTGTGTTTATTTATAGTCATATCAATGAATTCATGGTGTTTATATTATTAAATTATATCTTAGTCATTGTTCTATTGCTTGAAGAAAAACCATGACCAAGTCTATCAATAAGTTTTACCTTTTCCATTATTTCATGCTGCAAATATAGACATATACTACCCAATTAATTTTAGTTTTTATTATGTAAGTTGATTTTTATTTTAAACACTTTATTTGTGAATTTAGTTTATTTACTTTGTATCCCTTAGAAGTATATTTTTACTCTGCTATGCTTTGTTTGTTAATGATGCATTTTTTAAATAATCTATGTTGATCTCAACTTGCTACACAATTTGTCTCTCTCTTTCTTTCTTTCTTTCTTTCTTTCTTTCTTTCTTTCTTTCTTTCTTTCTTTCTTCCTTCCTTCCTTCCTTCCTTCCTTTCTGTCTTTCTGTCTTTCTTTCTTTCTTTCTTTCTTTCTTTCTTTCTTTCTTTCTTTCTTTCTTTCTTTCTTTCTTTTTGCTTCTTTTTATTAGATATTTTCTTTATTTACATTTCAAATGCTATCCTGAAAGTTCCCTATACCCCACCCCCCGGCCCCGCTCCCCTACCCACCCACTCCCACTTCTTGGCCCTGCCATTCCCCTGTACTGGGGCATATAAAGTTTGCAAGACCAAGGGGCCTCTCTTCCCAATGAATTGACAAATGGGACCTCATGAAATTGCAAAGCTTCTGTAAGGTAAAAGACACCATCAATAAGACAAAAAGGCCACCAACAGATTGGGAAAGGATTTTTACCAATCCTAAATCTGATAGGGGACTAATATCCAATATATACAAAGAGCTCAAGAAGTTGGACTCCAGAAATTCAAATAACCCCAGTAAGAAATGGGGTACAGAGCTAAACAAAGAATTCTCACCTGAGGAATACCGAAAGGCTGAGAAACACCTGAAAAAATGTTCAACATCCTTAATCATCAGGGAAATGCAAATCAAAACAACCTTGAGATTCCACCTCACTCCAGTCAGAATGGCTAAGGTCCCTGATTCTTTAATCTCTACCTCCTAATTGCTGTGTTCATAGTTATCAACCACCATACTTGGTTGTATCTTAAATATTTAATACATATGGTTAGTAAATTTACATTATTTTATGTTAATATCTTTAGAGGTAGAGGAAATAGCCTTAAAGATACATGAAATGTATATTCCTTTTCCATTTAAAACAGCTTTATTAACATAGACCTCACATGCTATGAGTCACACTTTTATTGAATTGTACAAACAGTTCCATGGTTTTTAGTCTATTCAGAGTAATATACTATCATTCTGATATTCACTTTCGAATATCAGAGTGTGATTAGCACCCCTTAAACATTTTTCCTCAACTTCATCTCATTCTTCATCTCATTTTAGGGTGTCCCTTCCGGAAAAAATAATGTTACACAGCTTAAGACACCATAAGGAGAAACAGCATTCTTTTGTCCAAGAGAATGGATTATCTGGCCTGTGTGAGTATCTAAGAGGCCAACTGGACAAGTCAGTTACCCAGCAAGGGAACTATTCCTCAAGCAGACAATAAAACTCTTAAGAAATATGGAAACACCAAGCCACACTAAAGAGAAAGAAGAAATAATCATTCCTTTAATATAAGAATATACCATCACCTCCAGAACTTTCTCATTGTAGTCACAGAGCTGGAGCCGGGACCATGAAACTTTGCATGTCTATCCACTTTAGAGAAAGAAGAGTTTAGCCATGTTTGAGTCAACTTGAATCCAGCTTTAATTCAGTTCTGGCCATGCTGATGAGCTCCCATCAGGTCCTTCTCTGGGATCCCAGGAAATGGCCATGAATCATGCTTTGCAAAAGCTTAAAAAGGAAACATTTCACGGCCATATTACTTCCCATCAGGTCAAACAGAGGCAAGAATATATCTGGCACATCTCCTCCCTACATACCTCTACTCACATCCAATCAATCATTTCTAGTGCAAATAAACTTTTTAGGGTACAAAATTGTGGGACTTATTATTTCCCAAGGATCACAACACCCAGCACTCAGGGAGTTCTGTCCTTGGGCAAGTGGTGCTTACAGGTTAGTTTTGGCTTTTACAATTACCATTCTCTCAATACAGAAATGTATCACTCTTGTGAGAAAAATCACTATAAGCAGTGAACACTGACATAACCCTTCCAAGTTTCCAAATGTTTAAATTATAAATAATTAGAAGGATATCATAATTTTGTCCTCCTTAGTAATGGTTATCCTTTAATAAAGAATCAGAGAAGTACTGGGTGCATTATGTACAATCAGTAATAGTTATGCACTGTTTACATAGAATACATTAAGGATTCATCATTTATATTATAATATACAGCTTCATTTCTTTATCTTTTAAAGCACATCACATTTCAACCAATCCAGCTATGATGAGTATAAAGAAAAAAAAAAGAAGAAAAAATGTATGAACATATTTTTCATTCCCCCAAATGGAATTTAAGTGGTTATTATTGTTTTCTTATTTACCATTCTTTATGACTAGATTTTGATGTGAACTAAGAAATGTTTGGAATAATTTTGGCTTTTTTATTGAAACTTGGGTCAAAAGAATTGCTTTCAGCATTGTCTGCTCTCCTTTTCTATTTGCGGGTAAGCATGAAATCATGCATCAGTAAGCTTGTGGACAAGCATGGATACAAATAATGTAGTGCACTGGTTTAATTTAAATGCAAAATATTTATTGCTCTTACATAAAACCAATAACATCCATACTAGTGAATAAGTTGCCCCTGACCCAAATCAATTTTTTAAATTACATAAAAATTTACTATTGCTTATATCTTTATACTTCTCTGGATACTATGTAAATCTTCGTAAACAATTAGCAAACCCAAAAGCACTTTGTACATCTATGAATTTTTAATGGTTCTCTGCATGCTATCTTTCTTCCACCTTCAAGAAATTAATTTCTCTAGATATCTCCTCCCTCTTCAAACTCTTTCACATCCGACACTTTAGGAAGTCATAGAGAATATAAATAACGTGAATTTTCATGGTCTATGAATCAGACAATACTATGAATGGATAGTCTGCTGTTTTATGAGCCTTCCGATTACATCTAAATCTTACATTGCCATTAGCTGAATGCATGTGAGGCAAACCTCTTTTAATTTGACCTAAAGGCCTGTGAAGAAAGAACTTATCATCCTTAGGCCACAGCATTTATCAAAGAGGACCACGGCAATGACTAAATACAGGATGCAAGCAGCAAGTGGCAATAATGAAATGATCACTCCAAGCCATAAAAGTCAATGCATGCCTTCCAGATTCAAGTGCATTTATGAAGAAGTGTCTGCTTTAGAACCAAGTCATAATACAGATACGAGGGTGGCCTTACTTAACCTTGAACAGAGTTGTGTGATGCACACATGGGAATGATAATTAAGCAATCTTACCTTACAACGATGATTATCAGAGGTGAATAAAGACTCCTGGTCCTAAGACTCAGGAATATTGCATCACAACCATCAGTGCAAATATGAAATCCTCCCTTGAACACATTAAGACATGGGATTCTCAGAATCTCACTAGCGTTGTCTTATAAAGAAAAAAACTTGATAATTATTTTGTATTATCATGAACTTACTTCTTTGGATTTTATTTTGTAGTGAGTATAGAAAGACTAAAAAGGATTGTACAGGAGATCTCATAGGGTCTTCACCTAGATTATTTATGTCAATGTCAGCATTTTATCCAAGTATAGCAAAGAGGAACTATTGACTTAGACTGCTCTGTAGGAAGAAAGAAGGATTGGGGGGTATCAAACTGCCAAAGCTATCTCTCAGGGGAAACAAGCAAATCTTACTTTGACATTCAGCAGAAGGGAGATCTGAGCTGTCTGGAATTTAGTGCCCTTGCCAGAGATAGTTGACCTTTGGGAGAAGCTCAAGGGAGGTTCCTATGGGATTAAGGGTGGTTCCTGGTGAAGAGAAACCATTTTAAGAGCTTATTTACCCAGTAATACTCCTTCTGTTTACTAGGACAAAGTAATGCTGTTTAGAATAATGTTATCAATTTGCTATTTTGAGGGAAAAGGGGCTTTGGACCTGACAGTAAAAAAACGAATACTTAGGTGTTTCTATCAACTAAATTACAACTACTTCTTTCTTTGTCCCATCCAAACTATCACAGCATGTAATATTCACTTCTTTTAGGAATTAAAACAACTTTATAAATACTTAATAATCCAGCCAGTATTCTCTTTATAATTATATTATGTAATTTAACTTTGGGGACTGAAAAACAGCTCAGCAGTTAACAGAGCTTGCTATTATTATGAGGAGTCAAGTTCAGTTCCCAGGACCCACACTGGGTGGCTATATCACTTGTAACTGCAGTCCCAGCATACCTACTGCCCTTTTAGACTCAATGGACCCCTGAGTACAAACATATCCATGTCTATACACACACAGAGACCATAACAAAACCAAAAAACAATAGGCCAATTTCCCCATAGAATATAGACTCCAAATTTCTCAATACAATAAATTCAGAGACACACATTAAGGTATTTTACAATATGATCAAATTACTTCATTGAAGAGATGAATAGATGTTTGGATGGATCACAGGGCCCCCAATGGAGGAGCTAGAGAAAGTACCCAAGGAGCTGAAGGGATCTGCAGAAGAATGGATACAGAAAATGTGGTTCATTTACACAAATGGAATACTACTCAGCTATTAAGAACGAGGACATCCTGAGTTTTGCAGGCAAATGGATGGAACTAAAAAAATATCATCCTGAGTGAGGTAACTCAGACCCCAAAGGACACGCATAGTATATACTCACTAATAAGTGGATATTTTCAAAAAAGAAAAAAAGAAGAAAAAGAAAAAAGAAGAGAAAAAGAAAAAAACCCACACAGAATATACAAGATACAGACCACAGAATTTAAAAGTTTCAACAAGCTGAAGTGCCCAAGTGAGGATACCAAGAAAGAAAACAATCACAAGTGCAGAGGGAGGGACTTGGGAAGGAAAGTGGATGGGGTGGGGGCAGTGCAGGTGTAGAGAGGAACCTGATCTGGTATTGGGTGAGGGAAATGGACTGAAACCCTGAGGGCCAGCAGAAAGAATCCGAAACAGGCAACCTCAGGAAATAGGAGGCTGGGAGGACGCCCCCCCCCCAAACCAGAATTCACCAGAGACCTGGGAGGTGAGAGACTCCTAGGACTCATAGGATGGGACCTTAGATTAAATGCCCAACAATAGGGAGAGGGAACTTAGAGAGCTCACCTCCAGCAGGAAGACAGGGTATCAAGTGAGGGATATGCTTGCCTCCCACAGTCATACCTCTGAGCCATAATTGTTTCTGTCTGAAAAAACTACAGGAATGGAAATGGAAAGGAGCCTGAGGAAAAGAAGGTTCAGTAACAGGCCCCAAGTGGGATCCAGCTCAAGGGGAGGTCCCAAGGCCTGACACTATTACTGAGGCTATGGAATGCTCACAAAAAGTGATCTATCATGACTGCCCTCGAAAAGACCCAACAAGCAGCTGAAGGAATCAGATGCAGTTATTTGCACCCAACCAATGGACAGAAGCAGCTGACCCCTGTTGTTGAGTTTGGGAAGGCTGAAAGAAACTGAGGGGAAGGGTGATCCTATAGGAGGAATAGCAGTCTTAGTTAATCTGGACCCCTGAGATCTTTCAAACACTGGACCACCAAACAGACAGCATACACCAGCTGATATGAGGTCCCCAACACTCATACAGTAGAGGACTTCTGTGTTCATTCAGAGATGATGCACCTAACCCTGAAGAGACTGGAGAACACAGGGAGTTAAGAGGTCAGGTGGGGTGAGGAGTAGGGGCATCCACATGGAGACGGGGTGGGGTGGAGAGGAGGTGTGGATGTGGAGCAGTTGGAGGATGGATAGGGATGGGCAGGGAATGGAATATGGAGTGTAAAAAAAATGAATTAGAAATAAAATTAAATTAATAAAATGAAAAAAATAATGTGAATCACATTATTATTGGAACAATAATATTGAATCATACTAGGTAATGCTTTTATTAGCATCAGAATTCAAGGGATTTTTTTCTCCTTTTCTGTGCAGTTAAAAGAAACTTTTGTAATCACAAATACATTATTTCTTGTTTAATCATGCTTAGTATGATAATGCTTTCCTTCCATTACATTTATTAGCAAATAAGTCCAGCCATATGATCTCTATTTCTAAACTCAGTAACATTTGCTTTTGTCTGTATTTGCTCCAATAAAAACTGTGTGATCCATTATGCAGTCAAATTGGAATATGCACAAGGAAATGCTTTCACCTGCATTTTCTCCCTCTACTTTAGAACCCAGATCAAGCTTTATATGTTGTGTGTTACTGCTCCCCATGGGGTACAGAAGCAGACCTCTTAAAATTTCATCCCTGCTAAGTCATATAAATGTCAGTTTGCTTTAGCTTAAGCAGAGTTTAAAGTTAACAGCAAGGATTGCTTCCAGAGGAAAGTTGTTCTTGCTAGTTCAAATGTCTAGTTGTAAACAACATTGAGTGTATTGCATTGTCCCTAAAATACTGTCAGTGAAATTTTACAATTTCTGTTTTTGCTCCAGCCAGTATTAGTGATATTACATTGTAATGTACACTCTGGTCTCAGTTTCTGTTATGTTTAATGATCTAACGTAGGCAAAGGTCTCAAATTTTCCAGCTTCAATATTTCCATATATTCATGGTAAGCCTAAGAGAGAAGAAACAAACTAAAAAGCACATAATAATGACTTAAGAGCCATGCCATCAAAGGATTTCTTTCTGTCTATATTCTCTTAATCTTGAAATTTTGATCTGTAGTTTGAACAAAAGCTTCCATAAAAAATGTGATTTTAAAATTTACAAAATGAAGTATATTTCAAGGGAAGATATTAAATTTAAAAGCATTTAATGGTATTTTATATGTTTCAAGACAGGATTTTAATAACTTGACATAGTGAGACTTTATTTATAGTAGATTGAGAACACCAATGTTCAGAAACAGCTCTAGGAAGTATTAGGATGCTACTATTGGTTAGTAATCAATTGATTTACTATTGATACACTATTTAAGAGTTTCATTGTTTAACCTTTCCTTCTTCCTTCCTGTACATAGAGGAATTTTAATCCAGCAACCTGACTGCTCTGGCAAAGGATCACATCCAAAGACCTTCTAAGTCTATGTGATCTGGTTAGATCCTTTTATCCCTCTGGCTGGAATGCAAACATCCTTAGTACACATCTTTAATACCTCTGACTAAAATGTAGACACACCTTTAATCCTAAACAATGAAAGTAAAGTTAGTCTGTAGAAGAAAGCAGCCATCTTTAAAAGTGTAATTTGAGGGGTAGTCAAATGACAAATAAGAGAAAGATTTGACAGAATGAGTTGGATATAGAATACATTCACTTTTCAGGAGAGCAGACAGGAAAGAGTGGATACTTAAGAGCAGTGTGGGAGAGAGGAAGTTAAGTTTGGTGCTGTTCAGTATGCTGGGGCCCAGGAATCAACCTAACAAATCACTCAGACACCATTCCCAATCAAGTAGGAATAGTTTATTGAACACACACACCCCAGGACTGATGGATCAGGGATGCAGGTCAGAGACTTGGGAGCTGAGACTGTGACCCTGACTATTTCCCAGGGGCAACTTATAAAGGCAAAACCCACAAAAGCTCATAGCAACCATAAATGCTCATACATAGGTGCAAGAAGTGCTACACGGTGGTTGTGGTGGTTGGTTCAGGGCCAACCTCATTGTACCTAACTGCAAAGCAGTTCTAACTGACCTTTATTGAAATTGACTCTAAAGGAAGGTGAGAGACTGTGGAACTTTCAAGAACACCAGAGCATAAAACTTTACAGGATATGCAGTTAATGGGTCTTACCAAGTTGACTGCAGTTGAGCTCAATTCAGTTCAGAGCAGTTCAGTTCATGCAGTCAGAGACAGTTTTTCTAAGAAGAGCAATTTAATGAGAAACCAAGGAAAACCAGTTTGAATCAGTCAACTTAAAAGAGAGTTGGGTCAGAATGACTGAATTGAACTAGCTGGCCAGAATTCAGAAAGAGCTAGAAAGGGTAAGTTTATTCAGCAGTAAGTCCCTGAGATGACAGTCACATCTGACATAAAAATTACTTTTACGCCTGCACTTCAACAAAGGTATTAAAGTAGTTCACATCTAGAAACTGAGGATCAAGCTCTCAATTCCTAGATCTAGGATCTCAAATGAAAGTCACTATGCAAAAATAGGAAAACACAACATATTTCAATGGAACAATATATCAAAAGACCATTAAATATTCAAAAGAAGATTATTTTGAACGTTATTTATTCAGATTAAGAAAGTAATGATGGGGAAAATATGGTTCATTTAAAATTATCTAGTACTTTGAATCTCCTTTTCAGTCTTTTCAGCATATTAATTGAAGAGCATATCTTACCTGAATGAACAGCTGGTTGAACAACCATTTAGCTTTAAACAGCAGGTGACACAGAAAACATACGCTTTGCTTACAGTCCTTCGGGGAAGCTGCAATCCAATATCAGTCAGGATTCAGTCAGGGAAACAGATACAACTCACAGCTGAATATAAAATTAGATGTTTTCATGATTTTTAACTGGTTGGGACATGGAGCTTGGGAAGGTGCTAATGAAGTTCACAGAAATTGAATAGCAGTCTTTCTTATAAACACAGAACCAGAAATCACCAAACAATTTCACCACAGCAGTCACATTCCTTGAGGAGATCTAAAAACAAACAAACAAACAAAGCATCAAAAACTAAAAACAAAACAAAACAAAACAAGACATGTGTGGAAAATGAAGGATGGTCCTGAGCAACTTGTCTGGACACTGCTGGTAATTTTCTGTTAAGCAAAGAATAATAGGTTCTTTTTGTGTGATATTACAATTATTCTGAAATTCTCTCATAGAGGAACTGTATTCCAGAACATTTTGGTGATGGGATCCGAGGATAAACATCTCTTATTGATCTCTGTGTATGAACTGATCATCCTTGCATGAACATTCTATTTTTTCCAGTGCTCCTTAACTACAAAACACAAAAATAGCCCAAGAAACTTCCAGACCCCACTACTCCTCTCTCTTACATTATTGGTGGCAGAAGAATAGTCAAGTCTTTTAGTCTAAATATACTCCAGTGAAAGTAGCACAGAATGCTTAGCTTGCACTCCAAACTGATCGATCTTAGGTCCCTTAGGGAGAATATTACAATCTCCAAATCTCCACATCCTGATGGGAACTTAGCAATAAGATTTGCATTATTGGCAAATCAAGGTTCATTGAATAAACAGTGTCTCCATTATCCAACTGTATAATTCCAGGACCTATCATGAATGCTGGCTATAAGAGAAGGGGTACTCTATCATCAACCAATACAATCAATATTGTTCATGTAGAAATTTCCCCCAGATATAGCTGTCTCTTGTGAGACTATACCTGGGCCTAGCAAACACAGAAGTGGATGCTCACAGTCAGCTATTGGATGGATCACAGGGCTCCCAATGGAGGAGCTACAGAAAGTACCCAAGGAGCTAAAGGGATCCGCAACCCTATAGGTGGAACAACATTATGAACTAACCAGTACCCCGGAGCTCTTGACTCTAGTTGCATATGTATCAAAAGATGGCCTAGTCGGCCATCACTGGAAAGAGAGGCCCATTTGACACGCAAACTGTATATGCCCCAGTACAGGGGAATGCCAGAGCCAAAAAAATGGGAATGGATGGGTAGGGAAGTGGGGGAGGGGGGACGGTATGGGGGACTTTTGGGATAGCATTGGAAATGTAATTGAGGAAAATACGTAATAAAAAATATTAAAAATTTAAAAAAAAGAAATTTCCCTTGCAACACAAAGTTATTATCTTGCTTTTTAAAGTCTTTCCATTATATTTATCTGTTCTATGAAATATGTTAAAGATGATATGTGAGACAGTTTTATAAGTTATAATATAATTAATTATAGGGTATATATGGAGAATCAAACCAATTATGCATCCAGAAAAAAATAACTTGCTTTCTGGTCACAGATTTGCCTTGTGAAGTGATTTTGGCTGCTATTAGCAAGTAGAATAAATCAGAACTTGCACAAAATTGTTAAGTTTGACACCATGGTCACCTTTATTGAGATGCCATTGAGAAACCATTTTACTGAGAAAAGAATCTGTTCTCAGCTTCAGATTTTAACAGAAGTTTCCAACTTGGATATGAATAGATTCCTCTGTTATAGTTATATTTGGCATCCGTATTGAAATGACCATGAAAAATTTTTAATCCCTTCCTCAAGCATCAATTCTTGAATGACCTTCCTTCTATTCCATGAACTTCAGCCAACATGTGAGCCATGGCTCATAAAGTGCTGGACAGCCATGACTTTGGCTTCCCATACTATCAGGTGAGGTGAAAAGGAGGATTTGCTGTTTGGACTTCTGTTTAATGAGATGCCCCTTCACTAGGAGCAGCCAAGAACTTCCTTGTTGAAATGCAGTTGAAATTATTTTCTAGCCAATAGGTGATGCCAGTCAATCACTTGTAAATAAAATCCAACCATTTTTACTCAGTCTGCTTTGTCAAAAAATACCTAATGCAGGCTGAATGAGTTGAAGAGGGAAGGTTAATCATGTCTAGGTGCTGTGAGAATCAGAGAAAATTACTAATTGCATTTAATTGTGTTTGTGAGGTTTTATGATCTTGGCTCCACACAAAGTTTATAAAGTAGGATCCAGGTAATATATTTTACATTGGGTTTTCAAGGCTCCACATATATTTGATTGGGAGATACTTGTCGATTCATGGGGTTCTCTATAGAAAGCTAATTGACTTTAGGTCACTGTGGTAGGCAAAGTATTACTTCATCAA
Source organism: Mus musculus (assembly GCF_000001635.26). Taxonomy (NCBI): domain Eukaryota; kingdom Metazoa; phylum Chordata; class Mammalia; order Rodentia; family Muridae; genus Mus; species Mus musculus. Next base: position 94,873,576 of record NC_000067.6, on the reverse strand, counting down.
AGATATTCTCACATCTTAATCCTCAGATCTGTGACTATGTTCCCCAATGTGGCAAAGGAGATTTGCAAATGCAATTAACCATATGTTCTCGGGGTGGAGAGGTTATAAGTTTAATGCACTTGTCTAAGTCTATTTAAGTCTTTAGAACTTTCATGGTTGGCTTAGATTGATAGCACTAAAGATGGTGCACAGCAGATTCAGTGTCGCAGGAACTCTTACTACCATTACTGACTTACTGACTTAGAAGATGGAGGAAGAAGAAATTATATGAGAACTATAAGTTGTAGAGCAGATGATATGGCTGGGAAGGTAAAGCAGCCCCCCAAACCCATCTAAACCTGAGTTCTGATTTCTAATTCCATTAACTGTGTTCTAAATTCTTCATGTATACCATGGCTTAAAAGCCTCCATACAGAAATCACACAACACACACACACACACACACACACACACACACACACACACACACACAGTGTAAAAATTTCAAAAGTAAATGGTAGTAGCTTCTAAAAGTTAGACATAGTATTCAGATGGCAGAAAAGGAAGGAAGTCAGCAGGTAAACATAAAGCTCTGAGCCACGAATGTTGAAAGAAATACTTTAAAGAAAAGATCTTCCCATAGATGTTCTGAAACCAAAAAAATGTAAGCCATATTTACATTTAACCAAGTAGCATTGGTTAGACTTTAGAGCTGTAGCCAGATACACTTAAAATTTGTATTGAATAAAGGATTAAATGCATGGCAGTTTATTATGAAAACACCAAGCAATGAATAAAGTAGTTTCATGTATCTCTAATTACCCTCGGGTGGGTAGTGAACCAAGCACTAGCTTATCAGAAAGCTAACTGAAGCACGAGAAAAGTAGAAATGCATTGAATTTTGAAATACTGTCTTGGAACTGTTACTTTGCCACTTCAGGCAACAATCAATAATTCAAAGTAAAAGCAAGCCCAGTATCAACAAAGCTAAAAGTTATAGTCAGGTCACTTGAAGGAAAACAGGTGATATGACTCAAAAGACTACAGTGTCTGTGTGTGTGTGTGTGTGTGTGTGTGTGTGTGTGTGTGTGTGTGTGTGTGTGTGTGTGTGTACCAAGCGTCTCTTACATCCAAATCTGGACTTTAACACCTCTATAGCTAAGGCTATCCTTGAGCTACCTCTCCTTCCAGCCTCTACCTGCCAAGTGCTTAGACTACACATATCTGCCATCACACTGATCCTAGAATGAATATTTCCTATGGAAGAATGAGAATCCTAACGTAATATCTTATAAAAAAAAAGATGAAATACATTGTAAGGGAAAACGTTTTCTTCTCTTAAAAATAACTTCTTGTATATGCTCATATAATTAGAGTTAGCCTAGCATATTAATATGAAGTGCTATAGAATAAAGAAATTTTAAATAGTTCTATATGTAGAGAAATGAATATTTGGATAAAAAAATAGACAACATATATTAACATTTTAAAAATGGGTTAAAGGGCACAGCAGTAGATTAAAAATATAAACATTTTCCCCTCGTAATTCTGAATGACAGAAAATTATCAAACATCTCCATAAAAGGGGTTGGACCCAGAGACAGAATGAAAGCAATCAAACTTTAGCAGGCCCATGGTAACTGAATGAGAGATTTTGTAAGCCTAAGTCAATGTAGATTTTTTTCATAAATGAACATTGGAAATGTTTTGGAGTTGATTCTCAACTACTATAGAGAGTCCTAGCACAGGCCAGTATTTTCTTAGCTTCAAATTTTAATTGGGTAATTTGAATACTTTTCTCTGGGCCATGAGGCAACAGGGCTTGTTCTCAGGTTCCTGGAATTTGGATCTGCATTCATTAAGACAATGGATGCATTGAGATCTTGAAATATGAGCTCAATGTAAGTGAGACGGGACTTCCTAAGTTGCTCATAAATGGGTGTGGTCTCTAGCAATAGCTTCAGAGATATAGTATCATTATTTAAAAGTGTGCATGGCATTCCCAAACATCTTAAAGTGAACCTTACATAGAAACAAATTTAGAAAAATAATTCAATATCAGAGTATACTTCCGTAAAGGAGAAACAAATGTGTCTTTCAATAGTAAAGAGAATAATATGTGTCTGGTAATGGAAAAGCTTTTCCAAAGTAGGAAAATTGTAAATTATGTGCATTTATTTTCACTGCTTAGAATAATAGAAGAGGGACAATTATGAATTAATAACAGAAAACATCACCTGAAGCACAAGCGAGTGGAAGGAAGCTTTCTTAAAATTAACATTTGTAACAGTTTGTAAAGGTCCTGGTAGAAGGGACAAGGTTTGAAGTGTAAGTAAACAAAATAATTTAATAAAAAAATCCTAATGGAAACTAGCAGTTTAGAATACTCAAAAATTTTAATTTAAACTGTCTTTGCAAATTTATTTTACATATCTCTTTTGTAGGTATTGAAACAGGAATTTTAATACACAAAACAGAACATTCGAGTGATTGTTTCTGTCTCTTAAGGAAATCATCATCCAAACAGTATAATGCCCATTGTTAATCTGAGTTTAAAAAACAGAATTCAGGTACACATAAAGACAAAAACAAATAAGTTCTCTGACTTTAATACCTGACAATATTAGTTTTGAAAGTTAATCTCAATGCAGCAGTATTAAGAAATTGGCACTTAATTACCTCCTTCCCTGTAAGTGGAATGATCTCTTTTTAAAATATCAAAAGCACAAAACATTTGGTGTGTGTGTGTGTGTGTGTGTGTGTGTGTGTGTTTGTGTGCAGGCATGCATGTGTGCATGCACGCGTGTGTGTTTTTTCTCTCTTCTGTTTGATGACATTTAAAAATGTGCTGTATTGGGAGCCAACCAGTTGTCACTACTACGATCTTGGACGTCTACCTCCCATAACTGTAAGAGTTATGTTTGTTTATAAATTTAATGGTCTGTAGTATTTTATAATAGCAGCACAAATGTGAAAGTTAAAACATTAAAAGTAATAACAAGCAAAATTGAGTAAGATAATAATGAAATCAATAAAACTTGAAAGAAAATCATGAAAGAAAGACAGACCAGTAAACTAACTTCCAAGAGGAAGCAGATTGCTCTCCCAGTGTTGGTTGATAAAAGAGTTTAGATGTTATGATGAGGATCTTGGTATAAAGTGGCAGACTAGAAGTCACATTTGAGGATCTGATGGCAATAAAGTTGCCATATAATATTAATAGATCCTAATCTTAAAAGAAAATAGAAATACATGTTGTTGTTGTTTTTTTCTGCCATGAAACCAAGCTAGCATTCCTGAACACATAATAAAGTTCAAACCAGAGTAATGTGTTCACAGTTACAAGAAGTATAAAGAGACAGTATAGACTCTAGATGCTCAAGCCAGAGGATGGGTGTGTAGCTTATATGAAAATGAGACCTGAAGAGGAATAGGCTTTGGGAAAGAACCCACACTGGAACTTTGCCTGAACAAGTTGTACTAGAGACATGTGGTAGAACTTGAATCAAGGTCCCAATGCATGTAATGAAGACCCCCAGACAGAGCAGGATGTGGCAACTATAAGCAGAAGAGTGATACAGGAGTCTGGCACTGAGAGAGTCTCAATATCCTTCCCAAGAGGATGAATTACATAGTTACAGAACTTGGTTAAGTGGTATAATAGGTAAGAAGAAAGGGTTAATGTAGGTAGATGGCCCCTCCGAACCTCAGTCACAGAAAACCTTTCCTATGAAATCTAATCATTAAAATACCAGAGACAAGATTCCTATGTGGAGATGGCAGTCTCAGATTTAAGCACAAAGCAGGAGTCACTCATGGGAAATCCTTCTAATTAGGAAAAACACACACACTAGTTGGAATTATTGAGACTAGCAGCCCCAACCACAGCCTATGAAGATTAATAAAAAATTATAAAGATTAAAAGAAAAAAACATATTGTTGTTCCACCTATAGGGTTGCAGACCCCTTTAGCTCCTTGAGTACATTCTCCAGCTCCTCCACTGGGGACCCTGTGATCCATCCAATAGCTGACTGTGAGCATCCACTTCTGTGTTTGCTAGGCCCGGGTATAGCCTCACAAGAGACAGCTATATCAGGGTCCTTTCAGCAAAATCTTGCTAATGTATGCAATGGTGTTAAAAAAAAGAAAAGAAAAAAAGGAAGAAAGAAAGAAAGAAAGAAAGAAAGAAAGAAAGAAAGAAAGAAAGAAAGAAAGAAAAATGAACTAAAGAAAATATTTCCCGTGGCCAATGTGAAATGTAATCCTACCATTGGTCATAACAGACACCAATATTTTACACTGTCATAGTTTTAAAATTAAAACTTAAATATAAATTGATAATTTAATTCTCACTTGTACTAACCACAATTCAAACACTTATATAGTCCTTAAGTCTAATCACTACCATACTAGTTGGTTCCAGATCAGATCTTTAAAAACAATATGAAAATACCTCTAGTATTTCAAGAGAAAATAACAATAACTGTGTAGGTACTTCAAAGACTGCAAGAGGGAACCAAGAAAGAGGAAGTGGCTTTCTGTTGTCATACAGAATCTGAATAAGCCACAATATTGACAGCTTAAAAAAAAGAAAGAAAGAAAGAAAGAAAGAAAGAAAGAAAGAAAGAAAGAAAAAGGAAAATCCATGGGAATGAAAAAGGGAGTATGATCCCAACTAAGAAGAGACAATAATTGATATCATAATACATCTGTTTCATTTTATTTTTAATATCAACAATCACATTTTAAATATTTAAACTTGTCCTTTGTTGTTCAACTGTTAGTTTTTAATATTCATCTTGCTATCGTTTCTTTTGATAGTCTACTACTTATACCTCTAGCACATATACATTCCTCCTCATTCTTATCTTACTTCTTTGTTTCCTTATTTCACATTCTATATTTTTGTAAGTTTTGGTACCGTTTGCTCTAAAATGAAATGTATATAAAATACATATTCTCTAAGAGATGCTCTGGTGCTGCTATTTCTGAATCCTATTTGACAGAGAAGTGCAATCATAAAAGTTTCTACTGCAAGTTAACTCAAGGGCTTCTGTGAAATCATTAAACTCGTTATTGATGTTCACCTTCACCCTAAATAGCAACAGAAAACTGCAGAGAAGAAAGATCACTAGTCAGGAAGTCTAGCTGAGTGGTGAGCTCTTGACCCAATGAAAGATGTAGATGAAAGTGTAGAGAGTAATAGTGAAAAACGCCTGATGTCAACAAGTACATGAATGCACTACACATACACACACACACACACACACACACACACACACACACACACACAACATAAGAGAAAACAATCCACTATTATATTTCTAAAACCTCTAATGCTGAAAAATAAAAATCATTGAAAATAAAAAAAATAAAGTTCTACTTTAAAGAGGAGTAATGATTATGTCTTAAGCAGAAAAAAAAAATGAAGGAAAGGGATCAATCAAAGTCACAGGGAAGAAAGTTACCAGAGGGGATAAATGGTCAGTACATGGAGAAGTTATTCAACACATGAAAGGAAAATTTAGCCAAGAAATTCTTAGAATAAATTTAAATGAGGATGTAACTTTCCAGACCCTCTTAGACACAGCACCAAGGAAGTTCTGAGGGAGAAGGTTTAGAATATAACAGCTTATAAAGAGATCTCAAATAAATAGCATAATGGCACAGACCCAGATTCTAAAAACAATAAGAATCAATAAACTGAACATAAATACAGTAGGTGACAAAAAATACAGAATAACTGAGAATATATACAATTAAAAAATAAATACTTTATTATTTGAAAACATAAACAAAGGTAGACCAATCCCTAGTTAGAGTAACCAAAGAAGCAAAGAAAGAAACAAGGAAAGAAACAGAGAAACAAAGTACAGTTAAAATGTAACTGACAGGGTTGTTTTAATAAGAATGGCTCCAAAGGTTTATATATTTGAATGCTTGGGTATCATGGCATGGCACTGCTGGAGAAAGATTAGGACAAAGATTAGGATGGAGGAAGTGTCTCATGGAGGTGGGATTTGAGGGTTCAAAAGCTCAAGCTAGTCTCAGCACCACTCTCTTCCTGCTGCCTGCAGATCCATAGAACTCTCAGCAACCTCTCCAGATCCATAGCTGCCTGCATGCTGCCATGTTCCCTGCCATGATGACAATGGACCAAACCTCTGAAATCATAAGCAAGCCCCCAATTAAATGATTGTTTCCTATGGTCATTGTGTATCACTTCATAGCAATAGAGCACTGAATAAGACACACACATGCACACACACACACACACACACACACACACACACACACACACACAAATTAATTAACCAGTTAAATGTAATTTTTAAAACATATTTTTAAAAAACCCTAAACTAAAACTAAAGCTCTAGGTTAACACATGATTCAGCTGTTACCACTGATTACCAAAGGACTCTGAATATAGGAATACTTGAAAGCATCGTGATTATTAATGATCAATTCTCGCCCTGTGTGGCCCTGCACCAACCCAGAACTTTCCATGGAGGTCTCATTAGCTGGAAGACCCTCTCCATGTATTACAGCTAAACCTTGAACCTCACAGTAACCAGAATCATGTGTGGAATATTATTCTTTACAAATTGTCTCCCATGAGATATTCATGTACTCTAGCAGAAAATGAACCCATCCCTTCCTAAAACGTGTATAGCTAAACTATCTTAGTTGCATAACAGGAATGTTAAAGTGAGAGGGTATATATGAGAGAAGCTGGTAAAACCCTCAGCATGTCGTGAGGTCAACCATGAGTAGTAAAGACTAATGAAGACAAGTGGAGGCAAGAAATACGGAAGAGAGAGTCTAAGAGATTATCTGAACTTCCCGGGTCCATGGGGACCAACACAGAAAAAAAGCACCGATGGCCAAGGTACCAGCTCCATTCAGCAATATATTCCAATTTCTTCATTAGAGTAGTTTCATTTTGGTATTAGTTCTAGTGTTTATCATCTACCAATAGCTTTTTCAAGGAAACCTTTAAAAGAAGGTGAAACTGTCTCAGTGGAGGCGGATGCAGAGGCATGAGAATGGCTCATCCTCACATCTCATGCCCTCTATGGTCCCACAAAAAAGCAATTTCTTGAATTTTTTCTTCAATTATTGTCAGTCCTTCATTGAGATAATAAGGGTTGTGGATGGAGTGACCCCCACATGAGAGCGTTTATAACCAACTTCATTCTGCATCCTCTTTCAGACCCTCAGAGGCAGAGCCAGTGATCACTACTAGGGTGATGAGAGAGCATGTTACTGAAGTTGCCAACAGGGGAAAATGGAGTGTGTGTGTGTGTGTGTGTGTGTGTGTGTGTGTGTGTGTGTATCTGCTACTTCTTATTTTTATGAAAATTCTATAAAATATAAATAACTGCTAAATAAACTTGTAGACTGGAAAGGGGGGATTTGTTTTGTATGCAGAGAGACTTCACAAAGTTGAGTCTATAGATGCTAAGGCTTTCTTTGGTCTGAGAAATGCAAATCTGCTTCACTTCATTGTTGCCCAGAAACCAGCTTCCTTTCCTTTCTCCTTTGCAAGGAGTAGAAGGTAAGCTTACTTGGCAGGCTTAGTCTCTGTCTTGTTTATAGGAGCAGAAAAGTATCAATGCTAAATGTATCCAACTGTCACAGTCACATTGCCAAGAAAAACTGTTTTGTTTTAAGTGAATATTTGTTTTATTTCTTTCAACTAACTATATCAAGTGTTTTTGGGGGGAGGTGGGGCAGTGGAAGAAACAGAAATCAGTAGTATCTGAATTTATGAATATTATTCGTAGACACAACAAGGTCCTGCTTACCACATAATTTAAACATAATGTAATGAAATATTAATGCAAAAGCAATTTTCTTTTAGAAATATATACTTGTTATTTACAAGAATAGTTCTTTAGTCTACCTAGCAGATACAGTTAGAGACAGGCTGAGTCAAGGTAAGAGTTAGTTATAGCCAGTATGTTCCACAGAGTAAGCTTCGCAAGATTGTGAAGCCAGTAATAGTTATCTCAGCCAGTAACTTCAACAATCACAGAGAGTTTCAATATTAGGTACAGGACATATATATATATATATATATATATATATATATATATATATATATATATATATACACACATACACATATACACACATATATACATACATACATACATACATATATATACATATATACATATGTATATACCTTAGTTGACTATGCAACTTATAGCACTATATATTACCTGGATTCAATATTCACCAGAAGTCTTTACTTGTAGTGTGACATCTATTGATATGCCTGCTCCTATAGCTTGGCTCTTGTTCTATGACAAACCATGGCCAATATGCAGCTTTCATACACTGAATTTCTTTTTCAAATTTCAACCAAATTCACCTTTGTTTGTCCCTTGGATACAGAGTTAGTCATGTGTGGGAGAAAGTGTTATTTTGGTGCCTGTTTTGAATAGATGACAAAGTGGAGAATGCAGCCAACCTTTCAGTACAAAACAAATGCCCAGCTTTCACTTTGCCTTCCTTAAAATTCTCACCACATTCCAGCGAACACATGGTATGACAGCCATACTCTACAGAGAAATTATTGCAATCCCTCTTGGTAATTCACATAAACTGTGTTCCCAGGCTCTTCAAACAGAACCTTATATAAAAACAAATATACTGCAGTTGCTGGGATACTTTTTCCTATTTCATCTGGTGTTATACTGGGACAAAATAGCATATAAGCTGTGTCTTCCAATTAAATAAACAACGTCAGGGGAAAGGTGACTTGTGATGTTGGAAAGGGCACTCAAGTTATCATATCAAAAGCTAAACCAATTTGTAAGGTATCCATTCATTTTTAATAGGAATCTGACAGAATTTCTGAAACTGAAGGCATAATTTTAAAATCATCTACCACATTCTATTAAAGAAAATTTTAGTTCCAAAATTGAAATGCATTTATATGAGATATATCTGTGTTTTCATCCTTATTTTTTGGCAAGTTTTCCAATATATAAATTTTTCTATTCTTTTTACCTATGAAGTAAAATTTTATGTTTTGGGGGAGTGTCTTAGTTAAGGTTTCCATAGGATTACCATGGGAAGAGACACTATGACCAAGGTAACTCTTATAAAGGACAACATTTAATTGGGGCTGGCTTACAGGATAAGAGGTTCAGTTCATTATCATCAAGGCAGGAAGCATGGCAGCTTCCAAGCAGGCATGGTGCTGGAGGAGCTGAAAGTTCTACATCTTATTCTAAAAGGTACCAAGTGAAGACAGTCTCCAGAATGGATAGGAGGAGGGCCTCAAGGCCCTCAGTGACACACTTTCTCCAACAAGACCACACCTACTCCAATGACCCCATACCTCCTAATATTACCACTGCCTGGGCCAAGCATATTCAAACCACCACTGGGAGTATACACAGTATTGATCTGGTAAATGCTTAATGATCTTCCTAAATGAGAAGAGGGAAAGAGAAGTGGCTGAGAGAAAGAAAAGAAGGCAGGGAGAGCATGGAAAGACAAATAAAGAAACCATAGGGAGAAGAATTCTGATTCATATCATTTGTTCACTGCCACAGGGCATATGCTGGCAATTTCTCAGTAAATGTAGAGTTAAGAATAGGAATGGTAGTTTTGCTCCAGTAATCCAAATGCATTCGGCATCAGCACATTTAACAAGATTTTTTTAAAGAAATGGAATGTGGTTTTTACAACGAAAAAATAAAATGATATCAGTTTAACATACCATAGAGAAATTATTGAACTTTAAAATATGATTCAATATTTACTTTAAATAAAATCATTTGGGTTTGAAGTAATGTATTAGAACATTTTTCCTTGTTTCACTCAGTTTGTTGCTGAAGAAACGTAGTTTCAAGCTTCACACATATTTTTCAGGATGAAAAGATTCCTGGCAGTGGCTAACTTTCCATCCAAGGACAGGGAAAAAGAAATGACTGAAATAAGTGAAATAATCATGCACTCACCAGATACTAAGGTGGTTGCAAAAAGTGTGTTGTGGGGGATAAGCATGCTGATGGGATTGGGTTCCACCTTAGGTGGAGTTGAACACAATGATGTCTGTGTGCCACTGAACGCAGCTCTAGCTTCAGGACAAAGGGAATTTGACAGCTACTTGAAAGCTCTGAGGAATTATCAACAAGGTACATGGGTTTGTCATCATTTCTCAGCTATTACACTTGGCTGGACACAATGATTCTGGAACCTAAGAGTGTATATAGACATTGGCAAAACAAGGTCATGTGTAAGTTAGTTGAGGAATGAAAAAGAAATTGATAGCCCTTAGAGTGTGGGCAAAATCATTATTACTTACTTTAGAATTCAGACTGACAAATGTAGAAGAAGTAGCAGAAGTGTACACAAGCATCTGAAGTATGCAAAATCCTGGAGAAGGAGTACTGATTCTCAGAGACCATGGTACCAAGGAGATGGAAACATCTATATTGTTACTGATGTATTCCCTCTGTCTTTTCTTGCCCATTTAAACCATTCACACACACACACACACACATACGTGGTCAATTCCTGGAAGTAGCAGTTAAATGGAAATTCATTTTTCTTTCCAAAGATGGGGTAAAGTTCTGAAATGGTTCAGCATACACCAATAAACACGTACAGAGGCAAATGAGTAGCTAACCCATAAAATCATTTATGAAATCCAGAGCTTGCTCTTAAGATGTACATAAGTGAATCTTATCTAAAGGATGTTGCAGAGACATTGAAAAGTGAGCCATGACATAATCCATTGCTGCCAACACAGATTAGCCAGCGCATATACTGCAGCACAGAATACTACAATAAATCTTTAAGGACAGCATTTACATTGATGCAGAACTCACTGTGTCAGTGAACTGAGTGATTTTTTTACATCAAAATAATAAGCATGATAACATGTTCTATAGAATTTTCAGAAGACACAGAATCTCAAGTTTGAAAGCTGGATAAAGCCTCCAAAATTTTATGTCATGGCATATAAAGAAACAGAAAGAAAAAAAAGAAAGAAAGAAAGTATAAGAAAATTGCTATCAAATTTGAGATAACTAGTATTTAATTTATTTGAAAAGAAGTTTAAGTTAGTATTCCAACCAATGACTAACAAAACAGATAAGAGGGTTTGCAACCCCATAGGAAAAACAACAATATCAACCAACCAGACCCCTCCAGAGCTCCCAGGGACTCAACCACCAACCAAAGAGTACACATGGAGAGACCCATGGATCCAGCCATATATGTAGCAGAGGATTGTATTGTCTGGCATCAATAGGAGAAGTCCTTATTCCTGTGAAGGCTTGATATCCCAGTGTAGAGGAATGCCATGGCAGTGATGTGGGAATGGGTAGGTTGGTGGGGTAGCATCCTCATAGAAAGAGGAGGGGAGGGGATGGGAGAGCAGGTTTCTGGAGGAGAAACCAGGAAAGGGGAGAACATTTGAAATGTAAATACATAAAATATCCAATAAAAAAGAGAATGAAGTAGAAATTCTCAGAAATAATAAAAAAAACTGTATAACGAATCAAAGCAGTTCTTGTAAACTGAATGGGAATATTTGAACTGAAAACTATAATCAAAATCACCACTAAAATAAAGCTCTATCATTTTGAACACAGAAGCCTGACTGAGATAATAATGAAATCAATGAGACAGATCCACTGAAAAGGATCTCATTGACCAGAAGAGAAAGAATATTGAAAAAAATCAATAGCATGACAATTGACTTTTAATTCTACCTTTAAACAAGCTTGAAAGTGTTTCATTGGAAAATTGTAAAATGTTAATAAATGGCTTTAAAATTGCCAAAAGTTTGTAGAAATAGGACTAGGAAATCATGCACTAGTCAAAAGCAAGGGCTGGTGATGTAACTCAGATTACCTGCCTACCATGCACAAAGGCCTGGATTACAATTCCAGCAACACAAAAATTTACCATGGTGTTACAACTTATACTCCTGCAGGCGAGCATAGGGAATAGATTAGGAGCATAGATTCCTCTTAGTCGGAGCTATTTACAAAGATTTTCTAATAGTAATGCACTTTTAAGCTTAAGACTGTCACCGCTGGGCATGGTGGCACACGCCTTTAATCCCAGCACTTGGGAGGCAGAGGCAGGTCAATTTCTGAGTTCGAGGCCAGCCTGGTTTACAGAGTGAGTTCCAGTACAGCCAGGTCTACACAGAGAAACCCTGTTTCGACCCCCCCTCCAAAAAAAAAACCCAAACAAACAAAAAAAAGACATTCACCTACACACACATGCATATACACATACTCTAAATAGTGCAATTGGCAATCTGCTAGCAATATAAGACCTCCACTTTCAAGAAGCTGCTCACATGCTAATCTCTGAAGGACAAGATAATTTTCTCTTATACTTATAACTACCAAAATTAAATAGTCTATTGAATTGTACTTCCTATCATCTCCGCAAGAGATTATAAAGGTTAATCCAGACTGAACTGATTTGTGTTCTATGTTCAGTAAAATTAAACTGTGTCCTTAAGTAAACTTTTTGAGAAGATGCACTATTTACTATTGTATGCCTATACTTAATTAAAGTATGTAGATGACTTAAATCAGATGCAAGGTCATGCACAGTAGAGACAGACTAACTTAATCTGTCACTCAGAAAAGAGAAGCTTGTTAACTATGTCACTTAATGATCAGTCCCTCTTTTTTACTGGACCTGAAATACTACATCCCTGGCTATAACCTGGTGCCTTAGATTACCTTTACTCACAGAGCTCGCTGTGAATCTTGACAGCATAATTCTTTCTCATCTGTACTACTGCTTTGCTTTAAATCACTACCCTCACTACTTTCCAAACTTCACAGGCCTTTTGTTTATTATTTAATAAGACGTCAAGAATCAAAGGAAATGCAGGGACAAAAACTGCAGTGGAGACTAAAAGAAAGACCATCCAGAGACTGCCCCACCTAGGGATCCATCCTACATTGTTGCTAATGCCAAGAAGCACTTGCTAAAAGCAGCCTGGTATAGCTGTCCCTTGAGAGGCTCTGCCAGAGCCTGACCAATACAGATGTGGATGCTCTCAGCCAACCATCGGACTGAGCATGGGAACTTCAATGGACGAGTTAGGGGAAGGACTGAAGGAGCTGAAGGGGATTGCAACCCCATGGGAAGAACAACAAGATCAACTAACCAGACCCTTGAGAGGTCCCCAGGGACTAAAACACCAACCAAAGAGCCACATGGAGCGACTCGTGGCTCCAGCTGCATATGTAGCAGAAGACTGCCTTATATAGCATTAATGTGATGGAGGACCCTTGGTCCTGTGGAGGCTCAATGCCCCAGTATAGAGGGATGTTAAGGCAGTGAGGTAGGAGTGAGTGGGTGGGTGAAGGAGCACCCTCATAGAGGCCGGGAGAGAGGGATGAGATAGGGGGTTTGCAGAGGGGAAACTGGGAAGAGGAAAACATTTGAAATGTAACTAAATAAAATAACCAATAAAAAAGAAGTCAACTATTGTCCATACCTAGCAACCAAAAACAAAACTCATCTCACAAGCAGTAGAGACCAGATGAACAGAGAGTCAAGATCATCCTTGGTTGTGTGGTAAATTCAAGTCAGTATTGAATGCATGAGACCCTGCTTCAAAATTCAAAAGTTAAAAAATCCATGTTTAAAAAATGATAAATATATGGCATATAAATACCCATTAAACCCAAAGTAGTGCACACACACACACACACACACACAAACACACAAACCAAGTCAGAGATATGTCATAACTAAACTGCAGAGTAATTTTATTTTTCTGGAGATAGAGTTGTTAAAGGAAAGCAGTATAAAAATCCGTGATAAAGAAATGGAGATCAAAAAAAGAATTAAAGAATAAAAAAATAAATTAAAAAGAAAGAAAGAGAGATCATTCTGTGTGTGCTAAGATACTAGATATAAAGTTAGGAATAGAACGGGAGAGGCTGGTTAAAGATAGCTGGGTGTCTTAGAAAAAGTAGTAAAAATTAGATGGGAGAAATTGTTAGAAGGTGAAAATTGATGTATTTGGGGATCTACTGAAGTTTAAAGATCACCAATCCTTTGTAGTTAAGTTCAAAGAAGGATAAAGTGTGGCAGAGAAGATTACCTTATCTCCTTACCATTTTTACCTTGAATGAGAAGAAAATTACATGGCTTGTGTATAGGGAGGATGATTGAGGGTGCGTACTAGCATGACAGAGAAAGAGAAAAGTATTTTAAACTATTGTAACAACACACAAACTACAGTTGAACCACAAAGAGATGTTATGTAATGAAGAAGATTAAAAGAATAAAAAAGTAACAAAACAATACCAACGCAAGTGTAATAAAAGTACATTGGGATATAACATACTGTCATGTCACTCAGGACCCCAACTTTGGTGGTTGGGATCTGAGTCCTTTGATCCTATTTTATGTAGCAAATGAAAGGGTGAAATTTGCAACTCCTGTTAAGGACATTATATCAGATTCAGCATCTGTACCACGATTTTTAAGGGTTCTCTTGGTTGGCTTCCTGTCTAGGTTGTTATTTTGGGGGGGGGAGAGGGAGGTTAGGTATTAGCACACGAGCCTTCTATTTCTCTCTTTCATAACTGTGAGCATGCAGTCATTGATACCCACTGCAAAGGAAGCTTCCTTGTCCTTTTCACTCAACTGGGATATGCTTCATAAATCTCTACATAGTATCTGGAAATAGCATGGACCAAGGATGTCCACCTGGACTCTAGAGTCAGCACTTGCTACAGACCTCAGAGTGATCTCCTCTGACAGTATGGCCACAGATACCAACATAGCCTCAGTAAGGGCTCATGGGCATCATGATGGCTTCAAGCCATAGCACAGACCACCACGAGCATCTATATGGCCTTCAGTGATAACACAGGCCACAGACCTTAATCTGTTGCACTCCACACCATGGATACAAGTATGGGCCCCAGCATGGTCTTCCATATCAGTACAAACCACAGACATCATCATAGCCCTCTGCTGCTGCATAGGCCACAGACATCAACATTACCTCTGAGATAAGAGAAGCCATGAACCCCCAATGCGGTTCCTGGTGGATACCAGGCCTACTGACATCAACATGGTTTCAAGTGTCAGCACAGACCACAGATATCTGTCTGCCCTTTGGTGGTAACACAGACCAAGCACATCAACATGGCCCCTGGCTACAGCAGAATCTCTGTGTCCCCTGTGGAAACATGCACCAAAGACATCAACATGACCTCAGGTGGCAGTATAGGCCATTCACATCTACATGGCCCCCATAGATTCACATCATGACCCGTGGACATAAATATGACTGCAGCCAGCAGCACAGACCAAAGACAACTGCATGGCCTTTGATAGTAACACAGCCCATGGATCTCAACATGGCCCCCAGTTGTAATAGGACCACAGATCCAAACATGCCTGGACATGCAAGACCTTTGGCAGTAAAACTCACATGGGTCTCAGACACTGCAGTCAGACCGTGGATCCAGATACTGACAGGTTTGGCAGCATAGGCCAAAGACATCCACCGGGTCTCAGGTGGCAGTATAAGCCATGCATACTAAGATGGCATCCAGTGATGGTTCAGGCCTCAGATACTGACATGGTACAGCCTCCCTCCACAGTGGACTCACTAATCCATTCTTCCATCCTTCGCACACCTCCAACAAAAATCCATTGGTTACAGTGACATTGAAAACTGTAGTGCATTGTTTACTGTATTTTTTATTTTATTTTATTTTATTTTATTTTATTTTATTTTATTTTATTTTATTTTATTTTATTTTATTTTTGCTCACAGAGCTCCACATGCAAGTACTCGTTGTCACAAGTCTTCCTCAAGGCTTCTGGGATCTGAAGCACTATACACACCAGAACATATGCAAGACTTCTTGGATTGCAGATATGCTTCAGGTTTTCATCCCCATTGGTGATGACATGCTCCCAGATCTCATTCTGCTGCACCAGATTTTCCTTGCAGCCCAGCAGTTCATGGATGGAGGAGGTACTGGGGTTGGCCTACTTTAAGCACTGGACCTCGTCCAGGCCCGGATGGCAGAGGAGTTGATCAGGCTATTCCGTGGTTGTGTTGGACTAATCTGGGTCAGTGGAACATTTTTCTTTATCTTTTGTAATTGATAATATTGCTGCGTATTGTAGAGGACAATGGAGTTGGACAGATCTAGCTGCCTTGAGAGACATGAATCATTGTTTTCTCCGGGTAGAGTCCATAGCTTCTGGGGCACTGTATGCGTTTCAGTTCCTGAGAAACTGAGGCAATTCCTCAGTGAAGCATTCAAGCCACCTGTGTTTCTTTGTGTTTCTTGGAAGCCAGTAAAGCATTTTGACAGAACAATTAGTCTTAGCCATAAATCTTATATGCTCTGTCTAGCTTGCAATTGACATTGCATTCGCCCTGAAAACTGCTATTGTATTCTGTTTCTGGTAAGTGTATAAAAAGTCTGATTGCTTTATATAACCTTGTCTTAGTCTCAGTCTTCCCGAGACCCTACAGACCAGCCTGGTTATAATTCTCTCTGACCATATCAGGAGACTCTGATGATAACCTGGCTTGGTAAGTAAACACTGGTACTTATAGCTTGTATAGTATTCTGGACTGGCATCTGTTGTATCTCAAAGTTCATAGAAAATCTATCCAGGCACTTCTGGCTTTCACATAATCTCGATTGAAAAGTTAGGTCATATTCTAATATGGGCAGAAAAGGTTGATGCAGAAGGTAGAATGTGTGAGAAAGTATTACAGGATATTTAATTACCATACGTAGAAAACATAATTGTTAAGAAAATATAAAACGCTTAAATAGATATTTCATTTGTCAGTTGCAGATAGGTGTGTCCTGAAGAAATGCACTTTGGATTCCTCTAAAAGCCTCCATAGATAAGAATGCTAAAGAATGGAAAGTTTCTGCCTATTTTAAGGCAAGTTTCTTAGGAGAGGTTTTGTGTTCTTTGCTCTGAGAGGCAAAGTCAGCTTGGTGTCCTCAAGCTACCCCATTGTAAGGTGAAATGGCTTGGAACCCAACCACCATGATGGTGACATGGCTCATCCTGCCATTTCAAGGTTATAAGGTAGGGGCTAGAGACTTCTTTTATAGGCCAGAGGACCTTTGATAGAGTGCCTCCTCCTCTGGCCCCACTATCCAGTTTGGAAGATGCCTTTATGGAAGGAGCTTCAGGTAAGAGATAGGAATTCTCTCTTTGGGCTTGTGGGAACAACATAGAAGCAGCTGGCAGGACACAGATAAAACAGGATTCTAGGAAAGAGAGCTAAGGAGCCCTCTTGAGTTTTGGGGAGCTCAAGAAAAAGGTAAACTAGCTCAATAGAATGACACAGATAGAAAAAGATTTCTCTGATACCTAAACCACAGAAAGATCCAACAAAGATAGAGAACTTCAGACCAATTTCTCTTATGAATATCGATGCAAAAATCCTCAATAAAATTCTCGCTAACCGAATCCAAGAACACATTAAAGCAATCATCCATCCTGACCAAGTAGGTTTTATTCCAGGGATGCAGGGATGGTTTAATATACGAAAATCCATCAATGTAATCCATTATATAAACAAACTCAAAGACAAAAACCACATGATCATCTCGTTAGATGCAGAAAAAGCATTTGACAAGATCCAACACCCATTCATGATAAAAGTTCTGGAAAGATCGGGAATTCAAGGCCCATACCTGAACATGATAAAAGCAATCTACAGCAAACCAGTAGCCAACATCAAAGTAAATGGAGAGAAGCTGGAAGCAATCCCACTAAAAACAGGGACTAGGCAATGCTGCCCACTTTCTCCCTACCTTTTCAACATAGTACTTGAAGTATTAGCCAGAGCAATTCGACAACAAAAGGAGATTAAGGGGATACAAATTGGAAAAGAGGAAGTCAAAATATCACTTTTTGCAGATGATATGATAGTATATATAAGTGACCCCAAAAATTCCACCAGAGAACTCCTAAACCTGATAAACAGCTTCGGTGAAGTAGCTGGATATAAAATAAACTCAAACAAGTCAATGGCCTTTCTCTATACAAAGAATAAACAGGCTGAGAAAGAAATTAGGGAAACAACACCCTTTTCAATAGTCACAAATAATATAAAATATCTCGGCGTGACTCTAACTAAGGAAGTGAAAGATCTGTATGATAAAAACTTCAAATCTCTGAAGAAAGATATTAAAGAAGATCTCAGAAGATGGAAGGATCTCCCATGCTCATGGATTGGCAGGATCAACATTGTAAAAATGGCTATCTTGCCAAAAGCAATCTACAGATTCAATGCAATCCCCATCAAAATTCCAACACAATTCTTCAACGAATTAGAAGGAGCAATTTGCAAATTCATCTGGAATAACAAAAAACCTAGGATAGCAAAAACTCTTCTCAAGGATAAAAGAACCTCTGGTGGAATCACCATGCTTGACCTAAAGCTTTACTACAGAGCAATTGTGATAAAAACTGCATGGTGCTGGTAAAGAGACAGACAAGTAGACCAATGGAATAGAATTGAAGACCCAGAAATGAACCCACACACCTATGGTCACTTGATCTTCGACAAGGGAGCTAAAACCATCCAGTGGAAGAAAGACAGCATTTTCAACAATTGGTGCTGGCACAACTGGTTGTTATCATGTAGAAGAATGCGAATTGATCCATATTTATCTCCTTGTACTAAGGTCAAATCTAAGTGGATCAAGGAACTTCACTTAAAACCAGAGACACTGAAACTTATAGAGGAGAAAGTGGGGAAAATCCTTGAAGATATGGGCACAGGGGAAAAATTCCTGAACAGAACAGCAATGGCTTGTGCTGTAAGATCGAGAATTGACAAATGGGACCTAATGAAACTCCAAAGTTTCTGCAAGGCAAAAGACACCGTCAGTAAGACAAAAAGACCACCAACAGATTGGGAAAGGATCTTTACCTATCCTAAATCAGATAGGGGACTAATATCCAACATATATAAAGAACTCAAGAAGGTGGACTTCAGAAAATCAAATAACCCCATTAAAAAATGGGGCTCAGAACTGAACAAAGAATTCTCACCTGAGGAATACCGAATGGCAGAGAAGCACCTGAAAAAATGTTCAACATCCTTAATCATCAGGGAAATGCAAATCAAAACAACCCTGAGATTCCACCTCACACCAGTCAGAATGGCTAAGATCAAAAATTCAGGTGACAGCAGATGCTGGCGTGGATGTGGAGAAAGAGGAACACTCCTCCATTGTTGGTGGGATTGCAGGCTTGTACAACCACTCTGGAAATCAGTCTGGCGGTTCCTCAGAAAATTGGACATAGTACTACCGGAGGATCCAGCAATACCTCTCCTGGGCATATATCCAGAAGATGCCCCAACTGGTAAGAAGGACACATGCTCCACTATGTTCATAGCAGCCTTATTTATAATAGCCAGAAGCTGGAAAGACAACAGAGGAATGGATACAGAAAATGTGGTACATCTACACAATGGAGTACTACTCAGCTATTAAAAAGAATGAATTTATGAAATTCCTAGCCAAATGGATGGACCTGGAGGGCATCATCCTGAGTGAGGTAACACATTCACAAAGGAACTCACACAATATGTACTCACTGATAAGTGGATATTAGCCCAAAACCTAGGATACCCAAGATATAAGATACAATTTCCTAAACACATGAAACTCAAGAAAAATGAAGACTGAAGTGTGGACACTATGCCCCTCCTTAGAAGTGGGAACAAAACACCCTTGGAAGGAGTTACAGAGACAAAGTTTGGAGCTGAGATGAAAGGATGGACCATGTAGAGGCTGCCATATCCTGGGATCCACCCCATAATCAGCATCCAAACGCTGACACCATTGCATACACTAGCAAGATTTTATGGAAAGGACCCAGATGTAGCTGTCTCTTGTGAGACTATGCCGGGGCCTAGCAAACACAGAAATGGATGCTCACAGTCAGCTAATGGATGGATCACAGGGCTCCCAATGGAGGAGCTAGAGAAAGTACCCAAGGAGCTAAAGGGATCTGCAACCCTATAGGTGGAACAACATTATGAACTAACCAGTACCCCGGATCTCTTGACTCTAGCTGCATATGTATCAAAAGATGGCCTAGTCGGCCATCACTGGAAAGAGAGGCCCATTGGACACGCAAACTGTATATGCCCCAGTACAGGGGAACGCCAGGGCCAAAAAGGGGGAGTGGGTGGGTAGGGGAGTGGGGGTGGGTGGGTATGGGGGACTTTTGGTATAGCATTGGAAATGTAAATGAGCTAAATACCTAATAAAAAATAAAAAAAAAAAGAAAAAGATTTCTAAAGAGCTAGCAGTTTAGTTGTAGAATCAAGCTTATAAATAGGTATTTTGTATATAAATTAAGTCAAGAAAATAAAGTCATCTTGCTGAGCTTTCAAGTTCTTATGTTTATACCCCCCTGTGTCTTTTTTGGTCTAAACATTAGATTATTTAAATGGTTACAAGAGATTTGGGGCTAGAGATTGAGTGAAATGAAGTCAGATTTGGGGCTAGAGATTGAGTGAAATGAAGTCATATTGACAGAGGAACTGGTCCCTGTACAGGATGTTTCCTGGCCTAAGCCTTGATCATGCCAGTAGTTCTGATTTTCTTCTGAGGTCGGATGGCATGGGATAGGTCTGTTGGTTGCAGGGGTAAGTAGGGAGGATTCTGGCTGGAAGCCTCCAGAGTTGGTTACAAACAAGACAGCTATAGCCAGACTTTGACTGGGCACTGGATGTGGTTCACAGGCTAGATCTGGACAGCTGTGGAGCATGAGTAAGTGGGAGGGTCAGGAAGACTCACTGCTCCAGCCCATAGGAAAGGATGTATGAGAGCCGGCTTTGTGAAGAAGTTGGATCTTCTATCAACTTTAAAAAAGAAATGTGCCTTTTCATTGTGTTGAATGACCAGATTGTCTGTTTCATAATTAGTAATGTTTTTCATGTTGGGTCCAATTATTCCATGTAAACTATTGTTCTCTTTCCCTTTTTTGCAAACATAACTATCTCAAGCTTTTGTCTGTATGTCACTCCTTGATTTCTAGCCATAACTGTTCTTTTCATTGTAAACTCTTAGTAAATTTGTTATTTGCTCAAATAAATTACAATTGCTTTCAATTCACTACCTCCGAAGATCCCTTTTATTTCATGCTGAACTTTAATAATGATCTCTGTGTGTTTTATGTTAATTCATCTTCTTTTTATTTTTGCAATGTGCAAAAGAGATAAATGACAACTATTTATTTTTAAAATAAAGTTTTGTTAGGTTTTGGTGTCTGTGGCAAGTCCTTCATTAATACATTTAACAAACATTTAGATTCAGTGACCAGCTTGTACTGTTTATTCTTGTCGCTGCTGTAAGTAGCACTTCTGTCAGTTATGATGGGTGGGTAAAAAGCCTCAGTGGCTTTTTAACAAATTTTTAAAATTCATTCCTGATCAAGGGTAGTGATTCCCTTAATAAATTTGAATGAATGATGTCACTGAGGTTAGACCTCTTTTAATTTTCAGGTAAAGTGTTTTTCATATCTCTCATGCTTAGACCCTCAATCTCATTTTCTGTTTAATTTCTGTAAAACATCTACACCTTTCTGTATAATTGATCTCCTCTTTGCCTTCTCCATTACAATAAACAAAGAGAAAGTTTGCTCTCAAGTGAGACTTTGAAGAGGGTTGACAATTTATGTAAAGATCCCTCTCTTTATGTTTATAATTTAAAATGATGAAAGTAAATTCCTTCCTCTAGTAAGGAGTGAGTTATTAAAGCTTAAAACAGAAAATAAATGCCTTTAAGTCAAGATGTTTAGGTCTAGATTTCCTAGAGTGTCTTTGGTTATATAAGACAGTCTCTGTGGTCTCTGGGATAAGGCCTTATCTCTCTCATTTAGGACTTTTGTTAAGCTCAATTATATATTCCAGCGAGACATTCTTGTTAAATACAACTTTACTGATATGAAAAAGCAAAGTTAATTTGTTCATTAAGTATGGATATAGAACCTAGGTTTCTTTAGGTAGTGCTGTCAAACAAATTTTTAAAATTCATTCCTGATCAAGGGTAGTGATCCTTAATAAATTTGTCAGACATATTCTATATGTGACATCACACACTCAGGTCCCAGGCTGAGGCTGAAGAATTTGAGGCCAAACTGAGCAGTATATTAACATTCAATATCCAAAATGCTAAGTTCAACATTTTTTCAGAAACCAGTTCTCAGTTATTGACCACAGGAGTCCCATTTCTTCTCAAAATTTGTAATTTTCACTTGTCAGAGAGCTGGTAGGCATTATAGAAATGCATTATAGATATGATAGGAAACGAGTGTGTGTGTATGTGTGTGTATGTGTGTGTATGTGTGTGCAGATGCACATACATGTATGCCTGTATATGTGTGCATATGAATGTGAAGCCTGCGTGTGTGCATGTATGTTTGAAGCATCTAAATATGTACGTGTGTGAAGCCAGTGTGTGATTCTTGTGTGTATGCAGATGTGCTTAAAGACTGTTTATTTGTGTCCATGTGAAACTTCTCTCTGTCTTTCTCTCTGACTCTCTTTTTCTTTCTTTCTTTCTTTCTTTCTTTCTTTCTTTCTTTCTTTCTTTCTTTCTTTCTTTCTTTCTTTCTTCCTTCCTTCCTTCCTTCCTTCCTTCCTTCCTTCCTTCCTTTCTTTCTTTCTTTCTTTCTTTCTTTCTTTCTTTCTTTCTTTCTTTCTTTCTTTCTCTACATGTGTGTGTATGTGTATACACCAAAGTTCACTGAATCAGGATTATTGGTAAGTAGACAAATGGTCCACCAAGAGTATTTGTTCCCAAAGTACTAGTGCTTTAGATTAGTCTATCACAATTATCATATAATTTTTCTTATCTTTATTTTAAATTTATTTTGACTTAGTTATACTTTTGATTTCAGCAGGAAATCCTGGAGGCATAAGAAGGTTACCATCTCCACATTTAAAACAAAACAAGCAGTACAGACAATATGTAAAACTGTTTGCCATTAACCATTTATAAAGATATGTTTTCAGAACAACATTCTATCTTCCAGGAGTGAAAGGAACAAGAATTCTCCTGAAATGATAAAAAGGACTCGATGCTTACTTACTTGATATAGATTATATTGTATGCTATTATGAGGATTGATAAGAATAGTAAGCTAGAAATGATTTGTAAGTTGCCCAAATAATATGTGTGCAAACAAAAGAATGGTTTAATTTTAATACAAAGGTAACAGTAGACCTGCAACCCAAACAATATGTTCAGTGAATATTTCATAAGATATAAGATGCATTAAATAGTATGAGGGATAGTAGAGAAGAGCTAGTTATATGCTATAACATTTTATACACTATACATTACCTAGTTTAAGGCGTCGGGGAGATGTCAGATTGTTTTAAGTATTTATGTAGCAAATCTTGGAATGACCATGCACAAACAAATAATTATATTAGTGAGAAAGTAACCAATTGGCCAGTAAACGAAATTAATAAATTAAAACCTCAGATGGCAATAAAAGTGAATATGGAAGCAATGATGAATACACATAAACAGGAAAGGACAAACAACTATAGAATCTAGTGTAAATACTTTAATACCTTTCTTAGGGGTATATGATTTAATAGAGATTTGGCAAAAGATAATTCTATGCTAAATGTAAAATAATGACTTTAATATAGTTAATCTAAAATAATGAAATTAAAAAGAAATAACCCATATAAGCATCAGCAAGTTATGGAAAAAGAATGGATACGACATCCAGTTACATCTATACCTGACAATCGAGAGTACATGGAGAAATAAAACTTCCCAAGAGCTTTGGAAGAAAAGGAGCACATGTTTTCTGTCACTAGCATGTCAAAGAAAATGTCTCAGAGAAATCATTTTCGATTATATAGTTTCTCTTTCAATCTCCCATCTCACTTTCAGGATATAAGTCGTGGAGTTTAATAGCGGGGACACTGAACAGCAATAACAAACGTTTTGTCACCGTAGATTCCAGGATTCTTTCTTTCTTTCTTTCAATATATGTTATATATACAAACACAAACATATGTAATAATTGTTTTAGATCATTTCCTTTGCTTCATGAGTTGAAGAAACAAATAAAAGAAACCCTAAAAGAACCCCACGTGGAGGTTTACTATGAAATACAGCAGTGAGGCCTTAGCTAGTGCCAACACTTACAGTAGTATTAGTTCCAAAAACAAGTAGTATTGTTTGTTTGGACACACAACAGAAATTTTATTCAAAGGTATTGGGCCCAAACATGGCATCGTCTTAAAAAGAAATATTACAACTAGAAATAATTTTTGTCTTACTTAATTTTTATATTTTAAGTTAATAATCTATAAAGAGTATTTGGTAATCATTTCACAGTTAGTTACCAAGCCCTAAGCAACTACATCAGAAGTCCTGATGCCTGATTTAGAAAACTTTCAATTATGTGGCAATATCCTTGAATCAGGCTCATTTTTATTTGGCCTTTTACCTGCCTTTTAGAAGTGGTCCTCCACAAAACAGTGTTTGTTAAGAAATTAGTATGAGGGGTAATCCGGAAGAGAGATATCATTTGAAATGTAATAAATAAAGTGATTAATAATGATGATTGATGAAGATGATGATGATGATAATGAAATTAGTATGATTTTTAGACCAGTCATCCTACTAATTGGATGGGTCCCTTTGTCCTGTGTGGAATTTGAGGGAGATGATACTTACATTGCTCTCAGGATTTCACTAGCTCCATTTCCTCCCTTACGTTAGCACAGACTAACAAACAGCCTGTATCTTGCCATCCACTTTTCCCCTAAGACTCTTCTTATTTAGAAATTGTTGCAAAGAGGTAGAATCCCGTTTTTAAAATTCTGACATCTTATGTTTACGAAGAAAGTATCTTCGTAATTTAGAAATGGCTGTATTGAAATACATCCTTATAGAATTTCTAGAACAAAGTTTCAATGTCACTCACTTGATCAATGATTTTTATGGACATAAGCTTAAAATGAGCTATCAATTTCAAAAGTAATTTGGTTGAAAAAATTTGATATGAAATTACAAGTCGTGTTCATAGATACAAGAGCAATTTCTAATCCCATTTTGTATGCCTACCAATCTAATTACAGATAAACAGGTCTAAGTCACATTTCACCCTGCCTGTCATGTGCAGAGACAGATTTTCAAAGTCACTGTAATGGGTGTCATATCTGATATTAACAGCAATTTCTTAATTTGATCCATTAGATTTCCATTTTATCGTATTTCATCTTATTTCTTTGAAATCCTTTAAAATGATGTTTTGGCTTGCACAGAACCTTTTGAAGATATAGCTTTTGATATATCTTTCAAAAGACATTCTGTATGCCTGTCACCTCTCCCCACTCAAAAACCTTTCATATTCTTAATACTGTTAGTAAAAATGGCATTCTTCTTTTCTGCTAAAATCACAGGTTATCATAGCATCACTTTTTTTAATTTAACAATTTCTCTCTTAAGTAAAGGTATCAACAAAATGGCTTCTCATTATGATAAATATTCCTTTTTTAAACTGTATCTTTTGTGAAATTTCAGACAGCTATCTTTTTTTCATTTCTTCTCCCTTCACAATTATGAAATTATTATTAATTATAATATAATTTTTAGTTTAGAAAACACTAAATATGCCAAATAGTCACTAATCATAAATTGAAGCAAAATATAACTTGAACTTTATAAACTTTTCTTATTTTTCATTATTTATTTAAACATTATGTTTATTTCAATATATCCTATATGGATAAAAAGATAAAGTCTGAAAAGCACCAAATTCCATGAACAAACAACTTAGAACTTTAACAAAATTTCTCTTCTATTGCTTTTGTAAATATCTCCAAAAACATAGATTACTTCCCATAGTTCTATTATTCCACCTAAAAGAATTTTTATATTTTTCTTATTCTATTTATTGTATCTCCATAAACTGAGAATACTTCTCATATTCAATGTTCTGCTATCAAGACATGCCCGTTTGGATGTATTCTAAAAAAAAAAAAAAAAAAACAAAAAAACAACAAAAAAAAACATTTAAAATTTTCTTGCATTCAGTTTGATCATTTAATGGTATAATTTACTGAATTATGCAGCAGTTATTAAAAACTGATTTGAAATCATTTTACCACTAAGTGAAACCATAGGTCTGTTTAAAAGCTTGACCAAACCTGAAATTTAAGTTTCAAACATAATGCCACTTCCAAGTTATTTGCATGAACAGAAAGTGTTATAATAATAATTTTGTCAAAAAGAATTAAAGAATCTCAAAAGACCAATTGTAGAACATACAAAAGTGTGTCACTAGTCTTTAGCACAGTCTGCATTTTAAATAAAAATATGGTCAATTAAATAAACAAATGCCTAAAATATCTTATGATCTGAAAATGTAACTTCCACATGTAATTTTATGGTCTTAATTTGTAAAAAAAAAAAAAAAAAAAATTATTGGATATTTTCTTTATTTACATTTCAAATGTTATCCCCTTTCCTGGTTTCCCCTCTGAAAAACACCCTCCCCCTGCTCACCAACCCACCTACTCCTACTTCCTGGCCCTGGCACTCCCTCACACTGGGGAATAGAACATTCATAAGACAAAGGCCTCTGCTCCCATTGGTGTCCAACTAGGGCATCCTCTGCTACATGTACAGCTGGAGCCATAAGTCTCACCACGTGTGCTCTTTGGTTGGTGGTTCAGTCCCTGGAAGCTCTGGAGGTACTGTCTAGTTCATATTGTTGTTCCTCCTATGGGGCTGCAAACCCCTTCAGCTCCTTGGGTTCTTTCCCTAGCCCCTTCATTGGCGATCTTATGCTCAGTCCAATGGATGACTGTGAGCATCCACCTCTAATTTCTTTTTTTTTAATATATTTTTATTAGGTATTTTCCTCATTTACATTTCCAATGCTATCCCAAATGTCCCCCATACCCTCCCACCCACTCCCCTACCCACCCACTCCCATTTTTTGGCCCTGGCATTCCCCTGTACTGGGGCATATAAAGTTTGCAAGTCCAATGGGCCTCTCTTTCCACTGATGGCCGACTAGGTCATCTTCTGATACATATGCAGCTCTGGGGGTACTGGTTAGTTCATATCGTTGTTCCACCTATAGGATTGCAGATCCCTTTAGCTCCTTGGATACTTTCTCTAGCTCCTCCATTGGGGGCCCTGTGATCCATCCAATAGCTGACTGTGAGCATCCACTTCTGTGTTTGCTAGGCCCCTGCGTAGTCTCACAAGAGACAGCTATATAATTTCTAAACTTTCTTGTTAGGAGGAAAAAAGACTGTTGTTAGAAGCAGTGGTATTTTAATCATGAAAAAAAAAGAATTGTATGCAAATAAGAAAGGTTTATACTTTAAGGTGAGTTAAAATTTAGAGAGCAACTCCATTACTCAATGTACACCACACTGTTTCTCACGTAGTGTTTGTTGGTGTGGTATAACAATTTCTTCCTAATTGAAACTTCCTCCCTGGAAAGAAACAGGAGGTACATGTGCCTCTCAACAAAAACAAACTTCATGTGGAAATCTGCCAAACTTGTGATATTCAAGAGGTAACTTTCTGCAGAAAACAGCTTCTGGATGGGGCCACTCCTGCAGATGTTTTTAAGAGACTTATGGACCTGTACAACTGCCTGCAAGTTGTGAAGGAGATCAAGAGATACATCTTTCAAGAGTTATCACCTATGTTGCCCATAGTGGCATGGGTTTTTAGTGATGCACATAAGCACATAATTTTGAGTCAACCCTACTGCTATGAATAATTCCTCATCCATACTCCCATGAACAACATCAATAAAAACCCATTAATCCAAAAAGCTGGACTTTGGTATAATTATTTTGGTCTCTCATGAGTTCTATTTCTGGGGTTCGTAGTGTGTATGTAGTCTCTCTCTCTCTCTCTCTCTCTCTCTCTCTCTCTCTCTCTCTCTCTCTCTGTGTGTGTGTGTGTGTGTGTGTGTGTGTGTGTGTGTGTGTTGTCTCCCCAGGAAAGGTCTTTCATACAGTCATTAATTTTGTCTAGATTATAAACTACAACATACTCTGGATTATTAGATGATTATACTCTGAATTATTATACTCTAAATTAGATTATTATATTTTACAAAGATAGAGAAGAAAGAAACTAGATTCTGAGTCCTCACCCTCTCATCCTGTGCAAACGAACTCCAAATAGGTAAAAGATTTTAATGAAATTGTGACATTCTGAAACTATTTAAGAAAAAAAATAAGGGAAAACATTTAAAGTAATAGGCACAAGTAGATATTTGCTTACAATGTCTAGAAGCTCAGAAATTAATGTCAGATGGGTGAATAGGATGGTATGAACTTTGAAAGCTTTTGCATAGAAAAGGACTAAGGGACAGATAAGATAGGACAAAATAGCTCTGCTAACTACACATCTAACAGAGTATATCTGGAATATACCCAAAAGTACAAAACCTAAGTACCAGGAAATCAAATGCAGAGATCAATAAATGGGCACATGAAATGGACATACAGTTTTTAGAAGATAGAGAAGAACAACAAAAAACATTCACATTTATTAGTCCTGGATTTTATATAGGCAGAAAAATTCTTGTAAGTATGTATGTATGTATATAAGTATGTATGTATGCATATATATGTATGTATATATGTATGTATGTATATATGTATGTATATATGTATGTATATATGTATGTATGTATGTATGATGTATGTCACAAGAGT
This sequence comes from Mus musculus, assembly GCF_000001635.26. Taxonomy (NCBI): domain Eukaryota; kingdom Metazoa; phylum Chordata; class Mammalia; order Rodentia; family Muridae; genus Mus; species Mus musculus. The sequence continues at coordinate 94,844,834 of NC_000067.6, read as the reverse complement.
AGAAACAAAACTGTATGTGAGAACAAAGTGGGTTAATAGGAAGGCTGGCTTAAGAAAAGCTAAAGTAGGGGTATATGATGGGAGCATGGTGAAAGTACATAATATACATATATTTAAACATCTTCAAGATTTCCACCACTATCTTCAATACAAATATGCTATAAAATAAAAATTTTCAATGATAAAAGATCAAGACTAAGAATTACAGTTTCACACTCAAAAAGCCAGTCTTGGCTTGAGGTTAACATAACTTGATTCTGTTCTTAATTTTATAGTTAACCAGGTTGGGACTTCTGGTATGTAAACCAGAAGCTTTTATGGGCTTGAATTTTCTCATCTTTAGTAAGAAACTTAAATCATGGAAATCCAAAGGCCTAATTCATTTACATTTTTGGAGATACTGCTAAGAACTTCATTATTGCACTCAATATGCCATAGTCAAAAAATAGTTATACACAGTCTAACAGTACATAACCTGAGAAATATTTTTAAAAAGTAATAATAAAAAATAAAGTTTCATTTTCAGAAATTTGCAAAGATTGTGCATTCATATGAACTTATGATTGGTTTCCCCCCACCCCAGAATCTTAGCACCAATGTTATCAGAAAAAAGAAAAAGCACTAGGGCTTAAGATTCACTCTGTGGGTCAGATTGGTCCTTCTCATACAGAAAGATAAGGCCTAAGATATTTTATGTACAAAGATAAAAATTGAAATATCAAGAACCTACTTATTTTGACTTAAGAACAAGTTACTTAACAGGCAACTGGTATAGTAGGGGAAACAAAAATTCCCAGAAGTTATTGTTAGGAAAAACAAGTGCCTAAAGAGTATGCAGTGAACCATTCGGTTCTCAAAATCTAACAGAAAAATAAGTGGTTAATGGCCATATGATAAGCTTAATGGGATGAGGCTGTGGGTTGTGTCTATACACATAAGAGTAGATGTATTGCAGGAGGAGAAATCAATGTTCAGCCTCACGACTAACTTACCTTATAGACCTCTGCATTTGCTCTCAAAACCTCCACTGCAAGGAGACAGATAATAGACTACCTTACTATATTCTAAAGTATTCTGCCTCCTAAAATTATTCATGCTCTCAATTGATTTCACATCTTCCTAATGTGGTATTAGGTTTTTTCCCCCAATGACTTAGCTTTTAAGTAATAAAGAGGACTTTTTTTTACAGTGACATCCCTACAAGATAAATTACCCTACCATTCAAGACATAGGAAGATGAGGTTCATAATTTCCCACAGGGTAGTCAAGGTCATGGAGAAAAAATAATATGAACAGTTAATATTGTAAGAAAGACTCAGCATCAAAAAGGAGATATTATTTGAGACTGAAAAGATATATTATTCCCACAGCTCTGCCAAACTCACTTTCTACACAAATTATTATCTCTCTTTTAAGTGCCTGCCATGGAAGTTATAGTTCTCTAAGGGAGATTTTAACTGCTTTCTGTTACTTAGACATTTCCTCTTTTACTGCTGTCTGTCAAAATGACTTGAATTCCTGTAATGTCATTCCCTTTTATTTTAGAATTGTGTTCCAGGGTGCAGAATTTCCAAATGGATATGTCTATTCTTTTACTCTATATGAGCTATACAGAGCAATGATTATCTTACATGTAGCTTGCTAAAGTACAGGATTTTACATTTCTGTTATTAATGCACACTGCTGTCTTTTGTTCTAAAATGCAAGTAGATCTTCACTTTTGGAGACATCAATTTGGCAAATGCAAGAACATTGTGTTAAGAGTGGATGGAGTTAGTTACTAACTCCTAGACTAATACTACACTGTGTTTCTGACATTTGCATTCTAGAATAAAATAGAAATATGATTCCTCTTTCACAGTTCTACTGATGTTCTTTTTAATTTTATTATCAGCTCTGGAGCGAATGCCCCTGACTCAGGAATTTCACAACAGTGATCGGATGGTACTATTGTTACAGTAGAAATCATTACCTAGAAGTCACATTTCCATTGGGTTCTCTGAGATTTCTGATACACTTAGTTACTTTTGGATATACCTCAGTATGCTTGCAGTATGTGTCATGAAGTGGGTGGTATCAAGGTCAAAGCACAAAGTAGTGTTACTCTCACATTAAGACCAACAGAAACCAAGTAATTGCATTGCGAAATATCATCAGTTGGTTTTTTGTTTGTTTGTTTTTGGTTTTTTGTTTTTTGGTTTTTGGTTTTTTTGGGGGTTTTTTTGTTTTTTTTTTTTTTACAAAGTGCAAATAATACAAGTATCTTCCATTAAATGCCCACCTCTGAATCTCAAATCAATAGCTGGTGCCAACTTAATTAAGTCATCTGATTATCTCCAAGGTACCACTGTTCCTTTATAAATGATTTTAGCTACTACAGCACCATTATTCTGACAAACTATCCATTCATTAGTCTTAGAAATTTCAATGTGCACAGAAGTAAGTCCTCCCACTTTATAGCCATGAGTATTGTTCCTCTGGATATTTGGTCCATTTCTATCCTTCAGCAATTGCCTTAGTCACTTTTATACTGCTGTGATAAGACAACATGACCAAGAGAAAATATAGGGAAAAAAAAGATTTTGTTTAAAGCTTATAGTTTCAGAGAGTTAAAGTCAATAACTCTCATGGTATCAGGAAGACTGGCATGGCACTGGGGCAGTAGCTGAGAGCTTACATCTTGAGACAGAGACCATGAGAGAGAGCAAGCTGAGAAGGCACACATTATGAAACTGTAAAGACTGCAAACAGGATATACCTCCTTTAACAAGACTGAACCTCTTAATCCTTTTCAAAGAGTGCTGCCAACCAATGACCAAATACAGAAGCCTATAGGGGCCACTCTCATTCAAAGCACCACAGTCGCTTACTTCAATAGTCATAATGTATTGAATCATTGCTATCGTTTTCTCTATTTGAATTCATGTACCCTATGTCACAGTCACTAGCCTCCTTGCCTTAGTATTCACTTTAATGTCCCAATGACTGCAATTATTTAGTACCTTTATATTTGTAATTTGTCATTTTCAACATGTTTTCTGTTTTCATTACCTCTGGTGGCTCTGAGCTCTGACTCAAAGAAGGCAATGACTATGGAAAGCTCTAGTATAGGTTATGGATGTATTGTTTCTTTTTCTTTTTCATTTCACATCCCTTAGTACAAATGATAACTGCTTTATACATTCTCTCTCTCTCTCTCTCTCTCTCTCTCTCTCTCTCTCTCTCTCTCTCTCTCTCTCTCTCTCTTCCACACACACACACACACACACACACACCTCTTTCTCTGTGGGGTTGTGTTTGTTTTTTGTTTTTTTATTTTACTGGTATGTATTTCTAGTACTGTAATTCATTACTTTCCACTATCAGTCCTCTCTTCCATTTTCTTCTTTGATAAGCCTATCCTTTCAAACATTTTAAATTCCATTTTACCTCTGAAAATTTAAACTTTATTTTAGTAACACAGATATCTCTTGAATTGTATATAAGTATTTTTAACTTGCTTGTACCCCTAGGGATTTTGGTGAGACATTTATACCTCACTGCATACCTAGACTTCCCACATCATCCTCCAGGCTCTATCCAAGTGAGTACCCCAGACCCCATCATCAACACCTTGTCTGCAAGCTACCAAATCTAGCCTGGGACTACAACCAGTGCACCAACCTAGCTTGGCTTTCTGTGCCTTCACCGCAGAGAAGCTGCAGGCTTGGACCAAAATCCTCCCTACATATCTATCAAAGCACAGGACTATCCCACATTATAGACAACATTTCCAATCACATACATCTATTCCACACACACCCCGCCCCCACCTCCATTTTGGAATAGGAAACACATTCTGAATATCAGAGCAATCTCCTTGGCCCAGGTTGATTACATCTATTCAAGCCACTTCCAAACTCTAGGCCCAACCTTCCCACACATTCTCTCTTCTCCCCCACCCTGCCTTATCCACAACAAATTTAAAACTAACAGAGGAAGTTTACATGCCCAGACCTCATCACAGGAATACTAACAGTATGAAAATTGAATCAAGCCAGTATCTACTCTCCAAAAATTACCCATCCTGTAGAAAGGTTTGCTTATGAAAATTACCTAGATGAACTTCAGGCCAAAGAGATTAAAAGAGCAATCATAAACCTCCCCAAAAATTCAAGGAATTAAAGAGAGAGAGACAGAGAGAGACAGAGACAGAGAGAGACAGAGAGAGAGAGCAGAGTGAGAGAGCGCAAGGACCAAAAGAATGAGCTTAAAGAGAAAACATAAGTAAAAGACCAGTCAAAAGTCAAAATGAGAAACATGATCTAGGATTTGAAAGTTGAATTCATTAAAATATTGAAATAAAAAGGAAACTCAAGATAAAATGAAGATGGAATTGAAAAACCCCAAAGCCCAACTAGAAACTCAACCGAAAGCCTTATAAGAGAACAAATCAAGCAGAAGACAGAATATCAGGTATCTAGGATAAAATAGAAAATCTAGACAAAAAATTTTTAAAAGATGTATGACATGTAAGAGAAAAAATAAAAATAAAAACCACAGGAAGGAAACACACAAGAAATATTGGACACAATGAAAACAAAACAAAAACTTTTGAATTAGAATTATAATCATTGGTGAAGGAAAAGAAACTCAAGTCAATAACACAGATGAGATTTTCAACAAAATCATAGAAGAAAACTTCCCTCAAACTAAGGAAAAGCACACCTGTACAAACAAAATGAACACACAAAATATCAAATAGATAAGACAAAAAAAAAAAAAAAGAAAATCCCCAAGGCATATCATAGTTAAAATGCTAAGCATACAATAACAAAGAAAAGTTAGTGAAAGTTGTAAGAGAAAAAAAAATACAACTCACAGATAAGTGCAACCTTATTTGAAAACTTCAAAAGGCAGAAGAGCCTGAAACAACGTATTACAAGTCCCAAAAGATTATGAGAAGCAATCTAAAATACTACAACCAGCAAAAGTCTGCCATGATTGAAGGGGAAAGAAACATTCTCGACAATATAAATAGCCTAAAAATTATATCCAACCAACAAATCCTAAAAAGAAAAAATACAGGAAGGCTAAAGAGAGGAAAGAGTACAGCAGAGAGATTGTGGGAACAAAAGAACCCATAATAATTAAAACATAAAATAGCACTGAGAACACAGTTATACCAAAATCATCATAATGACCACAACTAATTATTTCTCTATCTTTAAATATCAATGGACACAATTCTCCAGTCAAAAGACACAGACTGATCAAATGGATCATTAAAAAAGAAAATCCGTATCTAAGCTGCCTAAAAGAAACACATTCTATTCTGAAAGCGAGGCATTGCCTTATTGTACAAAGATGGAAAAAAGTATTCCAGTAAAATGATATTAGGAAGCAAGCACTTTTGTAATACCCGATATAATAGACTTGAAAACTTATCAGAAAACTAAACAGAGACACTTTATTTGAATCGAGGGAATAGTTAACCAAGAAGCCATCATTCTCATATACATGCATACACCAAACTCAGGTGCATACAATGCCAAAAAAAAAAATCTATTACTAGATTTAAAGACACAGAATAACATTGGTCCATTAACTGCAAGTGACCTCAGTACCCAACTTATTCCTATACAGAGGTCACCTGGATAAAAATAAACAGATAAATATCTATATTAAATTACATAGTACATCATATAGACTCAACTAATAACTACCTAATACTCTGTTCAAACACTAAAGAGAGCACATTCCATTTAATAGCACATGGAAGCTTTTCTAGGACAGAGCATATTCTGGGACACAAAACAAATCTTTACAAATTAAAAAGAAAAAGATTGAAATCATTCTTTTTATCCTATGAAATGAAACAGAAAATTATAACAGCAAATAACCTTTAGTAAATACACAAATTCATGGAGTTTAAATAGCTCATTAAGATAAGTAATGACTAGGTAAAGAAAAAAGTCAAGAAAGAAAAACATACTTGCTAGAAATAAATGAAATGAAAACATAACATAATAAAACTTCTGGGACATATTGGGAACACATATGACAGAAATTTATAGCTCCAAGTGCCTATATAAAACCAATACCCCGGAGCTCTTGACTCTAGCTGCATATGTATCAAAAGATGGCCTAGTCGGCCATCACTGCAAAGAGAGGCCCATTGGACTTGCAAACTGTATATGCCCCAGTACAGGGGAACCCCAGGGCCAAAACGGGGGAGTGGGTGGGTAGTGGATTGGTGGGGTGGGTATGGCAGACTTTTGGGATAGCATTGAAAATGTAAACGAAGAAAATACCTAATAAAAATAAAATAAAATAAAAAAAAATTACACAATTAAAAAAAAAAAAAAGAAAGAAAAGAACATCACATCCATCCTTACCCAAGAAAGAACAGCTCTGCTTCTGAAAGCTGACTCCAAAAGCTTTGTGCTTTTTCAAAAACCAATAGAATTTGTAAAAAAACAATCGTAGCTTTTAAAAAAGTGAAATAAATCTTTAGGTTTGATTATTAAAACAAAGAGCACCAAGAAAAAAAAAAATGAAGAAAGAGGAAAATAAAGAGCTTAGTGATAGAATTCAAAAAGGTGGCAAACAAGAACATACCAAATGCAAACCCAGTATATAGCAAGAAATAATGAAGTCAATGACATGGAAACAAAGAAATAATACAGAGAATCAAGAAATGTAAGAACTGGCTCTTTGAGAAGATAAACAAAATTGAGCAATCTTTATCACAATTCACCAAAAGAAAGAGATGATCCATATTAACAAAGACAGAAGTAAACAGTGAAACATTACAACAGACACCAAAAAAATTCAGATTATTATGAGGGACTATTTTAAAACCTGTATTACATGAGGCTAGAAAATCTAAAACAAATTGATAATTTTCTAGAGTCAGCCAAGCCACCAACATTAAACCAAGATGAAGTCAACAACCTAAGTAGAGCCAAATAAAGAAATTGAAATAGCAGAGAAAAGCCTTGCAGCTAAAAAGAAGTTTAAAGAATATATGGATTCATAGCAGAATTCTATCAGATATTCAAATATCTATAACCAGCCTTTCTTACACTATTCATAAAATAAGAACAGAAAGATAAAAAATTTTAAAAACCAAGCCTTTATTACGCTAATACTCAAATGAGATAACAAAACAATAAAGAAAGAAAGCTACAGGCCATTATCCCCAATAAATATAGGGGGAAAATATTCCATTAAACACTTGAAAACAGAATACAGACACTCATGGAAAAAAAAAAAAGATTAAACCATGACCAAGCTGGCTTTCTCCCTGAAATTTAGAGATAGTTGAAAACACATAAGTCAATAAGTGTTTAAAACCACATATATGGACTCAAAGATAAAATCACATGATCATCTCAATAGAAACATAAAAATGCTGTGGCAACATTCAGCTTGTCTTTATAATCAAAGTCTCACAATATGCAGGGTGAGAAAGAACATACTCCAAAATAACAAAATTACATACTAGAAACTGACTCCCAGCGTAATATAAAATGGTAGAAAACTTGAGGCAACCCCACTGTAGTTGGGGACTAAACAGGGATTTCCACTGTCACCATCTATTTCCCACATCATGCTCAAAGTCCCAGCTGGAACAACAAGACAAGAAAATAAAATTAAAGATGCAGTAAGGAAAAGAGTCAGCCTAACCTTAGTATCAGATGACATGGCACTTTGCCTTAGAGACCTCAAAAATTCTACCAAAAAAACTCCCCAACTTCTAGAAAATTGAAATTCAGCAATATTTCAGGACACAGAATCAATTTACACAAATCAATATCTTTTCTATACATTAAAGACAAACATGTAGAGATAGTCATGGACACACTTGCATTCACAATAGCCTCCAAGAAAATACAACACACAGGAGTTGTTGAACTAAGAACTTGAAATCTCTGAAGAAAAAGATTGAGAAACCTGAAAAATGGGAAGGCATCCTGTGCTCACAGACAGGTTGAAGTAATGTTGTAAAAATGGACCATTCAACCGAAAGCTCTTTACAGATGCAACACAACCCCATCAAGATTCTCATCTAATTCTTTACAATAGAAGAATAATTAATGTGAAAATTCATATGGAACCACAAAAACCATAAAAAACCAAACACATCCTAATCTAATAAAATTAAATAACAGTGCTAGAGGTACTATCATTTCAGACCTTAAGATGTAATACAGAGCCAAGGTTATAAAAATGATGTGATATTGGCACACAAACAGGCATGGAGTTGGCCAATGAAAGTGAAGATGCAAACATAAGCACACATTATCATTTTTATCCACTTAATATTTTACAAAGACTCCAAAAACATAGATTAGAAAAAAAGAGTGTAAGGCTCCAAAAATCGCTGAAGGAAGACCCCAGACCCAGATAATATGCAAAAACAAAGAGCATTGATTTTTGTACCATGTAGCACACAGGAGTCAACCATTTCTCTAAAATGGCAACCCCAGACAAAGGCACACGAAGCCTTCTTATAGGGAACAGGGGGAACTGTCTAGAAGTATTATGGAATCTAAAAGTTCAGTGGTGGGTAATACAGGCATACAACGGTCAGTGGTCTGCATTTTAACCATATGATGAGATAGGGCTGCCCAGCACAGATGGCCCATTCAGAGACAAGATAGCTCTGCACTTTGTGGTTATCTTTAGGACAGGGTTGTAATGATCTTGTTCTGGATTTTATGGTTTGTCCCTGGAGCTGCTGTTTTATAGCCTAGTTTATAGGACTTAGGGTCTGTTCTTGAAGCTGGTACCTTATGTCCTTTTTGTCTGAAATCAGACCTGGTCCTTACGTGGAGACAATTGGGGCATACGTTGTCCTTTCAAAAACATCCTCAACAAAAAGTGCAGAGGGAACTGGATGTCCACATTCAGAGGGATAAAATTAGACCTTTACTTCTAACCTTGTACAAAATCTCTCTCTCTCTCTCTAACACTGAAACTGCTAGGAAAGGAGGGAAGGAGGGAGAGGGAGAGGGAGAGGGAGAGGGGAAGGGGAAGGGGGAGGGAGACGGGAGGGGGAGGGAGAGGGAGGGGGAGGGGGAGGGGGAGGGGAGGGGGAGGGGGAGGGGGAGGGGGAGGGAGAGGGAGAGGGAGAGGGAGAGGGAGAGGGAGAGGGAGAGGGAGAGGGAGAGGGAGAGGGAGAGGGAGAGGGAGAGGGAGAGGGAGAGGGAGAGGGAGAGGGAGAGGGAGAGGGAGAGAGAACTCTATGTGATATAGCTGTTGGAAAGAGTTTTCTCAATAAGAATTCCATTGCCAATGGATTATGGCCAGCCACTGACAAGAAAGATCTCAGGACACTAAAAAGCTTGCACACTGCTAAAACAAAACAAAACAAAACAAAACAGAAAACAGAACAAAACAAAAACAACAATCAACAATCCACTAGGGGAAGAGGAAGCCCATAAAATTAGAATATTTATCAGTTATATCTCTGATAGAAGTTTAATATCCAGTATATTGAAAGAACTCAAAGAATAGCCACGCATGCCACACACACTAAACAGACCCACTCAAAAAAGGAAAAAAAAATAATGAGCCTCATAGTTGAATAAGGAGTTCTCAACAGAAGAAAGACAGAGTGGCTAAGAAATCTCTCCAGAAATGTTAAGCATTCCTGGAAATTAAGAAAAATGTAAATGAAAACAACTTTGAGGTTTAATCTCATACCAATGATCAGCAAATGGCTGATAACAAATGCTGGTTCAGAGGTAGGAAGAAGTGACCCTCATTTACTGTGGGTTGCAAACATAAGCAGTCATTATGGAAATCAGTGTGGAGAAATATTGAAAGCTAAAAGCAAATCTACAATATGACCCAAATAGCATCATCACTATCTAAAGTCAGAAAAAATCTATTTCCCTGTCCACCTAAGCGCCTTAGAATCCAGCTTTGCAATTGAACAGAAATCGGGAAGTGTAGCTGCTGCTGAACACTGGCATATATTCTGTATTGATTTAGGACCCCAAAGCCTTTAGGTCTGGCAGCACTTCGCCTCACAAAAAAACTGTGGTTGCAACAGCAAAGTTCTAGAATCAGTAAGCAGGCCTTCTTAAACACTGAACATTTTAGTGCTTGCTGCCTGGGGAGAAAAAATGCACTGCACTCGGTAGTATGTGGATCCCCATACTATCTATTGGTTATAAATTTTTAAGATGAAACTCAGATGTGAGAAATTTGATAATAGTTACAAATTTTATGCTTAGTTTCTTAAATGTGAGCTATTTCTAAATTGATTACAAATTTGGCATTTAAACAAATAACTATGTCAGAAAATTTTTATTTATTGCATAACAAATGAGTAACTGTTATTCACTGTTACTGTTATAATGTTATATGAAAATTATATTACTATTATCAATCATTTATTATTAATGTTACTCACAGCAATATCAGATGTAATGAATTTTTGTGTATCTTTTAATATTTTAAAACACTGAATATAATTAAAAACATTTAAAATAACCACAAATAATCATAAATTGTATGAAACTCAAAGATTACAAATTTCTGCTAAACATGTTGATTGGAATTGAGGAAACTCATTGTTTTAGTTAGGGTTATTATTGCTATGATGACACACCGTGACCAAAAACAATTTGGGGGAAAAAAAGGTTTATTTGGCTAACATATCCCAAGTCACAGTCCAGTGAGGAAGCAGAGGCAGGAACTGAAACATGACAGAAACCTGGAGGCAGGAGCTGATGCAGAGGCCATGAGGCTGGCAGCTTACTGGCTTGTTCATCATGACTGTTGGCATTTCTCAACTGAGGTTCCATCCTTTCAAATAACTCTAGCTGTGTAAGCTGACATAAACTAGCCAGCAAATTCATTTTTTTCAGAAGTTGGTTCAAATCTTTGTATTATTATATAAAAACTAAAGATACTATACTCGTATTAGAGTTTCCCTCTACAAAGCCTATGTCAGCAAAGCATGCAATGAACAATTCAGCCACACAAATGTGTTAAGAAAAATAAATGTATATGTCATTAAGTAAATGACAAATATGTCATTAAGTAAATTTGATAAACAGAGTACAAAAGTTACTCAACAGAGACAGCTAAGAATCAGACACAGTCCTTGAATGACATTTAAATTGGAAAATGATTTTACATACCAAGTTGCATTGAATTATAAGTGAAGCTACTAGAGATAGTGTGGCTTCTTCTCCCCATGTTCTTTTCCGAGTAACCAGTGGGCAGACTCTTAGAGAATCCTTTTAACTCAGTTCTCATCTGAAATTCTAATGTTCCTTGTGTTAAAGTGGCAGAAAGCTCAGGGCCACAACTGTGTTTACTCTCTAAACTGTGTCTAAAGTACACCTAACGGCTCCTTGTTACATAGTGTAATGGACAGGTTTTGCTTGGAAGGCTGATTACTTTTATTGATTAACACTACAGTTGATTTACTAGGTTCTGCGTGCTGGGGGAAGCAGGGTTCCTTCAGGAGTAGGGTGAGGCTTGCTGGAAGCACTTGCCAAACTGTGTCCACTGGACCATGACGGGGAGCATGTTACTTCTCTGAGGTAGACGGAATAAGCAATTAGATGTGTGAATAAAAATTTTACTTTGGGTATTGAAGCAAAAGCTTAAAAGCTATGTAATTATAAGCAAAAAGTCTGCTCTAGTGATAGTTCCAGAAACTAAAACACTTCAGAATTTCAGATTGGCTCAGAAAATTATCACACAGAGAAATTGCAGTTATTTTCTCTTTACAGGTTACCAAATGTGCAGGTTTTATTGTCATGCCTTAAATTCTTACACTTTTTAGTCTATATATTTAGGGGGAAAGCTTTGTATAAAGATAATGGCTGCAAAACTTGAATTTTAAAATCTGTAATTACTCAAAAAGAAACTGTGTGTCTCTAAGACAATTTCAAAGATGGATATAAAGTGAGTTTTAGAAATGTTAGGGAAACTTTGACAACTTTAGAGAGAACTCTTGATGCCCACACTGCACTTCTGATGGGTAAATAAAATGATTTATGCACATACTACTTTTACTGACTCCATGTGTGGGGGGTATGAATTTATGAAGTCAATACCAAATTAGGACCAAAGCATAGGAACGGAAGAATCAATCACATGCAGTCATTTTGGATGATATAGATTGTATCATTAAAAATATTTTACATAGTATTCAAACATGCACATAATGTGGTTGGATCTAACCCATCCCTCATTTCCTCTTCTCCAGTGAATTCCATTTCCCTCCCCAGCCACTCCAAGATCAACAACTCCATGTTCTGTTTGTTTCTCTGTCTCTCTGTTTCTGTCTGTCTCTCCCACCCCTTCTCTCTCTCTCTCTCTCTCTCTCTCTCTCTCTCTCTCTCTCTCTCTCTCTCTCTCCTGTCTGTCTGTCTGTCTGTCTGTCTGTCTGTCTGTCTGTCTGTGTTTTTATCAAACTTAAAATGCACTGATTTCATTTATTAGGACCATCTACAGGAACTTTGATAGTTGTACATGGCCTGTATCTCTGAAGAAAAATGACCTTCCCTTTCCTAGTGTCTATCAGTGTCCACTAGGTTCTTCAAGAGGAGTGGGACTTCCTATCCATGTATGTAGGTATTTCGGTGGCTTTGAATATGTGCAAGTCTTATGCATTATACAGATTAGTAAAATTATTCCCAGCTTAGAAGGCTTATGCTGAAAACTAGAATGACCAAAAGACACAAAATTAAAATTGTAAACTGATGTGGTTTTATGCGTCTTTTATTTCCTTCATGAGAGTGTACATAAGCTCAATTATCCTTTGTACACTAACCTTTATTTATTATTCCTACCCTATTAGCTCTTATTAAAGAATAATAACAAATTTAAAATGAATATTTTTGTGCATACTTTTTTGTTGTTGTTGTTGAATAAGGAGGGTTTATTTAACAACATTACAGTAAGTTTTTACGAGTACAGCTAGTCCAGCTGAGAGCTAGTAGGCAGGATGCTTAAAGAACACCTATCGTCCTAACACTGATTTAAGAGATGCTTTAGTCAAATATTGAACAAAAGTTTGGAAAAGGATTGTTCTCATTTTGCATTTGAAAAAATCTATACAGTTCACATTATAATCACTTGCTGATGTCATCTGTACATACACAGTAAGTCCAAAATTGATGGAGATAATGAACCTGCGACCAGCGTGGCGAATACCTTTTAGTGGTCTTTTGTTGTATGGGAATGATTTCCTTTTTTTATATTTCTTTTTTTCCTTTTTTTTTATGAGAACAAGACAATTTTATTTTCTCAGACCATAGGATAATACCTTTTGAAAAGTAATAGAACAGTGAGCTGCTTCAAAGGCATAAAACATAGTTCCTATCTATCTATCTATCTATCTATCTATCTATCTATCTATCTATCTACTTATCTATCTATCTCTTTCTCCATTCTGCTCTATCTTTTTTTTCTATTAGATATTTTCTTTATTTACATTTCAAATGCTATCCTGAAAGTTCCCTACACCCCCCCCCTGCCTTGGTCTCCTACCCACCCACTCCCACTTCTTGGCCCTGGCATTGCGTATATTTTTGAAATTCTATTTATTATAAGTTGGTGTATTAGGTTATTTATGTATAATCATATTTGCAAGTTATGTTTATTTTTATATTAAGCCATATGGTCTTCATCAAGATTTTTAGAATCAATATATATCATATAATACTAGTTTTAGTTATTAGCTTCTTTACTATTAATTAGTCTGAGGAGGGGTAGTGGGAACAAGAAGGCAATATTGGATATCTTCCATTTTTGCTCTCTCCTTAAGTTTTGAGACAAGACCGCTCTCTGAACCTGGAGTCACGACTGATTCATCTTGCTGTCCAGCAAGCCCACTGGATCCAGTGCTGGTATTATGGACTCACCAGTAACATTCCTTGTCATAGGGCGTGAATGAGGTCTTCAGGCTTACAGAGTAAGCCCTTTACCCACTAATTTCTTTATCTTCTATTATTATTTGTATTCAACAATAAATAACATAAAGGAGTTTTATGTTTGGTAAAAATCTTTTCCCAATCTGTTGGTGGCCTTTTTGTCTTGACACTGTCTTTTTCCTTACAGAAGCTTTGCAATTCTATGATGTCCCATTTGTCAATTCTCGATCTTACAGCACAAGCCATTGCTGTTCTGTTCAGGAATTCTTCCCCTGTGCCCATATCTTCGAGGCTTTTCCCCACTTTCTCCTCTATAAGTTTCAGTGTCTCTGGTTTTATGTGGAGTTCCTTGATCCACTTAGACTTGAGCTTTGTACAAGGAGATAGGAATGGATTAATTCTAATTCTTCTACATGATAACCGCCAGTTGTGCCAGCACCATTTGTTGAAAATGCTGTCTTTTTCCCACTGGATTGTTTTAGCTCCCTTGTCAAAGATCAAGTGACCATAGGTGTGTAGATTCATTTCTGGGTCTTCAATTCTATTCCATTGGTCTATCTGTCTGTGGAGGGTATAGGGGCTTTGGGGATAGCATTTGAAATGTAAATCAAGAAAATATCTAATTAAAAAAATCATGTAGACATTTTGACTAATTAAAATATCACCTTTTTAAATTAATTTATTAAAATAATTATTTATTTTAAACTGCAGATTTTATTCCCCTGCTGGACTACCCTCTGACTGTTCCACATCCCATACCTGCTCCCTACCCCACTGTTTTCACAAGGATGTCCCCACACCCCATACTCCTCCCCACCAGACCTCTTAACTCCCTGGGGCCTCCAGTCCTTTGAGGGTTAGGTGCATCTTCTCTGACTAAACCTAGACCCAGCAGTCCTCTGCTTTATATGTGTTGTGGGCTCATATCAGCTGATATATGCTGCCTGGTTGGTGGTCCAGTGTCTGAGAGATCTCAGAGATCCAGGTTAGTTAAGACTGCTGGTCCTCCTACAGTGTTGCCCTCTTCTTCCTCAGCTTCTTTCAGCTTTCGCCTAATTCAACCACAGGGGTCAGCAGCTTCTGTCCATTGATTGGGTGACTTTTTCAGCTGTTTTTTTGGGTATTTTCAAGGGCAGTCATGATAGGTCCCTTTTGTGAGCACTCCACAGCCTCGGCAATAGTGTCAGGTCTTGGGGCCTCCCCTTGAGCTGGATCCCACTTGGGTACAAATATCTGCATCTGACTTTTTCAGCTGTTTTTTGGGTCTTTTCAAGGGCAGTCATGATATGTCCCTTTTGTGAGCACTCCACAGCCTCAGTAATAGTGTTAGGTCTTGGGGCCTCCCCTTGAGCTGGATCCCACTTTGGGCCTGTCACTGTACCTTCTTTTCCTCAAGCTCCTCTCCATTTTGATCCCTGAAGTTCTTTCAGACAGGAACAATTATGGGTCAGAGTTTTGACTGTGGGATTGCAAAGCTATCCCTCACTTGATGCCCTGTCTTTCTACTGGAAGTAGGCTCTACAAGTTTCCTCTTCCCTATGTAGGGCATTTCATCTAAGGTCCCTCCCTTTGAATTCTGAGAGTCTCTCACCTTCCAGGTCTCTGGTACATTCTAGAGGGTCCCCCCAACCTCCTACCTCCCAAGGTAGCCTTAATATGTCAAGTGTTTTCAAGAGAAAAGTTGCATCTGTCCATACTATTATCCATATTCATAGCTTTAATATCATATCTCTCCTGTTCTTCAAACATAAAACCTTTGTAGTCACAATGTGTTAATTTGTTTACATATTGGCAAATTAAATAATCTTGTATCAGTTAAACTATGAGTGCTTTATTTAAATGTACCATGAATGATGTGTTAGGGTCTCTTCTACTCTCAAGGAATCATGGAATAAGATAGGTACTACTAGGGACTACAATCATCCCCAAAGATCTATGTATGAAAGAACTCTAGCCATGGTGCTATCTGAGATGCAGGACTCTTTCAGATGCATGATCAGTGAAAGGATTTCTAATTACTAAACATCTGTCAGTTAAGATGTTTAAGGGATGGCCAACTATTCCTCTTCATTGGTTTTAGATTCATCCTGAAGTGACTGGATTTCTAGAGCCATACAACGTTATTACATACCTGCCTCTAAATGATAATTAGACCACGAACAATGGAGCGAACTGAAACTTTTAAAAGTTTGAGCCAACAAAGAGTCCTTATTTCCTTTTACATCAGTAACCTGAAAGTATGACATGTTAATGGAAAGCTGGCCAACAGTCTTGAAAAACTCATCATAAATTTCTGATAGTTTTTGGTGCTTAGATCTATTAATGATGATAATATTTCTTGTTCAAATTGATAAAAATTATCTTTATAAATGTTTATAACTTGATGTTAATTTTATTGCTTTTATAAAATATATTTTGGTTCTTCTTTTAAATAGAAGTATACTACTTAAATGTGATATAACAAGTAATATTAGTATTCCTTCCTTTCTCATTTGACACAGTGTCAGGAAAAAGTATCTTTTTGACAATGCAATTATTAACTACAGAACAACAAAAACCTGTAAAGAAACTTTAAGAAGAGATATGTTAGATGATTTCTATTTAATATATTGTGGCAATGCATAACATTATATAACCAAAATAAAGATATAATCCAAGTAAGAATATGTTCTCCTTAGAGATTTCACTAATTCATTTTAGAGACAACTAAACATATTTCATTGCAAGGACTTTTCTTTCTAAGTCCAAAGCATAGGAAAAGCATATATTTTTCTCAATTTAATGTATTTTGTTTTTGTTTATTGAGATGGCTTTCTCTGTGTAACCCTAACTCTCCTAGAACTCACTGTAAACCAGGTTGGCCTATAACTCAGAGATAATTCCTGCCTCTGCCTCCTGAATGCTGGGATTAAAGGCATGGGCCACCACTTCCTGTAAGATTTCTTTTTAAGTCAATAGAAAGTCTTATTAGTTGACTGGTGACTTCATTGGGTGTTTGAAATCCCAGTATGGTGCCATGACTTTCTCAGGGTGAACTTTTAAGCATGAAAATCACACATTGGGTTGACTTACCTCAGTTAGCAAGATAAGTTAGCCAAAAATAGAACTACAGAAGCCAAAAAGTGAAGTCATTACATTTAGGGACTTTCCCAGAACTATGGACTTTGAAAGACTAGGACTTTGTTGTCATTCTGGTAGGCAGGTGTTGCTGCCTACATGTGTATTGGGTTTCAAAGCCTAAATGCTATATCATCATGGTGTCAGTTATCCTAAGGCCCAGAGGCCTGTAACAGTATGGTGATGTCTGATATACCTTTTCAGTCTTGGGAAACTATAATTAGGATATATTGTATAAAAAAGAAACTATTTTCAATTAAAAATGTAGGGAACAAAAAGAATCAAACATTTTCAAATGTATTGTGTTGACTACCAAATTTGTTTTCTACAAATTTTCTTTAGTTTCCACTATTAGAAATAACAAATTTGGCCATGTTTCTATTTAAGAATATCAATTGTACAAAATGAACTATGTTAATATATTTTTATATCTTAAAATGTTGTTATTTACATAGTATGTGTGTTCTTTATTGTGTGTTTAGTAATAAACAGCTCAATGAATAAGTCAACATAACAATCCAGAAAATAATTTACATACTTAAAAAATAACTTTGCAAGAGTATGTACATTTATTGGACATATTTCACTTTTATTTGTGGCAATATCACAAAGCTGTTTATCAAAAAATTTAGAAGCAAAATAAAATTGCTGTGTTTAGTCTTTTAAGTTCCTCAAACAGTTTGGTCACTTCTGAAGGACTTTGCATTCCTATATACTATCCACCCAACTTACAATGAACTTGTGGAATTTTTGGTTTTGTCAAAGTTTCTGGCATAAATTTAGTGAGTATTTCTTCTAACAAGTATATGCTGTTTTAGGTTGTATTTCATGAAATTATAAATATAGAGAAACTGATACATAATCGCTTCAAATATGCTCTGTAAAAATGGTTAAGTGGCAAATTCAATAATTTCACTTTTTTCAGGCTTACAAAATTGAAATTATTAAAATTTGCTTAATTGTAGAATTTTTTATTAAGATTTTGCCACCATTGATGTGAAGGTTGTACAATGACAAGTAGAAATAGGTCATGGTGGCATTATGATTTTCTTACAAAATATGAGTTTATTATTGACACTCCAAGATGAAATAAAATATACTTCTGTTCCATGGTTTCTAGTTTAATGACAATTTAGGGAAAATTGAGGTGAAAATATCTTTCAGGGTTATCTCAGAGGGAGCAATAATGGTGAAATGTTCCATGTAAGTCATACCCAAAAAGCCCAGGATACCAAAGAGAGAGGCTGAAACAAAAATAATGAAGTGTGAGGAAGACTGGCAAGAGGTTGAAATGATTGAGGATCAAAGGCTCAGTAAATTCCTGCATTGCATTCCTGTGGGCAGTACACTTGGTTGTGAGACTTAATGGATAGATGTTCTGGCAGCTACTGTGGGATTGAAGAAAGCTGGAATTCCCAATTTCCCAAAGGCCTTTCCTAATATGTAAGATGTACACTGCTGATCATGGTATTTGGGAACTTGGCATGTACAAATACAGACCATAAAATTTGATATTGCTTTTTTTGGAAAAAGTACACAGTATAATTAAAACATATTAAGACAAGCTCAACTGGGTTATTTTAATAGACACTTCTTTTGATACATGCTGAGAATAAAATAAGGAGAAATGTGCTACTTAGTTTGTGTGTGTGTGTGTGTGAACTGGACACAAGCTAAAGTCATCCAGAGAGAAGGAACTTTAATTGACAAAGCATGTACGTATGCTTGTCCCATAGGCCAGTCTGTAGGCATTTTCTTAAAATGTGATTGGAGAAGGGGACCCAGTTCCCTGGGGACCATGCCACTCCTGGGCTGCTGTTACTCAGCTGTATGAGAATGCAAGCTGCCCATGCCAGGAGGAGCTAGGCGCTAGGCTTTCTGCCACAACATCTGCTTCAGTTCTTGATTCCAGATTACTGGCTTAAGTTTCTGCCCTAACTACCTTTTAGGATGGAAAACCCTTTCCTTCCCAGGTTACTTTGAGTCCTGGTCTTTAATCACTACAATAGAAATGAAACTAAAATAAAATTATAAAATATTCCACCCTCTCAAATTTTTCATTACAGGTAATTCTTAAAAGTAATGGATATACAGGGACAAAAATGGAGAAAATATGGTTGACCAATGACCAGCACAACTTGGGATCCATCTCATGCACCAAACCCTGACACTATTACTAATGGTATGTTGTGCTTATCCAAAGGAGCCTAGCATGGTTGTCCTCTGAGAGACTGTACCAGCAGCTGACTGAGGCAGATGCAGACACTTATAGTCAATCATTGAACTGAAGTTGGGGATCTCTATGGAAGAGTTATGGGAACGGTTGAAGGAACTGAAGGAGGAAGACCAACAGTGTCAACTAACCCCTGTGTAACTGGACCCCTGGAGCTCCCAGAGAATAAGACACCGAAGAGCATACAAGGCTGGTCTGAGGCACATATGTAGGACTGTCTTTTCTGGCCATAGTGGGAGAGGATTTGCCTAATTCTGTAGAGACTTGAGGTCCAGGGAAGGGGGATGGAAGGGAGGGATGGGGAGGGGTGGACAGAGCATCCTCTCAGAGGACCAGGGGAAAGGGGTTGGATTAAAGAACTCTGGGAGGGGACACCAGGAGGGGGAAACGTTTGGCATGGAAATAGATAAAATAATTTTAAAAAGTAATGGATACACTGCTTCCCACTTTAAAAAAAAATAAAGTGTAACAATATAAGTAACCGAGCTGTAAAATATTATTGATTTAACAGACAGTGCAAAAAAATAAAATTATTTTTAAGACATCAGAAAAGCATTGGTATCTTCTGTTAGGAAAAAATTTTTTGAAGATTTACCAAAGAGATTCATTGCCTCAGATATTTCAGAGCAGACAACCTTAGGGGTAAGAAGGGTAGAGATTAGAAAGGTGTGTTGCACGGCCAGAGGAGAGCCTCAGTGGAGAGCCTCAATGGATTGGTCTAGCCATGTATTTTAGAAGTTTCTCTAAAGATAAAAGAACGTGAAGTTACTCCCTCACTCTACTTTTTCTACTTTAAAGCACTGCTAGTGGTAAGAGGTCTCGCTCTTCTCTCAGTGAAAACAGGTTATGAGAGAGAAAGACAGACAGAGAGAGACAGAGAGAGGGAGACAGAGAGAGAGACAGAGAGACAGAGAGAGGGGGGAGAGAGAGGACAAGAGAGGAGGGGAGGGGAGGAGAGAGGAGGGGAGAGTTTCATCCACTCAAGAGTTTGTTAAAGTAGTAACCACATACACTAGTGGATAGCCTTCATATCATACATGAATATGAAGTGACCCCAGATCTGCAGCAAGAAAACCAGACTTCCAAGCAAACCAGACTTGTAAATTTTGTTAGCCAAAAGCACCTATTACTTATTCAACAGCCAAGTGCTTCCTTAACACTGTTTGCCCCAAAGGTGGAAGCCAACTATGATCCCTGCGCAGATGGGCATCCCAGCCCTTAGTCCATCTTTTTAACAAGCACATCAGCCTGCACTTGGGTCTGGGAGATTGATAAAGCATATAGTTTTAGATCCTTTCACATTTCTATTCAGTTTGTGCATTTTATTTTGTAATGTTCACATATGTCATGTACCTTCCATTCCTTTGATTACCCTCCTGGATTGATCACTTGGCTCACAAGCCTTAAACGCCGATCACTGAATAAATGATAAGCAAATGTGCTATTTGGATTTGTTTATTTCATCTTTGTTGCTGCAATGATGTCCTAATAAAACCTAATTGATGGAGTGACACAGATTTGTAAACAATGATTAAGAATGATTAAGAGGAAGGTAGGCTTAATAGCTGAAATTAGAATTATCTGCTCCTTTAGTTCATTGAAGTAGGTAATTCTATAAATTATTATTTTATCATTAATATAATTAGTTTATATATTGCCTTAAGCAAACAAGCAATTCAGGACTTCTCTTGGAATTAATTAACGCTTATCTGTTGGATAGGATGATCAATAAAATTTACTCTCAATTTTAATCTTTCTTATTCTTTAATTCCAATTCTAATTCTTTAAATTCCAAATATTTCCAAGTATATGTCCTGTGTTTGTGTGAATTTTTTATATTTTGATTTTTGTTTCACTGATATCACAACCTGCTTACAAGTTAAAACAAATTTAATCAACACCCACATCCCATCATCTAAGTGTATGATAGGCTTTACAAATAAAAATTGTTCATGCTTAATCTAAAGCTCGCTAAATCATTGTAAGATTATTTTCAATTTTATATTTACTTCTTATAGCCAACTAAATATTGTAATGGGATCTTGCAAGATAGCTTTCTCTACTATACTTTTCATAAACTTCAGATATTCTTTCAAATTCTTGGCAAAGGTTCAGAGTATAGGAAAAATAAAATTAAAATATAGATTCCATACAGTATTTATAACAACACCACTGTTTTAGAACATGTTTTTTTTTACTCTTTGGGGGTTATTTGGTGTTCCTGTTGGTTTGATACATGAGTGGTTGATTGCATCATCCATAATATGCAGGTCTGACTTTTTATATAATATTCATTGTACACTAGTGTCACATGTAATACACAAAATAATATTCTTTACAACTGTTAAGCACAAGATATACACAATGAAATGTTTCACTTTCTGACTTGATTATTTTCTACTTTAATAATGGTATACATAAAAACATGATAGAAGTGTAAAAGAAAGGAGCTTGAAAATTGTCAAGAATTTAGTCTATTTCTAGGGTAAACTGAGTTTGACTGGCAACACTAATTAGCATGATGGTGCTGGCAATGAAGGAGCTTACTAACCCCAACTTTGTTGCAAAACACACAACTTGTAAAACGTGTCCTATAGGTGTTCATGGTGCTTACGTAGTGAATTGATTCCTAAAGTTCTCCAATTAATTTATGTGTTTTATAGAGAAAGAAAGTCTTTCCTTGTAAGCAAATGAAACTACCATATGCTATGTACCAGCATTTAATTTATTTCTCCTCTAGAAAACATTTCTTTCTTATTTCATGATAATGCAGGAAAATAAAACAACCCAGGGGTATTACTTAATTACGTGCTTGTTCAGCTAGAATCAAATAGGTCACTTCTTTCTGAAGAAAAGCACCACAATGAAGGAGAAGGCACAGGAAATAGGAGGTGCAGGACAGGATGGTGCCCTCCTAACAGGATTTTCTACTCATGGTGGCTAACAGAAGACCTACTTAGGGTTGAACACAAAGCAGTATTTTATTTTTATTATTTATTTAATTGTTTAATTATTTCTTTTATTTTTGAGATTATAATTACACAGTTTTCTCCTTCTCTTTTCTCCCTCGAGATTCTCTCATACACACTTCATTGACTTTGTTTTTCAAATGTATTGTTGCAACATGCATGTAGATATATGCACATATAGTAAACAAAACTTGAACATAATTGCTAACTTAAAGAAAAATAAACTGTACAATGTTACTTGTGTGCATGTTTTAAGGGATGACATTTGGTATTGATTACCAATTGGTGTGTACTTTTCTGTGAAAGAATATATACATTCTTTATGTATGTATGTATATATGTATGTATGTATGTATGTATATAATATATATATATATATATAATTTCAAAAAACAGAGTTTAGAAGGTAAAGAATGGAATGATATACTTATAATTTCAAAAAAATTAAAGAAATAAAATACAGGCTATAGAAAAATATAGCAGAGTTAAAGACTGAAAACCACAAATAAGACTACCTTCAATTCCTGATAAATTTCTATTCCAAACTCTCACTGATTGCCTGGATATGCTCATACTTTGATCATCTATTTTAAATAATCAAAGTAATTTTTTAATTTTTCTAAAGCATAAATTGCATTTGTTCACATGTTTACAAAATATTGACGTATAATCAATGGCATGTTCACCAGCAAGTTCAGTAGCTTTCTCCAGAGATGAACTACTTTGGAACATCATTAGTCTTGGGCAATTCTCTCATTCTAAGATATCCAATAGAATATTGAAACTCACATATACATGGGCAATAGGCCCATGCATTATGAAGTCAATAACTGGAACAATTATATTTACTCTAAGACCTATATACAAATTAACATACATGAACTTTATGTCAATTACTTCTGCATTCTGTCTTTTTTTTTAAGATTTATTTATTATATGTAAGTACACTGTAGCTATCCTCAGATACCCCAGTAGAGGTCATCAGATTTCGTTACGGATGGTTATGAACCACCATGTGGTTGCTGGGATTTGAACTCGGGACTTTCGGAAGAGCAGTTGGCGCTCTTAACCACTGAGCCATCTCACCAGCCCCTGCATTCTGTCTTATAGGGAATGATTGTAATGATTCATTCCCCCACTAGACTCCAAGTATTTGTCTGTAGAGACTTCCATTTAAGTGATACCACCTCTCTCCAGTAGTGAAAAGTACATAGATTAAATACGGAGAACCAAGGCTGATTGGTATTGCTGATCCCAACCCAGAAAACAGTGTTCCAGACTTGCAAGTCAAGGTACTAGGTTAGGTTGTCAAGCTATTAGTGTTGTGATTAGTGACAAAAATACTATGGTAATAGCTTAGGGTTATTACACTTTCATAAGTAGGGTATTTCATATTTTATAGAAATATATTGTGATGTAAGAGTAATACTCCCTGTTATACACCAGAATAAACAAAGTAAAATGTGTTACCCTAGTGGAAGATCATAAGTAAGGGCTACAATGTAAGCCTCCACTGCCCAGAGAGAATGTGTTCCACTTCCATACAAGTGCTTTACTTTGGAACAAGATGAATTCATAGCTCATTGGCTCAGTAGGTTAGGAATACAGAGTCAATCCTCTATATACCTCTATATACCCTGTTGCAAGTAGGCACATGGGGCCATCATTCTTCAATTATTATTATCTACTTATATAGCATTTATATTATTTTATATTAGTTAACATAACTAACCTATTGATGATTTAAAAGCAATGGGTATTGGTTATAAGCAAATACTCTTGTCATTTTCTATAAGGTACTTGAGCATCCCCAGAGTCAAGTGTCCATAGTGGTCCTGAATCTAATTCTTCATTCATAATGATTAATGACTGCATTGTGCTAAATACAGTGCCCCAATCTCTATTTCTGAGGTGCTGAAGATCCAACTTCTGTGGACTCAGTGGAACAAAAGCCCTGAAAATAGTTTGCAGCCTTGGAGTCATGTGCTCTGCATAGTGCCTGCTCATTTGAATCTGTGTTTTAATCATAGTTCTTGTCTTTTTTCATTACTGAATATTGAATAGTAGTCTTTAAGCCAAAGCCTCTAAACCAGACATATACACAAATCAAAGACACTTGTCTGAAATAATAGCATATACCTATGTAAGTAGTCACAAACATTCTGACAAAATAATAAGGGAATGATGACCATGCTATTGGATATGTAGAAAGGAATCAACAAGGAAATACAAAACTACAGGGAAATTTCAACAGCAAATCATATAGAATATGGTTTTGGCTCAGAAGGTTATAAATATTTTTCTCTAGAATATTTCTACACATTTTATACATGAAGAACATAAACACATTTCCACTTTCAGGTCTTGAACAGTTGTATTTATTTCCTTCACTTGCTTGATTGTATTTTCCTGTATTTTTTTACATTTATTCATTTCCTCTTTAAAGGCCTCTATCATCTTCATAAGATGAGAAATAAAGTCTTGCTCTTCAGGTTGTTAGGGTATCCCGAAGCTTGCTGTAGTAGGAGAGTTGTAGTAGTACAGGGAACCAACATAGTAGGAGAGATATGATGGTGCCATATTGCCCAGGATTTTGGGAACTGTATTCTCTTTCTGACCTTTAGTCATATGCTTGTTTCTGGTGTTGGCTGGCCTGGTAGTCCTCTGGGACTACAGGTAGAGCTGGTTGTCCTTGGTGGCATCAGGCCTACAGGGACACAGGCAGAACAGTGTGGGTCAGGGAATGGAGATCCCGGATTGCAGGTAGAGGTGTGGACCAGAAGATGGAGCACAGAGGGGACTGGACAGGCATTGTGGCTGCTGGCCTTGCTGGGGGAATCAGCAGGCAGGCAACTGGGACATGGTTATCTCATCTGGTTGCACTGGTGGCAGCAGGCTTCCAAGGAAGCAGGCAGAGCTTCCCAGGAATGGAGTGGAGACCCAAGATTGCAGGTAGAGATGTGGACTGGAAGATGGAGTTCCATTTTTTAATATTCGGAAAGACATCATAAATCTTAGGTGCATGTTTTGCACTTAAGTATATACTCATAAAAACATGCAAACTCAGAATCATATGCTTAAAATGAATATATCATCACTTAAGCATACTATCACTTTGATCTTTAGATTACCAAGTGGGATGAGAAAATGTTATTCTTTTCATTTAATATTGGCCTGCTAAACTATGGGTACATGTATATAAATGTCTCACCTTCTCGGCATTGTGTATTGCATCATCTTCTCTTCATCAATGGGGCAGGGAACACAGCAGTCTCCACAGCTGCGAAGTATTCTTTTGATACTTCCTCAATCAGATCAGACAGAAAGCTGCCTATTTTCAAAGTGATAAAAACAGAAGATCTCCCATGGTAAAAGTGAGAAAGGATTCGCCTGTGTTTTAATCCTTTGCTCTAATGGTCTGGTATAAGCTCTGTCTTTCTTGGAGACAATGAGAAACAGAGCTATTAATTTTAAT
The DNA here is from genome assembly GCF_000001635.26 of Mus musculus. Taxonomy (NCBI): domain Eukaryota; kingdom Metazoa; phylum Chordata; class Mammalia; order Rodentia; family Muridae; genus Mus; species Mus musculus. The sequence goes on along the minus strand of NC_000067.6, from coordinate 94,819,151 downwards.
ATAATGATAGTCAAGTAAGGAATCTCCTAGTCTAGAAAAGAAAAAAGAGGTTTAATTTTATTTTATCTAATGAGAAAATTACTTTCTTTTATAAATTTGTAGCCCTGAAACATGCATAGTGTGATTAGGAATGTCAAATATTAAAATTCCCCTCAGGATTTTAGATTTGAAATTTTCTAAGTGCAAATGAAATTTGCCTTAATATATTTTAATTATTAGTATTTCACCAGAGATTTAAATATAGACTGTGTATACCTACTTCTGTAATACAGTCCAAGTATACAATCATAAGACATACACCATTTATATGAGAGAGTAAACTATTTGCTGTTCTGTAAGGAAACAATAAACTCTGGACAGTAATTGTTGCAAAGAAAGGTGTGACTTAATGACTCCTATGTACAAAACCCTAAATTTAATCCCAAGCTTCAAAAATCAAGCCCCCCTCCCAAGAAATCACCCCAAGGCAGAAACTGTAAGTAAAATAAAATAAAACTCAAGAAACATATCGGAAAAAAGAAAAATCAATGGAAGAAAATCAAAGATGTAAACTGTGATCTGAAACACCAAACTTGCTTCTATCACACAGGAACATGGTTTCCCAAGGGAAATTTACAAGTCTTGATGTTTTCCCCAATGGTCGTGAGTCAGAATATAAATACTGCTTTGATCAAAGTATCTGCCATTTCTTCCCCTCTAGTACCTCCTCTACCCTCCCAATTTCATGTATTTTTTTAAACAATGAGTCCACTTAATACCACCAGTATGTGCAGGGGTGTAGGAACATCTGATGGGTCATGGGCTAGTATCTCATAGGTTGCATCCACAATGAAAGTTCATTCTTCTTGCAACAGTCATTAATTACTAACAGCTCTTCATCTAGGGGTGGGATATGCAACCACCTCCATACACTATGCTCAATTTTTATCTGGCTTTATCAGGTGCATACTGTCTGTGGTGACTTGAATAGGTATGGCCCCCATAGACTCATGAGTTTGAATGCTTGTCCATAGTAATACTATTAAGAGGTGTGGCCCTGTTGGAGGAGGTGCAGCTTTGTTGGGGAAAGTGTGTAAAGGCAAGCTTTGGGATCTTATATGCTCAAGCTACACTTAGTGTGGCACACAGTCTCCTTCTGCTGCCTTCAGATCAAGATATAGAGCTCTCAGCTCCTTCCCCAGCACCATGACTGCCTGGATGTTGCTATGCTTTACTTGGTCTAAAATTTAATACTTTCTGACTCATAATCAATTTTTTGTTCTGGGTTTTAACCTTCTATTTGATGCAGAAACCTCAATAAAGAAAAACAGTCTATTTATAATTTTTCACGAGTTCTATTTACTTTCTTGTTCCTGAAACTTTCTTCCTAGCCTTACAACTCAAGTCCCTAATCTTCTGATTCTTTCTTGATGACATAAAACTACACATCATTCAATACTCGTTAGTTCTCTTAGACATCATTTTTCTCAGTGTTCGCCCACTATCCCAACCTTTACTTTCTTGCATTAGGATATTTATTCTGTAAATCCTGGAACATATTTCTCTTTCTCTGTGATCTGTGTGTTGTTCTGGATCCTTTACAGTCTTTTTCTTCTTCATTTTATGCATGCATGTAGATTGTAAAGAAGGTTAAGGAGTGGATCGAGAGGCCAAGGATACATATTAATGAATTGAGTTCCCTAGAAAGGACAGGGAAAACTTGCCCAGGAACTGACAACAATACGGTTGCCTGAACAAAACCAGAAAAAATGGCAAATGTCAGTAAACATGCCAATAAGGACAGAAAAAATTCCATATCATCCTACCTAGATGAAAGAGCTGTAGGTGGTCATTAGTTGCCAGGGGGAAAAATTAGTCTTCTCTACAGACTATAGAGGTTGTCCAATTTCAATAGATCACCCTTAGACACATGAACATAAAAACACAGCTTAATGGACACAGTAAGAAGTATATACTCAGTAGGAAGTATATACATGTAAATACACACACACACACACACACACACACACATATATATATATATATATATATATATATATATATGCATACATACAAGTATAGGGGAAAGGATTTAAAATTAGTATTCTTAATATTGGTGTGCTTTAATACATTCTGATATTATATTGAAACTATGAATTAAAATCACCCTAAGGTCATGTAAAATAATGCAAAATATATTCTTTTACCAAACTGTATTTCTGAAAATAAAACTTAGGTTTTGTATAATATATATGTATAATATATACACACACACACACAATATATATATATATATATATTGTGTGGGTGTGTGTGTAAAATTTGAAGATGAAATTGTATGTCTATACATTCAAAATTACTATCCATAAATATAGTAATATATAAAAAGTGCTTACCTAAAAATATTTTATAGAAAGTACCCACATGGCACAAAGCTAGAACTAAAAAATTGAAAGGACAGGAAGGCCATGGTGCACAGAAACTGATTTTCAATGCAGATTGATAGAGCAAAGCAACACAGCATAAAAACAGTGAACAAAATATATGTTCACTAAAGATTGAATGTCAGCTCCCCCTCTCAATGCCATCCAGCATGAAAGGAACCCATTAAAGAGGGATTCTAACAAAATGACAGAGTTCCAAAGAAGACAAACATGGTATAAGTGCTCAGGCATCAAAATTCATTTTATTTTCTCAGTGTGCTGTGGTTTCTGTCAGATGTCATGAATGACCTGGTGCCTGTGTTCCAGAGATAAAGCGAAGCGAACCTGGATCAAGAATGAGAGACGATGCTTGACAGGTAATGGACCACACAAGCTCTGCATGTGCGGCCTTCAGGAGCCCTACAAGTGCCAGACGAAAATGAGTCCACCCTGTCCAACCTGTCAAGGGTATGAATACAAGTATGAATAAAGATAGACATCCATTGCTTAGAGAGTCTTGGACTTGAAGCTCTATGCACCTATGCAAAACAAACCAGAAAATTTAAATGAATGTACCCTGTTTTACTGATACATTTCACAAACATTTTATCCTCTATGATATATTTGGTTTTCAGTACATTTTCTATAAGCCAAACATAAGCCTAATAGCAAGGTTGAGAAACATATTAATATAAGCAATGTTAAAATTAACCACGAATATGTATACAAATAATTTTAAAATGGTATTATGACTTCCAAAGTAGTTTTTTTTATTTTATTGGGTATTTATTTCATTTACGTTTCCAATGCTATCCCAAAAGTCCCCCACACGCTCCCCCACCCACTCCCACTTTTTGGCCCTGTCGTTCCCCTGCACTGAGGTATATAAAGTTTGCACAACCAATGGGCCTCTCTTTCCACTGATGGCCAACTAGCCATCTTCTGATTCATATGCAACTAGAAACACAAGCTCCGGGGGGTACTGGTTAGTTGATATTGTTGTTCCACCTATAGGATTGCAGATCCCTTTAGCTCCTTGGGTACTTTCTCTAGCTCCTCCATTGGGGACCCTGTGATCCATCCAATAGCTGACTGTGATCATCCACTTCTGTGTTTGCTAGGTCCCGGCATAGTCTTACAAGAGACAGTTCTATCTGGGTCCTTTCAATAAAATCTTGCTAGTGTATGCAATGGTGTCAGCGTTTGGAAGCTGATTATAGGATGAATCCCCGGATATGGCAGTCTCTAGATGGTCCATCCTTTTGTCACAGCTCCAAACTATCAAAGACTTGTTTTGAAGTATGGCAAGGAATAATTTCAGTTGAAGAAGATGTGCAATACAAAACTATCTATTCTAAACTACAAACAAATTGTAAAACAGGAAGAAAAACTTGTGTAAAGTGATACAAATAGAAAACAACAACAAAAAAATCATCCCATTTGCAAGCTCCTTGCATGGACTTTCTACCAAAGAAATATATTAAAACTCCAATGACAGCAGTGAGGGCTGTATGCAACTCTCGTCTGTTAACTCTGTCTTCCAAATTGAAACATCTCTTCCCAGAGTGGAGAGTTAGGCTATAACACTCAGCAGCTGTTGAGCTGGACAGAGAGCTCTGCAAACAGCCAATAAAGGTTTCTGAGACTATGCAGGATGTGGGTTAACTGATGTGCTGTCTTTGATTCACCCATGTTCCTATCAGTGCCCCTCGGATATTGTTATAGCAACCAAGATGTGAGACTTAAACTGAATCTTTATTGTTATTTTTATTATTGTTATTATTATTAACACCATCATTTATTATTATTATTAAATTAACATTATTATTATTTTGTCTGTCTTTGGTACCATACAGGATTTTGATTACTACACTTGGTTCAAAAAATGAAACTTTGAAGTTAAAATTATTTTAAACCTAGGCATTGGAAAAGCTGGGTATTTAGGAACTAAACATATTTCTAAGTGGGCAAAGTTAAGACTAATAGAATTGATTGAGATGTAAGGAATTCTAAAGTAATATGCTATCATAAAATTTGACAAGCAAAATACAGGAAATGCATCATTGAAACTAGACATCAACATACCCTACTTAGAAAACACTAACATTAACTTCTTTTTTTTTCTCTTTAATCCACCGATGATTATAATTTTCTTGTATAGAAAGAAAGTTTAAGTTTTTGACGCTTAAGGAGACACTTGAAAAACAGATTTCTAAAGAAAATGCTCAAAAGTAGTTCAAAAGTTAATGTGGTTACTTTCTCTGAGATGAACAAAAAAGAATCAATACACACAAATTTCAATCTCTTGAAGCATCTATTCTTTTTAAATTGCAGGTTGGTCATAACGACACTTACATCTGAGTGAGTTTCCTATTCAGGCAAGGCAAGCCCCTTTATGTTCCATGCTTACATTATCGAGATTTGAAAACGCTTATGCTAGAGAAGCACGGGATAGCCCAGGAGTGTACTCAAACTGAACAAATTAGTTCCTTATTGTTTTAATAATAGAGGACTTAATAAAACAAATTATTTTACTAATATTTAACATATATTAAAATGTTAATTTTAGCAGAGCTAACTAAGCAATATACAGAACCAAAGCACTATGAGGAAAGAAATACTGTTCGAAGTATATTTTAGTCATGGAATTATAGACTTACTAATCTCTTGCTTTAGAATAATTTGTAAGGATATTTACATGGTAATTATTACTTAGAAGACAATTAAAATATTAATGTTTAAGATATTATTACATATGTTCTGAAGTGTTTTTAATCACAAATACATAATTAGATATTTGCAGGAAAGAAATGAGATAATCCATCACAGTACTTAGTATTATACAAATCTTTAAAGATATATGCATTTCAGTTTAATTACACTTTAATAGATTGGTCATCTATTTTTAATAAGACATGTGATTAATTATATCTTTTAAATAACTATAGATATTTATTTATGAAAACAAAGAACAATATTCATAAGAATCTGACTATCATAAAAAGAATGGAGTTTAAAACAGGAAAATAATAAAGTACAAAAATACAATATTTAATTTAATAGACAAAAAAATAGTGTCTTACTTTTCTATAGCTGTAAAGAGACACTATGACCAGGGTAACTCATTTTAAAAAGTGTTTAATTGGGAACTTTCATATGATTGACAGGTTAGTCCCTGATCATTATGGTGGAAAGAAGGCAGGGACAGGCCTTGTGCTGGAGCAGATGTTGAGAACTCTACATTCTGAGTAAAGATATCAGACAGACAGACAGACAGACAGACAGACAGAGAAAGATAGACAAAGACAGAGACACTGCATATTCCATGGGCTTTTGAAACCTCAAAATCTACCCTATTAACACACCTCCTAATCCTTCCCAAATAGTTCCACTTACTGGTAAACCGCATTCAAACAGATGAGCCTAAAAGCTATTCTCATTAAAACCACCAAAAATAGTAATCATAAAAATACTTTCCAAAGTTTTTCTTTTCTCTAGAAATCTGTAGACTATTTTCCAAATAGAAAATGCATAGTGAGAATAATGGCATCACAGAATGTTTTATATACCAGCCCACAATCACCAGTGTACTCCCAATATGTCCCAAAATATCTGACCTACAGCAGTTGTTTAATAGAATTTTCTTTGCCCAAATGGCTAGTATAATGACTTTTTTCTTCATTGAGATATATAAACACATCTTTTTTTCCATATTTTATTAGGTATTTAGCTCATTTACATTTCCAATGCTATACCAAAAGTCCCCCAAACCCACCTCCCCACTCCCCTACCCACCCACTCCCCCTTTTTGGCCCTGGTGTTCCCCTGTACTGGGGCATATAAAGTTTGCAAGTCCAATGGGCCTCTCTTTGCAGTGATGGCAGACTAGGCCATCTTTTGATACATATGCAGTTAGAGACAAGAGCTCCGGAGTACTGCTTAGTTCATATTGTTGTTCCACCTATAGGGTTGCAGTTCCCTTTAGTTCCTTGGGTGCTTTCTCCAGTTCCTCCATTGGGGGCCCTGTGGTCCATTCAATAGCTGACTGTGAGCATCCACTTCTGTGTTTGCTAGGCCCTGGCATAGTCTCACAAGAGACAGCTATATCTGGGTCCTTTCAGCAAAATCTTGCTAGTGTATGCAATGGTGTCAGCATTTGGAAGCTTCCTTTCGTCTAAGCTCCAAACTTTGTCTCTGTAACTTCTTCTATGGGTGTTTTGTTCCCAATTCTAAGAAGGGACACAGTGTCCACACTTTGGTCTTCATTCTTCTTGAGTTTCATGCATTTAGCAAATTGTATCTTATATCTTGGGTATCCTAAGTTTCTGGGCTAATATCCACTTATCAGTGAGTACATATTGTGAGAGTTCCTTTGTGATTGGGTTACTTCACTCAGGATGATACCCTCCAGGTCCATCCATTTGGCTAGGAATTTCATAAATTCATTCTTTTTAATAGCTGAGTAGTACTCCATTGTGTAAATGTACCACATTTTCTGTATCCATTCCTCTGTTGAGGGGCATCTGGGTTCTTTCCAGCTTCTGGCTATTATAAATAAGGCTGCTATGAACATAGTGGAGCATGTGCCCTTCTTTCCGGTTGGGGCATCTTCTGGATATATGCCCAGAAGAGGTATTGCTGGATCTTCCGGTAGTACTATGTCTAATTTTCTGAAGAACCGCCAGACTGATTTCCAGAGTGGTTGTACAAGCTTGCAATGCCACCAACATTGGAGGAGCGTTCCTCCTTCTCCACATCCTCGCCAGCATCTGCTGTCACCTGAATTTTTCATCTTAGCCATTCTGACTGGTGTGAAGTGAAATGTCAGGGATTTTTTGATTTGCATTTCCCTGATGATTAAGGATGTTGAACATTTTTTTCAGGTGCTTTTCTGCCATTCGGTATTCCTCGGTTGAGAAATCTTTGTTCAGTTCTGAGCCCCATTTTTAATGGGGTTATTTGATTTTATGGAGTCTACCATCTTGAGTTCTTTATATATATTGGATATTAGTCCCCTGTCTGATTTGAGATAGGTAAAGATCCTTTCCCAATCTGTTGGTGGTCATTTTGTCTTATTGACAGTGTCTTTTGCCTTGCAGAAGCTTTGCAATTTTATGAGGTCCCATTTATCGATTCTCGATCTTTTTTTTTCCATTTTTTATTAGGTATTTAGCTCATTTACATTTCCAATGCTATACCAAAAGTCCCCCATACCCACCCACCCCCACTCCCCTACCCACCCACTCCCCCTTTTTGGCCCTGGCGTTCCCCTGTACTGGGGCATATAAAGTTTGCAAGTCCAATGGGCCTCTCTTTCTACTGATGGCCGACTAGGCCATCTTTTGATACATATGCAGAAGATCTTACAGCACAAGCCATTGCTGTTCTATTCAGGAATTTTTCCCCTGTACCCATATCTTTCAGGCTTTTCCCTACTATCTCCTCTATAAGTTTCAGTTTCTCTGGTTTTATGTGGAGTTCCTTAATCCACTTAGATTTGACCTTAGTACAAGGAGAGAGTAATGGATCAATTCACAATCTTCTACATGATAACAACCAATTGTGCCAGCACCATTTGTTGAAAATGCTGTCTTTCTTCCACTGGATGGTTTTAGCTCCCTTGTCAAAGATCAAGTGACCATAGGTGTATGGGTTCATCTCTGGGTCTTCAATTCTGTTCCATTGGTCTACTTGTCTGTTGCTATACCAGTACCAGGCAGTTTTTATCACAATTGCTCTGTAGTACAGCTTTATGTCGGGCATGGTAATTCTACCACAGGTTCTTTTATCCTTGAGAAGAGTTTTTGCTATCCTAGGTTTTTTGTTATTCCAGATGAATCTGCGGATTGCCCTTTCTAATTCGTTGAAGAATTGAGTTGGGATTTTGATGGGGATTGCATTGAATCTGTAGATTGCTTTTGGCAAGATAGCCATTTTTACTATATTGATCCTGCCAATCCATGAGCATGGGAGATCTTTCCATCTTCTGAGATCTTTAATTTCTTTCTTCAGAGACATGAAGTTCTTGTCTTACAGATCTTTCACTTCCTTAGTTAGAGTCATGCCTAGGTATTTTATATTATTTGTGGCTATTGAGAAGGGTGTTGTTTCCCTAATTTCTTTCTCAGCCTGTTTGTCCTTTGTGTAGAGAAAGGCCATTGACTTGTGTTAGTTAATTTTATATCCAGCTACTTCACTGAAGCTGTTTATCAGGCTTAGGAGTTCTCTGGTGGAATTTTTAGGGTCACGTATATATACTATCATATCATCTGCAAAAAGTGATATTTTGACTTCTTCCTTTCCAATTTGTATCCCCTTGATCTCCTTTTGTCTAATTGCTCTGGCTTGGACTTCAAGTACAATGTTGAATAGGTAGGGAGAGAGAGGACAGCCTTGTCTAGTCCTTGATTTTAGTGGGATTGCTTCAAGCTTCTCACCATTTACTTTGATGCTGGCTATTGGTTTGCTGTAGATTGCTTTTATCATGTTTAGGTATGGGCCTTGAATGCCTGATCTTTCCAAGAGTTTTATCATGAATGGGTGTTGGATTTTGTCAAATGCTTTCTCAGCATCTAACGAGATGATCATGTGGTTTTTGTCTTTGAGTTTGTTTATATACTGGATTACACTGATGGATTTACGTATATTGAACCATCCCTGCATCCCTGGGATGAAACCTACTTGGTCAGGATGGATGATTGTTTTGATGTGTTCTTGGATTCGGTTAGCAAGAACTTTATTGAGAATTTTTGCATCAATATTCATAAGGGAAATTGGTCTAAAGTTCTCTATCTTTGTTGGGTCTTTTTGTGGTTTAGGTATCAGAGTAATTGTGGCTTCATAGAATGAGTTGGGTAGAGTACCTTCTGTTTCTATTTTGTGGAATAGTTTGTGAAGAACTGGAATTAGATCTTCTTTGAAGGTCTGATAGAACTCTGCACTAAACCCGTCTGGTCCTGGGCTTTTTTTGGCTGGGAGACTATTAATAACTGCTTCTATTTTTTTAGGGGATATGGGACTGTTTAGATGGTCAACTTGATCCTGATTCAACTTTGGTACCTGGTATCTGTCCAGAAATTTGTCCATTTCATGCAGGTTTTCCAGTTTTGTTGAGTATAGCCTTTTGTAGAAGGATCTGATGGTGTTCTGGATTTCTTTAAGATCTATTGTTATGTCTCCCTTTTCATTTCTGATTTTGTTAATTAGGATTTTGTCCCTGTGCCCTCTAGTGAGTCTAGCTAAGGGTTTATCTATCTTGTTGATTTTCTCAAAGAACCAACTCCTCATTTGGTTAATTCTTTGAATAGTTCTTTTTTCGACTTGGTTGATTTCACCCCTGAGTTTGATTAATTCCTGCCTTCTACTCCTCTTGGGTGAATTTGCTTCCTTTTCTTCTAGACATTTTAGGTGTGTTGTCAAGCTGCTAATGTGTGCTCTCTCTAGTTTCTTTTTGGAGGCACTCAGAGATATGAGTTTTCCTCTTAGGAATGCTTTTATTGTGTCCCATAAGTTTGGGTATGTTGTGGCTTCATTTTCATTAAACTCCAAAAAGTCCTTAATTTCTTTCTTTATTCCTTCCTTGACCAAGGTATCATTGAGAAGAGTGTTGTTCAGTTTCCACGTGAATGTTGGCTTTCTTTTATTTATTTTGTTATTGAAGATCAGCCTTAGTCCATGGTGATCTGATAGGATGCATGGGACAATTTCAATACTTTATATGTTGAGGCTTGTTTTGTGACCAATTATGTGGTCAATTTTAGAGAAGGTACCATGAGGTGCTGAGAAGAAGGTATATCCTTTTGTTTTAGTATAAAATGTTCTGTAGATATCTGTTAAGTCCATTTGTTTCATCACTTCTGTTAGTTTCACTGTGTCCCTGTTTAGTTTCTGTTTCCATGATCTGTCCATTGGTGAAAGTGGTGTGTTGAAGTCTCCCACTATTATTGTGTGAGGTACAATGTGTGCTTTGAGATTTACTAAAGTTTCTTTAATGAATGTGGCTGCCCTTGTATTTGGAGCATAGAAATTCAGAATTGAGAGTTCCTCTTGGAGGATTTTACCTTTGATAAGAATGAAGTACCCCTCCTTGTCTTTTTTGATGACTTTGGGTTGGAAGTCAATCTTATCAGATATTAGGATGGCTACTCCAGATTGTTTCTTCATACCATTTGCTTGGAAAATTGTTTTCCAGCCTTTCATTCTGAGGTAGTGCCTATCTTTTTTTCTGAGATGAGTTTCCTGTAAGCAGCAAAATATTGGGTCTTGTTTGTGTAGCCAGTTTGTTAGTCTATGTCTTTTTATTGGGGAGTTGAGACCATTGATATTAAGAGATATTAAGGAAAAGTAATTGTTGCTTCCTGTTATTTTTGTTGTTAACGTTGGCATTCTGTTCTTCTGGCTGTCTTCTTTTAGTTTTGTTGAGGGATTATCTACTTGTTTTTTCTAGGGCATGGTTACCGTCCTTGTATTGGTTTTTTTCTGTTATTATCCTTTGAAGGGCTGGATTCGTGGAGAGATAATGGGTGAATTTAGTTTTGTCTTGGAATACTTTGGTTTCTCCATCTATGGTAATTGAGAGTTTGGCTGGGTATAGTAGCCTTGGCTGGAATTTGTGTTCTCTTAGTGTCTGTATAACATCTGTCCAAGCTCTTCTGGCTTTCATAGTCTCTGGTGAAAAATCTGGTGTAATTCTGATAGGCTTGCCTTTATATGTTACTTGACCTTTTTCCCTTACTGCTTTTAGTATTCTATCTTTATTTAGTGCATTTGATGTTCTGATTATTATGTGTCGAGAGGAATTTCTTTTCTGGTACAGTCTATTTGGAGTTCTGTTGGCTTCTTGTATGTTCATGGGCATCTCTTTCTTTAGATTTGGGAAGTTTTCTTCAATAATTTTGTTGAAGATGTTTGCTGGTCCTTTGAGTTGAAAATCTTCATTCTCATCCACTCCTATTATGCGTAGGTTTGGTCTTCTCATTGTGTCCTGGATTTCCTGGTTGTTTTGAGTTAGGACCTTTTTGCATTTTCCATTTTTTTTGATTGTTGTGCTGATGTTCTCTATGGAATCTTCTGCACCTGAGATTCTTTCTTCCATCTCTTGTATTCTGTTGCTGATGCTGGCATCTATGGTTCCAGATTTCTTTCCTAGGGTTTCTATCTCCAGCGTTGCCTCACTTTGGGTTTTCTTTATTGTGTCTACTTCCCTTTTTAGGTCTAGTATGGTTTTGTTCACTTCCATCACCTGTTTGCATGTGTTTTCCTGTTTTTCTATAAGGACTTCTACCTGTTTGGTTGTGTTTTCCTGTTTTTCTTTAAGGACTTTTAACTCTTTAGCAGTGTTCTCCTGTATTTCTTTAAGTGAGTTATTAAATTCCTTCTTTATGTCCTCTACCTTCATCATGAGATATGCTTTTAAATCCAGGTCTACCTTTTCAGGTGTGTTAGGGTGCCCTGGACTGGGCAAAGTAGGTGTTCTGGGTTCTGATGATGGTGAGTGGTCCTGGTTTCTGTTAGTAGGATTCTTACGTTTACCTTTCGCCATCTGGCAATCTCTGGAGTTAGTTGTTATAGTTGTCTTTGTTTAGAGATTGTTCCTCTGTTGATTTTGTTATCCTCTATCAGCAGACGTGAGAGACTAGCTCTCTCCTCTGAGTTTCAGTGGTCAGAGCAGTCTCTGCAGGCAAGCTCTCCTCTTTCAGGGAAGGTGCACAGTTATCTGGTGTTTGGACCTCCTCCTGGCTGAAGATGAAGGCCCAAAAACAGGATCTTTCCCAGAAGCTGTGTTGCTTTGGCCAGGAAGGTGGCCGGTTGTCTGGAGCCGAAGATGGCGCCGCCTCAGAAGCTCTGTGGCTCTCGTCTGTCTCAGAAACGGCTGGCCTCTGTATTCCACACCCTCACCTGTGCAGTCTGCCCTCTGCGGAGTCCCGGAGCCAAGGAGGCTCCCGCCGGGGCCTGAGACACAAACCTCTCGGGCCGGGCGGACCCCTGTGCTCTCACCAGGAAGGTGGCCGGTTGTCTGGAGCCAAAGATCCCTGTATTTCTTTAAGTGAGTTATTAAAGTCCTTCTTGATGTCCTCTACCATCATCATGAGATATGCTTTTAAATCTGGGTCTAGGTTTTCGGGTGTGTTGGGGTGCCCTGGACTGGGCGAAGTGGGAGTGCTGGGTTCTGATGATGGTGAGTGGTCTGGTTCCTGATAGTAAGATTCCTATGTTTACCTTTCGCCATCTGGTAATCTCTGGAGTTAGTTGTTATAGTTGACTCTGTTTAGAGATTGTTCTTCTTGTGATTTTGTTACAGTCTATCAGCAGACCTGGGAGACAGACTCTCTCCTCTGTGTTTCAGTGCTCAGAGCACTCTCTGCTGGCAAGCTCTCCTCTTACAGGGAAGGTGCGCTGATATCTTGTTTTTGGACCTCCTCCTGGCTGAAGAAGAAGGCCCAAAACAGGACCTTTCCCAGAAGCTGTGTTGCTTTGGCAGGTCCCAGAAGCTGTCAGCTTCTGTGGTGCACACTCTCACCTGTACAGACTAAGTTCCTAAGTTCAGCGGAGTCCCGGAACCAAGGTGGCGCCCCCTGCTCCTGAGGCGGAGGGCTTCCGAGCCAGGCGGACACCTGTCCTCTGGTCTGGATGGTGTCCAGCTGTCTGCGGCCGAATAGGGTGCTGCCTCAGAGGCTCTGTGGCTCTGCCTGTCCCAGAAGCTGTCCGGTTCTGTGGTGCACCCTCTCACCTGTTCAGACTAATTTCTTAAGTCTGGCGAAGTCCTGGAACCAAGGTGGTGCCCGCTGCTCCTGAGGCTGGGGGCTTAATTTTGCCTAGTTTTCATTTAATAGATTTGTGGATTTATTATAGAATCTTATATCAAAAAGGGTAAACAGAGAAAGAGGAGCTCATATTTTTTCTTTTTTCTCTTTCTCTTCTGTGTGTGTCTCACCCTTTGTGTGTGTGTGTGTGTGTGTGTGTGTGTGTTCATTTTAATTACCCAGAGAGATCAAGGAAACCATACCCAGGGAGATCAAGGAAACCACAAGAAAAACATAGAATCAACTGACCTGGCCTCATGGGAGCTCACAGAAGTGACAATCAGGGAGCCTACATGGGTCTGACCTAGGTCCTCTGCATATATGTTACAGCCTGGTCTTCTTGTTGGACTCCTAACTGTGGGACTAAAGGTTGTCTCTGACTCTTGCTGGTTTGGAACCCTTGTTTCTCCAACTGTATTGCCTTGTTCAGCCTTAATATGAGTTGAGATGGCTAGATTTATTACAACTTGAAATTCCATGTTTGGTTGATATACCTGGGAAGCCTGACCATTTCTCAAGGGAAATGGGAGGGAAGAAGAAACTGAGAGGAGAGTAGGGAGTGGAAATTGTGATCAGATGTAATATATGAAAGAAGAGTAATTTTAAAAAAACAAGGGAATATAATATAATCAACATATTATAATATAAACAATATGATAAAACAAAAAGAAACACGTTGGAATTGAATAAAACAAACTAACAAACATAAGGAAAAGAGTACAAGAGAAGTCATAAAAACCAGAGATGCATTTGTTTGCTCACTCAGCAATTTTATAGAAACACTAATGGGTAAGCCATAATATATGTGCAACAGTCCTGGTGCAGCCCTGTGCAGGCCTTGGCATGCTGCCTCAGTCCCTGTGAGTTCATATGAACTTTGCTCATGTTTATTTAGAGGGTGTTTCTTGGTGTTGTCCAGCCCTTCCTGCTTATACACATTTTCTAACTCCTCCTTCCCAGGGAACCCTGAGTCCTGAGAGGAGGGATTTGACAGAGACATCTGGATTAGGGTTCATTTTTCCAAGATATCTCCTTTCTCCTATAGGGATACAGTATCTTTCTCTCTTTTTTTTTCTTTAAATGCCTAAAGACATTTTTATTTAGCTCATTAATGTACAGTAGAGAAAAAGCATCATCATTATGATGCTATTAGTATAGAACACATTAATCTTTTGTATAAATATTTCTGATTTATATAAATATTCCTTTGTATGTTTAAATAAAGCTGGGACAATAAAAATTTTAACTTGAACTTCCTTCTATGCAATTGATAGTAGCAGTAGCAATTTCTTTTTTACTTTTCTTTTTCTACACTCCAGATTCAATTCCCCTCCCAATACACCCTCCGACTGTTCCACATCCCATACCTCCTTCCCGCCCCCCTATCCCACCAGACCTCTTAACTCACTGGGGCCTCCAGTCTCTTGAGGGTTAGATGCATCTTCTCTGGCTGAACCCAAACCGGGCAGTCCTCTGCTGTTTATGTGTTGGGGGCCTCATATCAGTTGGTGTATGCTCTCTGGTTGGAAGGATACAGTATCTTTCAATTAACTAGTAACACCATTTGGGCTAGATTGAGTGCCCAAAAAACTATCAGGTTTCACCTCTATCTGTCTCCAGAGTCTTAAAGTTACAGAAATGTGTGATCATCTTTATCAGATAAAAGTAAGTACTTTACATTTCAGTTGTTCTGGAAATAATTTCATCCACAGTAGTTCATGCTTAGTTTAAAAGACTATGTATTCAAACAATTGGAGAATTTGGTATTTTTCTCATAAAGTCAACATTGTTAATCCATTGAGTCACATCCATAAAAACATGTTTGTTCTAGTTGGAATAGTGATTTTTGCCTCAAGTTTTGCTTTTACTTTGAGACTTCTTATACTGTTTCCCAAGCTTGGCCCCAACTCATGCTTGTTCAGGTTCAGCCTTCCAAGTGCTGATATACCACCAGGCTGAGATAAGCATCTTCAAAAAGTATCTGTTCCAGCTGCCTGCTGCTCTCTCTTCTTAAAGTTTAGCAGTTTATCTAGAAACAGTCAGTGCAAGAGTGTGGAATGTAATCTGGTGCTGGCATTGGTCACACAGGAGTGTAGCTGGATGTAGAGAAGTAGGGACAGTAAAGGTCAGGAGATGGAAATCAGAAAATCTGCTAGCATTAGAGAAAAGTCCAGGGCTTATACTTAGGTCCTGGATCTTTGAGTCAGAGAGAAAGCATTTTTAAGAAGTAGAATCAATTTGACACTTATCTACTAAATTTCATAATCATTTATCTTGGAGAGAGAAATAGATATGAGAGATTAATAAATGTACTCCCACTAAATGTGTCTACCTTTTCTTTTTTTTTTTTTTTTTTTTTTTTTTTTTTTTTTTTTTTTGGTTTTTCGAGACAGGGTTTCTCTGTGCAGCCCTGGCTGTCCTGGAACTCACTCTGTAGTCCAGGCTGGCCTCGAACTCAGAAATCCGCCTGCCTCTGCCTCCCAAGTGCTGGGATTAAAGGCATGCGCCACCACGCCCGGCGTGTCTACCTTTTCAACAGAAGGGCAGAGAGCACTGGCAACCAGATACTCAGCAGATAATGATTCCTGATATGTGAACAGTACCCATTGTCAAGCATTTGGTAAAAACCTCAAAATAGCAAAGGAACTGTTGATAAAAGAAAAATACCTTCTTGAAAATAAGTTCAGATCGAACAAACAGAATGCACAAGCACACAGTGTGACTAAAGTGTGGAGTGTGAGTAGTTTTGGACCAGGTTAACTCAGCAAGGAACAGGTAAAACTCAGTACAAATTTGTTTTGTTTGTTTGTTTGTTTGTTTTTTATAAGATGGGAAACAAATTGAGAGTTCTATAGTGTAATGATGCAGTCAGTAAATTTTTAAGATATTGGCTGCTATCCTGATAAAGATTGTTAAATCTAAGCTTGGGAAGCAGGGAGTCCCTTTAGAAGACCTTAAGAATACTGTAGTGTGTGACAGAGGGGTTTTTTGGGTTTTGTTTTTGTTTTTGTTTTTTTGTTTTTTTGTTTTGTTTGTTTTTTTTTTTTTTGTTTTATTTTTTTGTTTTGTTTTGTTTTTTTGGTTTTTTGGTTTTTTGGTTTTTCGAGACAGGGTTTCTCTGTGTAGCCCTGGCTGTCCTGAAACTCACTTTGTAGACCGGTCTCGACCTCAGAAATCTGCCTGCCTCTGCCTCCCGAGTGCTGGGATTAAAGGTGTGTGCCACCACGCCCGGCTGTGGGTGACAGAGGTAAGTGGGACAATCCTTTATACAGTTTAAATGTTTGCTCAGTGGGACTTTTGAGGGACCCACGTAACAGTAAAAAAGTAGACTAAGTAGGTTTGCAAATAAAGATGATTTTCCCAAACCAGGGATGCTTCTCTGTAGGCAATGGAGCAAACACATACAGTTACCAAAAATGAATGCCAGATAATTTAAAGCAGATAAAGCAAACTGTCAGCACTGTGGCCCAAAAGAGACATTTTACATCAATATTTATATTAATAAGATAAAATCTTTTTATCTGTATTCTGCATTTGGTTCTCTTCCTTGGGAATTCTTCAGACCCATAATCTGGGTGACTTCTATATTGGGTAAGATTAAGCCTTTGGGTGTTTGCCAAGTGTTCCTTTCAGTCTGTGGAAAAAGAATAAAAGTCAGAGAAAGAGCAGAGAGAAAAGGGATGTGTATATTTTATCTTTACTTACTTAAAGGTAGCAAAACCCATAAGCGAGAAAGTACTGTCAACTTTCCATTACACTCTATGTACGTGATGCTGGTCAGCTAACCCCACGGCAACAGAAGTTCCTGATTGATTTCATCACGATAAATACAAAACAAGATTTGCACAAGATCTTTTTCTGGTTGTACAATGAAAAAAAAAGAAATAGGCAGAGACCTTGTCTCCAGTTTGCGCTCTAGCCTGGGGCAACTCAGAGTGTTTCAGTTAAGATCTAATCAGAGAGGCTGAAATGAAAACAATAAATAGGAACTGATTTTTCTAACCAAGGAACATTATTACGGTGTGAGGGAAAGGAATAATACATTTCAACACACATATGTTTGACCTTTAAAAGTACCTTATGAAACAGAAACTAAAGAATTTTCTGAGATCAAAGGTAAAAATAATCTTAAATAAAATTGAGAAACATTATTTTAAAATTCCCATCATCTTCATACATTCTACCCAGTTCTGTGTTGTCTAGAGATGGTTACATATACACATTTATTATACATTAAATATAGTTCTCTTGTACCCTGTTATCATTAATTTTTCTCTAATGCCCCCTCGTTCCATTGTCCTCTTTGGCCCTCTAGACAATAAAAATTTTATTCTAAGTCAATTTAGAATACTGTGAAATCAAGATCTCATTCATCTAAGTTAAATGCTAAAATACTATTTTAAATTGTGAATACTGTCCTTAGTTATTATACATAGTTAAAACCACAATTAGGTGAACACTACACTGAAAAGAATGTGCACTTGCAAAACTAATTGTGTCAAGAGAACCCCCAGCAGGCTGCATAGTATATATACAACCAGTATTGCCTCAAATAATTAATATGAAGCATAATTATATTTTATACATTTTCTATAAATTTTCTTTTATATTCTTTATATATACATTCATGCAAAGAAAATATCTTGATGTATTTGTCTTACTTTTGTTATGTAAGCAATCCACCCAAATCAATTTCAATTTCTGTTCTCCCCTATATTATCTATAAATATTCCTTATACTCACATACTTGTTAGCATATATATATATTAGAGTAAGTGGGTAGGCATTCAACCTCTTAAGTAATAAATATATTAATAGACCAAAAACCCACCTTGTCAGGCATTCAGTCTTCAAGTATACATTTTCTCCTGAATTTGATATGTGTGAAATTTAATATTGAGATAAATCTACAAAGCACCAATCTAAACATACCCATGACTTCTTATAACTCTGGAAGTAAAAATAAAAGATACTTTTATTAATTTTATCATACAGCAAAGCATAAGCTGGAATAAATGTATTTATACTCCTGGCAATAAATATTAAATTTTGCTACTAATTATATATACAAAATGACTGTTTAGGGTGCTCATGAGTTTTTCTTTTTGTTTATTACTTTTGTGCTTATTTGTGGTTTTTGTTGTTGTTGTTTTTGCTTTTGCTGTATAAACATCAGGTACTATATAGTCCTGGCTGCCATGGAACTCACTATGCAAACAGCTGTTCTTAAACTCAGAGATCTTTCTGTTTCTGCCTTCTGAATGCTGGCATTAAAGGTGTTTACCTCCACACGCAACTCGTACAATGGTTGTTATAGAAAGCCTATGATTAATTTGCATAGAATTTCTTTGGTCTGGAAGGTAAACTAAGTGGTTTATCCCTCCAACCATATTCAGGAACTATATATGGTTTTTGTAGGCTGGTACTTGAATATAGTAAATAAAGCAAAGAAATATAGAGAGAAATTTGTTGCTTTGAGTTTTCTTTTATGAGCATATATCTTTACATTCTTGTATGGAGTCTTTTGTTTGTAATTTCCCAATGCATACTTTGGCTTACTTACACTGTGAACATCCAATTGCTGCTTTGATAAGGCTATCAAGTTGAAAGTTCCAATTAAATTTCAGGCATGAACAAAGAGAAACACAAATTCATATTACAATAAGTGAAAGGGTGAAAAATACAAAGAAAAAATGACTATGATTACCCAATGCACAAGCCTAATTTTGTAAATAAATAAATAAATGATAAATAAACTTTTCAAAACAACTGTAGTTTACATTTGATTCTCTTACATGTCACAGAATCCTGGAAATTGCTATGAAATTCTCAAATATGTTAATATCTTTAATTATTCAGTAATTTGACCTCTGACATATTTCACTCGCCAGAGTAGTCTAAGGTTCTATCCCAGGTGTTACAGATAGTGGTACATCATTAATTTTGTAACTAAGTATTCTATTATGTGTATGCATGGCACTTTCCTATGCACTCATCAGGAGATGAGCATGGAGCTTCTATTTCTCCATTGTGAATATTGCTATGAGAAACATAAGAGTGAAGCATTCACTCCAACAAGCTGATTTTCTTGTAGCTACATACTAGGTAGCAGTCTTGTTGGTTTTGCATAGTAGTTCTACATTAATTTTATTTTGTGTGTGTGAAAACTCTATATTGTTTTCTATGACGACTTACTAATTTCTGTCCCTTCCAATAACAACCAAAGGTTGGCTTTCTTCTGCATCTTCAGTAGCACTTGGTACCTTAGGTCATTTAGGCAGTAACTGTTCTTACTAGAGCTATAGAATCTCACTGTTGTTATTTTCTTTTCTATTTACTTCATTATTATTAATGGAGAATATTTTTTGAAATACTACTTAACTACTTACATATTCATTTGAGAAATGTCAGTTCAGTTTTCTAGTCTGCTTTTAAATGCATTCTTGTTATCCTTGTCAACTTACATTTAAGTCATTTGAGTCTTTATAGATGCTGTATATTAATAATTTATCAGATGAGTTGTTTACAAACATTTCTCCCATTCTGTAGGTTTCCTCTTCACTCTGATAACTGTTTCTTTTGCTGCAAGAAAGAAATTTAGGTTGATGAATTTAATTTTTTTATGGTTCTTTTCTATGCTTTTGGGGTTTTATATAAAAAAAGAATGTCTATAGTAATATCATGCCACTTCCCCTTTCTCCCAGAAATTTTATCAGTTTTATATTTAAATATTTACTCCATTATGAATTGTTTGCTATGAATATCTTCCTCATCCAGAATAATTTATTGAGAAGACATCTTTTCTCCTGTGTTTATTCTAGAGTGAAAAATCGTGCTATATTAATATCTATTATATAAATACATATATGTATACTCATGCACATATACCACACACATCACACACAAACACCCGTGCTATATCACACATATACAGATATCATACCACAAGTACGTGCCATGCACTACCCCACACACAAATAATACACATACATCATACCATACACATACATCATACATACACATACATCATACCATACACATACCATAGTCACACCACATCATACACAGAAACTACATCCTATACCTCAAACATAAACCATAAACACACATGTGCACCATATGTCATATGTATCACACACCACAGACACACATGCACACACTCAGTAAATAAAAATAAGATTTAAAAAAATCTCACTATCACATACAATTTAGAAGAAAAATGGAGCAATAAAACCACATAAAATCTGTTCAACAATATTATTTATAAAGCAAATTCTAGGTGAAGTCTAAATAGCTAGTATTTCTATTTATGTAATTGGTAGGTAAGTCATTGACAACCTCCAATACTGTTTGAGTTGAGTATAGAACAACTGGAACCCTGTTTCCTAGTATAGGTATAAAGTAGAAACACTACTTTAAAAAATTGTAAATGTTGCCATTCAATGAGATATCAATTATACTATTTACAAATTGCAAAAGGAGACTGTGTACATCTTCCAGCGATTATTTATATATGCTAGGTATTATTAAGTGGTAAAGGATTTTTGATACATGAAATCCTGCCTAATATGTAAGGGAAAAATTATTCCCCCTTACCTACTCTATTCATTCATACTTCCATTGTGGCAGCCATCTACAAAAAGATTAAAGTGGAATGGGAGGGAAAGGAGAGTTGTTTCAGTAAAGTACTGGTTTTTTTTTATTAGATTTTTAAATGTATTTTATTCTATGTAAAGTTACCTTAATTAAAATAATTAATTTAATTTAAAAATCTTGCCACCTTTTAAATTATTTTCCTACCTGGTTGCACTCTTTATTGATAAATATTCTGTTCATTAGCTTTGTTTAGATTTAACTTTAAAATTAAGATTTTGATTTTGTTGTTGTGATGGCAGCTAGAATTACTTAAACTCAGAGGAGTTAACATAAAAAAGACATTTTAAAGTGCATTTATATAGAAAATATTAGTTCTCTACTATGGTAATTTAATAGGACATCTTGGTGATAAATTATGACCACTGATCCATTTATCTAACCATTTGCATAGATATATTCTACTAAGATACATTCAAGAACATTTCAAAAATTCTGTTTTAATCACATGACATTTATCTTTATGGTCCTCTATACAATAGCTAACATGTCCAGGTGCCAGAACCAGAAGCAAGGATTTCATAGACATTTCCTTCTGGAGTTCCTAGAGCACTGTTTTGACGTAGACATTTGTCTCATACTCACTTCTTGAATAGATGACATGAGTCTTATAATTTAAGAAAGCTGTCAAAAAGTAAAGCTGCTACAGTTTGCTGTCCAAAAATTGTCAAGAACCCATCACAATTCATTGAACATGAAGAAGTTGAGCCCACGTAGGATCTTTCTCCTTATGATCTAGCATCTTTGTCACAGAAAGTACACTGCATGATATCAAAAGAAAAATGTTAACCCCCTCCCAACCACAATCCCTTTAATCTACAATGGTGCCCTGCCTGGAACTCATGCTAGTACAATGATGGCACAAAGCTTAAGGTAGTAACCAATGAATGTTCTATTTAACTTAAGGCTCATTTTATGAAATTGAACCTATACCCAACACTGCTTGTTTGATCAAGAGCCTGACATTAGAGATCAAACACTGTGGTAAAATCAAATGCTACTGATTTAAAACAACAGCAGCAACAACAAAAACTATCAATAAAATGACTTCTAATGACTTCAGTTACAGTCATCAATCAGTGTCTTTCTCAACCATTATCAGGAAAGCTTCTTCTTGTAGCACATCAGAACAAATATAGAGACTATGAATAGAGTGAGAAACCATAGAACCTTTAGCTCCAAATGCAATGTTGCTATGAAATCCCTTCCCTTAGAACCTATGGAACCTTGTAGAAGACTTTAAGATTCAGAGGGAATGGAGGACACCAAGAAAACAAGGTTCTAAATCAACATGAACAAAGCTCACATGGACTCCTAGAGACTGAAGCAGCATTCACAGATTCACAGACTGATACCAGCTCCTATACATTCATGTTGTGGCTTCAAGTTCAGTGTTTTTATGGGATTGTAAATATGTAAATGAGTGGATCTCTGATTCATGTGTCTTCTCTTGGGCTCTTTTCTTCTGCTAGCTTATCTTGTTTATTCTAATGGGTAAGTTTTTGCTTTATCTTATTATATCTTATTAAGTTGTACTTTATTTTACTATTATCCCTTAAAAGTATGGTGTTTTTCTTATGAGAGACAGAAAAGAAGTAAATTTAGATGGCAGGGGAAGTAGGGAGGAACTGGGAAGGGGTATAATTAATAAATACTATATGCAAAAATATCTATTTTCAAAAAATGGAAAACATAGGTGATTTGAGGTCATTAAAGGAACAAGTGTAAGGTTAAAGAAAAGTAAAATAAATGAGGGATTACATAGCTAACAAATCTAGTTCCTAATTAAACACACACACACACCAGTTTAACACGTGAGTTTCCTGAACTCTGGATGCTCCATATTAAAATAATAAACCATTAAAAAGAATATGCAAACATTTTAAGATCAACTAAAAACACACTGTATAATCATCAGGGAAAAAACACTGTAAATAACACACAGTCTGACTCACCAACAAGGCTCATCCCACTTCCCTAAGAGTTGGTCTCTATAGCAACCCCTTGACAATGGGCATCTGCTATGTATTAGCTCTGTGAGATGAGGGTCTCCATGGGGCCCTTAGTCTCTGCAGAGTACCAGAGTGTGTGTCTGCTTTGAACTTTCTTAGCTCTACAACCCTGAAGAGAGTTCCTAATGCTGAGCTTTGGCAGCTGCCAAGGATCAGAAATATCCCAACAGCTTCTGACTAATAAACACGGTGTGACTCACAACTTTTCTTGGTTCCAAGGATTGCCTTGATTTCCTTAGCAATTTCTGCATATTAAGAAATTCTGGCCACAAAACACCCTGCTGAATGATTAGAGTGAGGCAAACTAAGGTAATTTTTCAATTGCCTGCCCATAAAATGGATCTCTATGGACCTGGAAAGAAAGAATTGCACATAGCTTTGGACATGTAGCAGGAACTTAGCCACTGAATGTGTCTTAATCTGCAATTACTAACAATAGGAAATTTGTGAGAAAATTGCACTCTCTCTTAAATCAAGCAACCCTAGATAAAAGAATTTCAAACATTTGAGGGGGAGTTAAAATAATAATTTTGTACAAATCAAATGATTAAAGTTTGCTAACAGTTAAAGTCATCACAATTTTATAAATATCTACAATTGTCTAATGTTGTTCTAATACAGAGTCTGTAGGTTACATAATATAAGATAAAATCTTTGAAGGAGTTGAATGTTTGAAAAAAAGCCTCCAAAAGACTGAAAGGATGAGTGACATACATCTATATGTAACTTTTATTATTTACTAACCTTCTTCAGCTATTTTCTCCCACTAATGCCATGATAAAAAGAATTATGAATAGTTACAAAATAATATTTAATTACAAGCAAGAAAGTCAAATTTATCCATTGACGTTTATAATCTAAGAATATTTTCATATTAAAATTTCAACACTATAGTGATTAACTTTCCTTAGAGGATATTTTTATATCTCTGGGATATTTTATATTTCATCAATGGCCATACATACTCATGAAAACACACTCATGTTTATCGGGTCACCTTATTGCTTACCAGTCACTAACTAGTGCCTCGATACTACCTTCTGGGGGAAATATCCACTCTCTTTCAGTGCTGACACTTAAAATTCCATCTTGACATGTAGCATGTGTCTGGCAATAATCTTCATGTTTGGAAGAAACTATCTACCATGGCAGTTTTCTGGAAAATCGCAGCAAATTGTCTCATTCTGACAGACTTGGTACAATATAGCATTTTGACATGGAAGACTGAACTGTCTTAGAGATGAGGGGGTCATGTAATTTTAAGAAAGAAGTTTAAGATAGTTCTTTTCTTCCATGGATACGCTGCCTAACACAAAATGTTGATAACTGCTGATCAAAGCATACAGTCACTTTTTAAACCTGTCAAGTAGCTTCATTTCTTGCCTATGTCTTTTATAAAACCCTTACATGTAATTGCTTCTTTATCATAGGCAAGCCTCATGTTGTATGACATTGCCTTTAGAGATGATCTGATCAGACAGTGGCAATCTCCCTCCTCACCTTTCTTCTGGAAGCCAGTTCCCAGAAAGCTTCTCCATTATTGTCTGTCCACCATTTGGATCATGTAAACCAATGCAGCCCATTCACTGAACTGATTAGGCGGTAAGATCCATCTAGGTTCAACTAGCAATCAACTCACTAAACTCATTTTAACTCATTAGAACAATTCATTATAGTTGTTCGTTTGTTTGTTTTTGTTTTTGTGTTGTTCTCCCAAGTTAAATATCTGCCTGTGGGATCTTTTGTGGGGAACTGTACTAACTTCTTTCTCCTCAACCTTTTCTCATTATCAATTGGGATGGTTTGTATATGCTCAGGAAGTGGCACTATCAGGAGGTGTGGCCTTGTTGATGTAGGTGTGTCACTGTGGGTGTGGGCTTAAGATCCTGATCCTAGTTGCCTGGAAGTCAGTCTTACACTAGCGGCCTTCAGATGAAGATGTGAAATACTTGGCTCCTTCTACACTGTGCCTGTCTAGATGCTGCCCTGCTTTCACTGTGATGATAATGCACTGAACCTCTGAACCTATAAGCCAGCCCCAATTAAATTTTTGTCCTTTATAAGACTTGCTTTGGTCATGGTGTCTGTTCACAGCAGTAAAATGTGAAGTTAGATACTAATATTCTACATTAGCAGACATACATTTTCAACATAATTATCTTCAAAATAAACTATCTTTAAAAATAGTTGTCTCAGTCAGTGTTCTGTTGCTGTGAAGAGACACCATGACAAAGGTAACTATTATAAAGAAAAACATTTAATTGGGCTTTAATTACAATTTAGATATTTAATCTGTTATCATCATACCCAGGACAATGGTGGCATGAAGGCAGACATGGAGCTAGTGAAGTAGCTGAGAATTCTACATCTGGATACTCAGGTAGAGGAGACTCTGGACTTGGAAGGGGATTTTTGTAACCTAACAGCCCACCCCAGTGACAAATTTCCTCCAACAAAGCCCCATCTCTGAATACTATCAGGTCACTCCCTGATGACCAAGTATTCAAATCTATGTGCCTCTCTGGGCCATTCTTATTCAAACCATCACAATAGTGTTTTGTGATTTTTTGAGGACTAAAGTTATGGAAGTACAATCAATCATCTAGAGATGAAATTGGTTAGAAAACCTGAGATAGTCTTGTGGGAAAGCAAACCCACTGATTTAAAAAGAAAAAGTAAACCATTCTATATGTCGCCCTTTAAGAAGAGACGGTGAGGTAAGTCCAAAGACCAAGTGACAGTGATTCTTTCAGGCTGTAAAGGAGTGGTACAGAGACTGTTATCAACATGAAGACTGTACAAAATACTATGCCACTTTATAATAGCAGACACTCAAAATATGACTTTCATATCCTGCATACAGTAAGTGAAAGCAACAGACCCCTTAATATTTTATATCTTTATGGTCAGTTTTTAGAAACCTATCAGTTGTTTGTAATATTAGGAACATACTTGGTTTTTTCTTACAGGAAATACATTCAAATGTTAAACATTAGTGACAGTTCTGATAAGTATATAATAAAATGTAAGGTTTTCTAAAATAGATTTTAATTGCATTGTAGAATAGTATTTGCTATAATAAATTAGTATACAGCATTTATAATGAATGTAAATCCAAGCAGGTTCCCAGATAGATAAATTTGATTAGTATGCTTTGGCATTGATATTTTTGCCCCATAATTAAATGAAGTAGATAAGTTGTGAAAGTTTCAATAACTTGTTGAGGATGAATTGAAATAAGTATACACAATTGATTTAGTAATTCAGAGTTCAGACAATTTAATGATAATTATATAAAATTCTAAAGTTCTAAAATTTATCTATTGATTCATACGAGTAAAACTGAAAAAAAATTGGGGGAGAAACAAGAATTTATAGGAGGCACAAATAAATATTATTTTTGTAAGAGGTCTTAATATATCCAAGTTCTAGTATAAACCAGTATAAGATGGTAACAATTCATACAAAAATAATTCACAATCATATACTAGTTAGATTGATAATGAAAATGGAATCACTAAGTAGAAACTAGGATTTTTAATTGAATTCAAAATAGGCAGTCAGCAAAATTACAGAATTGACTTGAAATTAAAAAAAAAAATTACAAGGCCAGACAGAGAATAAAAACAGAAATCAGGAACTCAAAATGGGCAAAGAAAGGGTTAGCTGTCCCTAGAAATTATGACTGAGACCCCACAGGGCATTGGAATTCAAGCAGGTACAGTTTCCATCAATTAATTCTCTCTGTTCTCTATGCTTATCATTCTAAACAATCAGATCTCCCTCAGCATAATTAAGACAAAGAAGCAGCCTAGTAACATTTAAATCTCTTATGTTAACCAAAAGTTATTTTTTAATGCCCCTATGAGAATACCAAATAGTTAAATTTGGAATTGTTGCCTGAACCCCCACTCATCCCACACCCACCCCAAATCTATAATAGCGCTAACAAGCTGAGTATGTACAAACCCCTGAGCAGCTTTGAAGAAGTTATTTTACTCATCTGCCTTCTTATCCTTACAACTAAAATGAGCCATCCATCTCCCTTGCCTAGATGATCCCTTGTCTGGTCTATAAACATGGATTGGATATGCCAAGACCTCTGCAAGGAACTGTGGCTAGGTGAACTATTGACGACAAAGTAAAAGGAGGCCTGCTTTCATTTTTATGGCGCTTTTCACAAGAAATTCCAATCAGAAAGGCTTTCCATAAATCAGCTTTATTCATTTACATTTTGTTTATCCATCTGAGGTATAGGAATGCTTCTGAAAATGATCGAAAGACTTAATCATTTGGTAAGCTTTAATTTCAGATGACATCTTTTTGATAATTTTCTTCTTCCTAGTGTATGTAACAGAAATAAGGAAGTCTATACCGTAAATTAGTGGAGTTTTCTAGAGGCTGATGGAATAGCATACAGACACCATGAAGTAAGCAACCAAGTGTGCATTAAAATGTGAGTGTGAGATCAAACACATGATATGATTGTGGGAACACACACACACACCATGCACAGCAAGTGCCCCGTGGAAGCACCAGTACTGGACAAACATATCGCTTGATAAAAAGAAGCAGGGGGAGAGAGGATAGGATAGGGGGTTCGTGGGAGGGAGGGAAAACAGGAAAGGGGATAACATTTGAAACGTACATAAAGATAATATCCAATTAAAAAAAAAAAAAGCAAGTTGTTAAGTATGCTGTTGTCCTTGCAAGCCAACAGCTGAAAACACCAGCCTACCTATATCCAAACTACAATTCAAAAGTATTTGGCTCAGCAAACATAAAATGTCTGTGAATCTTAAAAATACTGAGTTCTTCAGATGCTACAAGTACATCTGTGAATTTCTCCTTTTTCACGTGTGTTGTGTTTCTCTTGCTTCCCTGATGAGAAAGAGAGGCATTTGCTGATGGTTTTTCCTTAAGGCAGGAAGCATGGTCTAAAGTTTTTTCAAAGTTTCAGTTTATCACAAGATTTTGTGGTTTCCTTCTTAGCCAGTAGTCCCGCGTTGCTTTATGTACCTGTGGCATGTGACGCTGGTGTTTACAATGTGGAAACCACCGTGAGGACTTTAATGAAAAGATAAGTAAACTAGAACACAGTTGTTTCTGATTAAACGGTCTGTACTTTACAAACTGTTTTCCTTATCTTGGAAATAACAAGATATGACTCTCCAAGGGTCTTGGGGAGATTAGCTGGAAACATGTACCTTGAAATACCAATAAATCCTCAAAATATTTACTATTATTTCTTACTAAGTTTAAAGGACAACAAAGCGGTAGACAAATCCCTTGATAGCCACAGTAAATAGCAATCTGCAAGCCACATAAACCACGCTTTCCACAAGGAACCATGAAACCAAATCGCCCGTGCCGTTTAAAACAGTATTTCATGTTTCTTTTTCTAAAAAAAAAAAAAAAAAAAAAAAAAATTGAAAGCAGAAATAAGAGTCAAAGAAGCTAGGATAAGAGACATCACAGCAGTCTCCATAGGGAGCCTGCCTGTGAAGCTCAGTGCTTTTCTCTTTGGGCAATTTTCTGCCCAGCAACACGAGTCTCTGCAGCCCAATGAAAAAGCAGTTGCTCTTGTTATTAAAAAGTCCATCGGGGTCGTGCCTACACACCTGAGAATTTGTATCTCAGTCTTCCCACCATCCCTGGTGTTCAGAGGGAGTGTTTTCAGGTTCTGAATGTGTGTGTTTCCAACAGGCGCTGGATCCACAACTCTCACCGTATGCCCCTAAATGAGCACTTACCCTGAAGATTTGTACACACACCATTAAGCTACCTGGAAAACAAAAATGTGTTTCATACACAGCAAGTATTTTTCGTCACGTGTGGCATTTTGTTTAACCAGATTTTTTTTTTTTAGCTACTTCATTATCTAGCCTTTAGTTTCCCTTCTGGGGGCTCATGCATTAGTATACATCCCACCTAAATGTTTCCCCGCTGTTCATTTTGACACATTCTATCTTTTAGAGTAAACAAAGGAATACTGATTTTTGCCAACCCCGGGTGACTTGTCTTTTGTAATTTGTCATGCCAGATTTCATCAGCTACTTTATACTGGTTTGGTGGAGAGACACAACAAAATGCAATTGCCTGAGAACCAAACAATTTGTCACAGCATGACACGTCCTAAATGATGAAGTTCCAGCGTCACCACTGGAAAAGGCATCCTGGTACTCAAGGAACAGACAACAAAAAGAAGGATGAACTCTTATCATCCAGTGTCCACAGCTGTGCTCAACTTTTTGTTCATTTTCATTAAAAAAAAAAAATCCTTTAGTAAAACCTCCTTAATTATACAGCATGTACATATAAATTTTTTACAAACCTAAAACTCGAATACTAACTTGGAACTCACGTATCAAGGGCAGGGCACTCCAAAGTTTAAGTACGACGATTTCCCAGCTTTAAAACCAGTCCCTTAGCACCTGCTAATTATGAGAGATAGCTTCTAAGTTCATATGAATAGAATTTCAGAATGCTTCTAAGACCAGGGAATCATCAAGAAAAGTAGATAGACTCATCAGGGAAAACCCAGTGATTGCAGTGTCAAATGCAGCCTTATTTTGATTGTTTTTCAATATATCAACTTTCTTCCTTGGGAGTCTGCCAACACACATTTAAAAAGAAAAAAGTATCTCCCATTGGAAATTACTTAAAGCCCATTTTTCATTTGCTTTATATATTATGTATAGAAATAAAAATTTTAATACAAATATAAATATTACTACGTATGTAATCTATTTAGATACTAGTATTTCTAACAATTAAATATTTAACCATAATCAAAGAAGTCACATGTGTTTGTCCCCAGGCAGGGCTGCCCCTTGGCCACCCCCTGAAGAGTGGAATAGAGGAATGCCCACCCAGGGTTGAGTGAAAAGGGTACGCAGCAGCCCTCCCATGCCTGACTGATCAGAGAATAGGTAAAACTCTGGTGGGGTGTGGGCCTTTCCCCTTCCCCCACTTCCCCAGGGCCCCCTTTATTTGTTCCCACAACATGTCCTCCAACAAGGCTATCTATAATCCTTCCAACAAGTGCCACTCTCCATTAACTAATCATTAGAATCAATGTACCTATAGGGGGCCATTTGTATTCAAACAGCCTCAGGGTACTAGTGCTGAGAGAATTAGACACAAGCTTCCATTCTAACCCAGAAGCTATCAATAAATGCTTGCAAATTGAAAAAGATACCTTTTAATCCAGGGTATTTCAGTGGGGATAAAAAATACTTTTTTTTACACTAGGTATTTTCTTTTTTTACATTTCAAATGTTATCCCCTTTCCTAGTTTCCACTCCTAAAACCCCCTATCCCTTCCCACTTCCCCCTGCTCACCACTCCTGCTTCCTGGCCTTGGCAGTCCCCTCTACTGGGGCATAGAACCTTCACAGGACCTAGGGCCTCTCCTCTCATTGATGACCAACTAGGCCATCCTCTGCTACATATGCAGCTAGAGCCATAAGTCCCACCAGGTGTTTTCTTTGGTTGGTGGTTTTGTCCCAGGGAGCTGTGGAGATACTGGTTAGTTCATATTGTTGCTCCTTCTATGGGACTGTAAACCCCTTCAGCTCCTTGTGTACTTTTTCTGGCTCCTTCATTGGGGACCCTTTGCTCCATCCAATGGATGGCTGTGAGCATCCACTTCTGTATTTGTCAGGCACCGGCAGACCCTCTCAGGAGACAGCTATATCAGGCTCCTGTCAGCAAGCTCTTGATGGCATCCATATAGGGTCTGGTTTTGGTGGTTGTTTATAGGATGGATCTCCAGGTGAGGCAGTCTCTAAATGATCATTCCTTCAGTCTCTGCTTCACACTTTGTCTCTGTAACTCATTCCATGGGTATTTTGTTCCCCCTTCTAAGAAGGATCAAAGTATCCACACTTTGGTCTTCCTTCTTTTTGAGTTACATGGGTTTTGTAAATTTTATCTTAGGTATTCTGAGCTTCTGGGCTAATACCACTTATCAGTGAGTACATATCATGTGTGTTCTTTTAATGATTGGGCTACCTCACTAGGATACTCTCTAGATCCATCTGTTTGTCAAAGAATTTCATAAATTCACAGTTTTTAATAGCTGAGTAGTAGTTCATTGTATAAATGTACCACATTTTCTGTATCCATTCCTCTGTTGAGGGACATCTGGCTTCTTTCCATATTCTGGCTATTATAAATAAGGCTGCTATGAACATAGTGGAGCATGTGTCCTTATTACTAGTTGGAACATCTTCTGGGTATATGCCCAGGAGAGGTATTGCTGGATCTTCCAGTAGTACTATGTCCAATTTTCTGAGGAACAGCCTCCACATCCTCGTCAGCATCTGCTGTCACCTGAGTTTTTGATCCTAGCCATTCTGACTGGTGTAAGGTGGAATCTCGGGGTTGTTTTGATTTGCACATCCCTGATGACTAAGGATGTTAAACAAAAGCTTCTGTAAAGCAAAGGACACTGTCAATAAGACAAAAAGGCCACCAACAGATTGAGAAAAGATCTTTATCAATCCTGAATCTGATAAGAGGGCTAATATCCAATATATACACAGAACTCAAGAAGTTAGAATCCAGAAAACCAAATAACCCTATTAAAAATGGGGTACAGAGCTAAACAAAGAATTCTCAACTGAGGTTAAAAAATATTTTTAAGGGCAGGTCTCATGATCAGACAACACAAAAGAAACTCAGTGGTATCTTGGATAACTGTCTTAGAATGTTTTGTTGGGGCGTTTAGTAGTTGTTCTTATAGGTTCTGTGCATATGTATTAGAGCTTCCCTTTTGAATTATAACTCGGGAACATCTCTTTACATTGTCTATATATTCACTTGATTCAATTGACAACCAATCAATACAGCAAAATATTTTCAAGGAATTTAATGAGATCATTAATTAACAGCTACGAAGAAACAACAAATATCAGTCCTCATCCACTATTCAGGCAATACAGTAAACTGGAAGATACCCAGAACATGTAAAGTCTCTGGTAATTCAAAAGGAAGTAATTCAATTATGTTTTTCAAGGACATTTTCATCTTGAACTGTACCGCCTCAAAAATTAGCACCCAAAGTATTCTAAAGTTTCAGCAGTTACTACTTTGAGATAGCCATTGTGTAGAATGTTGTCTATCAACTGGCCAAAGAATGCCTTCCAAGTTATACTTCAACACTGATGCCATAGTGTCCAGTATACCCATTTGTTACAAACCAATGGCAAATGTTTCACTGCGGTTTGTTTGGAGAATGTGTTGATTGTCATGCTTGTTTGTTTGTTTGTTTGTTTGAGACAAGATTTTCCTGTGTAGCTTCCACTGGTCTTGAATTCAAAGTCTTTCTGACTCAAGTTCCCTAGTTCTAAGATAGCAGTGCTATTCTACCATACCCAGCTGAACAAGAATCCTGTAAAAACCCTTTGTTTCCAAGGTTACCCTTCTCTTTGTATATTAATAGTGTTTCTAAAGTTTTGGTATATGACACATATAGTAAGTCCCAAAATGAAAACATTTCCCCTTACTGTATACTAAACTTCCTACCATTTGATTTCTGTAACTAGACAAGGTCAATGAGTCTCGATGTTTAACTTAATAAGCTTCTTTTTTTTTTTTTCATGATATAATGCCAGAATTTTTTTTTCTTTTTCAAAACACATTTTACTGCTTTTTGGTCCCTATTTGAAAAGCACCAGTGACCTTTTTTTATTCTGCTTGCCCCAGGTATAATGCTGAGGCTTCTTGGGGCTTCTAACCTGGTCTGAAGCCACGTGTTCTTTTTTTCTTCCAGCCCCTTCTGTTGTCTGCTTCCATCAAGAGGGAAGGAGACTCTCCAAAGGCTTCCCCACACTCTTCTTCCTCTGAGGACTTGAACCCATGCAGATACCAGGTGAGGAGAGTGTGGCCAGAGACTGAAGTAATCTCATCAAGGTGAGAGATTCAAGCTCTTTTGTGATGCTAACTCCTTCTGAAGAGACTGGAGCTGTGTTTGATGCCTTATATGTCCAGTGCCCCTCAGTAAACTTAGAAATCATAGTTGTCAGGGCCACACAAACATAATAATAATTCCACCTCTAATAACAAGCTTTATTTTAAACCCACTTCCTTGGAATGTGGAAACAAGGCTTTGAGCTCAGGAACACCAAGGTTGTCATAACTGAGCACTAGATACCTCTGGTCTCTGGTCAAGCACTTACCACTGCTGCCTTCTTTCCATTTCCAGGAGATTGTTACTTCTGGCAACAGCTCCAAATGCTATTGTTCTAAAGGCACAAGTAATATTTCCCTGTCTCTTTGTCCTAAGGTTCCAGCTTCTACAATCAAAGATGTAATGTGTGGCCACAGGAGCTACTAATGTTGACAACAAATCTCTAATCATTAACATGGTCATAATTACTTACCAAATGTTCTCTGTGTGTTTTACATGCTGTGTCTAATGTTGAATAAAATTGCTCAGTTCTGTAATCAAAAAGACTTCAGGCTTTGCTTGGGTGATCCAGACAATAAAAAAAAATTATCTATGTAATACAAGGTTGTAATGTATTTCTGTAGAACAAAATGTACTGTATTAAGAGACAAAAAGACAATTGAGACTTAATTTTATTCCCAGTTCCAGGAAAAGGTATTCAGAGGAATTACTCTTACTCATAAAATTTGTATAAATCTGTCTAGTAACTGTCAAATGAGCAAATTATGTGTGTGTGTGTGTGTGTGTGTGTGTGTGTGTGTGTGTATGTGTGTGCATGTCTTTGAGAGGGAACAACTGAGAATGTGTGTGTGTGTGTGTGTGTGTGTGTGTGTGTGTGTGAGAGAGAGAGAGAGAGAGAGAGAGAGAGAGAGAGAGAAGATGTACATGTGTCTGTGAAATGAGAGTGACTGTGACAAAAGGTGGAAAAGGAGACAGAATGAAGAAGTTGATGCTACAGGAAGAAGAAAGAATCAAATTCGAAGAGAAAAGAGGGCTAAAGGGTGACCATGATGAGGTACTGTGCTCTTCTAGACCTACAGATAGAACCTTCCTTAGACCCTGCTCTGATCTTTTAAGTGAAAACCTATATTGTGGAAACATGTTCATGTTCTCTCTCTCTCTCTCTCTCTCTCTCTCTCTCTCTCTCTCTCTCTCTCTCTCTCTCTCTCTCTGAAATACTAACCTTTAATAGAAATATTTTAAACAATATGAATTATGAATTACACATTCTAGAAAAGGGAAAGTACAACTATTAAGAAATGGACACAGAGAAATAAATAAACTAAGCAATTAAGATTCATGTGATGACCAACACTATTTAATGAATTACATATGTTCATTTTGATAAATTATAATTTATATTAACTATGTACAGCCATAATAAAATTAGAAAAAATTAGGAGAGCAAGGCACAATGGAAAAATCTAGTTATCCTAGCAAGAAAAAAATTATTTCCTTTAATTAGTTCCACTCATTTCAATGAATAAATTATGCTTATTGAAGATTAACAATATTTCTCAAAATAAAATGAGTATAATTTAGAAAGCATAAATAGTAAATTGTTGATTGTTGATAAGGCTTGAATAAAAACAATTAAATAAGAGTTAATATTTTAAGCAAATCCATAAGCATAAAATATGTTTTAAAGAGTCACATACTGTGCCTTATTCAGCGATTGTCACCCATTTATATGGCAAAGAAGTGATTGGATAACTCAATGTTTTAATCAAGAAAGTCCCCTGGATATGTGTGCGTGTCTGGTTCAAAGTAAGAAATGGAATTACATTATTTTAAAATAACAGTGGTAATTTTAATCAAGATTTTTGCCTAAATTTGCGAGCTAAGTAAGTAACTGATTACATAATAATCAAAAAACTAATCTTGTTAGATGGTGATACCCAAATTTTCATACGTCTAAAAATAGTCATTTAAGATTTTGTTCTAATTAGATCCACATATATTAATGGAAAAAAAAGGCAGGTGTTTTCTTTAAAAGTAATCCCTACCAATAGAATTTAGTGACATAAATGTGTTGCTGCTGGGAAATTGACCTTAAAAAATACATTAACGCTTTAAGAAAGTGTTTAAGCAGTCGGCATGCAAATACTTCAATGTAATTGAACATTTGGTTAGTTATATGGTTGGTTGATAATTGCTTATTTCCCCCCAAAAGGCAACCATACTTTATATCCAGCAGTGTGGTAGACTCTGCAATACATTAGGGTATTAATCATGCACATATCCATTCCATACAGACTTTAAATTCTACTCAAAGAAACAATATCCCACATAAAATATGAATTTATAGTATTTTACACATGAAATAACAACTTGGAGAACAAATGGTAGAAAGGAAGTCATTGTGCAAATCAGCAAGTGTCCAGAGATAAACACTAGACCAAGCATAGCCAGAAACCAAAGTCGGTGGTCTCATAGAACCAGCCTAACACTCATCCCTGCCTTCAATATGAGCAGCCTAAACATGGTTTGTCACATGCCATGACTGTAATCCTAAAGATTCACTTTTTCCCATTGCCATCTGATATTTTCAATACATATTGCAACCCTAAAATCTTTCCCAGGATTGAGACAAAAAATATATGGGGGACTTTTGGGATAGCATTGGAAATGTAAACGAGGAAAATACCTAATAAAAAATGATGCTATTTAAAAAATAATAATAAAGTTAGCTTTAGGATATGAAAAAATATATATATAGTCCTTGTCACAACCAACACAGGATGAACATCAAAATGCCAGGGGCCTGGGCTAGCTATCCTTGACTATGAGAAACCCTAGTTTTACCAACAACTACTTGGGAAACAGAATCACTTAGGTAGAAAGAGTGTGGAGTTTACACACTAGAAGTCAACCTAGAGGATGAGAGGGAGAGTACATGGCTGTAATTTACACTTATTTCCAGCCTCATCCCAGGGACTTGTTTCTTTGGTAATGGTCAGACATCAAAAATATCAACATAAATGGACAAGTCACTTTTGACTGAGGCTTAGAATCTTGTCACTCCCCAGCATTATGGAAACATTTGCTCTCTACCATCATAGGTCAGCTGCAAAGTCATATTATAAAAATATAGTAATATGAAGACTATAAAAAACGAGCATTTTCAATCAACTAATTATGTTATAATGTCTCACTGAAATGATAATGTTTAAATAAGAGTATAAATAAGGTATGAGAGAGATAAGTTAGGGGGTGGATCATTTCAACCAACTCCATAAAACAGTAGTCCTCTGGAATTATTAAGAGGAACACATAGTGATTGCAGCTGTCACAAGGTGACCAGTGGGTAAAGATCACAGTCAATGAAAATCAAATCCTGAAGAAGAGCAGTTTTAGGTTTCTAAGATCATGTCTCCGTGTCATTTTGTGTCGTAAAAACAATTGTTTTTTAATTTTCAAGTGAGAACAAAAATTAGTGGATTTTTAAATGGTTTTAAAGATGTAGTCATTTCCAGTAACTATGTTTTTAGCAGAGATTTTAAACAGTGAACCTACAACTGTTTCATTTGAGAAAAGACAAAGAAGAGAAACCTGAGGCACTTGTGGGCTCCCATAGCCACTTAGGTTGTAGTAAGTAGACAAGACCACAAGGTCTTTAAGATACTGTCTGTGTTTGTGGTTCTATATGGTGATAAAAACTTCATAGAGTGCATAATATATAATCAAATTGCTACTGACCATTCATTTCCAGACTCTGGTCCCTCAAAATCAGCCTTTTGTGACTGGTTTTGTAACTAGATTTTAAAAAATAAAATAACCCCTTTATCCAAAACTTTAAATTACATTGATCATTACACCAGAATATGTACTACTTATTGCTTTACAAATCAATTAACTCAAGATTATAAATTATAGAATAATTATTTTGTAAATTTAAGAAGCACAGCTTTACCATTTTGGGGGCGGGGGGGATGAGTACTGGAGATTGGACCAATAGTTTCCCACTATGCATCGATTATATATCCAGCCATCACTTATAATTCTTATGGTGCCTAAACAAAAAAATTGCAATTTAAGCTAATCATATCTCATACTGTAATTCTATAGTTTGCTATATTCTATAATAGTTGGTGACTCCATTACAGAAGTGTTAAGAGCTGAAGGTCTTCTAGTTTTGACTTGCTAAAAGAATTACAGAAATACACAGGCAACTTGTTGCTTGACCATAGTCATTTACAGCAAACAGAGCATACACAGATCCTTCCATGTATGTATTAAACCACTGTAAGCAATGTTTTTTCCAAAGCCAATGAAAGTATATTAAATAATGTGTATGGTAGGTCTAGGTCATTGGGACTGAAATAATTTTGTATTTTCTGCAATTGTTTTACATACATGCATATATACATACATACATACATAGTAGTTGCAGGGACACTGTATCTCTGAGCTTTAGTAGGGCTTAAATTCCCACTAAAAGAAAACAAGGTCACATCATGTTTTTACAACTAAACATTCAATTCTTTTATTAACAGCCAAATACAGAGTAAACTGAGGCACGACAAAAACATTTTGTAAATAAGATCAGTTTTAGTGTTTCTCATTGATATTTCTAGTAACAAGGAATAAAAATTAAGGAATTTTCATTTGGCATATATCATTTCAAATGAATTGCAATAAAGATGCAGTATTTATAAAACAGTTTATTATCATTTACAGTGATAGCACCATCATCTTTGCTTTCTTTGATCTGTCGGGCCTAATTTACTTCTATGCTTAATTTTTTTTTCATCCTGCTAGGTACTTTTTCCTTTTCTTTTGATTCAGAGTGCTTTTGATTTTGAAAATTGCTCATCCCAGGATACTTTCTATCAGTAACATCATAAAACACATTTGGGAAATGAGAAAGACCATTTCTTCATTGACTAGACAGTTATATGATACTTAAAAATTTTGTCAGCCTAATGTTGAAGATAACTAATTTCCCTCCCATTTTTGCAGAAATTCACAAAGTGAGCCTCTCCTTTGCAGTGCCACTTATGAACCTAAATGTGAGATTAGCTAAAGTGGCTGTCCTGAGTAATACTGTAGACTCATCTTAAAGCCTTTCATCATGCACTACACGATATTAAATACCTGAACTTGGTAATCCTTATAAGAGTCCTACAGTTCAGCAATTATTTCCATTCCTCTTTCATTAATGAATACACCAAGCCATTGAGATGATCCCAAAGTCATACTAAAATGCAAATCTGACTATAAATGCGTGAATTCTGCAGCCTCTGTTTACCTTGCTATTTAAAATCGTTTCTTCTTGCCAAACAGCTTTTCCAACATAGATTTTTCTAAGTAGTTGGATAACAAATGCAATCAGTTTCTCAGTAATGGAAAAAAAAAGCCAAAACCTATTTCTAAATATTATCTTAAAACTTTCTAATATGTCAGTGTATTTGGTTACCGAAATAAAACACCACCACCAAAAGCAACCAGTGGAAGACAGAATTTCTTTGGGCTTATTGTTCTTGAAGAGGAGTCCATGATTACCAGGGAAACTTAGAAACAGGAAGCTGAGACCCAAACTTAAAGCACACATAAGTGGGAGAGTGAGCTGGAAGCTGGTTAGGCCTATAAATTCCCTACAGACATACATCCTCCAGCAGCAATTCACCCCCTAAAGGTTCCAAACACTCTCAAACAATGCCACCAACTGGCGACCAGACCATGTGTTCAAACACTTGAGTTTATAAAGGGCATTTCTTCTTTGAACCACCACTGTAAACTGTATTCCTTTTTTGAGGAAACTCGTTGACTCTGCATTTGCTCAGTGACAAGGATATGTGAGTTTGTAGAAGGGAAGATCTCAGAGAACTGGGCAGTAGTAACATTATATGGCCCACAAACCTTTATTATAAATTGACTGATGCACTAGAGAGTTGCACATGTCTGTAAGTGTTGTTCCTTTTTGACCTCACCTCTGTGGAGAATGTTAGTTCTGGAGTTCACGGTAGAAGGACACATCAATGGCCACTGTGAAGTAGAAGGACACATCTATAGCATGCATGTTTTTTAAGGGTACAGGACATATCTGAAGCATGTATGCTGTTTAAGGGCACATCTGTAGCATGTATGTTGTTTAAAGACCTATTTATAGAAAGAACATCACTGCCATTGCAGTTGCAAACAGAGATTTGTATAAACATTTTATATGTTATGCTAATAGCTTATCTAAGGAGTCATCTCTGCTCTTCCAGACTTGTCAAACCCTTTAAAATATGCATGTGTAACATCATCCACCCCCACTTTACTTATCAAGCTATACATTTTAACAAAATTGTTAGCTATCTCAATTTCATGGGTGGAATATGGTATGAATTTTTCATGCTATTCAACACTTACCTATGTGAAATGTGAGAATATTAATACAAAACAAGAATTAATTAGATTGGCATATCTGGCTATTTTTTTTCAGATAAATAGGGTATTCATTATAAAATGTTATAATTTAATTGTGGTGAGGCACTCCATTTCACTTACTTAAGTGGGTAACAGTGTAATAATACAGGTATTTTCTTTTCCTGAGAAGGACTTTGGAAACTGAATCAAATACTCCAAATGCAATAAGGTCAATTTAGTTACTGAAATTATTATGCTATGATTAAAAGCACTAACCTGTAAACATCACATCTATATGTATCTTGAGTAAAGCCCAGGTATACTGGCTGACTAAATCTTTTGGCCCAACAACCCTCATCCAAGATTGTTGCAAACACCTCATGTGCCACAGCCTTGTGTCAATTTCTGAACTTCACTTTGATATAAGATGCGTGTTAAAAGACTGAGATGGAATTCTCAGAACGCAGTTATGTTCACTAATTCAGGGCACATGCTTTGAACTAGCCAGGCTTATTCACACAATTTCAATAATCATTTGTAAATAGGAGTTGAGTTTTAGAATAGTCAAGGTTACTTTACTCTTCCTCTAGTACCTAGCAAAACATTATAAGGCATTAATTTGCTCAAAGCAAGTCAGGCTTTTCAGGTTTGGTTGGGAGAACAAAACAGAACTTCATCAAATATTAACATGTTGTAAAAACAAAATAGTTAAGTATGTCGCCATGACTGAAATTTTAACTATATTTGAGCAGTAACCAGTTTGCTCTTAATATTTTCCACAAACATCCAAAATGCCATATAAAGGCGTGTCTTATCACTAAGCGAACTGGATATGTTAACTGCGTAAGGTAGCAGATAACCTATCTGGTGCCCAAACAAACCCACAGGTACCATCAGCCAGAACTGGAAAAGGAATTAATTTTTGGCTTGGAGCCTGGCCCTATCCTCAGTGCTCCACCATCAAAAGTTCTGAGCCATGGAGTGTTCCTTGGGCCTCTGTGAGCCGCACCTTGGTTGTCTTTTGCACGACTTGATGTGGTTTTCAGTTTTCAATCAGAAAGATAAAAAAAATATCGTTTTTAAAATTTCTTTATTTTATGTATATGAGTGTTTTTGCCTTCATGTGAATGTATGCACCAGGTAATTCTCTTGTATACACAGAAGGTAGAACAGAAATTGCACTGGATGGTTCTGTGTCAACTTGACACCAGCTAAAGTCGCCTGAGAGGGAAGAACCTCAATCCAGTAATTGCCTCAATAGACTGGGCTGTAAGAAAGAGGGCGGGGCATTTTCATAGTGATTAATGGAGAGTATCCAGCCCATTGTGTGCTGTGCTATCCCTGGTCAGGTGGTCCAGCATTTTCAAAGAAGGCAGGGTGAGCAAGTCATGGTGAGCAAACCAGTAAAGAGCACCCCTCCAATGGCCTCTGTATCAGCTCTTGCCTCCAGGTTCCTGCCATGTTTGAGTTCTTGCCCTGACTTCCTTTGATGATGAATTTTGATATGGAATCATAAGTAGAATAAATTCTTTTCTCTCCAAGTTACTTTGGTCATCGTGTTTCATCACAGCAGCAGTAACCCTAACTATAACAACATTCAATCCTTAAAATTGGAGTTACAGAGGTTGTGAAACACCATATGGATATTGAAAAGCAAACTTAGGTCTTCTGTAATAGCAGCCAATGCTCTTAACCTCTGAGCTACCTCTTTTATTTTACTTTACGTATAATTTACCAACCTGTTTTACATTTACAAATTTTAGATATTCCAGCCCTACTTATAATAGCATTTAGTAGGTTTAACATGTGTGGTGTAACAGTTCAGACTAAATTCAGACATATCTAGTTTCATAGTCAGATCGACAGCAGCACCTTTTGATTACCGTGGACTCATCTGAGATCAATCGGTGTTGTCACTGCTTCTTTTGCGTATCATAATAAGTGTGTATGGCAATGCCACACAGAATCATCAACATGCACATGAATAACATTTCTCACACATGTTTTTTGCTTCACTTTGCATTTAATTAGAATGAAGTCATTTAAAGAGAGGGTTTCACCCAATATTCAAAATTGTGTCAGTAAAATTAACAAAACCCAGAAAGCAATTTCCATTTTTGTATGTGGATCAGGGGATGAGATGCATATCGGTTCATTTTCACCATGGCAAAAGAAAGTACAGTTTTTAGTACTCTTGCTAACTTCTATTACCCACATGGGAGCCATTATTATCTGCATAATGTACTGAAGCGCTTGCAATTATGCTTACTGTTCAGATGACTCTCCCTTGGTTTGAAGTCACTTTCACTGGAAATGATAAAATTAAATTCGCAGTCTTCCTCAGGTCAGTGTGAAATATCTTCTTAGGACTTCTCAGGTACTGTTGCTCTGTTACAGCTAGTGTTTCATAACATTCGACTCAAATGAGCCACATTTTTGTTTCATGTGTAGTAATAGAAGGCGACATATAATTTTCTTAACTTTAATTTCTTTCCTTTAGAAAGACCACTTTAAAAGGCAATATATTTTATCATTTTTTTAAATGCATATACTTTACTGACATCATTTTTTTGGAATTTGATCAAATGTGTATGTATTCAAGCTTAAAATATAAGGGAATAATCACCAATGCAAAATGTTTACAGTAACATAAAATTAGTTTCTTTGCAGTTAGAAGCAGAAATACTCTGAAAGAGTGGTCAGGAAAGAGTAGCCTTTTTCTTTCTTGCTACAATTTCCTTCATATACTTCCCATTCTTTTTGATATGTATTTATCAGATGCAATCTGCTTTCCTTTTGGTTATTAGTTGTTTGAAATTTTTGGCCTTCAAGCATTAGAATAGAAAAGTCTGGTAAGGCTACATAAATAGCAATAAATTTAATAACTGGAAAAAAAGAAAAGGATTTGAAA
This sequence comes from Mus musculus, assembly GCF_000001635.26. Classification (NCBI taxonomy): domain Eukaryota; kingdom Metazoa; phylum Chordata; class Mammalia; order Rodentia; family Muridae; genus Mus; species Mus musculus. The sequence goes on along the minus strand of NC_000067.6, from coordinate 94,777,062 downwards.
GTAAAGATTAGACACCACTAATTAAAAAAAGAGGTGGACTACACTGGTTAATAATGGTACAATAGTGGCTTGTGGAAGTGACCAACTAAGATCTGATTTTATTTAAAGCCCATTCCTCAAGATGGAATGACTCTGTTTGGTTGGTCAAAAACCTATCAGAGACTCGGGGTAAAACAAATTCTGCTATTCTGCTGAAAGAACATAGCAATAAAACGTTTCCTAATGATATTCTGCTATAATCAGAAATCAGCGCTTTGCTCGGCCATCATCAGAAAAGCTTCCTCCTGCAGCACGTGAGAACACACACAGATCCTTGCAACCAGACAAGGTGCAGAGAGTGCAAGACCTTAGCACACACTGTCCTAAATGTGATGTTTCCATCAAATCCCTCCCCTCAGGACTAAGGGAAGTATTCCAAAGAGGAAGCAGAAAGATTGTAAGACCAGAGGGGATGGATTAACATAAACCCACAAATAAACTGTGGCAGCCTACATGGTGTGCAGCAATAATGTCCTAGAAATGAAGGAAGTGAATACAAGTCTCCCCTCCTAACCCAGAAGCTGTTTCCAATTGAACAACTAGCAAATGAAAATTCATATTCAAGGGACTCTCAGTGGGGAAACAAACCACTCTTAAGGACAGAGCCCATGACCAGCAGTTATGGTTAAGGCAATAAAGACTCAATTGTGGGGGTTCTTTGTCTCATAATGTGTTGCCAGGGCTTTTTCTATTTTTAAACCCTACAGGTCCATTGCATATGTATTACGGCTTCTGGTTTTGTGTTTTCATGGGAATCCTGTGTAAGCAAATGTGTTTGTTCACATCTATATGTGTTTTGTGTACTTTTTCTTTGCCTCTATTTCTTCTGTTTGTTTGTTTTGTCATATTTTGTTTTGTTTTTTTATCTTATTGAATTATAGTTAATTTTACTATTATTCCTTAGATGTCTGTTTGTTTTCTACGAAGAGACAGAAAGAGTACAGATCCAAATGTAAGGAGAAGAGGGGAGGAATTGGGAGGAGTAAAGGGAGGAGAAACCATAATCAGAAAAATATATATATATCTATATAATACAGGTAAGTCTCTGCTCCATTTTTGTCCCTGCCTATGAATGGCCAAACTTAGGATCCATTCCATGGGAAGGCACCAAACTCTGATACTAATACTGATGCTATGCTGTGCTTGCAGACAGGAGCCTAGCATGTCTGTCTTCTGAGAGTCTCTACCAGAAGCTGACTGAGACAGAAGCAGATACTCACATCCAACTATTGGACTGAGGTCAGGGAAGCCTATGGAAGAGTTATGGGTTAGAATTGAAGGAAATTGGAACTGAAGGGACAGCAACTCATAGGAAGATCAACAATGTTAACTAACCTGGACCCCTGGGAGCTTCCAGACACTGAGCCACAAAGCAAAGAGCATATAAGGACTTGTCTGAGGCCCTAGGCACATGTAGCAGAGGACTGCTTTGTGTGGCCTCAGTGGGAGAAGATGTGTCTAATCCTGTAGAGACTTGACACCCCAGGGATGGGGTATGCCAGGGATGGGGTGGGCAACCCTCTCAGAGGTGAAGGGGAGGGAGGATGGGGGAAGAATTCTGCAAGGGGAGACCAGGAGGTGGGCAACATTTAGGATGATAATAAATAAAATAATTAATTTATAATAAAAGAAATATGGAATAATATCTTTATCACTGGCTACTAGGTTTTAATGTTTCTTATAGTTCATTCTATAGCTTTACCTTCAAACTATTTGTCTAGGAATGAAAGATCAAATTAAATATAGTTTCTTTCCAGTTCTCCTTAAAAATAAATAATATAAAGTTAATATATAAATTATATATACAGTTATATGGGCAGTTTAAAGTTATATAGACCATAATCAAATTTGTAAAAGAAATTCTTGCCTTAAGCTGCTTTTGAATAGCCAAGCAAGGGCATTTCTCTGTGTTTACCTGAATTCACCACCTTAAATTCAGAAAAATATATGTCACCTTATAAATAAATATTTCAAAGCAACTTTTGCAAATCTTTACATTAGCTTAAATGAAATACTACATAATTTCTGAATTCCATAGAGAAAACCTGATACAACTTAAATTCAATGTCAGCAAATATATGAATTTGTATGAATTTATTCACTAGTAATAAATGCTAAATTCAAGGCCAAAGAAATGGCCCAATCACTAAGAAATTATTAGTTTCTATAAAAAGCACATTGTTTACTTTACTATATATTTTTTTAATGATTTCTACACTGACTAAACATTCATGAGATCTATGGCATTTCAGTGCCGTAACATTGTAGTACTGAGCTGGAAATATTTTGAGGGGACAGAGTCTCTCTAGATAGATGCTGACCTAGAACTCACTATATAGACCAGGCTGGCCTCAAACTCAAGAGACCGGCCTGCCTCTGCCTACCGAGTACTTGGGAACTTCTTACAGGAACTCCATATTTTAAAGTTTTATAATACCAAGTTATCTCTGTTGCAGGAAATATTAAAAATGACTGGCAGGCTTCCCCAGGCTATTCCCAAATTCCCTTCGCTGCCATGCCAGCCCCATGCAATGACCGTCCACCCTGCGGTCAGCCACCACAACTCTCTGCCCCAGCGCAGTCATGGCAGCTCTGTCTCTAGCCAACCCCCCACCCCCACCCTCACCCCCACCCCCACCCCCACCCCCACCGCCACCCCCCCCCACCCCCACCCCCACCCCCACCCCCACCGCCACCCCGCAGCAACCGACTGCTGTGTTCTCAGCTCTGGTTCGCTTGTCTCTAGAGCCTCTAGTTATCACTCTGGCATAAAACCCTAGAGTCGGCGGGCCCACATTTCAGTAACCCAGTAAATCAAAACTCTAGAAGCTTATAATTAACAAGTCAGATATATATATATATCAATAAATTCTCAATTCACAAGATGCCAATACAATAACTTCAGAACCAATTGATAATGATAAAAGCTGCCCACCTAGATTAGACAAATTATCCCAATGATTCTAACCTTTATGATCTCATAACTACCTGTGGCTATTTAAAGTCATGCTGGTTAGGTTCTTCTTCCTGCCCATCCACCTCCATCTTGGCTTTTTACTTCTCTCCTGAGACACCTCTGTCTCCACAACTCTTCACTCTGCCTTCCTTTCCCTCTCCAATCACAGGTCTCCTGCTACCCTAATATTTTAATGCAATTGGACAGGGAAAATCCTGTCTCATATCTCTGCTCCTGTTTTAACAATATTTCTTTAATAAAGAAAATGTGATGTACTTATATACACATCAAACAAACAAAAAAGAATATATATATATATATATATTTTTTGAAACTGTGTGGTTTCTTATACAATGAATAAGAAAAACTTAGTTTTCTTGGGTAAGTTTATCAGAGTGTATCTGCATGCATTTTCAGACTTGGCTGTTATATGTATATCAAGTTAAAAGTTGTTGCGCGCGCTCAACAGGCCAGGAAGAACGACGCTGCTACAGGATCCTTCTGCACACATTTATTCAGTCCTGTTTCTTCTTTCTCCATATATCTCCCTTGTTTATATCTCCCCTGTTTATATATCTTCCTTGTTTATATCTCCCTTGTTTTTATATCTCCCCCGAACCCTGGGCCTCTCACTCTTTTATACTCTCAGTTCCCATCCATGCACAGCAGGCCAGGAAGAACGACGCTGCTACAGGATCCTTCTGCACACATTTATTCAGTCCTGTTTCTTCTTTCTCCATATATCTCCCTTGTTTATATCTCCCCTGTTTATATATCTTCCTTGTTTATATCTCCCTTGTTTTTATATCTCCCCCGAACCCTGGGCCTCTCACTCTTTTATACTCTCAGTTCCCATCCATGCACAGCAGGCCACGCCACCTCACCAGGCACGCAGCTTCAGCTAATCAGGGCAGCAGGGGCAAATCTCCACCAAATTGGATTCACCTGTATCCTGGTACACCTGCGCAGCACTCAAGATGTTTGTGTCTTATATGAGGAAGTCAGGTGCAAGTCATATGACTTAGCTGCAGTCCCTGGCGCCTTTGGGACTGCCGCCACACCCGCTCCCCACAATTCCCCCTTTTTTCTTTTTTGGCAGAGAGAATGTCTGTAGATAGCCCCCCGCAGCCATGCCCCTTACCCGTCCTTGGGAGACAAACAGCATTGGTTTGATCCCTGTCTTAGGTTGGTGACATGCCCAGGGAGTCTTATCACTGACTACCTCTCAATCATGCCAAGCCACTCCTGGGGAGATTGTGTTTTGCTTATGGCAGGTGCATCAAAAGGCCAGGATGTTAATTAACTTATGGCAAGATCTTAATTGCTGCAAGCAAGCCTCATGGGTGAAGGTAGAGGTCTGATCCCCAGTGTGCAAGCATAGGGGCCCTACACAAAACCATCCCTTGGGCTCATCACCCAGAGAGGTCTTGGCCAGCTCCCGTGTCGTTTTTCCTGGGGGAAGGGAACTAGGACACTGAACCTTCATGCAATCAGACGTGCCTTCCACAGGATGCCAACAGCAAGCTATCCTCTGTGCAGTGCTTAGCCTCGCAACCCATGGCATAAAGCAGCATTATTTCTTTTAGAGCGGCAAACCGAATCTGAGGAGATTGTCCCGCCTCCACTGCAGCAAAAGCCTACGCTACCATGGCGAAAGTGCGGGCCCGCACACTCTGCACCTAACACATGTGCCAAACACACAACACACACACACTATAACAATGATACATCCCAGGGCTCTCATCCCCACTCATCTTCCCTGAAGCAAGGGATAGATAGCCAGAGGGGCTATCTCTTTAAGGGAAATTCAGGGATCAAAAAGGCATGGAAAAATGTGAACGTCATGTCGAGCTGGTATCGGCTTCTGGAACACTGAAAGGATCTCCCATCTTGGCTCCATCGTTTGTGCTTGTGGGATCATCCACCACATCCACAGGGGCAACTGGATCAGGAGCCTCATTCTTGCAGCGTCTCACCAATCTCTCCGGCACCCAAAGAGGTTCCGTCTGGTCCTGTGGAAACACACAAACAGACCCTCTCGCCCATGTCAACACCTGATCTACTCGATCCCCAGGGGGGATGGACACAATACCTCGTGGTGATGAGACCATAACCTCAATCACCTGTGTGTTCATCTGGGGAGTCAATACGCCAAATCTCCGGACAGAAGGTCCGCCTATAGGTGGCTGCTGAGGAGGCATAGGGAGGCGGCACAAAAGCTAATTCGCCTTCCTCCTCCACCTCGGCTCTTTTATTTTGTCCTTTCTGTCCACCTGATAACACTGTGTCTCCTTTCTTTTTCCTTTTTCTTTTTAAGCCCTTCTCCTTTTCCGACATACTCTCTTGTTGCTCTATAAGGATTTTCTGACCTGTCTTGACTGTCTCTCGATTCAAACAGTAACAGAGTCCATATATCAGAACAAAAAAGACCAAAACTATCAGACCTACCCACAAAGGGCCAATGGGAGAAAAAAGCATAACTACTCACTGAGGATCTATTGATCACTACACTGAGGTTATCATAGTTCCTTAACTTGTCCCAAAGCCATGAACCTTTAGTTACCTTGTACCTGCTTCCTGGCAACGTTATATTCGCCTCTATTTTATTGGAGGTCCTTCCCAAACTCCTGGGTTACTTTGTGCCTACTTCCTGGCAACTTTATGCTCACCTCTATTTTATCCGAGGTCCTTCCCAAACTCCTGGGGTCGCAAGTTTCACTCACCGTGAACTTACCCTGCCAGCAACCACTGACTGCTGAAAGTTCTGAACTCGGTGGGGGAGTCGGTTCCCCGTACGGGCCACCAATTGTCACGCCTGCTCTCGACCAGCAAGAACGATGCGACCACCAGTCCTTCTAACAGCAGTTTATTCAGTCTTCATCTTTCTTCTTTCTCTTCATCAGTACCGTTCCCCAGCTGAAGAGTTCTGAATCCACGCCGGATCCTTCTCAACAGTCTGTTTTATGGGAACCTTTATTAACCCCTTCTTCCCTGTGATGCAGTTCTGAATCCTCCCTGTAGCAGGGGGTCTTCGCTCATGCCTGAAGATGTTTCTTTTCCCGGGTTTCGTCGTCCCAGGTCTTCTCGTCCCGTCCCGAGTTTTTCTTCCCGGGTTTCGGCACCACTTGTTGCGCGCGCTCAACAGGCCAGGAAGAACGACGCTGCTACAGGATCCTTCTGCACACATTTATTCAGTCCTGTTTCTTCTTTCTCCATATATCTCCCTTGTTTATATCTCCCCTGTTTATATATCTTCCTTGTTTATATCTCCCTTGTTTTTATATCTCCCCCGAACCCTGGGCCTCTCACTCTTTTATACTCTCAGTTCCCATCCATGCACAGCAGGCCACGCCACCTCACCAGGCACGCAGCTTCAGCTAATCAGGGCAGCAGGGGCAAATCTCCACCAAATTGGATTCACCTGTATCCTGGTACACCTGCGCAGCACTCAAGATGTTTGTGTCTTATATGAGGAAGTCAGGTGCAAGTCATATGACTTAGCTGCAGTCCCTGGCGCCTTTGGGACTGCCGCCACACCCGCTCCCCACAAAAAGTTTTTTATATTTCTTTCTAATCATTACAAGCCAGTATCATTGAGTAGGCTGAACTTTTACAGAGAAAAGGTGCTTTCTATGCAGATGATGAAAAATGCCTAAAGCAGCAAAAAATAGCCAAATAAAAGTGAGGCCAACAAATTTTCTTGTCTGGAACACAGCAGGACTTGGCTGGTGTAAGTTGACTTGAGGCAGTGTATTTGTCTCTGTGCCTTGTCCTAATAGTGTAACTACCCTGAAGCAGGATGGTACAGTTCATGAATATTAAAGCCACACAACAGTACATAAGCCCTCATTGGTGGTAATTATTTCAGAAAAGCATTCAATAACTGAGACATATTGAAGTTCACAATTTGATTACAATATCAACTCCAGAGAGTGAGAAATCTACTTCTTCACCAGTTTACCTATTCAATACTTACCAGAAGACTCCCCAAAATAACAATAAGCTGCAGACTGTCACGTCAAGATGACCAGTGGGAGCAGGCATGCTGTGCAGTTCATTATCACATACAACTCCAGATCCAGGGCATCAGAATGCCCAGTCAGGATTCCATGCGTAACTGTTCTTTCACAAGTATATGCCCACATGCTGACAAACACATATATAAAGACAAAATAAAATAAAATTTTAATAGAAAAAACGAAATCTGAATAAAGTTAAAAATACAGCATTGTGTCTTTTTTACTTTGCTAGCATATTGTGGTCAGTGACACCGTAAGAAAAATTATAGCACGATAAAGGAAAATTCATGCCAACAAAATTTATACAAATGATTTAAGGGTAAATAGAAAGAACCCAACTACACAAACATTGTTAGTCTTATGTAAATAATACAAGATAAATTATTCTTAGAATAGTACAAGGGATAGCATATATATTTCTAGAAAGGGAGAAAATAACCCTGGTACTACACACATGTCTTAGCAACATGACAGCCCAGATGTGAACTGAGCAAGGATGAAAACCATGGTCATGTCTAAACAGGTAGGGGATAACCCAGCAAACCTCAACCCTATACAAGTCCTAAACAAAGAACAAACAGCCAATGAGAAATGCTATGAACAGAAGAGGTGGCTTTTCCTAGAGAAGACACACTACGTTGTTCAGGGCCAAACTGTTAGCACAGATGATATAGCTACAAAGAACATTATATAGAATGAGTAAGTTAACATTTAGGAATATATGTGTGTATATACATACACATGTATGCATCAATAACAATTAGTATTTTTTAAAGGGCATGCATTTGAAAGAGAGCAGAGGGAAGGGTTAAAGGGAAGATAGGGGATGGAAAAATGTTTGAATTATAAATTCAAAAATAAAAAATAAATTAAAAACCAATGTTAAAACAAAAGCAAAATGAACAAAAAGACTTGAAACATAATGATGAGAAATAAAAAGTGAGTAAAATATAACCAATGTGGAATAAATCTTATGTAGGTAATATATAAGTAGAAAATTTGTTTTATAATATTCATCAATTTCAATTACAGATAGTAGACTTTATATTCATTCCACACATTTGAAGAGAGCAAAGTTTCTCCAAGCTTTCTTTCACTAACAAAGAAAACATGTAGATATTGATTGTGAGGGATTTTAGGAATGTTTTCCTCCTCCTCGTCCTCGTCCTCGTCCTCCTCTTCCTCGTCCTCGTCCTCGTCCTCCTCTTCCTCGTCCTCCTCGTCCTCCTCGTCCTCCTCGTCGTCGTCGTCGTCGTCCTCCTCCTCCTCCTCCTCCTCCTCCTCCTCCTCCTCCTCCTCCTCCTTCTCCTCCTCCTCCTCCTTCTCCTCCTCCTCCTCCTTCTCCTCCTTCTTCTTTTTCAGTAGGCAGGAGCCAGTGCATAAACACACAGTTGGGCAATGTTCTGAGAATAAGTGACCGTTTAAGGCTCAGCAATAAAAGGGGCAGCTTTATCAGCAGCATTGTCCCATCTTCAAAACTCAGGAAACATTGAACATAATGGAAAATTAGGCAAAAAAAAAAAAAAAAAAAAAAAAAAAAAAAAAAAAGTTCCAAAGTGTAGGAAGCAGTGATGTGAAATGATGAATTTTGGATATAACATGGCTATTAACTCCTGACATCACCTATAATATGGTTACCTGCACAAGTTTAAGCCAGATAAGGCCTCAGCCTAGACTCAGCGTAGGATTTTGTGAGGCCCTACTACTTACTGAGGATTTATTGGCTATTGACAGCACTTGGAGTGAAATGATCATCTTTGAGAGATTGGACACTGTATTTTATCCATGCTCTGGTGGACAGACACACATACATACTCATCTGTTCACCACCAATTAAACCTTGTGAGCTATTACAAGGCAGGTATAAGGCTAGGAGATAGATGTATTTAGGAGATCAAGAAATCTTCCTGTTTGATCTGAAGCCAAGTCTCTATTAAAATTATAAGTTAACATAACATTTCTTCCACATTGTATATATTTTACTGATTTTTAAATTTCTCATCATTATCAGCTTCATAAATAAATATTTATGTATACATAACAATAATTGTGTATGTATATAGACATAATAAATCAGTTTGTACATTTCTCTTTGTAATGGCTTAATACAGCTAAATAACAAATCAATTATCATATAAAAATTATTATTTCTTTGTAGTGGAACATTTGATATTTACTTTTGTAACAAGTTTTACTTTTATATTATAGAAAATATTAGTAATATATATGAACTCTTCAAACAATTCAATATCAAATATGACATTCTTGTTTATTTTAATATTTTTGACCCTGAGTTGCATATAAAGACATTTTAATTCCTGATATAATCACTTTCACAACCAGAAATAAATTCTTATTTATTTGGAATTTTGATAAGAGATGGATTATGATACATTATATAATCAATTTTGGCAAAAATTTCAACAAATCTTAAGGTGTAGAAATCCAGGCGTCTCCATACTTTAGGACAACACTGGTTCCAGTTTTTGTTTACCTGGCGAATTTTACACTTTCTGACTGTCTAAAGCCATGAAAATATTTAGTGTTCTTACTCAGTTCAATGACACATAAACATCCACCAGAGTTTACAAGAGTCAAGGGTACTAGTCGGCCTTTATTCTAGGATGATAAAACTATCTTGTGTCTCATTGCAATGCAGATTCATAGACATACATGTATTTTTTCAGGGCCCACCAAAACTGTACATTCCATATGGGTGCATCCTATAATTCATAAATTTATGTAAAAGTTTCCTATTGCAAATTTTAGTCACTACAATAGAACTAATTCTGTTAATATACACTCAGTTATATTGCCTCAAGAATAAAAATAAATGCCAAATGTTACAGAAGTAGACCAAACTGTTCACATCTCACCTAGAGCACCTAAGCTGATTAGGGAATTATACAAGAAGCCTGGAGAGCATAGATATGGTAAAGAGCTAGACGTGGTACAAGACTTATTACAATCAACCAGGGAAGATACATTGAAATCAAGTACAAATGCTAATAATTGAAAGGGACTGAGATGCGTCCTGAAGATGAATGCACTGGATTCAATTTCTGATAAAGCTCAGAAAAAATTCCCCTTTGGCAGAGAAAGATATATGATAAGGGTTAACACAGTATGGTGGCATATATTACTTCAAATTAATAATCCATGCAAGATAATTCACTCCGTTGATAAGACAGAATTCACTATGGTGTTGTAATTTTCCCCTGCAGGAACGAGGTAGCAGATGCATAGAAAGCAAGTCTCTCCAAGCAGAACAGTTGTGACTATTGTGTGAAGTAAGGAACTGGGGAGGTAAGAAAGTATGTGCACTGAAAGGTAATATCAAGGAAGAGATTGCAGGCGGCTATTTTTATAGCTGTGGGCTAGCTCACTATGTGCTGTGGAGTAGGAGGAGGAGGAGGAGGAGGAGGAGGAGGAGGAGGAGGAGGAGGAGGCCTTTGAATACATAGTGCTTTCTTCTGCTCTCTGAAATTATAAGAGACTGTTTTGAATTTGAGACATGAACTTTATTTTAGAAAAATTTAGATGATGAGCCAAGTAGAAAACTAAGAAGCTATATAAACCTCAACAGTTTCCATCAATCCATGAGTGGTACATAGTTGCTGACATATTCCTAATTGGAATAATAGGAATGCCAGTCTAAATATGGATCGCAGTCAGGCAATCTTTTAACAAGGTCTCTCCAAGGAAATGAAATGTGTACATGTGTCACGCACTAATGTTCAGTAGTAAGAGTCAAATTCCATTCTGGAATGAATGTGCTTGAAATGACTGCCAGTTTTAATATGTTTTATCTAAATATTTGGTGTGTTTATTGACATTTACCTAAACTGTGGTAAATATTCTGTACTCATATAATATGGAATACACAGAAAACTATGTATTAACAAGTCTCAGATGAGCCAATGAGCCAACAATCATTTTATTAGCCCGAAATTGGCAGTTGTATTTAAGAATTCTAAAACTTTGTAAATCAGTTAAACAGCCTGACTGGAAAGACATCATACTATTGTGTGTTTCTTATTTGACGAAATTATATATACACATATATGTGTGTGTTTGCTAAATCAGTATATAATCACTGCATCATATGCAATTAATATCAATATAAAAGTAAATTGGCTATTCTACTGACTTGGCAGAATAAAACAAATTGTTATTTATTTATATTGGTATAAATATAAAGCAAAAATATGAAAAGAATTCAAAGCATGGTAAAATTTTACTTTAAAGAAAATTTAAAGTTATATAGAAACGTTGTCTATATGTTGCTTTTGTGTTAGAAAGAGATAATTTTAGACGTGATGTTCTATAATGAACTGAGACATTTATAGAATGCCTATCTTTAGAAAACCCAGCACTGATATGTTTTATCAAACTGCTGGGAGCTTTCCAAATATATAGTGCACATTATTAAGTATCTTAGACACAAACATTGACTAGTAAACAAATAAAGAATTTTTGCTGTATTTAATTTTCAAATTTGAATTGTAGTAATTTTAAAGGGAAAGCTCCCAGCAGTTTGATAAAAGATATTAATGTATCACAAATCATTTATTTTGTTCAGTGAATAAATTTCAATAAACACAAATGACATAAAGATAAAAGTTATCCTTCTAAAATCATTATAATTCAATATAGAGACTGAAATACCCCCTACATCTCTACTTGTGACATGTGTATAGCTCATTTTCCCACACGCTCTATTAACCTTGTGTTTCTAGTATTCCCCTCACAGTGTTCTTTGCCTTTCTAAGAGTCCATGTGTACAGTCATGTACTTTAACCTATGTTAAGACTAGATTCTGTATGGGAATGAAAACAGGTACTATACCTATGTTTCCCAGTATGATTTATTTTACTTAACACATTGCATCAAGTCCATACATCTCTTTTTATCCATGCACTGCATTATTTGTCCTTTATTTATTGTATACGTTCCATGGCCTTGTTCCCATACTAGACTCTTGAGATCATGTAGACGGCAAAGCAGATGCATCACTTGAGAGGCAGAATTCTTGTGCTCACAGTTTTAGTTTACAACACTGATTGTTCTGGATATCAGTTACAATGTGGTCTACACAGAAAGAAGGCAGGACTCAGGGCCAGTTAAATCTGCAAGAGTAAAACCTGCGAAGAGAGATGTTCCAAGGTTAAGCTATGCAAGATATGGTCACAGGAAGGACATGTGGTTCAATGTAAAAACTGAGTTATAAATAATCTAGGAGAAAATTATTTTGTGGGTTCTGTTGTCTGAGAGTGAAATTTGTTTATGATTATACTCCTTTCTTCAGCTTCACTCAGATAACTACACATCACAAAGAGCAAAGAGTTGGTTGGATTTTTCTCCTTTATGCAGTTAAGATAGTGGGACAAAAGAAGAGAAGCAATCCCTAATCACATGCAGCTTAGATTGCATTGAATAAATGAAGACAGTAAACAAGCCATACATTAAACTATAGATGTATGGGTTGTCTTACATTATGCAGTCTTTATGTACACCTCTTTGAGTTCCTTATCTCTTTATGGGTACATAGAGAAATTATTTTTTAGAACAATAAAGCAGACTTTGAAATTCTAGAATGTAGAAAGTGTTAAAATGATTTTAAAATGTTTTTATTAATTAATTATTATTATATCCCAAATGTTGACACCCCCCTTCTCAGTCCTCCCCTCACAGAGTTCTTCTCCCATCTCCTCTCCTCTTTGTGTCTGAGAAAGTCCCTCTTCCCTAACCTCCATATTCCCCCAGTCTAGGGCGTCATGTCTCTGTGGATTAGTTTCATTCTCTCCCACTGAGACCAGACAAGGTAGCCCTCTTCTATATATGTGCCGAGTGTCTCAGACCAGTCTGTGTATTATTTTGATGGTGGCTTTGTCTCTGCGAGCCCCCAGGGGTTCAGGTTAGTTGACAGTGTTGGTCACTGTTGGTTGATAATAGTGTCAGGGATTGGTGCCTGCCCATAGGTTGGATCCCAGGTTGAGCAGGTCACTGGTTGGCCATTTCTTCAGTCTCCACTCCTATCTATCTATCTATTGGAGGTGATCTCTTCAGGTTCCATATCCCCACTGCTGGGCATTTCTTCTAAGGTCACCAACATTGAGTTTTGGAAGCCTCTCAGATCACAGGTCTCTGGGAATTTCTAGAGGATGCTCCCACCCCCCACTCCCAGCAGCTGCATATTCCCATTCATTCTCCTGTCCCTCTGGGCCTCTCTACTATCTCCCTCATTCCTGATCCTGCCCCCCCTTTTCCTCTCCCTCTTCCCTCTCCCACCCAATTCCATCCCTCCCTCTGCTTTCCATAGTTATTTTGTTCCCCATTCTAAGTAGGATTTAAATATCCTCACTTGAATCTTCCTTCTTGTTTAACTTCTTAGAATCTATGGAATGTATCATGGGTATTCTGTACTTTTTGGCTAATATCCACTTATCAGTGAGTACATACCTTTCATATCCCTTTGGGTCTGGGATACCTCACTTAGAATGGTATTTCCTAGTTCCATCCATTTGCTTGCGAAATTCATTATGTTCTTGTTTTTAATAGATGAATAGTATTCCATCGTATATAGGAACCACATTTTCCGTATCTATTCTTATACTGAGAGGCATCTGGGTTGCTTCTAGTTTTTTGGCTATTACAAATAAAGCTCCTATGAACATAGTGGAGCATATGTCCTTGTGGTATGGTGAAGCATCTTTGGGGTATATGCTCAGGAGTATTGTAGCTAAGTCTTCAGGTAGAACTATTTGCAATTTTCTGAGGAAGTGCCAGATTGTCTTACAGTGATTCTGACACATTTCTAGAGTCAGCTTCCTCCATAATGGTCTTGAGGGTGTTTATGTGTTCACTGTTGCTCCAATATCCTGTTCTCCTCCTCCTTCATACTTCAACTAATGTAGTTCATCTACCCTAGTAAAGGAACATTATTTTCTGCTCTTCTTTATGGTTAAGATCATGTGCTCTTAGACTCATTCTACGAATGTAACATTATATTAATTTGAATATGTATTATATGCCCAGGAGTGATATAGCAGCATATGGTAGCTGTATGTTTATATTTTTAAACAATCATCCACACATAGTTTATTCTCACTGGTCTAATTTGCATTTCCTCCAATAATGTAAGTGTTTCTATATCCTTTAGTGTTCATGAGCATTTGTTATAATTTGATTTCTTGTGAGTGGGTTGAGATAGAATCCAGATATAAGTCTATTTAGCATTTCTCTACTTACTAAAAATGTTGAACATTTTTAAAAACTCATTGCCTGCTTGTACTTCTTATAAGAAGTGTCTCTTCAATTCATTGGGTGCATATTGGCTGGATCAACTATTCTTGTTCTCTCTCTCTCTCTTTCTCTCTCTCTCTCTCTCTCTCTCTCTCTCTCTCTCTCTCTCTCTCTGTGTGTGTGTGTGTGTGTGTGTGTGTGTGTGTGTGTGTGTGTGTGTCTCAATTCATTTGCATATTGTCCTAGCTAAGGCTTCTACTTCTGTGATAAAGCACCATGGCCCTAAACAACTTGTGGAGGGAATGATTAGTTTTGCTTACACTTCCACATCACAGCCCATCATCCTTCAAAACATATCAGGGCCGGGTGCGGTGGCGCACGTCTTTAATCCCAGCACTCCGGATGCAGAGGCAAGCGGATTTCTGAGTTTGAGGCCAGCCTGGTCTACAAAGTGAGTTCCAGGACAGCCAGGGCTATACAGAGAAACCCTGTCATAACAAACAAGCAAACAAACAAACTAACAAAACAAACAAAAACCCACCATACCAGAGCAGGAACTCAGCTAAGCAGGAACCTGGAAGCATGAGCTGTTGCTGATGCCATGGAGGGGTGCTGCTAAGTGGCTTGCTCTCAATGACATGCTCAGCCAGAAAAAACACTGGCTGTGCCTATGTCTTGAGGTATTTTTCCTATAATCAGAATAATATTGGTGGAATCAGCTCAAATTTTTTTTGTAAGTAATCAAGGAGGCCAGTGTCATTACAGATGCCTGGAACATGACCAGATAGCAATTTTTTACATATATTTAAATTACCAATATTCCAAATGCTCATTCTTATACTTACCTATGAACAGCTGTCAGCCTCATAGAGGTGGCTTCTCTTTGCAAAAGATAAAGATCATTACAGAAAGTATTTTACTTAGAAAATCTAAAGAGAAACCTGTTAAATCGTTTCATTCTTCTATGCTTTGTATTTAAGTTGATTATCTCATTTTATAAAAGATGTCATTATCACTCCAGACTTACTTGTGGAAGATCTTTATACCTTAGCCTTAAATTTACTGTCACTGTTAATTTAGAATTTTCAGTTGACATTCTAATTTTTCATGAATTTTCTTGAATGCTACAAATAGAAAAAAAACTAATTATTTTTTATGCTCCATATATAATCATAATAGTTCATAGTGACAATAGATTTTTAGCTTGTTTACTGTTAGAGTTGTTGAGTTTGCTACAAGTAATTATTTTACAATTGCATAATTATATTTTAGAGCATAAGGCTGTTAATTTGTAGTTTAAATGCATACAATCATGCAAAGGATGTAAAATGTTGCTTTTAAATTATCTAAGACTTTACTGTGAAGCAAAAACACCAAGGCGTTTGGTAGGGATAAATATTTTATTTATATAAAGAATCATTAAATATTATTTAGGAGAGAATAAACATGGCTAGTCAATTATTGGCTAAGCTTAAATATGAAACAGAGTGTGTGATTATCTGGAATGCTCATTGGAGAAAATTACATGTTTGTTGTTACTACTAGATGGCAAACATATATCATGCATTTATAAATGTGTACCAGCTAAGAATGTGTCATTGAATGATAAAGGACCTTAAACAAAGAGAAGGAACCTGTACAAAATCCTAAACAAAGTCTTGGTTCACTATGAGTTAGATATCTGTCTACCAAGTGAGCATGTACAGATAACTGCTTCCACATATTTTGTGTGTTTGTGTATGTATGTATACATGTAGGTACCTGTGTACATGTATGTGCATATGTGTGTGTAGGTGCCAGTGTACATGCTTGAAGGTTAGAGGAAGGCACTGGACATTGAGTGTCCTGTTCTATAACTTCCCACCTTATTTCTTTGAGATAGCATGTCCTACTCAACAGGAGCTTATCTGAGAGCTAGCCAGGCTTGATCACCCAGTGTCTGACTACATACTAAAGTGAAGAGGTTACAGCACACAAATGGCCACATCCTGTTGTTTGTTTGCTTGTTTAGCATGGTTTCTGTTTTCTGAAACCAAACTCAGTCCATGTGTTTGCTCAGCATGCAAACTTGCCTCCTTGCTTTGCCTTGATATTAACTGAAAAACTTTCACAGTGAAATTCCCTTATTCTTTTATTATAAAATTAATTATCAAATAGAGCAAAGGAAATATGTCTATACATCTTCCTTTCTGGAAAGCAACTACACACTGAAGTTCTAACTACTAAGAAACATAACATTTCTATCTGCAATGCATGTTTGAAGGTCACAAGAAGAACATGTTTTCTCTGAAGGTCAGAAATCCCTTTGTCTCTTGAGAACTCTAGATTCTGTGGGCAGGAATTTTCTGAGAACCCTAGCAAAGAAGTATTGGATTTTTGGAAGATTCATACTAAAAGAATGTCAGAAACACACTAGCATATTTGTAAATGAATTCTCTTTCTATTGGTATGTGTTTGTGATACACAAAGAATGAGGGTTGGTTTTTTTGGGGGGTTCTGATACTATCCTAGAGCATGACTATCTTAGAAAAGGACCACATCTAAGGCTGACTTGGTGCTTCTTCATATAACAAGTGTGATGGATAGAGTTTTCTAATTCTTTTTTGATTTTGTGAAGCTTTGTCTTGCTTTAATTTTGGTGGTGTGATGGCTATTCCTGGTTATCAACTTGACTACATCTAGAATGAACTACAATCCAGAAATGGAGGACATGTTTTTCATTTTCTTTTTTTTTTTTCTTAGACTTTGTAACTTTGTTTAATTACAGGAATCTTGTTAAATCTACAGGAACCACATAGAAATTTAGAAAGGTATTCAGTTTTCTTATAGTATTTAATAATATCTTTATAATTTTGTTATCAATAGGAATTACAGTGACTATAAAAACATTTCCTCCTTTTGAGAATT
This sequence comes from Mus musculus, assembly GCF_000001635.26. Lineage (NCBI taxonomy): Eukaryota > Metazoa > Chordata > Mammalia > Rodentia > Muridae > Mus > Mus musculus. The sequence continues at coordinate 94,759,896 of NC_000067.6, read as the reverse complement.
TAATATATGAATAATGTATTCACATCATTTCCACCCCTGGCTTTTCCCACTCAATTCTTCCCTCAACTCCCTCTTGAATTCATTACTTCTTCTATAATTATCAGAGAGAGAGAGAGAGAGACAGAGAGAGAGAGAGAGACAGAGACAGAGACAGAGACAGAAACAGACAGAGAGAGAGAGACAGAGACAGAGACAGAGACAGAGAGGCAGAGAGAGACAAAGAGAGTCCATTGTATGTTGTTGCTTGTACGTAAATGTGCTTATAGATGGCCACCTGGGATTGGTAACCAAGCAAGTGTCCCAAGAAAAAAAACTGATTCTCCTCTCAGCAGCCATTGATTATGTGTAGCTTTTTAGTAAGGAGAGAGGCTTTGTGAGAATTCCTGTTTTCACTGGCAAGGCAATATTTTTGATCCAGGTCATGAGCCATAGTGGCCATGAAAAGCTTAGTCCCAAGCAAGGTAATAATACACCATTATTCCCAGGAAAGGGAATAATGAGGCAAGCCTGAAACAGAGCAAGTTCCAAAGCTAGATGTGGTGGTACACACTTTTAATCTGGGCCAGACCCTTTGATGGAGGCCTACATAAGGTTGACGGAAGAAGAAACACTCACTCTTGTTCATCTGCTTGCATTTATTTGCCAGCACATCTGTTGGAATCTATTCCTTCAGGATTCCATCTTATACAGAAGACCAGCTAAAATACCTAGCCTCAGCGATTGAGGTGGAATTGAGCAAGTACTAGATTCTTAGACTTCCCATTCAAAGCTGCCCATTGTTGGGTTAGCTAGACTGTAGACTGTAAGTCATTACAATAAATTCCCTTAATATATAGAGATATTTTATAAGTTCTATGACTTTAGGGAACCCTGACTAATACAGGTGGTTTTCCTGAATATAGATATTCTTCCATATCTTTTAGATTTCTAGCTTAATGGAGTAGGGAATTTTTTGAGTATTATAACATTCTGAATTTCTTGGCATTTGTTATACGTAATGTTTTCCTATTCATTTCTGATTCAGTTCATTTGTGTCGTTTCTTTTGTTTAGTTAGGCCCATGATCAGACAATTTTGTTTATCTTCTAAGACAACCAGCTGTTAGATTCACTGATTCTTTGTATTGTCTTTTTGTATTTCTGTTTTACAAATTTCTGCTCTAATTTTTATTTCTTTTTGTCATTTTGTTTTTCTAACATTTTAAGTTGGATCTCTGTGTCATTTGCTTGTGTTCTTCCTGATTTTTGTTTTTAGCATTGGCATTCATAACTATAAATTTCCCTCATAGATCTGCTTTCAGTGTGTTGCAGAAGTTTTATTGTATTATATTTTTATTTTCACTTAGTTCAAATAAATTTATTGATTGATTGATTTCTTTTTTTTTTTTTGACCCATTCATCATTTGATCTCTGTGGGTTTGTGTACTTGTTAGAGATTTATTTGTTGTCAATTTGAAGTTTTATTGTATTGTGATCTGATAGAAAACAAGAGGTTATTTCACCATTTCCAAATATGTAAAAATATGGTTAATACCTCAGGGTGTGGTCTAGTTTAGAAAACCTCCCATGAGTTTCTGAGTAGAGCAGTAGAGCATCTGTTCTTTTGTGTCTTGGTAGAATTATTTTTTTCTTGGTTTTTTTCAAGACAGGGTTTCTCTGTGTAGCCCTGGCTGTCCTGGAACTTACTCTGTAGACCAGGCTGGCCTCAAACTCAGAAATCCACCTGCCTCTGCCTCCAAGTGCTGGGATTAAAGGTGTGTGCCACCATGGCCCAGCTCAGAATATTATGTAGATATCTGTTAAATATCTTAGACATGTAGTGCCCATTAATTATGATATTTCTCAGTTAATTTTTCTTACAAGTGACAAATTTACTGTAGAAAGCAGGGTATTAAAATCACCTATTAATGGACTGTTGTCAATCTCTCCGTCTTTAAAGCCAGTCATACATTTTTATGAAAAGGGGGTGATGCATATATGTGTAGGATAGTTAGCTTTTTTTTAATGTTTAGCTTTTCAGTTTAACTGTTCTCTTGATTAGAAGGATGCTCCCCTCTCTATCTCTTTAATATCTTTTCTTTATTATGTATACTTAGTGTTTTAATGATGATATGTCATGTGAATTTTCTTCTGGTCTCATCTAGTTGTCACTCTGTGTGGTGTATGACTGTGCCATTTCTTAGTTTGGGAAAGGTTTTTTTGTCCTATGATCTTGTTGAAAATATGATCTATGTCATTGATTTGGGATTCTTCTCTCAGTGATGCCCATAATTCAACCATTTATTTTTAATGGTGCCCCACATTTCCTATGTATTGCCTTCTGTTGGTTGGTTAGTTGGTTGGGTGGGTGGGTGGGTGGCTGGTTTTCATATTCCATGCGTATTTGGTCCAGACCCTTTGTCTTTGAATCCTAATAGTCTGTCTTCTACTTGATGCATTCTATTTGAATGGCTTTCTTTTGTTTTCTAGTTGAACTATCTAACTCAGTGGAGAAATTGGATGTGGAGAAGAAGATACTGGGGGTTACTGATGAATAGGAACTACTCTCTATTTCCAGACTCTCTTTATATGCTAGAATCTCTTTCATTTACACTGGGATGTTATTCCTTCTCATATTTGAAACATTATTACTACAAAACTGACCAGTTAAATGTTGCATTATGACCAAATTCTTTCAGTGGCTAACTTCCAAACAATGGGATATTATTTGACATAATGTATTTTTAATAACTGGACATTGTTTCTGTGCCTGTTACATAGCTATAAAGTTTTCTTTATATTTTTACATTTTATAAATAGTAATACATATATTACATTTTATAACCTTCCTTAGTAATTTCTTGATGGTACAAAACTTCACCCTACAATTCCACAGTATTTTCTCTTTTAAGACATTTTCTTTCTTGTTTGAGTACTGTTCTATTATCTGGGATAACTTTATTTCCAGAAGATGTAGAAAAGAGTTATCAACAGTCTTACCAAGCTGTGAACTCCATGAGCTATGATAACACTTGCCTGGCAAGATAACTCAGTTAGTACTTGAATGGCATGAAGGTCTTAATGGTAACTACAGCTTTCTGATTGGATTTAAGGAATGACCCACAGGATGGAACTCATGTTTGGTTTGTAACCCTATCCAAAAATCTATCGATGTAAAGAAAAATAGGCTCTAAAAGAGAATCTGATGCTCTTATTTTGCTAAATTAACACAGAACCAAATTCTTTTATAAATATTTACCTTTATACTCACATGTTAGTATATCTCTTAAACCTTCCCAAAGAAGCTTCTATTTTTTTTTGTAGTGCATAAGTGATCATTGAGTGTTCAACTTTAATAAAATACCAATGTCACAAACCCTTTCCTCAAAGAAGAGCATCATAAAAGAAGGGAAAGAAAGACTAAACAAGCTTGGTAATAAGGAAGTCTGCTGTAAAATGGTGTCTTCTGGCTATGAAAACATAGCTGTACCCATGACCTCACTACAGCTATAGTTGTCTGTCTGAGATTAAGCCAATAAGTACTCCAGCATGGAAAATAAGTGTTCAGAGCTCAGAAGGCCCCTCCCCTAACTGAGGACTATTGGCATTTAATGGCTTCTAAGGGGAAAGATTCTGTTTTCTCCAGGGTTGTATGCCATGCTAAGTACCCACACTCCAATGGACACTGTTACACCTGTTAAAAATATGTTTGGGGTCTCATAAAAAAAAGATCACCATTCTAAACAAGATGTCTGGAGAATGTATAATTCATTCTTGATAAATAACAGTATGAGCTCTGGGGAAGTAGTGTGTTCAACTTCCTCTACAGAGGAAAGAAACAGAAGAAGAAAAGGGACCTGAGTCTGGCCTCAAAGTATGAGACTGTTTACCTCAAAGTATGAGACTGTTTACTTGGCAATGGAAGTTATATGAAGGGAAAAAGCTGTCTGGGTCCCTTTAGGGGATGTGTGAAAAGCTTAGGATTGCAGAAGTTAATGCATTAGAAGCTATGGGTGAGTCTGTGGTCTCTTCTAGGAATTATTTGCTCAAGCAAGATAGATTATCTTAGGAGACAAGCTACTTCAACAAACTTTACTTCCTGGGTTGTGGCTGACCAAGAAGAGATGATTAAGATCATCTGGAATCTTATAGAAATTTTGTTTTTACAATCAAAGCACCTTTGACATTTGTCCTAACACAAGTGGTGGCTATATCTTTCCTCTATTGACTGGAGTCCAACCACACAGTTTTATTCACTTGACTAGTCTGAAAACACATCTCAAACAGGCAATGAAGGATGCAATAAAAAAGCTGTACTGCTCTAGTCTGTCAAGTTCTAGAACAGAGGAGCTAGTCTGTGTGTGAGCAAAGGTTTCACTGGAAGGGGGGGGGGTTAAAACATTTGCATAAAAGTCCTATAAGGTGGGGGAAATAATCATATTTTAATTATTTGTCCTAAACACAAGTTTTATAGTATTTGATAGAAAAGAGTTATATTTAATATTTTCTACATACCCATGCATGGATAGGCAGCACAAAACTCAGCATGTTAAATAAATATACAAGATGTGGACATGAGGGTAGGAATGTGGAAAGAGGGGTCCAGAAGGAATATAATGGTGAAATAAGGGGTAAAAAATAAGTGAGATACATGGGAACACATAAAAATGCTCAAAGCACAACTACATGTTGCAAAGGTAGCTATTTCTACTTTTTGATAGATTTTTTTCCCTAGGCTGAGCTTTTAAAAATTTACTAATATTTTAAAACAAATTGATTAACTGAACATACTAGTGACATTAGTGTAATCTTTTGGGTTGTTATTGATATTGTTATTGTTTTGATTTTCTTCTACAGATGAGATCCAAAGCACCAGAGATCTTAGGTTCCTCATCTGAGATAACAAAGGCACATGGGAAGTAGAGGGAAGAATTATTTCTTGTTGTGTCTAACTTTAAAAACAAAATCATTGCTTTTAGCTGCTACACATTACCACCTGCTAGTTCAAATGCTCCTTCCCAGGCCAGCCAATATTTGTTTATTTATGTCATTTAAAGAATTCTCTTCCTGTATCCTTGTGGTTTCTGAGGTGATAGCACACTAGAGCTTAAATTCTTTTTTTTTTTATTTTGCACTTTTATGTCTTTCTTTATATTTCAGCTTGTTTTATCAAATATATAGATGATCTTGTTATATATTAAAACAAACTAAACCCAAAAAACATAGTAGTTATTTATAGAACCATGCTCATTATCAAATCATTAATAATTGCTTAAAAGTGGAAGCAAACCAAGTGTCCATCAACAGATATAAAGATAAACAAAATGTGATATATCTACATAATGATTTTTGACACAGGCTATGACACTCCAGTATCAGATGAAATATATCAGCCACAAAATTGTATGTACTGAATGATTCCTTTGTACCAGACACCTAGAGAAGTCAAATATACAGAAAGACAGAGCAGTGGGTAGCAAGGGCTGGGGAGAATTAATGGTGAATTGCTGTCTGAAGGATACTATTTTGGTTTTTTGAGATTAAGTGTTCTGGAGATGAAAATGGGAACAGCTGCACAACTCAAGTATACTTAATTACAGCTTAAATTCTTGTCAGCAAGAATTCCTCCATTATTTCTTTTGCTTGACATGTAGTAGGTATATGGAGGAAATTAATTAAATAACATGAGATATGTGTATGTGTGTTTTTATATATGCATATATATGTTCATGTGTGTGAATGTGTGTGAGTATTTGTGTATATATTCTGGTAACACACAAAAAAAATGGATAATTGTGTTATCATGTAACCATGATTGTTTTAAAATTTAACTATATAATTACAAGAAATAAATTTAGCCAAAATCTTTTATACTAAGAAAATTGTGCCATTTGCCTAGTATGTGGAAGACATTCATCCTTTAGATCTCACTTTGATGAACTTTCAATTTTAATTAAATTCAAATAGAAACGTGGGTTGAGTTTTCTTTCCCAATTGTGTTTTCTGTAGCCTTGTGACTTTTCCTGCCAACTCTTGAACAACTTATTTTATTTCCTAACCTCTCTGATACTTAATTTGTTTTCTAATTAAGCTTCCACCAATAGTTGTATGCTCATTCCCTTGACGTGGCATAGCTATATATTTACTAAGCCTGTCTTCTTTAAATATGTGAAGAAAACATTTCCCAGCTTAACAGACAGTTCACATGGAGCTATTGAAGTGAACTCTGGAATGTTAATATACTTGAGTGTGCTTGCCTTTCTTGTAATAGAACCATCTCTAGCTCTTTGTCCTCCTTCATGTTCTTGCTGAGTGTGTGATAAGTAAAAATGCAGCATCAGAGAGGAAGGCAACTCTCTCTCAACTATGACTCTGACTAGTGAGAGATGAGCAGGAAGTAACTGCTCTGTTAAAAAACTGGGATTTTAAAATTTGACAGTTGTATTGCAAATGCTATACTTACTATTTATGTATTGTTCAGAAATTAACATTTAAGATTTCAAACTGCGTTTCTTCTTTATGAAAACTAGTACGTTTCTCTTTCATCCTTTGCATAACACTGTCTCATTTATACGCTCTGCCTTCTATCTACAATCATGAATTCTGCACAGTTACTCTTCCTTGTGTAAATCCTTTAGACTCCTTGTCTCTCTAGTCCATCTGTTCATCTTGTAATGTGGACTGGTTTGGCCCACTTCATTATGATTTAGCCTCTAGGCCTTGTCAATAAGAGATAGTAAATTTTAAATTTTTCTTGTCTGTATTTTGCTCATATCAATTACCTTATCAATTAATGCTTCAATACAACTCTACTATTATTAATTTATTTGAGTTCAAGTGCTTTAATCTCTAAAACAAATGAAATAAACTGAACAAACAAACACACAGACACTCACAGACAAAATTTCCATCATTAGGAAAGATTGAAATGATCTTAATTCCAATCATTAGGGAAAGCTGAATCCTAAAACCTATAAATCATCTCCAACTTACTTCATCTGAAGAAGAAACCCTCTTCTATTTTACTCTAACTTGTTTTATGAATAAATCTTCTCGTCTAAATGAATTCCCATTACTGTTAATCTATGTTCACCTTTCTTGTCAACAATATAAGTGAGACCTTAATTTTATAAAAAGCTCCTGCCCTATTTATACAAACCCTCTCAAATTCCCCAAGGGAATTGCTTCATTTATTATTCCAGCAAACACACTTTCTTTTTCATTTTCTTTTCTTCCCTCTGGAAACATGATGTTTACCTTGGACTTTCCTTAAGTCTTTATAAATATTCAAAGCTTCATTTCCAACTTTCTCAAAGATGTTTCTATTCTGTAAGACACATTCTTTGCCATTAACCTTAGCTTAATACTCAGTTATTTTCATTGATATCCAATCAGTAGCATATAGTTCAGATAATAGTAATTGTTTATACTCCCAACATTTAATTTTTATTACATTTTGTTAATTTAGTAAACACTTAGCAGTTTCAATTACGTACTAATAGCATCAAGAGATCTATCTACTGGCTTCAAGGCTGTGTTTCCTTTTTAGTGATTTCCTATGTTCATCCTTATAACATGGGAAACAATTCAGTATTCCAGTACTTTGGTTGGACAAACATTGCCTGCTGATTTATTTGCAATATAGAAATAAATGCACATAACAACAAGTAAGAAATAAAGCGGCCATGAATTTGAAAGTGAGCAAGAGAGGTATATGTGAAATTTTGGAAGAAGTGAAATGAACTAATTATGCTATAATCTCATAAAATTTTAAAAAGATAATTTAAAGGAAATGAAAAAGAATGAGTAAATAATACTAACAACTTCTTAATTCCAAAACTTTAAATCTTTTTCTTCCAAACTTCCTTATTTAGTAAGAAGTACTTATATGCTGTCCTTTAACTTTGTTTTGGCTTATAAGTGAACAATACATGAATCAATCTTAAATGTCTGTAGTTCTCCCTATCCCCCACTCTTTCCATTTTATAGAATAATAACACTCACTCCAAGGAGCCAAGGACAGAATAGCTAGGGCTTTCTGATTTCTAACCTAGCCATGAAAAATAAGCCCTGCATTCAGGAAGGGATCCTATTTCAAAGATATAGGTGGGTAGTAATAAAAAAAGGGTTCCCAATGGAAACCTCTATCCTTTGCAAACATACTGGTTTGTATACCTGAACATAACTGCACATATGAATAGACATGCACATAAAAATAAATAATAAATCCACTCCTAAAATATAGTCTCTTCCAGAAAACATAAGTAAAAACACTTTGGGGCTAGGAAGTTAAAATTAGCTTACTGCCAAAACCAGATAAATTTTATTAGGTAAGAGTACCCACTAAGAGAGAATATGTAAATATATACAAAATTCAAAGTCTGTGTATCAAATTAAACAAAGTATAAAATCTACACACATGAACATGGAAGAATTATTCCAAATATGAAAGACCAGTGAATAAGCCTGAAACTCTATAGGGCTTTAAATTAGTATCTTATAAATGTTTACTTCTTGTTGCCTGTTTTAATAGTTTATTTCTAATTCTATTCATGCTTTATTTTAACTCTCTTCTTCCAAAGTAATTCATGGTATATAGTTACAGCTGAAATTCCATTATCATTTTTAGGACCTGGAAATGTAAACTAACCACAAACCAGATAATGTAATCTTCCAACTTCCTTTCCTGGAGTTCAAAATTTGGAAGTGATGCTTACATTTACATAAAATCAGTGTGGTTCAGAATAAAGTCCTGTCCTGGAGAACAAGGCAGCAGTGTAAAAACACATGGAGGATTGTTCTTTTTCTTGTCCTTATGTCCAATGGTTACAGCATCAGAAGTGGACGGACTCAAAATCAAATAGCACTGCTTGGGAAACATGCCCTACTTATGTTTGGATGCAAGACCCAGACAAAGCATAAAGTGGAAGTGTTGCATCTAAATAGGATACCCAAGATATAAGATACAACTTGCTAAACGCATGAAATTCAAGAAGAAGGAAGACCAAAGTGTGGAAACTTTACCCCTTCCTAGAAATGGGAACAAAACACCCATGGAAGGAGTTACAGAGACAAAATTTGGAGCTGTGACAAAAAGATGGACCATCTAGTGATTGCCATATGCAGGGATCCATCCCATAATCAGCTTCCAAACACTGACACCATTGCACACACTAGCAAAATTTTGCTGAAAGGACCCAGTTATAGCTGTCTCTTGTGAGACTATGCCGGGGCCTAGCAAACACAGAAGTGGATGCTCACAGTCAGCTATTGGATGGATCACAGGGCCCCCAATGGAGGAGCTAGAGAAAGTACCCAAGGAGCTAAAGGGATCTGCAACCCTATAGGAACAACATTATGAACTAACCAGTACCCCGGAGCTCTTGACTCTAGCTGCATATGCATCAAAAGATGGCCTAGTCGGCCATCACTGCAAAGAGAGGCCCATTGGACTTGCCAACTTTAGATGCCCCGGTACAGGGGAACGCCAGGGCCAAAAAGGGGGAGTGGGTGGGTAGGGGATTGGGGGGGGTGGGTATGGGGGACCTTTGGGATAGCATTGAAAATGTAAACGAGGAAAATACCTAATTAAAAAAAAAGAAAAAGAAAAGAAAAAAAAATAACCAAGCATATAGGATGAAGATAAGAAAAAAAAAAGCATTATGTGGGCTAGAGAGATGGCTCAGCAGTTAAGAGCACTGGCTGTTCTTTCAGAGGTCCTGAGTTCAATTCCCAGCAACCACATGGTGGCTCACAACCATCTGTCATGGAATCTGAGGCCCTCTTCTGGTGTGTCTGAAGTGAGTGACAGTGTACTTCCATTAAATAAATAAACAGATAGATAGATTAGATAGATAGATAGATAGATAGATAGATAGATAGATAGATAGATAGATAGATAGATAGATTAGATAGATAGATAGATAGATAGATAGATAGATAGATAGATAGATAGATAGATAGATAGATAAACATTTTTTGAAGCATTATGCACTCAATAGAGGTGTTGCAAAATTACTTTTGAGGCTTTAAATCAACATTTCAAAATTTTGTTTTCTCAAAAATTTAGAGAAAACTCCTATATTTTTATTGTTTTATCCCCAACCATTTGTTGTCATAAATTATTTGCCTAAATATATACCTATTAATAGGATTGTATTGTTTTATACTAATTATGTATATATTCAATCCCAAAGTCATATATAGAAGTCCTTATTTTTCCATTACCTAAGCCTTTGTTAAGCTGTAACCTAGATCCTTGGTTTTTAGAGCAAGGTCCATGAGAATGTATGGAAAGTCATGGGAGGTTCTAAGTGTGCAATTCTAGCCTCAGAGTGTTGGTACTCTTATAGGAAGAAATATCAGAGCTTGTGCATCTCCCCTTTCCTGAGACTAATCCCCAAGACCTGCAAAGGAGAGGGCATAAGGGGATACTGTAAGATAACAGATTACAAAGACAGAGTTATCACCAGAAACAATCCATCTGCAAATGTGTATCATTTCCAACATTCAAAACTAAAATGAATTAATTTCTTATAATTAAGACACTAATACTGTGTTATATTCTTGGAGTGGTATGAATAACTGCTACTGTATCTATAGAGTAGTCAAGCACCTATTGCTTGATGAAAGTACCACACACTAACCAGTTTTTGAGATACATTGTCCTAGAGCTATATAGGTAGCATATTTTAACCCCCCAAATCACTGTTCTATGCCTCACCATCCCAAGTATCATGTTTCAAATGTGAATCCAATGCTTTGTATTTAAATATTTACTTATTTGATTTTCTTCTTCACTAATGAAAAACAATATTGACCATCTCTACTTTTTTCTACCCACATAATTCAGTGAAGGAAATACCCAACATAGAAAATACTAATGATTTTTATTCTACACTTTCCTTGGTAATAAGAAACAGGAATTTGAATCTTTTCAGAGTTTTTTTCTTCTATAACATAATTTTGTGGCGAGGGTATATTTGGTTGAAGCCAACAAGCCTAGTCCTCTAATTGTAAGCCATTTGTTCCTGAGCCTATGATATACCCAGATTAATATTTGATGGCATGTGACATAGGGAGACATCAAGGGGCTTCTCAGTGGCAAAATGAGAAAACACCAAAGAAAATCTGTGTCTAAAGCCAGAAACGTGGGACTGCACTGAGTTCTTGCAAATAAAGTCGTCTGGAGTGCTATTTAATCTTAAATTACATACCAAAGGAGCTTCATATGTCTGAGTTTGTCAGGCAAGATGATAATTCTGGTTTAAATATAACATATAACTTTATAAATAAAAATTATAAATTCGTGGTGCTGGAGGTTAATTCCAATGCACTAAGCAAGGTCTACTGTGCCCTTGTATCTCCAGGCCCCATACAAAAACTTTTCTTCCTCCTCTTTCTCTTCTTCCTCTTCCTCCTCCTCTTGTTCTTTCTCTCTCTCTCTCTCTCTCTCTCTCTCTCTCTCTCTCTCTCTCTCTCTCTCTCTCTCTCTCTCTCCTCTCTTCTCTCTCTCCCCTCCTCTTCTTCCTTTCTCCCTCTCTCCCTCCCTCCGTCTCCCTTTCTCTCTGCCATCTTTCTCTTGTCCTTTTCTTCTTCCTCTCCTCATACAAACTGGATAATTAATCTATCATTTATGCCTCCAACCCTTCTTCTCATTTTTACTTTTAATCAAAATCTCAGTAAGTTGCTTAGGCTGTCAAGGAGCACCACAGATAATCTACAATTTGATTCCTCCTACTTCAGTCTCTCTATTATCTGGGATTATATGCTTGTTCAATCAGACATAGCTTAATGACTCCAAAATAAAATCTAGAAGATAATTACGCTTATTAACAAATATATTTCATTTTAAAGAGAGAAACAGATGCGACATTTTTTTAATCAAATGATGAAAATAAAAAAGCTGCAAATAGAGTTCTGCAAACCTTCACAGGTTGGGTTAATTGCACTAGGTTAAGAAAACAGGCTTGAAATAAATTTGTGATCAAGAAAAAAAATTCATTCTAGGTCAGGTCCAAGGATAAGGTCACAAGTATGCACTATGATAAAGCAAGTAAGTCCATGTGAAACTGTTGCTTAGAACTTATAATGAGCTTGTAGAATGAAACACTGCTTTGAACTTACTATCTATAGCCTTCTGTAACTCCCCTTTTATATAAAGATTTATCTATGAGGTAATTTTATAAAGTACTTTTGTCTAAAAGGTATATAACCAGAAAGAAGAACTAAACTATGGCATTTGGGGCTTAGCCCTATCTACCAAATGTCTGTCTGTAGGTAGGTATATGTGTATGGATTTAAGTATGCTTGAACACTTCGGGAATTATTCAGACAGGTGGTCAGGCCCAGGCAAAGTGTGTGTGTGTGTGTGTGTGTGTGTGTGTGTGTGTGTGTGTCTATATATGCTTGAATTCTCCCTTTCTTCTTCTTTTCTCTCTGTCTCAAAAAGACTTAATGAATTCTGAGCCTCTCCTCTTATCAGGGAGGGACCCTTCAGTCAAGGAACAAGGAGCCTTAGTAGTTTGCTTTTTTTTTTTCCTTAACCCTCTGCTACTAATAGCAGGAGTTAATTAGCAGATTTGGCCATGCAGTAGCAAAGAGTTAAAAACAGTCACAGAATAGCAAGAGAGAGTTGGCCCTTAGAACTGTACCAGAGAGTTACAGGGCCTAAGACTGAAGATCTCTGATGGCTCTTTTTATGGTTTGTTTTGTCCTATTCTGGTTTGTTTGTTTTGGGTTTGGTTTTTTTGTTTTTGTTTTTGGTTTTTGTTTTTAAATTTTTTATTCAATATGGTTTTGGGTTTGGTTGCCTTGTTTTCTAATGAGAGACAGAGGCAGAAGGTGGGAAAGGTAGGGAATATCTTGAAGGAGTTGAAGGAGGGAAAATCATAATCAGAATAAATTGTATGAAAAATCTATTTTCAAATAAAAGAAAAACAGGGAAAACAAAAAACAAAAAGAATAACTTTGGGCCACTGGAGATCTATTCTGTGGTACAGGGCTTATTTAACATATATTAATACCCAGAATCCCATTCTCAAAACCTTCCAAAAATACCTTAGAAAATTTTGAACAAAAAAATATAACAACATGATGAATGATGCTAAGATTTACAGCTGAAAATCTAGGATTTTTCGTTATATAATCATAAATATCAGGTTAAAACAAAATCAAGCCAGAGGTAGTAGAATGCATCTAAGCAAATTTAGAAGACAATAACTGTCATTATTCACAATAAGTAATCATGTCGAAAACCTTTTAAAAATCATATAAATTATTTAAGCTAATGAGGGGATGCAATTATGACTTTCATAAAAATTAACAGGATATATAATTATATAATATTTATATGTAATGTTTAAATGTCTGTGGAAGCATTGGGAACATCAAACATTTATAAATAATGTAAAGAGAAATATGTAAGCCTTATATATTTAATGTGAAGCATCCTTCAAATATATTGACAGTTAAGTAGAAGATTATACCATTATATTTGAAAGAGTGATTTTCTATGCTAAAAATTTTATAACAAATTGATCCACAAGAACATAGCATTTACATCAGCACAAGAGTTAAGATCGGGTCAAAGGAAGCTCATTTCTTCTTTTTCCATGCAATGCACTCTGATCACAAGTTCTCCTCTCCCCAACTCTCCCCAGATTCTCCTGTCCTTACCCACCCTACTGAACATATTTACTCTATACTTTTGCTAGGTTCCCAAACAGAGACTAAATAAGTCTCACATTGTGAAAACAGCAAACACTTCTTGGAGCTTTGGCCCTGTTGAGATTCTGCGTGAGACTTAAAGATTTAACCCACTTTACAAATTCCCTTTGGTATGCATTCATCTATCTATGTAAAGAAAATTTAATTAAAAATAGGTCTTCTTGGAGTCACTATACTGCAACCTAGGTGACAAAAATAAATGGGATGTAGTCCAGACCCACCTTGTTCTATAGAATGTTAGACTTTCTCCTTTGAGACACCTCAGGAAACACACTATGGAGATGGAGATGTGGAGACTTTGCCTTTTAGGCAGAAATTTCACGACTTATCTATCATTGATACTTTATATTCCAACAAGTAAACTTTCAGGTGTTTAAGTTTCCCATATCTCTTCTGGTCTGTTTCTTGAGGATCTCTAGATCCTTCCCAATGAAATCTATTGCATGGCCAAGTTAAGTGCAGAGATAGGAAGATAAGGTGCACAGGAGGTCACTACTGCTCTTTCTAATGAGATCACTCAGCTTGATGGTGTTGAGAAGGCAGCTCTTACAAGAAGAAATAGACTGAAGTTCTAAAGGAGAAGTCTATGCTCTGTATAGCTTCATGAGGGCTTCTATAGCAGCCTGAACAACCATTGCCCTATCTGATTCCCTGTGTTGATAGCTAGCTAAATTTTTTCTTCTGCCCTATTCTGTAATCTTAAGGCAGAACAAACCCCCTTCTGTACTTAATGGCAGGGGTGGGTTCTGTAGAATATGGTCTTTTGTTTTGTTTATTTTGTTATGAATTGAAAATATGAAAATGAAGGAGATCAGACACACACACACACTCACACATGCATTCTTGCTGAAGCTATTCTAAACCTGTTAGTAGCATCAACATCAGCAGGGCTTCTTCAGATGACAAGCACCCAGAAGAGTATTATCACTGGTTCATAGTAAGACGCATCTGTGTCCACCCATTCATTATACATGCAATAATTTTGAAGTCATCTATCATATAATTTTTTTTCAATAAATGTTCAGTCTTTTTCTATCTTCAGTAATAGTAAAAGCAAAGAAATTTTAGAGGTTGAATTGTTGAATCAACCTTTGAATAAATAGGAATTAATAGCATCTAAGTAGCCTATAAAAGTTAATGAGAAAACCAAGATGTCCCAGTTCTATAGAGCTTATATCTGTAGGCTCAGGGGCTCAAAAGACCAATAAAGTGTGAAAGCAGCAAGCAAAAAATTAAATATGCAACTTTACTGGGCCTGGTTCATAATTAATCATGATACCCTTCTACTAGTAATAACACTTACCAACTCTCACCATTTTAAATTTCCCTTCCCATCCTGGACACTTAAAAGACAAAAGTTTCTAAGCTTAGAGTCATTGCAGATATTATCGTTCTTTCTAATGGATGTGGTATAGATAAAGCTCCCATCTGCTACTCATGGTTGACACATTCAAAGCCCTTTGCTCCATACTTAGCATAACACCCACAATAGTAATCTTTGAAGTAACACATTTATGCTGCAAAACCACAAAATATGAACTTTATAAATCTCTTGGGTGGTATTCCCTAAAGAAATAAATACAAACCAATAATACTTCTGAGCCTAGTTGACACACAAGAGTGGTATAACCTAATCTGACTAATAATACAGGCCAGGTGTCATCATCAAAATTTTAATCAAGATTTAACAGACATTAACGTTTGAAAGCCAAATGATAAAAATTGGTCAATGTACCTAGTCATGGTGGCTCATCTCTGTAATCTTAGCTCTTGGGAGACTGTCTTTAGAGGGACATATGCTCATGGCTTCACCTACAGAGGGAGCATTTTCAAAAAGAAAAAAAAAAAAAGGATTGAGTAATCTTTTTGTTATCCCCATGCAATCGCACATTATTTTATTTAGATACATTTGCCTCTGCTTCTGTTTTTTTTGTTGTTGTTGTTGTTGTTTGTTTGTTTTTTAAACAGTGGATTCAATAAGGTTTCTGAGTAGACACAGAATACATATTTCATTTCTCACGCTTAGAGTACCTTCACGTCTATGCAGAAATGTGCTGTGAAACTCACCACAGCTGAACATTTGTTGAAAATGTTCAGAACAGATGACTGTGAAAACTATTATTTCTATGTCACTAGTGAAAAAAACACACAAAAGTGAAGTTAGAGATAAACCTACTTTAAGTAAAATAACTGTATTCTCCAACCTTACTGTAAAGACGTGAACTTCATAGGAAATCCAGCTGGCTTTCTAAAAGAAGGAATACAAGGAATATCATTTGTTCATCCTTATTCTTATGGCAGTAAGCTACATGCATGCCTAGTAATAAAAAGATCTAACAGCTTTCATGGACAGGATAATAAAGGCAATATTCATGAACAAAACATCCCCAATGACCAAAAGTTGAACCGAAATACTGATACATTAGCTGTCACCTTGCTCTTCCTTAATTGCAAAATGCAGTAGACCATTTTTCAGTGTAAACTGGCATTTAATTATGGTCTTTATTCAATTAACTATGGTGTTCACAAGGTCACAAACCTTCACAATACACAAGATCTTGCTTCTTCCCCACAAAAGAAGACAAAGTAATGTCTCTGCCTTGCTAATCAGGCCAGAATCATGTGTGACAATTCCCAACGATTAAGTTATTCAGCTGACTGGAGAATTGTCCTGTGAAAGTTAGTGTCATGTAGGGGATTATTCACCTGTGGCACATTGCTCTGGCAAGTTGCCAATCGTAGTTCTTATGCCATTTAAATAAAGAAACAAAGATACCAAGGGGTCTGCAGGCATCGATGGCAAAGCAAACTTTAGTTAAGCCTCACTTCTTTTGCATGTATTTTTTCCCTTTTATGAGATATTGTCTTTATTTACATTTCAAATGCTATCCCCTTTTCAGGTCTCCCCTCCGGAAATCCCCCTATCCCATCCCCCCTACCCTGCCTCTATGAGGTGCTCTCCCCTACCCATCCATTCACTCTATGTTCCCCTACACTAGGCCATCTAAACACCTTAAGCCCAACAGCCACTTCTCCCACTGCTTGCTGACAGGAGCCTGATATAGCTGTCTCTTGAAAGGCTCTGCCAGAGTCTGACAAATACAGAGGCAGATACTCACAGCCAACCATTGGACTGAGCGCTGGGTCCCAGATGGAGGAGTTGGAAAAGGGACTGAGGAACTGAGGTGGGTTGCAGCCCCATGGGGGGAGCAGCAGTGTCAACAGGCCAGTCCCCCAGAGCTCTCGGGGACTGGACCACCAACACATGGAGGGACCCATGGCTCTGGCAGCATCCTCTGGCAGAGGATGGCCTTTTTGCATGCATTTTTAACCAAATTAAGAAAGTCATTTAAGACTAGGCCTAGTCGGCCATCACTGGAAAGAGAGGCCCATTGGACTTCCAAACTTTATATGCCCCAGTACAGGGGAACGCCAGGACCAAAAAGGGGGAGTGGGTGGGTAGGGGAGTGGGGGTGGGTGGGTAGGGGGGACTTTTGGTATAGCATTGGAAATGTAAATGAGCTAAATACCTAATAAAAAATGGAAAAAAAAAAAAAGACTAGGCTTAAGGTAAATTCAAACATGGCCAAGTTAATATAATCACATAAACACATCTAAAACACCACAAAGCTGCTCACATGCACACAGTTAACTATAAAATCATTAACAGACAGCTGTAAATCTTTTTTTTTAAATTTTTTATTAGGTATTTTCCTCATTTACATTTCCAATGCTATCCCAAAAGTCCCCCATACCCACCCACCCCCACTCCCCTACCCCCCTCCCACTCCCCCTTTTTGGCCCTGGCGTTCCCCTGTACTGAGGCATATAAAGTTTGCAAGTCCAATGGGCTTCTCTTTCCAGTGATGGCCAACTAGGCCATCTTTTGATACATATGCAGCTAGAGTCAAGAGCTCCGGGGCTGTAAATCTTTTTAACTCCTCAAAACAGTTGTCCATCTACATTTAGTTCTTTCCTTCCATTCCTAGAACTCTTGGGGGTGGTTAGGGAGTACTGTTGGGGGGGGGACTGCTGGGGGAGGGAGTGCGGGGGGAGTGCAGGGGAGGGAACTGGGGTGGGCTGCTATCTGCTCAGCTGGTGCTCTTCTTTTCCACTCCCCTTAGCCTCATCATTGTGGCCATACTGGGTGCCATCTCCCATCATCTTCTTCTCGCCAAGTACTGATTGTTAATATCACCAGCAGCTCAAAAGTCTAGTCTAGAAATAAGTTTCTTTATAAGTGTTTATGTAAAATTGTCTAGGATGAGGGAAGGGGAAAATATCAGTGAAGGTTGATGCTTAATCATTGATTTTATTCTTTACAAACACAAGTACATGAAGACATGCCTATGACTCTTATTTTACCAAAATCATTTAAAGGCCATGCTATCATGAGATACTCACACTCAAGCTGATTATTTTAGCTTTGTAATTGCTTGTTATTAAAGAACACTTTCTGTTTCCTAAGTCAGTTAATTATGTCAAAAGTTTTCCATTCCAAAATAGTCTTAAAGCCTAAAGTAAAATCCCCAAATCGCAAAGTGTAGAAATTTCCTAAGGTGATGCTTACGGAAATTATGTAAAGTTTATGTAAATTATCTGATTGATAGAGGACTTGGGTGGGAATAAGGAGTAAGCCTTGCTCACTGAGAAGATCTGACATTTATTGACTCTAAGACTTCACCTCTCTCTGTTTAGTTTTGTTGTTGGTAGCTGGGTAAAATATTCTATTCCATTAGCCCCAAGAAAATACTCATGATATTACTGTGGATTTACAAATTTCCATTCCTGTGCTAAATACTTACGTTGCCCTTGATCTTATAGCAAAATAATATTAAATCTGAGTTGTTGGAGAGTCTTTCCAACTATCTTTTTATAAGTATGTTTGGCATTTAATCAAGAATCATCTATACTGATATGAAGCAATGAATTGAGAGCAGAATTCAAAATTAGACATTCACAGTTATGAATCAGGCTTATGAAATTCATAGAATATCCTTTAACTTTCCTTATAGCTTTAGATTATTATGGATAAAATGAAATTAATTACTTGCTAATTTTAAATGATTGTTACTATAATAGTCCAATGTTTTAGATGTATAATTAATTTCCCAATACCATAAAAATCTATATAAAACATTGGAGAGAAGAATTGTGTTCCATTATTGGATATTTTATGTCACAACATCTATGAGAAAGTCAAGATACTGATCCTAATGATAAAATTTGGGAAGTTCTAAATATAAAATGTATATATTTGTAAATAACCTAGCATGTGTATTCATGAAATTTTTATGGTATTGGACACATTCCCCTATGTTGTAGACATCATCATCATCATCATTTAATAATCAATAACAATTCTTTTGATTTTTAAGGCTTCAATATATAGCACTTTGTGCCATGCCTAGTGTTTGGGTTTTAGTAAACAGGCCATATTAGTTCCTCTGTGTGTATGTGTGTGTGTGTGTGTGTGTGTGT
This sequence comes from Mus musculus, assembly GCF_000001635.26. Classification (NCBI taxonomy): domain Eukaryota; kingdom Metazoa; phylum Chordata; class Mammalia; order Rodentia; family Muridae; genus Mus; species Mus musculus. The sequence continues at coordinate 94,740,710 of NC_000067.6, read as the reverse complement.
GTGTGTGTGTGTGTCTGTGTGTGTGTGTATGTGTGTGTGTGTGTGTGTGTGTGTGTGTATGTGTGTGTGTGTGTGTGTGTGTGTGTGTGTGAGAGAGAGAGAGAGAGAGAGAGAGAGAAAGAGAGAGAGAGAGAGAGAATATCACATGCCAAGGACATAAGAGTCAACTTCTAAAGTTTAATTGAGGAAAAATTATCTTTAAGAAATAATATGGTTTAAAATATAGCTTATAATCAGTTGAGTCTGAACTGCAGAAAGACCCCTGGCTTATTTCTCTGAAAACACATGTGCACAAAGTCTGGAGCACTGATAGTGTAAATAGTGTGTTTCCCAAATCCCTATTTGCTGAAATAAAAATCATTTAGGAACATGATGTTTCCATTAGATACTATCTCAATAGCTATTAATACTATACTCATTTAAAAAGATAACACTGTACAAAAGCAAGCCTTCATTCTACAAACTACTAACCAATGCCATCCAAAGTAAGATTTCAGTCACTTACAATCCTAGACTCAATGCAGGCCCCTCTCCAGTGCTCCATCCCCCCCCCCTACACTCTGATCTTACTCTGATCTCACAGTGTGACTGTTCATACATAACTGTTCGAGAATTGGATTTCTAATTTGCATGGAACCACGCACTTAGAGTTTAAAAGAACCTTGAAGTCATGTATTTCAACCATCCATCAGATGCATGAATTATTCCTACTTTGTCTACATCCATTTTCATGGTGCTCTAAATATACCCTAGACATTAGCCCTATAGCCAAACATTAACTCTGACTCTAAATGGGATTCTTAATTCATCAGCACTTTTAAAACTTCCCATTTGTAACAGGAATCTCAATTAAAGTGAATCTAACCACCATTTCCTCAAGATGACTGACTATCTATATTTTATATTGAGCAAGCTCTTCATCAGTACCAAAATCACTCTCACTATAAAATTAGATGCCTAGGGAGTTGCATTACAGCCTGCGTTATTGTGCTACATGTAGCAACTGTAGTAAAGAATTACTCACAGATGCATGAATTTTAGAGAGCTTGACAAGAAGTAAAATATAAAGAGTAGTAATAAAAACCATAAGAATAGTTCTTTGTGGTACATGTTTAATATGAAAAAATAGATTATTAAATGTCATGAGTTACCAATTCCATGGATTTCATTGAAAATTTAAATCAATATTGGCATTCACTATTTAAAGTATCACATTAAGACAGAGTCCTATTGCCTGTTACAGATCTCATACTAAGAGTTGTGATAATGGCAGTCATTAAAATAAATGCCTAGTCAGATTGTAAGTGATAGGCATTAAATTTGTGTTGATTAACCACTGACTTCCTTTTAGTATTATAAATGAAAGTACTGAAATTAAACTTTTGTCTTCGTCTTCCATTTATCACTTTTTTCTTATGAATGATGTTGTGCAGGCTTACAATTGATATTAACATAATCTGAGATTAGAATCCTTATTACATTCACACACAATAGATCTGTGTCTACAAGTTTTGTGGAGAAAAATGTAAAACCTTGTGCTGTAGAGTTTTATGTCAACTTGACACAAGCTAGAGTTACCTGAAAGGAAGACACTTCAATTGAGAAAATGTCAGCCTCCGTAAGATTCAGCTGTAGGGAATGGGAGAGTGGCCAGTCCATTGTGATTGGAGGCATCCCTGGGTTGGTGGTTTTGGGTCTGTAAGAAAGAAAGCTGAACAAGCCAAGGGGAGCAAGCCAATAAGCAACACTTCATGGCCTCTGCATCTGCTCCTGCCTCCAGATTCCTGCCATGTTTGAGTTCCTGTTCTGATCCTTCAGTGATGGACTACAATGCAGAAGTGTAAGTCAAATAAACCCTTTCCTTCCAACTTGCTTTTTGGTCACGATGTTTTGTTTTGTTTCAGCAATAGAAAGATAACTATGTCAAATGTTCTTCACAAAACCCTGCCACTCACTTTTATACTTACAGCTCCTGGATGCTGAATTATTCTAGAGCCTTCCACCAATTTAGTTACCAAAGAAGGGCGGAGGAAGTACATTTCTTATATGATTGTGTAAATGTGAGTCTTCCTGTTCCCGTGAAATGTATTATTTGCTTCTTTAATTATGTAACATAATGGCCTCACCCAGTTTAATAGAAAACGTTGAGATTAATAAATTGCAAAAGCCCCAAGAAACTAATCTAGTGTGCAAAGTTCTCACATCACTGTTTTGCAAAACTGGTGGTCCTAAAGCAGAAAATGAAAACTATTTTCCAAATCCACTGAATTAGTTTCTTTTATTTCTGCCATTATAAAGTGCATCAAATTTCTTGGCTTACACAGAAATACATCAGCTTTCCAAGCCAGGGTGGTAGACATCGTTAAGTCCATCCTCAGACAAGGGGGCTGTATGCTGCTGTTGCCCTCAGGGAAGACTGCTAGTTTGATAGGAGACATCAGTCAGTTGAGGCTACAGAACCAAGGCTACCATTTTCTATTAATTATCAACACAGCATCTTTCCCAGCATCTAGAGCTGCTTCAATCCTTTACTTATATCCTTCTCCTTCCATTTTCAACTCAAACAATATGAACTTTCAAGTGTCCTTTATTCTTTCAAATGTTCTCCTGCTGAACTGAGTTTTCTGTTACCCTTGTTATGGTATCTCCCACTGGAGCACAGCCAAGCTGATTTCAGTCAGCTGACCACGGGTCTTTTTGTATCTCCTCAGCTGGATTTATAGTTAAGCTTTAAAGATTGATTTTTCAACAATTAGTAGGATTTTACTGAACATATGGAAAAGAATATCCCATTTCCCAAATAATTTTAAAAAGTCTCATCACTGCAGTAGCAAAACCTAATAAATGGTGAAAATGATTTCTAAAATACATGTAAAAGTCAAATAGTATCTACTACTCTCGGTTTGCTTGGCTTTCTTCAGCATATGAATTTGATTTATATTTTATTCCTTTTGGCATATAAATAAAAAAGGTGCTGCACTCTAATTTTCTTTGTCAGACATAATCACTGTTTCAAGGGACAACTTAAAAGAAAAAGAACAGGAAAAACTGACTTCTCAAGTGTTTTTCTGTATTCGCCTTTTGCCTCTTTTCATATGGCTCACATTTCTTCAGTGGTCAGTTTATTTCCTAAGAAATAGAATTGAGTCTGGTGAGGTAACTAAGTGAGAGAGCTACTTGTTACCTATCCTGATGACCTGAGCTCAATTCCTAGATCCAGATGGTAGAAAGAAATAACCAACTCCCACAAGCTGACCACACATGGCCCTGAATATTTAACACACACACACACACACACACACACACACACACACACGCCACAGTATATTATCAAAATGTTGAGAAATAGAAATAAGACCGTGAAATAAAGCAGTCCCTGTCCTAGAACGCTGGTCCATTGGGGGCAGAGAAGAAAGAGCAGAAGCACACTCTGGTTGATCACAAGGACCTACACTTACAGATACCTGCATGCTTCCACTTATTCAGAAAGTGATCCCCGCGCTGTCACTGTAATCCTCTCTACTTCAGACAGTCGACAGGGATCCAGCATTGAGGTGAGTTCCTTTTGGCTGTATATAAATTTCTTTAAGTGTTCAGTCCGGTGTGTTGCTTGGATGATTTTCTCCTCAAGTAAGTATCTGTCCCGTGCACCTTCACCTTGACTCTGACAATAATAGGAATCAGGAAGTTCCTGCCATAGCTCACATGCTTGTGTCAGAAACTGAGAGGAAGAGAGAGGGTATGTAAGACACACTAAAGATATTACTGATGTTAAGAACTAATTTTTCAATATTTTACCTTTTATTTTCTCTTTTTCTCTTTGATGTTTCTTTTGAGATAGCAGATGTTTCTAATCTACTAGTTCTTTCTTAATCTAGTCAAATTGATAGAACTAACCTTTAGTAATCAAATTACAAAATTAATTTATCTTTCTAAACATATCAGGACAATAAAATAATAATGTTACTAGTACTAGCCATCTTAATCTAATTTCTCATTTACTGACAACTCTGGCAGAATCAGGGAAACAACCCCCTTCACAATAGTCACAAATAATATAAAATACCTTGGCATGACTCTAACTAAGGAAGTGAAAGATCTGTATGATAAGAACTTCAAGTCTCTGAAGAAAGAAATTAAAGAAGATCTCAGAAGATGGAAAGATCTCCCATGCTCATGGATTAGCAGGATCAACATTGTAAAAATGGCTATCTTGCCAAAAGCAATCTACAGATTCAATGCAATCCCCATCAAAATTCCAACTCAATTCTTCAACGAATTGGAAAGGGCAATCTCCAAATTCATCTGGAATAACAAAAAAACCTAGGATAGCAAAAACTCTTCTCAAGGATAAAAGAACCTCTGGTGGAATCACCATGCCTGACCTAAAGCTGTACTACAGAGCAATTGTGATAAAAACTGCATGGTACTGGTATAGTGACAGACAAGTAGACCAATGGAATAGAATTGAAGACCCAGAAATGAACCCACACACCTATGGTCACTTGATCTTTGACAAGGGAGCAAAAACCATCCAGTGGAAAAAAAGACAGCATCTTCAACAAATGGTGCTGGCGGTTATCATGCAGAAGAATGCGAATTGATCCATTCCTATCTCCTTGTAGTAAGGTCAAATCAAAGTGGATTAAGGAACTCCACATAAAACCAGAGACACTGAAACTTATAGAGGAGAAAGTGGGGAAAAGCCTCGAAGGTATGGGCACAGGGGAAAAATTCCTGAATAGAACAGAAATGACTTGTGCTGTAAGATCGAGAATTGACAAATGGGAGCTCATAAAATTGCAAAGCTTCTGTAAGGCAAAAGACACCATCAATAAGACAAAAAGGCCACCAACAGATTGGGAAAGGATCTTTGCCTATCCTAAATCAGATAGGGGACTAATATCCAATATATATATATATATATATATATATATATATATATATAAAGAACTCAAGAAGGTGGACTCCAGAAAATCAAATTACCCCATTAAAAAAAGGGGCTCAGAGCTAAACAAAGAATTCTCACCTGAGGAATACCAAATGGCTGAGGAGCATTTCTTTAAGTGATTTCCAGACATTCTATATTCCTCTGTTGATAATTCTGTTTACCTCTGTACCCCAATTTTAATTGGATTATTTGGTTTGTTGGACTCTAACTTCTTGAGTTCTTTATATATTTGGATATTAGCCCTTTGTCATATGTAGGGTTGGTGAAGATCTTTTCCTATCTGTAGACTGCTGTTTTGTCCTATTGACAGTGTCCTTTGCCTTATAGAAGCTTTTCAGTTTCATGGGGTCCCATTTATCAATATTTGTTCTTAGAGCCTGACCCATTGGTATTCTGTTTGAATAATTGTCTTCTGTACCAATTTGTTCCAGGGTATTTCCCAATTTTTCTTCAATGAGATTTAGTGTATCTGGTTTTATGTTGAGGTCTTTGATCCTCTTGGACTCGACTTTTGTGCAGGGTGATAAATATGGATTTATTTTTATTCTTCTACATGTAGACATCCAGTTAGACTAGCACCATTTGTTGAAGATGCTTTCTTTTCCCCATTGTATACTTTTGGTTTCTTTGTCAAACCTCAAGTGACCTTATCTGTGTGGGTTTATTTCTGGGTCTTCAACTCAATTCCATTGACCAACCTGTCTGTTTCTATACCAATATCATGCAGGATTAAATAAATAAATAAATAAATAAATAAATAAATAAATAAATAAAATAAAAAACACTATTTCTCTGTAGTACAGCTTGAGATAAGCAATTGTGATTCCTACAAAAGTTGTTTTATCGTTCAGGATTGTTTTAGCTATCCTGTTTTTTGTTTTTTGTCTTGTTTTGTTTTTGGATAGGAAGTTGAGACGCTTTCAGTGTCTAAGTAACATAACTTAAATGAGTGACTGTAGTCACATGGAGAAGAGATGTTATAGAGAAAGTTTTTTACTTAATTTTGATACAAATGAATATATTAACAATAATGGAAAGCCTTACAAAGAGGTTACATAAACAGAATACATGTTATTGTTTTTATAAATGATTTTCAAAAGTATTCATTTTATCAGTATAACAATAGATTATATTGGACTAGTAATTTTGTTGTTGCTGTTGCTCTAATAAAATACCCTGCCTAAAGTAACATAAGGATTTGGGCTCAGAGAACCAGGGTATAATTCAGAAAGGTAGGGAAGTTAAGACAAAACGAGCTCTAGGCACCTGCTCATATTCCACTCACAGTTGGAAAGCAGAAAAATATAGTTCTTGGGGTCAATTCACTTTCTCCTACATCCAGAGGCCCAGACAGTTAAAGATCTTAGTAATGGTGGGAGAATTGTTCCATACCAACTAACATAATCAATATAATCCTCTCGAGGGCATGCTTTGAGGCTTATCTCCTAGGTTGTTCTAGATATTATTAAGTTAAAAGTTGAAATTCACCATATCCAAATATCATTTCATCTTAGCCAAACTATGAAAAGTAAAGGAATGTGATGATCACTGGCCTCGCACAATTAGTATACTGTACACAGTAAGAGTTTACTTATAAAATTGTTACATAATTTAATTTTAGGAATTATATATCTTATAACACTTAAGTTTTAGAAGTTAAAAAATTTTTCAAGGATTTAGTTTTCTTCCTTGAGAAAAGAAAGTGATACATGATTCATAATGATCAGTTTTAATCTCCCTTAAGAATGAGTTTTCTCTAGGTATGTGTTTTGACAGAAATGAGAGATGATACAAATTTCTAAAGGGTTTTGAGAAAAAATATTTTCTTTAGCATTTTGAATATAATTTCTTATTAAAACTTAAGAGAAAGAATTCTATGAGCTATTGACAGGAAACAATTTTAAATTGCCAATATTATATTTTCCCTACAAGTTACTATCTTTTAATGATTCTATGCATTTCATAGGGTTGGTACATAAAAGCCTTGTTATTTGTTATTTGTTTGTCCTGTGGGTTATAAGATCTTAAGACATAATGGTCAAAAGATTTGTTTTGTTGTGGTGTTTGTCCCACTGTGTGTGTGTGATGTCACACATCCTGTGTGTGAGAGGGGAATTGATTGTGGGTGTCAAGTGTTTTCCTCGACTGCTCCTCCCTTCATTTACTGAGGCAGGGTCTCCTCTGACTTTGTCCACCTTGCTGCAGACTCCCTGCCTCTGCTCTCTGAGCATGGGATTACAGGTGCATGCCCTGCCTACTTGGCTTTTCTGTGAGTCCTGGGGATCCAAGTTTATGCACTGAGTTGTCTCCTCAGCTTGTCTTCAATTGCTTTTTAAAAAATTACCCTCACAAGGTTTAATCAATAGAAATTAATAGTACTTATGGAAATTAGGTTGATAAAGAGACTGCAGGACCTTAAGCAGAAAAAATATCTTTCTATTAGAGGAAAATACAAAATGTTTATTGAATTGTTTAAAAATCATTTTTCTTTCTCTTGCAATGAGTTCACATACAATAAATATTAGAAGATGGCACACCATTAGGTTGTCTTTAAAGAATGTTTCCAAGGGAGTCTATTATTGAGAATCTCACTGTCTCACTAAATACACTCATAGAGCAGAAGAAACAGAAAGTCATTGAATGTTACAAATAAAACACAAAGCAAATTGAAAGGGACAGGAATTCTAATTTCTTTTGAGCTAAGCTCTTAATAATTAAATTAATATCTATAAAATTAACCTCTTATGAAGGAAAGAATAAAGAAATCCTCACAAATTGAACATCTTCCAACTTCATTTATTCAGACATGAAACAGATTTATATATTTACAAAATAAAGTATAAAAATTGCACTTTTGTACTGAGCATAGTGGCATATGTTCATAGTTCCAACTAGTTGGGTTGCTGATGTAAGACTTTCTTGAGTATAAGATTTTCAAGCTGGGCAGTGGTGGTACATGCCTTTAATCCCAGCACTTGGGAGGGAGAGGCAGGCGGATTTCTGAGTTCAAGGCCAGCCTGGTCTACAGAGTAAGTTCCAGGACAGCCAGGGCTATACAGAGAAACCCTGTCTCGATAATAATAATAATAATAATAATAATAATAATAATAATAGTAATATAAAATTTTAAAAAGATTTTCAAGCCAACCAAGTCAACATTAGGGAGGCATTATCTCAAAATAATAACAATAAAAATTCTACTTGTTCATATTTTGAAAGAAAAAATTAGTATTCTATTTTAAAAGAACTTAATGCCATTACTGCATATGGGTCTACATGGCTGACAGCAGGATAAAAATATGCTTCGTGAGCTAATTTAAATTCCAATGAGCACTTTGTGTAAGGATGTAGTGACTCGGAAAGCACTTCCGTGTGAAAAAGATCTTATGAAGGAGAACGTACCATTGCTAGACCTGAAGGAACCAATGACTCCTTCACTGGAGCAGAAGCACAACACTGCCTCGTGTATTATCTTGTTCACTTATACAGAGGAATTAAATGTAAGGTGAATCTCACCCGTTTCCATTAAGTCGTAAAGAGACAACGTGCATGGCGCCGTTCACTGATACTTAAGACAACCAAAGAGCGATTTTCACACCTCATTGCTACAGGTAAATGAGAGGTTAAATGAAATCAGAGACATGTAATAAGGGCCCTTTAGGCTCTTTGGTTACTAATGATATGGCTTTCCTTCCTCTGATATCACACTAGTATCCTGCTTTATATACCAGAACAAAAACTAGGTATTATTAGGACTCAGGTAACCTACTTCAGTTCACCTGGGTGAAACAGAATCAATTCCGCCCCCACCCCGCCCCAGTCATAATCCCTCATCTTTTATTTCATCTTAAAGTTGTTGAGACCAATGTATACAGAATTGGAGAATGATTAGGGTATTGATTAATAAGTATTTATTTATCTCGATTTAAAATAGCAACAATGTAACCTTATCTAAATAATTATCTTCAATTAAAAATATACTGGGAGCACAAGTCCTTGAATATGGTACAGCATCTTTTGGGTATATGCCCAGAAGCCGTATAGCTGGGTCTTCAGGTAGAACTATGCCCAATTTTCTGAGAAACCTCCAGATTGATTTCCAGAGTGATTATACAAGGTTGCAATTCCACTAGCAATAGAATGTTCCCCTTTCTCCACCACATCCTGGTCAGCATCTGCTGTCCTTTGACTTTTTGATCTTAGCCATTCTGATTGATTAAGGTGGAATCTTCGCAAGACCAAGAGCCTCTCCTCCCCTTGATGGCCACCTAGGCCATCCTCTGCTGCATATGCAACTAGAGACACAGTTCTGGTGTGGGGGGGGGGGGTACTGGTTAGTTCATATTGTTGTTCCTCCTATTAGGTTCCTAGTACAGGGGAATGCCAAGGACAGAAAGCAGGAGTGGATGGGTGGGGAAGTTGGGCGGGGGGTGGGGGGGAGGGTATAGGGGATTTTCAGGATAGCATTTGAAATGTAAATTAAGAAAATATCTAATAAAAATAATAAGATGGAATTTTAGGGTTTTTTATTTGAGTTTCCTTGATGACTAAGGACATTGAACTTTATTTTATTTTATTTTATTTATTTTTTGGTTTTTTGAGACAGGGTTTCTCTGTGTAGCTCTGGCTGTCCTGGAACTCACTCTGTAGACCAGGCTAGGCTTGAACTCAGAAATCTGCTTGCCTCTGCCTCCCAAGTGCTGGAATTAAAGGCGTGCGCCACCACTGCTGGGCCTTGAACATTTCTTTAAGTGCTTCTCGTCCATTCAATATTCCTCTGTTGAGAATTCTCTGTTTAACTCTGAACCCCATATTTAATTGGGTAATTTGCTTTGTTGGACTCTAACTTATTGAGTTCTTCATATATTTTGGATAGCTTTCTGTCGGATGTAAAGTTAGTGCAGATAAAGGACATACGCTCCATTATGTTCATAGAAGTTTACTTATTAAGCCAGAAACTGGAAACAATCCAGATGTTCATCAACCAAAGAGTGGATACAAAAAATGTGGTTCATTTACACAATGGGATACTATTCAGCTATTAAAAATAAGGACATAATGAAATTTTCAGGCAAATGGATGGAACTAGAAAATATCCTGAGTGAAGTAACCCAGACCCAAAATGACATGTATAACAGGAAATTAGTATAACTATCCTCTGAGAGACTCTATCCAGCAGCTAACTGAAACAGATGCAGATACCCACAGTCAGACATTGGTCAGGGCCTCTTACGAAAGAGTTAGGGGAAGGATTGAAGCCCTTGAATAGAATAGGAACTCCACAAGAAGACCAACAGAATCAACTAACCTGGACTCTTTGGAACTCTGGGAGACTCAGCCACCAGCCAGAGAGCAAACATAGGTTGGTCCAAGTCCCCTGGCACATATGTAGCAAACATGTAGCTCAGTTTTCATGTTTACCTTGTCCGGCCTCATTGGGAAAGGATGCACCTAATCCTGCAGAGACATGATGCTCCAGGGTCGGGGAATACCCGGGGGTGGGGGGAGGCACCCTTGAAGAGGAGAAGGGGAAAGAAGGGATTCTTTAAGGGGGCAGTGTTTGTTATACTAATTGATTAATTAATTGATTGATTGATTAATATTTAAATACATTAAGATATGTTTTGTATATTTGTGTATATAGCTATATAGTAGATAGAATCACTTCTACTTTGTACTAATAGAGTTAAATTTATTTGCATGATTTGATAGAATTACTTATTATAAATTCAGGTTTAACACACTCTCAAGTTCCTGACATTAATTAGAAGTATGTGGTGGTTACAGATTTTATAACAAATTATAACACATACCATTTTTATGAACATTAAGATAAAACAAGGAGATTCCACAACCATTCTCAGCTTGTACATAATTATTAGCAATTTACTATTTGACTGAGCTTCAACTTGGTCATATAAAAATGTGAATACCAGTAACTTCGCAGAGTTACTTACACCATTAGAGCAGATAATAGAAACAACAGCCTTCACTGAGTTCCTTATAAAAGGACAATAAGTTTGGTCCAGGACCCGCCGAACTTAGGAAATTAGTCTGAACAGGTGAGAGGGTGCGCCAGAGAACCTGACAGCTTCTGGAACAGGCGGAAGCACAGAGGCGCTGAGGCAGCACCCTGTGTGGGCCGGGGACAGCCGGCCACCTTCCGGACCGGAGGACAGGTGCCCACCCGGCTGGGGAGGCGGCCTAAGCCACAGCAGCAGCGGTCGCCATCTTGGTCCGGGACCCGCCGAACTTAGGAAATTAGTCTGAACAGGTGAGAGGGTGCGCCAGAGAACCTGACAGCTTCTGGAACAGGCAGAAGCACAGAGGCGCTGAGGCAGCACCCTGTGTGGGCCGGGGACAGCCGGCCACCTTCCGGACCGGAGGACAGGTGCCCACCCGGCTGGGGAGGCGGCCTAAGCCACAGCAGCAGCGGTCGCCATCTTGGTCCGGGACCCGCCGAACTTAGGAAATTAGTCTGAACAGGTGAGAGGGTGCGCCAGAGAACCTGACAGCTTCTGGAACAGGCGGAAGCACAGAGGCGCTGAGGCAGCACCCTTTGTGGGCCGGGGACAGCCAGCCACCATCCGGACCGGAGGACAGGTGCCCGCCCGGCTGGGGAGGCGGCCTAAGCCACAGCAGCAGCGGTCGCCATCTTGGTCCGGGACCCGCCGAACTTAGGAAATTAGTCTGAACAGGTGAGAGGGTGCGCCAGAGAACCTGACAGCTTCTGGAACAGGCAGAAGCACAGAGGCGCTGAGGCAGCACCCTGTGTGGGCCGGGGACAGCCGGCCACCTTCCGGACCGGAGGACAGGTGCCCACCCGGCTGGGGAGGCGGCCTAAGCCACAGCAGCAGCGGTCGCCATCTTGGTCCCGGGACTCCAAGGAACTTAGGAATTTAGTCTGCTTAGGTGAGAGTCTGTACCACCTGGGAACTGCCAAAGCAACACACTGTCTGAGAAAGGTCCTGTTTTGGGCCTTCTTCTTCGGCCAGGAGGAGGTCCAAATACAAGATATCTGCGCACCTTCCCTGTAAGAGAGCTTGCCAGCAGAGAGTGCTCTGAGCACTGAAACTCAGAGGAGAGAATCTGTCTCCCAGGTCTGCTGATAGACGGTAACAGAATCACCAGAAGAACAATCTCTAAACAGAGTCAACTATAACTACTAACTCCAGAGATTACCAGATGGCGAAAGGTAAACAGAGGAATCTTACTAACAGGAACCAAGACCACTCACCATCACCAGAACCCAGCACACCCACTTCGCCCAGTCCAGGGAACCCCAACACACCTGAGAACCTAGACCTAGATTTAAAAGCATATCTCATGATGATGGTAGAGGACATCAAGAAGGACTTTAATAAATCACTTAAAGAAATACAGGAGAACACTGCTAAAGAGTTACAAGTCCTTAAAGAAAAACAGGAAAACACAATCAAACAGGTAGAAGTCCTTACAGAAAAAGAGGAAAAAACATACAAACAGGTGATGGAAATGAACAAAACCATACTAGACCTAAAAAGGGAAGTAGACACAATAAAGAAAACTCAAAGCGAGGCAACACTAGAGATAGAAACCCTAGGAAAGAAATCTGGAACCATAGATTTGAGCATCAGCAACAGAATACAAGAGATGGAAGAGAGAATCTCAGGTGCAGAAGATTCCATAGAGAACATAGGCACAACAATCAAAGAAAATGGAAAATGCAAAAAGATCCTAACTCAAAATATCCAGGAAATCCAGGACACAATAAGAAGACCAAACGTACGGATAATAGGAGTGGATGAGAATGAAGATTTTCAACTCAAAGGTCCAGCAAACATCTTCAACAAAATTATTGAAGAAAACTTCCCAAATCTAAAGAATGAGATGCATATGAACATACAAGAAGCCTACAGAACTCCAAATAGACTGGACCAGAAAAGAAATTCCTCCCGACACATAATAATCAGAACATCAAATGCACTAAATAAAGATAGAATACTAAAAGCAGTAAGGGAAAAAGGTCAAGTAACATATAAAGGCAAGCCTATCAGAATTACACCAGATTTTTCACCAGAGACTATGAAAGCCAGAAGAGCCTGGACAGATGTTATACAGACACTAAGAGAACACAAACTGCAGCCCAGGCTACTATACCCAGCCAAACTCTCAATTATCATAGAGGGAGAAACCAAAGTATTCCACGACAAAACCAAATTCACGCATTATCTCTCCACGAATCCAGCCCTTCAAAGGATAATAACAGAAAAAAACCAATACAAGAACGGGAACAACGCCCTAGAAAAAACAAGAAGGTAATCCCTCAACAAACCTAAAAGAAGACAGCCACAAGAACAGAATGCCACCTTTAACAACTAAAATAACAGGAAGCAACAATTACTTTTCCTTAATATCTCTTAACATCAATGGTCTCAACTCGCCAATAAAAAGACATAGACTAACAAACTGGCTACACAAACAAGACCCAACATTTTGCTGCTTACAGGAAACTCATCTCAGAGAAAAAGATAGACACTACCTCAGAATGAAAGGCTGGAAAACAATTTTCCAAGCAAATGGTATGAAGAAACAAGCAGGAGTAGCCATCCTAATATCTGATAAGATTGACTTCCAACCCAAAGTCATCAAAAAAGACAAGGAGGGACACTTCATTCTCATCAAAGGTAAAATCCTCCAAGAGGAACTCTCAATTCTGAATATCTATGCTCCAAATACAAGAGCAGCCACATTCACTAAAGAAACTTTAGTAAAGCTCAAAGCACACATTGCGCCTCACACAATAATAGTGGGAGACTTCAACACACCACTTTCACCAATGGACAGATCATGGAAACAGAAACTAAACAGGGACACACTGAAACTAACAGAAGTGATGAAACAAATGGATCTGACAGATATCTACAGAACATTTTATCCTAAAACAAAAGGATATACCTTCTTCTCAGCACCTCATGGTACCTTCTCCAAAATTGACCACATAATAGGTCACAAATCAGGCCTCAACAGATTCAAAAATATTGAAATTGTCCCATGTATCCTATCAGATCACCATGCACTAAGGCTGATCTTCAATAACAAAATAAATAACAGAAAGCCAACATTCACATGGAAACTGAACAACACTCTTCTCAATGATACCTTGGTCAAGGAAGGAATAAAGAAAGAAATTAAAGACTTTTTAGAGTTTAATGAAAATGAAGCCACAACGTACCCAAACCTTTGGGACACAATGAAAGCATTTCTAAGAGGGAAACTCATAGCTATGAGTGCCTTCAAGAAAAAACGGGAGAGAGCACATACTAGCAGCTTGACAACACATCTAAAAGCTCTAGAAAAAAAGGAAGCAAATTCACCCAAGAGGAGTAGACGGCAGGAAATAATCAAACTCAGGGGTGAAATCAACCAAGTGGAAACAAGAAGAACTATTCAAAGAATTAACCAAACGAGGAGTTGGTTCTTTGAGAAAATCAACAAGATAGATAAACCCTTAGCTAGACTCACTAAAGGGCACAGGGACAAAATCCTAATTAACAAAATCAGAAATGAAAAGGGAGACATAACAACAGATCCTGAAGAAATCCAAAACACCATCAGATCCTTCTACAAAAGGCTATACTCAACAAAACTGGAAAACCTGGACGAAATGGACAAATTTCTGGACAGATACCAGGTACCAAAGTTGAATCAGGATCAAGTTGACCTTCTAAACAGTCCCATATCCCCTAAAGAAATAGAAGCAGTTATTAATAGTCTCCCAGCCAAAAAAAGCCCAGGACCAGACGGGTTTAGTGCAGAGTTCTATCAGACCTTCAAAGAAGATCTAACTCCAGTTCTGCACAAACTTTTTCACAAGATAGAAGTAGAAGGTATTCTACCCAACTCATTTTATGAAGCCACTATTACTCTGATACCTAAACCACAGAAAGATCCAACAAAGATAGAGAACTTCAGACCAATTTCTCTTATGAACATCGATGCAAAAATCCTTAATAAAATTCTCGCTAACCGAATCCAAGAACACATTAAAGCAATCATCCATCCTGACCAAGTAGGTTTTATTCCAGGGATGCAGGGATGGTTTAATATACGAAAATCCATCAATGTAATCCATTATATAAACAAACTCAAAGACAAAAACCACATGATCATCTCGTTAGATGCAGAAAAAGCATTTGACAAGATCCAACACCCATTCATGATAAAAGTTCTGGAAAGATCAGGAATTCAAGGCCAATACCTAAACATGATAAAAGCAATCTACAGCAAACCAGTAGCCAACATCAAAGTAAATGGAGAGAAGCTGGAAGCAATCCCACTAAAATCAGGGACTAGACAAGGCTGCCCACTTTCTCCCTACCTTTTCAACATAGTACTTGAAGTATTAGCCAGAGCAATTCGACAACAAAAGGAGATCAAGGGGATACAAATTGGAAAAGAGGAAGTCAAAATATCACTTTTTGCAGATGATATGATAGTATATATAAGTGACCCTAAAAATTCCAACAGAGAACTCCTAAACCTGATAAACAGCTTCGGTGAAGTAGCTGGATATAAAATTAACTCAAACAAGTCAATGGCCTTTCTCTACACAAAGAATAAACAGGCTGAGAAAGAAATTAGGGAAACAACACCCTTCTCAATAGCCACAAATAATATAAAATATCTCGGCGTGACTCTAACGAAGGAAGTGAAAGATCTGTATGATAAAAACTTCAAGTCCCTGAAGAAAGAAATTAAAGAAGATCTCAGAAGATGGAAAGATCTCCCATGCTCATGGATTGGCAGGACCAACATTGTAAAAATGGCTATCTTGCCAAAAGCAATCTACAGATTCAATGCAATCCCCATTAAAATTCCAACTCAATTCTTCAACGAATTAGAAGGAGCAATTTGCAAATTCATCTGGAATAACAAAAAACCGAGGATAGCAAAAACTCTTCTCAAGGATAAAAGAACCTCTGGTGGAATCACCATGCCTGACCTAAAGCTTTACTACAGAGCAATTGTGATAAAAACTGCATGGTACTGGTATAGAGACAGACAAGTGGACCAATGGAATAGAATTGAAGACCCAGAAATGAACCCACACACCTATGGTCACTTGATCTTCGACAAGGGAGCCAAAACCATCCAGTGGAAGAAAGACAGCATTTTCAACAATTGGTGCTGGCACAACTGGTTGTTATCATGTAGAAGAATGCGAATCGATCCATACTTATCTCCTTGTACTAAGGTCAAATCTAAGTGGATCAAGGAACTTCACATAAAACCAGAGACACTGAATCTTATAGAGGAGAAAGTGGGGAAAAGCCTTGAAGATATGGGCACAGGGGAAAAATTCCTGAACAGAACAGCAATGGCTTGTGCTGTAAGATCGAGAATTGACAAATGGGACCTAATGAAACTCCAAAGTTTCTGCAAGGCAAAAGACACTGTCTATAAGACAAAAAGACCACCAACAGACTGGGAAAGGATCTTTACCTATCCTAAATCAGATAGGGGACTAATATCCAACATATATAAAGAACTCAAGAAGGTGGACCTCAGAAAATCAAATAACCCCCTTAAAAAATGGGGCTCAGAACTGAACAAAGAATTCTCACCTGAGGAATACCGAATGGCAGAGAAGCACCTGAAAAAATGTTCAACATCCTTAATCATCAGGGAAATGCAAATCAAAACAACCCTGAGATTCCACCTCACACCAGTGAGAATGGCTAAGATCAAAAATTCAGGTGACAGCAGATGCTGGCGAGGATGTGGAGAAAGAGGAACACTCCTCCATTGTTGGTGGGATTGCAGGCTTGTACAACCACTCTGGAAATCAGTCTGGCGGTTCCTCAGAAAATTGGACATAGTACTACCGGAGGATCCAGCAATACCTCTCCTGGGCATATATCCAGAAGAAGCCCCAACTGGTAAGAAGGACACATGCTCCACTATGTTCATAGCAGCCTTATTTATAATAGCCAGAAACTGGAAAGAACCCAGATGCCCCTCAACAGAGGAATGGATACAGAAAATGTGGTACATCTACACAATGGAGTACTACTCAGCTATTAAAAAGAATGAATTTATGAAATTCCTAGCCAAATGGATGGACCTGGAGAGCATCATCCTGAGTGAGGTAACACAATCACAAAGGAACTCACACAATATGTACTCACTGATAAGTGGATACTAGCCCAAAACCTAGGATACCCACGATATAAGATACAATTTCCTAAACACATGAAACTGAAGAAAAATGAAGACTGAAGTGTGGACACTATGCCCCTCCTTAGAAGTGGGAACAAAACACCCATGGAAGGAGTTACAGAAACAAAGTATGGAGCTGAGATGAAAGGATGGACCATGTAGAGACTGCCATATCCAGGGATCCACCCCATAATCAGCTTCCAAATGCTGACACCATTGCATACACTAGCAAGATTTTACTGAAAGGACCCAGATGTAGCTGTCTCTTGTGAGACTATGCCGGGGCCTAGCAAACACAGAAGTGGATGCTCACAGTCAGCTAATGGATGGATCACAGGGCTCCCAATGGAGGAGCTAGAGAAAGTACCCAAGGAGCTAAAGGGATCTTCAACCCTATAGGTGGAACAACATTATGAACTAACCAGTACCCCTGAGCTCTTGACTCTAGCTGCATATGTATCAAAAGATGGCCTAGTCGGCCATCACTGGAAAGAGAGGCCCATTGGACACGCAGACTTTGTGTGCCCCGGTACAGGGGAACGCCAGGGCCAAAGGGGGGGAGTGGGAGGGTAGGGGAGTGGGGGTGGGTGGGTAAGGGGGACTTTTGGTATAGCATTGGAAATGTAAATGAGCTAAATACCTAATTAAAAAAAAATAAAAATAAAAGGACAATAATATTGGACTTTATTCTTATTATTTATATTAAAGTTCATCATATTATACATATATATGTATATATATAATAGAACAATAATATATATAATAGAACAATAATAGTAATTTAAGACCATTATATTTTAGAAAAAGACAATGTAGTAGTTTCAATGACATATTTCATAATATATTGTTACTCATGGCAAAAACAAATGAGCAGATAAATATTCTTGACACATGGGCTTTTATAGCATATACAATTTTATAATATTTATATATTATACATGTAGAATATTTGTTGCTCATGTTAATAATGATGATACTTGAAGCGAGTTGCTTGGATGCTAACATCCATTGGCAGTGGGAACTGGTGTAGTATAGTAATTCTACATCAATTTTAGAAATTTTATGAAAATATAAAAACAGTTTTAATTTTTCATAAATGTATTAATCTCATAGTTAAAAATTAATGGCGAATAGAAAGAAAGACCTCCTCATTCAAAAATAAGGAGAGTGCAAGCTAAGTTATCATTTTTATAGTATGTATTGAAACTGACTGAGAGTTGCATTTTCTGAGAATTAAGAGTACATTCTGAACAGACTTGACTCTAACACTTGGTGGCTACAATATTTTTAATTTGGGGTTTTGAGACTGTCACAGAAAATCCAACCTTCAAGAAGTCAACCAGTACGGGGCTAGTTGGAGAAGTCAGCTCATTACAGTGAAGGGTCAGCCATGAACCGGCAAGCTACTGTGCTGAGGAGTCCCAGTCTGTACTTTCTTATGCTTAAATGCTGAATAGCATCTTTAAAAAACAAAACAAAACAAACAAACAAACAAAACACCAAAAAAACTTTTTTTTTTCTTGTTAGCGGTGAGGTAGCGGTTAGAAGTTTAGCTTTCGTGACTGATGCCCCTGAGTAAACATGTTTGCAGAATGGACGAGGTTAGAACAGCTATTTTAACTATTACTCAAGGCAAGGGTAGATGAGCCAGAAAGGAAGCAAGATTATGGAAGCAGAACACAGAACACAGTAGCCTCAGTCGTAAATGTAGGGAAAATAAATAAATAAATAAATAAATAAATAAATCTTTCTAATTCTCCTCAAGACGAGGAGGTAGATTTAAATGTCTGAAACACGGCAAAGGCTCTAAGGACTGAAAGGCTGGTTGCATCACTGTACGACATCCAAAAACAAAAGCCACGGCCTGAGGAAATCTGCCTTTCTAGACTAACTCATACAGATGGGCATATTTTCTGTGTAGAATACGAAGTGAGTTCATGGCACAAAGTGATCTTGTGCTCACCACAGAACAAATAAAGGGGCCTGGCAGTCAAGCTGTACGAACACTGGAACCAAGCACAAGGGCAGACAGTATAAGCTCTCTACAGAGAAACCAGGAAAATCGTTTCAAAAAAAATCTCATCTTTAAAATGTTATCATGTTCCAGAAGCAAGAAAGAAACTACACAGAAGGGTCAAAACTATGACTACTTTCGAAGAAAATCTAGAATGTGACACAAAACCAATTATCTTAAGGAGTTTGTATAGAACTAGAGCCTACTATAGCACCCTAAGTCAGCAAAACTACAGCTAGAGAAACTGAAATTGAGACAGACAAAACTTGTCGATGTCACTGTTGCAAGGAACATCAGCTTCCTGTATCGTAGATGTGAAGGGGAGGTGGGGTTTTTTTTTGTTTGTTTTTTGTTTTGTTGTTGTTGATTTTTTTTAAGGAACAGGACGTCACGTGCCAACGGGACTGACAACTGTTTTATCCTCTGAGTATGGGTCTCATACAGTGGCTTTAGCAGATATTTCAACTGGAAAGTGCTTTCATTTTGCCTAAGTGGAAACATTCCCTTAACAGTTTTTTTTTTTTTGGGGGGGGGGGTTGAAAATCCCACTAAAAGTGACTGCAGCTGTTTCTTTCTCTGCCACATCTTGGCGTCAGGGTCTTGAGTGAGTCACTTGGCTTAGCTACTTTGACACCTTACAATAGGTTAGCAAAGTTGATAAAGCCTATTTCAGAGGTATTAGGGGTTGATGTGACCAGATAACTTACCAAGAGTAGTTGACAGTTTAGGTTTACAGCTTTGAAATTATTAAATACTCTCCTATCAATATCAGTTATTTAGATGAGCATTTCTCTTGGCTGTTAACACTTTGTAACTATTAACTACTTTAGGTGACATCCAGTAGTAGGCAAAATAGTTACTCTTGGGATTTGAGAATTTTCTGTATAAATATGCTTGTAGAGAGAAAAGTCAATTCTGAAAATGACAGAGAACTCCATTTTCAACTTATATTTGTTCCTCAAAGGAGAAAGCCTACAATCTAACAAGATAAGTTCTAGCACAAAACATGTATCTAACATGTTATACTTATATTAATAAACTATAGATTGACAAAGGAAGACTCCATCTCAGGAGTTCTAACACCATCTGCATCCTCAAAGAATAGTCCTCCCTATGAGAGAGAAGAGCTAGTGCGTGGAGTGTTATTTTAAAGAAGTATCTATTTCATCCATCTCCCTGATATAAACAACACCTGATACTACTCCAAACTAAAAGGATCGGAGCAAATTTTAGGAAAGGCGTAGTTTGTACACTGAAAACTAGATATATGTTATTGTTAACCCTCACACCAGAGCTCCCTAACAACTAAAATTTAAATTATTATTGTACAGCAATTTGTAACAAAGAAAGTGAAACCAGGAAATATTCTATGAAATAGTTGAAAGATTGTTCTTAATGATATTGTTTATAATAGTATAACCTCTGATAATTATGCAAATTACCATATTGCTAATTAAAATGTTTAAGATGCAAGAATACAATATATAATGTAATTAATTCATATATTTACTAATTTAATATTAATATTCCATATGCTGCAGTATATTAAAATGCAAATTGCACAAAATATTTCTTCATGTATATATATATATATATATATATATATATGAGATGTTGATTGAATTAAGAATAGTTATTAACTAGTTTGCTGTTAAATGGCATCTGAAAATGGTGAAAATCATTCACAGTGGATATTCTGTCAAATACACTGCCAAATAAAACTATAGAAAGCACATATACAGATACACA
This sequence comes from Mus musculus, assembly GCF_000001635.26. Lineage (NCBI taxonomy): Eukaryota > Metazoa > Chordata > Mammalia > Rodentia > Muridae > Mus > Mus musculus. Next base: position 94,719,795 of record NC_000067.6, on the reverse strand, counting down.
ATCATATATATGCACATATAGGACTTTTAAAATTATATATAGTACACATACACATTTGCATGAATTATCATGATATATATTTAATCTGTAAATTATATTAAAAGAAAATAGATTGAATAGAATTGAGACTTAAAAAAACAAACTAAATGTTATTTTAAATATTGTGTTTTTGATTGTGGTAATTTCAAGACGGTCTAATGACTCATATTCTTCCTCACAGCTAATGGCTGTCTTCTTTCTCTCAGGATGCTCTCTATCTGTGTAACCAACACAGCATAGCACAAATACCAGTGTATTGCTTCTAAGTTAGGCTAACAAGCTGCAACTTTGTTTTCATCCCTCTGTCCAACCATAACTTTGTAGAAAGCCAGTAGTTGTATCTCTGTGAGACATATATTGTGAGGAACAAAAGCCTCTAAAACCCCTGTGCCTGATCTGTAAAGTAGACTCTCTTCCCTATTCAGTTTTTCAGATGCCGCAGTCTGGCTGGCATCTTTATTAGTAATTCCATAAAAGACACAGAGTAAGAACCACAGAAAATGTGTGGTGGTGAAGTTTTATTGCTCTAAGATTCTAAAGTTTGATGTGTGTGTGACATTGTCATAGACATCATTACATGAGGATACAGAGGCACACTGAGTCGAAGATAAAAGGATGAAAAGAAAGATTCAACTACTTCTTACGTTTTCTAGATTGCAGTAGCAATAAGACTGAAATTCGTCATGAATCTATCTGCCTTCTCCCATGCAGATTTATTTGTTTTCTCATTGAGAGGTTAATGTTCTCATCAGCTTCAAAGATATTTTATCGTGGCTCAAGAACTTTCATACCATGAGTGCAACCATCAAATCTCCCGACTGGTCCTTAGCTCTTAGGAGGTACTTCACACCAATTTCTTTCTCTTCTATGAAAACTGTGATTTGTGAAATATATCTACCTACGTTTCTTAGAAGATTTGTTTACTAGTGAATGAAGAGTTCCACACACACACACAAATTCTCTTATACCAAGCATATGAAAGCATTCAATCAGCACACATGCCCACAAACACAAAGAATTGTAAAAACAAACAAGGTTTAGGAAGAAGCATGCAGTAAGTTATGTTTTAAAACTGTCTTTTACTTACAATAAAGTTAGACAGTAGAGTAGTATAAAAATATCCGAATTTATTTAGCATATATTTTACATTATATTTGTACTGGTACATTTTCTTAAGGATCCCAACTTCTGCAACATGCTTCTGATATATTTTTAGAAGCTAGTATTTAGTGAACTTGTAGCAGCAAGAGGCCAAAAGTTACCTCTGAGCTAAAGGTCAGATTTGACAATTTTTGAAAATAGCAAAATGTTCAAACAATGGAAAGTCAACTTGTAAGACAAGTGACCTTTTTCAAAATGATGGCATAAAGTTTTCTTTTATATCAAAATTACAATATACAAGATTAAATTGTTAAATGAATTGTACTAAAATAGTATCATGTTGGAATATTTATAGCAAAAAATTCAATATTTAAAGTTAGTATGAAATGGAGTATACATATTTTGTCAAATTCTGAATATACTAAATTTAAAGAAACAACTTGTTTTCTTTTTTGTGTTTGTTTTGTGTGTGTGGTTTTTTTTTTGTGTGTGTGCCCTAAAGTAGTGGTTCATGGCCTTCCTAGTGAGACAACCCCTTAATACAGTTCCTAATGTTGTGGTGACCCCAATTATAAAATTACTTTCATTGCTACTTCATAACTGTAATTTGGATAATGTTAAGAATCATAACATAAATATTTTTGGAGATAAATGTTGGCCAAAGTGTCACAACCCGAGAACTGCTGCCCTAGAGACTGTTTAGTCTAGAAGAAACATCTGAGGCAGGGTGGATTCTGCAGTAGTGAGTGCTGGCAGAGGACTTCAGTTTATTCCCAGCGCCCATTTCAGGCAGCTGGTAATTGCCTGTAACACAGTTTGAAGGAATCCAACACCTTCATCTGAACTTAAACACACACACACACATATGTCAATGTGTAGCTGTACATGTATATGGATACATAGCTTGAGCAGGGCATACAATGTGCTCTCTCTTGAAGGTAGTAACAGAGTTCTAAAATGAGATGGAGAATTTCAGTTTAGAAACCTTTACATCTATGTGCAGACATGAGCATAAAATAACAACATATGTTTATATGTATTTATATATTTACTATATATGTAATATATTAAATAAAACTATATAAGAAATATATAATTATATATAGATGTATACTTAAGCTATATGTCATATATAAAAATTATATTATACATCAATTTACATTTAAAAATATCTGTGGTTAATAGTTCACAAAACTGTTCATCTCCTTAAAGGAAAATTATTTCATAGCATTCATAGACCTATATGATTCTAGGTCCTTAAACATGACTTAGTCCTGTAATCTTCTTATAAATAATGCTAGAATTGATGAGACATATCTATGAATACAGCTAAGAAAAGTATATTGAGGTTTTTGTTTTAAGCTTAGCAATGTATTCAAGCACACCTATCATATTAAAAGACGTTCTGAGGAAGCCCAAGCTAGCAAATGTGCAGACTTGGGATTACAGAGAGCTACCCAAACCATGGCTTTTTAGGCATATTAGCCTCCTTAGACAATTCAGAAATGTGCAGGAAATGGTCTTAACCAACATCTGGAACAAGAGACTTACCGAGACAAACTCTACCTGAATTCCTAACTAGAATATGGTCCAACAACATGATGGAGCTCTGTGGAAGTCTGTTACATATTAATAGATACATAGAATGAGGTGCCTGGAAGTGAGAAGTCAATATTTCAAAAACCTATAGTGTTTCATAGCACAGCCTTTATGCTGAACTGTAGCCATGATGTAGGAAGCCTCTCAATGACTGTCAGGTCTGGATGTGCTGTTATAAGCCTGCAAATTCATCGCTCACTCGGGAAACTGGAGAAGTATGCATTTAAGATCATCTTGGATACACATTGAGACTGTGTCTGCATACAAACAAAAAAGCAAGCTCCGGAGATGTTACGGTAGAGGATGAAGAACAGAGATTCAGATGCTATCAGGCTCTGGAATACACTTATTAGATAATGGAAGAAAGACTGGCAACCATATTACTTAAAGTAACATGGAAACAGAAGAATGTCTATCAATGATGGACAAGATCATAGAGACACGTGTCTAAGATATTCAGTTCTATTCCCAGCATCTATACATGTTTTAGCATGGGTAACAAATTAAATTACATTTATGGATGAAAAAAGTTTTATTTCTATTATGTTATATTTTGTTTATATACTTATCAGTTGATGGATAAGACAACAGAGACATCATGGTAAGAATGTAGGACAACGTATCTAGGTTCTCCTATATCACTATGATAAAATATTAAATAGGAATGAAGAACTACATAAATAATTAAGCATCTTAAAGTACTTAAAGCAAATTTAGAAAGTATTTCCTGTACTGAAAAATTAGGTGGTTTCCCTTCATTATGTTTTGTTCACAAAATTTTATCAAATTAAGAAATGCCTTCAAGGGAAAAATGAAACTATACAAGCAGCTGTAAGGCACACCTCTGCTGGTGCTCCAGCAAACCCAAGGGTCTCATTAAACATTGCAGTGAAATAATACATTTTATATTTGACTCAGATATGATTCATATACAACGTGGCATTTCAAGTGTAATTAATAAATGTTAATATATTCTCAGTGTTTTTCATTCCTTCATGGTCAGCATACACAACTTGTACCCGAGAAGTTTCTTCTAGAGTTCCTGAACACCAATCTTTCTTCTTTCCAAGTAGATGTATATATCCTGGATTTTTCACATAAATTAGGTGGTAACACCTATGTTCTAACCAAAGATGATTAATAATTCTGACTTAGAACAAGACTGACTCTTTTCTCTTCCACGATGTTCCCAGTGTCTGTCAATATAATAAGATTGTTGATTATCTTTACTAGTGAAAACATGCTTTATTATGTTTTATTTATATATTATCTCAGTTACATTCTCTATTGCTGTGAGGAAACATCATGAGTAAAATAAGCAAGAGGAGGAAAGATGTATTTCACCTCATAGCTTACCATCATGAAGGATGTTCCAAACCAGAACCTGTAGTCAGGAATGGAAGCAGAGTCCATGGCGGGATGGAGTTTACTGAAATGCTTCTCTGTGCTGGATCAGACTTCTTTCTCAATCACCAAAGACTCCCTGCCCAGGAGCGGCACTGCCTACAATGGTCTAGTCCCTTCTACCACACATGAATTACTAATAAGATAATGTTCTTCAGGCTTGCCTGTAGGCCAGTCTTATGTAGAAATTTTCTCAAATGTTCCAGCTTATTTCAAGTCTAACACACACACACACACACACACACACACACACACCAGCAAATAAAAAAAATATAAACTGGATAAGCACTTATCAGTAGATGTTCATTGTAATTTTTCTTATTGCTGTATATAATATTTTTAGGAAAATTCTTGTGTGAGTTTCTGTATTGTATATATTATACTTTCTAGGTATATACATAGAAATGAAATTTACCAAAATTCTTTCCAAATAGAAGAGAATTAAACATTTCTCAACACATTCTTTGAACACGATATTATCCTTATTCTGAAACCAGACAAAACATAAGAAGCTATAAATCAATATTTTTTAACTTTTATTCTTTTTTCATAACATCTCCACCACAGTTTCTCCTCTTCCAGTTGATCCCAATCCGTCTTCAGACCTCTCTCCTTTCCCAGACTAACTCCTCTTCCATCTCCCTTCAAAAATAAGAGCAGGCCTCCCAGGGATATCCACCAAATATGGCCTAACAACATATAATACAATTGGGCAAAGACTCAGTGCTGGACAAGGCAACCCAGCAGGGCAACCCAATAGGAGGAAAAGTGTCCCAAGCACAGACAAAAGTGTTAGAGACATCATAACTTCCACTGCTGGGCATCCCACACAACCACTAAGCCACCAAGCTATACAACCATAATGTGTATCCAAATGATCTATCAGACCCACACAGGGTACATATTTGTCATTTCAATCTCTGTGAGCCCCTATGATCCCTGCTTAGTTGATTTTGTGGACTATTTTAAGATGTTTTGACCCCTCTGGCTCCCACAATCCTTCCTCCCCTTCTTCTGTAAGCAAACCAATATTTCTTATGACCATGAATGTATTATCAAGCAAGTATTGGGCATCAATGTATAAAAGTCCTTCTGCTCCATGAAAGCAGATTACCCCCTTCAAGAACTATTGCTGCTACTTTGTATTATGCTTTTTGTTTGGGCTCCCAAATGTATTTTCCTAATGTATTTGTGAAATCTATAGCCCTTGTGTGTGATTTAATGGTCAGTTGATTAGATGCAGACTTCTTTAAATTCCCAGGGTCAAAATCTCTCCCCCTTCTTGAAGGGTTCTGAATACAAATAGGGATGTACCTTTAGCTGACAGCCAGGAAGTAGTATAAATCTCAGGCTTAAATCTTCCCTTTCTGCTGCGTGCAGTGCTAAGATTACACAGAGATAAGAATTCAGAACTCTTTCCAGTCTTTGCTATTCTTGTGTACTGCTCAGGGTATTTGTACTCATGTGGTTTTCTAGATTCCCAGAAATGTATTAGAGGTTTTCCATGTCCCTGTGGACATTTTGTTCCTTTTAGGCATGGTTAATAATTCATTTGCCCGGTTATTTTTTTATCCACTGCTCTGGGGAGTGATGAAGTAAACAACTCATTTAACAATGTATTTGACTTCAATAAATGTCTATTGGGAACAAAGCTTTTCCAGCTGTGTAAGAGCTAAATCAGGTTAATGCAGACAGCCTTGCAGGTGCAGGTAAAAGAGTTTCCACTGCTCTGACAAAACTTCCCGAAACCCAAATCAAAGGAACTTTATTTGGGATGCTGGGTAGAAATGTTTCAGCCTGTGCCAAGCTGATATTTTTATCTTTTGCCTGGATGAGGCAGATCACAGTGCAAGGGTGTAGAATACAGTTGCTCAGCACATGGCATCCAAGAAGCAGAGAAAAATGAATTAAAGGACTAGAAAGAGGACAAAAACCTTCAAAGACATTGCATTGTGCCAGGGACCATTTACATCTCTAACCACACCTCATCTTACAGGTGTCCAACACCTTGAAGTGTAGTACCATCAACTAGAGACCATGTCTTCATGCTACCCTGTGTGAGACAGTTTATATTCAAGTCATAACGGCTAAGTTTACCTGCAAACAGCTCTTCCACATGGAAAGGAGGGCTGTGGCTATTGATTTAATTGTCAGAACTGTACTGAAATAGTATTAACTTGAGCATAATGGTACATAAATATCCCAATGTTAGACTCCTGTCCACATCAAACTCTTCTAGTTTGTTTCTAAAGAGCTTTCTGTTTTATTTGTTACTCTCCCTTCTTCATCAGGCATTTGAGGTCTTTAGGATATATTGTACCAATTTCTGATTAAAATGTAGCCCTTAATTTCAGAACTCCACCCACTGAACCAGGCAAACTACAAGGCTTAATAGGAAATAAGTTGGAGTATAGGGTAGTAGCAGTAGAGCACAGAGCTCTGTCATTAGTTTTAGAAGTGAGGGGGACAGCCCATGGATACGATACCATTTACTTCTGAATCTTGTCATTTGGAATAGGACACTTTCAGTGGTGAGCTCAGAGCTGCTTCTGGTATACCCTTCATTGTTCATGCTGTCATTCATTCTTGGGGTCACTCTGACTTCTAACCCCAGTAATAAGCGACAAGCATGCCTCAGAGGACCTGAAAAGGAGCTTTTGAAACCAAATCCCCAGTGATCTTTGCTGTGTCTGATTCTGCCTTTTGCCAAAGGCTTAAGTCAGTACAGCTGGTTACAATTGTGACTGACGTCATCTGACCGCTTAGGAGGGTCAAGGGTCGGCTAGTGCCTGCTACTTCTCAGAGTTCCCACCAAATTGAGTATCTCTTTCAGGTGATTTTGCAAACCATATCTACCAGAGTAGAAATGCAGCTCACAAATCCTCAGGATGCTCCTGTCTTTAGACTCCCTGTTGAACATTACTGTCACTAAATATAGTAACTTATTTCCCACAGCTTGTGAGATATCTCTGCATTCTCCAGTTGACATAATCGCTCACAACCTAGCACTCAGGCTCAACTTCATAGTACAGCCAGCCACATTTAAAAGTCCTCTACATATCACACAGTGACAAATTTCCTTGCTTACAGTTTTTGTTAAGAAACCATTCTCAGGATACCATCAACCCAACTTACTCCCACTGTCACTGAATTCAGAAAACACTACTCTAGATGTGATGCAAGGAAGTGAAATTAAATATTGTATGAAAAACCATAAATATGTACTGAAAGGCATTTCACAAAACCCACGTAAAGTCAGATTGGATATTTTATGGTTTTGTTCCATTGCTTATAAGCTTGAAAGAAGGAGAAACACTTTTTGCTATTGTCATATCTGATGAGTGTGGGATTTAATGTTCTCACTATGGCCGTGTTCTTAATAAAATAAATCCCTCTTGAACTTACAGAGTTCCTTGTGCTTAATTGTCCTACAGAACAACACTTGGGCATCACAGTGATTCTACTCAGAGTGGTTGATAGAAATGATCCAGCATCCTCTGCACTTTCACAATCGCCATGGAAACATCAAGTATAGGCAGCAGAGCTTTGGTATATGTTTTCAGTTACTAATTTTTCACATAAAGGTAACAAGCAAGGTGTTCTCTGTCCTTCTTTGTGTTTCATGGGGGATCACACAAGAGTACATTCCTCTTCCACAATGAGAATCATTAACAGATGGCCACTAAGGCCAAGCCTTTTGTAGCCTACCTCAGCTCTGCTGGCCACAGAGTTGTGAAAAGCCTTGGATTCCCTGCTGATCTTAGATTGCTCTTCACTATTTTTACAATCAGTTCATCTTTCTAAGATGGTAAAATGTGTGCTATATTCCAGTATTTTCCATTTCAAGTCATAGCACTCTCATAAAACACTTTTTAAAAATGGTATCAGTGTAGACATTTAGAATGTAGGTCACTTTAAGAGCTGTGTGCATCATGACTGGGGTGGCTAGAAACCTCAAGCTTATAAACCTAAATTTGATAGTATGTCTTATAGTCGAAATCTAAATTCCGGTGTTTTTAATAGCTTCCTGGCTTAGTTAAATAGAAAACCTTTCCCCTACTTCCCTCTTTTTGTTCATTATTCCTCTTAGCTTCCTGCAGATGACAAAAGCATTTTCATTTTCGTTTTTTAATTAGATGTTTTCTTCATTTACATTTCAAATGTTACCCCCTTTCCTAGTTTCCTCTCCAAAAATCCCCTATACCCTCCCCACTCCCCCTGCTCCCTAACCCACCCACTCCCATTCCTGGTCCTAGCATTCTGACCCTGATTTCTGTGTCTCGCAGGAGATCAACAAAGCAACTCATTGACATCTCCTGGGAATGGTGTCAGCTAAAGTGGACACGATGCAGGAGACAATCAAAACAATAGTATCTTAATTCTGTCACTGCCAATATGCACATTTTCCTCTTTAGAGGTAAAGTGAGTTTTTTGTTGTTGTTGTTGTTGTTGTTGTTGTTGTTGTTTTGTTTGTTTGAGTGAGTGAACATTAACAACCAGAGGATGAATAGTATTTTTTGTTCATCAATATGGTTTGCTTTTTTCTTTAGCTTTATTTGAAATTGCTTAGGTGTATTCCCTGCAAAGCAGTGGCTCTCAGCCTTCCTAATGCTGCTATCCTTTTATGGTTGTGGTGACCCCCAACCACAAAATCATTTTCCTTGTTACTTCATAACTGTAATTTTGCCACTGTGATGAATCATAGTGTAAATGTCTGTTTTTTCTTAAGGTCTTAGGAGCCCATTGTGATAGGGTCATTAAACCACCAAAGGGGTCATAGTTTGAGAACCACTGCTGTATATTCAGCTATCCCTACATCAAATGTGCCTGCCATTTTTCTGCCATCTATATTCTTTAAAACTGTGTGGTAGACTGAAAGGTTTATGGGCTGAAGTCAAGGTCAACTCTCAAAGGTGATTTGCATGAATCAGTACACACCCCTACTAGTCCACATGATCCTTATCTTCACAACTATAATCCCACAGTCAATTTTAGTATTAATGAAGGTTCTTATCTTTTAATTCTAATGTTATTTTAACTATGGGCCATTTTGATTATTTATTGTCCTTTTATAAACAGGTTTCCTTTGCATGCTGAGTAACCAGTGAATATTAGATAGGTGAATTTAATTTTGTTGGGTGAAGGACTAATGGATATTATGTTCTCCCAAATACTTTTGAAATGTGTTCTACCCTTTGGTTAAGTTCCTTGAAAACAGTCTTATCCCTTGTATCTGACTTTTATAATTTGCCATAACGACAGTGGTCCTCAGCACAGAGGCTTTAAATTTTCCTACTACCAAAGTTGAATCTTCTGAATGCTGGACACAGCCAGAATGTGTGTTATATCAGTTTTCTTTTAGTTTTCATTTTGAATATAAAAAGCAAGTAATGTTCGCACCCTTATGGCAGTGCTTTGAATGCTGCTTACTGCTTTGCACCCTTAGCTCCTTTACCCACATGCATTACCAAGTATGCGGAACTTTCCAAATTAATGATTGAGTTCAGAATTCGTTGAGTTCAGGGACCTGCATTTTTCTATTGCAGAATGTGTTATATTTATACTTTAACCAATGAATTGTACTCATCAGTTCTCTGGGCTTTCTTTATTTTCTGCTCAGCTCAGAATCGTTCATGAGCTCTGTTCATGTTTATCCTGGAATTCTGTCACTAAAATAAGGGCAGGGACATCATTAGCGTCTCCTTTATTTCTCTTTCTGAGAGAGTCTCTGATCTCTAGTGTCTTCAAACTATTTATTTATATTTCCTGCCCCATACATATGCTACCAAATCAGAGGACAGAGTTGGTCTTTGTTATATATTGAGTAGATATAGAACTCCAAATTACTAGTCATGAAACAAAAACTTTAAAATAAAATTTATCTTTTAGCGTAAAAACCAAACTTTCACTATGCAAATATTAAGTTTCATATTTAATGGTCAAAGCGTACATGTGTTTTATTCCTTAGTTAACATAAGAGAATATCTGTCTTATGGTTTGTTAAACAAAGAAAAAGCAGATGAAAATACATATAAAATGTTTAAGATGAATCAAAATATCCACCATTTGCTACTGAATTTCCAGAAAATTTATCACTGATATCTAGAATGAGTCTGGTTGTCAGTCTACATGTGTATGTTGAATATATGAAAATTTTTAAGTGTTCACTCAAAATAAAATCTTCAGAGAGCTGTATATGTGTTCGGGGCCGCATATCATCTGGCATATGCTGCCTGGTTAGTGGTTTAGTGTTTGACAGATCTCAGGGTTCCAGGTTAATTAAGACTGCTGGTCCTCCTACAGCGTCGCCCTCCTCCTCAGCTTCTTCCAGTCTTTCCTTAATTCAAACACAGGGGACGGCAGCTTCTGTCCGAAACATTAGTTCGGTGCCAATACCTGCATCTGACTCTTTCAGTTGCTTATTGGGTCTTCTGGAGGTCAGTCATGATAGGTCCCCTTTTGTGAGTGCTTCATAGCCTCAGTAATAGTGTCAGGTCTAACAGCAGGGAGAGGGAACTTATACAGCCCACCTTCAGCAGGAAGACAGGGCATCAAGTGAGGAAGGGGGTTGCCATCCCACAGTCAAAACTCTGACTCATAATTGTTCCTGACTGAAGAACTGCAGAGAGGAGCCTGAGGAAAAGAAGGTCCAGCAACAGGCCCAAAGTGGGATCCAGTTCAAGGGGAGGTCCCTAGGCCTGGGACTGAGCACATCTTCTATTGAAGCTAGACATGGCAGTCCAGTAAGGAAAGGAATCCAAGGACAGGCAACTGAATCAGATCCAGCTGATGCTTCTGTTGTTAGGATTCAGTCCCACATGACGATCAGCCTGTACATCTGTTACATTCGTGCAGGGGGACTAGGTCTGTCTTTACTACATCTCCATGCCTGAAGAGCTCTGATGGTGCCACTGATCTTATAAAACCCTTCCAACCTCCAGGGCATGCTATCAGCATTGCTAAGTTATCATACTGAGAAAAGCTTAGAAAGTGTTCAAACACTGACACTGACTCCTTCCTGGCACTTCACTCACTATAATGTCACACACTGTAGTAGCAAGGTCTCTTCCTTCCTTTTCCTCTTGGAAACAACACAACCATTCATGGAATTCTACTTGTAAGTGAAAGGTTTGCCTGGTTTGTTTTGAGATAATCAAAACCATTATTTAGAAAATTCATTTTGTTTATTTTGTCTATTTTTTCAAATTTCCTGGCGATCTTCCATGCTTACATAGTTCCTTTCCCCCCGGAGACTATAAGGGAAGGATAAATTGAACTTCTAGTTACTATAAAACCATAAATAATTAACATATTTAAGACAAGTCATGTGTTATATACCTAATATCAATGATGTAAAAATTAGAAATCTAAAATACTACAAACTCAACTTTTAAAAAAAGTTCACATGGTGCCACATGTGGAAAATACATTTCTGAGTTTATGAGTGCTAGTTAAATCTCAGATGATCAAAAGCACTGTTTCAAATTATAAGCATCCTAAGTCTGTCATATGAACAAATTTTGGCTTTAGAAGCAAGCCACATTCTCTACATTCATCACATATACTCAAATATTCTAAAACTCTGGAAGAAAATATCTTTAATCAGAATAATTTCTGCCAAATACTAGTCTGGTTAAGAACTACAGGCAACTCAAGCAGCACTGAGTTAAAATACACTATTTGATTTGAGAGTCCCCTTGGTGAGAGGGCATACACTGGCTGTACACATTGCATGGTCATCCCTGAAAACACACATCCAAGCAGATTTTACTGAGGAGGCTCTATTTATGTATTACGAATATATACATATGTACATATGCATACATATATGTAATAACAACAAATGAAAAAAGGCCACGAATTGGAAAGAGGGATATATAATAATTGGAAGGAGGGATATATAAGAGGGTTTGGATGGGAGAAAGGAAGGGAGTAATGATGTAACTATACTATAATCTCAAAAGAAAAATTAAATAGTTTTAAGATTATTCAGATGATATCATCCACCTGCCATTTTAAAAATCAAATTTAACAGAGTATATCTCCATAAGCAAAACTTTGTAACATTAGCAAAACAATAAATTTTTATAATTATGTTGATTAAGTAGGTAAAAAGCAAATTATTTATAGACTCTATTGATGAAATAAGTCATAGCAGAGGGTTTTCCCATAGCAAAGGCCTGTGCATTTTGATTATCATAAATTTAATTATATAAATAGAACATTTTAAAAAGCCATAGGGGCTCAAGAAGCAGTTAACTGTGTAGAATAATTTTGTCTGCTAGATGAGTAATTTTAGTTTTGTAAATTTTAACAGTTCTGGTAAGTTAAGAGGCTCCAGTGGATGTTCTGGAAGTTGGGAAGGAAAAAATAGAGAGAAGAACAGAAAAGGAAAGTGCTCCCTCCTGAACTCCATCCATGTGTATTGATATCAGGAGATAGGAAAACCTGAAAGCCACGAAACCTGAAGCATTTGCCTGATACCTAGTGTGAAAACCCTGGAGCCTTCTCTTGCCTTGTGGGTGAATAAAACCCACACTTGAAAGATTCAGTCACTGTGACAGCCTTACTGTACACCCAGGCTTCTTTGTTGCTAATCCAGTGACTCTTACATTTTATTCAATGAGAAAGGAGATTAGAATTATCTTTCTAAAGTAAATGTTCCTATTAATAGAGAGGAAAATAGTTAATATATGCACACTCGGCAGTACTAGTGAGGATAAAACCATTTATTTACAGCAGCCAAGTTAAGGTAAAGCAAGTCTATTCCATTGCACTTATGGTTAAATGAGATATAAAGGTGATACCTATAAATGTGTCATGTTTAGATAGAAAATTGACTTTCTATAAATGTCACCCACACAACACATATGTGTGTGTGTGAAATGTGTGTGTGTCTGTGTGTGTGTGTGTGTGTGTGTGTGTGTACAAATAAACACTCTGTCAGAAGACCTAGTCCTATATATCAAATGCTCCATGTAGATGACTATTCAGTTCTGATAATAAGCTTTACAAAATGTCGCATGGTGTGCTTAGTTGAATTAATAGTGGCTAGCTGTCATAACATATATAGCAAATAGGCACAAACCTTATTCTTTAATGTATATGTTGAGGCTTTTCAATGAGAAACTTCTAAAATGCATTATCAGTTCAGAGAGAAAATTTGACAAATGAAATGTGTTTTGAACAACGATGCTAAAAGCACAGCAGCTGCAAACTTGGTTGTTCTTACTGAACAGTGCCTTTCAGTCTTTGGAACAGTTAAAGCACAGTAAATATTTGCCGAGCAAATTACTTGTGGTACTTGTTTTCTCTTTTTGAAACTAGCAAATACGTACTTTGTTAAAATACACTATTTCGTTTCTGATTAGCAAATATGCAAATGGGAATTTGTTTATGACAGCTTGTTTGGGAGTTTAGATTTTATGTTTTAAGTATGCTTGAGTGGTGCATAATTATGTTTTCACATAAATTTGATATGTACAAGCATGTTGAACTCACCTTATGATACAACACTTTAATTATTACATCTTTGTATTCTTATTCTTTCATATGCTGTTTTCTGCAACAAGAATTTCAGCCAGATTTAATACAGAAATCTCCTCATTCCACAAGAAGAAATTATCATTACGTTAAATATATGTTACTAAAAACTAGTGACCCAACGAAAACATACCCTTGCTATACAAACAAACATAAAGAAAGCATCAGGGAAGACCATCACAGCAGCCAAACACAAAGCTTTTTTTTAAAGAAAGTTTTCCTTAAGATTTAGAAGTACAACATGGAGTATTTTGCTGTCAGCCCTTCAGTGAAAACAGATCAGAAAGAGAGGGAGAGTATGGGCCTACATAGCATTTCACAAGCTAAGTGAAGAAAAAGTTGCACCTGAGTGTAAATCAGGGCAAAGAAGATATTTCTCAACACTTTCCACTTGCTGAGGCTAATGCAATCTTGTAAAAGCAGGCTGAGGGCGCCTGTTTCTCTCCCAGTGTGACTTCTTTGCCTCACAAAGAGAAATGGATGCTATAAAGGCAAATTGAGATCTATTTTCAGTGGTTCTTTTGACTTCTAGAAGCATTAAATGTATTTTACTTTTCACTGAACATAAAACAATTTCCATGATGTAAAATCCACATTTATCGAAAATTCAGGAAAAAGAACATTATGATATTAAAAGACTGTAATGAGAACCTTGCATTTGGTGGGTTAAAGAGATCATGAAAGTATTTACATTAGTCACTATGGTCAAAACTTCCTCATTATACAAATACAATAAAAGAGAACAGCTAGAAATTACAGTGCTGGAGAAGGAAACATAGCGTGCCAAAGATTCTCAAGAACAGAAATATTCCCTTTTACCTTTTCCCCCTTTAATTTAAGGGCATTTTAAGAACCACATTGCGAGGACATCACTTCAAGGTTCTTATTTGAAAGGAATATATCACTCACTTATTTTTCAGCAGGGTGTATACAAGATGAAAAAGATAGGCATGCATAAAAATATTTATACATATACCATAAATATATACATGATATATATATATTCCATTATATCCCATAAAGTTTTTTGTTTGGACTCCTATGGTCTGAAAGCTCAACTAGCAGATCCCAGTATTCATTGTCTATTTTTACTTTTTGCTCATCATTATATTGCCTGTTACTATTTCTTTAGAAGAATCTTAACACAGAAGAAATTTTTATTTCTGTTTTTTTTTTCCTAGTCAATAAATTATCTGAGATACATGAGCATTTGTAAGAATTTGCATTTAGGTCAGGCAGGGTTGACTGTGCCATTTGCAGAAAGACAGAAACAAAAATTGTGTAAAGAGATAATTATAAATAAAGTAATATTGTTCACCCAAGATTATTCAAGTATTTATTTCTAAATGATAAACATTTATAAAGATATATAATATGTTCATATGATAATGTTCACACAAATGTAAGAATCAATAGGGAGGTGATCTAGGATGATAAAAATGGGGTTATTGTCTGGAAAACAATGGTACTTCTATGACCTTCTCTCTGAATTTTCTATTTCACCACTTTCACAGCAAATATAGTTTTCAGTACTTTGATTTTAGTGTCTTTAATAGTTTTCAAAGAGAAGAGGAAAACAACAATGATTTCTCATTTACAGCCCATCACACAATTCTAAAACAATATGTACCTGTTTTGAGTCATAATTACTACTGCTGCTGCTGTATAACAAAGCCTTTCACTTCATAAATTGCACTAAAATTAATATAAAATCACTGAAAATAATATATTATATGCAGTGCAACAAATATATGTATCTCAGAGCACAAATCATTGCCACATGGTTTTCAATAAGAAGCCATGATCAGTAATGGAGCAGCATGTACAGCTTCAGGCATCCTGAAGCAATGTAGATACATGTAAATGTATTTATATATTATCATATTTTATATTTATAAATACAAATTTATCTACTAATTAATTAATTTAATGACACTTGATCAAAATGAAATATCAGTTGAAGTCCTGCTGGAGTGACATCATGCAAAGAGGAGTTTGACAGGATAAATAAACAGATGCAATGGAATGGAGTGTATGTTCCTGATCTCCATTGGGTTGTGCAGAGATGTAATTACAAGGTTAGAATGATTGATCGCCAGCCCCACAAGGTGGGCTCTGAAGTGCTCTTTGACAGCATCTAGATTAAACCTTGACCTTTTATATTTGGAAGACACACAAACCAGAGAAACAAACTATAGACTCAGTCACAGCAGACTAGCTTCATTGGGGCTAATTCTCTGTCCCAGGAGGTATCTTAATTGATGCTCAAGCCTATAATAGAAAAGTGGGACCCTCTTACTAAAATGAGGACTCACATTAAACATAGCTTTGGAACATGGAATCTTAGTTATACATTTCTATTAAATGTTGTAAGTCCCCTACTTACAGGAAACTTAAAGGCTTCATCTTTCCCTAACACTGTAATTAATAACAAGAGTTAAGTTCCAGTACAGCACAGCTTGAGTAAAAATGAGAGTGTATACAATAATACAATAAAATAGCTTTAGGACCTGAATACCAGATACTGAATACCAGTAGCCATGAAAGACTGTGCATGAGACTGTACGCTGAGACTACATAAGATAAATTTTACCAAAATATACCAGAATTTTATTACCAAGCTTTAACAGTTTGATAAGAACCTTAAATTTTAAAAACTAGATATAAATTTGAGATAAGGTGGTTGTTAGAAGACATGGAGGAAATGGAACAGAGACGGTGAAGTCAAACTATTAGGATCCCTATGGTACAGACAAGGATGAGAAACAGAAGAGCCCATGACAGAAGACTAACAATCCACTCAGCATACTGTACTCCAGAAGGGAGACCAAAAGACACTTTACCAACTTGATAAGAATAAGAAATTACAATAGTTTCTTAATTTTTCATTACATTGATATTTTGACATCTTGAGAAGCATACCAGATGTTCAGAGACCCAAAGATAATAGCTTCAGGGTAAAGAACATGGCTTTCATATGAGAACTATGGAACTCAGAGCTCCCCCTATTTCTTCTGGCCTCTACAACACAAGAGATATTTTTCTGCCTGAATTATCCCAGAGCCAAGTACATGGCCACTGGAAAAGCCCATCTGGATAAAGTCCATGGAAATTATTGGAGCTAGATTTTTCTGAATTATCCAACCTCACATGACTTACCTCTCCCTTAGAAGGGTTCCCTATAACGGACTAATATTTATATGGGATTCACTAGAGTGGCTTACAGATTGAGACCCAGGGAAGTTCTAGAGAGCTGCCAGTTTTCAGTCCACATTGGAATCCCAAAGGAGCAGATTTTAACGCCAGTGAATAGATGACACCAGGAACAAGATAGATGGGCTTACCAATAAGAGTGAAAGCAAGAAGGCAAAAAACAAAGGCTTATTTCTTCTGTGTCCTTTTATAATGGATACCACCAGAAGGTGTGGTCCAGATTAAGGGCAGGTCTTCCACCTCAAATAACTCAACCAAGAAGAATCCCTCAGAGGTGTGCCCAGGTGCTTAGATTTTACTTCATTCCAGAAATGGAAAACCAAGATTAGGCATTACAATCCTGCTTAAAGTATAGAAAACATGAAATCATTTTTTTTTTATTTTTTTAAATTAAAATATAATTACAATATTTTCCCATTTCCCTATCCTCCCTCCAACTCTTTTGATAACCTGCCCCATGCAGCTCTCTGAAATTCATGGCCTCTGTCTTATTTTTCTTTGTGTGTGTGTGTACACATATTTTTATTTATTCATATATATTTACATATATTACATATATATATATTACATATATATGTAATCCTATCAGTACACATTATTTGTATATCTATGACCACTTATTTAGGGCAAAAAAGAGAATAAAGTATAAGACTCATAAACATATTTTATGATTATATTTATGCTAAGTCCTAAAATGGACAAACTCATATACATAGAAGGTTGACGAGGGGCTTCCAGAGTTTGACAACAGTGGCTGGGAGTGATTGACAGCTAATGGGTCAAAGACTTATTACTGTGCTGATAAAAAAAGCTCTAGAAGTTATATTGGGTGAATAGTTTTGTGAATCAATAAAAAAAAAAAGCACTCAATTTTACACTTGATTAAAAAGAGAAAGGAAAATGAAAGAAATGCTCTCCCATATTGGTCTCATTCATCTTCAAACTTAATAAGAAAGAGGTTGCCAGTGGCTCACTCATTTCTAAAGTGGTTGTGACTCAGCAAAGTCTTATCACAGCAGATGATGCCCTTGCAATTTAGTGTTCTCACTGAGACAAAGATAGCCAAGGTTTCCAAATTCCCTGTTACTGAAAGCCATGGACACACAGCATTTTACAGACAAGTAGAGAATGAAAACCATTTATTTGTTCCTGAGGCCAATACCTCAGTCTAATGAACTCCTACGTAAGTACTTTAAGTACTTATGCTCAAGAGCAAAGGACACAGGAAGGAAAGGAGAGAATCATAGCACACTATAATATTTAATACTGGATCTGTGAGAAAATGGCAATATAGAATTACATAGTTTAAAATGCTTAATCACTCTACCTCTATTTATTTTGGGATATATGAGTCAAACTTAATAATGCATATATGGTGTGAATATGTTGACACTAAGAGGATTGTATTTAGTCTCTTTAATATAATAGGTATGCAGGAAGAGTATCTTGAAAAGACACATGATAACATAAATATTTAAAGCTAATAAAGATATTCGTTCTTTGTCTCAACTTTATCTGTTCCTATTATGAAAACATATTTATTTTCACATAAATCATTGTCAACAAAATGACAAGTTATCTTATAAAAACAATAAGTCATATTTCATCAAGGTTCTGACCATAATCTAATTTAGTATTTTATAAAGCTACAGTTATTGAGCTTTTAAATGATTAATATAAGATGTAAGTGAAAATTCAAAATAGCAAGTAATCTATTTTAATCATTTAATTTATCTATTATTCTTCTTCAAGTAGAGATGTGTTTTTAACATTATTTTATTATACTTTAAATTTTTATTGTACTTTAAATCTTTAAAAAATTACTATTACATTTTAACAGTTTTTTCAATCTAATCTCAAAGTTATCTCTGAAAAATCCTTCTTCCGTTTAATCTAGAATTTTATCTCTTTATTAATAATAGAATCCAGATAACAGAAAAATCTTGGCTTTTTTCCTTTATTTTGTGATTTTAGTACTTTTTATTATTTTAATTAATTAATGTATTTACATCAAGCACTGCCCCTTCCGAGTTCCCCCACACAGAGACCTTCCCCCATCCCCTTCTCTTCAGAGAGCATAGAGCCCTCCTGGTTATCTCTCCCCCCCTGATGCATCAAGTCTCTGCCAGGGTGGGCACATCTTCCCTTGCTGAGACCAGACAAGGCAGCCCTGATAAGAAACAGACTTCACAATCAGGCTACAGCTTTAGAGATAACCTCTGCCACAGTTCTTGGGGTGAGGGGGCTACAGGTAGACTGAGCTGCTCATCTACTAGGTATGTGTCAGGGGCCTTGTTCCAGCTTGGGAGCTTGGGTGTGTTTTGGGTTGATGGCTCAGTCTCTGAGAACTGCCAGAGGTCCAGGTAGTTCACTCTGTTGGTCTTTCTGTGGGGTTCCTATTCCCTTCAGGGCTTTCAACCCTTCCCCCAACTCTTCCATAAGAGTCTCCGACTCCTACCCAAAGTTTGGCTGTAGGTATCTGAGTCTGTTTCAGTCTGCTGCTGGGTAGAGTCTCTCAGAGGACAGTTATGCTAGGCTCCTGTCTGCAAGCATAACAGACTGTCAGGGGGATTGTGTCAGGGCTTGGTGCTTGCCCATGAGATGGGCCTCAGGTTAGGCTGGTTATTGGTTGACCATTCCCTCAGTCTTTGTCCCTGCTTTTCCTCCACTGCTGGTGCGAATGTGAACTTGTACAACCACTCTGAAAATCAATCAGGTGTTTCCTCAGAAAATTAGAAATAGTTCTACCTGAAGACCCAACTATACCTCTCCTTTTATACCTAAAAGATGTTCCACCATCCCACAAGGATACATGCTCAACTATGTTCTTAACAGACTTACTTGTATAATACCTAGAAACCAGAAACAACCCAGATGTGCTTCAACCAAAGAATGGATGCAGAAAATGTGCTTCATTTACACAATGGGATATTACTCAGCTATTAAAAACTAGGACATCATGAATTTGTAGGCAAATGGATGGAACTAGAAAATATCATCCTGAGTGAGATAACCCAGACCAAAAAGGACATGTATGCTATGTACTCACTGATAAGTGGATATTAGCCCAAAAGCTCAAAATACCCTTGATATACCCACAGACTCAAAGAAGTTAATAAGGGAGACCCAAGCAAGGATGCTTAAATCACACAGAAGTGGGGAACCAAATAGTCATAGGAGGTAGAGGGAAGGAGGGAAGTGGGTGGGAGAGGGGAGGGGGAAGGGAACGGGGTCAGGACCAGATGTGCAGAGGGACAGGAGAGACACAGAGGGCCAGGTGAATGAATAGAAATCTGCAGCTGCCAGGTGTTGAGGGTTGGAGAGAATCTTTAGGAAATCCCAGAAACCTGAGATGGAGGAGGTTCCCGGGACTCAATGAGGTTGACCTTAGCCAAAATGCCTAACAGTGGGGACAGGGAACCTGAAGAACCCACCTCCAGTAGCCAGGCGGGACTCACAACCCACCCACAAAACTTTTAACCTAAAATTTGTCCTGTCTAAAAAAAATATTATTGGCTTTTCAAGAGCTTAAACTCAAACTTTGTAGGCTTATCTTTTATCCTCTGCCTTCATATTCGGTACATACATCACCTTCGCCTCAACATGAATCATCCTCTTTTTACTCTAGTGACTTATTATATAAAGCACTCAGATCTATTATTTACTTAGATGGGCTAAGAATAATAGCCAAGGATAGAGAATCAATATTATCTTTCTTTTCTCTAAGTATTGTCTCTTTCATAAATATTAAAATCAGTGCTGAGTGTTGTGTCTCTTATCCTTGAACTGTAGAGGTAAAAGCAGAAGAGGCAGCTCAAGGACATCCTCTGTTACATTACAAGATCAAGGTCACCCTGGGCTATATAAGATGGCATGTCAAATAGCAAGATGAATAGAAAGTAACAAATACATAAGTAAATATCAAAATGGTAAATTATAATCAATAAAGTTGCTCCAGGAAACATGGGTTGAGTTTAGAATTCTAAATTAATCCACTATGCACTGACTTTGACCTAGTACATGACAGACACAGAGCAATTGGCATTCTCAATAAATAAATCTGACAATTAGTGAATGGAAGTTGTACAATGACACCAAACTAACAAATATGATGTTCCTGCTAGTGTTTGTGTTTCAGGGCTGCCATTTCCTTTCTATCAACACAGTTGCGATATGACCCATAAATTCCTGATTTGTTTCAGTTACGGATAAGACAGATGCCCTCCCTATTCTACCAACTGTTTCAGTTGCTCACTCTCACCTCTAATAAACAACATCCATTCTGGAGTCAACTGCTAAAATTCGCAATTTTATTTTTTTGCATTGAAATGAATGTGTATGTTTCCAATTCATAGGGTGAACTCTAATCTAGACTGTGATAGAACTTTGAAATACGGTGTTTGAGAGTTGATTAGGTCATGAAGGAAGAACCTTCTAGATGGGTTTTTACCTTAATGAATATGCCAAAAGAGCACCATCATTCCTATGTCACAGGGGAATAAATGGGATGAAAGAAGTAAATCTATGCTAGAAGATCCCTCATGAAAAATTCAATCTAAGACTTCCTTGACTCTAGAGTTTAGAGAAGCCAGTGTCTGTTATTTCAACCACTCACATATGGCAATTTTTTAGAACTATATGAATGCACAAAGGTAAAACCTGGTACTGAGAAGTAAGAGGACAGCTGTAGCAAATACATAAAAATTTTTTAAAGAGCTAAAGAACTGAATGAGGAGCTGTGATAGGGTTTGTGGTGCATACAAGAAATACTTCTTGCCAATTGGGCAAATTGGGAAGTTCCAAGAATGGCTGAATTTTTGTGTATGGAGAGACTGAGGGAGACTGTTTTTTTATGCTATCACCTTAAGTTTATATGTGAAAATCTAATAGCCAGAACTGTGTTTCTGGATAAAAGGCCTTTGGTAAGTCATTAGGTAGACTGACTCTCTTGAACTGAATTAGTAGCTCTGTAACAGAGATCCCAAAGCACTTCTCCACTCCTGCCATGACATGGGACACAGTCAGGAGATGAAAGTTGTAAGAACCTTAAGCAGGTTCTCAGAAAATAACAAACCACAGGCTTCTCTGCCTCCAGAATTGTGAGTAATGCAATTCTGATAGTTATTGTGGTGATTTGTTAGACTGAGACAGTCTCCTGCAGCTGAGTATGTTTATCCTTCTGTGGAATTGTTGTTTCTCCTTCACTCAGGTGCATTTAGAAGAAATGGTTTGCTCTAGTTTTTCCTACATTAAGAAACCTGGATATAAAGTTTCTTATCCAATTTTAGAAATATTAAAAAAGCATGTTCAACATTAAATCTGCCGATGAACCAAAAATGAAGTATGAAATAAGGTCAAAAGTATGTAACCTATTTTATAACAGAACTAGAAAGATGAAAGCTAAGAACAGCCCACAGTCAAGGAATCATTTACCAAACATCATGTTTAAAGTGATGTCCCCAATGAAACTGATGTTGTACAATATAGTTGGGCAATGGTTTTGTGCACTGGGGATTCGGATGGTATTCTCTATGCCCAGACATCTGGTTGCAGTCGGAAGGATGGCATGATCAAGCATCCCCCGTCTCTGTGTTACATAAACATTGCTTTCTATCACCATTAATTGGTTAATAAAATCAATTAGCTGATCAGTCAATTACATGGGACTTTAAATCCCAGAAAGGTGGGCCCAGAAAAAAATGGGGGTGGCTGAGAAGATGTGGCTTACCATGAGGAGCTGCTTTGAGCAGCTTTCCACGGGAGTCTCCATGAGGACACACATAGAGCAGAGAGAGCCGGGGCAAACTCAGATTAAAGGTAAAGGACTGTGTGGCTGGAAAATAGGTGGCCTTAAAGGGCTAGAATAGCTCAGAACCTGTCCAGCATAATGCCAACAGCTTGTTAATTAAAATGCCAGGTCTCTGTCTCATTTATTCAGGAGCTAAAACAGGATAGAGTTAGGTTAGAAATTCTCTGAAGTTTTCTGGGAGTAGGATGGGGCATAAAAAAAATCCCCTAAATTTCTTTTACACAGTTTCACAGAAAAAGTGAATTATTTCATACTGGATCTCAAGAATACTACAGGAGGATGTGCTCTACTGTTTTCAGTCTTTCCGGTCTTCTGCAGCTCAGCTAATTAGTAAACTGTAAGGGGAGTTATACACAAAAGCTCATAATTATCTCCTTCCTTCCTTCCTTTCTTTCTTTACTTTTTCCTTCCTTCCTTCCTTCCTTCCTTCCTTCCTTCCTTCCTTCCTTCCTTTCTTTCTTTGTTTCTTTCTTTCTTTCTCTCTTCTTTCTTTCTCTCTTCTTTCTTTCTCTCTTTCTTTCTTTCCTTCTTCCTTTCTTTCTTTCTTTCTTTCTTTCTTCCTTTCTTTCTTACATATTCAGGCTGCATAGAGCAGGAAGAGAGACAAGAGGTGTCTCTGTGGTGCAAAAGATAACACATTGGATTTCTAGGAAGAGAGACTGGAAGAGGAAGAAGAAGATGTTAAATGTCTCTGCTCACCACATCATTCTACCAACTGTAGATATGCTTGGGTGTTGACAAAACTCTCTAATGATAATGTCTAATAATTATGTAGAATTGCATCTTTTCTGCAAAGGTTCATTCAAAACTTGGATTACTCCTACAAGACTCAAGTGTAAACATTCATTTTATAAAACTGGGATAAACTAGTTTTTAGTCAAACATGTTTCTAAATGAATGAATTCAAGAAGTTGGTGAGAAAAGATTTTGTGTATAAAATAGAAATAACATATGTTGGGAAGAAAAGATATAAATAAATGAGAGTAAGTGAAACCAGGTCACAGGATGTCCATAAAGAAAATAAAATTATATTTTCACCTCTATTTATACCAGCTATAAAAACCACAGGCAATTTGAAAATCTAACTGGCAGATAAACAAAACAATTGACTTTTGGAGGCAAAGGTAGGAGAATATAAATAGAAACATACATCTTGAACCAGGCAGTGTTTTCTTAACTATTACATAAAGGAAGAGCTAGACATAATATTAAAGTAAATAAATTAAAATATGTAGCAATGATGGAATTTTGCTAATGAAAGATGGCACTGAAAGATTAAAAGACAATGAAAAGGATGAAAGTAATTTAATATGTGATTAACTCTTGTCCAGAAAACACTTCAAAGGTAAATAAATTGACAAAAGACTGAGGGTTTAGAAAGTCTTACACCAAACTTGTTTGTTTGTTTGTTTGGTTGGTTATTTGATTGTTTGGTTGGTTTTGCTTTATTTTCTTTTATACATGAGTTCGTATCATGTTACTCTGGCTGGCCTGGAATTCACAGATATTCTCTGCCTTCTAAATTCTATTATTAAAGGTTTGTACCATCATGCCCAGAAAAAAACAAACAAAAAAGCCCCCCCCCCAAACAAACAAACAAACAAACAAAAAACTGTGTCACATAATCTTCACAGTTTCTGGAAGCACAGAAACAAAACCAAAAAGCAAACAACAAACAAAAAGCAACAAAAGTATGTGTTACAAAGATGTGTAGCAATATACATTTTTATCTGACTTTGTGCTTGAAACAGTTTTGAAAAATGATCATAATTATTTTATGCCTATGTCAATCATACTATGTCAAAAAGGAAAAGGATGGATATTAATCCTGTAGTCATTAGCAAGCCCATACGATAAGTCAAACAAGTATAGCACATGGGGAATGTCAGTGAATCCAATGAGTGTGCTGAACTAATTAAGTTTACATACCTTCAGGATAGTTTAGTAGATTACCTTTAAAAGGACTTTGTTGGAGTTTAGTTATGATATGATGAGAAGAATCACTTTGTTTTTCTATTTGTAACTTTACTGATTTGCAAAACAGGGTTCTAGTACTTCTTCACTAAGTTATTCAAATATGTTTGTTCCTTACATTTTTCAGATAACACCTAATTAAAGTAGGTTTCACTTTCATAGCATAAATTCCAGTAATGAAAGTACTTGAAATAACACACATACACACACACACACACACACATACCTGAAAAAGTTATAGTAGATTGAGCTTTTACTGAAGTTATAAATCTCTCATACTAATGATTCTTCAAACTAAATCAAATTTGACTGTTGTTCTTACAATCTCACACTGCATAGTTTATATCTGTGCTTCTTTTTAGGTAAATAAAAGATAGATATCCTCACATGATAGATAGATAGATAGATAGATAGATAGATAGATAGATAGATAGATAGATAGATAGATAGATAAGATCAAATTAGATTGAGTCAACCTGGAAAGAAAATCAAAGTTCTTCAGAAACTTAGAAATAGAGTTAATGTTTACACTCAGATAAATACCCTTACTAAGAACATTTATCCCTAATACGATGTTTTATATTGATTTCTAAACTATTTCCAGCTAAACACACTATTCAGTAAATAAAAGTAATCACAACAATCTGATGAAAAATTAATATAGTCTATTGTAGGCTCCACAGAAGACTGCAAATATCAGCGTTATCTCTGGAATTCATAACTGTATATAGCATCTGCCCCCTGGTCCCTATGGTAATACTCAGCATTTATACTGTTTGATAATAAATGCCTTAACACCTCACTGTAGCTGTGTTCTTTGTTAGACACTGTTCTGGTCTTTGCTAAACAAAACTTGTATCTAATGGGATTAAAAAGGAAATAGGCCCAAGGTCCCCTGAGGACTCTCCCCTCAATCTTAAGACCACCTGTGAGTGGAAAACAACTTCTGTTCTAATCCAATTGTGCAGGACCTGAGACAGCATTAGGAAAGCAGAAAACCCAGCCTGACCAGGGTCACAACTCCCTTCCCATCAGCACCAGCACCAGGTCACCTTGGGCACTGAGTTGGCGGATATCCCCAAGGTCCCCTAGAGAATTCTCCACGAAATCTTAGGACCACCTGTGAGAGGAACACAACTTCTGTTCCAATCAAACAGAAAACTCAGCCTGGCCAGGTTCACAGGTCCCTTCCCATCGGCACCAGCACCAGGTCACCTAGACACAGAGTCAGCAGACACCCCCAAAGTCCCTAGAGGACAGCTTCTGAGACAGACCCCGTTCAGGCTCCAGACAACTGGGCACCTTCCCTGCCAGAGGAGAGGTGTCCGCCCTGCCCAGGAGGGCTTTGCAGGAGCACCTGAAGGAATCATCTTGGTTCCCAGATACCTCCAAGACTAGTCTGCACAGGTGAGAGTGTGAACTACAGAAGCTAACAGCTTCTGTGACAGGCCTAAGCAATACAGCTTCTGGGATAGGTCCTATTTCGGGCCTTCATCTTCTGCCAGGAGGCAGGTCAAATGCCATATATCTGTGCATCTTCCCTGTAAGAGGAGAGCTTGCATGCAGAGAGTGCTCTGACCACTGAAACTCAGAGGAGAGAGCTAGTATCCCAGGTCTGCTGATAGAGACTAACAGAATCACTAGAGGAACTATCTCTAACCAGAGACAACTATAACAACTAACTCCAGGGATTACCAGAAGGCAAAAGGCAAATGTAAGAATCTTACTAACAGAAACCAAGACCACTCACCATCATCAGAACGCAGCATTCCCACCTTGCCCAGTCCTGGGCACCCCAACACACCCAAAAAGCTAGACCCGGATTTAAAAGCATATCTCATGATGATGGTAGAGGACATCAAGAAGGACTTTAATAACTCACTTAAAGAAATACAGGAGAGGGGAGTGGGGGGGGTGGGTATGGGGGACTTTTGGTTTAGCATTGGAAATGTAAATGAGCTAAATACCTAATAAAAATGGGGGAAAAAAGAAATACAGGAGAACACTACTAAAGAGTTACAAGTCCTTAAGAAAAACAGGGAAACACAACCAAACAGTCCTTAAAGAAAAACAGGAAAACACATCCAAACAGGTGATGGAACCATACTAGACCTAAAAAGGGAAGTAGACACAATAAAGAAAACCCAAAGTGAGGCAACGCTGGAGATAGAAACCCTAGGAAAGAAATCTGGAAACATAGATTTGAGCATCAGCAACAGAATGCAAGAGATGGAAGAAAGATCTCAAGTGCAGAAGATCCCATAAAGAACATTGGCACAACAATCAAAGAAAATGCAAAATGCAAAAAGATCCTAACTCAAAACATCCAGGAAATCCAGGACACAGTGAGAAGACCAAACCTATAGATAATAGGAGTAGATGAGAATGAAGATTTTCAACATAAAGGGCCAGCAAATATCTTCAACAAAATTATATAAGAAAACTTCCCAAACCTAAAGAAAGAGATGACCATGAATATATAAAAAGCCTACAGAACTCCAGATAGACTGGACCAGAAAAGAAATTCCTCCCAACACATAATAATCAGAACAACAAATGCATTAAATAAAGATAGAATATTAAAAGCAGTAAGGGAAAAGGATCAAGTAACATATAAAGGCAGGACTATCAGCATTACACCAGACTTTTCACCAGAGACTATGAAAGCCAGAAGATGTTATACAGACACTAAGAGAACACAAATGCCAGCCCAGGCTACTATACCGAGCCAAACTTTCAATTACCATAGATGGATTAACCAAGGTATTCCACGACAAAACCAAATTCACTCATTATCTTTTCACGAATCCAGCCCTTCAAAGGATAATAACAGAAAAAAAAAATACAAGGACGGAAACCACACCCTAGAAAAAGCAAGTAAGTAATCTTTCAACAAACCTAAAAGAAGACAGCCACAAGAACAGAATGCTAACTCTAACAACAAAAATAATAGGAAGTAACAATTACTTTTATTTAATATCTCATTATCAATGGACTCAATTCCCCAATAAAAAGACATAGACTAACAGACTGGCTACACAAACAGGACCCAACATTCTGCTGCTTACAGGAAACCCATCTCAGGGAAAAAGACAGACACTACCTCAGAATGAAAGGCTGGAAAACAATTTTCCAAGCAAATGCTCTGAAGAAACAAGCTGGAGTAGCCATTCTAATATCTAATAAAATCGACTTCCAACCCAAAGTTATCAAAAAAGACAAGGAGGGACACTTCATACTCATCAAAGGTAAAATCTTCCAAGAGCAACTCTCAATTCTGTATATCTATGCTCCAAATACAAGGGCAGCCTTATTCATTAAGGAAAGTTTACTAAAGCTCAAAGCACACATTGCACCTCACACAATAGTGGGAGATTTCAACACACCACTTTTACCAATGGACAGATCATGGAAACAGAAACTAAACAGGGACACAGTGAAACTAACAGAAGTTATGAAACAAATGGATCTGACAGATATCTACAGAACATTTTATCCTAAAACAAAAGGATATACTTCTTCTCAGCACCTCACGGGACCTTCTCCAAAATTGACCATATAATTGGTCACAAAACAGGCCTCAACAGATACAAAAATATTGAAATTGTCCCATGCATCCTATCAGACCACCATGGACTAAGGCTGATCTTCAATAACAACATAAATAATAGAAAGCCAACATTCATTGGAAACTGAATAACACTCTTCTCAATGATACCTTGGTCAAGGAAGGAATAAAGAAAGAAATTAAAGACTTTTTAGAGTTTAATGAAAATGAAGCCACAGCATACCCAAACACAATGAAAGCATTTCTCTCTTTTTTTTTCTTTTTTTTTAATTGGGAATTTATTTCATCTACATTTTCAATGCTATCCCAAAAGGCTCCCACATGCTCCCCACCCACTCCCCCAACCTCACACTTCCAATTCTTGGCCCTGGCGTTCCCCTGTACTGAGCCATATAAAGTTTGCATGACCAATGGGCCTCTCTTTCCACTGATGCCCAACTAGGCCATCTTCTGATTAATATGCAGCTAGAGACAAGAGCTCGGGGGGGGGGGCGGGGGGAGACACGACTGGTTAGTCAGGCAACAGGATTTGTTGTTATGTCTCCCTTTTCATTTCTGATTTTGTTAATTAGGATGCTGTCCATGTTCCCTCTAGTGAGTATGGAAAAGCGTTTATCTATCTTGTTGAGTTTCTCAAAGAACCAGCTCCTCCTATGGTTTATGTCATTCCAAGGAACAATCAGCTTCCAAACTCTGACACCATTGCATATACTAGTAAGATTTTGCTGAAAGGACCCAGATATAGCTCTCTCTTTTGAGGCTATGCTGGGACCTAGCAAACACAGAAGTCGATGCTCACAGTCTGCTATTGGATGGATCACAGGGCCCTCAGTGAAGGAGCTAGAGAAAGCGCCCAAGGAGCTAAAGGGGTCTGCAACCCTATAGGTGGAACAACAATATGAACTAACCAGTACCCCCCCCCCACCCCAGAGCTCGTGTTTCTAGCTGCATATGTATCTGAAGATTGCCTAGTCGGCCATAATTGGAAAGAGAGGCCCATTGGTCTTACAAACTTTATATGCCTCAGTACAGAGGAACGCCAGGGCCAAGAAGTGGGAGTGGGTGGTTAGGGGAGTGGGGGGGAGCATATTGGGAGACTTTTGGGATAGCATTGGAAATGTAAATGAAGAAAATACCGAATAAAAACAAAGGAAATGGATTTCATATAATATTATTTTGTTGTTGAAGTACTGTTTTCTAATATGTGACACACATTGAGGATGTGATAATGGAATTAGGAAGATCAGGAGTCATGTGTTTGAAGAGAAGATGTGCAAAAAGTCTGAGGTAAGATGGGGTTGAATGAATTAAATGATTTTTTAAAACCCCAATTCTATTAAAGTCTGATTAAAATGCAAGCCAAGTAGGGTTAGTTTTCCTCACTCAGATCTTCTCAGTCCTATCTATCTCGGTATCTCCCTATCTCTCAACTATAGAGGCTTATAAAAACGATTCATTATGTGTAATGAGTTTGATTAAAGCATCTCTCCTGATTCTCACT
Organism: Mus musculus; assembly: GCF_000001635.26. Lineage (NCBI taxonomy): Eukaryota > Metazoa > Chordata > Mammalia > Rodentia > Muridae > Mus > Mus musculus. The sequence continues at coordinate 94,690,044 of NC_000067.6, read as the reverse complement.
TCTTTACTTGATATTTAATTATCCTTTATTTCAAAACTCTTTTAAATTATAGAAAATTTTAGAGATATATTTAGTAGAAAATTTTGAATATTTTTTTGTTTAAAATGGGTTTTATCTTCTGTACCAACAGAGCAATCACTCCTGAGTGAATCTGAAACATTTATTGATAGTTGGTGTGAGATATACATCTTTGCTAATGAAGGCAATTAATCTATTACCACAGATGGATTCACACTAAGTATCTTTCCTGGGCAGACATCACCTTCTTCTTTCTTGCCACATTTAAATCTTCATGACCTCATTTTTCATGCAGGGAGAGCAATTTGTTATACATTGACTGCTTTAAGGACCAAGCCACCATCCACCCTCTAGATTAGGATTTATGCTTAAGTCTCCTTACTGTGCAGGGGACTGACACAAACTGAAGGGCTGGTGATGCTACCCATCAAGGGGCCGACAGTTTTAACTCTGTATTTCAGAGAAGCTGAATTAGCAATCTGATTTCTCACCCCATGAACATTGCTAGGCTGAGGGCAAATGACTTCCCTCACTGTGTACATATGAACTGTCTAATCAAAGAAACTTATCTTTTTTAAACTGATGGTGCTTGACTTTCCAAAGCAACACTGTTGATTATTCAGGAAATGGGCAACTTTATGCATACATCTCCCATCATGACCTTTTTTTGTATCTGGTAATCAATGATATTCTCTTATCAGTTCACTCTTCCCAGGTTATTAACCAATCTCGTTTTGAGGAAAAACAAAATGTGTTGAAGTACAAGAAATGTATGTGTCTTCCTAGAGCAATATGCTTGCTGGGCCTGCCTTTGTCAAGCTTGCATACCTAGCCCATGAGGTTTACCTGTTCATTATGAAGCCTCAAACTTAACATTTAAGTGAGGTTAACATTACATTTGATCAATTTAATAACATTAAAAAGATGAATGAAGTTTTTTTTAAAAATATGAGTTATAGTGGTAAATTCCCTCCTGAAAGTTATTGATAAGCAATTGGACATCATAACTATGCTTCACTGCGCATTCCCTCTTGATGCTACTTACTGTAAATGTGTTCATTTATTACTTTTCATGAATAACTTTCACAGACATTGATGTGCTCAGAAATGCATCAAATGTGGCTCTTTTGCATTCTTTATCAGTCCCAGGGCTTTTCTGAAGCTCCTTCAGACTTTAAATTCAAGAAGAGTGCTTCAGAAAATTTAGAAATGTCTTTGAAGTACTAGAAAAATTCATCCTAAAGGAGGAACCCTAGACCCAGAGAGACAAACAGAAAAGATAAAAGGAAAGTCTTAGCTGTTAAGTCAACGATAACCAAACTACAATCCATTGAGCCAGAGAGGTTAGGTATAGAGTAGGGGACTGGGGAACAGATAGACGTCATTGGGAAAGGAAATATAATGGATATTTATGGGTGGATAGGGGATGGGGAACGGGATAAGCAAGTACAAATGAGGAGGGTATAGGGGGCAATGGAGAGAACACAAAGAAAGGTTGTTAAAATTAAGCGGAGTAAGTATGAAAACCTAATACAACAGAAACTTCCTAAATAATATACATATATAAAGGCGATCTAAATAAACTATCCATATAATGAAGTAGACAAGGCCTTCAACTGGCCATCCCTTTTCACCAAACAAATCTTCCAGTACCAGAATTGTGTTACACTTAATTTAGTTCTTGGCCAAAGGGACCCCCATTAGAATACCCCAAATCCCAAGCTGTTGCCAAGACTATTGGTTGCTCTCCACAAAGTGACAGCGAAGCCCCATTGCTGAAGACAACACTTACACAACTAACTGAATATGAAGAATCCAAGTTGCTGTCTATATAGAGCCTTTGCCTTTACATTCAAGTGTCTTTGGTACAGGAAGTTCCTCTGCATGCTACCAAAAGTAAAAATGTAAACACCATGACAGCCACAAACATTTTGATCTGTAATGGTGTCCTGCCTTCAAGTTAAACTAATGCAATGGTGGTGCAATGCTTAATCCCAATAGGTGATTTGGCTTAAGGCTCACTCGACAAGAGTTGCAGAACTCAAATAGCTCTACTCAAATAATACCAGCTATGGTGGCATGTTCCTCACTACCCGCCCCAATGTTCTAGGTTTCCGAATGAAAGACACACATAAGCAGCCTTATATTTTAACATGAGTTAAACAGTTTGATGGCTGGACTACTTCATAACCTACACGTGGCTAACATACTCCTCTCCTATATTCCTGAGTTCTTTCTTTCTAAAATCTATATTTCATTTTTGCAGCCCTGGATCCAAACCTTCAGTCCTCCTGGGCACAATACCTAACTCTTACATAATGGCTATGCACTCTCTTCTGCACCCCAGGCCTGGTGTATCCTTCTTCCACACCAGCATGGCAGCTATATCCTCCTCCTACCTGATCCCTTGCCCAGGACTCCTAAAATCTTGCTTCTATCTCTTTGCCCAGCCATTAGCCACCAGCAACTTTACCAATCCAAACCAACTGTGGGCAGGGACCCTTAGCATCTTATGTGCAGATGTGTGGATTCTCATGCAATTTTGGGGACCCAATTAACATAATACAAGCATTAGACCAAATCCATAACAGAACATGATTAAGAAAGTCTTTCAGTAGCAGAATAAAGAGTGTTTTAGACATATTCTCGAGTTGTATAGCTATCTCTTGAGGTGGATCTATTTCCAGCTTTCTGAGAAATGGCTACATTGACTTCATAGTGACTGTACAAGCTGATACTCCCACAAACAATGGATGTTTCCCTTGGAAAGTTTACAATTTCTGTGTACTAAGTTTATAACCTGTTACTCTACTAAAGAGTTTATCAGCTGTAGGTGTTTCCTGGTAGAAGTTTAGGATACATATGCATACAATCATATCATCAGCAAATACAGATACTTTGACTTCTTCCTTTCTTATTTGTATCCACTTGATCTCTTTCAGTTGTCTGATAGTTCTAACGAAGACTTCAATAACTGTGCTAAATAGATATGGAGAGAATGGACAACCTTGTCTTCTTCATTTTAGTGAAAATGCTTTGAGTTTCTCTCTTTTAAGTCGATGTATGGGCCTGCTGTATATGGCCTCTTTTATGTTAAGCTATTTCCCTTGTTTTACTGTTCTCTCTAGGACTTGCATTATGAAAGGTTGTTGGATTTTGTCAAAGACTTTTTATGCATCTAATAAGATATTATGTGAATTTTGTATGTTTATATGGTTAATTAGATTTATTAACTAAGCATTTTAAACCATTCCTGCATCTCTAGGAGGAAACCTCTTTGTTCCTGGTGGATGATATTCTTGGATTTTGGGTTGTATTTATGGAGAATTTTGGTGTCTATGTTCAATAGCAAAATTGGTCTGCAATTCTTTTCCATTTTGGGGTCCTTATGTATTTTAGATGTGAAGTAACTATAGCTTTATTTTAAAAACTGGCAATTTCCTTCTTTTCCTATGTTGGGAGATAATTTGAGAAGTATTATTATTACTGCTTCTTATAAAGTCTGGCAGAATTCCCTAAACCCATGTGGATCTTGGTTTTTAATTTTTGTTTTTGAGATTTTAATTACTGCTTCTAGTTCATTAGGGGTTACCAGACAGGTTTATATTGGTTATCTTGTCTTGATTTAACTTTTGTAGCTGTGTATGTTGAGAAAATTATCTATTTATTTGGGGTTTTCCAATTTGGATGAGAACAGGTTTTTAAAGTATGTCTTTATGACTATCTAGACTTCCTCAGTTTCTGCTGTCAGGTCTCCCTTTTTGTCTCTAATTTTGTTAATTTGCATCTTCTCATTTCATCTTTTAGTTGATTTCGGTAAGGGTTTTTCAATATTATTTATTTTCTAAGGAATTAAATCTTTGTTTCATTGATTCTCTATATTTTGTTTATTTGTTTGCTTCTGTTTTATTTATTTTAGCTTTGAGTTTTATTATTTCTATCTATTTTGGCTGTGATTCCTCTTGTTGTTGTGGTACTTTTGAGTGAGCTCTCAGATTTCTAAAATGAGATCTCTTCAAATTTTTTATGTAAGCACTTAGTGCTATGAACATGCCTCTTAGAATCACTTTCACAGTGTTGTTTAAGTTTGTGTATGCTTTGTTTTCATTCAATTATAAAGGCTTAATTTCTTTTTTAATTTATATTTTAACACATTTTTTCATTCACTAGTTAGTTGTTCAGCTTTCATGAGTTTGTAAATGTTTTTTCTTGTTTCAGTTGTTGAACTGTGTTGGAAAGATTAGAAGGTATGGCTTTGTAGGAGGAGTTGTGTCATTTAGGAGTGGGCTTTGAGCTTTCAAAAGCCCACATCATTTCCACACCCATAGACCATCCCTGCCTGCATTTTTGTTACCATGGTCCCATCCATGAGAGTCACAGACCATAAACCTCTAGAACTGTGAGCCTCTAACTTAAATATTTTCTTTTATATGTCGCTTTTATCACAGTGTATTAACATGTCAAAAGAAAAGTAATTAAGACAAGCTGTGATTTTTATTTGTTTATTTTTATTGTTATTTTTCATTTGCCTTCATATATAAAATATTAATGTTTTCTTACATGAAATTATAATCAGTTGTGAAAAATAATTTAAGTTCTAGTGATTAAAACTTTAGTTATTTGTACTTATAAAACACTGAGTCAATTGGCTAATAGATCTTGGAATTTTGTTAATAAATAATTATGCAGTCATTTTATAGATTTTTAAATTTTAATTTAGTGCCCATTAATCTCTATTTCTTTAGTTAAAAACTATTCTAGTTATTATGGATAGCACCCTCATTTCTACTTGCTCTGATGTACTTTAGTTTTTAAGTTATCAAATGGGTACTTATCGTGCCATGTCCAGTTAGATTTTAGGTTTATGAACCTAAATGAGAACAACCCACTACACACAGTTGTGTTTTTAGAGTGTTGCAGAGGAACTGTAATGCATAATGATGACACAGAAGAGATCTGAACAGGGTCTGAAGCCATAGATTTAGAGAGAATGTCTTATGTCTGTATGGATGTGGTCCCTGTCAATATTAAATCTTATCTATGACTTAAGCAGGAAATAGGAGGTGGGACATTCTGGAGGGGAAAGAATTCTGGGATACAGCCACAGAGGATATTTGCCCAGGAGATGTGATGAAATGGACATGTGGTCCCTGAGCACAGGTAACCAGGCATTTGGCAAGACGTAGTTTATAATAGTTGGGTTATCTAAGTTATGGCCTGGTCAGAGTAAAGCCTAGCTCTATGGCCAAAGTATTTGTAAATACATTTTGAGTCTGAGTCTTAATTCTGGGAGCATGGGGCTAGGGGGAAAATACGGAACAAAACTTCTACATATAAGTCATATACAAGGGCTCTTTTTCCTCAGAAAGATTATTTTAGACAGAAGATATTAATTAAAACAAAAACAGTGGGTAAATATTTCTCTGAGTAGGGAATACACAGACACATGTCTAGAGACAGAACCATAGACGTGTAGAATTCCTTCTCTAGACAGTTTTACCACTTAACTCAATCTACTATATACAACATTCCAGCAACCTGGACCAGTAGGTCATTCATCAGTGATAGGATCCAAAGGAGGACAAAATGGTCAAAAGATAAAAAGAATAGAACACAGAGAAGAAAAGAAAGTTTGGATTTCAGATGTTTTGAACAAGATATGGGAAGCTAATCAAATAATATCATACAAGAGAAACAGAGGTTATCTCAAGAACATTACAGAGATCACACCCGCCTTGGGGTTGATAACCATAGTCCTATAAGCAGGAAAAAATGGTTTCTCAGGATCTGAACTCTCAACTCACCCAAGGCTCTGGCTCCAGGCCATTACTGCCTCTTCTAACTAAGCCTGAGCCTGGTTTTAGAAGGATTTTGTATTTCTTTAATACACCACATGGTCTCAAGAAAGCCTTGGATCAGCCCAGCCTCCAACACTCTTGATGATGTTTCAAGTATTAAGATGCACTCACAGTCTTCTAAAAGGTCAATGGGATAGGTGTGGCTGTTTAAATACTAATATTTGAAACAGAGCAAAAAGTTTTACCTTCGTGCCATTTACAAATGTAACAGAAGAGAATATAAAATTGACTAAAATTGACTAAGTTAATACCTATTTAGTATATTTCCTAAAAAGCAACAGTGTGTGCAATAATATTTTGATTGAAGAATGTTAATCATATAAACTTTATTTTTTAATTTAATTTTATTTGTAATTCATTTTTTTACATTCCATATTCCATTCCCCACCCCTCCCCATCCACCCTCCAACTGCTCCATATACCAAACCTCCTCCCCACCCCACCCCATCTCCATGTGGATGCCCCCAGCCCCCACACCACCTGACCTCTAAACTCCCTGGGGCTTCCAGTCTCTTGAGCTGCAACGTCTTTGAAACACAGACCTGGAAGTCCTCTACTGTATTGTGTTGGGGTCCTCATATCAGCTAGTGTATGTTGTCTGTTTAGTGGTACAGTATTTGAAAGATCTCAGGAGTCCAAACTAATTAAGGTCTGCTGCTCCTCCTACAGGATTGCCCTTCTCATCAGCTTCTTTCAGCCTTCCCTAATTCAACAACAGGGGTCAGATGCTTCGGTCCATTGCTTGGATGCAAATAACTGCATCTGATTCCTTCAGCTGCTTTTTGGGTCTTTCAGAGGACAGTCATGATAGATCCATTTTTGTGAGCGTTCCATAGCCTTAGTAATAGTGTTAGACCTTGGGACCTCCCCTTGATCTGGATCCCACTTTGGGCCTGTGACTGGACCTTCTTTGCCTCAGGCTCCTCACTATTTCCATCCCTGTAATTCTTTCAGACAGAAACAATTATGGGTCAGATATGTGACTGTGGTATGGCAACCTCCTCCCTCATTTGATGTTTTGTCTTCCTGCTGGAGGTGGGATCTATAAGTTCCCTCTCCCTACTGTTCCCCTACTGTTCAGCATTTCATCAAAGGTCCCTCCCTATGAGTCCTGGGAGTCTCTCACCTCCCAGGTCTCTGGTATACTCTGGGGGGTATGTACCCCCAATTTCCTATTTCCTGAGGTTGCCTGTTTACATTCTTTCTGCTGGCCCTCAGGACTTCAGTCCTTTTCCCTCACACAGTACCAGATCAGGTTCTCTTCTACTACCCACTGCCCCCGAACCAAGTCCACTTTCCCTCCCAAGTCCCTCCCTCCTTTGGCACTTGTGTTTGCTTTCTTCTCTCTCCCAAGTGGGACTGAGGAATCCTCACTTGGGCACTTCAGCTTGTTGAGCCTTTTTAATTCTTTGGACTATATTTTATGTATTCTGTATAGGTCCTTTTCTTTTTCTTTTTCTTTTTCTTTTTCTTTTTCTTTTTCTTTTTCTTTTTCTTTTTCTCTTTCTCTTTCTTTTTTTCTTTCTTTTTCTTTTTCTCTTTCTCTTTCTCTTTCTTTTTTCTTTCTTTTTCTTTTTCTTTTTCTTTTTCTTTTCTTTTCTTTTCTTTTCTTTTCTTTTCTTTTCTCTTTTTTTTTTCTAGTATCCGCTTAATAGTGAGTACATACCATGCATGTCCTTTTGGATCTGAGTCACCTCCTCACTCAGGATATCAGGATGATATTTTCTAGTTCTATCCATTTGCTTGCAAAACTCAGGATGTCCTCATTCTTAATAGCTGAGTAGTCCATTGTGTAAATGCACCACATTTTCTGTATCCATTCTTCTGTCATGGGACATCTAGGTTGTTTCTAGCTTCTGGCTATTACAAATAAAGCTGCTATGAACATAGTGGAACACGTGTCCCTCTGGCTTGGTGGGGTGTCTTTTTAACCATATAAACTTCATTAAGGTTAATTTGTAGCTTGTAAAATTGTTAATTGTTTATAAATATTCCATGTGTGCTCAAAAATAATCCGTTTCATAAATAGTAAAAACAATGACTTATGTCTTTAACTTGGTATTAATGGTGCTATTCAACTTTTTACTCTACATTATTAGTTTATATTGATCTTAAAATATATAGGCTATGTAGAACTCTATATATGATGATCTTGATTTACTCTGTTGTTTACACTGAACATTTTAGAAAATAATAATTTTTTAATGTATTATACATTCCAAACTATATAAAATTTAGGTGAAGAATCTCCTTACTGCTGCAAAAATGACTTGCCTTGAAATCTGTTGCTCTTGATACAGATATATAGTTATTTCTTAAAATGTGGTTATTGTTTGCCTGGTTTTATTTTCTCATCATTTTATTATTGTCTTTCTGTATAATGCATTCTTATGGCAACTTTGTAACAGTATGTTACTGAATCTATGTGCTTTGTGTTTAATATTTGAAAACTAGCTAAGGCTTCCAATTCTGGAAGATGAGGTAGACATATTTTCCCTGCTAGGTACTGCTAAAGGCTTGCCCGTTGTCTATTAAGCAAACAAAAGACTCCACAGAAAAGAACATGGACCAGCCAAGAGGCCTAGAAACCAAGGAATGGCATGGCACTGAGTCTGTGAGAGTTAGTTTTGGCATTTATGTGAGACAGGGTAATGAAAAAAATGGATAGCATAATTGGCAGGGGTTTTTGTTGTTTTCTTGTTTGTTTGCTTTGGGGGGGTGTTTTGTTTTTTTGTTTTCATTTTTTTTTTTGTTTTGTTTTATTTATATTCAAAAGAAAATGTAGTCTAACAAAACAAAGGTCAAGGAAAAGGGCACGCTGGCTACAATATTTAGATAGCAATTATTCTACTGGAGCCCACCACCATAGTAACAAACTGAACCTGATCTCCATTCTGGTGAGCAAAAGGGAGAGTGGATCACCTAGACTTAAACCTTTTCAGTCCGTGACAAGAAAACCACTGCTCCTGCAGCTACAGAAACAGAGTAGCCATGTAAGGAGTTGTTCCAGTCGCTTTCATGAAAGGTGGACCAGACACTAACATTGCTCTACAGTGATGATTTTACATAAGAGCCTTCTCCCATCACAGCAAGAACGGTATCACTGGAGAAGGGTTATCCCTGAACTTCCTTTTTCCAATTCATTAAAGAGGAACCTTTGTCCTTTCATCGTCATAATCTAAATTTTGCTTCTATTTGCCCATAAAAAAGCCACACTTCCAGTTTGTGGCAGTGTACTATCAAAGGGGCTTAGTGCCCACATAAGTTTTAAAAATATCTGTAACCCCATAGTACAATCCCAGCAGACAGTCAGGATTCAGTGGAAATTGACTTATTACACAGAGACAGAAATACATCTCAAGGTAAATGAGAAGGAATATTGAACAAATGCTAACAGTGAAATGGAACCTCTGATAAATTTATCTAACATACATAAGTCAGAAGGAATAAAAATTCTCCAAAAAGTAATTCCAACTGTGTTTAAAACAAAATTTACAGAAAATACTAAAAAAAATGACAATGTAATAAAATATGCAGATAGACATTTAAAACTGAATTATAGAGGCTATACCATAGACTCTAGTCATTGACTATGGAGATGGGGAGGGAAATTATACCAGGAAATGATAGTTCAGGGCACAGAGCCAAGCAGTGTGATGGTAAGATTGTCTGCAAGCTTTCCTTAAATTAACACAATCTTAGTAATCTGGATTTAGTTAGGCCTTGTGCTGCTTTGACTAAGAATGGGAGGAGAGGCACTTGGTCCTGTGAAGGCTCTATGCCCCAGTATAGGGGAATGCCAGGACCAGGAATGGGAGTGGGTAGGTTGGGAAGCAGGGTTGGGGGGAGGAGATAGGTGATTTTTTTCAGAGGGGAAACTAGGAAAGGGAATAACCTTTAAAATGTAAATAAAGAAAATGCCTACGAAAAAAATGGCCCCATGGACTCATTTGAATACTTAATCATCAGGAAGTGGGAGTGTTTGGTGTTTGGTAGGATTAGAAGGATTAAGAGGTGTGGCTTTTCCAGAGGAGGAGTGTCACAGGGGATGAGCTCTGACTCCAGAAGGTTGCACCCTGCCATGCTCTCTGTGCCTAAATGATGGCCTAACCTCTGAAACTGTAAGGAAGTCCCAGTCTTTTATGAGTTGCCTTGATCTTAGTTTTTGTTCACGACAATGAAATACTGAGATAAGTCTCTAATAATATTAAAAGTCTGCTTTGTATTCATACAAAATGCTTCCAAAGGTTTGAGTAACACCATGTTTAATATTTTGTTAGGGAAGAATTTCTTTAAGAATAAACTGTGATCCAATGTGACAGCACATACCTGCCATCCCTGTCCTGGAAGAATGAAACAAGACAATTGTAAATTAAAGGACAGCCAGGGCTACAAAGCAAGTGCTTGTCTCAAAATAAAACTAATAAGTTTGGTAACAGTACTAATTCATTTAAAAAAAATGAAGGGAATATGAATGTAGCTTTTATCAAAGACCTTCTGTGCCGCATCTCACAGAGACTTTAATGCCATTCTGACAGTATGAAACTTAAAAGTACACAAAGTTCAAACACGCCTGTGGTCCTCCAGTGAACACACTGGATCCTCTGTCTTCTCAGTTGAAAGTATTGACTGACGCATTTTCCATTAAAAGGCTATGCTGCTCTACATGGGAGACTCCAAAAGTTTTACCAGAAAACCTCTAGAAAAAACATAAGTTCAGAAATGTGGCAGGACACAGAATCAACTGGTGCAAATCAATATTTTCTATAGGCCAACAGTAACTTACAGAGAAGGAGAGGCTGTAAGCACTCGCATTCTCACATCTTCAAACTATAACCGCATGGTTTCACTGAAATCTCACTGTAGATGAGAGGCAGGACACCATTGACTACTCAAAATAGCTTTTTAATAGAAAAAAGAATAAGGAAAATATTACTATTTCTAGAAAGAAATAGTAAGTCTCTGAGAACATAGATTGTAAAGTATTTAAATATTACATACCTCATACAGTTGTTAAAATATTATAAGATACCTCAAGAACATGAATACTTTTTATATTTTCATGTAACAGCTTAAAATAAATTTTAAGTAATTTTAACAATTTATAAAAATTAAATAGAATGTTATAACTGATCAGCATATGTCTTTGGTGCCAATATTAGAATTTTCTGTTTAATGTTGTAATTTAATTACAACAAAGCAATTTGGGCTTCAAAGGTTACTCAAAGTATCCATTACTATAAGTTGTATACAGGATCTACATATACATAATCTACAGGATTATGAAAAATCAAGAACTGTCTTTGTATCCATAATATACAATATGCAAAAATGTTTGCCAGTGAGAATGAACTAGATGAGCAGCAGAGAATAACAAAGAACAACTATCAAGTCCATCGGACATTTCAAGGAGTTAAAAGAAGACACAGAGAAAAGTTCAGTGACACCAAGAAGAAAGACCATGAGGACTTCAATGATGCCAAGAAACCACAAGCATAAGGCTGATATGAATGATGAAGACAGCTGAGATTTGAGAGCAGAATTCAATACACTACAAACACTGAAGAGACCTCAAGCTAAAAAAGAACACAACATTGAAAAACAATACATTAATTAGAAAACTCAAAAATAAGTGTTACAAGTAAAATGAATCAAGCAAAAGATACAATATCAGTATTCAAAGATGAACTAGAGAATATAAACTATTAAATAAGCAAGAAATATAATTTTTACAGGAAAAAGAACATTCAATAAATATGTGACACCATGAAAATAAACACACAAACAAACCTTTGAATTATAGGCATGAATTGAATAGAAGATTCCCAAGTCAATAGCACAGATCTTCAACAAGATTATAAAATATAAAAATCTCCAAATCTACACACTCATATAGATAGAAGAAACACACAAAACACCAAGTAAAAAAGACTCAAAAAGAAAATCCCATGGCTTATCATAGTCCAAAGGCTAAATATACAGAGGAAAGAAACGGAATATGGAATGCTCCAAGGGAAAGCATGGAAGCCATATATAAAGGAAAACCCATCATAACAACAGTAGATTTATCAATGGCACAACGCCTTCTACATCCTAATAGGCTTTGATGGGCAGCTTACACTAATATACCCAGAAAAACTATCTACTATAACTGAAGGAGAGTGAAAAACCTTCCATGGTATAAATACCCTAAAGAAATTTATATCCAAGAAGCCAAACCTAGAGAAAATACAGGATCCAATATGTTTGACTGAAGAATATGAGAATCAGAGATAGACTATAGAAATATACAAAATTATGATTAAAACACAAAGTACAACTGGCAATACTACACGAAAAATCAACAATATAGTATGACCACAGTGATTTCTGTAGTCTCCAAACCAGTTTGCAATCCCACCAACTGTGAATGAGGGTTATATTTTCTCTACAATTCCAGAATTTGTTTTTGTTTTATTTTGATTGTTCATGTTGTTGTTGTTGTTGTTGTTGTTGTTGTTAACATTCTGATTGGGATGAGAATAAATTTCAGTTGTGTTAATTTCCATTTCTCTAATTCCTAGGGATGATGAACAGTTTCTGAAACATTTTTTTGCTTCCTCCTCCTCTTCCTCCTCCTCCTCCTCCTCCTCCTCCTCCTCCTCCTCCTCCTCCTCCTCCTCCTCCTCCTCCTCCTCCTCTTCTTCTTCTTCTTCTTCTTCTTCTTCTTCTTCTTCTTCTTCTTCTTCTTCTTCTTCTTCTTCTTCTTTTCTTCTTTTCTTCTTTTCTTCTCCTTTCCTCCTCCATTTTCTACCTCTCTATGTTCTCCACTTCCTCCTCCTCCTCCTCCTGCTCCTCCTCCTCCTTCTATACGGTTCAGGTCCCTGGCCCACATTTTTAATGAATTCTTTGTTTTGTAGACTCTTTGTATTTTTTAATTCTTTAGATATTCCAGAAGCCAATCTTATGTCAGATAGCTGGCAAAGATTCTCTCCACTTTTGTAGCCTTCCTCTCTTTAGGTTGATTATTTCTTTAGTGGTGCATAGAAGAGTAGGTCTTTTTGGTGTTTTTTAATTTGTTTTGGTTTTGTTCTATATTGTAAAGTCTCACCATCAACTATTGGCTCAGAACCTGAAGCATGCATAAAAGCTTCCAGAAGGTCAAAATGCTGGAGGTGTCTTGTCTGTTCCAGGTACCTGAGTAAGTCTAAGTCTCTCCTAGGTAGATCAGCTGTTTCCTGCTTTTTTAGACAGCTGGTCTGGTCTCATAGCATTCTTCACAGCTTGGCTCCTCTAAGGGTTTTCTTTGCAACTTGGTTTATCTGCGAGTTACCCTCAGCCATGTTTATACCTCACTCTTGGGAAAAAGGAGCCCAGTTAATCTGGTCAGCTTCAGGGGATTCCTCAAGCTATCTTCAATTATTTAGCTTTTTCTTAAGTATCTTACCTATATAATATAATATTTTGATCTTATAATATACAATATGCCTCCAGTGACACACATATTTCAACAACGCGACATTTGCTCCAACCGGTGCACATCTCCTAATTCTTCCTAAATAGTTCCACTAACTGATGATTAAGAATTCATCCCACTCAAACCACCCCTGTAGAGAGAAGCTCTTCTGTAGTGTAGAAGCATCACCTGTCAATAAGAAGACAATGGCCAATGAGCTGAGGCAGGATTAGAAGGTAAGACATTCAGAAATAGAGATGGGAACCTGAAAAATAGGCAAGCACAAAGGTTTGCCCCAAAGCTGATGAAAACAGATCATGAACCTGAAGAGAGGTAACTAACAACATGGCAGAGCTATAAATAAGAGCTAGAAATAAGTGGGATGATTGAGTTATGAGCTAGCTAGAACAAGTGGAAGCATATGGCATAGGCATTATATATAAGAAGTCTCAGAGTCATTATTTCAGGGACAGAGGCCAGGTGGAAAAGCCCACAGTTAACAAGCACAAAGTCCAAATGTATTATTCTACATTATTCAAAAATAAACATATTTTAATTGCTATAATAAATATTCACGATCAAGACATCCTACAGCATAAAACACTTAATTTTAGGTTCACAGGTTCAGAGGTTAGTATATAGAGTACCATGTCAGGAAGTATGGAACCAGGCAAGTAGGCAATAGACCTGGAGAAGTAGCTAAAAGTTTACCTTTTGAGGCAAAGAGAGCATGAGGCAGAGAGAGCTAGCTGGGAGTGCCACAGGAGTTTGAAATCTTACCTGCTCTCAGTGATATATTTCTTCCAAAATAACCATACACTGTAATCCTTTTGAACAGTTCCATCAGTTGTGACCCAAGCAATCAAACATGTGAGCCTTTGGGGCCATTCTCATTAAAAATAGCATATTAGTTTTGTTTGCTGCCAGTTTTAAGTCTTACTGCATTGTGGTCAGAGATAATACATGCTCATATTTCGAATTTTTGGCATTGTGAAGATTTGGTTTGAGTTCTGTGATATTGTTTCTGATTCAGAGATGATTCCATACAATTCTGAGTAGAATGTGTATTCTTTGGTATTTGGATGGACGATTTTGTGGATATCTATTAAATCTATTTAATATATTATGTTATTTAATTTTATACTTCTACATTTTGCTTTTGTTTGTTCTGGCTTTTGGGTTATTTGTTGCTGTTGTTTGACTTTTCTGCCTTAATGACCTACATATTGGTGAGTGTGGGGTACTGAAATCACCTTCATCAATCAGTTGATGTCAACCTATTTCTTTAAATCCAGTAGTATGTTTTTGAAGAAATTTGTATGCATCAGAATTTGATGAAAGATGTTTAGTATTGTAATGTATTACTGGTTAACTGTTCCCTTGATTAGAAGGAAGCAGTCCTCTTAATCTCGTCTGATTAGTTTTAGTTTGAAATCCATCTTATCAAACTGTAGTACAGCTATCCTATCTGACTTTTTGGTCCCGTTTAATTGCAATACTTTTGTCCATCTTTTATTAGAAAGTGGTGCCTATCTTTAGATTTAAGATGTGTGCTTGTAGACAACAGATAGATGGATTTTGATCTGCTCGTTTCAGCTGTGCCTCTCAGTTGGATAATTGAAGGTATCAATATCGTGAGTTATTATTGAACTAAGTGTTATCTGTGCTTACTATATTGTTGTTTCTGGTGATGATGATTGTGTTTTATGTATTTTATAAATTATGGATTTGTGTTTCTTTACACAGTTTTTGGTTATGCTCATTCAATTCTTCAGACAGAATATTCTGTTTCATGTTTTATGTCTGCTTTGTTAGGTATAATTTTAAGAGATGGTTTACATCATGAAAGCTTTTCTTTCTTTTTCAACCATGGAGACATTTTTGCTGTGTATATTATTTTACTGGTAGTCCTGGGTTTCTAGTAGTTGAAATTCATTCCTGTATTTTCTACTGAATTTTTGTTTTCAAGTCCTGGATTGTTTTCATCATTAATGTGACCTGATGTTTGTGTGTTCTTTGGGGATATCATTCAAGCATTATTTTTCTCTAGTTCTTTTAATTTCTCTGAGCTGTTTCTTTAAACTCCTTGACTTCTTTTATGGAGTTTATGATTGTTTTTTGTAATTCTGTGTCATGGCCTCATCTAAGTAATTTTCATTGGCAAGTAGTTCTACAACACTAGTAGGTTTTGGATAAAGATACTTATTTAATCTTTTATACTATTTGTAATTTTCAATGAGACCTGAGCTTATGGACATTTTTTAGTGTTTGATATAGACAGAGTAAGTTGGATAGAAGAGAAGGTATGTGGGGATTTTGGTCCTAGATGTTGCTAATGGCTTCTGTCCAAATAAAGTCAGATGAATGGAGGGGACTGGACTGTGTATATGATGTACATCTTGGTCTAATCTGGGGGGGGGGCAATCTGGCTAAATGCAGAAGTTGTATATCATGTGGTAAGGTTCTCTAGGTTGGGTAACAGTCACTGTGGGTTCTGGGAAAAGCCCAGAGATTGATTGTATTACAGTCAATGATGGTTGGACTAGGTTGGGTCACAAGATGTGGGACCCAGACTAGATATAGTAGGTTGCAGAAGGTGCATGGAGGGACAGAGATAGGGCAAGTCACGAGGAAAGATCCTAAAGAAGGATCTGCAGGAACTGGGTCAAGAGATGATAGCTATTCTTTTTTCAAATGGTAATAAAATTGAAATAATGATAAAGTGCAAAATTTATTTTATATCATTAAAAGAGTTCTCAAATGTTTAGTCTTTAGTAGTTGTGTGTGGATGCTATAATTTACACCGAGGACCTTGTGCATGCTAGGCAACCATTTTCTCAACTGAGCTTTTAAAAAAATGGTCTCACTATAGAGTCTAGGTTTGCCTTGAGGTTGCTGTTGCCCGGGATGGCCATGTACCTCTTGCATTTATGAGGTCCTGCTCCCTCTTCTTGCAGATTGGGATTACAGGAGGTACATGTCACCACATCTAGTTCCTTCTGCATGACTTTAATAGTTAAATATGCACACAAAATTAAGTTGTGTTTCTCAAACAATATTTAATGGTTCTTATTTCATATCCTCAAAACAAAAGGCAGGAGAAGTCAGTGTTTGATTATATGAGGGCTCTTAACTATCATACATTCTGGAAAATTAGGATTTACTATTCAGTTAGGGAAAGTTACATAAAACTTTTATCATATATCATATGATTCAAAGATTAAACTTTTATTAGGAGGTTTTATGACTTGCCAGTTATAAATCCCACACCCATCACTGACTATTGCACTTTTCATGTCAGAACTCTTTCAATGATAATGAAGAAATATATCAGCAGAAAAAAGTTCAGGAAAACATAAAATGGAAAATTAGCAAACTGCTCGAGTGTACACAAACTAGGATACAAATAACACGAGATCAAATGAGTTGGTACCGTGCAAAAGGAAAACCTGACAAACACTTCGGAAGGGTGATATGTCTACTTCACTCTTTATGGTCTCTCATTCTGGCATTTTAATTTTTGCTGTTTTTTAATATACAAATCCACATATGAATATGCTTAGCAATTATGCCTCTAGCACTATTTTTCTTTAACAATATGCTAAATATTTGTTGTTGCAATTTTATCCATGCTAATAGTTTCCTCTATCTTGTTGCCTCTGAAATTACTTTCTGTTTTAAATTATATTTTTCTTGCTGCTTGCATGCAAACATATTCAACCACAATAATCAAACTTTGCTTCCTCAATTCAAGCATTCTTTCTCTTACTCACCTCAGATCTGCCCTTAAAGTGATTTTGCCACAATAGAAATATAAAATCATCAGCACTCTGTTGAAGCCCAATAATAGCGTGCTGTTATTATAGGATGAAACCCAGCCTCATTATGTAAGCACAAATCACCTTAATAAATAGCTAAGGTTGTGTATCTTCAGCCTCAGCTCCAAACTTTCTATCCCTCTAAATTCTATATCCAAAGCTATTGAATTATTTTCAGTTGTTCATGCTTATACTACTTTTATGGGGATGGGATGTCTGCACACATGCAGTTCTGGAAATGATAACAGTTTCTTGTCTATTTGGCTCAATTTCCACGTGCTTTGCAACTTTGTGCTGCTTTCTCTGTAAGGTCATTCATCTTCCAGGTAAAAATATACTATACTTGCTAAGACTAATTCTATATCTTGTACTTATCTCTCTATAATTGGACACTTAACAACTATTATTAATCTTTATAAAAAGCATAATTTTCCTTCTATGTTCTATTGAGAAGACATACTGAAATTTTAACACATATTATATATACATGTATATATACATATATATGTATGTATATATATATATACATACATGTATATGTATGTATATATATATATATATATATATATATATATATATACACACACACACTGCCTGGAACAGAAATTTTCTTTTTCTTCTAATTTATTCTTTAATTATATTTTAAAGTACAGACTTTATTCCTCTCCTGGTCCTCCATCTGACTGTTTCACATCCCACGCCTCCTCTCCTGTCTCCAAGAGTATGTCCCCACACCCCCACACCCCACCAGACCTCTCTACTCCCTGGGGCCCTAAGTCCCTTGAGGGTTAGGTGGGTACATCTTCTGAATTCAAATTTAGAAGAGAGGAGATGATATTTTGAAAAAAAAAACTTTTCAAAAACTGGATTTGTGTAATTAGCAACTTTTCTTTCTGTGATATTCATTCTAGAAAACAGATTCAAATTTTATTCCTATGACATCGATAGTCTTGAGGGGGAAAATTAGAAAGTCTGGTGCAGAGGCTGTATTAACAGCTGAATCCCTCATTAAGCTTCCTTGGGATGTAAAAATATTCCTAAGGACAAACCTCCCAGACTCCTGAATGCAGCGAGATGGTGTCTACCCTCTAATCAGCATCAATATGGTACCGGATAAGTCAGCACTTTTATAATGAGGCAGCTGTTCATAAATAGCTGCATGTTTATATCAGCTCACATTGCAAAAATGTTCAAAACGTCTCTACTGAGAGGATCAGCTACTATTTACTTACAACATAGTGTTAAATTAAGAGTGTGGCATACCTAAGCACCTTTAACAGCTTAGATGTGTCTACCTGCATTAATGTTTGCTTTTCTAGTACAGAATGTGGTTGGACTAAAGTAGCCTTGCTTAAAGTAATTACTTTCTCTTACTTTTTTTTTTAACTCATGTGAAAAAGCAGGGGAATAAAGGACTCTTACTTCCACTGCTGCATCACCTAGACAAAGAATTACAGAATGGTATGTGTACGGAGTTATTGCAGTATTTTATGACTTTATACTCGTCTTTCATGACCCAATATTTCAATCTTATAACTATATCTATTTCTATACTCCAGGTGTCAAGTCAAAGTAATATGATTTTCCAAAAAACAATGTATGATCAAGAATCTGAAAGTAATCTGGTATACTGAGGATGATGAAACAGAAGAATCATAAGTTTGAGACCACAGAGGGATACATAATGAGATTTTGTCTCAAACAAGGAGGAAGAGGCGGGGGGGGGAGAGAAGTGGAGGAAGAGGGGGCAAGGAGAGGGAGGAGCAGAAGGAAGGGAAGAAAGAGGGGGATGAAGAGGAGAGGAGGAAGGGAGGACAGAAAGAGGGGGGAGGAAGGGAGGGAGGGAGGAAGGAAGGAAGGAAGGAAGGAAGGAAGGAAGGAAGGAAGGTTGACTTTACCTTTCTAATATTGTAGTACTGCAAGTTTCCGTATATTTGTGGACTGTAATTTGCCTGAGTCACATACTCAGAATGCTTTTTTATTCACATAAAGGTTCTAACCACTATTGAAGGCAGAAAATACCAATGCCTAAACCAAATTCCTTAATTATAAAACTAACAACATTCTGACTCTCATCCTTTGATTCAAACTTGTCATTCTGTTTTTCTACTGTCTGAAAGTATCCCATACCTGGTTTGATTTATTTTTTTAATAGAATATTTTTATTGCTCTTTTCTGGGACAGTTCTCTTTCTCTCTCTCTCTCTCTCTCTCTCTCTCTCTCTCTCTCTCTCTCTCTCTCTCTCTTTTTCTCTCTCTCATATTCCTTGATGCTTCTATACCAGTCTTTCAGTATCCTACAGAGGCTCTGATAAGTTTATGCTCAGGTGGTTGGGTTGGTAAAAACCCTTGCTATTAACTTCTCTATACTTGGCCATGACATTCTCCACATTTTAATGAGAAGAGGAGAATGAAAGAAAGCAAGAGAGAGAGAGAAAGAGAGAGAGAGAGAGAGGGAGAGAGAGAGAGAGAGAGAGAGAGAGAGAGAGAGAGAGAGAGAGACTGGGGATTGAATTCAAGGCCTTACTATACTCTACACCTCCTCATTCCCGGCCCTGGTATTTAGATCCCATGTGCTGTCAGCACTCTGACTGACCATACTTGTCAAGGAGAGACTAAAATGAGATAAAGATTTACTAAAGGACAAAAATGGTTCAGCCTACACAAAGTCCTAATGATCTCATCTGGTAAAAGGGAATTTTATGCTGGATATGGTGGCACACATAAAGGTAATCACAGAACATTGGGTGTTGAGACACAATGACTGACTTCTAGGCTACCTTGAGCTCCTTAGTGAGAACCTGCCAAGAAACACATAATAAATAAAGAATGTTGAGATTGCACATATAATAACTTATATAAGTATTCTTCTAAGAACCATTATCTGAAAACACTCAAAACTCCATAGCTTTTTTAAACTACCCCATCCTTTCATTGTATCTTCACTCTATGAAACACTGGATTTTGTGTTACATCCACATCTACATCTCTATCTATCTATCTATCTATCTATCTATCTATCTATCTATCTATCTATCTATCTATCTACACACACATAGATAGTACTTCATTGAATCTGCTCATTTTAACCACACTTACTTAACTTTTCCCATACCTTTCACTGGTCTTCTTATCCCTAATAGTATTTCTTCATTCAGGAAAAAAATAAATATGAGATAATCATCCCTTTGAGTCTGACTTATTTCACTTAACATAGGATCTCCAAATCTATTTTCCTGCAAATGACATTTCATTCTTTTTTATTTATTTTCAATTTGAGTTGTGTATATGTGGGAAGAGCATACACACTTGAATGCAGATCCCTGCAGAAGCTATAGGAATGGGATTCCTCTAGCTAGTTACAGGCAGTTGTAAGCTGTCAGACATGGTTATTGGGAATCAGATTTCAGGTACTATATTTGGTTAGGTGTTATCTCAAGTTGGCATTGTTGTAAAGAGACACCATGACCAAGGCAACTCTTATAAAGCACATTTATTTAGGGCTGGCTTACAGTTTCAAAGGTTCAGTGCATCGTGGCAGGAAGCACAGCAGCATCTAGGCAGACAGGGTGCTGAAAAAGAATCTGAGAATACTACATCTGGATCCAAAGGCAGCCAAGAGTAGACTACTGTGCTTTCCACAGGAAGTCAGGAGGAGGATCTCTTCCCCACTGGCCAAAGTTTGAGCATAATACCTCAAAGCCCACCCCCACAGTGATGTACTTCCTCCAACAAACACACCTCCCAATAGTGCCACTTCCCATGGGCCAAGCTTATTCAAACCACCATAGGTGCTCAAAAACAAAACAGAATAGAACAATAACCAACATGTGCTCTTACCACGGAGCTAACCCTTCAGTGTCAGTTTCAATCTTATTAATGTCTGAATAATATCCAATAGTTTAAAAAATGTGACATTAATATCTAATAGGGAATTCATCTTATTGTTCTCAAATATACATTCTAGTTGCTATCTTCTCTATAAATTCATTCTCAGTTAATCTATAATATATTCAAGACTTTTCACACATTGATCAAAAACAGTTTCTTCTAAGTACTGGTTTCCAAAGATTTACTCTAGTATTTGTTGTATAGAAGAGATCTTTGCAGTTACAACTATTTTTTTTCCTACCACAGGAGCTAAACTAGAGAATTTTCAAAGAGCAAAAAGCAAACATCACTGTATCCATACTGGAACATGTTCTGAGGAAAGTAGCCCCAAGTGTCTTTGAGCAGGGCTGAACATAAAATTGAGTTAGGGAAGCTAAGAAAGAAATTATGTATGAGATAGAAAACATGACCAAAAAATAATTCCACGTCCCTGTTAGAAAGACTATGGTCAGCAAACTAAAGATGGCACATAGTTTAAAATGTATGAAAAAAAATTATTCGAACATTGTTAGAAATATTGTAAAGCAGTGTAGCTATTAGAAACCAATAGGGGGGATTTTTCAGAAAATGAAAGACAGAACAATATCATCATCTATCAGTCACAATATCTGTAGATATATAGATTGTTTCCACCACTTGACTATTGTAAATAATTTTGCAATGAGTATGGGTTAGCTGATATTTAAGATAGTTCTTTCATTCTTATGAAGATATGAAGAATGAAATACCAATAAGCCAGTATGGCAACCGTAATGGTTTGGTTGCCAAGAAAATTATTTCTTTTGTTTACTTAGGTCAAATTAAAAAACTCATAATCTTTTAAAGGATTTTTCTCCCTAAAATGCAATATACTTTCATTTCTCAACACTCAAGGAGGGAAGCCAGGCTCATCAGGAACCCAAGGAAGCACCCTCACGGTCTATCGTCTTCCAAGGCCACTCTTCTTATAGAGACTAAAGCACCCCTCACAGTCTATCGTCTTCCAAGGCCACTCTTCTTATAGAGACTGAAGCACCCTCACAGTCTATATAGTCTTCCAAGGCCACACTTCTTATAGAGACTGAAGCACCCCTCTAAGTCTATTGTCTTCCAAGGCCACTCTTCTTATAGAGACTGAAGCACCCTCACAGTCTATCATCTTCCAAAGCCACTGTTCTTATAGAGACTGAAGCACCCCTCACAGTCTATCTTCTTCCAAGGCC
The DNA here is from genome assembly GCF_000001635.26 of Mus musculus. Classification (NCBI taxonomy): domain Eukaryota; kingdom Metazoa; phylum Chordata; class Mammalia; order Rodentia; family Muridae; genus Mus; species Mus musculus. Next base: position 94,667,823 of record NC_000067.6, on the reverse strand, counting down.
ACTCTTCTTATAGAGACTGAAGCACCCCTCACAGTCTATCGTCTTCCAAGGCCACTCTTCTTATAGAGACTGAAACACCCCTCACACTCTAACATCTTCCAAGGCCACTCTTCTTATAGAGACTGAAGCACCCTCACAGTCTATCGTCTTCCAAGGCCACTCTTCTTATAGAGACTGAAGCACCCCTCACAGTCTATCGTTTCCCGAGGCCATTCTTCTTATAGAGACTGGATCCAAGCTCTTACACAAGCATCAAACATTTGATCAAAGGTTATTAGCTTGGTGAAAGCCTAATAATATTTGACCAAAGCACCTATAATGTGTTTTAATTTTATGTGCAAACTTAAACGTATGTGGTTGTATTGACAAATGACCTGGCTTTGAATACATTTCTCTGTAGGTTTTCTTAGACCAATCTTATTCACTCACAGTTGGAGACCAATGAAATATTGAGAACAAGCTTTCTGCATATGGGAAATAATGTACTGCTCTAATATTCTATATCTGAATATCTGTGGCAAAGTTAATGAGTACCTGTAAGGTAGTTAATGTGGTTACGAAGCTTGTGGTGGTTTTCTATTTATGGCAATTTTTTAAAAATATTTTTATTACATATTTTCCTCAATTACATTTCCAATGCTATCCCAAAAGTCCCCCATACCCTCCCCCCCACTTCCCTACCCACCCATTCCCAATTTTTGGGCCCTGGCATTCCCCTGTACTGGGGCATATACAGTTTGCGTGTCTAATGGGCCACTCTTTCCAGTGATGGCCAACTAGGCCATCTTTTGATACATATGCAGCTAGAGTCAAGAGCTCCAGGGTACTGGTTAGTTCATAATGTTGTTCCACCTATAGGGTTACAGATCCCGTTAGCTCCTTGGCTACTTTCTCTAGCTCCTCCATTGGGAGCCCTGTGATCCATCCAATAGCTGACTGTGAGCATCCACTTCTGTGTTTGTTAGGCCCTGGCATAGTCTCACAAGAGACAGCTACATCTGGGTCCTTTCAATAAAATCTTGCTGGTATAAGCAATGGTGTCAGCGTTTGGAAGCTGATTATGGGGTGGATCCCTGGATATGGCAGTCTCTACATGGTCCATCCTTTGTCTCAGCTCCAAACTTTGTCTCTGTAACTCCTTCCATGGGTGTTTTGTTTCAAATTATAAGGAGGGGCATAGTGTCCACACTTCAGTCTTCATTCTTCTTGAGTTTCATGTGTTTAAAAATTGTATCTTATATCTTGGGTATCCTAGGTTTTGGGCTAATATCCACTTATTAGTGAGTACATATTGTGTGAGTTCCTTTGTGAATGTGTTACCTTACTCAGGATGATGCCCTCCAGGTCCATCCATTTGGCTAGGAATTTCATAAATTCATTCTTTTTAATAGCTGAGTAGTACTCCATTGTGTAAATGTACCACATTTTCTGTATCCATTCCTCTGTTGAGGGGCATCTGGGTTCTTTCCAGCTTCTGGCTATTATAAATAAGGCTGCTATGAACATAGTGGAGCATGTGTCCTTCTTACCGGTTGGGACATCTTCTGGATATATGCCCAGGAGAGGTATTGTGGATCTTCTGGTAGTATTATGTCCAATTTTCTGAGGAACCGCCAGACTGATTTCCAGAGTAGTTGTACAATCCTGCAATCCCATCAACAATGGAGGAGTGTTCCTCTTTCTCCACATCCTTCCCAGCATCTGCTGTCACCTGAATTTTTGATCTTAGCCATTCTGACTGGTGTGAGGTGGAATCTCAGTGTTGTTTTGATTTGCATTTCCCTGATGATTAAGGATGTTGAACATTTTTTCAGGTGCTTCTCTGCCATTCGGTATTCCTCAGGTGAGAATTCTTTGTTCAGTTCTGAGCCCCATTTTTAATGGGGTTATTTGATTTTCTGAAGTCCACCTTATTGAGTTCTTTATATATATTGGATATTAGTCCCCTATCTGATTTAGGATAGGTAAAGATCCTTTCCCAATCTGTTGGTGGCCTTTTTGTCTTACTGATGGTGACTTTTGCCTTGCAGAAGCTTTGGAGTTTCATGAGGTCCCATTTGTCAATTCTCAATCTTACAGCACAAGCCATTGCTGTTCTATTCAGGAATTTTTCCCCTGTGCCCATATCTTCCAGGCTTTTCCCCACTTTCTCCTCTATAAGTTTCAGTGTCTCTGGTTTTATGTGAAGTTCCTTGATCTACTTAGGTTGGACCTTAGTACAAGGAGATAGGTATAGATCAATTAGAATTCTTCTACATGATAACAACCAGTTGTGCCAGCACCATTTGTTGAAAATGCTGTCTTTCTTCCACTGGATGGTTTTAGCTCCCTTGTCAAAGATCAAGTGACCATAGGTGTGTGGGTTCATTTCTGGGTCTTCAATTATATTCCATTGGTCTACTTGTCTGTCCTTATACCAGTACCAAGCCGTTTTTATCACAATTGCTCTGTAGTAAAGCTTTAGGTCAGGCATGGTGATTCCACCAGAGGTTCTTTTATCCTTGAGAAGAGTTTTTGCTATCCTAGGTTTTTTGTTATTCCAGATGAATTTGCAGATTGCTCTTTCTATTTCTTTGAAGAATTGAGTTGGAATTTTGATGGGGATTGCATTGAATCTGTAGATTGCCTTTGGCAAGATAGCCATTTTTACAATGTTGATCCTGCCAATCCATGAGCATGGGAGATCTTTCCATCTTCTGAGATCTTCTTTAACTTCTTTCTTCAGAGACTTGAAGTTTTTATCATACAGATCTTTCACTTCCTTAGTTAGAGTCACACCAAGATATTTTATATTATTTGTGACTATTGAGAAGGGTGTTGTTTCCCTAATTTCTTTCTCAGCCTGTTTATTCTTGGTGTAGAGAAAGGCCATTGACTTGTTTGAGTTAATTTTATATCCTGTTACTTCACTGAAGCTTTTTATTAGGTTTAGGCATTCTCTGATGGAATTTTTAGGGTCACTTATATATACTATCATATCAACTGCAAAAAGTGATATTTTGACTTCTTCCTTTCCAATTTGTACCCCCTTGACCTCCTTTTCTTGTTGAATTGCTCTGGCTAGGACTTCAAGTACTATGTTGAACAGGTAGGGAGAAAGTGTGCAGGCAGCCTTGTCCCTTTTACTTTAATGTGTTCTTGGATTTGGTTAGCGAGAATTTTATTGAGTATTTTTGCATCGATATTCATAAGAGAAATTGGTCTGAAGTTCTCTATCTTTGTTGGATCTTTCTGAATTTTAGTGGGATTGCTTCCAGCTTCTCACCATTTACTTTGGTGTTGGCTACTGGTTTGCTGTAGATTGCTTTTATCATGTTTAGGTATGGGCCTTGAATTCCTGATCTTTCCAAGATTTTATCATGAATGGGTGTTGGATCTTGTCAAATGCTTTTTCTGCATCTAACGAGATGATCATGTGGTTTTTGTCTTTGAGTTTGTTTATATAATGGATTACATTGATGGATTTTCATATATTAAACCATCCCTGCATCCCTGGCATAAAACCTACTTGGTCAGGATGGATGATTGCTTTAATGTGTTCTTGGATTCGGTTAGCGAGAATTTTATTGAGTATTTTTGCATCGATATTCATAAGAGAAATTGGTCTGAAGTTCTCTATCTTTGTTGAATCTTTCTGTGGTTTAGATATCAGAGTAATTGTGGCTTCATAAAATGAGTTGGGTAGAGTACCTTCTACCTCTATTTTGTGAAATAATTTGTGCAGAACTGGAATTAGATCTTCTTTGAAGGTCTGATAGAACTCTGCGCTAAACCCGTCTAGTCCTGGGCTTTTTTTGCCTGGGAGACTATTAATAACTGCTTCTATTTCTTTAGGGGATATGGGACTGTTTAGATCGTTAACTTGATCCTGATTTAACTTTGGTACCTGGTATCTGTCCAGAAATTTGTCCATTTCGTCCAGGTTTTCCAGTTTTGTTGAGTATAGCCGTTTGTAGAAGGATCTGATGGTGTTTTGAATTTTTTCAGGATCTGTTGCTATGTCTCCCTTTTCATTTCTGATTTTGTTAATTAGGATTTTGTCCCTGTGTCCTCTAGTGAGTCTAGCTAAGGGTTTATCTATCTTGTTGATTTTCTCAAAGAACCAACTCCTCGTTTGGTTAATTCTTTGAATAGTTCTTCTTGTTTCCACTTGGTTGATTTCACCCCTGAGTTTGATTATTTCCTGGTGTCTACTCCTCTTGGGTGAATTTGCTTCCTTTTTTTCTAGAGCTTTTAGATGTGTTGTCAAGCTGCTAGTGTGTGCTCTCTCCCATTTTTTCTTGGAGGCACTCAGAGCTATGAGTTTCCCTCTTAGAAATGCTTTCATTGTGTTCCATAGGTTTGGGTATGTTGTGTCTTCATTTTCATTAAACTCTAAAAAGTCTTTAATTTCTTTCTTTATTCCATCCTTGACCAAGGTATCATTGAGAAGAGTGTTATTCAGTTTCCTTGTGAAAGTTGGCTTTCCATTATTTTTTTTTGTTATTGAAGATCAGCCTTAGTCCATGGTGGTCTGATAGGATGTATGGGACAATTTCAATATTTTTTTATCTGTTGATGCCTGTTTTATGACCAATTATATGGTCAATTTTGGAGAAGGTCCCGTGAGGTGCTGAGAAAAAGGTATATCCTTTTGTTTTAGGATAAAATTGTTTTAGGACCTCAAATTTAAGGTCACACTGTATTAGGCATTTGAGAATTTGTTATAATAGCAAACAAAAGTTCTGTCCATACACTTACTTAATTTTCTGGTTAATATGATCATAAGATAATTGTTACATTTACATTCAAAACAGGTAGGTTTTATCTGAAGAAATACATTCATATTTTTTTGAGCTAAAGAGGTTCAACAGATAATGATGGACTATAGTATATCCAAGTCAATAGCGACCTCTTTTAAAATAAAGTTTTAAACATGGCACTATAATATTGAAAATACTTCATAAGAAATTCAAAACAGGTTCCACTATTTAGGCCAGAGCTCACGCATGCCTGTGAAGAAGCTTAAGATTTGTCTGCATCTTTAATGATCTTTGTGAGAATCTGGTCTACCCATCTGATTTCCCAGAGACTATGAAGCCCCCTCCAACTTGTAGATTTAAGGGCAATGAATATTACTGTCAGCCTTTAGTGACCAAGGTACTGTTCCGATTACCTATCAACTTTAGACAAAAGAGCTATCCCCAGATTAGTGCTCTCAGAGAATGGTTAACCAGTTTAGGAATGGAAACATGACATTCATCCTGGTGGTGGTGGTACATAATTTAGTTGCATCACTGCCAGCCATGGCACAAGCCTTGGTAAGCCCCTGGAAACCTTCAAATCTTTGTGGTGGAGACAATCAGATACGACTCAGATTAGGGACAGCCCTTATGATCAGGGAAGATCCCTCCTTAACAGTAGCCAATTTGGGTAAGCACCACATGGAACAAGAGTGTATTTGCTAATGGTAGATCATGGGAGTTAACTCAGCTCAGAACTTTTAATTGAAACATGAGAAAACACAGGGAAGACACCAATAGTACCCATTACTAGACAGGCAGCTGTAAGACAAAGACTCTAAGATATCCCTAGTCCAGATGGAGCCACATAACACTATTCTATTGTACTTATTTCCAACATCACCTATGGCTTGTTAAATTTAGGGTAACTCTTGAGTCTTCTTAGTCCATAGCAGTGTGGGCTTAGATTGTACCTCAGTACTATCTTGGTCTTAGTTAGCTCTAGATTCAAAGTATGAGACAGATTGAAGGCTTTGTTGGCCATAGGCATGACATTTTTCTTTTAATACTGAAGAGGTTCAGTAGAAAATGATGAACAATATGCACCTATAAATCAATAGTCCCAGAGTCTGAGACTGCCTCCATGGTTAGTTTATTCAACGCTATGTAAAATCCCACAGTACCAGGATAATAACTATGGAAGGTATTGAAGCATATCTAGCCTAAAAAACTAGTCACTCTTTTTATCTATTCTTCCTTCTTGTGACACACAAGTCATTAGCTAGATTTGGAACATGCTTAGGCTTGGATACAAAAAAAAGAGAAGAATAGGCTATAAATTCACTAATTTGGTGTGTAAAGATTAAATCTTTATTGTAAGGGTTACAAAAATAATATTATCAAAATCTTCTAAATATTAATCACTATAGATAGTAGATAGTATACAATACCTATTAATTTCATTCTTTATCATCTTACCCTGCAGGAATTTTTATGTTTTCTATAATGGATACATAAAAAGAATATGTTTGATAAAAGTCTTATGAAGAAATTGAAACACAAAGAGAAAATGCAAATAGATGAAAGAAAAAAAAAACCAAAAACATAAGGCCAGAACAATCTACTGTAAAGTATGTTAGCAGAGAAGAACCATTTACAGACCCTCAATCTTTCAACTAAATTAAGATATATTAAAAACTATGTGTGTTTACTGAAAGCTGTGGTCATAGCAGCAGTTTAGGGCAAATGTGCTTTCTGAAAACAAATTTCATTATATTCATCTGTGTTCTGTATTTGCATCATTTACGTGACAATAATGGTTGGGAAATGAATTACTGCGATATATTATCAATTCAGCTGCCTAAGAGCGATTGTTTTCTTCAAGGCTCGATGTGTTCAACAGTCAGTGAATAGGATGGTGACAAATAAACCTGTGCATAAGAACCGTGTGATTCCATTGCAGTCACACGCTGAACTACAGAGTCCACAACTGTGGAATCATATGGAGGAGAAAGCTGATATGAAATGTTTGAATAATTCAGATAAAGAGAAGAAAGTCATGTGGCATAGTGGGAACTTATGATAGTTTAAATCTCTAAGAAAGAACTCTCCCTTGTTTAATCAAAAATCAGATCTTTCTGCAGATTGCTAAGGAACCACAGATGATCATTTTCCCCCCAGAAATGACTCTGAGACAAAGGCAGAAGGCGTTCCTATGGCTTTGTTCACCAAAACCCCAGACCACATTTCATTTTTGTAAATACTAAAGCAGCGAGCCAAGTTTTAAAATATTGTAACTTAAAGTTTCTACAATGATTCACAAATGCATGCTGAACAGCTTTTCTTGCCAAACTTCACTACTTTCATATCCCAGGAGAAAAAGACAGACAGGGTGGATTTCCTTTCTTTGACTAACAACAGAGGATGAAAGCATATAGAGAATTTTGAAATGTTTTGATTTGACGGGAATCAAGAGACCTGGTAGGTGCCCTGCATATACAAAAGGGATTTTTTGTTTTTTCATAGCAAGGTCCAAATCTTCCTGTATTTCTGCTGCAGCACTAAACCTGTACAAGCCTGAAAAATGAAAGCCAGCTTATTTACACATACTTGTTAATATTGCTCCAACTGATTCCCGAGCTGGAAAGAGTAACAGGGTTGCAATACAGAGCTGCTGCCACAGGGACCCACTTGTGTGGCACATGCTTTTGCTCTGGATTTGATTTGCAATATTTTAATAAAGTCCTCTCCATTAATCAGGGCTTCTTATCACCTACACATTATTAACAGGATGTCTCAAAATCCATTCTGTAAGGGGCACAACACCAAGAGAGTGATTTGTTATTGTATTTTTTTTCTCCTAAGAGGAGAAAAACATCGAATCGGTTTAGCATTAAAGAGTATGTATCTCTGTTTCCCACAGCAATGAGAAAACAGATACATTATATCCTGCAAATCCGGCTATTGGGGTCCTGCTCATATCTCCTCACCTACCCACAAGTGCCACACAGAGACACTTAGAAGCATTCCTGTCCATGAAACTGGCCAGACAAATTAAAGGTATACCCCAGACAGCTCTGAAACTGTGTAGGTCCTGAATGTAAGTAAGCCATTTCTCGGTGGTGGAGCAATTTCGAAATGCTTCTATACATTCAGTCCAAGATTTCAAAGAAAAATTGAACAACAGCCTCTCACTCGGTATTGTTTTCACCATTCCCACTGCCACTGTATCACAGTAGTTCCGGAGAATGCTCCCCAGTAAGTGGCTTGTATTTAAACCATTGTATGACATGCAGGGATCAATCAAGTCCATACTAACATCAATACTCCTTGACAAAAATCATGTCAGCTCTAAAGTAATATTCTCAAGCAGTGTAATAGGCATTTAAAAATTCTTAGGAGTGTTTCTTATTCTAATGCCTTACTTTTAAAAAAATACAAACAATATTCTTCTGCATTAAACTCACTTAAAGAGTAGATGTTTTAACTCAAGGTCAAAATATACTAGCTTAGGAGTTTCAGGTTTGCTTCTGTTTTTCTTTTCAATCTCTCTCAGTAATTTTACTTTTACATATGATGAAAATACTGGTCAGATACATCAGAATTGAAGTCTGAACATAAGAAAATGTACAGAACACTGAAAATTGACAAATGTACTTCTCACTACCAACTCTCCTGACTGCTGTGACTGTAGGAATGTAAGTTCCACACATGTCTGCATCTTACATACCCACTAACTCATTTATTTTATTGATCGTGCAGCTATATCTCAGTCTGATGTTGACACATAGAATAGGCACACAGTTGTTCTTGATATTTGTTAAATAATTGAACTCATGAGTGAATGATATCTTCATACTGATTCCCTTTTACATTTCCTGGTTTGTGCATTTACTATGTACTCACAAATGAAGATTTGGAGCAAGGAGTTTCAGATGAAAGAGGACATCATTCAGCATTTATCTCTCTTGGGCTAGCTTGCTCAATATGATCTTTTCTAGTTCCATCCATTTGCCTGCAAACAAAAGAAAATAATTTGGGGGTGTTTTGAAGATTGCAAATGCCCTTAAATCAGACATCTAAACTTAACGTCTAAGCAGTCCAGTTTTCCTGGAGCATGCACTCCTGATTTTCTCTAATCATACCCTGGCTTGCCAGAGGTAGACATTCTATTGTTTTTGTTTTTCTTTACTTTAAATAGTATGTATCTATTTGATTAACACGATTGCTTTTGATATTCAGCTATGTATCTTGACCGAGTTAACAGCCGTTTTCTCTCTCTAAATAATCATTTATTCCCCGAATGTAACATACTCTGCTCATCTATTTTTGTTTCAATGGATTTTCTTTGTTTCCATATTGGCATTCTATTAAAAAAAAAAAAAACTTCTGTTAATATTCTTAGGCAATTTGTTTTGTACATTAATGATTTTATATTTAAGGGGATTACCTAACAATGAAGCTTTCATTCCTAAGGTGAAAATATAATTGATGTTAGAAGAAATAGTCAAACACTGTTTCAACAAATAGATTTTACAATGTATATTGCCACCAGCCCTTCATAAATATTTTCACAGACTTGACAAGGTTCCCTGCCTTTGGTAATGTCTATAACTAGACTCTGAACTATCTCTATATATTTATAGATTTTAGGGGAAGTATGCTCTGGCTTTCTCCTGAAATGTCTCTTCCTCTTTTATATAGGAGTTGATCTGACCATAAGAGTCTCACCCTCAGCTCCTCCTTACTACTGCCCTGACTCCAGATATCATTGCATTACTGATTTGGTTTTCAATATATTTTCAGAGGGTTATGCAAACAAACAATATCCTTGTTCCTGGTTATCACTCCACAACCCACCCAACCTTTACTCCCTCTTCCCCCTCCCTTTTGCTTCTATGAGGGTGCTCCTCCACCCACCCACCCAATCCCACTTCATCACTCTAGCATTCCCCTATGTTGGGGCATCAAACCTCCTCAGGACTAAGGGCCTCCCCTCCCATTCATGGCAGATAAAGCCATCTTCTGCTACATATGTGGCTGGAGCCATGGATCTCTCTATGTGTACTCTTTGGTTAGTTGTCTCTGGGAGCTCTGGGTGGTCATGTTAGTTGATATTGTTCTTCCTATGGTGTTGCAATCCCCTTCAGCTCCTTCAGTCCTTTCCTAGCTCTTCCATTGGGGTCCCTGGGCTCAGTCTGATGGTTGGCTGTAAGTATCTGCATCTGTATTGGTCAGGTGCTGGTAGAACCTCTCAGGGAACAGCCATACCAGGCCCCCTGTCAGCAAGTGCTTCTTGGCATCAACAAAAGTGTGCAGGTTTGGTATCAGATGGGATGGATCCTTAGGTGGGGTGGTCTAAATTATTTAGATCTTTAATTGAATGTCTGTATGCTCTTAGCATTTTCATGGAAACTTCAGACAGAATATATATATATATATATATATATATATATATATATATATATATTTCAATATTACTTTTCAAGCACCTTCTAGAAGCACAATTTCATGTACAAGAAGAGTTTCTGGTTGCTCTTATAGTAATTTTGACATTTTCATTGCCTTTCTAAAAATAATATCAGTTTCAGTGGAAAATATTAAAAAAATAGTGATATCTGATATTATCTTTTTATTAAAGTCTGGTCTTGCTTTGCATAGGTAAGTTATCATTTGTTAGTTTTCAGGAGACATTCTTTATCAGATTAAAGGCTTCCCTTTTTTCTTTCCCTTTGCTGAGTATTTTCTTTTTAATGAATGATAGTTTAACTTTGACAAATGAGTTTTCTAGGTCTCCTGAGATAATTTTCTATTAAGCTGATATACTCTGTTGGTTGTTTTAAGTGTGAAAACCATTATTCTTTCATGGGATAAAACTTATCTTGTAAGATGCATCATTCCTATATATTTTAAGATTGAATATGCAAGTGCTTTTGTTGAGGATTTTGATGTTTCTAACTAAAGGGAGTTGTTTCCTGAATTTGCCTTTTTAAAATGCATCTTTTTTTTTTAAAACCAAGACTAAGCTGACTTCAACAGGAGATAGAAATTAATCTTTTCCTTCATTTTAATTATTCTCATAAAATTGATTTTATCTATTCTCTTTATGACAATTACCTATTAATCTTTCAAAAGGAAAGATTGAACCTATAGATAATGTATTATTGAGTCAGTCATTAATCAATAGAATTATATAAATACAGATAGTTATATATGATATTTGACTTCCTAATCCTTACTGTTTTGTGCAAAATAGTCCCTAGCAAGATGATATAATTTTGGCTGTGACTTATGTTTGTGTTTTTGAGTCAGTTTTATAAAGTCCAAGACTATAACAGACACTGCCTTTGACTCTTTTCTTCCTCCTACAGGCATGAGCTGCCATGTCCCAGAAAAGCTTGATTTTTTTTTTTTTTGCTGTTTTATTAGTTGTCTAATTTGTTCCAGTATCAGAATCATACTGAGAGCTTTGTACATACTAACTAAGCTGTCTACCACTGAACTACATCCCTGTTTTCAAACCTGATTAGAGATAGAGACAGAGATAGACAGAGGTACAGAGAGATACAGAAAGAGGCAAACAGAGATCTCTCAAAATATAAAGAATACATATCATGATAGAGAAAAGTTATAAAAAGTGAGAGAAATACTTTACTATCAATAGATTTGTCAACGTTGATTATACAGATACATTTCCTCAAAGCAAATAATTGACATTTCATTGGTTTCAGTTAACTTAGTTATTATCTAATGAAATATCATCAAAGACACTGTCACTGAGTAAAGACGTTGGTCCTCAGCTTCTTACAGCAGTTCAATCCCTCTTTTCTGTGCTCCCTGAGCCTTGGGTGTGGGGGTTGTGTTGTAGATATACTGATTAGGGATAGGCACCCCCTGGTCACTTTTTTCTGTATTTTGAGCAGTTGTAGATTTGTTTAATGGTCTTTTCTACTGAAAGCATTGTTATGAGCCAGAGGATGAGGACATCTGCTATAAGATACTATCTTCTAGGTCCAACACACCTATGAAATCTTACCAACCTGATCATGTAAATAAGACTTGGAAAATAACAACATTAACTGACATCCCAAAGCAGGTAGCCTACCCCTAGATGAATAATTACAGGCAATTAATGGCTTCTGAGAGAAGAGGAATCACTATTTTGGAGGGACAAGCCCCAGGATAGGTTATCCAACCTAAAGTGCTCATCTCTAAACATATATACATATAAACAACAGTAAATGGACTCAGCAGGTTAGATATGTGTAACAATAATAACTTTGAAGAGGAAATAAACTTGAGAATGAGTGGGCAGGACATGAGAGGACTTGGAAGATGGGAAGAGTATGATGAAATGATGTAAGTGCAATACTAATATATGAAGTTTACAAAACATACAATAAATATTAAAAAGAATAAACATTATATAACAATAACAATGACAAAGAAAAGCTTAACAAGACGTACTTGTCAGCATGCTCCTATGTTTGCTATGACAAGAAAGCAGAGAAAATGCCCTACAGTGTGTTTGTTGGTGCACTCGTATCCCAGCATCCAGAAGGAAGAGTCAGCATGATTGCACTGGTCTCTCCAGTGCAAGGTCAAACAGGAACAGTCCTCTGAGGAGTGAGGAGGCAGTGCGGATGATTATAGGAAAGACAGAAGAGAAGACTCAGATGCAAAGGTTAGAAATGGGGAGGGCTGTCCAGTGAATACTGTGGCAGCCTGGAGTTTAATTCTCATAGGCTTTTTATACTTTACAGTATAGTGAGGAACAGTCACAAGCTAGCAGACACAATGCTCATGTATGTACCCATTCAGAGGACTCCATATTCCTCCCTGTTCCTTCCTCCAAGATTAAAGGGACATTCAGCCCTTTGCCTTGAGCTTCAAGTGTATCCCCTCTTATTATTCCATGTGTCACCAAGCCAGTAAATCTGCCATCAGACAAAACTTGACTCTGCCTGGTAGTCAGGTTTTCACAGAAGCAGGGAAAATGGCTCCAGGCAAATGATTACCATAAATTTGAATCCAGTCTCCTCCATAGAGTAACTTGTGAGGCACTCTCTTCAGTAATTAGTTTCTACAGATCCATCTTAAACTTTTAAACCTCTAGGACTACAACTCACAACTTTTATCTACAATCTCTTATCCCCTCCCTTAATGTGCCCACTCTAAAAGTCCCCTTGTGCTTTCTGGACTTCCACTAGTACTCCATGTTAAACACACAAGCAAAAGCTTTGAAGTTAGGATTTGTATATGCAAGACAACATAAGATGTCTGTCTGTCTTGGCCTCAGATACATCACTCTGTATAAATTTTTCCAGTGCCGTCGATTTATCTGAAATTGTTACGATTTAATGTTTCATTATAGTAATATCACACAATGTGTATGGGCTGCATTTTTTTATGTATTCATCTGTTGATGGACATGTTTGATCTTACTTCCTAGCTATTGTGAATGGAGAAATAACAAAAAGATGCTTAAATGTCTCTGTAGTAGGATAGTTGTAAAGTTCATTGAGCATATGCCCAGGAGTGTTATAGCTGTGTCATATAGGAATATTATTTCCTGGTTTTGGAGGAACCCCCAGATTGGTTTCTAAAGTGTACACACTGTGTGCACTCCCATCAACAGTACCTAAGCTAACCATTTGCAACATCGTGTTAGTACTCATTATTTGTATTCCAGATTATGACCATTCTCACTGGAGGGAGGTGACTCTTAGAATGGCTAAGATCAAAAATTCAGGTGACAGCAGATGCTGGGAAGGATGTGGAGAAAGAGGAACACTCCTCCATTGTTGGTGGGAGTGCAGGCTTGTACAACCACTCTGGAAATCAGTCTGGCGGTTCCTCAGAAAATTGGACATAGTACTACCGGAGGATCCAGCAATACCTCTCCTGGGCATATATCCAGAAGATGCCCCAACTGGTAAGAAGGACACATGCTCCACTATGTTCATAGCAGCCTTATTTATAATAGCCAGAAGCTGGAAAGAACCTAGATGCCCCTCAACAGAGGAATGGATACAGAAAATGTGGTACATCTACACAATGGAGTACTACTCAGCTATTAAAAAGAATGAATTTATGAAATTCCTAGCCAAATGGATGGACCTGGAGGGCATCATCCTGAGTGAGGTAACACATTCACAAAGGAACTCACACAATATGTACTCACTGATAAGTGGATATTAGCCCCAAACCTAGGATACCCAAGATATAAGATATAATTTGCTAAACACATGAAACTCAAGAAGAATGAAGACTGAAGTGTGGACACTATGCCCCTCCTTAGATTTGGGAACAAAACACCCATGGAAGGAGTTACAGAGACAAAGTTTGGAGCTGAGATGAAAGGATGGACCATGTAGAGACTGCCATATCCAGGGATCCACCCCATAATCAGCATCCAAACGCTGACACCATTGCATACACTAGCAAGATTTTATTGAAAGGACCCAGATGTAGCTGTCTCTTGTGAGACTATGCCGGGGCCTAGCAAACACAGAAGTGAATGCTCACAGTCAGCTAATGGATGGATCACAGGGCTCCCAATGGAGGAGCTAGAGAAAGTAGCCAAGGAGCTAAAGGGATCTGCAACCCTATAGGTGGAACAACATTATGAACTAACCAGTACCCCGGAGCTCTTGACTCTAGCTGCATATATATCAAAAGATGGCCTAGTCGGCCATCACTGGAAAGAGAGGCCCATTGGACTTGCAAACTTTATATGCCCCAGTACAGGGGAACACCAGGGCCAAAAAGGGGGAGTGGGTGGGCAGGGGAGTGGGGGTAGGTGGATATGGGGGACTTTTGGTATAGTATTGGAAATGTAAATGAGCTAAATACCTAATAAAAAATGGAAAAAAAATAGTTTTAATTTGCATTTACCTGATTCCTAAGAATTTTCTAACTTGAAAACTTTTAAAATTGTTTTTAAGCCATTTGCATTTCTTCTTTTGAAAATTCTATGTTCAGTTCTATAGGCCACTTTAAAATTTTAATTGTTTACTTATTTTAATATTTAGGGTATTTTAAATTTTATTTGTTATGTATCTGGATACTGATTCTCTTTTAGTTGAGTAGATAGCAAAGACTTTCTTACATTCTGTGGGCTGTCTGTTTGCTGTAATTTCTTGTACTCATGAGACCCAATTTCTTCATAATTTGACTAACTTTCTGTTCTACCTTTGAAGGGGAATGCTAGCCCAACAGAAGAGTATATTAAAAAATAAGAAAGCCTAGTTTCTCTTAACCTAACTTTAAAATAATTAATTGGCAGTATAGTAGAATACATGTAAAGCTAGAGTGTCTTCAATCTGAAATTTACACCCTCAGGAAAAGAGTTAATTTACTGTCCATGACCCAGGTATAAAAAAGGAGGTCCCAACCGAATGCGAACAGGTCTGTCTAAGATGTGAAAGGACAAATGCAATTATCACCATAAGCCTAGAAATAAGTAACATGCAAAAGTGTTTTGTTATTGGAGGAAGAGAGGAGAATTTACAGAAACTGGGCACAAATAAGTGGACGCAAACCAAAGATTACAAATCTGATATGCACAGGTAACATAAAAAAAAATGACAGAGACCTCCATGAAAGATATCTATGTAGGGTAGAATTCTAGAAGTCTCATGATGATTATAAAATGATTGCACATAAACCATCTCTGCATTCATTAAATTAACAAGAGGATGTACAAGAAATATTGTTCTTCCTTAATGTATGTATTGAAAGCACTTTCATAATCTTCTTTAACTCTTGCACTTGATATGAGGGTTTGTGTCTGGACTTATTGTAACTTGTTATGCTGTGTTCAGTTGATATTTTTGGGAGGCCTCCTCTTCTCTGAAAGAAGACAAAGGAGCAATGCCAGCAGAGAGTGCTCTGAGCACTGAAACTCAGAGGAGAGAATCTGTCTCCCAGGTCTGCTGATAGACGGTAACAGAATCACTAGAAGAACAATCTCTAAAGAGAGTCAACTATAACTACTAACTCCAGAGATTACCAGATGGCGAAAGGTAAACATAGGAATCCTACTAACAGAAACAAAGACCACTCACCATCATCAGAACCCAGCACTCCCACTTCGCCCAGTCCAGGGCACCCCAACACACCGAAAAACCTAGACCTAGATTTAAAACCATATCTCATGATGATGGTAGAGGACATCAAGAAGGACTTTAATAAATCACTTAAAGAAATACAGGAGAACACTGCTAAAGAGTTACAAGTCCTTAAAGAAAAACAGGAAAACACAATCAAACAGGTAGAAGTCCTTACAGAAAAAGAGGAAAAAAACATACAAACAGGTGATGGAAATGAACAAAACCATACTAGACCTAAAAAGGGAAGTAGACACAATAAAGAAAACTCAAAGTGAGGCAACACTGGAGATAGAAACCCTAGGAAAGAAATCTGCAACCATAGATTTGAGCATCAGCAACAGAATACAAGAGATGGAAGAGAGAATCTCAGGTGCAGAAGATTCCATAGAGAACATCGGCACAACAATCAAAGAAAATGGAAAATGCAAAAAGATCCTAACTCAAAATATCCAGGAAATCCAGGACACAATGAGAAGACCAAACCTACGGATAATAGGAGTGGATGAGAATGAAGATTTTCAACTCAAAGGACCAGCAAACATCTTCAACAAAATTATTGAAGAAAACTTCCCAAATATAAAGAAAGAGATACCTATGAACATACAAGAAGCCTACAGAACTCCAAGTAGACTGGACCAGAAAAGAAATTCCTCCTGACACATAATAATCAGAACAACAAATGCACTAAATAAAGATAGAATACTAAAAGCAGTAAGGGAAAAAGGTCAAGTAACATATAAAGGCAAGCCTATCAGAATTACACCAGATTTTTCACCAGAGACTATGAAAGCCAGAAGAGCCTGGACAGATGTTATACAGACACTAAGAGAACACAAATTCCAGGCCAGGCTACTATACCCAGCCAAACTCTCAATTACCATAGATGGAGAAACCAAAGTATTCCATGACAAAACCAAATTCACACATTATCTCTCCACGAATCCATCCCTTCAAAGGATAATAACAGAAAAAAACCAATACAAGAATGGGAACAACGCCCTATAAAAAACAAGAAGGTAATTCCTCAACAAACCTAAAAGAAGACAGCCACAAGAACAGAATGCCAACTTTAACAACAAAAATAACAGGAAGCAACAATTACTTTTCCTTAGTATCTCTTAACATCAATGGTCTCAACTCCCCAATAAAAAGACATAGACTAACAAACTGGCTACACAAACAAGACCCAACATTTTGCTGCTTACAGGAGACACATCTCAGAGAAAAAGATAGACACTACCACAGAATAAAAGGCTGGAAAACAATTTTCCAAGCAAATGCTATGAAGAAACAAGCTGGAGTAGCCATCCTAATATCTGATAAGATTGACTTCCAACCCAAAGTCATCAAAAAAGACAAGGAGGGGCACTTCGTTCTCATCAAAGGTAAAATCCTCCAAGAGGAACTCTCAATTCTGAATATCTATGCTCCAAATACAAGGGCAGCCACATTCATTAAAGAAACTTTAGTAAAGCTCAAAGCACACATTGCACCTCACACAATAATAGTGGGAGACTTCAACACACCACTTTCACCAATGGACAGATCATGGAAACAGAAACTAAACAGGGACACACTGAAACTAACAGAAGTGATGAAACAAATGTATCTGACAGATATCTACAGAACATTTTATCCTAAAACAAAAGGATATACCTTCTTCTCAGCACCTCATGGTACCTTCTCCAAAATTGACCACATAATAGGTCACAAAACAGGCCTCAACAGATTCAAAAATAATGAAATTGTCCCATGTATCCAATCAGATCACCATGCACTAAGGCTGATCTTCAATAACAAAAAAAATAAAAGAAAGCCAACACTCACGTGGAAACTGAACAACACTCTTCTCAATGATACCTTGGTCAAGGAAGGAATACAGAAAGGAATTAAAGACGTTTTAGAGTTTAATGAAAATGAAGCGACAACGTACCCAAACCTTTGGGACACAATGAAAGCATTTCTAAGAGGGAAACTCATAGCTCTGAGTGCCTCCAAGAAGAAATGGGAGAGAGCACATACTAGCAGCTTGACAACACATCTAAAAGCTCTAGAAAAAAAGGAAGCAAATTCACCCAAGAGGAGTAGATGGCAGGAAATAATCAAACTCAGGGGTGAAATCAACCAAGTGGAAACAAGAAGAACTATTCAAAGAATTAACCAAACGAGGAGTTGGTTCTTTGAGAAAATCAACAAGATAGATAAACCCTTAGCTAGACTCACTAGAGGGCACAGAAACAAAATCCTAATTAACAAAATCAGAACTGAAAAGGGAGACATAACAACAGATCCTGAAGAAATTCAAAAAACCATCAGATCCTTCTACAAAAGGCTATACTCAACAAAACTGGAAAACCTGGACGAAATGGACAAATTTCTGGACAGATACCAGGTACCAAAGTTGAATCAGGATCAAGTTGACCTTCTAAACAGTCCCATATCCCCTAAAGAAATAGAAGCAGTTATAAATAGTCTCCCAGCCAAAAAAAGCCCAGGACCAGACGGGTTTAGTGCAGAGTTCTATCAGACCTTCAAAGAAGATCTAATTCCAGTTTTGCACAAACTTTTTCACAAGATAGAAGTAGAAGATACTCTACCCAACTCATTTTATGAAGCCACTATTACTCTGATACCTAAACCACAGAAAGATCTAACAAAGATAGAGAACTTCAGACCAATTTCTCTTATGAATATTGATGCAAAAATTCTCAATAAAATTCTCGCTAACCGAATCCAAGAACACATTATAGCAATCATCCATCCTGACCAAGTAGGTTTTATGCCAGGGATGCAGGGATGGTTTAATATACGAAAATCCATCAATGTAATCCATTATATAAACAAACTCAAAGACAAAAACCAAATGATCATCTCTTTAGATGCAGAAAAAGCATTTGACAAGATCCAACACCCATTCATGATAAAAGTTCTGGAAAGATCAGGAATTCAAGGCCCATACCTAAACATGATAAAAGCAATCTACAGCAAACCAGTAGCCGACATCAAAGTAAATGGAGAGAAGCTGGAAGCAATCCCACTAAAATCAGGGACTAGACAAGGCTGCCCACTTTCTCCCTACCTTTTCAACATAGTACTTGAAGTATTAGCCAGAGCAATTCGACAACAAAAGGAGATCAAGGGGATACAAATTGGAAAGGAGGAAGTCAAAATATCACTTTTTGCAGATGATATGATAGTATATATAAGTGACCCTAAAAATTCCACCAGAGAACTCCTAAACCTGATAAACAGCTTCGGTGAAGTAGCTGGACATAAAATAAACTCAAACAAGTCACTGGCCTTTCTCTATACAAAGAATAAACAGGCTGAGAAAGAAATTAGGGAAACAACACCCTTCTCAATAGTCACAAATAATATAAAATATCTCGGCGTGACTCTAACTAAGGAAGTGAAAGATCTGTGTGATAAAAAATTCAAATCTCTGAAGAAAGAAATTAAAGATCTCAGAAGATGGAAAGATCTCCCATACGCATGGATTGTCAGGATCAACATTGCAAAAATGGCTATCTTGCCAAAAGCAATCTACAGATTCAATGCAATCCCCATCAAAATTCCAACTCAATTCTTCAACGAATTAGAAGGAGCAATTTGCAAATTCATCTGGAATAACAAAAAACCTAGGATAGCAAAAAGTCTTCTCAAGGATAAAGAACCTCTTGTGGAATCACCATGCTGACCTAAAGCTTTACTACAGAGCAATTGTGATAAAAACGGCTTGGTACTGGTATAAGGACAGACAAGTAGACCAATGGAATAGAATTGAAGACCCAGAAATGAACCCACACACCTATAGTCACTCGATCTTCGACAAGGGAGCTAAAACCATCCAGTGGAAGAAAGACAGCATTTTCAACAATTGGTGCTGGCACAACTGGTTGTTATCATGTAGAAGAATGCGAATCGATCCATACTTATCTCCTTTACTAAGGTCAAATCTAAATGGATCAAAGAACTTCACATAAAACCAGAGACACTGAAACTTATAGAGGAGAAAGTGGGGAAAAGCCTTGAAGATATGGGCACAGGGGCAAAATTCCTGAACAGAACAGCAATGGCTTGTGCTGTAAGATCGAGAATTGACAAATGGGACCTAATGAAACTCCAAAGTTTCTGCAAGGCAAAAGACACCGTCAATAAGACAAAAAGACCACCAACAGATTGGGAAAGGATCTTTACCTATCCTAAATCAGATAGGGGGCTAATATCCAACATATATAAAGAACTCAAGAAGGTGGACTTCAGAAAATCAAATAACCCCATTAAAAAATGGGGCTCAGAACTGAACAAAGAATTCTCACCTGAGGAATACCGAATGGCAGAGAAGCACCTGAAAAAATGTTCAACATCCTTAATCATCAGGGAAATGCAAATCAAAACAACCCTGAGATTCCACCTCACACCAGTCAGAATGGCTAAGATCAAAAATTCAGGTGACAGCAGATCCTGGGAAGGATGTGGAGAAAGAGGAACACTCCTCCATTGTTGGTGGGATTGCAGGCTTGTACAACCACTCTGGAAATCCGTCTGGCGCTTCCTCAGAAAATTGGACATAGTACTACCGGAGGATCCAGCAATACCTCTCCTGGGCATATATCCAGAAGATGCCCCAACTGGTAAGAAGGACACATGCTCCACTATGTTCATAGCAGCCTTATTTATAATAGCCAGAAGGTGGAAAGAACCCAGATGCCCCTCAACAGAGGAATGGATACAGAAAATGTGGTACATCTACACAATGGAGTACTACTCAGCTATTAAAAAGAATGAATTTATGAAATTCCTAGCCAAATGGATGGACCTGGAGGGCATCATCCTGAGTGAGGTAACACATTCACAAAGGAACTCACACAATATGTACTCACTGAGAAGTGGCTATTAGCCCAAAACCTAGGATACCCAAGATATAAGATACAATTTGCTAAACACATGAAACTCAAGAAAAATGAAGACTGAAGTGTGGACACTATGCCCCTCCTTAGAAGTGGGAACAAAACACCCTTGGAAGGAGTTACAGAGACAAAGTTTGGAGCTGAGATGAAAGGATGGACCATGTAGAGACTGCCATATCCAGGGATCCACCCCATAATCAGCATCCAAATGCTGACACCATTGCATACACTAGCAAGATTTTATCGAAAGGACCCAGATGTAGCTGTCTCTTGTGAGACTATGCCGGGGCCTAGCAAACACAGAAGTGGATGCTCACAGTCATCTAATGGATGGATCACAGGGCTCCCAATGGAGGAGCTAGAGAATGTACCCAAGGAGCTAAAGGGATCTGCAACCCTATAGGTGGATCAACATTATGAACTAACCAGTACCCCGGAGCTCTTGACTCTAGCTTGCATATGTATCAAAAGATGGCCTAGTCGGCCATCACTGGAAAGAGAGGCCCATTGGACACCCAAACTTTATATGCCCCAGTACAGGGGAATGCCAGGGCCAAAAAGGGGGAGTGGGCGGGTAGGGGAGTGGGGGTGGGTGGGTATGGGGGACTTTTGGTATAGCATTGAAAATGTAAATGAGCTAAATACCTAATAAAAAATGGAAAAAAAATTTAGAAAATGAGCATTAAAACATAAATGATACAAGTGCATTTTAATTTTAAGACTACAGAAAACAGGAAAACTTAACTTTGAATATCATGAGATGAAGCAAGCTTAAGCACACGTCAGATGTATCTCAAAAGAGTAGGTGATGAAGTTAACTTGTCTTTAACGCTGGTGAGACTACATTCCCTTTACACATTCTAAACAAGAATGTGCTTCCCCAAATGTACTTATATCTACAAGATGATTTGTAAACTTCTTTCATTAGTACAAAATTCAAGTCATTCTTTCTAATACTCCATGCTTCTTAATTGAAGAATATGGTTGCATTGACAGAATATTAGATAAAAGAAGAGCAAGAAAAGTGGTTAGTGTGTGGCCTTTAGAAAGAAGTTATTGAGGCCTGTCTCATGTAGATCCAAAAGCCTTCACAGAGTGAAGTTACTTAATATTATTTGAAAGGCTTTCTCACTACATCTCTATTTCTAGCTCTGGAGAGAGAATCTCTTATAAGCATTACCTGTCGCTTAAAAACCTATGCCCAATGAGCTGAGGCAGAAAATAGGAGGTGGGGCATCCAATAGGGGGAGAGAGAATTCTGGGAAATAGTCGAAGGCCAAATATTCACCCAGAACATTGAGGAGATAAGAACATGGGAGCTGAGCAGAGGTATCCAGCAACATGGAAAATCTCAGATTAAAATCAAGGAGATAGTTGCTTGGGAACACGGAAGAGATGGCCATAAATCAGCTACATGGCTGAACTCAGGATAGAATAAAAGAAGAGAATAAACTCCAGAACCGCTAAGGACACTGATGTAAACCAGCTAAACTGAAAGAAGGTGAGAGTCACTTAGGAACTCAGAGGAGACGGACATAAGAAGACAAGGAGAGTCCCTCCTCACGTTCTCCTTGGTTTGTGGTTTAGTCCCTGGGAGCTATGGGGGGGTACTAGTTGGTTCTGTGAAAGGAGAGGCCCTTGGCCCTGTGGGTTAGATGCCCCAGTGTAGTGGAATGCCAGGACAGGGAAGCAGGAGTGGGAGGGTTAGTGAGCAGGGGGAGGGAGGAGGGGATGGGGGGATTTCGGAGGGGAAATGAGGAAAAGGGATAAAATGTAAATAAAGAAAATATCTAATAAAAACTGTAAAAATAATCAAGGAAGGAAGGAAGGAAGGAAGAGAGGGAGGAAGGGAGGGAGGGAGGGAGGGAGGGAGGGAGGGATGGAGGGAGGAAGGAAGGGAGGGAGGGAGGGAGGGAGGGAGGGAGGGAGGGAGGGAGGGAGGGAGGGAGAAAAAAAGGCAGAGAGACTGACATGAAGACAGAAATATGGTGAAATAAAAATGACAGGAGAAAATGGAGCCTTCTGTTAATGTGTGACATGTATCAAAAGCCATGAAACATTTATATTACACCAGTAAAAGAAAAAACAACAAAACAATTTTAAAAGGAAGAAGAAGAAGCAGAAGATGGAGGAAGAGGAGGAGAAGGAGGGGGAGGAGGGGGAGGAGGAGGAGGAGATGAAACCAGTCAAGTAGCTGAACCTTTACTTGATTCTTTGTTGCAGCATAGCAGGTGGAAAAACTTTCCATTGGTTGATTTGAAGAAGGAATATTCTATTTGACTTGAAGGTTAGAATAAAGGGGATAGAAAATTAAGAGCAAGTTGGAAAACAAGCCAAAGCTTATGGTCAGGGCATTTATTAATAAATAATTAGTCTCCGAGTCATCATTTCAGGAGCAGGAGCTGGGAGGAGAAAATTTGATTTTTTTTATGAACCCAAACAGTTTTTTTCAGATATCAATTAAAATATAAAAACATAGAAGCATAGATGTGCAGTTCAAAGAAAGGTAGTGTCTATTCAATTCTCATAGAAGGAAACAAAAGTCCTAAGTTTTCTTTAACACAGCAGCCCAAGAGCTGAGAACTCGTGCCATGTGGTCTCTAAAGTAATACACACCGTATCACATCAGAATGATATAAGTGGATTCAAAAACATGCACAAATCTGAGATTTTGTGTGTGTGCCTCATTACTTATAAGTCCAAATAAGTGATTCCTTGCCAAATATTAGGATGCTGATGAAATGAAAGTGGAGTAGAAAATGTCCAGATAAAAATATTTTTTTCTCCCTTTTTAGGTTTTGGATGGTTTTATTCCATCACCTGTTTGGTCGTGTTTTCCTGCAATTCTTTTTTTAATTTTTTTTATTTTGATTAGGTATTTTCCTCATTTACATTTCCAATGCTATCCCAAAAGTCCCCCATACCTTCCCCCCTCCCACTACCCTACCCACCCACTCCCACTTTTTGGCCCTGGCGTTCCCCTGTACTGGGGCATATAAAGTTTGCATGTCCAATGGGCCTCTCTTTCCAGTGATGGCCGACTAGGCCATCTTCTGATACATATGCAGCTAGAGACAAGAGCTCCAGGGTACTGGTTAGTTCATATTGTTGTTCCATCTATAGGGTTGCAGATCCCTTTAGCTTCTTAAGAAATAAAATAAAATTATATGCATTATAGTTGTTAGATAAAAACTCACATTAATAAAGAAATAGGTTAAAAAAAACATTGCCAACAAGATGTTGCTAAGAAAAATGCTTTTGATTGATACTGGGATATGGTCAAATCCGACTGCCTTTTCTCACTAATTTCCTGGGGGAACTCAGTTTTTAGATTCAAAGATATAGAAATAATAAGCACTACAAATTAAAATTTGTTGAAGAAGCTGTCATACTGACAAAGTAATAATCGTAATATCTGGAAAATTCATAGTCTGTTGACTTAATGAAGTGTCTTGAATTAATATAGCCTTTTCACCAATATACTGAAAATTACTCACTTTATTGACATTAACAAAAATAATTATATCCTCAGGTTAAACAGGTTTCTATGAAATTTAGTAAAATGTCAAATATTGTCCTTTATAATGTTGGTTCTTAGAAAGTATTTCACACATATTAACTTATTCTTTGTCTAAGGAAAAATTGTCATAAAAATTTCCCATTTTGATTACATATAGCAAGTATCTTTTCATTTTCCATCAAAACAGGCTGGTTCTAGAATCATATACCAGATATCCAAGTGAGGATTGACACCTAGGTTTTTCTTAGGTTGTTGTAAGAAGTCTTTTTTTTTTTTTTTTTTGTGACTATGTAGTTGATGTCTCCATGTAGGTCTTGCCTATTATCTGAAGACTTATAGCCCCTAGTGGCTCACCACAGCTGATCATTGTTATCTGTCACCTAGACTTTCCTAAAACGCAGGTATTTTAGTTATAGCATTTCTTGAAAATGAATCCTTCTAGTAATCTGAAAGAGTCTGGGAATGAATCATTCCTTAGTACATTCCCATGTAATACAGAGCCACACCTCAACATGGGTTATAAGTTTTGTCCAAAAGCTAAATAGAAGAATCAGGTAATCTATGCTCACATTTTTGACCTTGGAAACTTAAACTGTCTAAGGACCATAGATAAACAATTTGAACTATGAGACTTTTGCCCTTTGGACAGTTGCTGTTATGATATAAGATCTGGGGGACTTTGAAACAGAAAGAATATGTGTTTTCATGTGAAGTGGAATGAGTTCTGGAGGGCATAAAGTAGACCCTCTCTGAAGAAAGCCTCCAAGAATTCATGCCCATAAGTTACCTCATAACTTCTATCCTTAAATATAATTGTGACCCATTACTTGCTTCTTTGCAGCATAGCAGGTGGAAAAACTTTCCATTGGTTGATTTGAAGAAGGAATATTCTATGCTTTGAAAAGGCTGATAGAAATGACCACATGGTAAAAATTCTATGCAGTTTGTGAATACTGAGAGAATTATCCAGCTAACAGCCCACAAGTAAACATTAAACCTTTATGCTACAACCACAAAAAGATGAATTATGCCAGCAGTCTGAGAAAATTTGGATGCGGATCAATTTGTAATCAAGCTTTGGATAATTCTGCAGTCCAAGCCAAAATGTGAATTGTAACTTTTACCTCAAAATGCAAAGCTAGCCAAGTTTGGCCCAGAATCCTCTGCCTCAGAACTATGAGGCAATATCACTAAGCTGCTATTGATACTAAACTATAAATTGCTTCTGTAGCATAGACAGCTGGTAAGGCCATATCATGACATCATATATAATTATACTCACATCAAAATATTTCAAAGACTTTCATAAATATGTATCAGTTAAAAATAAGTGTATTATGGATTTAAATATTTATTATAAATAAGAAATTTTAAGATTGCTGAAATTACTTTAAGTGACCAATATACCAGGTACACATAGAGTTAAATAAAAGTTTTTTACTTGTATGAAGAACTCTAGCATATTTGAATACATATTGAGTATTCTATAATATCTTTGTATTTTAATATCAGTTATTACTCAAAAGAACTGTGATCAATGTCATGACTTTATTACTCAAGTAGAAATATACTCAAAGATAAACAAAGAAAATTTCAAAATTCTGATGGGAATTTAATTAAAAACTATAGCTGATTATTTTATTTCAAATTTTACATATATTTAAAGAAGTTTTTAAAATTCTATTCATATACCTACAAAATAATTGTGATAAAGATACTTAATGAATTCAGGGTCATACTTAATTTTCAAGTTTGAACAGTGTTCTAGCACCCAGGTTCATTTGTTACTTATCTACATTATACAAATTTTACATCATTATTATCTTTTTTAGCGTCAGTCATTTATACATTTATTTTGTATTTCAAAAAACTGAAAATTTATTGTGGAATATTCCACATAACTTTACAGGTGATGTACAACTATAATGATGACCAAACAGACAGTCATGCAACAAGCATAAAGCCTGCAATACCAATAGATACAGTAAGTATTCCATTATGAAAGACATGGATAAAGAGGAGGCTTCTCAACTGAGGAAACTCAAATGGCTGAAAAGCACCTAAAGAAATGTTCATTAACCTTATTCATCGGGAAATGTGCAAATCAAAACAACCCTGAGATTCCACCTCACACCAGTCAGAATAGCTAAGATGAAAAAACTCAGGTGACAGCAGATGCTGGAGAGGATGTGGAGAAAGAGAAACACTCCTCCATTGCTGGTGGGATTACAAGCTGGTACAACCACTCTGGAAATCAGTCTGGCAGTTCCTCAGAAAACTGGACATAGTACTTACCTGAGGACCCAGCAATACCACTCCAGAAAATGTGGTACATTTATACTATGAACTACTACTGAGCTATTAAAAACAATGACTTCATGAAATTTACAGGCAAATGGATAGAACTTGAAAATATCCTGAATGAGGTAACTCAGTCACAAAAGAATGCACATGGTATGTACTCACTGATGAAAGGATAATAGTCCAAAAGTTCAGAATACCCAAAATTCAATAAGAAGAAGGAAGACCAAAGTATGGATGCTTCAGTGCTTCTTAGAAGGATGAACAAAATACTCACAGGAGGAAATATGGAGACAAAGTGTGGAGCAGAGACTGAATGAAGGACAGGCCATTCAGAGACTGCCCCACCTAGGGATCCATCCCATATACAGCAACCAAACCAGGATACTTTTGTGAATAGCAGGAAGTGCTTGTTGTTGATGGAAGCTTGATATGGCCATCTCCTGAGAGGCTCTTCCAGAGCCTGACAAATACAGAGGTGGATGCTCACAGCCAACCATTGGACTGAGCTGGGGTTCCCAATGGAGGAGTTGGAGAAGGGACTGAGGGAGTTGAGGGGGTTTGCAGCCCCATGGAGGGAGCAACAGTGTCAACAGGCCAGACCCCCCAGAGATCCTAGGGACTGGACTACCAACCAAAGAGTACAGATGGAGGGACCCATGGTGCTGGCCACATATGTGGAAGAGGATGACCTTGTTGGACATCAGTTGGAGGAAAGGCCCTTGGGCCTGGGAGTGTTTGATGCTCCAATGTAGGGAAATGCCAGGGCAGGAAGAAGGGAGTGGGTGGGTGGGTGGGTGGGTGGGTAGGTGGGGAAACCCTCATAGAGGCAGGGAGAGGGGGGATGGGATGGAGGTTTCTGAAGCAGAGACCTCGAAAGGGGAAAACATTTGAAATGTAAATAAAGAAAATATCCAATTTAAAAAAATATCAAGGAATTTGTATCTTTTCAGGGAAATTTTCTTTTGAAGAAATGTTCACTGAGAAAAGACCTCAATGATTATTCAATGGTGTACCAAACTTAAAGGAAGCCACTTACTCACATTTGAAGACAATAGTGTAAATGTTATGTAAAATGCATCTGCTCTAATGACTGACTTTAAGAGACTTTATATGATTACTTTCAATTTGGGTAACTTTCAGAGTTTCAGAGTAACCAACAGAATTTCCAGCTATCTTCCTCGATTGCAGACTGTATGGAATGGCACCTGGGGCATGGTATTTCTAGAAATGGCCTTAATTTATTCTGAGCTACCTTGGCTTTAATAAATTCACATCCCTTAGTATCATAAATGAATGGATTCTGCTTGATGAGGTTTGCAATCTACAAATGATTCTCAGCATATGAGCTTTGCCAGCACTGCAGAAGCCCTACAACAGGTGAGGATTCATCTGCAAAACAAAGTGTGGCACTGAAAAATTACCTCCGTTGCAGGCATGATTTCCCAATACATAATGCCATTTGTTGCCTGGTTATACGATTTCTTTTATTAAAATGTTTCACGCCTAATAATCCAAGCCCTTCAGCCATGAGATTCTCTGGTTTTCATAATATCTACTATTCTTCCATCTCCAATATGTAATTCTGTGACTGCTACATTCATAGTTAACATTTCAATCATATATTTATTTGTAAGCAAAGTGGGCATCTCTTAGACAAACAAAAATATGTAGATGCTAGTCGAAAGAAAACCACTACAAACATCCTCTTTGACTCCACTGTGAACTGAGGTTCCTGGAAATAAGCCTTGTCTACACAGAACTTTCCTACAAAAGCTGATTGAATGATAAGAACACCAGTGATTGTAGAGGTGTCAGAAGGTTACAAGTCCACTTCAAAATCATCCTGTGCTGTCTTGGCCTTTTGAATAGTAATTTATTTCCTACCCCAGATGTAAGCTAACAATGTTAAACCATTTGGTAAATTTAATGAAATTCATAAATTTGTAAATGGACAAACCCTTGGATTTTGCCAATTCAAAAGCTAAATATCACCAGACAGTATTGGCCTATAAGAGATATGCCCCAGCCTCCCTGAGACAACCATCAACATATTTGAAACTTCTCTGTTCTATAACTTTCTTTGTTCTGTTGCTGGGAAATGTGGGGTAACTTTAATCTGTATTCTTAACCCATGGTCACTGATATTTGGCTCCAGAATGATTCTATCTCATTGCATTTCAGGTGAAAGCTGTGTCTTTTACATTGGTATCACTTAAAGGCTACTTCCAAAATACCCCATATTTTTAAAAGCAACAGTAGGGAGCCATAAGTGAGTCTTAGGGTCACACTAGTTTGCATTTCATTTTTGACTATAAGAATTTAATGCTTTGCCCTCAGACCAAGTGCTAACCTTTGGATTTCTGCAATTATAAATAGAATATCGATATCCTTGCTGACAAGGTTGTGTTAAAACTAACAAATTTCAAGAACATGATGAGATCTTTCTCAAAGTGAAAGAACCCAAAAGTCATTTTGCTTACACTTCTCTTTCCTATACCTTCAATCTGTTATGAACAAGAAAAATAGTTTGCCAAAGAGCCACGGATATAGAATATTATTTACAGCTCACAACTACCATAGCACTGTAACCTTTCCAAGTAGCCAAACCCTACTTTGTATTCACTACTTCACTTAATCAGATGTCCTTGGAAAGAACTGGCATTTTCTTCCAAACTGCACTCCTCAAACTGTCACTAACTTAAACTAAACTTAAGTTCACTTTCTGGTGTTTTTACCTAAACCATCATATATCATAACTTACATGTAAGCAATACTCTTACCATTGCAATATTCTAGGCAAAACAATTTGAATTACAGGTCAAGTGTTCCCTTAAGTAATTGCATTACCGTGGAAATGCAATCTTTGGGAAGGGTAAAGAATACATTAAAGAGAAATCCTGCATAATGTCTCCTCCCCACTGCTTCAGTGTCCTTATAGTTGTTTGCTTTTTAATTTTTTTAGGACAGAAGATAAAAACCCAAGGCATGGGATTATTTTCCTATTGGCATTAAAATTATAGATGGATTCAGTGAATATTTAAAGATGAGAAGGCTTTGAAGCATGTTTGTGCAAACCCTGAGATGCTGATCTATGACAATACTGAAATTTTTAACTATTCCCTGCTAGTGGTTTGTCTCCTATCCCTCCCATCCTTCCCCACCACATTACTCACAGAAGATGGCAAATGGTATTTTTCAGCTGCACTCATGGGAATGTGGAGCTTAAAGGTAATTTTTATAGCAGTAATCCAACGGGGCTACAAACATCTGCATTAGATTTCAAAAGTGTGTATGTTGAGTTATGTATACATGTGAACCTCAAAGAGGTGTGTGGATTCTCTTTGTTAATACTGTCCAAACTGAAAACTTTGTCTAAAAGCCTCAGGCATTCTATAACCAGCAAATGGTTCTCAGCATGACACTTCCAGGGAAACAGAAGACCTATAAATCTGGCAGGAGCTGCAAAAGTGAGATTATGAGCAGTTAAGTAGATTGTCCCAGGTGACAGCCAGTGCATCTGAACCCTCAGTCCCCCCAGAATCTAAATCCATCCCACACGCACTGTGATCTAAACAAGCCTGCCAGGGTATCAACTTTAAACCTTTCACAAAACTAATATTACAAATCACACTGTCCAAGAGGCATCAGTGATGTTCAAAGTCTTGTTGCAGAATTTATGATTATAGAGAGAAATGAGGAATTGCTGCCTCTAATCAACCTGTTCATGCAGCAGATTTTGTCAGGCCCATATTTGTTCGGCTTCTATAAATGTCCCAGAGGGGATGCATTGCTCTCTGAAGTGAAGCTGCTGTCAGGAATGCATTATTGTAATGGTACTATGGGCACTTTACAGAAAGGGCTGGCTTGTCTTTGATCAAGATGACCTTGGTGTCCTTAGTTTGCCTTCGCTTGACTAAAGTGTGCAGACTTTTTTCTGAGCAAGCAATGCAGAGGTCATGGATGGGTGCTGCTTACTGCCTTGCTTCCCAAGGTTTGCTCAGCCTGCTTCCTTATAGAACCCAGAACCAGCCCACTGGTGGCACTTCCCAAAATGGACGGGGCCTTTGTGCATAAACTAATGAAGAAAATGGCCCGTGGGCTTAACTACAGTTCAGTCTTTTTAGGTATTTCCTTTTTCTTTTTTTCCCCCATTTTTTATTGGTTATTTTACTTATTTACATTTCAAATGTTAGCCTCCTTCTGGGTTTCCCCTTGACAAACCTCCTATCACATCCCCCCAACCCCTGCTTCTATAAGGGTGCTCCCCTACCCACACACCCATCCACTCAATCCCGCCTCAGTGCCCTAGCATTCCCCTACGCTGGGTCATCAAGCCTTCACAGAACCAAGGGCTTCCCTTCCCATTGATGCCAGATAAGGCCATCCTCTGCTATATATGTAGCTGGAGGCATGGGTTCCTCCATGTGAACTCTTTGGTTGGTGGTTTAGTCCTTGGGAGCTCTGAACGGTCTGGTTGATTGATATTGTTCTTCTTTCTATGGGGTTGCAAGCCCCTTCAGCTCCTTCAGACCTTCCCCTAACTCCTCTGTTAGGGTCCCCATGCTTAGTCTGATGGTTGGTTGCATGCATTCGCATCTGTAATTGTCAGGCTCTGACAGAGCCTCATAAGAGACAGCTATATCAGGCCCCTGTCAGCAAACACTTCTAGGCATCAGCAATAGTATCTGGGTTTGGCTACATATGAGATGAATCCCCAGGTGGGACAGTCTCTGGATGACCTTTCCTTCAGTCTCTGCTCCAGTATTTGTCCCTGTATTTCCTTCAGGCAGGAGCAATTCTGCATTAATATTTTTGAGATGGGTGGGTAGAGGCTCCCAAGACCCAATGGGGATGACATTAGCTGAAATACCCAACAATGTAGAGAGAGAACCTGTAGAGGTATTTTATTTATTGAGGCTTCCTCCTCTAAATTGACTATAGCTGTGTCAGCTTAACATAAAATGAGCCAGTACAGGTGTTAAAATTATGTATTTTACTCTATAAAACACATACTCACATATATACATGCTCTCATACACACATGCACACACATACATATGCACATACACAGTTTGATCAGTTCCCTCGAGAATGTCATTCTCTTGCCAACAGTAATCTATTTTTCTTTCAACTATATTTTCTTTCACTGGAGTTGAGCTTAATCATCTCTATTACAATACTTGTGTAGATTTTAAATGTATTTTAGCACTTATTTTTAAATTTTTGAACAATAATTATCTTGGATGAATTCTCCAACTCTTGTTTAATTTTCTCCAATGAAATTTTCTTTCAATAATGTATGAGTTTCATGGAAAGTAGACAACAGAGAGAGCTCCATATTTTTGAAAACTAAAAGTTATTAGTCAAAGTAAGAAAAATGCAGATGAGAAGTTGCCATGTCACTCTGGTCGAGTCAGCCTGTCAGGCAGGGATGCCTAAAAGCTGCTCATGAGGCAAAAAGAGTTTCAAGGAAGCTCTCCTCCTGGAGTCTGGCGTTCTCTTAATTCTCCATTCCCGCTTTAGTCTAGTGTATGGATCCACGTGCTCTCTTTCAGTATCATCCTATTATAAGTGCCTTTTAAGATTGAATTCTGACATAGCTAAAGCCTCAGTGTTCCAACAGTCCTAGATCGTCCTTGAGCAAGACCTTGGGCTTGGAATTCAGTACTGCCCCTGGTATTACACTATCTCTTTGAGTAAAAGTTAGGTCACTGCTCTTCACAGGAATCTACCATCACCAAGGAAGAAAGAAGTTTCTGACCGTAGGAGAAACCAGAATAGATACTTAGAATTATAGCTGAGTTACACCTATATACAGGAATTTACAATGATTTAGGAAGTAGATCGGGCTGTGGTTTTAGAGTATTGCATTATTCATGAGATGGTTAGCTAGAACGAAACTCCCTAGTTAGAACCATGACTTGAGTGTGAAAGCCCTTGCCCTAGGAGTGAAAAGTTCTCACACCTGGCTTCTAAGACTATAGCTGACCTTAGATAGGGCTGACTTTGTCTCAGTTATTTTATTGCCCAGTTCCTGCCAGTCTTTGCGTTTTCATTCCTCTGTTCTGTGTATGAGTCATTAAGCATCCGGTTACCTCATTTGTACCTTGCGGGTATGTCACCCAACTTCCTTATTGTCTTCTGCATAAAAAGTCTGATGCTCGAGTTGTAAAAATACATTCAGATCCTACACAACCTCTCCTGTGTGCATCTGTCTGTCAATTCATCCTATGCTTTGTCCACCTGCGACTAGAGACCCGTTCCACAAAGACAAAGGGGCCCAGAGGGTCTGTGGCAAGAAGTTAGGGGTTTGGGTGACAAGGTGTTTTGAGATACTTTAAGGTACAGGTGACAGACTTAAATTTCTATTTCCTGTGTAATA
This sequence comes from Mus musculus, assembly GCF_000001635.26. Taxonomy (NCBI): domain Eukaryota; kingdom Metazoa; phylum Chordata; class Mammalia; order Rodentia; family Muridae; genus Mus; species Mus musculus. The sequence goes on along the minus strand of NC_000067.6, from coordinate 94,634,872 downwards.
TTTTTAGTTAAAATTACTACATAGATAGATAGATAGATAGATAGATAGATAGATAGATAGATAGATAGATATGATTGTGCAATGACCAGTGTATGAAAGTCCTAGAGGACAATTTGTAAGACTAGGTTCTATCTTTCCTCCATTCAGGTTCTGGGATTTCAACTCCGGTTATCAGGCTCAGAGGCAAGTACCTTTGCCACTGCCAGTGCCATCACATTAGTCATCACATGGTTTTGAAGCAGAGTTGAATAGAACACAATCATCCTGAGTCTTAAAGATGCTGCAAAAACAAACAGCATTCCAAAACAAAATCAAGTAAGACTTACGGCAGAAACAAAGTAATGTGCCAGAAATCAGAAACCAAAGTGGCTTTAACTAGATGTGAGGCTTATTAGAGGAAAGTAAGGAATAAACAACTTTACTAATAGAAATCACTAGTATGGAAGGTTAAATACAATGGAGTAGATTTTAGTAAAATTTAGAAGGCTGGGGGTTTTATTTAAATGCCCCAAATTTATGTTTTAAACTTAAGTGTAGAAGAAGCTTTTCTTTTCTTTAAACTTTAAAGAAATTATTGATCATTCAGTGACTGACTGCTTTTAATGATTTTCACAGTAAGTTCTGAATGCTTCATATTCTACAGTCATATGATGCTTTATTTTGCTATGTGAAGTTGTATGGTTATTCTGTATCACTTCGTGAACAGATGCTTACGTTTCTCACACCAACATACAGCAGCATATGCCTTCGTCTACTATCACCTTTGCTGTGATATTCAGGATCCTGCTCTTTAGTAACTAATCATCTTCAAGTGAATATATCTAGTGATGTCCTGTCAATCCACAGGTCATGACTGCAACTTTGAACATTGGCTATTGTCTCCTTCCTTGATTTTCATCCTAATATTTTGTGTCCAACTTTCATGTTATTTGCATAATTTATAGCTATCATCTTTCTAGAACAGTGGTTCTCAACCTGAGAATCAAGACCAGGAGGAAGCACATATTTCCAATGGTCTTATGAACTGAGACACAGCTCAGTAGCAGAATTACAGTTATGAGGCAGCAGCAAAATAATTTTATGGTTGGGGGTCACTACAACATGAGGAACTATATTAAAGGGTCTCAGCACTAGGAAGGTTGAGAGCCACTGCTCTAGACTGTTTAGCATTAAGAACCTCATTCCTTCTTCCACTATTATCTCTGTACAACTGCTAGAGCATATATGAGTGGTATCTCCAACTTTCCTAGAAGCAAGTTTGTGTAAGTAGAGAAGAAATTAACATCAAAATACTCTCCCAGGATCCAGGTACCATATGTATATGGATATGGATATGGATATGGGTATGGATATGGATATGGATATGGATATGGATATGATGTATATGTATAACATATATGTACAAACAAACACATGTCATATACATACATATATGTGTGTGTACACACATACATACATATATGTACAAACACACATATAATATATACATACCATATATAATTAGGAAAGTACAATATTTCAAATATTTGTATTTTTTGCAAACATTTACAAGGAGTAAAAAAGAAAGAAAGACTACCATACTACACAGAAGAACGCAAGCAAAGAAAGAGCTTTAAGTTACATTAAAACATATTTGTTGTTTGACAAATAATTTATATATACTCTTGGTTTATGAAAGAAAACAGAAATTTTAATACCCTTCACATTTTCTAAACTTTGTGTCCAATACATCTCAGAGATAGGATGGTAAATTAAACAGTAACAGTCATGAAGTTCAGATTGTTTCTAAACCACCATAATCAAAGTAAATTCATCAAGTTTTAATGTAGGAAGTCAGTTGAAAAGAACCAGTGATCCATGTATTAGGTAAAAACATTCTGTGACCCAAAAAAGAGAGAGATGTACATACATACACACGTACACATACAGATTCATCTATACACACACATACATACACCTGCACAGATACATGTATGCCAATACACATATGCATATACACACAGAGACATATATATGCATACAGATTATTATGGTAAGACATTTTCCTAGCATCCTGAATCTCTTCAGGTTTTCCTTGTGGCTCAGTGCAAGTTGTAAAATAGTAAAAAAGACATTTATCATAAAAACAAACTAGTGTAGCATAGGCTCAAAATTAATGACTCTGGGTGATTTGCTTTAAACACGCGCATTCACTTGACAGAAGACATGCTTTTAAAGTCAGTCAGCTTGAGGTGAATACAAGTGCTGCCGTGTTGGGATCCTCTGTTTGCATCATCATCCTGACTTTCTCCTACAATGTTGGATTTTCTTTAAATGAACACAACAATGAACGAATCATTGTTATTCTGAATTGATGCCTAAGAGTTGACTGGATCTTCAGAGCTAATACCATAGCATAGAAGGTTTTTCTTTTTAATTTGTCAGATATTAGGGGTTAAAAGAGAGCGGAATAGCAGCTTTGCAATTCTCTGGCTACATCTTTGCTGTCACAACCCAGTTCATCTTTATTTTGCAAGGGCAATGAGAAAAATTGGGAGTATATTTCCTTTTCTGAGCAATTTAGAATATTTAGCTTGAATAGCACTATCATTTATTTGGCATCAATATTAATGATTTGGAATGGGAGCAAAATTACAGTAATGAAATTCATAGCTGTGCTAAGACTTCAGCTGCTAGAACTGCAAAAGAGAGTAAATATATAAAATGATGCATCATTTAGAACCCTGGTTTATAAACCGCAATGAGAGTTTTAACAAGCATTGAGCTTTGGGGAATAAGTATTAAGGCAATTTTAGTTGAGAATAAAACTTTGAGGATATTTACTTATAAACTAACACCACAAGCAAAGGAAGATTCACTGGTTTCATTTAGATAATGTCTAGTTGTGTGTACAGGCTGAGTAGAGAACTGCACATGGCTGTTCAAGTATAAATTTCTCACAAGGAAAAAGTACAATCTCTAAAGTTGCCCCTGCCAAATTAGGTTCATTTTCTTTATTATTACATTTTATTTTAAAATAAGAGTTGAGGATTAATGATAACTCAAACAAAACAATTTTTCTACTGCTTGTCACCCCTAGTGGAGGTGACAGTTGATGGCTGGAATGTTAAGCCACAAAGCCTAAGAAGTATTGTGGGAGCCATGTTTGTGAAATATTGCTGCATTCGTACCTTCTTATATCACTGAGGCCAAGTAGCTGACAGAAGCCATGCAAGGAAGAAAGGGTTTATTTCACTTCATGATTGTGATTCCATTATGGTGAAGAACTTATGCCAGGAGCAGCTCCTTCTACCCAAGAATATGAGGGGTTAGATTATCGCATTTTAGTAGACAGGACACACAGCATCCAACAGAATCACAAGTGGATACAAACTCACACTCCAGTGAGCCCCTTTCCTTTGCTGGTTCAATGTTATAAAGTTCTACAATCTCCCACACCTGTGCCACCAAACTGCAGAATAGACATTGGAACATTTGAGTCTATGGATGGTAGTTTGATTTAGACCTTAACAATGGCGCATTTCGCATCTCTGCCTCAATCAGACTCTTAAAAGCAGATCAAAACTCAATGGACTCACCAAGTTGTGTTCAAATAGTAAAAAAGTAAAAAGAGGTCAGGAATATGAGAGGGAGTAGTTGTGGAAGGTAGGTGGCAGCAGTTGAAGGAAAGAAAGAGATGGGGGAAATGATATAAGTGTATTTTAATTAAAATATAATAAAGTATTAAGACGGAAGAAAGGTGTTAGAGAAAAATTTATCTTCTCTGGAGAAAGTTTGCCTATGGACTAGGGTGTCAACTGTTGTCCTCCTGGCAGTTCATACAAACACACTATGCCAATTTCTTAAAACAAATTTGCTTATCCCTCTGGAAAAACAACAACAAAACAGAGTTACTCATCAACTCAAATCGCTCAGTCTGAAACATGTTACAAAGGATTATTTATGAGGAAGTAATATCTCGAGGAATAGACTGTGCAGTTGGTATTTAATAACAGACAAAATTGAAATGAAAACCCTTTAAATTAATTGAGACATGTTTTTAAAAATCCTCAAAACTGTTAAAGAAATTTTTTCTGAGCTCAAGACTTGATTTAAAGACGCAAATTGTGCCATATATGTAAACTGATAGGTATTCAGCACTGGTATCACATAGCTTATAGCCTATAGCGGATTCAACAACGTTCCAGGTATTCTAGCAATAATCTGGTCTACGTGTTTTCATTTTTGTAAGTGTTATCCGTCTATAAATTAAAATTATATCATTTATATAAAAACAAAATATGACTCAGGAGGTATCTCTAAGCTCGAGCTTCCCCTTCAGTGCATACCTTGCCTACAAAGGACAGGACAATCCTCTGAATCTCCCTCTCCAATGGAAGGCTGTTGCTAGCAGTAAGGTACCCTGAAGTGAGCATGTGGTGTTCTCTTGCCTGTGCCTCACTGGTGTCTATTAAGGAAGAACTGAACATTTTATCAGAATTCTACTGAAACATTATAGTCTTATACATGGTTCAGCCTAGGTCACCTCTGTGAAAACACTGTTTATCCCTATGTTCTATTTCAGCATCATAATAAAATCCCTTCAGGATTTTCAAGTTTTTTTTTTTGTTGTTGTTTTTGTTTTTTGTTTTTTGTTTTTTTTTTTTTGTTTTTTTTTTGTGGTGTAGATAAATGGCCAGTGCTTGCCTATGATCATCGGTGACAAAATTTCTGAAATTTAATAAGTATACAAACCAGTTCTCTCTTCATATTCTGAGTTTACATGGTTTCTGTCCTGCTAACTGAGATACACATTTCTATCACAATGCATTATTCAAGCACCGTTAACATTATAAATAATAAAATTGGGGTCACTAAGTCCTCACTAGACATTTTTATGAAGAATATTGCTCACTTATTAAGTAGAAACTGGTTAACTTTTTCATCAAGAACCATGGAGTATACAGGTAAATCTATCATAAAAACCTAAGTGAGAAATGAGATTCCAAACATCTTGGGTCTGATAAGCACTTGCATATTGCGATACTATTCTGCAATGGCAATTTGCAACACAAATTTGGTAGTTTTGTTGACTACAAAATATGCAGAAGGTTAAAGAGGTTGAAATAGGACCAAGTGACAAGGTTTGGTTGATAAGGAACAGATATTAAGTAGCTCATGGAAAAGTTGATCTAACAACGAACTCTTCTGTTATGAATAAAAAAGGAAAAACGGAGAAAGGAGGAGAAAGAAAATGTTTTCAAGGACTATGCTCTAATGAAAAAACCACAAAGTGAATGACCTGAGCCCCTCTCCCTAACATTATCTTCCTGCTGGTGCAATGGTTAATTCCTTTCTCACTCCTGTTCACAATAGAGAATATCAAGTTCATGCTGGAGTTTTATTGTTGTTGCCAAAAGCATTCCTGTCACACTTGGCCCCGATAACTCTTTCTCAAAGACTATTTAAGATCTAGAAAATGTTAGAGTATGAATAACAGCCAAATTCATCTCAAAATTGCAAAAGTTCAAAACCTACACTATCACAGGAGGCTCCTGTCCCCACATAGAGCAGGAAACCCTTTAACCATGGTCCCAACAGATGTTAAATGATATAATATGAATATGTTTTTAATTGATAATGTTAATGTGGGGGCACAGCAAATAAAATGGTTTGAGAGAGTCTTCTCTGGAATAATAAAGGGATAATCCAGCTGAGCTATCCGAAAAGACAGTAAGAAACTGAAATTTTACTCCTAAAATTATACTTTATTGAGATGGATTTTAAGATATATAAATGAAAATTCTTACTGTTAGGGTCTTGAATCTATAACTTTGATTAAATAGGAATCATAAGAAGACCAAGTGCAAAAAAAGTTTTCTTGTTTAGGGACAATTATAGGCTCTCTGTCCTCCTAAAAATGAAAATTTGTGTTTCTTAATAAAATAATGTCAGCCCAGAAGACACATAATTATAAGTAACATTATATGGACCAAGCAGGTTGTGTTTGTGTATTTAAGATCACATGGATAGATAGATGATAGATAGATGATAGATAGATAGATAGATAGATAGATAGATAGATAGATAGATAGATACATACATACATACATACATACATACATACATACATATACATACAAAATAAATGTGTAAAGATAATTAATGGAAAAATGGTCATAAATTTGAAAAAGAACAAGAAGAATCATGTGGGAGAGTTTAGAAGAAAAGAGAAAAAGAAAATGTTATAATTATAGTTTCTCAAAATAAAGATGACACTGATTTTAAAATATTTTTAATTTTTTTTGAGTAACTGTTTAGCACATTCTTTGCTCTTAAGAATATTATGACCAGCAATAACAACCAAAATGTATCACTTTCTATTTCCAAAGAAAAATATTTCAGAAGTTTCAGACTTCAAAATTAAAGCACAAACATCTAAATTTTCTATACAATATATCAATTGGCTAATATAGACACCAAGAACTGGACATATGATAAAATATTTTCTGTAACATACTTGTTGGTGATGGACTTGTGTAGGTTCCTTAAATACATTCATTATTCTCACTGTATCACTTTCAGGAGAGATGAAACCATAATGCAAGGAAATCACATTTTATCCTTTACACATTTATGATTGTAAAAATCAACAAAACTGAATTTCAGATCATGTGTAAGATAAGAGAATATGGAAAACAAATACATGTTTTATTTAAAAAGAGAGAAAGAGAGAATGTTATTGGGCGCAGCATTAGAAATAAACAAATATATTTTAAATGTTAATAATTCAAATTATCTACATTTGTGGAGATGAATTTGAAGTAAAAAGAAGGAGCTAGGAGATGGGGCAATGTAGAGAGGAAAATAGTGTCCTCTTCTTGGTGAAAAGGATTTAGGAAATAATGAGAATATCGCAGACTTGATGTTCAATGCAACGAAAAATTGATAGAAGGCTTCAGGAGAAGAAAGATGGGTCAGCATGACAGATGAAGAAGCCAGCTGACAATAATAGCTAGACACAGGGAAAGTACTCCATCCTGTAAATGGGAAATCAAGGGAAAATGAAACTGTAGCAGCCAAGATAAAGAATAATCATGACTATTTTACAGTGAGGGAGAAAAAAGGAAGCACAAGAGTGGGAACCAAGGAAGGGACACAGATATAATCCTTCCCTGGAAAATAGAACAAAACATAAGTAATCTACAGATATTTCCTTTTGTCTTTAGTTACCGGCTTGTGTTTCTTTTAAGAAAAGATTTATTTATTCATTTTATGTATATGAGTGTTAGTCTAAATTATGCATGCATATCACAAGAGGGCATCAGAGCCCATAGCACTACATTTACAAGACATTGTGAAATGTCATATGGGTGCTGGGAATTGAACTCAGGACCTTAGAAAGACCAGCCATTGCTCTAACCACTGAGTCATCCCTCAAGCCTTACAGACGCTTCTTTAATAAAGCAATTAGGGATATATTGACTGACAGGAAGTTTAATTCGATACACACACAGTAGTAGGTCACATAAAATGTTTACTAGTTTTATGCTACAGGATGGCAGCAAAAATGATGTCTGGGTTTCTGTATTTGGCACACTAATGGAAAGAAGACATTGCTAACTGTAAACGGAATCTACATTTTAATCTTCATGCACTGAATTGTGATTTTACTGGGATTTAATACTAATGTCTTAGACTGCGTGGCAAATATTTATTGTTGACTGCTGCCAAGAAAGGAGACATTTTCAAGTACAATTTCAAACCTTTCAAACTTGCTAGAAAATTGGATGTTAAAGTCAATAGAATTTGCCTTTATGAAGATTTATAGGCATAGGAGTGAATTTTTCAGAATGTTTCTATCTCAACACCTAGAAAACGAGTAAAATGAGACATTAAACTAAGCCTGCAACTCGCCCCCTCTGCCATCTATGCCTCCTGTTTCTGTACTGTGCAAAATTAGAGTATAATATCAGAAAGCATTTGGTTGACAGATAGAGAAAATATTAAATAAAGCCATTTCCATATATAAATATCAGCAGCACATGTAGAATCACTTGCTCCTAGATTTGTATGCTTCACATACACAGATTATATGAATTGGGTAAAATAGTAAAAATATGTCACACTATATTCTATGTATTGTTTCTCACTTGCTTTTAATAATGTTTCTCCCTTGGAAATTGTAATATGCATTTGCATCTAAAAGGAGTCCTTCTAAAGAAAGTGTGTCTCCTGAGAGATACTTGAATCATCTATATAGAAAATAGCTATTGTTAGTCTATAGTATTAGAGATTAAAAAGATAGTGGCTCTAATAATCTGTTATTATGTTTTTCCTATCTGAATAAGTTTCTTAGAGAGGTTTTTATATTAGATCTTGTCAAAACTAAAATGTCACAGTTTTACTTGTTATTTGTAAATGCCAGACTCTTGACATCAGCATAAGACAATAGATAATAAACCTGTAAAAGCATCCAACCCCACCAGTTATGGCATGTGCTTTTGTGCGCCCTGAAATCACCGGAATGCTTGACATTTCTTTGCTTTTGTTTTTCTTTATACCTTCTGGGTTATTCACAAGATGCAATGTCTTAAAACTGTTAATTTTTGGTAAGACTAATAATAGTACCTAGTAAGAAATTCTCAGTTGGGATTTGTGATCCAAAGAAGAATTTGATATGGAATTTTTAAAAAGTTAAGAAAGCCTTATAATCTCTGAAAAGATGGTTCCGTGGAGAATGGCATTTTCTGCCAAACCTGATGATGTGAGTTCATTCCCTGAGAACCACACTGTAGGAGAGAATGACTCCTGAAAGTTGTCCTGTCTGCCACACCTGCACACATACCCATGCACATATGCACACACTCGCTACACATAAGAAAGCTAGCATACTGAGAAGAACTTCTGATAGCATCTATGCAGTTTCTATTTAATATGTGTTACACACATGATGAGCAGCAGGAGCTTTCGTTATTCAAGCACTTTGCTTGACCAGTAACTCACTTGGATGGCTACGTTCACCTTCACTTAGATGCAAACTTTAATTCCTAAGAGACAGATACAGCTTCTCAGGTAATTAAACAGTTTGTTTCATTAAATGTTGGAGGAGAAAAAATAAATACCTGGCCGTGTGAAAGTAGCAGACTTAATTACCACTCCTCGAGTGCTACAAATCACTTGCGTGTGCATTCTATCTTAATTATATAGCGGAATGAAATGGTACCACTACCCAGGACAGAATACTTGCTATAAAACCTGACACAGGGGGAGTTGAAATACTACAGTGAGAAGCTTACTAATGGACAAATCCCCAGCTTGGGAACCCAGAAAGGATTTCTAGTTGATCGTCCCCACCATTCCCTCACACAGCCAGTGCTGTTAACTGCACATTGCAAATGGCTGTATTTTCAATGTCTATGAAATAATGTGCAAACAAAATGATCCAAACCTGTAGCAGTGTTTTCTGCTTACAAGGAGATTATTGCTGTTCTAACAGAAAGGAAAGCAGCATGACAAACAGCATCACAATTAGTTGACAAGACAAGCAGCGATTTGATTTAGGATTATTCGTGATGTAGTGAGCGATATTTTCTGTCAGTTAAGAAAATTTTTAGAGTCACCACACCTGGTCTGGACTTGAGAAGGTGATTTGCACTCTCATTCCTGCCATCCATGACAGACTATCCAGTCTCTTCCACCCCTGTACAGGTGCTTGCAGAAGCCTTGCCTCCCTAGTTACTGGTAGTCCCTGAGAACTATACCAATCCTTGCAGAAAACTCAGTTTTTTGTCAGCTATCAATGCCTAAGAAACAATTTATACCCAAGGTCTCCAGTGGCTACCCTAGGGTAGGACTCAGGATCTCTAATATCTTTCCTGTCCTCCATGGCAATCTTGCCAGGCTCATCCCCAGCTCCAGGCAGATAGTTGCAGGGTCTCAACCCTCCCCCATTCCCATCCCCGGGAGATACCACTAAAACTTACTGCAAACTCAGCTTTCCTCCTTCCCCCATCCCTTGGTGTCAGTTGCCAATAGCTAGAAACACTCTCTACAGTGGTCTCGCGTGGATGAACCACTTTATCCTTCCTGTCTGGCTTTAGGAACTTTCCACTCTTGCCTCAGCTAGGTGACAACCTTCTTACACATGCCTCACCTCCTATCTCAACTCCATCCACTGCAGATTCTAACTTGTGGTTCAGACCCAGGGTCTGCATAGATCTTTATCCCTGATTCTCAAGACCTCACTGTAACTCACTGACAGGATCTCCTCTTAGAGTCACACTTGCAGCTCCCTGGATGCTGTTCCTCTAAGTGAGAAGAGGATCCCCTCACTCATTCCTAAGGCTCTCCTCACTCTTCCTCTAACCCACCTCTCTACTTGACTGTCACCATGGACCTACAAAGCCCATCCAATCACACTACCCACAATCATCACACATTCCTAAGATCTAGAGAGTGCAACAGCAATAAAAAATGGCTATCCCTACCCTATGAAGGCAATCCTAAACATCAACGCCTAGAATTAATTCAATCATCCCAACCTGAGGTGCCTAGAGAACAGCACAAAGCCGCAATTATTGACATGCAGGATAATAGTCCTCAACTGAACTCATTAACCCTACTATAGTAGGCCCTGAGAAATGTAATATAGCTAAAGCACAAGTCCAACTCAACAGTGATAGCACCCTCAGCACCTTAAAGGGCCTATCAATAATTAACTCCATGAAAACAAAAATCATACAGAGAAGTGGAATAGTGAAAGCAAGTAAAGGCATGGAAATAGAAATAGAATCACCAAAGAAAACCAGTTTTATCACTGAATAAAACTGGAAATAAAAAATTTAGGAAGTCAAACAAAACTCCAGAGGTAAGCCTGACCAACAGAGTATAAGTCATGGAAGGGAGAGTCCTAGGCATTGAAAACGAGGTAGAAAAATGGATAGCTTAATTTTTAAAAGTATTAAATCTAAACTCTAGGCACGAAATTTCCAGGAAATCTGGGACACTATAAAAAGCCAGAATCTATGAACAATAGGGATAGAGGAAGAAGAAACCCAAGTTAGATGCACATAAAATATTTTCAACAAAATAATAGAAGAAAATAACTACAATACGAAGGAGGACATGCCTGTTGAGATACAAAAGCATAGACAATGCCAAATAGACAGGAAAAGAAAAGAAATTCCCCAAAACATAATAATCTAAACACAAAACATTCAGAATAAAGAAAAAATATTAAAACTTGCAAGACCAAAGTATAAAGAAAAAGACCAGATAATATATAAAGGCAGACCTATTAGAATAACACTAGACTTTTCAGTGGAGACACTGAAAGCCATAAGAGCACTGACAGAAATTCTACAACTCTAAAATACCACAGATATTACTACTATACCCAGTAAAATTATCAATCACAATATCTAGAGAAATGGGATGTCTTTATCCAATCCCTCCCCTCAGGGCTCAAGAAATGTTATGGGGAAGTAAGCAGAAAGATTGTAAGAATTGGAGCAAATGATGGCATCAAGAAAACTGTCTCTTCTAGACAACACATATTTGAACAACAGAGCATGCATTAGGGTCTTCATAGATCCAAATCTGGAGGGGTCCAGTGCTGAGCCAGGGATTCAACTGAACTCCCATCCCCAACCATGAACCATCTCCAATTAACGACCACTCTCAAAGGATAAAAATGATTTTGCTTGTAACTAATTAAAACAAAACTCTTGAAGCTAAAAATTAACCAATCAGATTTGTGTATTAATAAATTCTCAATTCACAAGATGCCAATACAATAATTTCAGATAATTTAATCATTGATAATGATAAATACTTCCCACCTAGATTAGACAAATTATAATTATCCCAATGATTGAATAGGGAAAATCCTGCCACACTTTCCAATAAAGCAATGTCACTAAACTGTGCCAATATACCCATATGATGACATGTTTGGAGAAATGTTTGAGACAAAAGCGTAGCATAGCGTATCAAAATGAGAGGATTCCTTGTTTCCCAGACCATTACATCAGAGCCTCCAGCAGTCCATACCTTCAATTGCTGACAAATCCTAGCTCAATTCTGGTTTGCCTAGCACAAGAAAATTATCCCAGTTTTCAGCATGGTGGCTTAACTCAGTGAGGTTCCTTCCACTTCACATCCTAACAGACACTTTCTAGACCAGTATAGCTTTTTTAAAGGAAATTGTGAAGTGCCCAGTCCTGAACATGTTCTAATACCTGGCCTAGATTCTACACTGCATTTATCCTGAGAAGTTTCTAAATATATTTAGCCTAAAAAGAAAAGCTTTCAATATTCTCTTGAATGACAGCATGATTTTCTTTTTCTTTTTCACATCTTTTACCTATCTCATTTTTTCCCCAAGAACTCTGATAACAAAAATTATGGTATGTTGTTAGGCAATAAAAAAATTGACTATTTTCAAATGCTTATATTCTGTCATGGAATTCTACTTGGGAAGCTAAGGAGACATCTGCATAAATGTATAACGTGAATTTTGTGAAAGCAAATATCGTGAAATTTAAACATACATCTCAGATGTTACACCTGTTTTCTCCTTCTCCCTCTCTCCCTCCCTCTCACTCACCCTGTCCCTGTCCCTGTCCCTCTCCATCACTCTCCAGAGTGAGAATATTAACTAAAACTAAACAGCTTGGGAGCTACTATTGGTACTGTCCCTTTAAGACAATAGCCCCAACAGAAAGGAAACTTCCCTCAGAAAGCACATGCTACTATGTCACTTCAGTGGGAAAAATATCTAAATGAACTCTGGGTAATTCACAGTAAAGGGAACAGAAGGCTACTCTACAGAAAATTCCACATTTTACCATTGACCTCTCCTGTTCCACCATTCATGAGGTGGAGACAGAAGCATCAGGAGGTCAAGGCCAACCTTGCCAATGTACCGAATTTGCAGCTATGTTGAGAGACATGAAAACATATATCAGCCCATGTTCCCAGAAAAACAAATAAGATGGTTTATTTATTTATTTATTTATTTATTTATTTATTTATTTATTTATTTTTACGTATCCACTTTACATCCTGCTCACTGCCTCCCTTCCTGTCACCAGTTCCCACAATCCTAACTCCCCTCATCTCCTCTGGGCAGAAGGAGGTCCCCTGTGTATCCCCCCCTACCCTGGCACTTCAAGTCTCTGAGAGGCTAGGCACTTCTTCTCCCATAGAAGCCAGAGAAGGCAGCCCAGCTAGTAGAACATAGGCCACATAGAGGCAACAGCTTTTGAGATAGGCCCCACTCCAGTTGTTTGGGACCCACATGAAGGTCAAGCTGCACATCTGCTACATATGAGTGGGAAAACCTAGGTTCATCCCACTATGTCCTTTGGTTTGTGGTTCAGATTCTGAGAGGCCCAAGAGTCTATGATAGTTGACCCTGTGGTCTTCCTGTGGAGTTCCTATCCACTTAAGGACCCACAATCCTTCCCCCTAGTCTGTAGGAATCCACAACCTCTATCCACTGTTTGTGAGTGTCTGTATCTGTCTTAGTCAGCTGCTGGGTGGAGCCTCTGAGAGGACAACATGCTCTTGTCTACAAGCATAGCAGAGTACCATTAATAGTGTTAGGGATTGGTGCTTGCCCATGGGATGAGTCTCAAATTGGGCTGGTTATTGGTTGGCCATTCCCTCAGTATCTGCTCCCTCCCTTGTGCCTGCATTTCTTGTAGACAGCATAAATTTTGGGTTGAAATTGGAATTCCTGTCTAGATACCGGAACTGGCCTTTTCAGTTTCCATATCCCCAATGCAGTGAGTCACATCTTAGGTCATCCCCATTGATTCTTGGAGGCCTCACTTGTCCTAGGATATGTCTCCTCCAGGAGATGTCCCCACTACCTCCTCACCCCTGTCAGTTGCAGATTTCCATTCATGGCCATCTAGCCATCTCACCTGTACTTCTCCATACCGGATCTTGAATTCACCATACTCCTCAACATTGCCTATTCCCCCCAGTTCCCTCCATCCATCTGCCTCTTATGACTTTTTAAATTCCCCTTTATAAGTGAGATTTGAGTTTCCTTATTTGTCCCTTCCTTCTTGTTTAGCTTCTTTGGGTCTGTAGAGTGAAATATTGTACCTGTATTTTATGGCTAATATACACTTATAAGTAAGTACATACTATGCACATCCTTTTGAGAGTGGGTTACCTCACTCAGGATGATATTCTCAAGTTCCACCCATTTGCCTGCAAAATTCATATTGGTTTTTAATAGCTAAATAGTATCCCATTTTGTAGATATACCACATTTTCTTTATCTATTCTTCAGTTGGAGGATATCTAGGGTGTTTCCATTTACTGACTGAATAAAGCTGCTATAAATGTAGTTGATCAAGTGTCTTGTGAGATGGTGGAGTATCTTTTGGGAATATGCCCAGGAGTGGTATAGCTGTGTCTTGAGGGAGAACTACTCTCAGTTTTCTAAGAAAATGCCAGATTGATTTCCAAAGTGGTTGTACAAGTTTATACTCTTACCAGCAATGGAGGAGTGTTCCCCCTTGCTCCACATCCTTGCAACCATGTGCTATCTCATGAGTTTTTGATCTTTGCCATTCTGATGGGTGTAAGATGGAATCTCAGAGTTGTTTTGATTTGCACTTCCCTGATGACTAAGGACTTTGAACTTTTTAAAGTGCTTCTCAGCCATTTGAGATTACTCTGTTAGGAATCCTGTTTAATTCTGTACCCCATTTTTAAATTGGGTTATTTGGTTGTTGATGTCTAACTTCTTGAGTTCTTTGTAAATTTTAGATACTAGCACTCTATCAGATGTAGATTTGGTGAACATCCTTTCCCAATCTGCAGGTGGTTAATTTGTCCTATTGACAGTGTCCTTTGTCTTACAGAATCTTTTCAGTTTCCATTTATCAGTTGTTGATCTTAGAGCCTGAGAAATTGGGTATTCTGTTCAGGAATTGTAAGACATTTTAAAGGGGAACATAGAAATATTATTGATAATTATACAGAAATTACAAGATAAAATAACATTCTTCTTTATAATATTGATAAAATATAAGAACTCAGATTTATATTGAGGATATTTTATTTTTAAGTGATAATTTCTGAAGGAAAAACATGAATATGTCTATTTTAATTGCAGTGCAACATAAAATTCACATTTAAATGAAATATTCAGTTCAATTAGCAATTGATTATGAAAAGTCTCTCCTTTATTTTATACTTATATATTTCCTAGTTCTTCCATTATATGAAAAAGAAAATCAATACAATGAGGTTGAGAAAACAAATATTGAGAAATGGCAGTATGAAAAATTTTTACAGAGAAAGTTAATTTTAAGATAGTATAAAGAATTTTACTATAACAAGAATATGTAAATGGCAAAAATATTGCTTATAAAAACTCTTACCAGTATTTACTTTAAGTGTTCAACCAATGACTGAACCCAAAGGACTTTTATCTATGGAAAAGCATGATTGCAAACACCGTCATTTATATAACCATGGAGCATGAAAGATATGAAAAGAAAATTAAATTTTCAGTAAAGCAATTGCCAGACACTTTGCCATTTAAAAGAGACTGAGCTAGCTGATGGAAAATATTTTTATTTCATTTTGACCTTCAGAAGTCATACTATTTGTTGATAAGACAGACTACAAGAAATTGAAAAACACCAATAATAATCTCTATATATCAAACTATACAAAGTGTGGGCAAACAATTTAGTTTTGCTGAACATATCACTTTTTCAAACTTTCAAAAAATCCTTCATATTTTACACTAAATAGTAAGACATATTAGGAGGGCTCACATTCTTCTAAGTGAGATGAGCAGTATCCTTGGGAAGAAAACAACATGGGCATATATATTGCTTACTTACCTCCAACAATTGTGATAGTGGCAGCTATTATTACAACACGAGTGGAATTCTTTATAAGAGACCCTCTTACCATTAACTGCATTTGATACTTAACAAACAACATATGCAGCTGTCATTTTCTATGTATTAATTATCTGATACTGGGCAGTTGCAATCAATCTGCATTTTTTTTTTAGAATTAATTTTTTTAATTAGGTATTTTCCTCATTTACATTTCCAATGCTATCCAAAAAGTCCCCAATACATTACCCCCCACATTCCCCTACCCACCCACTCCCACTTTTTGGCCCTGGCATTCCCCTGTACTGGGGCATATAAAGTTTGCAAGTCCAATGGGCCTCTCTTTCCAGTGATGGCCGACTAGGCCATCTTTTGATACATATGCAGCTAGAGTCAAGAGCTCTGGGGTACTGGTTAGTTCATAATGTTGTTCCACCTATAGGGTTGCAGATCCCTTTAGCTCCTTGGATACTTTCTCTAGCTCCTCCATTGGGGGCCTTGTGATCCATCCAATAGCTGCCTGTGAGCATCCACTTCTGTGTTTGCTAGGCCCCGGCATTTTCTCACAAGAGACAGCTATATCTGGGTACTTTCAGCAAAATCTTGCTAGTGTATGCAATGGTGTCAGCGTTTGGAAGCTGTCAATCTGCATTTTTAAAACAACCTTATAGAAAAGATACCATTATTTTTCCTAGTCTATAGATAGTGACAATACATGGAAAGTTTAAACTATTTCTTCATGCTCATACAGCTAACAAGGGACAACCAAAAGAACTGACCCAGATACTGAACTGGAAGCCTTCTGTACAGGCTGGTTTTGTGTGTTAACTTGACACAAGCTGGAGTTATCACAGAGAAAGGAACCTACCTTGAGGAAATGCCTCCATGAGATCCAGCTATAAGGCATTTTCTCAATTAGTGATCAAGGCAGGGAGGGCCCAGCCTATTTTAGGTAGTGCCATCCCTGGTCTGGTAGTCCTGGATTCTATAAGAAAGCAAGCTGAGCAAGCCAGGAGAAACAAGTCAGCAAGTAACATTCCTTCACAGCCTCTGCATCAGCTCCTGCCTCCTAACTTGCTGGAGTTCCAGTCCCTTTTTTTGGTGATGAACAGCAATGTATAAGCTGAATAAATCCTTTACTCCCCAACTTGCTTCTTGGTCATGATGCTTGTGTAGGAATAGAAACCCTAAGACACCTCTTCATTTATGACTAGCTTTCATAGTACCCAAAGGCACCATGTGAACGTCCAAGGGAGGAGCAACTAATAGTTCACCCAGCTCTGGTGCCTATAAAAGTCAATAATGATCAGCATGGAATGTATCACTAAGGGTGCAATAGTTACATGCATACTTCAGAGGTAAACAACAGCTCACTAATTGAACTTAAGACACACCCAACAAGAGGAAAATCATGCCTGGTATGGGAAACATTACCAACTACCCAGGGCTAAAGAAGTCATGGATCTTGGAGAAGAACCTACAGCTGCCTCTTTACTAAACTAGTATAATCTCTAAAACATTCTGAAGTGTACTTTTCTCCCCATCATTAAGGAAACACTATTTGTAACAGAAAGAGTCCATTACAAAGCACCAAAACAGATCCAAATACAGTGTTGTGGAGCCCAATCCCAACGTTTGAAACATCTACAACACAACTCCTACACCAAGGTCTAGGAAATCATTGTAAAAGAAAAGGTAAAAAGATTCTAAGAGCCAAAGAAATAGGAACGAAGTAGGAGATTGTGTCTCCTAGAAATATCAGAGAAGCTACATGTCTACAGTCACAGCAAAGTGCCTATCTAAAAGTCATCAGAGCAGGGATGATGCCAATAAATGTGCTACAGTAGAAGAAAGGAAGTTCAAGAGGCCTCAACTCCTGATAAATACCAAAGGTGACTAAGGAATTCTAGGGGTGGAAGAAATAGTCTTCTCTAGGGAAGAATATACCAAATTGTTTCCAATATTAAATGGCTAACCTTGAAAACATAAACATACAAGTAACACTATGAGACGACTGAGCAGGTTATATTCAAATATTTGGGATTATATATGTGTGCCATATGTTTGCAACCATAGTTTTCTTCAGATAAAATGGCATTGGATTAAACTTTTAAAGCAAATGCTGATAAAAAGAAATTCTTATAAACAATATTTCCACTTTTACTTTTTCTTGTAAAATTCCTTATACTAATTTAAATCCAAGACATACAACAACAACAACAACAACAACAACAACAACAACAACAACAACAACAGAAGCAACAGCATTTAAAGAAAATCCTCCCATCCTACCTCCATTCTCTGGGGACTTCACCTAGACAAGAACTTAGCTATCCTCTTTCCTGTGGACCAGTAAGTCCAGGCAGAAAACATCCAGGAAATCTGGGACACTATGAAAAGAAAGAGTATACAGATAAGAAAAATAGAGGAAGAATAAATAATCCAGGTCTGAGGCACAGAAAAATGTTTTCAACAAAACCATAGAAGAAAATATCTCTAACATAAAAAATGAGGTTTCTATCAAGGCTGAGAAGCATAGAGGATACAGAATAGACAGGATCAAAAATGAAATTCCCCATGGCACTGAACATACAAAGCAAAGAAAAAAATATTAAAACCTTCAAGAAAAAAAAAAAAAAAAAAACAAGTCACACATAAAAGCAGAGCCAAGCCAATATACACATGAAAAGATGTTCTACAAACTGCAAGAGACCACAGATACCAACCTAGATTACTACATCCAGCAAAACTATCAATAACAGTACCCAGAGGGGAGGAATCATTCCATGATGCAATCAAACTAAACAATATCTATCTACCAACTCAACTCTTCAGAAGGTGCCAGAAGGAAAATTTCCATCTAAAGATGTTAACCATACTCAAGAAACAAGACCAAATACAACCAGACTACTAAATCAAACAAAAAATAACAGGACTCAATAAACACTGCCCATTGATACCTATTTCCCAGTAAAATGATATAGACTAACAGATTGGATTAAAAAGCAGAACCCATTGTTCTGCTGCATCCAAGAAATAAATCTTAGCATAGAGGTTAGATATCACTTCAGGGTAAAAGGACTGGAAAGGGTATTCCAAGCAAATGGACCAAAAGAGTAATCAGGAAAAAAACATCTTAATACATGACAAAATAGATATCAAACCAAAAATAACAAAAAGAGATGGGGAAGAAAAGTATTTAATTTTTAACATACATGCACAAGCACAAGGGCACCCAAGTTTATTAAAGAAATTGAGAAGAAAATTAAAATCCTTTTGAATTGGATGGACATAAAAACAGAAGATAAGTATATGATGACTTTCATAGAATCTCTTTTGGCTGACGATGGCTGTTGAGACTTGGATAAAAAAATAAAAAAAAAACTATGGAACATGATAAAGGCAGTTCTAAGAGTCAAGTTCATAACACTATGTTTCTATTTATAAAAATTGAAGAGATCTCATATTACCAACTTAATGGTATACCTGAAAGCTCTAGAACAAAAACAAGAAATCTCTCTCCCTCCTCCCTCCTCCCTCCTCCCTCCTCCCTCCTCCCTCCTCTCTCTCTCTCTCCCTCTCCCTCCTCTCCTCCCTCCTCCCTCCTCCCTCTCCCTCTCCCTCTCCCTCTCCCTCTCCCTCTCCCTCCTCCCTCTCCCTCTCCCTCTCTCCCCAGAGTATGTCTGTCTGTCTGTCTCTTTGTCCCTCTCTAACATGCACACAAATACACATGCACCAACAAATAAATGGCATGAAATATTGATATTAAATAGGAATATAAATCAAACAACTCTTTTTGCAGATGTTAGGATTTTATACATTAAAGATCCTAAAAATCCCTACCAGGAAACCTTTACAGCTGATAAACACTTTGGTAATGTAGCAGGATAAAAAAAAAAAAAAAAATGACACAGCAATCAGTAACTTTCTTACAAACGAACATAAATGTATCTTTTCTATATAAAATATTTTATTTACAAATAAATATACATATGCATATATCTTGGGATGACTCTCACTAAGCAAGTGAAAGACTTGCACAATAAATTCCTTTTTTAATATTTTTATTATTACGTATTTTCCTCAAATACATTTAGAGACATTGAAGAAAGAAAGTAAAGAATACCTAAAAGGTGGGAAATCTCTCATGCTCATGGATTTTCACATTGATACAGCGAAAATGGCCATCCTACCAAAATCTATCTGCACATTAATACTATCCCTGTCAAAATTCAAACACAATTCTTTGGAGAAATTGAAAGACAATTTTCAGTTTCATATGGAAACGCAAAATACCCAGGATCACTAAAACAACCCTGCTTAGCAAAGACCTGCTAGAAGTTTCACCATTTCTGATTTTCAAGTTGTACTACAAATTTATAGTAACAAAAAAGCATGGTATTGCAGAAGAACAGACATATGAATAAATGGAATTGGACTAAAGAGTCATAAATAAATCCACACACCTATGAATTCCTGATTTTATACAAGGAAGCCAGAAATATACATTGGAAAACAGAAAGCATCTGCAACAAATAGTGCTGAACTAACTGGGTGGCTCCAAATAAATCCATAGTTATAAACTCAACTCCAAATGGCTCAAAGACCTCAATATAGGGTCAAATACTCTCATTCTACTAGAAGCAAACATGGTGAATAATCTTACATCATTGGCACAGGGAAAGGCTTTCTAATAGGAAACCAATAGAACAGGCACTAAGAACAATAGTTAATAAATGAGACCTCATAAAAATGAAAAGCTTCTGTAAAGCAAAGGAAACCATCATTTGATTAAAGCAGCAGATGAAAGAATGTAAGAAAAAGTGTTTACAAATTACACATCTGATAGAGGGTTAATATCTAACATATAAAAAACTAAAAATAAACTAGACAGGAAGAAAACAAATAAACCAAATTGAAAAATGGGGTAAGGATCTAAACAGACAGGCCTCAAAAGATGATGCAAATGGCTGAGAAACACTTAAAGAATTGTACAACATCCTTAGTCATTGGGGAACTGCAAATCAGAACTACTTTGAGATTTTTGTCTTAACACCAGTCAGAATGGTCAAGATCAATAAAACAAATGGCAGCTCTTTCTGGTAAGGATGTGGAGTAAGAGGAACACCCTTCCATTGCTTGTGGCAGTGCGAAATTTTACAACCACTTTGGAAATCAATGTGGTTATTTTTCAGAAAGATGGGAATTGATCTACCTCAAGATTTAGCTATGCCACTCTTGAGCACATATGTAAAGGACTCTATGTCCTACCACAGAGACACTTGCTCATCCATATTCATTGCTTCTCCTATCATGATAGCCAGAAATTAGAAACAGCACTGATGTCTATCAACAGATGAATAATAATGAGAATGTTGGAGCATTTACTCATTGGAATATTATTATGCAGCTATTTAAAAATAAAGTCATTATATTCAGAGGTAAATTAATGGAGCTACACAAAATCATCCCAAGTTAGGTAACCCAGATCTGAAATATAAATGTTATATATCATCTTATATGTAGATGGTAGCCTTTAAGCCTTCAGTAGGTATGCTACAATCTGTACATCCACAGAGATTAGGAATAGAGTATGGGACTAGGTGGGAGAAGAGGTTATCCCAAAGAAGAGGAAACAAAATATAAAGTCAGGGAGACACATGAAGACAGACTAGAACAGGATAAAACAGAGATACGGTGAAAGAGGGAGGGAAGGGAAGGGTTATTGGGTAGATGACTAACACTAAAGTTCATGTGGAATCTATTGCTATAGAGTCTTAAAATATATACATATAAGAAAGGAATCCTAATGAAATCACTAAATAACCAGATAGACAATGCCCAGTTAGAAGTTTTTAGCTACAAAGTAAAACCTTTAATGCTGGGAATGGGTTACATCTAACTTAGTTGTTGTCTAAAGTATCCTCATGGAAATCTGGAAACAATTCAGGCTATTATCAAGGATATTAATTGCTTTCTGCAAATTGATAGTAAGGTCCTACTGCAGAAGACAGTACTAACTCATCTTATTTAGCCTGGGGAGGTCAAGCTGATGCTTATTAGAGCTTTCACCTTTATTGATGACTATCCATGGCACTGTGTAGTACTCTTCATGCTACTGGTGGGAACAAGTAACAACCAATCCTCCAATCCTGTGGTCCACAAAGGTTACCTGGCCACAAGATGCATTAGTGCATAGTGACACAAATGTGGGAGAATTGACAAATAAAATGAAAAAAATTAGCATCAGAATTTATGTATATCCTGTATAGAGAGTAAAATGGATTACCATGTTTTTCAGAGTTGCAAGAAAACATATATGTCACAACTGTTATCAATATTGTAGCTATCATAGATCCAGAAAAAAATTTGAAGATGAAGATCTTACTGTGCTGACATTGGATTAGAACTCAAGCTTATGCCAAACTAGAGCAACACTAGACATAAATACTACCTAGTTGCATTTGAAGCCAGTCCAAGAAATGGATCCCATATCTGACACTTCTCAGGTAGCCAAGAATTTGAGACAAAATAGACCATTGACCCAGAGAAAAATTCAAATACTATTGTTCTGCCATAGTAAAGCAGCAATGACTCCTAATGGCATTTTTTCTCATTCAGCCATTATCAGAGAAGATTCGTCTTGCAGTAGAGAGGAAGTAATAAAAAGATTCACAAACTCGCCAATGTGTAGAGAATGGTAGACTCTGGAACACTCTAGCCTAAAACATTAATACAAAAGCACTTTATTGAACATAATAGAGGACATAAAACTTTTTCTAGATGTGTATAAGGAATTACCTAATCAGATGTAAGCACCTTAAGACTGTCATCCTCAAAATTATTTCTGGATCTACTATAGCTGTAATATTGATAACTGTTGTGAAGTATAAGCTTTTTTGCAACTCAGAACAGTATAGTAGTTCATTTTACTCTCTACACAGGCTATCCATATATTCCTAGACAAAATTTCTTAATTTTATTTCTCAATTTATTTATTAAAAAGTTTTTAAGTTCTTATAGTTTTTACATCCATGGTCTAAATTTATTATCTCATAAATTTTCAAATAAATCTTAGCAATAACAACTGTGCTCTTCCTGATTCTAATTATGCCCTTTCATTCTGGTCTCCTTGCTATTCCTAGAACGATCTTTTGAAAACACAAACCCAATACTATTAAGTCACTGGCATAGCCAAACTCTCTAGAACAACGCAAAAAAGAATCGTCATTTTCTTGCTTAAAGTCTGACACCAATTACATCCAACCTTTCATGTTAACTAATTATACCCAAGATGCATTTCGGCTTCTCCTCACCAAGATTACCCTAGCTTCAGCTCATTGCAGTGTCTTTTAGTTCTATATCTGTTTATCACCCTCTTTTTTTTTTTTAAAGGAGTCATTTTCTGTGGCACGCCTTATAGAAGTTTTATCTAGGCAATCATTCTTAAGTATATCTTCACAGCAAGCTCTTTTGATGGGCTTTAATAAACACTTACACAGCTTTCTCCTAGGAGTTTCCACAAAGTATAATTACTATTTATTGTCCACTTTCTCTTATACAGTTATCAAACATCAATCTTATGGTCCCAGGGAATTAATCTTATTTGTGCTTGCCATATATGCCTCTTGAAAGTTTTGATGAAAGAATACATAAAAGGATATTTTGTCTGGATAAATATCAACCATCTGAACAAGTTGACAGGCTGCAAATTATATCTGACAGAAAAATTTAAAAGTAACAGAAAACTGCCTCTCTGGGCATAGCTTGGATGCAAAAACAAGCTGCAGTTAGGCAAGAAGTAATTACAGGAAACATCTGTAAGTGAATGACAACAGGGTACCTGCGAAGGGCAAAGTTAGCACTGAGATGTGGAAGGATGGAAAACAACGTCAGGAAAATCTCTGAAATAAAGTCCTGACTGACTTTGTCAAACTGACTTCAATAAGACAAAATTGGTCTAAACAATACAGGATGCTCTAAGGAAATGTCATCGATAAATAAGAAAAGTTTAAAAGTAAAAATGAGACTAACTGCAGTAACTACAATTTAAAAGCCCTCAATGACCAGGCAGTGGTGGCACACGCCTTTAAACCCAACACTTGGGAGGCAGAGGTAGGTGAATTTCTGAATTCGAGGCCAGCCTGGTCTACAGAGTGAGTTCCAGGACAGCCATGGCTATACAGAGAAACCCTGTCTTGAAAAACCAATAATAATAATAATAATAAATAAAGACTAAAAGTCCTCAATGTAGTGAATGGGTATGGATGTGTCTGTCTGTCTATCTGTCATCTGTCTGTCTGTGTATATCTGTGTGCATGTGCACATGTATTCTATAGCTTTAATCCACACCTACAGGATAATTACTAAATACTGTGAGAAACATACTACAGGGGATGCATGTGTTTAGTGACATGAATGTCTGAGAATTTCATGAATTAGAATACTATTTCTTAAAGGTAGAGTTTATAGATACATTTAATATTTCAAAACTTGTTGATTGATTAGTTAAGAAAGATTTTCTTAGTAAAAGAGAAACACATATACATTTCAATGTACATTGATACTTACTAGCTTAACATTCATGTACATAGGCGTATATCAGAGCTCCTTAGTTTTCCCCCTGATGTTATTCTGTTTTAGGATCTCATCCAATATACCACACTACTGTTCTGTATCCTTAAGCCTACTATAGAGTTTTAGTTGTTTCTTTCTCCTCCCTCCTTCCCTCTCTCCTCCCTCCCTCTTTTTTTTCCCACTTTTTTTTTTTTTTTTGGTCAATCCAAAGGTTGTTCTAAGTTTTTAATCTTACCAATAGTATCAAAATTGATTTCTAAATTACATCTATAATTGATAGGAGATACTGAAGAAAATTTCCCTTTCATTTAAGTATAGAAAATAATGGTGTAGAACTGTTGCTTTTCTCTCTCTCTCTCTCTCTCTCTCTCTCTCTCTCTCTCTCTCTCTCTCTCTTTCTTTCTTTCTCAACAATATGATAGTACCTGTCAAATTGTATTTGACAATAAAGTCTTTCTTTTCAGAGCACAGCTCATATATGACCATCACCATAAGAGTGAACATTACTGAGACGTCTCTGGGGAAGTCCATACCCACCCAATGATGTACACAACAGCTGTTATCATGTCTCTTTGTTCTCCTCTCTCTCTCTCTCTCTCTCTCTGTCTGTCTTTTTTTGTTTTGTTTGTTTTTTGTTTTTTGTTTCTTTGTTGTTGTTGTTGGGTTTTGTTTTTGTTTTTGTTTTTTTCGAGACAGGGTTTCTCTGTGTAGCCCTGGCTGTCCTGGAAATCACTATGTAGACTAGGCTGGGCTGGAACTCAAAAAACTGCCTGCCTCTGCCTCCCAAGTGCTGGGATTAAAGGCCTGAACCACCACGGCTCAGCATTTCTCCCCTCTCTTAATACCCATGTTTGAATTAAGAGCTTATTTTTATTAAATTCAAAGCATTGCCTCAGCAAATTCTTTTCTGCAGCATAAGTGTGTGTAGGTATCCCTTGCTGCCACTGTACGCTTTCATTGTGATACCTAAGGAGAGCCATGAGCATTCTCCCAAGAACAACCTGAGGTCAAGGCCAGTTATACCTGCAGACTGTAAGAAGACTTAGTAGCTCTTTTCAAACAGGAGAAAAAGACACGGTGTGTTCTTATATACATTGTCCAAAGGAAATCTCAATCTTAATTCATAAGTTAAGTGAAGATAACAACCAACATGCAGTGAAATCAGGTAATCTTTGATATTTTGGCCATAAGCAGGGGAACTTACATAGTTGAATGTGACATCATATACCTGAACACTTTGGTGATGTGTGCTTAAGTTTTCTAAGATTTGCATATTTAAATGAAGTCTAGATATCCAGTCAATAGTGATCTTCTGTTGATTCTAAACTAAGATTGTCTGGTGTTTTCCTTCCGCTGCTATTCAACTGAGCTCCAGGGAAAGGTAACTGCGGAGGAGCATGGGTTTGCGAGAATGAGCCCCAGCTAGCCAAGGAAATTTGGGAGTGCTATGCAGGTTTGGCGGCAGCCATCTGCAGAATGAAGAGAGCTATTTCATGGCTCTGGAGAGGCAGAGCCAACTTGGTGGAACAGGTTTTGGCAAAAGGGAAACATGCAGTCTCAGTATCGGGCTGAGAACAAATCAAGGCCGTTGGCCGGTGCCTAGCCTTCGAAAACATGTGCTGTTTTTTAATGTCACACGCTACACTGTGTAGTGCTGGTTTTGTGACTACTTGATGCCAACTAGAGACATCAGAGAGAAAGGAACCTCAGTTGAGAAAATTCTTTCATGATATTCAGCTACACAGCAGTTTCTCAATTAGTGACCAAGGGGGGAGGACCCAGTCCATGGTGGGTGATACCATCACTGGGCTGGTGAGTTAGGTTGAGCAAGCCATGGGGAGCAATCCAGTAAGCAATAGCCCTCCATCGCCTCTGCATCAACTTCTGCCTCCAGGTTCAAGCCCTGTTTGAGTTTCTGTATTGATCTGACTTCCTTTGGTGATGAGCACCAATGTGGAAGTATAAGCTGAATAAACCCTTTCCTCCCTAACTTGCTCTTTGTTCATAGTATTTCACTGCAGCATTAAAATCCCTAAGACACTATGGCACTTGTGCTAGATAAAAATTAGAATGGTCTCTCATAAGATTATTAATCCCTTTACAATATAATCATACACCTTGATATCTTTGTGTCATGGGTACAATGAGGATCTTATTGGACTGTAAACCTATATAGTGCGCTCAAGCCATTTTATATTAATTTCCAAAAATATAGTTCCTGCTTTCAGGTATGGTGGTACATGCCTTAAACCATAGCACCCTTGAGGCAGAGGCTGGCATATCTCTGAGATTTGGAGATGAGCTTGCTCTACAAATAAAGTTCTGGTCAAATATGACTGCATACTGAGTTCCTGTCTCAAACATGAAGTTTCTGTAGACCAAAATAAACTTTAAAAGTACTTGGTATAGTCCTTCCTGGGATGGGTAACATGATGAGATAAATTTGTATCAACAGAACCCATATAAAATAAGGACTGAGAAAGCACATACCTGCAATCTCTATCTCAGCATGCTCAGAAGTGAAGGCCTGGGTCCTAGTACTTGATGATGAGCTAGACTAGGAAATCTGCAAGTTCTAGGTTCAATGAAAGACCATGTCTCTAACATCTCAAAAAAATTAGATAATGATTTATTAAAAAAAAAAATACACTGCACTCTGCCCTCTGCTCTCACACACATGGGCATAAATGCCTGTGTGTACATACATGCATACACATATGTATACATACATGCATACACACATGCATACACACATGCATACACACATGTATACATACATGCATACACACATATATACATACATGCATACACACATGCATATACACGTGCATACATACATGCATACACATATGTATACATATATGCATACACACATGCATACACACATGTATACACACAAATGTGTTGTGGTAAATCTCCTCCCAAATATGCCCTGGCAATGAAAACAACACAGTTAATATGATTACATGCTGTGCACCTACCACAGATTGGGCAGATCTACCGCTACTCTGCCATCTTCTTCCTTACAACTTGCAGTTTCTCCAGGCCATGTGCTTCTACTCCACTTTTCTCCTTCCTCCTCCTCTGTGGCCTCTCCCTCTTTCATTTTCTCCTTCTTCTCTTCCCCCCCCTCCCCACCTTCCACTCCACCTTCCCTTTTATCTGCTCAATCATCAGCTCTCCTTTATTTTACAAATTAAGGTGGGAATCAGGTTTACAGGAAATCACCTGAGTGCTGACTCATTCCTTGGTCACAACCACTCACAGGAGAACTAAATTAACATCAAATATAATTAGCCCCAAGGCTATTCACAACACAAATGTAACCTCAGAAGCTATCAAAATTTTAGATGATTGCTGTTTTAAAACTAAGTTATATTGTCTCTGAAGAAACCCATTCTCACTTTAGGGTATTTTCTCTTCTCTTACATTTATGTCTCCACTTTTTGTTATATTTTTCTATCAACTTGTTTTATTTCATGATTCCCCCTAATCTTCTAATTCCATTTTAATTATTTTAAGTTTTTAAGTTTTTACTGGTTGGTTATGGATTTCACATTGAAACACCCACAACTTGAGGACTCCCCCACGTTCTGACTCAGGAGAGGCAACACCCCAAAAATCACCCACAAGAAAGGGTCTTGCTGCAAACTGCAAGAGGATTTTTATTTAAGAGCGCTCTCGGGCCCACGGTCATATACCACACAGGGGTAGAGGACCGCGGCGACCCGGGTAGCTGAATAAGGGGGTATTTAAAGGAAGAAACCACAACTCAAGGAAGTGGGGAGGGCGTTGTTGGGAAAAAAAATACCAAAGATACCCGTTAAGAGTCACAAGAAAGTACAAAGTCACAAGTGTCACAAGGAATACCTAGTAATTGTTAACTCTCAAGACAGTTTCTAAGAGCCCCTAACAATAGCACATTTGCATTGCAGGTTCCAGTAATGGTCAGGGTGACTTTCTTTGAATGAACACTCTTTGAACCCAGGAAGCAGGTGGGTGGAGGAATGTCGCTATCTGTTTTATGATTAGCATACCTTCGAGCATTGAGTTGCAAAGGCCACATTCCCAAGCCTGGCCTAAAGGCCTAGAATTTTGTTTTTACGTTTTACTTTTTTATTCCCCACTTCTACTTGTTAGTAGTTCTAATCTTTCAACATCATCACCCCAGTTGTACTCATCTCTGTTCATATTTGCCCTCTACCCTTGCACCCCAAAAGAAAACAAGGAAGAAGGAAGGAAGGAAGGAAGGAAGGAAGGAAGGAAGGAAGGAAGAGTAAATCACAAGAAACAACAACAAAATCTCACCAAGGAAGATTCAGTGTGTCATAGTGTATCCCACAATATACTCTTTTGTCCAAACATCTTTACTTGCAAATTTTCTTTGCAGTCTGGTTAATGACCTTTGGTTTAGTTATTTAAGTGTATTCATTGTATTTATATTTGATGTATCTCATTTCAAAACTTTAAAAGACTTTTAAATAAATAGACATATAGCAATTTCTATGTTATTTAACCATAATAAAGGGGGCAATTTGTCTTAAGGTCAGGAATGCTTCTAGATCACCATGAGGACTGGAGTTCAGATATCACTACTCAAGTCAGGTCATTAACAATTACATTTAAACTCCAGGTTCAAGTTGAGAACCTGAATATGAACCTCCATGGACACTGCACCCACATGCACACACACACACATATACACATACATATACATATATATTCAGATATATGTCCTCAACCTTTTCCAGTATAGTAAGTATTGTAAAAAGTAAGCAAGTACCAATACAATTTCCTAAGACAATGTCAAAGCTTAAAAATAAGATGTGGAGTATGGAACTAGAAATTTGCATAAGTATAATTTAAATGTACAGTATATGATACAATTTAGAAGAAAGAGAAAATCCATTATATAACTTTTTTAAAAGCATATTTCTGATTGAAAATATTTTCAAAATCTTATATATAATCTTCCAATTGCAGAAACAAACTCCACTGTGAGCTTTATACATGAATTTTACATTTCTTTACTTTAATGTGGCATGCAAAGAACACAAAAAGAATAATTTTTCTATGATGAATTCGCCTAGTCCAACCAAGTTTACTTTTCTTCTTGGTACCCTCCATGCTTTACCTGTTCAGAAATAAGTTGTTTGTTTATGCCACTGTATAAAAACACCGAGTAGCTGAGCATATCATCTGCATTTTGACAACCTGTGAGTCTCTCTACTCACTGTATCTGCTGCACAGAATGACTTCTCTAAAAAGGATTGAGAGTTGCAACACTTATGTGTATACAAATAAATATTTACCAAGCAGTTTGATATTATGCCCATTCAGAAAAAATAGTAATAGGCGGTTCTATCCTAGGGGTTGTGACCATCTGAGCCCAGCTGTATTTTCCTGGCTGGGTTTATAATTCCAGGCTTGAGCTTCCTCCCAAGGAGGAACCTTAAAATGCAATCAGAATGTGGAAACCTCTGTGCATATATGCCACATAAATGGGTATCTAAGTCCAATCAGGTTTTATTGTACTTTGACATATATACATCTGGGTAAGACTGTTGAATACCTTTCTCCCCTAGGAGTATGCAACAGTTTCCAACACTATGAAAGTTAACCAGCATGGAGGAAATTTGCTTGTCAGTATCCATTTGATTTCTTTATGTCCCATGACTTAAGGGTGAGATATCTGTAGCAATAGGGTTTCACCAAATGTTTGTGTAGATAACCAAGAGCAGTATCAGTAACCTATACTGAGTTGGTAGTGTTTGAGAACACCCTAACTTATAACTCAAAGTGAAAACTTCCATAAAAACGATTTAGTCGTAGTAGTAGCAGCAACAGCAGCTATTACTACAGCAGCAGCAATAGTACTGTAGTGAACTTATAAAGTAGTAAGATTTCCATATGCTTTTAGTAACATCCTTAGTCTTAGGTACTCTCTCAAGAATTCCTCTGTCTATGCTCTCATCTCCCTGGATCTTAAACTGCTATTAACCATCCCTTCTTCATATCATCTATATTCTACTGTTCCTCCCCAATTGAGATCTTTCTTCCTCATACATTCATGGCCCCTTTCTAGTTTAATGGATTCTATGTTTCAGGTTAAAAGCACAAGTATAAGGGTTTGAAGTCTTCCTGTGTGTAGGATGGCTCCTTTGGAATTTTTTTTCACTTTCATCCATTTACTTGAAATTTTCATAATTTATTTTATTCTTTACATCTGAATATAGTCACCTTGTGCAGATGTATAGCATTCTTATTATTGAGTGTTTTTAGGCTGACTTCATTTCCTAGCTACTATGAATTGAGTAGCAAAAACAAGAATAGGCAAATTTCTCTGCACTAAGACATTGAATCCTCCAGGTATATGAATGGTTTAACTTCATCAAATGGTAGTTATATTTCTAACCTATGAGTAACCTTCAAATGGCTTTGAAAGTGACTTCACAAGCCTTTATTCCCACCAACAATGAATAAAAGTTCCACTTTTCCTAAATGGGTATCTATATCACACAAACCCCAAAGCTCAGGGAACATCACGAAAAGGAAGACCAAACATTTGTGAGAACCAAAGATCTGGACGGTCTGCTGAGATTCAGAGCCTTCTGGATCTGTCAGGACCTTTGCCCTGACGAACTCACAGCAGCTGATTACCAGCACAAGACCAAGACAGACAGATACTGTACCAGAATGGTGAAGAGGCAGCATAACAAGTTCTACCTTTTACAGAAGAACTATTTGCAGATGTAGCTCCTGGGAGTTTGCTCATGTGCCAGTGGGCCCCATACCTAGATACATATAGACAGCATTCAATATGTTCAATATATTATATTCACTATATTATAGGAAAATAGGTAAAGCTAGGAGGTGCACATATTTGATTGGATATGGGTTAGTTGGAGTGAAGGTGTGGGTTTGTAGACAATCACAATGCATGTATACATCTAAGAAATTCAAAATGTTATATATTTTAAAAAGTGAGTTGAAGCAATTGCTTAGAGGTTAGAAATCAAAAGCATCTGCTACTCTGACAGACAAAAATTTGGTTCCCAGTACCCGCATGGTAGCTAACAAAAAAGTGTGTATCAATAGTTGCAAGTTATCAAACACTCTCCTATGGCTTCCATGGGAAATTTAATTCATATGGAACAGGCAGACAACCTGAAACACATACACACACATGAACACACACACTCATACACACACATACACATAAACAAATTTAAAACTATCAATTTTATCAATATCATTTTGATAACTTTCTCTAACAAAGACTCTAAACGTTATATGCATATAAAACAAAGAGAGAAATTAGTCAATGAGTTATAAACCATATGCTTGCAAGCATATTTTAACCTACCAGTTACAAAAACAAGTTATTATTTTATGTTGAAACTCAATGCCAAAGACAATGGAAACAACTGAATTCCAAGTCTTATGTTGGAGCTCTCAACTTGAGAAATCTTTCTGTTAAAAACAAAACAAAACAAAACAAAACAAAAAAAAAGTAATATCAGAATAAAAGTTTTAAAATGTCTAGGTAATTTTGCCCTAATATTTCACTCCAATTTAAGTTTCTTAAGAAAACAGAGGAAATTTAGAGAAGAAATATAAATCCCAGCTGAATATTAACAACAAATTAGTAGGTAACAAAGATAACGACATATCATATGATGGAATGCTGTACATCAATTTGTTGTGGGAAATATTTTAAAAGAACGGCAAATTTCCACAGTCCTGCCAGGCACTGGCAACTCTCTGTCATGTGGAGCTGACCCGCTATTCACTGGAGGGCAATGGTCAACCTGTTATTATCTCTTGGAGACTCTAGGGCCCAGAGCTCCTGAAACATCTCTACCCAACCTGCCAGTTAAACTCGGGTATTTCTTTCTTTCCTTTCCTCTTCTTTATCCTTTTCCTTCTTAGGTAAAAGGAAAAGGGGTGGCAAAGAAAGGATGGTTATAGTAATATCATAGAAATTAAAGAAATAGACAAATAGGGATAGGTTAGCAAATTTACTCTTAAGCAAAACACATAGCTATATCTTACATTGTTACAAAATTTATTTAATACAAATTTAAAGTTCATTTGGTATGAATTTCTTATTGATATAAAATTGGGGTTAATATTGTTAGTCTCACATAGGCATTGTGCCTATACAATACATTACAATACAATACAAGGCTTAGACCCAGTCCTTCTATAACTGCTATTATAAGTTGTTTTTAGATGATTAAGCAATTTGAGTTAAGGGCCAGATAGTTAAGACCCAGTCCTTCTATAACTGCTATTATAAGTTGTTTTTAGATGATTAAGCAATTTGAGTTAAGGGCCAGATAGCAAACTCATGGTACTGAGTTAATTAAAAGGGTGTTTCTGAGATATTTCAATTAGAAATGGCCGAGAGTAGTCAAGGCTTAACAGTTAAGAAATGCTTTGGGTAGATAGATAGTCTTCAAAGATGTCAGAAGTCCACAGCATATGATGTCTATGGACATCTCTTTATTAAAGATCATTTGACTAGAAACCTGTCAGCTCCTAACAGCACCCTTTTTTTTGGATTCAAAGAAGAAACTGAACATCACTGGAGTTGGTCCAGTTGTGGCCAGACAGCCACTAGGCAAGAATTGCCTCATTTCATCTAGAGACAAAATACTGTCAAGATAAAGGGCACACTATGTAGAATAGTCAACTGATAATCTCTGCCAAGAAAGAGTAATCAGCCCTTCAAAATTCTGCATATCAAGGTCTGTTAGATGATCCTGGGCCAGGAGGCAGGAGACCAATGCTCCAACCTTTTTATAAGGACTATCCAAATGATCAGCAGTCTCTATAAATTGGCTCTTTTGGAAGCTATATTTTGTGCTTCCCATATTTTCAGGTAATACTAGTTGTTCTTAGATTTCTGATGGGTTTGAAGACTGGTAGTCTCATAGCCAAGAGTAGATGGGCAAACCAAAAAAAAAACTTACCTAAGTGTTTTTTATTTGTTTGTTTTATTTTATTACGGAAAGTATTGGAGTGGGGGGGTGGAAGGAGGAACACTCTCATAGAGGCAACAGGGAGGGAGATGGAATGGGGGGTTGTGGAGGGGAAACAGGAAAGTGGGACAACATTTGAAATGTAAACTAATAAAATTATTAATAAAAAGGAATCTCGACAGTGCATGAAGTACATAAGGGAACCTCTCTTTTTCTACCTTTCTTTCTAGAAGGATCCAGTACTCACAACAGAGCAAAATCTGACCTCTTATAAATAAAGCAGCAAGGTTAAAGGATTTTCTCAGAGTTTCCAAACTCATTTTGATTTTCTGATTTCTAGCTCTTCCTAATCCACCCTGTTCATAATGTTATTTTAGAAGTGTTATTCTTTATTTCCCAACAGAGAGGTGGTAACATATTGCAGTTGAAATTGCAATGATGTTTGAAATAAAATTCAACCATGACCCCCTAAGAAGACATCAACTTCCAAAGAACCAATTAATGTTGAAAAATAACATTATTCTATTTCTCAAATGTTGGAAGAATAATAGACTGAGATCTCAAAACCGAAAATGGTTCTTACCCCTGCTGTCATCTAATCTCTGTGAACTACTGGAAGTGAATAACCTTGATGCTAAAAGTAAAGGAATCAATTTTGCTACATTTTATGTCCGAGGGTGACAGTAAATTTGTGAAGTGCTTACCAGAAAAGGGAGGAGGGGTGCCTGGTGTTCTAACAACAAAGTAAATAAACATGCCTAGGCCAGCGTAGACTTAGTTACTTAGGAGGCCCCTGTTTCACTATTCACTTAGGAAATCTATGTGTTTTGTAAAGAAAAACTAAGTTGTGCAGAGAGAAAATAGGTAACAGGAATAGGAAGTTCCAAAAAGTTCTAAAATTATTTTCTTGCACCATGTGGGCATGAGTTTCTTGGGAATAAAGGTGCTCAGCTATTACAGTTTTTATATCTTGAACTTTTGGCCGAAATAAAGAGAAGTTGTCTTTAGCTGGATCAATAAAATAATTAATAACATGAATCACGAAAGACTGATTTCAGAGAGTAGTTTCAAGATGAAATGCTTTGCTCATCTTGAAGCTATAGCATCAAAAATAGGTTAAACAAGGAAAAAGAAAGGGATTTCACCTATTTGCAAATCATCTTTGTGAAATAAACCCACTATTAGAGCCAGACACCTAACCACTATAAATTATCTCCCTTATTTTATATCTGACCCTGGGCAAGATATTTGAAATGCTAATAACTCTTGCCTTCTCCTCCCTCACATCTTTTTCCCAGTAACCAGTCAAGGACTTCACCTACTCTCTGCATCTGGTAGCTGTAAAATAAAGCCCTGGTATAATTCTGAGGTCCTTTGACAAGCATGAGGCAGACAACTTGAACAGGCACTCAGACTAAGGGCACTGAAGAGCTCAATCCACTGGACAGAGAAGGATGATAGAAAGAAGACCCACACAGACAGGAGAGTGAAGTGGCAGATGGAAGGTGAGAGACCACTGACAACCTGTGACAGAGATCGGAGGGAAGCCCGTGAAGGCACAGCCAGAAGCCAAGGGTCCCTATCACAAAGAAACTGAGATCTGAGGCACAGAGGACAAAATGTCTGGAAACACTGCCTTGAGAATGAAAGGATCCTAAAAATCTCCCACACAAAGTTACAGATTGATGGGAACAGCAGAAGATCAGCCACAGCAATAGAAGAACAAACCAGATAAACCTTATTAGAACAGGCAAATGACTCCCATACAGGGTATGGGAAGAGTCCAGCGGGGGCCTATGGGTCAGATTTTTTTTTTTTTTTTTTTTTTTTTTTTTTTTTTTTTTTTTTTTTTTTTTTTTTTTGCTACTGGAGCCCCTTCTCCTTCAGAATTGCTCTCCTACCTAACTGGACCTGATGAGGGTATCCTCACTTAGGCATTTTTTTCCTTTTTTCAAATTAGGTATTTTCTTCATTTACTTTTCCAATGCTATCCCGAAAGTCCCCCCACTCTCCACCCTCACCACTCCCACTTCTTGGTCCTGGCTTTCCCCTGTACTTAAGCATATAAAGTTTGCAAGACCAATGGGCCTCTCTTTCCACTGAGGGCCAACTAGGCCGTCTTCTGATACATATGCAGATAGAGACACGAACTCCGGGGGTGGGAGTTACTGGTTAGTTCATATTGTTGTTCCACCTATAGGGTTGCAGATCCCTTTAGCTCCTTGGGTACTTTCTCAGGCTTCTCCACTGGGGGCCCTGTGATCCATCCAATAGATGACTGTAAGCATCCACTTCTGTGTTTGCTAGGCCCAAGAGTAGCCTCACAAGAGACAGCTATATCAGGGTCCTTTCAGCAAAATGTTGGTAGTGTATGCAATGGTGTCAGCATTTGGAGGCTGATTATGGGATGGATCCCCAGGTAAGGCAGTCTCTAGATGGTCCATCACTTCATTTCAGCTTCAAGCTTTGTCTCTGTAACTCCTTCCATGGGTGTTTTGTTCCCAATTCTAAGAAGGGACAAAGTATCCACACTTTGGTCTTCGTTCTTTTTGAGTTTCATATGTTTTACAAAATGTATCTTATATCTTGGGGATTCTAAGTTTCTGGGCTATTATCCACTTATCAGTGAGTTCATATCATGTGAGTTCTTTTGTGATTGGGTTACCTCACTCAGGATGATGCCCTTCAGGTCCATCCATTTGCCTAGGAATTTCATAAATTCATTTTTTAATAGCTGAGTAGTACTCCATTGTGTAAATGTACCACATTTTCTGTATCCATTCATCTGTTGAGGGGCATCTGGGTTCTTTCCAGCTTCTGACTATTATAAATATGGCTGCTATGAACATAGTGGAGCATGTGTCCTTCTTACTGGTTGGAACATCTTTTGGATATATGCCCAGGAGAGGTATTGCTGGATCCTCCATTAGTACTATGTCCAATTTTCTGAGGAACCGCCAGACTGATTTCCAGAGTGGTTGTACAAGTTTGTAATCCCATCAACAATGGAGGAGTGTTCCTCTTTCTCCACATCCTTGCCAGCATCTGCAGTCACCTGAATTTTTAATCTTAGCCATTCTGACTGGTGTGAGGTGGAAACTCAGGGTTGTTTTATTTGCATTTCCCTGATGATTAAGGATGCTGAACATTTTTTCAGGTGCTTCTCAGTCATTCGGTATTCCTTAGGTGAGAATTCTTTGTTTAGCTCTGAGCCCAATTTTTTAATGGGGTTATTTGATTTTCTGGAGCCCACCTTCTTGAGTTCTTTATATATGTTAGATATTAGTCCCCTATCTGATTTTGGATAGGTAAAGATCCTTTCCCAATCAGTTAGTGGCCTTTTTGTATTATTGATGGTGTCTTTTGCCTTACGGAAGCTTTGCAATTTATGAGGTCCAATTTGTGGATTCTCAATCTTACAGCACAAGCCATTGCTGTTCTATTCAAGAATTGTTCCCCTGTGCCCATATATTCGATGATTTTCCCCACTTTCTCCTCTATAAGTTTCACTGTCTCTGGTTTTATGTGGAGTTCCTTGATCCACTTAGATTTGACCTTATTACAAGGAGACAGGAATGGATCAATTCGCATTCTTCTACATGAAAACTGCCAGTTGTGCCAGCACCATTTGTTGAAAGTGCTTTTTTCCACTGGATGGTTTTAGCTCCCTTGTCAAAGATCAAGTGACCATAGGTGTGTGGGTTCATTTCTGGGTCTTCAATTCTATTCCATTGGTCTACTTGTCTGTCGATATACCAATACCATGCAGTTTTTATTACAATTGCTCTGTAGTACAGCTTTAGATCAGGCATGGTGATTCCCCCAGAGGTTCTTTTATCCTTGAGAAGAGTTTTTGCTATCCTAGGGTTTTTTTTTTTATTCCAGATGAATTTGCAGATTGCTCTTTCTAATTCGTTGAAGAATTGAGTTGGAATTTTGATGGAGATAGCAGTGAATAGGTAGGTTGCTTTTGGCAAGATAGCCATTTTTAATATATTGATACTGCCAATCCGTGAGCATGGGAAATCTTTCTATCTTCTGAGATATTCTTTAATTTCTTTCTTCAGAGACTTGAAGTTCTTATCATACAGATCTTTCACTTCCTTAGTTAGAGTCACGCCAAGGTATTTTATATTAGTTGTGACTATTGAGAAGGGTGTTGTTTCACTATTTTCTTTCTCAGCCTGTTTATCCTTTGTGTAGAGAAAGGCCATTGACTTGTTTGAGTTAATTTTATATCCTGTTACTTCACTGAAGCTTTTTATCAGGTTTAGGAGTTCTCTGGTGGAATTTTTAGGGTCACTTATATATACTATCATATCAACTGCAAAAAGTGATATTTTGACTCCTTCCTTTCAAATTTGTACCCCCTTGATCTCCTTTTCTTGTTGAATTGCTCTGGCTAGGGCTTCAAGTACTATATTGAATAGGTAGGGAGAAAGTGGGCAGGCAGCCTTGTCCCTGATTTTAGTGGGATTGCTTCCAGCTTCTCACCATTTACTTTGATGTTGGCTACTGGTTTGCTGTAGATTGCTTTTATCATGTTTAGGTATGGGCCTTGAATTCCTGATCTTTCCATGACTTTTATCATGAATGGGTGTTGGATTTGGAAAAGTGTTTTCTCAGCAACTAATAAGATGATCATGTGGTTTTTGTCTTTGACTTTGTTTATATAGTGGATTACGTTGATGGATTTCTATATATTAAACCATCCCTGAATCCCTGGAATGAAACCTACTTGGTCAGGAACAATGATTGTTTTTATGTGTTCTTGGATTCGGTTAGTGAGAATTTTAGTGAGGATTTTTGCATTGCCATTCATAAGGGAAATTGATCTGAAATTCTCTATCTTTGTTGGGTCTTTCTGTGGTTTAGGTATTAGAGTAACTGTGGCTTCATAGAATGAACTGGGTAGAATACCTTCTGCTTCTATTTTGTGGAATAGTTTGTGAAGAACTGGAATTAGATCTTCTTTGAAGGTCTGATATAACTCTGCACTAAACCCATCTGGTCCTGGGCTTTTTTTGGTTGGGAGACTATTAATGACTGCTTTGATTACTCTAGGGGATATAGGAATGTTTAGATCATTAACCTGATCCTGATCCAACTTTGTTAACTGGTAACTGTCTAGAAACTTGTCCATTTCGTCCAGGTTCTCCAGTTTTGTTGAGTACAGCCTTTTGTAGAAGGATCTGATGGTGTTTTGGATTTCTTCAGGATCTGTTGTTATGTCTCCCTTTTCATTTCTGATTTTGTTAATTAGGATGCTGACCCTGTGCCCTCTAGGGAAACTGGCTAAGTGTTTATCTATCTTGTTGATTTTCTCAAAGAACCAGCTCCTCCTTTAATTGATTCTTTGAATAGTTTTTGTTTCCACTTGGTTGATTTTGCGCTGAGCTTGATTATTTCCTGCCATCTACTCCTCTTGGGTGAATTTGCTTCCTTTAGTTCTAAAGCTTTTAGGTATGTTGTCAAGCTGCTATTGTGCTCTCTCTCTAGTTTCTTTTTGGAGGCACTCAGAGCTATAAGTTTTCCTCTTAGAAATGCTTTCATTGTGTTCCATAAGTTTGGGTATGTTGTGGCTTCACTTGCATTAAACTAAAAAGTCTTTAATTTCTTTCTTTATTCCTTCCTTGACCAAGGTATCATTGAGAAGAGTGTTGTTAAGTTTCCACGTGATTGTTGGCTTTCTATTATTTATGTTGTTATTGAAGATCAGCCTTAGTCCATGGTGATCTGATAGGATGCATGGGAAATTTTCAATATTTTTATATCTGTTGAGGCCTGTTTTGTGGCCATTTATATGGTCAATTTTGGAGAAGGTACCATTAGGTGCTGAAAGAAGGTATATCCTTTTGTTTTAGGATAAAATGTTCTATAGATATCTGTTAAGTCCATTTGTTTCATAATTTCTGTTAGTTTCACTGTGTCTCTGTTTAGTTTCTGTTTCCATGATCTGTGCATTGATAAAAGTGGTGTGTTGAAGCCTCCCAGTATTATTGTGTGAGGTGTAATGTGTGCTTTGAGCTTTAGTAAAGTTTCTTTAATGAATGTGGCTGCCCTTGCATTTAGAGCATAGATATTCAGAATTGAGAGTTCCTCTTGGAGGATTTTACCTTTGATGAGTATGAAGTGTCCCTCCTTGTCTTTTTTGATAACTTTGGGTTGGAAGTCGATTTTATTAGATATCAGAATGTCTACTCCAGCTTGTTTCTTCAGACCATTGGCTTGGAGAATTGATTTCTAGCCTTTCATTCTGAGGTAGTGTCTGACTTTTTCCCTGAGATGGGTTTCCTGTAAGCAGCAAAATGTTGGGTCCTGTTTGTGTAGCCAGTCTGTGAGTATATGTCTTTTTATTGGGCAATTGAATCCATTTATATTAAGAGATATTAAGGAAAAGTAATTGTTGCTTCCTATTATTTTTGTTGTTACAGTTGGCATTCTGTTCTTGTGGCTGTCTTCTTTTAGGTTTGTTGAAAGATTACTTTCTTGCTTTTTCTAGGACGTGGTTTCCATCCTTGTATTGGTTTTTTCTGTTATTATCCTTTGAAGGGCTGGATTTGTGGAATGATAATGTGTGAATTTGGTTTTATCATGGAATTCTTTGGTTTTTCCATCTATGGTAATTAAAGTTTTGGCTGGGTATAGTAGCCTGGGCTGGCATTTGTGTTCTCTTAGTGTCGGTATAACATCTGTCCAGGATCTTCTGGCTCTCATAGTCTCTGGTAAAAAGTCTGGTGTAATTCTGATAGGCCTGCCATTAAATGTTACTTGATCCTTTTCCCTTATTGCTTTTAATATTTTATCTTTATTTAGTGCATCTGTTGTTCTGATTATTATGTATCGGGAGGAATTTCTTTTCTGGTCCAGTCTATTTGGAGTTCTGTAGGCTTCTTGTATGTTCATGGGAATCTTGTTCTTTACGTTTGGGAAGTATTCTTCTACAATTTTGTCAGAGATATTTGCTGGCTCTTTAAGTTGAAAATCTTCATTCTC
The DNA here is from genome assembly GCF_000001635.26 of Mus musculus. Classification (NCBI taxonomy): domain Eukaryota; kingdom Metazoa; phylum Chordata; class Mammalia; order Rodentia; family Muridae; genus Mus; species Mus musculus. The sequence continues at coordinate 94,594,452 of NC_000067.6, read as the reverse complement.
ATCTACTCTTATTATCCATAGGTTTGGTCTTCTCATTGTGTCCTGGATTTCCTGGATGTTTTGAGTTAGGATCTTTTTACATTTTGCATTTTCTTTGATTGTTGTGCTGATGTTCTCTATGGAATCTTCTGCACTTGAGATTCTCTCTTCCATCTCTTGTATTCTGTTGCTGATACTCGCACCTATGGTTTTCGATTTCTTTCCTAGGGTTTTTATCTCAAGTGTTGCCTCACTTTTGATTTTATTTATTGTGTCTACTTCCCTTTTTAGTTCTAGTATGGTTTTGTTCATTTCTATCGCTTGTTTGGATGTGCTTTCCTGTTTTTCTTTAAGGACTTCTACCTGTTTGGTTGTGTTTTCCTGTTTTTCTTTAGGGGCTTGTAACTCTTTAGTAGAGTTCTCCTGTATTTCTTTAAGTGAGTTATTAAAGTCCTTCTTGATGTCCTCTACCATCATCATGAGGTATGTTTTAGATCTGTTTCTAGCTTTTCGGGTATGATGGGGTGCCCAGGACTGGGCAAGGTTGGAGTGCTGTGTTCTGATGATGGTGAGTGGTCTTGGTTTCTGTTATTAAGATTCTTACATTTGCCTTTCACCATCTAGTAATCTCTGGAGTTAGTTGTTATAGTTGTCTCTGGTTAGAGACTGTTCCTCTAGTGATTCTGTTAGCCTCTTTCAAGCAGACCTGGGAGACTACCTCTCTCCTCTGAGTTTCAGTGGTCAGAGCACTCTCTGCAGGCAAGCTCTCCTCTTACAGGGAAGGTACACAGATATCTGGTGCTCAAACTGCCTCCTGGTAGAAGATGAAGGCCTGAAACAGGCCTGTCCCAGAAGCTGTTAGCTTCTCTAGTTCACACTCTCACCTGTGCAGACTAATTTTAGAGGGATCCAGGAACCAAGATGGTGCCCCTAGGTGCTCAGGCAAAGCCCTCCTTGGCAGGGTGGACACCACTCCTCTGGCAGGGAAGGCGCCTGGATGTCTGGAGCCCGAAACTGGGTCTGCCTCAGAATCTGTCCTCTAGGGACCTTGGGGGTGTCTGACGACTCCACGCCCAGGTGACCTGGTGCTGGCTTCGACTGGAAGGGATTTTTGACCCTGGTCAGGCTGACTTTTCTGCTTCCCTAATGCTGTCTCAGGTCCCACGTGATTGGATTGGAACAGAAGTTGTGGTCCACTCACCAGTGGACCTAAGATTGCATGGAGAGTCTCTAGGGGACCTTGGGTGGGGGTCTGCCGACTCCATGCCCCTCACTTAGGCTTTTTATATTGACCTATACAATATCCTGAGGGTGGGGGGCAACTCACCCTTACTTACTAAGGAGCAGCCCATCTTAAAGGGGCTGATTCCTAATCTTAGATCAGCCCCTTTATGCCCTGGCCATCCTTTATTCCCACTGAAGGGATACCCAAACTGCCTCACCCAATGTCCCCATTCATTTGGACGAAGGCAGAGAGGTCATTGCCCCAACTCCATTATGGTAATGTGTTCTCATTTTAGAGGCAGAAATAATGGTAACAGGACATAGAAATTATCTAGACACTCAAGGGTAGAAGGTCCAAAAGAAAAGTAACCGGTTTCTTTCCTGCTAAAGGACAGAAATGTTCTTGAGCCACTTGGCAGACTCATCCTCCCCAGCAGCCTGAATCACCAGAGTATTTGGAACTCTGATGGTTCCCAGATGATTTTAGGATTACCTCTTCAGAGGTGGAGAGACTACCTATAAAGATCCACAAGTGAATAGAATTCCTATCCTGAGGTGGAGACTACTTAGGCCAGACTACTTAGGTTGGACCATGCTGAGTAAGGTGAATTCAAGTAAATCCATGCTAAAGAGATAAGCATTCTTTTTCATTTAACATTTTACTTCTGGAATCCCCAGCAGCTAAGTGTAGTACCTTACAGAGCAAGGCAAGAATGGTTAGTCTTGCCATTCTTCTGAATCACTTAGGAGCATGTAATGTTTCTCTTTTCTTCTATATCATCTCTAAGCATGCTTCCCCTAATACTTTTGGCTTCTCCAATTTTTGACTTCTTTACTCTTTCTAAGTATCTCTTCCTCCTACTGAGTGGCTGCTTGTCCATCATGTCTGATCTCTGTGCAGGCTTAAATGGCACCCTCCTTCATCCTCCTTCAGGTAGATGCTGAGACTTACAGCTTGCCAACCCTGTACTTTGTTTTTTGGGTTTTTTTAAACTCGAACAAAATTATCCTTTAGTTTAAAAAGAAGAAAAATAAAGAAAGAATCTTCCTCTTGCTTCTGTAGTAATTAGATTGCTCTTACCCATCCTTGCTATCCATCCTCCATAAGATTTGTTTATTCCTCACTACTGGCAAGGGAGACAGGGTACATGGGAGAAATTGAGAGGAGGAAAGGAAAAGGGGAAATTATGTAATTGTATTATAATATCAAATTTAACAATAGTTTTTTTAAATACTATTTTGATATATGAAAGATAATTGTTATTGTTCTAATTCATTTAATATTGATTTCCACTTAGGGAAAGTATGTTTAAATTTATACGCCTACACTGTGATTTTAATTTAGCACGCACACATACACACACATAGATATCATATGTATAATCCATATTCTGTATATGAGAGCAAATAAATGGTATTTGACTGACTTTAGACTCTTTTGCTTAACATAAGAATCTCTGCACCCACTCCCTATAAATATGCTGTTTGTCTTTACAGCTAATTCCTTATTTGCCTATTTTGATCTATAACGTGTATGTTATGAATAGTGAGCAATAAAAATGGATGCTCAAGTAACATTTTCGTATACTGACTTGAAATATTTTAGGTACATACCTAGGTTTGGGAAAGTTGTTATTATATATTAGTTTTGGCTTTTATTTTCTGAGAAACCTCCACATTGATTTCTAGAGTAGCTACAGGAGCTTACATTCCCACCAGCACCGTAAAAGGGTATCACTTTTCCCACATCATTCTAGCATTTACTGTAGGCTGTTTCCTTAACAGCCATTTGATGGTGCCTCACAGATACTATGAAGGGCCCTGCTACCGGTTCATTGTAGATTATGTCAGGTTGTGAATTAAAAGGAACCAACGACATAAATAAAAGAATGAAAGACTTTCCTGGTGACAGAGTCATCTTGTTATTAGTTTTCTGCACTGGGGACTTGTGAATTTATAAGGCGTCATACTTCCTTGTTTTCTTAAGTACTTTTGTTTTACTTTGATCATCTATTGGGATAGATATGCACACCAGTTGTTATTTATCCCTTTTTTATAGTATTTCTTGTTTGCTTCATTATAAATAAATCTCCTGAGTGATTTTTAACCAGTGGTGGGTTTGTGATTTGTAAAGAGATCAACTTTAGTAAAAAGAGCAGTAATTTGACAGCAAATTCTTAAACAACTTTGTGTAGTTTATCCATGTCCCTTACAAAGTTCAGAGACAGGTATTTCATGAAAAATACTTTCTACTTTTTATAAGTAAATGTATTAATAATTAATAATTTATAAATAACTAGTAAAATGTGGAAATGAAAACCTTATCAAGGAAAAAGAAAGTATATTGGTTAGAAGCATGAGAAACTATGAAGAAAATATAGAATGGGAGCAAAAAGAAAAAAGAAACCCAGAACAGTCATAAAAGGCTCTTCAGTTAATATACAAGCTCAAACATGACAACAGCATACTTTAATAAATTATGTTATGAAAAATAAAGTGAGAATGGAAACATAGCATCAGTCAGTATTTCTTCCTAGCTTTGAAGAATGTTTTCCTTTGGTTATTTTTTATAACTCGCACGGCAGGTGGAGAGAAACCTAATGGTGATGATGGCATGAGGGACCCCAGCTGTGATCAGGGCTGGCAGCAACAACAAGTATGAAAAGCTATGGGTGTTTTATCTTGTCTTTCTAGGACCATTTGCGACATAAGGGAACAGAAATCTGAACAGGGACCCTAGCTGAGACACCTCCCTGGTTTTGATGGTTTCCTGATTGGTTGAGCCATATATGCATAAATATATAAATACAACCCACTGGGTCCATTTTTGGTTTTTGGCTATATACAGTTTCATAGCTGACTGTTCTGAATAGATAATCAACCAGGGGGCTCCTCTCTGATAGAGCCTTTCTCTTTCTCTCAGCAGTCATTACTTGTCTATAGCTCTTTGTCTAGGGATGGAACCCTGTAAACACTGGCATGCCCATTGATATTGCCACTGTTCTGACTTTTTTTATTCAGCCGTGTCTACAAGAGATTGTTTTACAGTCACCTTTCTGGTATTATTTCTGGTCCCTCTTCCATGATGTTCCTGGAACTATAGATAATGAACTATGATGCAGATGTATATATTGGGGCTGGACTCCCCAAAATCTGTTGATATTTGCATTATGCCAGTATGCCCAGTTGTGATGTCTGTGATAGTCTCCATTTGCTGTAAAGAGAAATTTGCTTTCATTGAGGAGAGGTGGTACCTATACTTACTTGTACTTGTAGGGATAAAATTTAGAATGCAGTAAAGAGTTATGCTAGTTTAGCAAAGTAGCAGTAGTAAATACTGTCCTGGGATGTTATATAGGTATTTATCACCAGGTATGGTTTCTCTCCTGTTGAGGGGGTCTTAAGTCCAATTAGGCAACTATTGGTTACCTCATACATGTGAGCGCCATGTATTCTACATTTATGGATATATTGTTCTTCTGGTCACTGTTACATTTCTCATTCCATGAAAGCTAGAATGCAGGAAGGAGATTTTCATGTTAGAATTCCAATCATCTGAGTCCTGTGTCCTAAATGTACAGTCTTTGGCAATCAGGGTTAGCTTCAACCTCTGAGAAGCAAGTCAGGGAAATAGCAATAGTTTATATTGTTTTTGAAGGCACCTGGACTGTCCTGAACAATCACTCGAAAGTGGATTTCTAGCGTCTATTTTGGAATTTTGGTTAGTCTACAGTTCTTGTGGGGAGCATTGGCAGCTTATGTGGCATAACTTCTTTTAAGTTATACATACATATACATACAAGAAATGAACAGTTATTCTGATGGGTTTTTCTATGTGACGTGTTTATTTTCTCTTGCACCATTCAATATTTTTTTCTTAGTTCTATATATTGGTTCAAGCATTTCTCTCCCTCATCTACACCTGTGATTCAAAGATTTGGCCTTTTCATGGTCTCCCATGTTTCCTGCATGCTCCTTTTCTGGGCTTATAGCATTATTCACATTCTTTGCTTATTTGTACTAGATCCTCTAATTTATCTCTCAATCCTGATAGCCTATAATGATTCATTCTGTTTGTGAGTCATTCTCCTGACTCTGAGAAATTTTTTTTACTTTTTTCTGTTCCATCTTCATCTAGGCTTAGGTTCTCTTCAATATTTCTACTGTTTTCTGGGACTCAGTTTTCAAATCCTGCATTATCTTCATCATTTCATTTAGTCATGTATTTGTTGTATTTTCTTGGACATTACTTAAGCATATATTGTTATCATCTTGGAGTTCAACAAAATGTTTGTGCACATTTTCTTTACAGTTCTTGATTACATTGATGAATTTTATGAATTTTTTTTTTTAATTTTGTGTCCTGGGGTTTATCTAGGTAGATCTCATTAGAGAACACTTCTAATTTTTATTTCCTTCTTTTCTGTTTTCTCTGTCTTTTTTTTTTTTTCCAAGTTCACTCAGACATGTGAACCTTCTTTGGTCCCGTGTCTGGTCATCCTTAGATTGGGCCACTGCAGAAGTTATGCTAATTGCACAACCAGGTTTAATGGGTGGATGCGCTGTTGAATTGGATCAGTGAAAGATAGCATGCTGTCTATGGGTTTGGAGCTAGGTCTGTGAGTACAGAGATGGCAACTACAGAGGGCAGGATGCAACAGGAAAGTGTTGTCTAACTACTCAGTCAAAATTGGCTACTTGTACAGGAAAGTTTGCTAATAAGCAAGGAGGGATCAGAAGCCAGGCACCCAGAAGTAGGCCTGTAAAAGTGACTTGCAATCAAAGAAAGGTTCTTATGTTTTATCTCATTTGCATATACACAGCCAGCAAGAGCCCACCTGTGTCTCTGCAAACCTTTTAGTAGACTACCTACAAGCCTTATCCAGGTTTACAGTTGGCTCCTAGGTTTGGCTTAAAGTCCTGGTCTTTAAAATCAAATTTAACTGACTTAGAGTAAGAGGGGAGACTGCTTTGTTCCTGCCTCCAAGAACCCCTGCCCTTGCCTCCATCAGAGGGATACATTCCTACCCTAGCATAAAACCCACCATTCCTTGCTGTTAGACGTGCGGCCTCATCTACCTTTACTCTCATAAGCATCAGGTTCTCCACAGACTCATCCCACAGAGACCCACTCTTTTTTTATTATTATTATTTTTTAATGTATTATTTTGTTTCTATTTTTTTAATATTTTTTATTACGTATTTTCCTCAATTACATTTCCAATGCTATCCTAAAAGTCCCCCATACCCTCCCTCCCCCCACTCTCCTTCCCACCCATTCCCACTTTTTGGCCCTGGCATTCCCCTGTACTGGGGCATATAAAGTTTGCATGCCCAATGGTCCTCTCTTTCCAGTGATGGCCGACTAGGCCATCTTTTGATACATATGCAGCTAGAGTCAAGAGCTCCGGGGTACTGGTTAGTTCATAATGTTGTTGCACCTACAGGGTTGCAGATCTCTTTAGCTCCTTGGTTACTTTCTCTAGCTCCTCCATTGGGGGCCCTGTGGTCCATCCAATAGCTGACTGTGAGCATCCACTCTTGGTTGACATCCCACAGAAGGTTCAGGGCTGTAACATATGCTGACAGTTTATCTTGTTTGGCATCCTAAGGCCTGCAGAGAGCCTTGAATCACAATACCTATTGCTAACTCTTCTTCCTCTCCATCGTTTCCCCAAGCAAGTGTCACTCCTTAAAAAGTCGCCTACGTTTGTTCATGCTTCACTGTCTATCCACTTCATGCTTGGAGAAGCCAGGACAAGAACCTGACAGGGGAATTAGCTGTCCCACTAGTCTCAGTAACTCATGATTGATATGGTCTCTCTGCTTAAATGTCGTGCACCACTCAGCTGTTTACTACAGTTCCCCACCTCTGCTTTTTTCTTTCCCTCTGATGAGCTAGGATCTCATTTTGAACATAGTGCCTGAGGCTCTGAGGGCATGCCAGAAATATTTTATGCTTATTTTGGCTTTGCTGTCTGCAATCCAGGTGTTCACCTGATTGGCTCCAAACTCTTCTGCTGTTATGGTCCTTGCTGCCAGTTTCCCAAATTTCTTACCTTGAAAATACCTGAAGGTCTATCTGGTCTAGCATACTTTTTTTTTTTTTTGTATGTATGTAAACAGACGCAGAATGTTTTATTTTGCGGAAGTCCGGCATGCTGGGGACTCCCATTACCAAGACAGAGAGACGATCTCTACAAGCCATACAAAATAGAGCTCCCAGGCCAGATTTAAAGAACACCAAAGGAATTCTGGGGGGTAGGGTGACCTTTATCTTGCTCCATCTCTAGGAACATTCAAGAACCATTACCAGGGAGTGGGGATTGCAAACTATCCAGCATACTTCTTGTACACTTGTGTTGCTGTTCTCATAGACAGTAAAATGTCAGTGTCTTCCATGTATTCTACAAGCTATGTATTCTCTGTATGCTCCGGAGGTATCTCAGCTCCAGGCTCCCACAAACATACTCCCTCTGCAGCTCCTGGTAAAACCTCTGTAACTCAGTCAGTGTCCCTCGGGCATACAGTCCCCACAGCATCCACGCTGAGAAAGAAAAAGTACCTTTCTCATGACTGGAGCTGACTCAAGATGGGATGTGAAACTCACAGCACATTTGGGTACCAGTTGGTGGTGATTCCCTTCTGTTTCTTTCTACAGAGAATTTTATGGATGGCACTGACTTCATCCTTTTCTTTATGTTATGGTTTTCCCCGTGACTTCTCACATTCACCAGACTTCACAGAAACAGCTTCCAATCACACTCAGGCCCCTTCAAAATGAGATTATTAATGGAATGAAAATAAAAAGAAGGATTTGGTATTACAGGTATTTATATAGATGGTGTTACTTGAAATAGATATTTTACCTTTTCCCAGCTATTTCCAAAATAATATATTTTAATTTTCCATTTTTAATTTAAATAAAATAATGCTATATATTTATAAAATATGATGCCATATACTGATATATGTATAAATTTTACATTGTACAGTAGCTAAAATCAGATCCATTAACATCAAACTGTCACCCTAAACATTATTTATATTTGATTAAAACCTTAAACCCTAGATTTTAGAAAGTTTAAAATACATAATATCTCATTATTAGCTCTAATTTCCATAATGTATAATATAATAACAGGATTTTTTGATGAGCAATCAAGTATCTCATTGAACCACATGTTGGGAATGTAATTAAATTCATTCTTTCTAAGCAGTAAGTTCCCTTCAGAAAGATAGAGTTCAATGGCAGAATAGAAAGAAAACAGATCTTCAAATGTAGAGCAAAATACAAGCTGGGTGAAATAAATAGTGTAAACTTGATATGAATTTATCCACATAAAAATATTTTCTCTAATAAAAGGAGACATTGGCAAATCCTTTTAAACTTAAGTGAATCTCAACTGTTTCATTTTCCAGAAGTTTAAAATCATTTCTTTTTCTTAAAATAATCTGGAGCAGTCTGAAGGAAAGGCTGTCCAGAGATTGCCCCACCTAGGAATCCATGCCATCTGCAGGCACCAAACCCCGACAGTATTGCTGATGCCAAGATGTGCTTGCAGACAGGAGCCTGGTATGGCTGTCCTCCGGGAGGCTCTGCCAGCTCCTAACTAAGACAGAGAAAGATACAGTCAACCTTTGGACTAAACCCAGGACTCCAATGGAAGAGTTGGGGGAAGGAATGAAGGAGCTGAGGGGGATTGTAACCCCATAGGAAGAACAACAGTATCAACTAACTGGACCCATCAAAGCTCCTAGGGACTAAGCCACCAACCGCAGAGTATATATGAGTTGGTCGGTGGCTCCTGCTGCATATGTAGCAGAGGGCTGCCTTATTTGGCTTCAGTGGGAGAGGAGGTCCTAAGTCCTGTGGAGGCTCGATGCTAGGGGGATGCTAGAGGGGTGAGGCAGGAGTGGGTGTGTGGGTAAGGGAGTACCCTCTTAGAAGCAAAGGGGAGAGGAGATGGGATGGAAGTTTTGTGGAGGGGAGACAGAGTAAGTGATCAACATTTGAAATGTAAATAAATAAAATAATAAAAATAGAGAGAGAAATAATATGCATGTTAAATGTGCAAAACCATGTGTCTTAGCTAGGGTTTTACTGCTGTCAACAGCTGCCATGACCAAGGCAACTCTTAAAAGAATAAAATTTAATTGGGGCTGGCTTACAGATTTAAAGGTTCAGTTCATTGTCATTAAGGCGGTAGCATGACAGCATCCAGGCAGGCATGGTACAGAAGGAGCTGAGAGTTCTACATCTTCATCTGAAGACTGCTAGCAGAATACTGGCTTCCAGGCAGCTGGGAGGAGGTTCTTAAAGCCCATGTCCACAGTGACACACCTACAGCAAGGCCATACCTCCAAATAGTGCCAGTCCCTGAGCTAAACAAATTCAAACCACTAAATCATGGCATTCTGATAAAATAAAACACAGAAGTAAGAGTTTTTACCTAGAAAAATAACTTACAAAAATTTATGAACTACTTAATATAGAACTCTATTTCATCACTGTAGGTGAGAAACAGTTTTGATTGTAGATGAACAAACTGAGAAGTAGATTGACATGGCTTATGGTTTTCATTGTTTCTGCTAATTTTGAATGTCCCTAAAACATTTGAAAAGATAACCAAAGAAAACATGTGTGAATCTACATAATGCTGTAAGATATCATGAACATTATTATAATTGATAATGAGTTACACAGCATTTTTCACATATGTATCACTAATTTTTATATTGATAATGTATTGTACATATACATACAATGTGTTCAAATGTATATTTCTTTCTCCAACTTTGCTATTGACTTAAGTTTTTTGTCAAATCTATTTTACTACTATGTTGGCAAAGATAGATATCTTCAACTTCATTATTTTAAAAAATTAATTGTAATAGTAAAGTGAAGATTGTTAATTTGGAATAAATAATACATATTTACATAATGCAAGTTGACTTGCTGAAATGTAGTTAAATAAATTTTGTAAAACATTAATAATTAATTGTAATAGTAAAATGAAGATTGTTAATTTGAAATTAATAATACATATTTACATAATGCAAGTTGACTTGCTGAAATGTAGTTAAATAAATTTTGTAAAACATTAATAAATTATATGAATTTTATCCAAATATTTTCAATACACCAAAGAATGAAAAATATAATCATTGTTAAGTTTGATCATTTCCTGTTTAATAATGCACCATTGTTTAGTAAGATTAATTCCATCCTTTTTATGTTGGTACTTATAAAGTTATATTTTGATAAATAATAAGCACATAGAACATATTTTATATAACTTCTATTACATTCATATACATGTTGAAATATTTATACATCTATGGGCTTTCAATAGTACTTTTGCTTTTGGTCACACATATGTTAAAATTTCAACAGAAATGAATAAAGAAGAGAAGGATAGAAGAATTTTAGTACAGCAGTTATAAATGATAGAAATCTTCTGAAGAGATTTTGTCCACTAGATAAACTGAAATCTGACCTATATAATAGAACATTAATTATGTAATAAAATGGGCAAGTGGGAGATAAAGTAGATGACAGAGAAAATATTTTATATCCACAAAGTAATATGTGGTCCAATCATTGAAAAATCTAAAAAATGAGGGCTATTCAAGTCAAATTAAAGGTTTACAACCTAAATTTAAGAAAGTTGCAAGACAGTAAACAAGGTTTACACTCTAGTCAGATAACTCATTGCTTCTGCTCTGAGCTTGTTTGGACACTACTCTCAGGCCATTTTCCTTCCTTTGTGAACTCTATCAACATATTAAAATACAAGTTTTAAATAAATGAAATAAAATACATTTATTTAATGTAGGTGATGAATCTTTTCTCATTTATTTTCAGCATTTTCCATAGCTTAAAAGAATATGTATTACCCAGGTAGTTAGAAAAATAGACATGTTGATGCTTTATGTTTAGAAAAAATATGATTCCATCATTCATTCTAAGAGAGTGATATGAAATGTATTACCTTCCTAGCATCTCAGGCAAAATGGAACATAGAAAATTTTCTATTAACAAGACTCTAATTTTTTGTCAGATTAGGGAAATCTGCTACAATTTTTCTGTATCCCACAAAACCTACTATATTATTTTAATATCGTAATGCTTCAAAATATTATTTTACACAGGAGCCCAGTACTTTTCTGACATAAAGGTTGGAATTCCCAATATCTGGCTGAAATTGAAGCAAAAGGCACAGAAAATAAGCTAATGACAACAAAAGATAAATGGACTTCTTTGAAAGCTAGAGCTACTTTGGCAATTACAGCAACGATTTATATGTGAAGGAGCTACAGGCCATTTTGCTGATGTTCAGCCTGCTTGTGGATGAAGAATAGCATTGGTGTTTGCAGAGTTAGATGCATAAGGCAGGAAATCCAGACTCCTAATAACTCAGATGGGATATGTAGTGCCTTGATTCTATCTATACTAATAACCTGTGAGATGACAAGAGACTGGAAGAGATGTATTTATTGCTTTATAAGAGGAAACCATTTGGCTCTTCTCCAAAGGATGATATAATAGGAGGAAGTGAGGGAAAAATTGAATCAGAATAAACAGGCACAGAGAGACTCCAGATTGCCATGATCCATGCTTGAAGACCTTGAGCCTGAAACTGGATTCAGTCAGCTTTTAAAGTGATTAAATACAATGGGGGGGGGGAGTTGAACTAAAGTTTTTGAGAGTTACATCATTAAGGCACATCTTTGCTTTCTTTCTCTTTTGATAATAACTTCTGCAGGGTTGAACTTGCCCAAAATAAGTCTGTGGTGATACAATATATCATTGGCATGAATGGTGCGCTGGATTTGTGTCGACTTAACATGACTTAGAGTTATTTTTGGAAGAAAGAGTTTCAATTAAGGAAATGCCCCCACTTGTTTGGCTTGTGGGTAAGCCTGTGGTATACATTTTATTGATGGATGGGTGATGGCAGAATGCCCAGATCATTGTGGAGGATGCTACTCCCAGACTGGGTTTTATAAGAAAGCAGAACGAGTTATGTCTTGAGAAACAAGCTCCCCCATGGCCTCTGAATCATTTCCTGTTTATATGTTCCCACCTAAAGTTCCTGACCTCGCTTCCCTCAGTAATGAAGTGTGACTTGAAAGTTATAAGCTGAAATAACCGTTTTCTCTTCAAATTGCTTTGGTCATGATTTTTTTTATCACAACAATAGAAACCATAACTAAGATAATGTTGTAGAAACTCTTGGGAAAACTGTTTTAGTGATCTATTTTTGCAAAGCTAAATATGTTCAAAAGCATTAACTTAACACATTCATAATATCTTTGCCTATAATACCATATTTGTCATGTGGCCAAGATCCTCCCAGGGAAATGGACTCTATTTTTACACTGATAGCTAATTGGCCAGCTTTGTTTATGAATGTCAGCAACATTCTTGGCCAGGTTGCCTCAGGAAATTTTCATCCTCCTGGAGTACTTTTACAGTGCTGAAAAGCTCTACCCAAGCTGCTGAGGACGAAGAGACACCAATGGTCTTACTCAGCATGGTATCCATATGTTACAATATTTATTTGCAAGTAAGATGCACTCATGACATAACAGACACATAGCCATTATGTGGTAATTATCACTTTCTGATTAGATTTGAGGCCATGGTATATAGTACATTCCTGGTACTAAACTTCATCAACAGCCCCTGGCTATTAGGATCACAGCCCAAGGGTAGAACCTGCTGTTGCTTTTCTCAATGGATATGTCATCAAATTGGCTCCTCCATACTTATGCTTATACCCATAGACATGGGCTGATCTAAACCTTTGTCAGTCAGGTTTCCTTTTACTGTGGACAGCAGTCAACACAGAGACTTATAACTCCTCTAAGTGCTAAGAATATGAGAAGTGTGATTAGCCTAATATGCAACATCTTTATCACCACTTCTACAACTCATTAACACCTACCAAGACTCAAGAAGGTTTGTATAAGAGAAGACAAAGATAAGAATCAAAGGATAGTGAGGAATACTGTGGAATGTTCTTCTAGACATGGACTGGCTATTGCACTTATGAACTCACAGAAGATATTGGCACCTGCATAAGAAAGACCTCCAGGAAATTCCAACATAGGTGTGTTCTCCAGGCTCTGCCCATTACTCAGCTGCTGACAGTTGATAGTTGCTGAGGAAATGAGAATCTTTTTTCTTTTGGAGTTGTGACCACTGGGACATTCCTCATGCTCCAGTGGAGGGCCTGATACCCTCACACATATAGGTCTTACTAATTGAACTTGCTAAGATTTCAGGAGGGAGGGAAGAAGAGAAGGAGATAGAGTAAAAAGGAGAAAGAAGGAAGAGAAACAGAGAGACAGAGAAACAGAGAGGGGAGTGAGATAGAGGAATGGAAACTGTTAGGGGATCTGTGAAAGGAGGTACAGGAGGAAGGACCAGAGGAAAAGGATGTTATATTTCGTTGTTATACATATGAAATATGCAAAAAATAAAGAACAAAAAGGAGAATTCATACCATGCACATACACACAAGTGCTCTTACTTCTGGGTGGTTTTTTTTTTGGAGCGGGGGTGGTGGTTTGGGTGTTTTGTTTTGTTTTGTTTTGTTTTGTTTTGTTTTGTTTTGTTTTTGCTTTGTTTTTTTGAGACAGGGTTTCTCTGTATAGCTCTGGCTGTCCTGGAACTTGCTTTGTAGACCAGGCTGGCCTCGAACTCAGAAATCCGCCTGCCTCTGCCTCTGCCTCTGCCTCCCAAGTGCTGGGATTAAAGGTGTGTGCCACTGCGCCCCACTAAACTCTTACTTCTTAAGTAAGTTGTGAGATGCTTACCTAAATTTTAGAAATGTAAATTTTATATGCAAATACTTTATATCTAATCTGAATAGTTATGATTTATTTATGTGCATGTCTGTGTATCAGTATCTGCCTGTGTAGGTGGCTAAAAAGGACAGAAGAGGATGAAGGATTCACTCTAACTGAAGTTAAAAGATGTTGTGAGTTGCCTGACATGTGCCTGATATGAGCTCTATTCCCTGAAAGAGCTGTAAGTGTTCTTAATCATGAGCCATCTCTCCAGGAATCCCAGATAATTTCTATATGTAGTCATTCATCAATATGCATCCATATTGCTCCTTATTGGGTCCATTAAAAAGACAAGAATGGTAAAAATAAGTCAGGAAATTGACTTAGATGCTATCAACTTCACTATGCCCTTAGCCAAAATGAATTTCTCTAAGCATTGAATATTCATGTATATACACTAAAACCATATTTGTTTATGAGCTAAATAATCAAGTATTAAATACACTAATAGAAATACATTGTTTGGGAAAAAACTACTGCCATAACTATTAGCACTGTTATTCTATTATGCTCATGATCTCTTAATTACAACATAAAATAATTAGGTTGTGAATATTTTTTACAAATCCCTTTATTGTGAAGATAGTTACATATTTTAATATCATCCAAGAAATATAAACTGTTTGTGGTGCAATCAACTTTGTTTGATATAGTAGATTTTTTTAGTCATCCCTGTTTGAAATGATACTACTTTTAAAAACAGTTTTAGAAAAATGTGAAGATTTAATATGGCTAGATAAATTTCTAGAAACAATAAATGGAATTCTTTTTCTTTTGTAATTTTCTCTGTCCTTCAGTAGAATTTCATTAAAACCTATTCAAATATCAGAAAATGGTGGCTTTTGCTATTGATATTCAAGACTATGTGCATTCTTCTTCTCTAAAGCTCTTCAAAGATGCTGACATATCCTCTTTTGTACATGTATAAATTGATAGAAATTGTTGGATTATTCAAGTAAAGAATAAATTGATTCTCACAGAGCAAAGAAAAACTTGCACTTGAGAAATCTAGCCAGGTTGATTGACATCAGGTATAAATGAGAACTATACTGTGTTTATAGTTTGATGGCACAGGTAAACATTGGCAGAAGAGAGCAGTTAACAAGTTATTTCTCTGTGATTTTTCCATAGATAATTTAGAATTAATTACAGTATATTGAAAACAAAGAGTATGAGCTGCTTATTATAATTGTTCTAAAGTACCAAAATATCAGAGAAACTTATCTCTCTGTGATAGAAATCCAGGTAAAGACCAGATGGTGGATGCTTAATGAAAGTCATATACCTTTTTTATTGCAATAAGTATGCAATATATATTCTGTTGATATAGCCTCTAAAACAAGAAATATAGATGTAGTACAACCACTTTAAGCTTATCTTTGATGAGTTTACAAATAAATGAGACTCAGACTATGGTATTTCATTTGGCTTTGACAATTACAGGAGGGTAACCCCTAATCTACTCTTCTAACTGCTGACCTGACTAACTCCCCAGTGGTGTACTCCAGATACATGCTGTTTCTCCTGGCCATGTGTTCATCGTACATCTCCTCTCATGGTGGCATTTTCTCTCCTCTCCTCCCCTCCTCTTCATCTCTCCTCCAACCTGGTCACTAAACCTGCCTACCTCTAATCCTTCCAGTAACTGACTGTAGTCAGTTTTATTTAACAAATAGTTTTAAATCAAGGAACAAGGTTTGCACAACAGAAGCTTGTAAATATGAGAAGTCACTCTCAGGCCTAGACCTTCCAGTATAGAATTTAGCACTACAATACATAGCAATAGACCAAGCCTCAACATATAGGCACAAATCATTTTATAAACAGTATGTAAAAGCAACTCTTATTCACCTGATTCAACTGTTGCCTCACAGGCATACTGCCTCAATCTGCTAACCTAGGCCTGGTCCTGGAAGGTTCTAGCCTCTCTACAATCTTACCGCGGCCTAGAATGTTTTCATTGTCTGAGACTTAACTTCTGAATAAGCTCATCCCTTCCTAGTCCTTTTTGATCTCTGACTAGGGGGTTCAACTCAGAGGTTCTGACTCAAACTCCTGTCCAAGCTGACTGATTCATTCCGGCTTCTCTAGGCTTTTCCTGAATTGTTCTGCTTAACCTCCAACTACCTCTGTCAGTCTGTTCTAATCTTCTGGCTCCTTCTCATTCTCTGACTCCTTCTGTCTTCACCTGTGCCTAACTTGTTCTCTCTCTGCAACTTGTCTCTGTATAACTGCCCCAGTAAAACTGCCTCTCTTTCTCCTTCCTCTTTCTTTCTTCTGTAATAGCTTCTTTTTCCTCTGGGCATATCCTATACTGTCAAATCTTTCTCTGATTCATCACTTTGTCTGCTACTCAATTAGACATCACTTCCAAACATGGCTTCCTCCTTTTACAAACTAACTCTACCTTTGTTGTTTGTGATTAAAGGTAAAGTACTAAGGACATGCCATTCAGAAGGATTTAATAAAAACATACACTAAGAGCTGAGCCACAGCACAACTAGAAACAGGGTTCTTTTTTTTTTCAGTAAATAATACAATCCCAGGGTTAGCAACGTGATTATATATCCTGCAACAACAGTGTCTATCACTCAGTGAAATATTTTTATGCAAAAAAATTTTAAAGTATTAAAAACCAAGATCACATAATATAGGAAGTGTGATATCTCAGTCATAAAATGCTTGTCAGGCAAGAATGGAGACCTGAGTTCAATTCCAAGGACTTATGTAAGAAATTCAGATATGGTGGCACATGCTGGAATCACAAACCTAGGAAATACCGACAGATGACTCTCTGGAACTCACTGACTCATTCTGTCTTCACCTGTGCCTAACTTGTTCTCTCTCTGCAACTTGTCAAAACCCATGAGTTCCAAGATAGTGAGAGATATTGACTCAATATTAAAAAGATAAAACAAGGCCTGGAGAGATGGCTCAGCCACTGACTGCTCTTCCAGAGGTCCTGAGTTCAATTCCCAGCAATCACATGGTGGCTCACAACCATCTGTAATGGGATCTGATGCCCTCTTCTGGTGTGTCTGAAGAGAGCAATGGTGTTCTCATATACATAAAATAAATAAATAAATCTTTTTTAAAAATTTAAAAAAATAAAAAGATAAAACAAAATATAACAGAATCACCTAGAAAACAACACCCAAGGCTGTCCTTACTCTAGACACTTCTGCACACAGGCATACACACACATATAAATACCCATATGCACACCACAAAAATAACAGTAAAATAGACCTTCAGGAGCTTGGAGAAGGCTCACCTTGTAAAAGGCCTTATATCCAAGCATGACAACATGAGTTTGATACTCTACAATCCATGTTATAAAAACAAAACAAAACAAAATTGAAACAAGTTCTTCAATACATACCTGTAAGCATAGACTAGAGATGTTGAAAGGAGATTCCTTTGCACACTTGAGAAAAATCAGTCAAGCTAGAGTCCAAACTGGGAAGCTCCAGGTTCAGAGAGAGATCCTGTCTCAAAAAATAAAATGGAAGAGTGATTAAGGAAGACAAGGTTAACCTTTAGCCTCCAGAAATACACTAACTCACATGAACGTGCACATACATCCATGTGCACACACATGCACAGTGGTAAAATAGATGGGACAGTTAGGTATGAGAATTAGACAGTTTCAAAGTAACTACAATTAACATATTCAAGAATATACTATAGAATTTAGAGTGAGACTGCAATCTGTATTTAAAAAATGGTTCCTGGAAAGGGGGATGAAATGAAAGATTTAACAGATACCTTTAAGAGAAAATAAGACACTATTGGAATATAACTTGCTGGTTTTTAAACCAGCTCAAAACACCAGACTGAAGAACTGAGATACACAAAACAGGGATGAAAAATGTACAAAAGACTGAAGAGACATGCCCATATAAAGAAATGATTCACTAAAGAGTTATTGGAACCCTAGATTAGGAGAAAAATGGGAATCCAATACTTAAAAGTATAAGAACACAGAATTTCCCTGGATTGTCAAGGTAAATGAAGCCGTGTGTCCACAACAGCCTGGGCTTGTAATCACGAGGCACACATTATCATAGCGTGGGTAGTATATAATTGCATCTAGTAGTGATTCTACTAGGATTTCCCCCTGAGTTTTGCTGAATACTGGTATAATATGAACAGTAGAAAAATGATCTTAAGCTAGCATGATATTCTGAACCCCATCCCTCTTATAACTGATTCAGACTACCAGTCCCTCCTCTAACAACCGGCCTCCCTCCATGTGGTTTGTTTACTAATCTTTATCTTTTCTGTTGTAACTTGTTCTTCTCTTCTTTTCTTTCATTAAATTTTATGGGCATGAGTATGAAGATAACTATTGTTTTCAATAGAAAAGCTTGTTTCTCCAGAAAACTCAGCTTTAGTTTTAAAGAAATTGGTACTAACTTTTTTTTTCAAAAACAATCTTTTATTAGATATTTTCTTCATTTACATTTCAAATTGAAGGAAGGGCTCAATAGTTCCTGGTTCAATCTTGATAGGAAATGTGCCAAAATTTCACAGAAGTGGTTCCAGGATGACATATGTTACTGACCTGTGACAGCTGTGGGAGAAGTTTCTAGTGCATTTGGTTTATGATGACATAATTAGTGTAGTGATTACACAATGCTGAACATTATAGAAAAACGTAACTAAGAACACTACAGAACTCCCAATAGAGAGCAGCTCCTTCAATACAGTCACAACTTTGCATTTGAGGAAGGTATTAAGACAGGATGCATTGAATACAGTCCCCAAAACTTGATGGTCCATCCTTTGGTCTCAGCTCCAAACTTTGTCTCTGTAATTCCTTCCATGGGTGTTTTGTTCCCAATTCTAAGAAGGGGCAAAGTGTCCACACTTTGGTCTTTGTTCTTCTTGAGTTTCATGTGTTTTGCAAATTGTATCTTATATCTTTGGTATTCTAAGTTTCTGGGCTAATATCCACTTATCAGTGAGTACATATCATGTGAGTTCTTTTGTGATTGGGTTATCCATCCCATAATCAGCCTCCAAACGCTGACACCATTGCATACACTAGCAAGATTTTGCTGAAAGGACCCTGATATAGCTGTCTCTTGTGAGGCTATGCCAGGGCCTAGCAAACACAGAAGTGGATACTCACAGTCAGCTATTGGATGGATCACAGGGCCCCCAATGGAAGAGCTAGAGAAAGTACCCAAGGAGCTAAAGGGATCTGCAACTCTATAGGTGGAACAACAATATGAACTAACCAGTACCCCCTGGAGCTCATGTTTCTAGCTGCATATGTATCAGAAGATGGCCTAGTCAGCCACCAGTGGAAAGAGAGGCCCATTGGTCTTGCAAACTTTATATGCCTCAATACAGGAGAATGCCAGGGCCAAGAAGTGGGAATGAGTGGGTAGGGGAGTGGGTGGGGGCATGGGTGACTTTTGGGATAGTGTTGTAAATGTAAATGAAGAAAATACCTAATTTTAAAAAAAAAGTTGAACTTGGAACAGGTACAAGTAAACAACAAAGAAATGTTTTCCAAACACTAAAAGACCTGGGCCTCCTCTCATAACCAGTTCACCTAGACCTGGTGTCATCTTCCCAACTTCTACACTTTCATCTCCCTGCATTTGAATTACTGAATGATTCAACATCATTCTTAGAATGAAGACAACCTTCTTTAAATGTCCCAGAACAATCTTTCTTCAAGTCAGCAGCAGCAGCCACCAAGCATCATGACATCATTTTCTGCTTTCCTCTTCTCCCAGCTCATCAGCTCTCCCTGTTTCAGTCAGATCACTTGTTCCCTGTAGCCAGCACCTTCCAGCTGGTACTACCCAGTAAACCCTGCTCCCTTAATGAAGCTTTCACTTCAGTGTACATGATCATTAAAGAGGGGAGCCCCAAAATCATAATTAGATCAAGCCATTTTACCACTCACATGCCCTCATTAAGCCTTTTCACAGAATTTCTAACAGTCCATGTTAGAGTTGTTTGAAATTTCTATTATTCTTTTCTTTTAATTAACACATGAAAATTATAAAAAGTAATTGGTTACACGGCATCGTTGTCGTTCAGGTTCATGATATGTTCTGATTATATTCACTCCCCCCTCCATTCTTTTAATAGTTTCTTTTCTCTTAAAAAATTAGTCCCTATTCAAATTTCATATATATTTTTTAAAAATTTCTTTTCTGTGTTTGAGATAAAACATGTGATATTTGTCTTTTTGAGTCTGGCTTATTTTACTAAGTGTGATTGTATCTCACCCCATCCATTTTCCTTTAGATTGTATCTTTTCATTGCTTTATATGGCTGAGTAAAATTCTGGTATATAAACATCACATTTTCTTTACCATTCATTTTATTGATAGAAATCTAGGCTGATTAAACTGCTTGGCTGTTGTGAATACTGCTGTGGTCTATGTGAATGCACAGGTATCTCTGTGGTGAACTTACTTAGATCCTTTCAGATATAAACATGGTGGTTTTTTGCTAGATTGTATGGTAGTTTAGTTTTTCCTGTTTTTAATAAAATTCTATACTGTTTTACATAATGGATATAGTAAAAATAAACAAGCTGCAAATATGTTTCTTCTGTATGTATGTTCACGTGGAAGGGTGCACATTTTGTGGGGCTGCTGCACACATGTGTGTGGGAGGCATATGCAAGAGTTCATTCTTTGGAATAAATTCCACCTTCTTTGAGGCACCAAATAATAGGGGAACCCATAGATCCTTCTGTTTCCACCACTGAAGGCTAAGATTACAGAGTGTGCCAGCACAGCCAGCCTATCTACTTGAATACTGGCGACTGAAATGATGATCTCCTTCAACTGAGGCAAGCACGTTACCTAAAGACTTCTCCCAGTCCCCCATGCCATTGATTCTATTCCATGATTGTGTCTCACAAGAAAGGAACTTGCAAGATAGCCATTTTTACAATGTTGATCCTGCCAATCCATGAGCATGGGAGATCTTTCCATCTTCTGAGATCTTCTTTAATTTCTTTCTTCAGAGATTTGAAGTTTTTATCATACAGATCTTTCACCTCCTTAGTTAGAGTCATGCCAAGATATCTTATACTATTTGTGACTATTGAGAAGGGTGTTGTTTCCCTCATTTCTTTCTCAGCCTGTTTATTCTTTGTATAGAGAAAGGCCATTGACTTGTTTGAGTTTATTTTATATCCAGCTACTTCACCGAAGCTGTTTATCAGGTTTAGGAGTTCTCTGGTAGAATTTTTAGGGTCACTTATATATACTATCATATCATCTGCAAAGAGTGATATTTTGACTTCCTCTTTTCCAATTTGTATCCCCTTGATCTCCTTTTGTTGTCGAATTGCTCTGGCTAATACTTCAAGTACTATGTTGAAAAGGTAGGGAGAAAGTGGGCAGCCTTGTCTAGTCCCTGATTTTAGTGGGATTGCTTCCAGCTTCTCCCCATTTACTTTGATGTTGGCTACTGGTTTGCTGTAGATTGCTTTTATCATGTTTAGGTATGGGCCTTGCATTCCTGATCTTTCCAAAACTTTTATCATGAATGGATGTTGGATCTTGTCAAATGCTTTTTCTGCATCTAACGAGATGATCATGTGGTTTTTGTCTTTGAGTTTGTTTATATAATGGATTACATTGATGGATTTTCGTATATTAAACCATCCCTGCATTCCTGGAATAAAACCTACTTGGTCAGGATGGATGATTGCTTTAATATGTTCTTGGATTTGGGTAGCAAGAATTTTATTGAGGATTTTTTGCATTGTTGGTGGGATTGCAGGCTTGTACAACCACTCTGGAAATCAGTCTGACGGTTCCTCAGAAAATTGGACATAGTACTACTGGAGGATCCCACAATACCTCTCCTGGGCATATATCCAGAAGATGCCCCAACTGGGAAGAAGGACACATGCTCCACTATCTTCATAGCAGCCTTATTTATAATAGCCAGAAGCTGGAAAGAACCCAGATGCCCCTCAACAGAGGAATGGATACAGAAAATGTGGTACATCTACACAATGGAGTACTACTCAGCTATTAAAAAGAATGAATTTATGAAATTCCTAGGCAAATGGATGGACCTGGAGGGCATCATCCTGAGTGAGGTAACACATTCACAAAGGAACTCACACAATATGTACTCACTGATAAGTGGATATTAGCCCCAAACCTAGGATTCCCAAGATATAAGGTACAATTTGCTAAACACATGAAACTCAAGAAGAATGAAGACTGAAGTGTGGACACTATGCCCCTCCTTAGAATTGGGAACAAAACACCCTTGGAAGGAGTTACAGAGACAAAGTTTGGAACTGAGATGAAAGGATGGACCATGTAGAGACTGCCATATCCAGGGATCCACCCCATAATCAGCATCCAAACGCTGACACCATTGCATACCCTAGCAAGATTTTATCGAAAGGACCCAGATGTAGCTATCTCTTGTGAGACTATGCCGGGGCCTAGCAAACACAGAAGTGGATGCTCACAGTCAGCTAATGGATGGATCACAGGGCTCCCAATGGAGGAGCTAGAGAAAGAACCCAAGGAGCTAAAGGGATCTGCAACCCTATAGGTGGAACAACATTATGAACTAACCAGTACCCTCGAGCTCTTGACTCTAGCTGCATATGTATCAAAAGATGGCCTAGTCGGCCATCACTGGAAAGAGAGGCCCATTGGACACGCAAACTTTGTATGCCCCAGTACAGGGGAACGCCAGGGCCAAAAAGGGGGAGTGGGTGGGTAGGGGAGTGGGGGTGGGTGGGTATGGGGGACTTTTGGTATAGCATTGGAAATGTAAATGAGCTAAATACCTAATAAAAAATGGGGAAAAAAAAAGAACTTGCAAACATTAATTGTTAAGACTTGTTTTGTGGTAGGGTTTCAGAGATTTCCAAGCAAGTTTTGTTCATGCATTATGTGAGGGAAAGAGGTAAAGCCTTCACATCTAAGAGTAAATGTTGACAGTGTGTGCAGAAAATGTCTGCCATAGCTTTTTCCCTCTGGATGCCCATTGCCTGAAGAGTTCCTACAAAGACTACTACTGAGATTAGCTAAACCTGCTTTCTTGATCCAGCTGTATACCACAAACACTGCTTCTATATCTGTATGTAAAAACCCCACCTTCCTATTCAACACTACCTCATAAACTCACTGAGCTTCCAACTAAATTAAATAAATAGAGAAAATACTTGATTTGTGGCAGAAAATGTGACATGTTTGGGGGAAAGGTCCATGAACTGATGAGTAGAATATACTGAATCCAGTTCATCTATGGTGCAGTTTAATGCTGAAACTTTGTATTGTGCTTTTGGGGACTAGATGGCCTACCTATGGAAAAAAGTAATGAAGTCACTAAATATTGCATCTGAATCTATTGTCTCCTTCTGTATAATAGATTAATTTTAAAATGTTGTGTTCACTATTTAGTGCATATATGTTTATAATCACTACATCTTCTTGACGAACTACTCCCTTCTTAGTATATAGGTCCTAATATCCTGGTCTTAATATGTAAGGACCTTCTTTTTATCATTTCTACTTCTAACCTAAAGTCTATCTGTTTGCCAACCAGATTGGACTGTTTGTTTGTTATTCTCTTTGGCTGGAAAATAATTTCCTGTCATTTTATTTTCAATATGTTTGTCCTTACCAGTGAGATGAGTTTTGGGAAAAGAAAGACAGTTAGACCTTGTATTTTAATTCATTCAACACTTCAATTCTAGACCTTTAACTTTACTGATTTTTGAGAATTTTATCCAATGTATTTGACCATGTTTGCCCACTCTTTTATGCCCTCTCATATCTACTCTTGCTTCCTAACTCACCCATCGTATGTCCTCATTTCAAAATAAAAACAATAAAAACAATTCCCTGGGACTGAAGAGATGGCTTGGTGTTTAAGAGCACTGGCTACTCTTCCAGAGGTCCTGAGTTCAAATCCCAGCAACCACATGGCGGTTCACAGCCATCTGTCTGTAATGGAATCTGATACCCTCTGGTATGTCTGAAGACAGAGACAGTATAGTCATATACATAAAATAAATAAATCTTAAAAAAATAATCAATTCCCATTTGTGCTTCCTCTCATAGATTGAGCATGCTCTTGTGGATAACTGCATACCCAAGAGTACTCTTTCTCAAATATATATATATATATATATATATATATATATATATATGCACATGGTTGCTTTGTTGTGATTTTTCTATGTCAGTTTTACAGCTGATATAAATGAATTTACATATATAAAACTCAAGCTTGAGATTATCTTCTTCAACAGAAAGTTATATAGACATAGCTTCCCTACTTTCTCCAACTTATTCTCTGCTCACAATAGCAGTATATTGAAAGTATGCTTACTTTATAAATCAAGATTAAGAATCATCAGGAATGTATAGCAAATTATACTAGATAAAGGCAAAAAGTATAGATAGGGTACAATCTGCTTCCTTCTCAAATTTTATTATTTTATTTAATCCTTCAAAACAAAAATCTGCTCTTAAGAAGTAAATTTTGATTGCACTGAGCCTTATGGGAATGTTTTCATGTAACATCTGAAGAAACATTGAAGATCAAGAATCAATATTGAGATTACAGAGCTAAACCCGTAAATAATACCTAGCTCTCTGATACAAAGCTGCTGATAAAACCTACACAAAGTTTATTCTTCATTGATTTTTCAAATTTATAAAACAGTTTGGGAGCTGAAGAGATAGATGTGTAGTTAATGACTCTGTGACAAGCCACCTGTTTCAGTATGGAAAGTCTAATCTTTGTAATGGGATACATTCCTAAGTATTCTTCTCAGAAGCATGTGACCCAAGGTGTAATAACAACAGATTGGTCACCCAACAAGAATTCCCAAAACCACCGGGAAGAGACTCCAGCAAACTATATGCCATAAGCTATGTCATAAACTACTTCTAGACTCTTGGTTTCACTCTGAAGACAGAATCCTTTGACTATCCCAGAAGCATTTTAAAACTGGAAAGACTGAAAGAAGATATGCTTAAAATGTAAATTAATTCATTAAATCATAAAGGAATATGAACATCAGTTGACAAGGAAAAATATCCAAGAAAATAAAGTGAGGAAAGTGGTAACTGTCCCTCTCTGACACACTACCTCTGGCTCAGCTAACTTCAGAGATCTTCTCATCCTTGGAGGATAGAAGCATTGGAACTAAAGGACTGAGAAGTTACACAGGAGTGTGAAGTAAAGAGAGCAAACCAACGGGAGATGCTAGTGTGGTGAACAGTGTTACTACACTGAACTATGTGCCGACATATTATTGACAGCTGCTATATTCAGTACTACTAACGCCCTTCTGTAAAAGAAATTTCCTCCCCCAAAGTAGATTTGCAAGTAACTCAAAATGAATCAAATCATTATTCTACCATCTATAGTATTCTGCCATTCAAAATACTGTGTCTAGTTTTCTAATGACACCATGAGTGCACTTGTGGATAATCATTTTTTTAAAAAAATCAACAAACATGTAAATTACATGACATTTCCCCAAAGTAAATACAGCTATTTTGTTTTGCTGTAGATTCTGTGTGGGTGGGTGGGTGGGTGGGTGTGGGTGTGTTTAGCCCCCCCAAGCCTTTTTAGAAGTCTTAGACCTTAAAATAAACTCTGCATATCCCTCAGTAAAAAAATATAAGAAGAAGAAAATAAAATTCATCACAATGGACCCACGTCTCACAGATTAGACTCTAAAAGGATTTCATTGGTCATCTGATTAACCTTGTTTATAAGCACCAATATCATATAACTTCAATTATTTTTATTGTTTATGTGGATCATTTTATTAGAGGGTAAAATAAATCACATGCAAAGCTTACATTTAATGTATACTTGAACTATAAAAAAGAAAACTGACCGTTTCTCTCTGGGAATCTTGATCGGGGAGAAAGCAGTATTTACCTGTGTCTTGTGGTTCTAATTCTCCTATTCTTCTTGCACTGCATTTTATTTAATCTCCTAATTTTCTACTAATTTTTGTGGTTACAAAGTAAATTAAGGATTCAAAAGACTAGTGTTTGTAAGGAAATAACAATACTTTTGAATGATTTTTTCATTGCTTTTTATAATTCTTAAGTTTTACATCATGTATCAAACCTATTTTTGCCAAGTGTAAATATCAATACTTCTCTGGCTATTTAACTGCAACAAGTAAACTTAAGAAAGTGCTGTATTGCTTTTAGTAGCACATTTTGGCTTTCAGCATCCCAGTTCTAAAGCAATTTTCCCAGGAAAGCTGAGCAATCTTTTTCTCTTATAAGAAAAGTGAAATCTAATAGTTATAGATAGAAAAGGAGTAAACCAGTTTTATTTTCAGTCTGACACTCATAAAAAAAAAAGTATCCTCTGTGTGTCTTTTTTGTAGGCTGAGGCCATGGTGCCCATCAAAAAGCAAAAGCCCAGGCAAGAGAGGAGTCAGGACACATCTTAGCGGGAAGATATACTTTTTAAAAACACACGCACACACAATATGTTTTATTACAACTATAGAAAAACATCACATAAAAAAATAACCAGACTCATTGTTAGTATCAATTTCTATGAGACCAATCTAGGGACTATTCAAGAGGGTATATTTTTGCATGACTAAAAACGCTCAGGTTTCCAGATCAAGTCTACTTTAATTGGTCTTTTGCAAATTTACAAATTTAGATGATCACTCTAATATGGATTCACTATTCTCACACTAGGTTGCTATTTTTGAAAGCACATAGTATTTTTCTGAGTTCTGTGAAACACAAAAGAAATAAACTTTTCTTACTACATAAAGGATTTATCTTGTTTTGAAAGCTCTGGCAGGGTGTGGGCATGAGGCAAGGTGTTTGTATAGATTTGTGATTATGTCTGGGTTGGGAGTACTTCTGTGTGCAGGTAGAAACCAAAGGTTGATATTCAATTCTTCCTCGAATTTGCCTTCCTATTTGTGACAGGGTTCTTCACTAAACCCAAACCCCAATTATCTAGACTAGGATCCGTCTATCTCCATCTCCGCAGCACTGGGATTATAGATGCACAGCTCCACTCCTTTCATTTTTTTTAATTTTTAAAAATATTTTTATTAGGTATTTTCCTCATTTACATTTCCAATGCTATCCCAAAAGTCCCCCATACCCTCCCCCTCGCAACCCCTTACTCACCCACTCCCACTTCTTGGCCCTGGAATTCCCCTGTACTGGGGCATATAAAGTTTGCAAGTCCAATGGGCCTCTCTTTCCAGTGATGGCCGACTAGGCCATCTTTTGATACATATGCAGCTAGAGTCAAGAGCTCCAGGGTACTGGTTAGTTCATAATGTTGTTCCACCTATAGGGTTGCAGATCCCTTTAGCTCCTTGGGTACTTTCTCTAGCTCCTCCATTGGGGGCCCTGTGATCCATCCAATAGCTGACTGTGAGCATCCACTTCTGTGTTTGCTAGGCCCCAGCATAGTCTCACAAGAGAGAGCGCTGTCTGGGTCCTTTCAGCAAAATCTTGCTAGTGTGTGCAATGGTGTCAGAGTTTGGAAGCTGATTATGGGATGGATTCCCGGATATGGCAGTCTCTAGATGGTCAATCCTTTTGTCACAGCTCCAAACTTTGTCTCTGTAACTCCTTCCATGGGTGTTTTGTTCCCAATTCTAAGAAGGAGCAAAGTGTCCATACTTTGGTCTTCATTCTTCTTGAGTTTCATGCATGTAGCAAATTGTATCTTATATCTTGGGTATCCTAAGTTTCTGGGCTAATATCCACTTATCAGTGAGTACATATTGTGTGAGTTCCTTTGTGATTGGGTTACGTCACTCAGGATAATGCCCTCCAGGTCCATCCATTTGGCTAGGAATTTCATAAATTCATTCTTTTTAATAGCTGAGTAGTACTCCATTGTGTAAATGTACCACATTTTCTGTATCCATTCCTCTGTTGAGGGGCATCTGGGTTCTTTCCAGCTTCTGGCTATTATAAATAAGGCTGCTATGAACATAGTGGAGCATGTCTCCTTCTTACCGGTTGGGACCTCTTCTGGATATATGCCCAGGAGAAGTATTGCAGGATCCTCTGGTAGTACTATGTCCAATTTTCTGAGGAATCGCCAGACTGATTTCCAGAGTGGTTGTACAAGCTTGCAATCCCACCAACAATGGAGGAGTGTTCCTCTTTCTCCACATCCTCACCAGCATCTGCTGTCACCTGAATTTTTGATCTTAGCCATTCTGACTGGTGTGAGGTGGAATCTCAGGGTTGTTTTGATTTGCATTTCCCTGATGATTAAGGATGTTGAACATTTTTTAGGTGCTTCTCAGTCATTCGATATTCCTCAGTTGAGAATTTTTTGTTTAGCTCTGTACTCAATTTTTTAATAGGGTTATTTGGTTTTCTGGAGTCCAACTTCTTGAGTTCTTTGTATATATTGAATAGAAGCCCCCTATCAGTTTTAGGATTGGTAAAGATCTTTTTCCAATTGGTTGGTTGACGTTTTGTCTAATTTACAGTGTCCTTTGCCTTACAGAAGCTTTGCAATTTTATGAGGTCCCATTTATCGATTCTCGATCTTACTGCACAAGCTATTGCTGTTCTATTCAGGAACTTTTCCCCTGTACCCATATCTTCGAGGCTTTTCCCTACTTTCTCCTCTATAAGTTTCAGTGTCTCTGGTTTTATGTGGAGTTCCTTAATCCACTTAGATTTGACCTTAGTACAAGGAGATAGGAATGGATCAATTCGCATTCTTCTATGTGATAACCACCAGTTGTGCCAGCACCATTTGTTGAAAGTGCTGTCTTTTTTCCACTGGATGGTTTTAGATCCCTTGTCGAAGATCAAGTGACCATAGGTGTGTGAGTTCATCTCTGGGTCTTCAATTCTGTTCCATTGGTCTACTTGTCTGTTGCTATACCAGTACCATGCAGTTTTTAATCACAATTGCTCTGTAGTAAAGCTTTAGGTCAGGCATGGTGATTCCACCAGAGGTTCTTTTATCCTTGAGAAGAGTTTTTGCTATCCTAGGTTTTTTGTTATTCCAGATGAATTTGCAGATTGCTCTTTCTAATTCATTGAAGAATTGAGTTGGAATTTTGATGGGGATTGCATTGAATCTGTAGATTGCTTTTGGCAAGATAGCAATTTTTACAGTGTTGATCCTGCCAATCCATGAGCATGGGAGATCTTTCCATATTCTGAGATCTTCTTTAATTTCTTTCTTAAGAGACTTGAAGTTATTATCATTCAGATCTTTCACTTCCTTAGTTAGAGTCACGCCAAGGTATTTTATATTATTTGTAGCTATTGAGAAGGGTGTTGTTTCCCTAATTTCTTTCTTTAGATGTAGAAGCTAGGGATCTAGATGTGAGTATTCATACTTGTGAAGCAAACAATCACCCACTAAGCCATCTTCTCTGCCTATATTTTTCTCTTTGGCATTTCTGTCAATACTAAATCCTTACCTAACATATTTAAGAAACTCAGAGGGGGTGGGCGAGGATGTGGTATTTGAGAGATGACGGTGATAACAGATAGGTGGTAGATAGATAGATTGATCGATAGATAGATAGATAGATAGATAGATAGATAGATAGATAGAGATAGAGATAGAGAGATAGATAATATATATATAAACAGGTTCATGAAAACGTTTTTCCAGCTGTTAATTTTATCAGTACTAGAAGAAATCGGATCATCTTCAATAGTTTGTCCACAAAAATCAAGAATATTTTTATCACAATTGTAGCAAATTTTCATTTTGTAACTTGAATATCTTAACTGTTTAAAAATCTTTTTGATTTTTTGTTTTTATGATATTTTCTTTTTCTTCCCCCCCCCCAGGGTTGAGTAAGAAACTTCTTCCTAATAAATAGCTCCAAATACTTTGTTGTTAGATCATGCTTTGTCCTTCAACTAAATTATATCCTTTTTGTAAAATTGCTATATTCCAACAATATATCTAAAAACAATATTTTTTAATAATTCTGATCGCAAGAATTGTGTAAAAAGGAAAGCACAAAGATTTTGAGGAAGTATCCTGAATTTGCATGTCATTACAATATTTTCTAAGGATGTCAAAATTTTATTACTCTAGAGTAGCAAGAGAAAATAAAGCTCCTATACGCAGCAAACAATTTGTTGAATAGTCAGGTACATAGTGGACTACAGTCATGTGTGAATGTTTCAAAAGAATTCATTATTTCCATTTTGGAGTTTAGATTACAATACAAAATAGGAAATGAAGTATAAGAATATGCACAATATATGAGGAAAATACAGATGAGTATAAACATAAACTCTGTAGACAGCAAAGAAGCTTCAAAAGAAAGAAAACTATTGATGTTTTACTTAAGAGTTTCTATGGATGCTTGGAGCCAACCATCAGACTAAGTTCAGGGAACCTAGTGGGGGAGCTGGCCGAAGGACTGGAAGATCAGAGGGGGTTGCAACCCCATTGGAAGAACAACGTTGGCTGGCCTGACCACCCAGTTCTCCCAGAGACTAGACCACCAACCAAGGAGTGTACATGGAGGGATCCATGGCACCAGATACCTATGTAACAGAGGATAGCCTTGCTGACAGCAATGGGAGAGGAGGCCCTTGGCCTCGGGAAGGTTTGATGCCCCAGAGTAGGGGGATGCTAGAGCCGTGGGGCAGGAGATTGTGGGTGGGTGGGGGAGTACCCTCATACAGGCAAAGGGGAGGGGGAAGGGCAGATGTGGAATGGGTGATTGGTGGATGGATAATAGGGAAGTGGGATAACATTTGAGATGCAAACAAATAGAATGATTAATGGAAGAAAGAGAGATTTTATATGGAAATAGGAAAAATAGAAAAGGTTGTACATAAATGGGAAGAAGTACATATCTAGAACATGAATGATTCATAGAAGGTAGCATTGGATCATTCTCCTACCTTGAGTAAAGCTGGGTGAAAGTGAAGAAAATAAGGTGAAGAAAGAAGTAGAAAAAATAACCATAGGTATTTGCAAGAACAGAAGAATCAGATGTTCCAGAAATGGGAGAACTTAATAAAGGAATTTGAAAAGGAATGTGCTATGTTTGGAAAGTACTAAACATATGAAAGTACTGGGGGAAGGGTGCATTCAGAGGAGATAACACTACAGATAGTCTAGAGCACAGTTACTGAAGGGAAATGAATGAGTTATTAAGTAAATCAATTAAATAAAAGTACCAAAATTATAGTACCAGACATAATCATTCTCTCCACTCTACCTCTAGAATAGAATTTCTACTAAAATCAGAAAAGGAGTCCACTCTTTCCATACCTATTCATAATAATATCTGAAGTCTTAGATAGAGCCATAAAAAAACTGAAAGAGATCAATGAGATTCAAATTGGAAAGAATGAAGTCCATGTATTTTTATTTGCAGATGATATCATTGTATATATGAATGACCCTAATAACTGCACAAGGAAACTACCACAGCTGAAAAAGACATTCAGAAAAGTTGCACAATATAAAATTAATACAAAGAAAACAAAAAACAAAACAAACAACAACAACAACAAAACCAGCGACCTTTCTATATAAAAATGGCAAACAGACTGAGAAAGAAATCAGACTATGAATACCTTTCACAATAGTCTTGAAAAAATCTTGGGGTAGCTCTAACCAAGCAAGACTTGTATGATAAAACCTTTAAGACATTGAAGAACGTTAGAAATGACCATTCCATCAAAAGCAGTCTAAATATGCAAACCAATACTCATCAAAATTCTACCATGGTTCTTCACAGAAATTGAAATGACAAACTTCAGCTTTATATGGAAACACATACATACCCAAAACAGAACTAGGATATTTACACAATCCAAAATAATAAAAGAATTCTTAGATGTATCACAGTTCCCAATGCTAGATTTTTCTATAGAGATAGAGTAATAAAAAACTGCATGGTGTTGATATAAAAACAGACACAGTGAAAATGGAATCCAATTAAAGACTCAGACATAAATCCACAGATCTATGAATACCTGATTTTTTTTTTTAAAAAATAGACCAGATGTACATACTGGAAAAAATAGCATATTCAATAAATGGTTTTGATCAAACTGGATGGTTGCATGTAGAGAAATGCAAATTGATCCATACTTACCACTTTGCACTGAACTCAACTCCAAATAGATCAAGGATCTCAACACAAGGTCAGATACCCTGAATCTGATGGAAGGAAAAGACAAGAATAGTCTTGAACTTACTGGGGTAGGCCAAGACTTCTGGAGTAAGACATTGATATCACAGGCACATCAACTAATAAATGTGACCTCATGAAACTAAAAAGCTCTATACAGCAGAGGACACCATCATTTTGACAAAGAAACTGGTTACAGGGGAAATGAGCTTTACCAACTATACATCCTATAAAGCATACACAATCTAAAATATATAACAACTAAAATAAATGGACATCAAGAAAACAAATAATCCCACTTTAGAATGTGGTACAGATCTAGACAGAGAGTTCTCAAACAATGAAACATTAATGTCTGAGAAACATTTTATTGGTCATAGTTCGTCATCCATAGTCACCAGGGAAATGCAAATCAAAATATTTCAACATTTCATCTGATACTAGTCAGAATGGCCAAGATCAATCAGACAAATCAGAACTCATGCTCGTTTGGGTGTAGGGTAAGCGAAATACTCATTCATCGCTGGAGAGTGTGCGAACTTGTAGAACCACTATGGAAGTCATGGTTTGGGACCCACAGGAAGCTGGGATTAGATCTACATAAAGATCCAACTATATCACCCTTGAGCATGTCTACATCCTACTAGAAAAATACTTGTTCACTCATGTCCACAACTGCTCTATCCATTATGGCCAGGATTTGGAAACAACATTGATTTCCATCAACATGCAAATGGATAATGAAAATGTAATGCATTTGGACAATGGAATATCAGCTGTCACCCCCCAAAAATGAGATTAATCAGTAAACAGAAGAAGCTATGCAAGAAAAAAATCATTCTAAGTGAGGTAACTAAGATCCAAAACCTATGGTATACCCATCAATAGTTGGTCATGCTTTGAGGACTTTCTTTAGTGTGCCTCTCAGTCTCTATGAGCCCCCTTGTCACATCTGGCCTCATCACCCATTGTTTTCTTGACTCAGAGGCTTTTTAGAACTTTGATTTATACCTCTATTATCCCGTTACTCTTGGGTTGTGCATGACAGCAATATCAGCCCAATGTGGGCAATGCTGCCAATATCTGCTGTCATGCACATGGAGATATGCTTGGTACACCATCTCCTGCAGCTATAATGGTCTCTATATACCTTGGCGATGAACCTGGGAAGATACCCTGCTAGCAGTTTTGAAACAGCAAAATCTTCAACTGCACACATAGTCAAGTCTCCTTTCTTTCACATGAGTTTACATTTAGGCATGTGGGGTTTTACACACTTGACACCTTTTCTAGTGTCCCATTACACACTGAGGTTTGTTCAGTGCTGATCTTGCATTCCCCCATCTGAAACTTTAAGTCAGTGTTTCTTTCTTCATCAAACTTCTCTCCTTCTCAAGGACTACTCTCCCTTAATTTTAATAATGCTATCCTTTTAGATGAATATGCATATACATTAGAATGCTATAGCAGTCTTTCCTGAAGCTTTTTACAATTATATTCAGTAGTAGTTATTCCTATCTATATTCTCTCCTCTTTTCTATATTAACAACAAGCTTCACAAAGGCGGTGATGGACACTAGTCCAAATTTCTACAGTTTGTATCTCATGCATTATCTGACTTTAATAGATACTCTACCTTGATGATTGACACAGGACTTTTCTTCCTGAATTTGTAGAATGCATATAATTTATAGCATTATTAAAATGTTTGAACACATACAGTATCTGAAGTGAAACTTCTCTGATACACAAATTCACTGTATTTTCCAAATACAACTCTTACTTTGAACCAACCAAAGTGGAAACTGATGCCTAAAATGTTTAATTAATACATCAACCATGTATATCTATTAAATGATGAATCACTTATGAATTCACCTTCTACTGAAGGGAGAAAGTCAAACATGAGGACAGTCCGAATCAGAGGGAGAACATTTTTGGAAAAACCTGAGCCTGTGAACTATGAAAATCTAACTGTCCAGAGGGATGTTTCAGACCACATCAACCATATCCTGCACATGACCTTGAGCTGGATCAGGAACTTTGTTCTCATGTAGATTTTAGCATTCTAGCCTCAAGTTTTCTTTCTAAAAGTTTACAAATTGCCAATATAATTCCACTTTGAATTTAATGATGAACAGTGAACTAGAGCAGGCCAGATAACACTGTGGGGTTGGAGGGTGGTGGGTAGAAGGCACCTAGAGAGAGAATACATCAGATCGTTCAATTTCATGCCTTTCTGATATAGTTTTGCATTATACATCTATCTGTATGCAACTAGGTGAACTGACATTAGCTGTTCATTACACATTACACTTAGTAAAATGAGCTTAAATAAAATTTAGTATTAGAACAAGTTATACACATATAAACACATGTTAATCAATTTTATTTTATTATATATCATGACATTAAAGAGCAATAAAAGGAGAATATCTGCCCTTAAAATACAGACGTGCTATCTTTATTTATTGTTATGGCTGAAGGATTATTGGAAGTTTTGGATAACTGACAGGAAGGCTATTTGTGCATGCTGTGCTTTCATTCAATGGGAAATGTAAAGAGAATTTTGAATTTTAAGCAAAGTGGAGTTATATGAATAGACACAAAACCTTTCTATATATAGCTCTAAGTACCAAACTGTTAATGAAAAGAGCTGGAGATCATCCAAAATAGAGGAGACATGAGGAGGTGGGTGGCATTTAAATTAAACAAAGTGGTAATAAGTTTACTAAAATTGCATTATGTAGTGACTTACTAAAAACATACGCCTGCTGTGGAGTTACTGCATCTTCTTCCCAAATGCTGCTAATATTGATTCTTTTTTTTCCCTCATTTGACCCACTAGCTAAATCTTATATCTAAATATCCAGAAGTATGGGAAATTATAATCAGAATATAAAGGTCACCTTGTAATGTATGATGGTTTTGCTGACATTATCATGGAATAATGTCAAGTTTCTTAATAGTCACCTGCAAATATTTAATTTCTGTGTCATGTAAAAATTTAGAGGATGTAAGTGGTTTGTACTCTGACTTTTGTTGTTTTGTTTGTTTTGTTTGAGGACAAGATCCCTCCACATAGCCTTGACTGGCTTCAAACTTGCTATGTTGAGCAAGGTGGCATTGGATTCATAGAGATTTGTTTGCCTCTGCCTCTGCCTCTGCCTCTGCCTCTGCCTCTGCCTCTGCCTCTGCCTCTGCCTCTGCCTCTGCCTCTGCCTCTGCCTCTGCCTCTGCCTCTGCCTCTGCCTCTGCCTCTGCCTCTCAAGCTCTGATATTAAAGGCATGTGTCATCATACCTTACTAATGTCTTGACATTGAGAAAATTACAATCACATTAGAACTGGGTGGACATAAGTGACAAGGGTAAGCCAACCCTCTAAAATGATCTCAGAAGTGAAAATGTGTGTACATAATAGAGCTATGTCTTGTTGAGTCTATCCATCGACTCTGATTTTTCTTCTGTCTTAGGTTTGAACTTTCAAAATACTTGATAGTGAAGTTAAAGTGTGTATTCAGAGCACAGAATTTATCTGTAATCTGTGTATGATGGTAGTTTTATGATCCAAATGTTCTCACCAACTATGTAGAGAATCTGCTTGGAAATGTTTAGATGTCAAAAAAGTTTTCATTATAAATACATATAGAAGAGTAGAACATCAGACTCCTTGTATTCCCTGAATGCTGCAAAATTCTAGACAGAATTTTATGAAGAAAATTAAAAAAAAAAAAACAGTAACCTGGCATCTTTAACTCATTCAGTAATGATATAATGCTGGTGGACCTTACTGAAGACTCCCGTTCAGATTTTATTACTTTAATAAAACAACTTTAGTACATTTACAGTAGTACTTTATTTTGAATTGCAGAAAGTAAACTGCCCTTGTCAAAATAAATAAAGCAAGTACATCTTAGCATCCATATTCCTGATTTTATAATGCTGCTTTTTAATGTTCATTGCCCAATTAAGTTATCTCCAAGAGATCCTCAGGTCATTAGTGTGAATTAGTATGATATTAAGTATGAAATGACAAATACCTTCAAGAACTTTAAAAGAAATGCACTCATAGGAACAGATTAATGGAAGTAATTTATTTCTTCCTACATTTACAGCTCCCTCAATGAAGCAGATGGACCACAAATATGCATTTCCTAAGTGGTCATTTTTAGTTGCAAAACTGTTAACACAGCAATATTCTGGGTCCATTTCTCCAACATAAACTCACAAATGAAGCTGGCATTCTGTACTGGAAAGAATCCTGAATCAAGTAACACCAGATATAAATCATGCCCCTCTCTGAGCAAATCTGGTTGATTCCTGTGCCTCAAGAATACTTCCAATGTCCAAAATGGTGCCTGTGTATTCTATATACCACCAAGTCACGACATCTACCCTTGTATCAGTTAGTTACTGTTGAGTTCATATTTTATTTTCACATACCAACAGGATAATCTAGCCTCCATTTCAAAGGCAAAAAAATTCTGCAAATCTTCCAACTAAAAGAAGTTGCTGCTGCAGAGCATTCTGCTAAAGTGTCAGCCTCACTTTCATCCTGCAAGTCTTCCTGGCTTTAGTGTTAGGTAAGAAAATGATAACATCATTATTCCAGAGCGTTTATATGGCAGAACTGCAGCCATAGCAGACAAGGTCCCCAAGAGCTTTCTATTTTATGATCTATTTCATGCAGTCTTCTTCCAAAACCAAGTCAATCTTTTGTGCAATATTTGAAGCTAATATTTTTAAAGATGTATCTTCTTTGATATTCTGTGCACCCTTGGTGGCTGTAAGTATCTGCACACAAACACAGGTACCTGCAGAGGCCAGAAGAGGGAGTTGGATTTCTGTGGCACCTGTGAGTTGTTCAACATGGATACTAGTCTTCTCCAAGAACAATAAGTACTCTTAACTGATGAGCCATCTCTCCAGACCAATATTTAAGTGTAAAAACATCATATTATAAATTATCTGCTTTCATAATAACTATATTTTATTAAAGTATATTATATAAAGTATAAAAATGAAATTTTAATACTTTTATAACATATGTAGGTGTGTTATTACTCTTTAGGAATAAAGGTTTCTAGAAATAATCTGAGTGAATATTATATATGCTATCATTAACTCTTAGAGAACAACACTGATAACTTTTTTGAAAGTGATTATTATTCTTCAAAAGAACCCATGTTAAACAAAACTTTACTAAGTTATTAATGTATCACTTTAACTAAAGTTACAATATTTGGAATTATATACCACAACTAATTGAATGAAGGGAAAAATATCAAAAAAAAAAAAACCTGATGACTGAGAATCAATTCACAATAGTTTTTCTACAAGGCTGGTATAAAAACAGAATCCACAAGACACTGATATGCAAAACATCTGAATTACTCCTCGGTAAAAGGAAATAAATGGAGCTAAGTTAACATTGACCATGTTCAACAAAATAAATTCTTTCTTATTCCCTATATTTTTCTTTACATATTTAAATAAATTAACTAACTCATACTAATGAATAGAAATCCCTAAATAAATAATTAATTTACCTTGGAGAACATTCTAAATTATCAAGAACATAGATCAAACTTAGGCCAAGATCCTTTAAAGTGAGTTCATGTAATATTATCCAATGACAGTGATAGCAAATCTTTCCTGGTAAATCTCTATGAAATAAAACAAGATATAACAAAGCCCTTTCTTTTCATAAATTGTTTATTTTTAAAGAAAAAAAATGTTTCATTTACTGATTAATTTTCAGTTAAAAGACACACAATTTCAACCTTTGACAAGAAAAATTTGGTGTCAATGTCTAATAAATTTTAGAATAAATTGACACATTTTTGCCTTAAACCAAATGTTGATTGCATTTAAATGGACTCTATTTATATAGATAATGTCATCTTTATAGCTTACAATTTATACTATAAGTGAAGATGTAGGGAAAAAAACCTTAAATTTCATCAGTTCAGATCTCTGAACTCAGTAAAACAACATGGATGAAACAGATTTCATAAATACAACATAAAACTAATCTCAGATCTTCAATCCCTTGTTTTAAGGGATTAAATTGTCCCTCAAACGGAAGGAAATAGTCTACATACTGAATAGACAAACCAGGGCTTTCTTAGGCTAAAAATAAAACCTACTTGGCAGTAAACCAAAAACTTATCACCTGGGCCCCACATCCATCATAGGAATTGCAATGAAACCCAGCTCCTCAGACAGCCCTTCTTCACAACTTTATAAAAAAAAAAATGCTAGCGATTACATAATGGGAAAACTATTTTTCTTTTGTTGTTCTTTTTGTAATACAATAAAACAGGGTACCTTCCATTCACCCATAGTTAGGAGTCAGGACCAAATACTGACTCAAATTTCCTCACAGTTCACTGGGGATGCTCAGAGAAGCTGCAGCCACAGAAGACCAGAAAAGAACTGAGGCAGTGTCACGGGGGCGACCAAAGGAAGCACTTGTAAGAGGGCAGAAGCAGTAGCTTGTGACACAAAAGCTGAGATAGACATTAGGACTAATGTCTCTCCTGTGTGCTCTTCGAGTTATGTGACATATCAAACCAGGTTCCCTAATCCCAGACTCCTTACCTGAGTTTCACATTGTTATCAGGTTTGGGACAGTGAAATAGTGCATCAGAAGCATGAACAATTTTTTTTTAAGTGTAGTCAGTCATTGGGAAAGATCAGGAGTGAAGGTCACACAAGTCTCCACTCTGAAACCATGATCTTACTGTGAAATGCTTATGGGGCATTAGGAGTCAGCACTACAAGCTCACAGGGAAGTGTTACATCTACAAATAACTGAAAGCGCCCATTGACTTACTCTGCCTAAATCTATAAAAAACAAACAAACAAACAAACAAACAAACAAACAAACAAAAATGGTTCTCTGGAGCCAAGAAGCTAGTGTGAATCTCTGTTCTCTCTCTCTCTCTCTCTCTCTCTCTCTCTCTCTCTCTCTCTCTCTCTCTCTCTCTCTCTCTCTCTCTCTCCAGCAACTGACTGGAACTGCCTTCAGAGATTAATAAATGCTGTGTCCTGCAGCCTTCTTAATCAAACATTAATGTTTTTGTTGCAAGAGCACTGTGAGAAAGCACAAAAGGAGGAGGATTCCAAGAACATAAAGCCTGTTGTCATGGTTTGTATTCTTGGACCAGGGAGTGGCAACATTTGGAGGTGTGGCCTTGTTGGAATAGGTGTGACCTGGTCAGAGTAGGTGTGTCGCTGTGGATGTGGGCATAAGATCCTCACCCTAGTTGCCTGGAAGTCAGTCCTCCACTAGCCATCTTTGGATGAAGATGTAGAACTCTCAGCTCTGCCTGTGCCATGCCTGCCTAGATGCTGCTATGCTCCCACCTTGATGACAATGGACTGAACCTCTGAACCTGTAAGCCAGCCCCAATTAAATGTTGTTTCTTATAAGACATGCCTTGGTCATGGTGTCTGTTCACAGCAGTAAAACCCTAACTAAGACACCTGTCTTTCTTCTATACACTGTGAGGAGACCTGGGATAAAATTACCCAGCATCAGTGGAAGTATGGTTTGGGTTTCATTGTCTGTAATAATAGCAGTGTGAGTGTACAAGACTCCGTACATGGGTTCAAAGCACAGAGAAATTGTACATAAAGCAGGATTTGGTTGTCTTTCAGGGAAACAGACTGGGGGTGGGGTCACCTTCCACAAAAGATATTTAGTATAACTATAAAATTTAAGTCGTTAGAAATTTAACAATCTTATTTTGGGAGGAAAGCACAAGATAAAGCAGGAGGAAAGGAAAGAGAAAAAGGGTAGAGAGGAATGGAGAGAGAAAGGGGAAACATTTCATAGACGTAACTCAAGCCTAAAGGTCTTGTTCTTTATTCTTCTTTATTTGGTCATTAAACAATCTTCATGCCCTACCTAGTGGGTGAAGGAGCACCAACTACATGTGTAGTTAATAGGGAAAGGTGGTACTGAGAAGAAGGGCCATTTTAGTTGTCAGTGATTTGGAAGACAGAGATGAGTATCAGGTAAAAAAATCACCATTGACAGTTCAGCAAATTCAGCAAATACACAAAGAATGTGCCTAAGACAAAGCAAATTGCAATGCAAACAAAATATATGTGCTAAAGCATCAAGATAACAAGATTCTATAAACAAAGCAAGGACATGCTATATATACCCAGAACATCACAGTTGCAAAGCCCAAAACAATAAACAAGAGCTAGAGGCAGGAAGTTCCATCAATGGAATCACCAACAGTACCTACAAGATGAACAGAAAAGGATACAGTGGCTGAAGCAAAGACTCAAGAATAGTATTGTGTCAGGCAAAGTCATGTAAAATAAGAAAGCAAGCTCAAATGTCCCTCTTGCAAATGGCAAAAGATCAAGGGAAACAACACAAAAGTAGATAGCACACCCAGTTCTTTGAGTCATAAAGCTGTCCACAGACACACACATACACACACACACATACACACACACACACACACACACACACACACACACACACACACACATACACACAGAGTCAGTCAGTCAGGTTGGGCTCTGGTGGAAGAGTCATTTGTCAGAGTGGTTACACTGAAAATGTTCCTAGGGAAACTTAAGAGGAAAAATAAAGACCTAAACAGCAGCAGTTATCAAGTTCATGAATATGGGTACAAGGCGTTAAAGGATGCATTTACAATACAAATTAATCCAAATTAACAAGGAGCACAAAAGTTCTCCACATGTACATTGCATACTACAAACTTCCCTGTACTGTATGCAAAACAGTAACACATTTAACACAAAAGTCACGTTGTTGTCTTCCTATCCAAACAAGTTCCAGGCAGGTGTCAGTATGTCAGTATCAGTACATTCAGCATGGGACATTGTATTATTTGTTTTAAGGGGATCTGGACGAACTGCTTTTTTCCTGGTGTGCTGATCCTATTTCAAGAAGTAAAGAGAGACAAATCCAATTTCAATGGATTACAACATCTGCTTTCTTTGGAAACATCCCAGTCAGTCATCAATGGAGGGCCCTCAGGGCCCTTGCTCCTGCTGTGGTCTCTGGTACTGTAGTGGGTTGATGCCCTTCTTCCATGTAATGCTCCATTTCCTTCTGACTGGGAAGCCAACCTCTTGGTGACTTGGAAGTTCTACAGAACTTCCAGTTCATCTGTAAGACACTTTATAGAACAGATCTCAGAGATTACATTCTTCACAAACACTGCCTTTCTACAATTTGATTATATTTATTTATTATGAATGTGTGCACTGAGGTGAGTGGGCATTTGAGTGTCACAGTGTTTCTTTGTCAGATACCTCTTGTTAAATTAAATTTATTTATTCACATTATATCCCACTAATAATCCCCCTCTGCTCCCAGGACCCCTTTACACAGATCCTCCCGCATTCAACCCCCCCCCTTTTATTTTTGAGTAGGGGGTCTGCTCTCTGGGTATCACCTTCCTCCACATACCAATTTTTGATAGTTACCACAATTTCCTAAGGACCAGAGATGGCAACAGAAATCAAGGAATAGAACACTACCCAAAAGGGCAAGACCAGATATTAACAGCTGAGTCACTCCAGTCAGCCCAACCCCAGAACCCTAGATGATAGTGAAAATACACAAACTCAGTTATCAAGACAGTATATCTCTAAGGAGGCCTCAGTAATCCTTCCATAGTCAGCCCTGAGAAATGCAATATAGTTGAAGCACAAGACAAGGAATTCAAAATATCAGTTAAAAAAAAACTTTCAACCCAAAATTTATCCTATCGAAAAGAAATGCAGAGAAAGGGGATGGAGCAGTGACTGAGGAAATGGACAAGCAATAACTGGCCCAACTAGAGACCCATCCCATGGGCAAGCACCAGCCCCTGATACTATTAATGACACTTTTGTGCTTGCAGACAGGAGCCTAGCATGGATGTCCTCTAAGAGACTCCATCCAGCTGAGTGTAGCACCATCTGACTCAGTGGGATACAGAGACCCACAGCCAAACTCTGGATGGAGCTTTGAGACTCTTATGGAAGAACAGGAGGAAGGATTGTGGGCCCTGAAAGGGATAGGAGCACTACAGGAAGACCAACAAGAGTCAACAAACCTGGACCCTTGGGAGTCTCAGAGACTTAACCACCAACCAAAGAACATATACAGGCTGGATTTAGGCCTCCCTGGACATGTGTAGAAGATATGCAGCTTGGTCTTCATGTGGGTTCTGAAAAGGGCTATCCCAAAAGTTGTTGCCTGTATGTGGGATATGTTCTAGCTGGGCTGCCTTGT
This sequence comes from Mus musculus, assembly GCF_000001635.26. NCBI lineage: Eukaryota > Metazoa > Chordata > Mammalia > Rodentia > Muridae > Mus > Mus musculus. Next base: position 94,551,978 of record NC_000067.6, on the reverse strand, counting down.
CTGGCCTCAGCAGGAGAGGAAGCACCTAGCCTTGCAGAGTGGGTGAGAGGATAACCAGGGGAGTCCCTACTCGCTCAGAGGAGAGCGGATCCTGGGAGACTGAGTGGTGAATGGAAATCAGTAGCTGACAGGGGATTGGGAGAGTGGGGAGAATTTCTAGGACATGCCAGAGACCCAGGATGGGAGAGACTATCCAGAGAGTCTATAAGGGTGACTCTAGCTGTGACTCCCAATAGTGGGGGAGGGGGAAGATATTGAGCCTGAAGTGGTCACTTCCTATAGCCAGGCAGGACTTCTAGTAAGGGATAAGGACACCAACTCACCCACAAAACCTTGGACCCAAAATTTGTACTGCCTACAAGTACAGGGCAGGCAAGATGTGTAGAGGACACACAATGTTTGCAGTGTATAAGTAGGACTCCACATACAGTGATGGAAGTTGACTTAGGCTTGCTTGTAGGGGTAGTGTGCAACCTTTGTGGGTCTAGCATCTTTACTGATCTTCACTTCACTGCAAGAGGCACAGCCAAGAACTTCTGGTGTTCTCATTGGTCCCTCCTACTGACTCAAACCAAGGCTGAGGCCTGACTCTCTCTGCTAGGTCCTGTCAACTCTGCTAACCCCACTCTACCAAACTAGACTGCTGGTATGTCCCTGAAGTGTTTGCAAGTAAATCAACTGTCTAAACAATACAGACAGGAGTTGCTCCAAATAACCTTTCTAAACAAGTCCACTTCTCCCATATCCTTTCTTTCCCACTACATCTGGTGGGTAGTGGACTACAAGGGAGATTAAAGGGGCTAAGAACCATCATTAAAAATAAATTTTGGAAAAACTTAACGTTACACTTCTGTATAGTAAAGGACACCATCATCCAGACAAAGACACTGGCTACAGAATGAAAAAAGTATCTTTATCAAATACATATCTGATAAAGGTCTGATATCTATAATATACAAATAACTGGATAAAACTAGCCATTAAGTAACCCAATTTAAAAAAATGAGGTACAGAATTAAATTTTCACAAAAGAAACGCAAATGGCTGATGAACATTTATTGAAAACTACTCTGACATTTCACCCGTCTCCTATCAAAATGGACCAAGATCAATAAAACAAATGAGAGTTTATGTTGGCAAGGATGCAGGGCTAAGCAGAACACTCATCCATTGTGGGTGTTAGTGTAAACCATGGAAACCGCTATGGAAATCAATATGGCAGCTCCTCATAAAGCCAAGAATCAGTTTACTGCAAGACCAAGCTATACCACTTTTGCCATACCCCCAAATGACTACATTATACTACAGATATACTTGCTCATCGGTATTCATTGCTGTTTTATTCATAATATAAAGAAATTGGAAACAGCCTTGATATCTATCAGCATATGGCTGAATAATAAAAATGTGATACAGTTACTCAATTGATTAATACTCAGTTGAAAAAAAAAGATTGTGAAATTCACAGGTAAATAAAGATAGAAAATATCTTCCTGTGTGAGGTAATCTAGACCTAAAAAGACAAATATGGCACATATTCTCCTTTATGTGGATATTAGATTTTAAACCATTAATATTCATGCTGGAATCCATATCACCACAGAGGTTAGGCATAACATGGGGAAAAGGGTTTGTAATGGAAAAAACTCTAAAGTAGAGGAAATAGAATGACCTACCTGCATGATATACTAGTATCATGGCACAAGACTTTGGGGAGTAAATGTGGTGGTTCAAATAGGAATGCCCCTCATAGATTCATGTGCTTGAAAGCTTGGCCACAGAGAGTGGCACTATTAGCAGGTATGGCCCTGTTGAAGGAAGTGTGTCAACTGTGTAGGCGGTGCTTTGAGGTCGTATATGCTCAAGCTATGCCCACTGTGGCACACAGTCTCCTTCTGCTGCCTGCAGATCAAGATATAGGCACCTTCTCCAACGCCATGTTTCCCTGCCATGACGACCATAGACTAAACCTCTGAAACTATAAACCAGCTCCAATTAAATGCTTTCCTGAAAATTGCCTTGGTCATGATGTCTCTTCACAGCAATGAAATCTGAACTACTACAGTAAGCAATCACAATCTAATGGATTTAAGAGTCACTTCATGAGACGGAATACAAGAAAACAGATGATAAATACATATGTGTCTGAAAAATCAGGCAATGTTAAATCAAAATAAAAATGAATGTATTAAGTGAGAAAACAAATTTTAAAATGATTGACAAATAAGTTTTAACAAGTAAGCTAGATCAATGAGATAATTCCATGGGTAAAAGTGCTTGCTATCAAGCCTGGCAGCTGACTTCACTTTCCAGGACGCACATACTGAAAGAAGAGAACCTACTCCTTTGAGTTACCCTTGGACTGACCCATCTGTGCCATGTCTAACTGGTCTTTGCTACATTGTGAGTTCTTCTTTTTCTCACCCCTTACATCCCTCCCCCAATTCACCCCCTAACCCTAGATATGGAGGAAAGAAAGATAGAGGGGACAGGGAAAGAGAGAGAGAGAGAGAGAGAGAGAGAGAGAGAGAGAGAGAGAGAGAGAGAGAGAGAGAGAACAGAGACAGATATATCCCTGAATCTAATTTCCCTCCCAATGGGTCCCTCCTAGTTTCCAGCTCAGCCCCTTCAAACGTTTCTCCCAACCACTCCTCCCTCAGTCTTCTTCTTTTTTTTTTTTTTTTTTTTTAGGTTTACCATTACTTTTAATCTCATCACTTTTCTTGTCACATTCATGTATTTTGTGTTAAATTTCTTTTTTTTATTACATATTTTCCTCAATTACATTTCCAATGCTATCCCAAAAGTCCCCCATACCCTCTCCCCCACTTCCCTACCCACTCATTCCCATTTTTTTTGGCCCTGGCGTTCCCCTGTACTGGGGCATATACAGTTTGTGTGTCCAATGGGCCTCTCTTTCCAGTGATGGCCGACTAGGCCATCTTTTGATTCATATGCAGCTAGCGTCAAGAGCTCCGGGGTACTGGTTAGTTCATAATGTTGTTCCACACAGTTTCCCCAATACTTGCAGCTCCAAACCATAATAACTGTTGTAGCCTATCCACTCAGCTCAGCTCCTCCTAGCTCAACTGTCTCCTACAATGTCTTCTGCACCAACTGCCTTCTCCTCTCACTCTGCTACCCACCCCCTATATTTTCTCTTGTTTTATATCCTATCCTGTTCCAGAAATTCAAAAGGCAACTAGCATTGAAGGTCATGGGGTCAAGCACTTCTAATGACTAAGAATTCTTAAAGGGCCAGTTGACTAGCAACTGGTGATCTTTTAAAGAGCCAGGTGCAGAAGATAATCACATAACAACCATGGTATATGTGTTCTCCCCTGCCTACATATAAATCAACAAATTTCATAGGAATATTTTAAATCTAGTTGACATTTCCATCATTCTATTTTCTTATTTTATCACAAATGACTGCTTTTTACCACATTGTTACCTCCCTTCAGTTGTTCCTTTGTCTCATAAAAAAGAAGTTAAGACAACTGCTTGTAATTTCTGATAACATTTCCATTGCTGCACTCTTTAGAACACTAGCGGGTTTCTGAATAGGTGAGCTCAGGCATAAGAGATGGCTGAGGTATCCTGCTTTGACAGAACATAACGACTGGGGAGTCAAAAGGGCAAAGCGGATGCCCTCAGGGCATGTCCTTACTACCCAGCGATGACTGTCTCTTTGTAACTAGAATACATAAATCTGTCAAATAAAGTTTAGTATATTTATAATCCTAGCTTCAAAGTTATGAATTGTCTTTGAACGTTAATACAATACCCACATATTATTCTGAAAAGTTGGAACAAAGGGGGATTAATAGCATTTTCCTGCCTTGATTCCATAGATTACATGCACAGCAAGCTAATAATATAAATGGGGAAGATGTCATGCATAAACGCTATGAGTAGGTTATCGTCAAAAGAACAGACAGACTTTTTTTCCATCTATAAATATCAAAGACATGTAACAAAAGTAAGACTAGAAATTGTCTTGAAATTCTTTAGGGTTTTTTAAAAAGTGTTCTTTCATTCAAAAGTTTGCTTTTTTTTTAATTAAAAAAACACAGAAGCTGGAGATAAGACTCAGTAGTTAAAAGGACTAACTGCTCTAGCAGAGGACTCAATTACCAGCATGCAGGTCAGCTCACAACCATTTATAACTCCAGTTCCAGGGGATCTGACATGGTGACATAAGCTTAAGTAGTCACACACACTCATATACACTTAAAAATATTAACAAGTAGATCCTTTAAAGAAAAGGATAAATGTGCTCTTCCCTGTGCCACAAACCTCACTCTCAGCTCCTGTAGCCCCTGCTTCCTTCTTATACACAGGTACATTGGGTGTGTGCATTGCTAGTTCCTTAGGAGAAAGGTGGAGAACTTAATGATGTGTTTCTCCTATCCTTTTTACATACTTTGTTTGGGGAAAGCAATCTTGAATTACATGTGAAGCAGAATTATTGCCTATTTCTTTTAAACAAAATAAATCTAAATAAGCCATCACTGGTTTTCAAAGCAGTTACATATAAATGATCAGTGGGAGGATCACAAGATCATCATTTGGAACCACTAATGTTATTCTAGAAGGAATTGTTGAATTGGGACGCAACCAGGAAGAGGTCGTTGCACTAGATAGCATAGATGTGGGGTAGAAAGATGTCTTACTAGAGCGACTCAAGAGGAAGAACATGAGAAATAAAAAAGAACATCAAGGAAGAAGCATGGTATTGATAAAAAATGGGAGGTTAAATATGTTCAGTGGTAAATTAACCACATTAAACTGTGTGTGCTTCACCGTGCTCTCCACTTGAGCTATTAAAATATATTATAATCCATGATTTATTAACTCAGTCCTCTGAGGGGCTAAGTCACTGTCATACAATTAAGTCTACTTGCAGCTCGTGGTCTACTCAGATCAAGTTTTCTGCTTACTGTGGGAGTAAAGCTCAGACAAACCCTCGGATGAATTAATCATTCAGCTACAAAATCATGATCAGAAGAAAATAAACATAAAAAAAACTTAAAATTCCAGGCATCAGAACAACTTTTCTCTCTGGCGTCCCAGCTTTTCACCATTAGACTTGCTAAAGGTCAGTATCCAATTCTAGGTCCATGGGTGCTATGAGGATGCATCCCAGGAGAACTCCTGAGGAGTCCCAGGGACTTACATTTCAAAGCAAGAATCTTAGGCATGCCTTGCTAAAGAACTGGCAGACAAGGGCTCTTTTTGCTTGCTTGCTTGCTTGCTTGCTTGCTTGCTTGCTTGCTTGCTTGCTTGCTTGCTTATCTTCTGCCAGGAGAAATAAACTAGGAAGCAAGTGGGTAAATTATCTAAATTGATTGTGTCTATCAGTTATTGAATCTTATTCCTTCCAGAAGGAAAAGTACAAAATAATTACCTGCTAGACCTAGTCCTATGTGAGGTGAGTTTATGAAAACCCATTGGCTCTGAACTGTTGACTGTTTTTCTGTTACTGATCCCACCATCCCTGGGGAAAAAAAAATGGACATCTATAAGTTTAGAAAATTGATCCATGAACTCAGTACTTGTGACCGTTACTACACGATGTTCGCTTCACACTCAGCTGTTCATTTTTTATCTTATTTAATTTTGTTTTCTTTAGTCCAGAAATGGGAACAATGTTGCTTATTATTTTATCAGTAATTTCTAAAGCTAGTTCTTACTTTTCCTTAGAAAAAGTACCAAGTGGCTTTAAAGTGGTTTTTGTTGGGATATGTTTGTTTGAGTGATTAGCCTGTTAAGATAAACTGTACCTTAGTTTGCTTAGAGATGACTTATGCCATCATCAAAAGAGCTACTGAACCAATATTTTCTTTTAATTTCCTAGTAATCTACACATGACCAAGAAGATGTATTTGCCTCAGAAAGCAAGAGTGGCTACAGGAAGGGAAGTTCCCACAGGTCCTTCCAATAAAATGAAATGGCAAAGCTTTTACCCTGATTTTTCTTTGTCTTATAATTTTTTATTATTTAAAAGTTTCCAAATAAGCAAAATATCAAACACTGAAATAAACCAGATCCAAATCTATGCAACTCAGTGAAGTTAAATACAATTAGAATAGATAGGTATTTAGGGGGAACGCTGTGGGGCCATACTTTTATTTTTATTTTTTAATTTCAGTATTGAATGTATTCAATGCATTTATCCACCACTACAACAACAACAAAAAGTCCATGACAAAATTAGAACTAAAATAAAACAGCTTTATTTCCTCTTTCATTTTGATAGCCCTGGGATTTCTTAAGATTGGTAAGAAATTGATTTTAGTTGAGTTAAATTTTCCAGTTCACAGTTTTTGGGGGGGGGGTTTGTTTGTTTGTTTTGTTTTGTTCTGAATATTGTTGGTTTGACAAATAACTACAGAATGAAAACCTAGGTAGAAGAATATACAAACAGTTCCTATACTTTTACAGGCAGATTATGTGGTCATTAGTTTTAATAGGATTACAGAGAACTTCAAATAGAGTTTCTGATTATTCCATGATTTTGAATAAAACTTCCATTAATAAGCTTTAGAAACTGCCCTAATAGGCACAGATATTCAGGAACATTATCTTTCTTCATTACTGGCCTCTTAAAAGCCACTTTGTGACTCAAGCTCTGCTCTTTCCCAGATGAAATTCAATGACAATCTTATTACTGCTTGGTGACTCATAGGTATTGAGTGTTCCTTGGTTACATCTGTAGCAAAAGCACTTTCCGCTTAGAATTAACTATCATTTTTGTGTACCATTTTTTAAAAAGAATTCCAAACTTCTTCAAATTTAAACAACTCCCTTTTAAGTCAATCTAGAGATTCATTGAAAATTCTACTAAAATCCCAGAAATCTCTTTGTAGAAATTTACAATTCAATTCTAAAATAAATTGAAACTGCAAGGAATTTATGATAATGCAAATAATTTGACAAATTTTTAAGCCTTAATACCACTGTTCCTTAAGGAAATATAAATTAAACAAACTATATGATACTGTTATGTTAGGAACTAGAACAGGTATAATCAAAACAACTAGCAAATTAATGTGGCAAAGATGTGGGACAATTAGAAATACATATATATTAGTGGAGTCAACTACATACCATTCAACAATCCTACTCCTAAGAATCTAGAGAAATGAAATATATGTCTTCAAAGACGTACACATGGAATTAACAACATTGCTCAAAATAGCTACAATGTATAAATACACTAGCATTCTATCAGCTGGTCAATAGAGTAAGAATTTTGATGTGTGCAATGTATGAGATAATACATACAGGACAAAAAGAAACTAGTAATAAATACAGGATGCAATATAATAGAACTCAGAATGATTATATTTTCAAAGAAGTTTGACATACAATGCAGCATAGCATGAAATTCCATTGATTTCAAGTTTCTGGAGAAGGCAAATATTGAGGAACATAAATTCACAATAGCTGGGATTAGGTTTGGAGGAAGAAATTGACCAAAAAAAAAACCAAAAAACAAAAAAACACAAGGGAATTTTTTAATTTTCTAGGAATACTCCAAATATGTCACTGTGATTAAGCAGGTCTATGATTCTCCAAGAAAATTATTTAAAAGTACTTCTATTGTTTAGTGGGTGAAGTTTCTGTAAGCAATCCATAAAATATCAAATTTAAAAGCTCATTTATATGAAGATGTTTAAAAAAAAACTAAAGCAGTTTAATATAATCAAATGTCTGAATGACCGTAAAGACACAGATGCTCCAAATATAAAGCAGAATAATACATGACTTACTTACCACATCTACAATGTTGATAATTATAACTAATCGATGGCTATCTTTATTTGGCTGGATGCAATTGTTGAGCCAATAGTCAGAAAAATTTTCTTTATTGTATTTAATAAGTTTCTATTAAGTAATGTAGGATCTTGCTCATTTGCTTTAGATCATAGCCAAACTTAGGGTAGAAAGTCCTCTTTTCTCAGACTATCATACTTTTTTAATTGAGAAAAGATCTCATGTAGCCTGGTGTCAGACTCACTATGTAGTCGAGGCTGATCATCTGGTCTCTTCTTGTCACCTGCTAGGATCACACATATATTTCAACATGTATGGCTTTGTTGTCCCTTTTAACACTGTTCCTAGGTATACCAGGCTATCCTCAACTTACTGTGCAATCTAGGCGGCAACTGAATTGTGATAGCCCTGCCTCAACATCCTGAGTACATCAACATGCCCAGATAATTAATTGTTTTAGAGAGAATAATAAGCCAGCAAGAGGCATCAGTGGTTCAGCTGCTTGCTCTGCAAGAATGATGATCTGACTTTGACCCTCAGAACTCACATAAATGTGGATGGAGAGGACCAACTTCACAAAATTGATCTCTGACTGCATGTGCATTATGGTACATTCATGCACACACACACACACACACACACACACACACACACACAGTAATTAGTAAATAATAAATAAATAAACATTTTTATAAAATGTAAAGACCACTTTAACATTGGTGTTATGGTTTGGATCTTAAGTGTCACATGAATGTTATCTAGTACAGGGATGGCCACCAACCTATGATTTTATTGATTTGACAAAGGATGGAGGTGAAGCCCGGTAGAATAAAGGAGATCAGGAGGTCATGCCTTTGATGCAAATGGTGGCCAATATAAAATACTTGTGTCTTTTGTCAAGGGCTACATATCATACAGTAATGCCTTGCCACAGGTTCATAGGTAACATGGTCACATGGCCAAGGACTGAAAACACAGAAACTGTAGGCCAGAATAAATCTGTCCTTTAAGTTATTTTACTCAGATATTTTTTGTCATGGTGACAAAAAGCTGGGCGATCTTATTAAAACAGAAGCATATATTATATATGCCTATATATCATTTAAACAATTCATAATATTGTAGTTGTATTTTATGGAATAATGGGCAACTCTGAAATATCACAGATTAAAGAGAGAAAACAAAGTTGATCATGCAAGTCATAGAAAAAGTGTACTTTAGAGTTACAAAAGCCTGCAAGTCTGTCTTACCTTCTATAAATAAGAGACAGGTCACAGACTATTTCCAAAGTAGTTCTGTCACAAGCCCCAATGAGGCAGCCTCTGGACAGCCTCTCTAGAAAGGCCCTGCTTCACAAAACATTTTACCCACCAGCAGTGAGTGAACACTCTTGGAAAGAATCCTGACAGGAAGCATGTGACAGACCAGAGATGTATGGAATTGATTTAAAGGGACTGACTGATTATTCTGATGATATGACTGATTATTCTCAAATAATGCCAGTGTATCAAACAACCTTATGCATATGACACACAAAGCATTGCATTTAAAAAGTTTATTCTGCCATACTATTGCTTCCCCGAAAATTTTGTTCTCTAAGATCCTGGAAGCTCTGAATGTCTGTCTCTCTTTGTCTGTCTCTCTGTCTCTCTGTCTCTGTCTCTCTGTCTCTGTCTCTCTGTCTCTGTCTCTCTGTCTCTCTCTGTCTCTCTGTCTCTCTGTCTGTCTGTCTGTCTGTCTCTCTCTCTCTCTCTCTCTCTCTCTCTCTATATATATATATATATATATATATATATATATACACACACACACACACACACACACACACACATACACACAGAAACCTATGGAATAACAAGAACTACAATTTGATCCAGGAATCCTAAATGTGACTGAAAGGGTCCAATTCAGTGTAAGATCTGTGATCTGGACAGTAAAAGAATAATTACCAAAATGTCCTCTATACAGTCATACCAGGCTCATTCATCTACTTACTCAGGTGTGCTTGCAAGCACTATTACAAAGATAGAGTCCCGTGGTACCAGAATAACAAAACTTCACTTAAAAAAAATTAACAACCTAAACAGCGATAGTTATGCTTGAGAAATATCTTTCAAAGGAAACTGGCTGTTAATGACTGCCAGATTGCTGTTACTCTTTACCCATCTCGATTAAATGTGGAGTCTCCCCAGGTGAGTGACATCAATCAAAGTGTGTTGCTTGTTGCCTCCTTTATTCATATAAAGGGGTTTACTAGAGCAAATGAAGTCTTTTACAAGACGCATGTGAAAATTCTCTTTGGGCTTCCTTTAGGGAACCCTGAGACCTTTTGTGTCTTTCTCAACTGCTTGAAAATCTCATGTTATATGCTTGACTACTTACCAAAGGAAGTGCAAAGAGACTTGTAAAGATTGCTGGGATCTCCACCCATCTGCCAGTTCATTTCCACTGTAAGAGCTGAGTGCTTTGAGAACCAGGAGGAAGGAGCTGGTTCCTCCAAAGGCAGATTGCTCTTAAGCTTTCCACTGCAGACACTCTACCAACTGCCATTCTGCACATATCTGTAAAGCATAACATTTTCAAATGGGTAAATTAAAGCCTTCTGTATATAGTAATTAATGCTGGAAATCGATACGGCAGCAGTTACTCCTTAAGCAGCTTTTGTTCCAAGTAACCACACAAAGGCCTTTTAATATTGCAAAGACTTCTAGGTTAATATCCACTTATCAGTGAGTGCGTATCTAATGACTTCTTTTGTGATTGGGTTACCTCACTCAGGATGATATCCTCCAGATAGATCCATTTGCCCAAGAATTTCATAAATTCATTCTTTTTAATAGCTGAGTAGTACTCCATTGTGTAGATGTACCACATTTTCTGTATCCATTCCTCTGTTGAGGGACATCTGGGTTTTTTCCAGCTTCTGGCTATTATAAATAAGGCTGCTATGAACATAGTGGAGCATGTGTCCTTCTTACCGGTTGGAGCATCTGGATATATGCCCAGGAGAGGTATTGCGGGATCCTCCTGTAGTACTATGTCCAATTTTCTGAGGAACCGCCAGACTGATTTCCAGAGCGGTTGTACAAGCTTGCAATCCCACCAGCAATGGAGGAGTGTTCCTCTTTCTCCACATCCTCGCCAGCATCTGCTGTCACCTGAATTTTTGATCTTAGCCATTCTGACTGGTGTGAGGTAGAATCTCAGTGTTGTTTTGATTTGCATTTCCCTGATGATTAAGGATGTTGAACATTTTTTCAGGTGCTTCTCAGACATTCGGTATTCCTCAGGTGAGAATTCTTTTTTTTAATTAGGTATTTTCCTCGTTTACATTTTCAATGCTATCCCAAAGGTCCCCCATATCCACCCCCCCAATCCCCTACCCACCCATTCCCCCTTTTTGGCCCTGGCTTTCCCCTATACTGGGGCATCTAAAGTTGGCAAGTCCAATGGGCCTCTCTTTGCAGTGATGGCCGACTAGGCCATCTTTTGATGCATATGCAGCTAGAGACAAGAGCTCCGGGGTACTGGTTAGTTCATATTGTTGTTCCACCTATAGGGTTGCAGTTCCCTTTAGCTCCTTGGGTAATATCTCTAGCTCCTGCATTGGGGGCCGTGTGATCCATCCAATAGCTGACTGTGATCATCCACTTCTGTGTTTGCTAGGCCCCAGCATAGTCTCACAAAAGAGAGCTATATCTGGGTCCTTTCAGCAAAATTTTGCTAGTGTGTGCAATGGTGTCAGCGTTTGGAAGCTGATTATGGGATGGATCCCTGCATATGGCAATCACTAGATGGTCCATCTTTTTGTCACAGCTCCAAATTTTGCCTATGTAACTCCTTCCATGGGTGTTTTGTTCCCATTTTTAGGAAGGGGTAAAGTGTCCACACTTTGGTCTTCCTTCTTGAATTTCATGCGTATAGCAAACTATATCTTATATCTTGAGTATCCTAAGTTTCTGGGCTAATATCCACTTATCAGTGAGTACATATTGTGTGAGTTCCTTTGTGATTGGGTTACCTCACTCAGGATGATGCCCTCCAGGTCCATCCATTTGCCTAGGAATTTCATAAATTCATTTTTTTTAATAGCTGAGTAGTATTCCATTGTGTAAATGTACCACATTTTCTGTATCCATTCCTCTGTTGAGGGGCATCTGGGTTCTTTCCAGCTTCTGGCTATTATAAATAAGGCTGCTATGAACATAATGAAGCATGTTTCCTTATTACATGTTGGACCATCTTCTGGGTATATGCCCTGGAGAGGTGTTGCGGGATCCTCCAGTAGTACTATGTCCAATTTTCTGAGGAACCGCCAGACTGATTTCCAGAGTGGTTGTACAAGCTTGCAATCCCACCAACAATGGAGGAGTGTTACCCGTTCTCCACATCCTCGCCAGCATCTGCTGTCACCTGAGTTTTTGATCTTAGCCATTCTGACTGGAGTGAAGTGGAATCTCAGTGTTGTTTTGATTTGCATTTCCCTGATGATTAAGGATGTTGAACATTTTTTCAGGTGCTTCTCAGCCATTCGGTATTCCTCAGGTGAGAATTCTTTGTTCAGCTCTGAGCCCCATTTTTAATGGGGTTATTTGATTTTCTGGAGTCCACCTTCTGTTTTAGCTCTGAGCCCCATTTGTCGATTCCTGATCTTACAGGACAAGCCATTGCTGTTCTATTCAGGAATTTACCCCGGTGCCCATATCTTCGAGGCTTTCCCCCACTTTCTCCTCTATAAATTTCAGTGTCTCTGGTTTTATGTGGAGGTCTTTGATCCACTTAGACTTGAACTTTGTACAAGGAGATAGGAATGGATCAATTCACATTCTTCTACATAATAACTGCCAGTTGTGCCAGCACCATTTGTTGAAAATGCTGTCTTTTTTCCACTGGATGGTTTTAGCTCCCTTGTCAAAGATCAAGTGACCAGAGGTGTGTAGGTTCATTTCTGGGTCTTCAATTCTATTCCATTGATCTATCTGTCTCTCGCTGAAACTTAGAATACCCAAGATACAATTTGCAAAGCTCAAGAAAATCAAGAAGAACAAAGACCAACGTGTGGATACTTCATTCCTCCTTAGAATAGGGAACAAAATACCCATGGAAGGAGTTACAGAGACAAAGTTTGGAGCTAAGACGAAAGGATGGACCATCCAGAGTCTACCCCATCCAGGGATCCATCCCATAATTAGCCACCAAATGCAGACACTATTGCATATGCCAGCAAGATTTTGCTGAAAGGACCCTGATATAGCTGTCTCATGTGAGGGTATGCCAGTGCCTGGCAAATACAGAAGTGGATGCTCACAGTCATCTATTGGATGGAACACAGGGCCCCTAATGGAGGAGCTAGAGAAAGTATCCAAAGAGCTGACGGAGTCTGCGGCCCTATAGGTGGGACAACAATATGAACTAACCAGTACCTCCAGAGCTCATGTCTCTAACTGCATATGTAGCAGAAGATGGCCTAGTTGGCCATCATTGGGAAAAGAGGCCCCTTGGTATTGCAAACTTTATATGGGAAAGTCAGTGCCAAGAATTGGGAGTGGGTGGGGAGGGGAGCATGGTGGGGGAGAGGGAATAGGGGACTTTCGGTATACCATTTGAAATATAAAAGAAGAATATATCTAATAAAAAATTGAAAAAAAATACACTTCTGCCCATCAGTTTTCCTTTCTAAAAACCTCAGCAGCCAAAGATATTGTCATGTTACTGTGCTTTGACTAGTAATGTTCAATAAGAAAAAAAAATATTGTAAAGCCTTAGGCCTTAGCTGGGCAGACCCTCAACTAACTCAGCTTAGTTAACCCAGCCAACTAGCCCCATCCAGTCAAATAACTAACTATACCTTCCAGGCTCGTAGTCACATACATCTCATTCCTCCTTCTTCTTCCTTTCTCCTTCCCTGGAAGTCCCACCTTCTGCTTCCTGACCAGCTAACTGGCCATTAAACATCTTTATTAAAGCCAGTCAAAGAATGCCTTCGGAAGGTTAGGAAGGCCTGTGCCACCACCACCCTGCTCAAATATTTCATCTCAATTCCAAATCATTTTAACTCTTTAATTTGAAAACAACAAATTTGAACTGTAGTGATATTCTGAGTTTACTTAAAATCATTTAAAATCTCCTATGTTTTAGTAATGTCAAACAATAAAATTATCATTTCTATTTCCCACTATTCTGGAAAAACAAACATCCAAACAAAAATCAAGCAAAGAAACAAGAAAATTCTAATCTTGGGGCCAGTTGTGTTGTCTCTGCTGTAGCAGGGAAGTCTTGTTTATTAGTCATGGAATGCAGGTGTTGCTGTACTGTGCTAGCGGGCCATAGCAGAAAGAGCAAACATCTCTTATACAGAGGACTCTCAGTTCCAGCTGCTATCAATTTCCTTTGTTCTATTGGGAAGAGCTTTTTTTCTTCTTCTATTTTTATTGTTAATAATTTACCATCACATCTCTCTATCCTCTCCTTACCTGAGTCTGTTTTATTCTGTACTTTCTTAGAGAGGGCACAGAAAACTGTGATCATTAGTGAACATACTACAACCTGCTCCATGGTGACAACTAAGAAGTAACTGTACAAGATCCAAGTGCCTTTTGCTGTAGTGTTCCCTTTCTTTTTTTTTTAACATGGAAAATATTTTCCCCTTTAATTTCTGACTCCACGTAGACTCCAATTTACTACTTTTAAACTTCGGAGCTTACAAGTTACGATGCTTGGGGCTTTTTATTTTGTACCTTGTGCTGTTGCTCTCCCCACACATCCTGATGAACACTGTCTTCAGCTCTCCAAGTCTCTGAAAGTTTTTATGGATAACTCACCATTACACCCCAAATGATGAATTTCCTGTGAGGTTTGCCTTAGAGGAGCTCAGTCAGCATCAGCATGTGTTATAATGTGGTCATGCCCTCTCCAACACCATCTGAGCCAAAAATATTTGTGGTAAATTTCATCTTAATTTGCTTCCTTTCAGTGTGATGAACAGAGCTTCAGTTGTAAGGGTAGATGACTTCATATACAGACTCTATCTGCTACTCTTAAGTTGTTTAGTCAGCTCTCACACACCTTATTAGCTGAGGACGTACAGTTAATACTTGTTGGGGTTTTTTGTTTTTGTTTTACATTTTTAAATTCTCTCTCATATGTTCATCCCAACCACACTTTTCCTTCATCCACTCTTCTCACTCACTCTTGCCCCAAACTCCTCCTCCTCTCCCAAGATCCTTTCCTCCCTCATTTCCCTTTAGAAAAGAGCAGGCCTCCTAGGATATCAACCAAACATAGTTACAAGAGGACTAGGCACATACCCTTGAAACCAAAGCTGCAACTGGAAACCCAGTAGGAGGAAAAATCCAGAGTAGGAGGAAGAGGCCAGAGGGTCAGAGACTGACCCAATCCCCACTGTTAGGAGTCCCACCAGAACAATAAGCCACACAGCCATAATATATATGCAGGCCTTGCATAGACCCATACAGGTTCCTCGAATGTCACTTCAGTCCCTCAAGTACCTATGAGCCCTGCTTAGCTGACTCTGTGGGCTGTATTCTTGTGGTATCCTAGACCCTCTGGCTTCTACAACTCTTCCTTCAGCAAGTGATCATTCAGTGATTGAACTAATGTGAGACTTGTGCCATAGGCGGGAGCCCACACCTGGCTGAATGGCCAAGAAGCAGAGGCTGGATACCCCAGAGACATAGGATAGAGCCAAATACACCTGGCCAAGAAAGGAAGAGAGAGAGAGAGAAAGAGAGAGAGAGAGAGAGAGAGAGAGAGAGAGAAAGAGAAATAAAGAAAATTCATAATGATGTTCTGCTATAATCATAGACCAAAGCCTACTCCAAATATCATCAGAGAGGTTTTATCCAGCAAACTGATGGGAGCAGATGCAAAAAACCCACAGCCAGACTTTTGTTAATACTTGCTTACAGCTAAATTTACTTCTTTAAATCATCGAGTTGTTTCCTAATTGGAGCTTGATTTTGACTAAAATATTTACCTATTGATTGGGATTTTCACTAGATGAAGTTTACAAATTACAAACACCAATGGTATTCTTATGGTAAAATTATTTAGTGTAACTTAATTTTATTCATAGAAGTTAATGCTAATAGTGATAAATACAAACCAGGCATATAGTCAAGCCTACTATCTTGCAGTGTGTTTTCCACTTTTATATATTTGCTCATACTGATACCTATGCTTGGTTGTCTTTGAATCATCTTTTACTATTCAAAACTCTGGTAAAAATATCAGAATTCAAGCCTATGGTTGTGCCTTCCAAGAACAAAGAGATCTTGGTTTTAAAGAAATCGCTTTTGGTGACAATAAATTGGTTTCAGTTGCACAAACATTTTTCAGCATTTACTATGACACACATTATGCTGGTCACAATAGATGCTAAAGAAAAAATATATACCTCTGTACCCTCAAGTCACTTATATCCCACTGATATATACAGAATAATGGACAACGGAGCTATCATGTAATTCTGATGGGGTCATAACTGTAATGTACACAGCACTTAAATGTACACAGAATGTATATACCCTTTCTTTTGTCTTTAACCAACACTACTTCCTGAAGAGCTTCTACACTGCTGAATAGCAGGGAAAACAAATTTTAATGTTCACTTTACAACATAGTCTATATTGAACCTCAGCCTCTTATCTATCTTAATGTCCCACCCTGGATTCACTTTACTACAAGAAGGCACCCCAGTCTCTTAACAATTCTGTTAGGAAGTCCCTTTGCTCTATGCTGGTATATATGGTGCTGGCTGTAAGATTTGTGACACTGTTCAGATGATGTTCACAGATGTGCTGATACCTGGGTTTCCTGGAAGAGCTGGTAGCTATGGTTCCTGAAATTATGACAGACATTTTCTCTCTCACGGGGCCTGACTTTTATAGACTTGCTGGTGTTGCATGTATGTTTTCATATTTTCTCACCTCTCTACCAGATGTTGCTACTTGTAATTAGTCTGTCTCTCCCTTTGGGATGGTCATCCACAGCATGTGCACTATACTTACTTGCCAACAGTATTCCTTTTAGTAGTTAGGCTTACAAAGCCTGGAAGCCCCCTCCCTGAGATTAGTTACCATAGAATCTGAAGGTGCCATGCAAGCCACCAAGAGAGAAAATCAATTAACCATCTTATCCCTCTGTAAAGCTACAGATCACAACCACTAACCAGTGGTACAATAGTAGCACTCATATCTTGGCAGTAACCAGTAGCTGTCTAATTGAACTTTGGGCTTTAACCAAAGAATGGCTTTAACCATTCAGCCAGGTGTGGACTCCCGCCTATGGCACAAGTCTCACATTAGTTTTCCAAGAGGAAATTCATGCCTGATACCATACAGTTAGCCAATTACCCATGACTATAAGAGAGCCTATTACTGCCACTTTCCTAATCCAGTATAATTGATAACTGCATTCTAAATACCTATACACACATATTCTAAATACCTATACACACACATTCTAAGCACCTATACACACATATTAGTGTTCCCTTGCCTTTCTTCAAAGAAGTTCCTTTTTGTAACAGTTGGAAAAAATACAGAAAACCACAACTGCTCAATATACAGAGATCAATTGGCTATTGGGTGTCCAAGCTCAGTTGCAACATCTGCAACACAACCACTATACCTGATGTTCAGGGAACCGCACACAAGATGGAGTGAAAAGATGATAGAAGCCATGGGACAATGTTGCTTGCTGCAAGAGGATCTTCTATAAATAACATCAAAGAGCACCTATGACATCTCAATTATATAATTGACTAAGCACAACCAGCACAATGGTAACACAAGTTGACATGTTCATGTAGATGGGTATCTCACATGGTCGCACCCCTAGATGAAGAACTACAGGCAATTAATGTCTACTGAGAAAGGGAAATTTAATCTTGTCCAGGGATGCCTTATAGGTGGTCCAGTATGAAGCACTGAGCTGTGTGTGTGTGCGTCTGTGTGTATGTGCATGTGTGCATGTGTGTGTCTGTGTGTGTCTGCATGTCTGTGTGTGTGTGTGTGTGTGTGTGTGTGTGTGTGTGTGTGTGTAGGTATTTACATGTGTGTGTATTGTATTTTATATGTATGTGTGTGCATGTGTATGTGTCTATGTGTGTGTGTGTTATATTGTATGTATATATGTATACACACAGAGATGAATAACACTAAATAGATTGACTTAGCAGGTCATAGGTGGCAGATTGATAGATAAATGATAGATATATGGCTATGTAGAAACAATAATTAAGAAGTCATAAATTTGAGAGTAATTCAGCAATATAGAAAAGTGGAACAGGGAGAGGAAATGGTAGAAATGATGTAAATGCTATACTAAGCATGAAATTCTCAAAAAACTAAAATAAATAAAATGTATAAGTTTCACACAAATACCTCTAGGCTTCATTGCTATATCCCATTTCACAAACATTTCATGAACTATTGATTTTTTTCTTTATTTCTATTGAAGGGAGTTTAGTTTGTTAATTTGGGGGTGAAAGGGGATGTTTTTGTTTTTCTATTTTTGTTTTTTCTGTTTCAAAGAAAACAGTTCAAAATATCCTTCTTTTCCTGACTGATTCTGTAGTCGCCATAAGCGTTACACTGCAGATGGGTATCACCCTGTGATTCAGCTGGAGGGAGAATAAATCAATGATTTACTTTAAAGAAAACCACCCAGCTTTAGGCAAAAAATAAAACAGAATTCAGGAGAATAAACGAAAGCAGTACATGCCCGACTCACACATTTTATCCGTAACTCAACAAAGAGCTGATATTCCAGCACAGGGCTGTCAAACACCTCAGCTGCCCTCTAAGCTCCCTTTGTCTGAAGCAGTGCTGGTAAACCCACAGAAATGAGAATGGTAGCACCACCCAGAACAGATAACCCACACTACAACTACAACTCAGTAGTTCTCATCATTTAAAGGCATCACTTACACATGACCAAATAGACTGATCTGACTTGGCATTATTACACAATTAATTAGTTAATTAATCAGCTCAGCACTATGCTTAGTTAGACAATACTGGCATCTGCAAATGAATGGAGAAGCATTTACTCTACAGCAAGAAGTGTCACAATAATTTGCATGCTACTACAAATGATAGATTGATTATAAGAGAAAAACCATTGTCTTTCAGGTTTGGATTAGCATGAGTGTGGTTGTGTTGCAGCTTGCAAGTATGTAATACTGAGAGGTAGTTTGCTGCAAGGTTGAATTCAGAGAGGCGCTGGCATTGCTGCAGGAACAGGAAGTGATGCAATATTAAGGAAGAGTTCAGCAACATTGATAAACATTGTCTATGCTAACTTTGGAATCAAAACTCCAGTTGGAGTTTACCCCCTAGATATAAAAAAATTTCAGATATATGCAAATGAGCATTATAATTTAGAACAATGACTGCAATGACCACTGATAAGAAGCATGCCATGTCAAGTATTTGCAGTCTAAACAATGAAATATACATTTCTGTTTAAAAGGTTGTAATTAACCAGTTACTTCTATGGAATTATTTATAACATATTCCTAAGTAGAAAGAGTATACATACATATGTTAATATTCATCTAAAACTATCATTAATATAGTGTTAGGAAGATATGTATTAAGTTAATTCTTAATATGAATTTTTTGAACTTTATTATAAAAATTTACAAACACCTGATCCTGCCTCTCGTTTTCTCCTCCACCCTCCTCTCTCCAACCCAGTTTCAGCAGTGGGAGTTAGGGGACAGGTGAAACCTCTAGAAAGTCCCAGAAACCTAGAATGTGAGAGGCTACCAGGACTCATTGGGGGTGACCTTAGCCAAAGTGTCCAACACTGGGGAGATGGAACCTGAAGAAACCACCTCCAGTAGATAGACAGGTCCCCCAGTTGAGGCAGGGAACCACTCACCCACCTTCAAAATTTTTAATCCAGAATTGTTCCTGTCTAAAGGAAATGCAGGGACAAAAATGGATCAGAGACAGAAAGAAAGGCCACCCAGTGAGCACCCCAACTTGAGATCCTTCCCATGTTCACAGACCAAAGCCTGACACTATTATTGAGGCATACTGTGCATGTGAAGAGGAACCTAGCATGGTTGTCCTCAGAGAGAATAACTACCAGCAACTTACTGAGACAGATGTAGATACTTACAGCCAATCACTGGATTGTGATTGAGGACCAATGTGGAAGAGTTAGAGGAAGAACTGAAGGAGCTAAAGGGGATGGCAACCCCATAGAAAGAACAACAGCGAAGACTAACCCAGACCCCTCAGGACTCCCAGAGACTAAGCCCAAAACAAATGAGCATACATGGGCTGGTTCATGGCCCTAGGCATATGTGTAGCAGAGTACAGCCTTGTCTGGCCTCAGTGGGAGAGGATGCGCTTAACCCTGTGGAAACTTGATGCCCAGGGAAGAGGAATGCTGATGGGGTTGATGTGGGGGTAAGGTGGGAGTAGGTGAGCAACACCCTCTCAGAGGTGTGGATGAGGAAGAGTCTGGAAGGGGGACAGTTTTGGAATGTAAATCAATAAAATATTTTAATAAAGAAAAAAATTACAAGCACACCTTCATGCACTTCTGCACAGTTCGAAAGACATTCTGAAACTATAGCTGCACTTACACTATCAAGTGTATTTGGGTGCCTTTATTGACCACAAGAAAAAAAAAGCAGGACTTAATTAGGCTAGAAGAACATTAGTTTATATCCTTTTTAGAACTCATACTAGTGGCCTGAATTCTATCCATCTTTATCCCATCATAATCATCAAAATATTAGGGGGGTGAAGAATATATTTTTAAATTAAAAAGTAGTTCATTATAATTTTAAATATGCAAATTCATATAATTTTAAAAGAACCTAATATATTACTTATAAAATACCTTATATGACCTTTGGTAGTTTTTAAATCTTGGAGGTAAAGGGAAAAAATAAAGCAATCATTTTACTTTTCTATGTGAACTGAACCCAAGAGTAACAAACAGGTGACCAAAAAAGTTTCTCCTCATAAAGGTGTTCTTGCTGATAAGCACAGGATTAATAGTATTAGGATAACTTCTTGTCCCATGATTGAACAATCACTAATCGCTAGAAAACTAAAGAAAATTAAGCAATATGTTTCTCTTGATATGAGTATTCGATGTCACCTCTAAAAGAATCTATAAAATTATAGAATTTCTACCTGATCAGGCTAAATTAAACAGTCATTTCAAGGAATACACAATGCAGCATAATGTGAAATAAAACAAGAAGATTGCAATCTTTTTGTAAAGTTCCATCAGAAAACTGTAATATTTCAATAGGTTAATTGGGGTCCAGGGACACAAAATAGAAGTTTTCTGTTAATGACCAATTGCATTAACCAGTTTCAGTAGCTCACAATCATAATTTAAACAAGTAGTTCTTAAAAGTGAAATAGAAAATTGAACCCCACACTGCCTTCCAAACACTTACATTTATAATCATGGATCTGTGTTACCCTCAATCTCAGTTAGAAGAGGCTTTGTTTGCAGTATACAGGGCTTAATGCAGAGACCCGTGACAAGTCAAAGTGCTGGGATAAGTGACTGCTGAGAACTTGTTCTTAAATATAACATCGGTATTGCCATCTCTGCGGCTCAGAAAACATCACAGAAGAATGGCAGAAAGAATGTAAGAGCTGGTGAGAATGGAAGGAATGTGTTTACATGTTACTTTCTGCGTGTGACATGACAGTTGCACTCAAGAGCTCAAAACAGTGGCTACCTACACACACCTTGTGAGGTTTGCTTCAAAATAAAACAGATGAGGAAAAGTAGGAATACAGGTATACACAATAAGCTTGGAAAACCTCGTGTATGTTACTGGACATTTGTACTTTATTATTTAAAAATGTCTCACCATTTCCAAACCCAATTTATTGATAACACTTTTGCTGTCCATTTTATAGACTGTCTCTCTTCATTGTGCTTGTTGACTGGTTTCCTCTTTTTCTGTGAAGAACCTTTTTAATTTAGTGCAATGCCATTTGTCAAGGCCCGCTTTTATTTTTGAAGCTATCAGAGTCTTTTTCAGAAAGTTATTATCTCTTTTGTCAATGTTTTTCCCCCAAAGAGTTGCACAGTTTTCAAGTATACTTCAAGTATGTGATCCATTTTGAGCTTCTTTTTATACAATGTAAGAGCTAGAGATAAGTGATCTGGTTTTGTTGCTACAGTTTCTTTGGTACCTGGTGGTTTTCTTGATACATAGTTTCCTTGGTGCCAGGATTAGATGACTGCAACTCCTTGGGTTTATTTTCCTGTGCTTAGTTGTAGTCAACTGGCTTACAGGTCTGCTTCCTTTCGGCGAGGCCATTTTATTTTTGTTACTACAGCCCTACATTAGAATTTGAGGTCTAAAAGTTTGGAGCTGAGATGAAAGGATGGACCATGTAGAGACTGCCATATCCAGGGATCCACCCCATAATCAGCATCCAAACGCTGACACCATTGCATACACTAACAAGATTTTATCGAAAGGACCCAGATGTAGCTGTCTCTTGTGAGACTATGCCTGGGCCTAGCAAACACAGAAGTGGATGCTCACAGTCAGCTAATGGATGGATCATAGGGCTCCCAATGGAGGAGCTAGAGAAAGTAGCCAAGGAGCTAAAGGGATCTGCAACCCTATAGGTGGAACAACATTATGAACTAACCAGTACTCCGGAGCTCTTGACTCTAGCTGCATACATATCAAAAGATGGCCTAGTTGGCCATCACTGGAAAGAGAGGCCCATTGGACTTGCAAACTTTATATGCCCCAATACAGGGGAACACCAGGGCCAAAAAGGGGGAGTGGGTGGGCAGGGGAGTGGGGGTGGGTGGATATGGGGGACTTTTGGTATAGCATTGGAAATGTAAATGAGCTAAATACCTAATAAAAAATGGAAAAAAAAAGAATTTGAGGTCTAGTATTATGCCTCCTACCTTTTGTTTTTCTGCTGAGAATTGTTTTGGCTATTTTGGCATCTTTTGTATTTCCATGTGAGTGTTACCAATCTTTCTACCCCGTTTCTATGACAATGTGTAATCAGCAGTTTTATGGTGATTACATTATATATGGATCTTGCTCCTGATAAGACATCTATTTTAAGAACATCTATTCTGCCAATTCTCCCGGTGTCTTATGTCATTCCTTCCTTCAGTGTTTCATAGCTTCTACTTAAAACATCGTAATGTATTTAGTTAAGTTTATGCTAAAGTACCTTAAGCTGTTAGAAATGAGATTTCTTTTCTATTGAATTTATTGTTAGTGTAATGGGAATTTACTCATTTTTGTATGCTAATATTGCAACTTATCACGTTGTTGAAAGTGTCTATTCATTTTCTTCTGTACTGTTTAGGTTCTTCTAAGAATATAACTTTACCCATCAGGAAAATGAAGTCACATATGAATATCTGAAGTTAGGGATGGCAGAAAGGAGAAACACGCAATGTTTCCTCATAAATGAGGATACAACATGGAGCAAACACAGAAACCAAAAAGTATAAAGGGACAGTAGGGGGGGAGAGGAGCTTGAGAGGTGAATGGCATGATACAGTTATATGAAATAATGGGAAATGGAATAATGAGAAGAGAGCTCGGCTCAGGGAGGCAAGAACAGGCCACTACATAAGAATAAGGAAAGATATAATACCAACGTAAGATTCACAGAATCATATTTTTACATTTATATAAATTCTACACAATGCATATAAATATTACACAGAAATTAAGACACCTGGGCTGATAATACTCCCTACCAGAAACAGAGAAAAACCAACCAAATAAACAAATAACAAAAATCAACCTGGGGCTTCAGAAACCTCCTTTTGAATGGTTTGTCGGTGCCCTTCAGGGGTTAAGAGTGGGCCTTTATTGATGAAGGTGCCACTTAAGACAATTCAAGCACAATTTGATTTGAAAGCCAACAGTTTCGTATTCACAGTACCAGAAAGTACTGCTAAAGAAGGAAAGCAATTAAACAGACCCATCCATCTGCAACATTTATGACTATGGCAATGGACAGCCTGAGAAGATATTCACAAAGATACAATAAGTGACACACATATGTTAGTAGTAGCCAGCAAATATCTAAATGGACTTAAGGCCTAGTCCACCAGGGAAATTATTCCTGGTACCAGAAATCTAGTCAGCTTCCCAGAGCAAATAAAGTCAGGGTCCTTATACACAATCTATTCACTGTCACTTGGCTAGGTCAACATAATTCCTTACTACATTTAAATTTTTATTTTTATAAACACAAATAAGTGTAGCTACCACCCTCTCTATGCTAATGGAGGCACCATAGAAAAGCACAACCTGACACTGTGCGGATATCAGTAAATAATGGAGAGCCAAGTCCTAACAGATACATCTACACCACATCTCCTATGGTTATTGTTCAAGGAACAGTGCCAAAGAGACAGGGGAGAGACGGTAAGAGACAGACTATCAGAAAGTCTACTGGGAAATGGTCTCTCCTAGAAATGGCTACAAAAATAATGGCGTTTTTGACAAACAAAAATATCATTTGGCATGTGAACATGAAAGAGGGAAAATTTCAGGGGTTCCCACCCCTAGACAAAGAACCATATAGCAACCAAGGAGAAAAAGAATTAGCCTCTCCCAGAAATGAGGCCGCTGACTGACTGTCCAGTGAGGTGCTCAGCCCTGAATCCATATATACACAAACAGTCAAGCCAGACACTACAAGTTGTATTTTCACACTTGTGAATATATATATATATATATATATATATATATATATATGCATAGACATGTGCATATATGCATACATAATAATAACATTAATAAAAAGGGGCCTTTTGATTATAGAGTATATGGATGTGAGGGGTTGGAAGGAAAGAAATGGGATGGATAAAGTAATGTAACTCTATTCAACTACAATATATTTTTTAAATCTACATTGACATTCAGTATACTAATCAAAACATTTATTAATAAGAAAACTCTAGCAAGGATGTGAACTAAAAAGGAATATCATTGCCCTGCTAATGGGAATGTAAGCTACTATGAAAATATTAGAAAGTCCTCAACTTTTTAAAATAGAACTTCTAAGCAACTCTGCCATGAAACTTCTAGGTTTCTATCCATAAGTGCTGAAGTCATATCACTGCAAAAATATCTGCATACTCACTTTAATCATGGCAACATTTACAATTGCCAAACTACTGAATCAGATTACATATTAATAGACAAGTAAAGAAAGTGTGTGTGTGTGTGTGTGTGTGTGAGAGAGAGAGAGAGAGAGAGAGAGAGAGACAGAGACAGAGACAGACAGACAGACAGACAGACAGACAGAGATGCAGAGAGGAGGGGATTTTCTCAACCAGAAATAAAAATGGAATTAGTTTGGTCTCTTAAAAGCAAATGGATAGATAAAACTATTACATTTGTCCTAATGTGTGGATCCCAGTGTGAAAAGGAAAGAGAGAATAAAAGGAAACTTCTGGATATAGAGGGAATAGTGGTAGGAGGAAGCAGGACAGGGGAAAGTAAGTAGATAGTATTGTTTGGGAAGTTTATTAAACTTAGAAGACTTAGGTACTTGCTGGCAGGCATAGGCTACTGGACCATTGGTGTCCAGGCAGGCATTGAAGACTATATGCTCTCAGTATTGTCTATGATACTTATCTGCCACCTAGATGCAAAAAAACCCACAACAACAACAACAAACAACAAAAGCCAGTAAATGTTATCACATCCTAAAACTAGTTTCACTGGTCTAAGAACCCTGTTGGGGTTTTATCGCAGCAACAGCTCTTAGTTACTTTCCATGCTGTGTGAGCCACTTAAGGACAGAAACTTTGCTCTGGTTTGCAATTTCACGGGCTATAGTCAACAGCAGAGGGGACAAAGCATAAGAAGTGGGAGACAGCAGGTCACATGCATCCATTGTCAAGCTATGATTAGTCAATGGCGATGCTCCCCTCACTTCCTCCTTTATAGACTCGTACCCCAACCCGTTAAATGGCAGCACCTACATTCCTGATGGGTTTTCCAATCTCAACGACCTACTCTAGAAAATTTCTCACAGCCATGCCCAGAAATTTTGTTTCCATGAGGATTCTACATCCTATAAAATTGACAATCTAAATCAACGCACACTACCCACTATAGTAAAAGAGACACTAAAGGATGGTAATGCCGCCAAACTTTTGTGGTAATTTATAAGAATATACAAGACTAAATTTTAAATAGAAAACACATTTACTTATTCAATTTATTTATCCGTGTGTGTGTGCACACAAGCATACATGTGTACTTTACTATGCATATGGAAGTCAAAGATAATCATCAGGAATGTTTTATTGTTCTTGAACTTCGAGAAAAAAATAAGCTAAGTTCTGTCACTGAACCGAGGGCTTCTAGTTTCAGTCAATTTGGCTAGGTGCCCAGCAATGCCCTAAAGTCTGCATGTCCCTACCCCCTCGGCCCTGTGTTACAGGTGTGTACCAACTGTTTGGGATGTTATCTGAAGTCAGGTTCTCATACTCTCACACCCAGCAACTTACCCACTGCACTGTCTTCCCAGACCCCAAACACACTTGCAAGAAAACTGAACAAATTAACATCACATTCGCTTTTAAATTTCCACAGATGTTAGAATTTCCTTTTGTCTTGTGAAATAATACATTGAATGAATTCGGGAAAACATCGTGGTGATGGCAGATCTCTGCGGCGCACATGAGCTCCATTAATTTTCAAAGCACATACATCTGTCTCTGAATCTTACCTGAGAACTGCTATAAATAACAGCTGTATGTTTTCGGAACAATAATTTAAGTTTTACTGCCATTTAGGAAAAGGTAATGAATGTATCTTTAAACACAATGTGTATTTTTAAACTAACATGATATATTGACTCTAAAGGAATTGAAAGAATGTGCTTAGGAAAATCTAAAATGTCAGAGAGTACAAGGCTGTGGCATAAGGACAATGGCAAGGTGGGCTGTGGCTCACCTTGTGACATTTTCTCAGTAGCTCATCCTTGTTACTAATGTACAAGGTCCTTGGCTAGTTAATCCCATAAATGATTGGCATAAATGTCAAAGATCAGCCTTCTTTACCTCTGTCACATGACTCGAGGCAGTTTTGTATTTTACATCTTTCATGTTCATAGAAAGCCACTTTTGTTTTAGCTAAAATTGGTTCTAATGTTAGCAGCATCCACAAACATATACACAGGCACCTCTCATTACAAAAGCAACAAGGAAAGAATCACCATCCCAGTCATAACTTTTAAATATTACAGAAACAATGACTGCTTAAGAAATGACATTTACTTTTCAGTACACAATCACTCTAATGTAAAAGAAAACCCTACAGCATCAATGGGAGGAAAGGCTGTTGGTCCAGTGAAGGCTCAATGTCTCAGTATAGGTGAATGCCTGGTCAGGAGGTAGAAGTGGGTGGGTGGGTATGGGAGCACCCTCATAGAAGCAGGGAAAGGAGGGGATGGGATAGCGGGATTCTGGAGGGGAAACTGGGAAAGGGGATACTATTTGAAATGTAAATAAATAAAATACAAAAGAAAAGAAAAGAAAAGAAGAGAAGAGAAGAGAAGAGAAGAGAAGAGAAGAGAAGAGAAGAGAAAAGAAAGAAGGAAGGAAGGAAGGAAGGAAGGAAGGAAGAAAGAAAGAAAGAAAGAAAGAAAGAAAGAAAGAAAGAAAGAAAGAAAGAAAGGGGAAGGGAGAGAGAGAGATGAGAGAGGAAGGAAGGAAGGAAGGAAGGAAGGAAGGAAGGAAGGAAAGAAAGAAAGAAAGAGAGAGAAAAGGAAGAAAGAAAGAAATCCCTACAGCTCTTTTGTTATTCTTTCTGCACTATTTGCACAGGACTCTACCTTAGAAACTCAGCACAGGTAAACTTTCTCAGTTTAGAAATCCAGTGGGACAGGCTAATCTCACAGGGCATGGCTGCTCATGTGGAGGTCGAGAAAGAAGAAGTAGCAAGATGGCTGCAGAGCAAAGGTTTCTGGGCAGTGAGTAAAATAACCCTAAATCCATTGTCTCATTTTATAGAGACAGGAGGGCACCTTCTGCCTGCCACTGACTGTGAGAGGAAGGCACTGAGCTAAAGCTGCATTAGGCAGAGGGCTCACCTGAACATGGTACATCTATTGTTCATTTTGACCAAAATATCTGGGAATAGAAAAGCATCATCATCCCTGTGTCATTTTTTACCCCAAGGAGCTTTTTTATATTTCTTCACACAAATTTTACCTTCTCAAATTAAGCACGACTCAATGTGAAACCAGCATTGGGCAAGAATCATGGCTATCAAGTGTATTGATTTCTTCACCATAGTTTATTTTCCTAACAACTTAGACAAGACCATATAAAACAAACTATTTCCTACATTTGATTGGGCTCTAATTATGGTTACTTTTTCCTTTGTAACAGCCATTATTTGCCCCTTTCTTTTCATTTCAAATAACACCATTCATTTGCATGTCCTTGTCAAGTTGCTATGCGATACCTGGACTTTCTGTGTACCATGCTCATGCTTTCAAATACTCAGGTAAGTGTTGAATTCTCACCCCCTACCCCTCACTGCTCCATTCAAATTTTGGTGACAAGACCCACTCTTTGGTCCCTTTATTACAACTGCTCCAGTTGCATGTTTTCTACAAAATCCTGACATACCTTATGTTCATCCTTTTCAAGAGAGCCCTGAGACACTCTCATTCAGAGTTCTTAGATGTTGTAGACAACATGTCTTGGAAAATATCTAAACAAATATTCAAGGTATGATTAGCAATTTGAGATTCAGGGAGGGGGGTTTGCTCTGTCTTTTTAAGCAGATGGAAAGCAGAAGCACAGAAAAATGATTTAGGTTAGTTGCATTAAAAACCAAGGCCTATATGCTGTTAAGGAAGTATGTTGAGAAATACTAAATTGGTATGAGTGGCCTTTTCTTAATTGAAAAACCAGACATATCATATGGAAAGCATCAAGACATCTGTTGCAAATAACTGTGTTCTTCTAAGCAAAGAAAGCATTGAAATCAAGTGTTTCTGGGATGATTGGAAACAATGAACATAGCTACCAGTTCCTATTTCCACAGTTACTTTAAAAAGATCATAAGTGAAGACAGATTCCCAGACACATGGCTTTCTCTTAACACCTTCTCATTTCAGTCCATGTACTGAGGTACACCTCACGGCAAGCAATGTGACAGACATATTATAACATGGTAAGCGTAATAATGTACATGGTGACTACAAGGAAACACCTGCTTTCACCAGAGGTTAAAAAATAGACAGCATTCTTCTTCAGTTTCATGTGTTTTGCAAATTGTATCTTATATTTCTGGTATACTAAGTTTCTGGAAACTGAAGAAGAACAAAGACCAAAGTGTGAACACTTTGCCCCTTCTTAGAATTGGAAACAATCACCCATGGAAGGAGTTACAGAGACAAAGTGTGGAGCTGAGACAAAAGGATGGACCATCTAGAGACTGCCATATCCAGGGATCCATCTCATTGCATACACTAGCAAGCGTTTGCTGAAAAGATCCTGATATAGCTGTCTCTTGCAGGAAAGAGAGGCTCATTGGACACGCAAACTTTATATGCCCCAGTACAGGGGAACGCCAGGGCCAAAAACTGGGAATGGGTGGGTAGGGGAGTAGGGTGAGGGTATGGGGGACTTTGGGGATAGCATTGGAGATGTAATTGAGGAAAATACATAATAAAAAATATTTTTAAAAAAAATAGACAGCAAAGATCTGAGATCTCTACTCTCTGCCCTCATGATCC
Source organism: Mus musculus (assembly GCF_000001635.26). Classification (NCBI taxonomy): domain Eukaryota; kingdom Metazoa; phylum Chordata; class Mammalia; order Rodentia; family Muridae; genus Mus; species Mus musculus. Next base: position 94,522,411 of record NC_000067.6, on the reverse strand, counting down.
TTAAAGGTCAGATACCTGTGTCTTTATTTTCACCTAAAAAAGTGACAAAATTCACCCTTATTTCACTTTCCTTTCTTTAAGAGAACATGTTTGATTTTCTAGTTTAGCTTTTTGTTATTCTTCTCCTTATTGAGTTCAGCAATTTGTTTCCATTTCATTAGTCCAGAATTATGTAGAAAACAGGTAACTGGAACAGTTAGAAGAAAAGGACTACGGAGTGGGACTTGGCACCAAAATTTGAATGGAGCAGTGTAAGGGCAGGAGGTGAGAATCAAACACTTAGCCAATTATCCACTGGGGAGTTTATTTGTGATCAGCATGGGAAAGGTACACTGAGGGCATACATTAATGTGATTTGAGAGCTATGTATGATAAACATCTGACTAGCGGGGATACTACTAGTGGGGTTGGACCCTGGGAACTACCTAGGCACTATACATATTTTTAAATATGTATTACAAGTTTATAAAATATTATAAACTTGCTTGAGAAGCCTTTATTTAAATGCTGTAGCAACATATCTGCAATTGATGCTTATTACCTAACACTTTGGTATAATTTTAGTTCTAGTTTCAATTCAAAAAATAAATGTAGAGGAGTGTATGTGCCAGGGGTCCAAAGTTCAGTTGAGAATTATGAAACTTTATCCTCAAATTTGAATAATATAGGTACTATCTCACAAGGGCCCATTATGTATTGTTTTGTTGTTGGGTTGTTATTGTTCCTATAGTTCTAGAGACAGTGTCTCATTCTTTCACTTGCCATGAACTTTTGGGTGATCCTTCTGCTCAGCCTCTTAAGTTCTAAAACTACAGGTGTGTGGCACCACACTTACTTCCCATTTTAATTTTAAGAAAACATAATTTTGTCCCTTTAAAAACTTGAAATAGAATTGGAAACAGGACACACAGCAACTGAGAGCACTTGCTGCTCTTCTATATCACCTGAGTTTGGACCACAGTACCAACATCCAGTGGCTCACAACTACTGTAACTCTAGCCCCAAGGAGTCCAGTGGCCTATTCTGGCCTCCACAGAAACACCACACACACACACACACATACAGAGAGACAGAGACAGATGGAGACAGACAGACAGACAAACAGACAGACAGACAGGCAGACAGACAGACAGAGACATACAGATAGAGGAGGGAGAGAGAAGGTCAAATACACATACATAAAGTATCTTTTATAACATACAATAAGACAAGCAATATTTCTCAGTAATAAAAAGCATTTGTTGCCAAGAGAGACAGCCTGAGTTTGGTAGGTAGGATTCAAATGGCATGAGAGACCCAACTCTCTCAAGCTGTCCTCTGATCTCCAAGAAACAATCACGCTACATGTGTACACACACTTTCACATGCTCACTTACATCCTAAATACATAAATAAGTGTAACTTTAAGTTTTAATAAATAAGGAAAATATATAACACACTACATGCATCCCTGAAAGGAGTTATCAAAGTTACACTTCTTTTCATTACCAGTCAAACCAAGTGTGTATATTCTCCAACAGAGAAAGGTATCAACTGTCATCATTTTTCACATTAAAAAAGGGATTTTTCTTTTTTATTGAAAAGCTGTTTTACATACAGTGTATTCTGGTCACACACAGTTTCTCCTCTGCCAACTCCTTCCAGATAGCCCCCTCCTCCCAACCCATCTAACTCCATGCCTCCTCTCTCTCTCTCTCTCTCTCTCTCTCTCTCTCTCTCTCACACACACACACACACACACACACACACACACACAGAGAGAGAGAGAGAGAGAGGCAAATAAAAGCAAAACAAAAAGGTCAAGTTAAAATAAAATAAATTGTGGGAAACACAGAAAATCATAACAACAGAAAATTGAAGACTATAATATACAGGATAAGGACAAATAAGGCTAAAAAATAAAGAGGATCCATGAGAAGATATGTTCTTTGCATTTGGGTGAAGCTGTCTTTCCATGTGATAGATACGTTAGTTGGGTTAATGGTGTTGCTTAACTTCAACATTTCTCTTCTTTTTTTATTTTTTTATTTTATTTATTTATTGTTTTTGTTTGTTTGTTCATTTGCTTTGTTTTGTTTTGTTTTTCGAGAAAGGGTTTCTCTGTATAGCCCTGGCTGTCCTGGAACTCACTTTGTAGACCAGGCTGGCCTCGAATTCAGAAATTCACCTGCCTCTGCCTCCCGAGTGCTGGGATTAAAGGCGTGCACCACCACACCCAGCTTCTTTTTTAATTTTTGTCTGGATAACATGTCTATAGGTCAATATGTGATTTTCAACAATTGTAATGTTTGGATTTTTTGGTTTTTGTTTTTTTAAACAAACTTGAATGCCCTTGTTTGGTGAAAATATATATAACTGCTATATCTCCCTGTATGGTTACTCTTTTATGAGTGTGTAGTGTCCTTCCTTGAGGTTTGAAGCCTATTTTTCAGAAATTAAAATAGCTTCGTTTGTTTGCTTTTTGGGTCTATTTGGTTGAAATACCACTTTCCATCCTTTTACCCTGAGATAATATTAATCCTTGGTGGTAAGGTATGTTTCTTGGTATAGCAGAAGGATGCTTTTATAATCCAATATATTAATTTTTGTCTTCCTATGGGGAATTAAGAGTATTAATTTTGAGTTACCAATGAGCAGTTTATTGATTCCTGATCTTTCATTGACAGGTGTGTGTTTCCTCCTCTTTTGTTTTAAGAATTCCCCCATTCTTTATGTTTTCTATGATATGGCTAGCCTTTCAAATTGAAGTTTGGTGTTTGTTTGTTTGTTTGTTTGTTTGTTTGTTTTTCTAAAGCCCTCCATAGAGCTGGACTTGTAGATAGATACTACTTAATTCTTTTATTTGGTAATCTTTTCATTTGTCCATCTATAGTGATTGATAGTTTTGATGGGTATAGTAGTCTGGTTTGGCATCTATGGTCACTTAGACTTTGTAAAGCATCTGTGCAGATTCTTTTGGTATTTAGAGTCTTCATTGAAAAGTTGGGTCTTATGCTAATGTCTCAGCCATTATATGTTACTTGGTCTATTTCTATTGTAGCTCTTAATTGTCTTTCCTGGTTCTATGTATTTCATGTTTGATTATATGTCAGAGGGAATTTCTCTTCTAGTCATGACTTTGTGATAGTGCTCTGAGCCTTTCTTCGAGATAATTTGAAATATGTGCTACATCATGAATAATTTCAGCCAAGGGCACACAATACTTCAACTTATTCCTTTTGCCTAACTTTAACTTCTATGAAGTTGGAAATTTTAGCATCCTAAATTTTAAGTAGACTTTAAATATAAATAAAATGTATAATAGCTAATATTAGATTTCATAATACTAGGTAGTCTTCATAAAAATGTTTCAATAAATTAGTTTAACCTGACTTTGTTGAAATAATTAAAATTGCTTTGATATTAATAAGAATATTATTTAATGTTTTATCTTTAATTTCATTTCATAAATAAACTAATGACTTTTATGAACCTTTACTCACCTGTCCACCACAAACCTATTTTCTTAGAAACCCAGTTGTCTACAGAAAAGTCTATAGACTCTTTGGCAAGCTAAAGTCTCATTACCACATTGAATTTCTTGATTATCCTAATCATCAGAATATTGTAGCAGACATGAGACATCAGAATATTATAGCAAACATCACAATGTTGTAGCAGACAAGCAAAAAAGTAGTTGGCAAAGTGGAGCCAAGGGCAGCACACTTAGTGACCCTGGAAGGTGAATGCTGAGGGCAATCAATGCATCTCTAATGCAATCCTAGATCCTTCGCATCCAGCCTCATCCTGTTTTCCTCTTATGGTTCTTCCTCTGTCGCTTTCATGTTGAAATGTTTATAGGGGCTTCTTGTGAAAGGTGTTTGAACGTGTAAGAATTATGTGCAGAATAAGCTCAGCTCCTCGGGGAAAAGGTGCCATAAAACCTAATACATAAATAATATATCAACTCAACACATAGTGACTTTTTCTTGTTAGAGAGCAACCTTAAACTGATTCAGAATTGCTGACAAAATAAATAAGGTAAAAGAGAAACTCAATTTGCCTCACCTGATGACAAAAGACAGAAGTTCGGATTAAATAGAATTATCTATGTCTTAGCAAATGAAACAAGACAAGAAGCATCATTAATATCTTTCAAAGCAGGTCTAATGATAAAAAGCTACATTCAGAACTGGTTACATTTTCTTGTTGAATATCTGTGTGTTAAAGGAAAGGTGATCAATCCAACTCTTATTAATCTATTACCTCAATTATACAAATAGTTTGATCAATTTTAAAGAAAGCATAAACTAAATATTAGCCTCAAGATATTAAAATATAGATATTAAAGTCAGGTGGGGTAGCTGACACTTTTAATTACAACAACTTGAAGGTTGAGGCAGGAGAATTGTTGCCAGTTGAGACTCTAGTGGCCCAGGGTGCTGAGATGCAGTGGTCCAACTGCAATATCTTCTGTGCTCAGAAACATGCAACAGCTGCCATAACCAAGACCAGCATTCCAGTGTATGCTTGATTATTTCCTGCCATCTACTCCTCTTGGGTGAATTTGCTTCCTTTAGTTCTAGAGCTTCTAGGTGTGCTGTCAGGCTGCTAGTGTACGCTCTCTCTAATTTCTTTTTGGAAGGACTCAGGGCTATGAGTTTTCCTCTTAGGACCGCCTTCATTCTGTTCCATAAGTTTGGGTATGCTGTGACTTCATTTTCATTAAACTCTAAAAAGTCTTTATACTTTTTTCTTTATTTCATCCCTGACCAAGGTAACGTTGAGTAGGGTGCTGTTCAGTTTCCACGTGAATCTTGGCTTTCTATTATTTATGCTGTTATTGAAGATCACCCTTAGTCCATGGTGATCTGATAGGATGCATGGGACAATTTCAATATTTTTGTATCTGTTGAGGCCTGTTTTGTGACCAATTATATCGTCATTTTGGAGGATGTACCATGTGGTGCTGAGAAGAAGGTATATCCTTTTAACTTAGGATAAAATTCTCTGTAGATATCTACTAAATCCATTTGTTTCATAACTTCTGTTAGTGTCCATGTGTCTCTGTTTAGTTTCTGTTTCCAGGATCTGCCCATTGATGAGAGTGGGGTATTGAAGTCTCCCACTATTATTGTGTGAGGTGCAATGTATGCTTTGAGCTTTACTAGAGTTTCTTTAATGAATGTGGCTGCCCTTGCATTTGGAGCATAGATATTCAGAGTTGAGAGTTCATCTTGGTAGATTTTACCTTTGATGAGTATGAAGTGTCCTTCGTCTTTTTTGATAACATTGGGTTGGAAGTCAATTTTATTTGATATTAGAATGGCTACTCCAGCTTGTTTCTTTGGGCCATTTGCTTGGAAAATTGTGTTTCAGCCTTTCACTCTGAGGTAGTATCTACCTTTTTCCCTGAGGTGGGTTTCCTGTAAGAAACAAAATGTTGGGTCCTGTATGTGTAGCCAGTCTATTAGTCTATGCCTTTTTATTGGAGAACTGAGTCCATTGATGTTAAGAGAAATTAAAGAAAAGAAATTGTTGCTTCCTGTTATTTTTCTTGTTAAAGTTGGGATTCTGTTCTTGAGGCTGTCTTCTTTTTGGTTTGTTGAAGGATTACTTTCTTGCCTTTTCTAGGGTACAGTTTCCTTCCTTGTGTTGGTATTTTCCCTTTATTATCCTTTGAAGGGCTTGATTCATGGAAAGATATTGTGTGAATTTGGTTTTATCATGGAATACTTTGGTTTTTCCGTCTATGGTAATTGAAAGTTTGGCTGGGTATAGTAGCCTGGGCTGGCATTTGTGTTCTCTTAGTGACTGTATAACATCTGTCCAGGATCTTCTGGCTTTCATAGTCTCTGGTGAGAAGTCTGGTGTATTTCTAATAGGCCTACCTTTATATGTTACTTGACAATTTTCCCTTACTGCTTTTAATTTTCTATCCTTATTTAGTGCATTTGTTGTTCTGATTATTATGTGTCGGGAGGAATTTCTTTTCTGGTCCAGTCTATTTGGAGTTCTGTAGGCTTTTTGTTTTCTCATGGGCATCTCTTTTTTTAGGTTTGGGAAATTTTCTTCTATAATTTTGTTGAAGATATTTGCTGGCCCTTTAAGTTGAAAATCTTCATTCTCATCTATTCCTATTATCCATAGGTTTGGTCTTCTCATTGTGTCCTGGATTTCCTGGATTTTTTGAGTTAGGATCTTTTTGCATTTTGCATTTTCTTTGATTGTTGTGCCGATGTTCTCTATGGAATCTTCTGCATCTGAGATTCTCTCTTCCATCTCTTGTATTCTGTTGCTGATGCTCGCATCTATGGTCCCTGATTTCTTTCCTAGGGTTTCTCTCTCCAGCGTTGTCTCAGTTTGGGTTTTCTTTATTGTTTCTACTTCCCTTTTTAGGTCTTGTATGGTTTTGTTCAATTCCATCACCTGTTTGGTTATGTTTTCCTGTAAATCTTTTTTTTAATTGGGTAATTATTTCATTTAATTCATTTACATTTCCAATGCTATCCCAAAAGTCCCCCTAAATCTTTAAGGGATTTTTTGTGTTTCCTCTTTAAGGACTTCTACCTGTTCAACATTGTTCTCCTGTATTTCATTAAGTGAGTTATTAATGCCCTTCTTAAAGTCTTGTACCAGCATCATGAGATATGATTTTGAATCCAAATCTTGCTTTTCAGGTGTGTTGGGGTATCCAGGACTGGCTGAGGTGGGAGTGCTGGATTCTGATGATGGTGAGCATTCTTCTGTTAGTAAGATTCTTACATTTTCCTTTCACCATCTGGTAATATCTGGCATTAGTTGTTATAGTTGTCTCTGGCTGGAGCTTGTTCCTCCTGTGGTTCTGTTAGCCTCTGTCAGTAGTCCTGGGAATCCAGCTCTCTCCTGAGTCTCAGTGGTCAGAGTACTCTCTGCAGGAAAGCTCTTCTCTTACAGGGAAGGTGCACAGAGGTCTGGCATTCAGTCCTACCCCTGGCTGAAGATGAAGGCCTGAAACAGGGCCTGTCCCAGAAGATGTGTTACCTCTACAGTCTACACACTTACCTGTACAGACTGGTCTCTGTGGGACCTGGTACATAAGATGGCTCCCTCACCTGCTCTGGTGGTCAGAGCCCTCCCAGGTGGCCACCTCTCCTCTGGTGGGGAAAGTGCCCAGATGTCTGGAGTCTGAAATGGGGTCTGTCCCAGAAGCTGTGTCACTTCTGCAGTCTGCTAGCTCACCAAGAGTATGTATCAAAAGCATGCAAATCAGCAACTTTTCTCCATACTAATAAGGAACAAGCCAATAAAGGAACCAGAAAAAAATAATCCTGTTTATAGTTAGTCCCATAAAAATATGACAAGAAATAAATCTAACAAAGGAGGTCAAAGATTTAAACAATGTGACCCAAAATTGAAGACAATACAGTATGGAGAGACTCCATCCATGTTCTTGAATAGCCAGAAATAACATTATAAAAATATTAACATTATAAAATAGGTTGTTAACACAACCTACAGATCTAACAGAATCTCCATCCAAAGTCTGATGATGTTTTTTGTTTTTTGTTTTTACAGAACAAGGAGAAATACTAGGGTCATTCTGAGAACATAAAAATCATAAACAGCCACAGCAATACTAATCAGAAAAAACAATATGCAGGAAATACCATATTAGCTGACCTCAGACCTTACCATGGAGTACAGTATTGAACACAGCTGAAGACTGATACAAAAACAAACCCTTAGACAAGAATAGGGGAACAATGGATACAGAAATAAATACACAACTATAGGTATCTAATATGTCAAAAATATACACTGGATGGGGAGAGTAGTCTCTTCAAAAATTGCTGAGAATTTGGATATTGGCATACAAAAAATAAGTTAAATCTATAATTTACATCTTGAACTAAAGTCAATTCAACTGGACTAGAAACTTTAGTATAAAAACAAAGATTATGAACCTTTTAAATAAAAATATGGGAGAAGTACATTAAGACACAGGCATAAGCAAGAATTTTCTGGAAAAAAAAGACACCAATAGCACAGGAAATTATCTTAGAACTAGTAGATTTCCGTGAAATTAAAAATCTCTTCACACATGATATGCACTCACTGATAAGTGGATATTAGCCCAGAAGTTTAGAATACCCAAGATACAATTTGCAAAACACATGAAACTCAAGAAGAAGGAAGTCCAAAGTGCAGATACTACATTCCTTTGAGAATGGGAAACAAAATACCCATGGAAGGAGTTACAGAGACAGAGTTCAGAGCTGAAACAGAAGGAAGGACCATCCAGAGACTGCCCCACCTGGAAATCCATCCCATAAACAACCACCAAACCCAACACTATTGCATATGCCAGCAAGATTTTACTGAGAGGATCCTGATATAACTATCTCTTATGAGGCTATGCCAGTGCCTGGCAAATACAGAAGTAGATGCTCACAGTGATCTATTGGATGGAACACAGGGCCCTCAAGAAGGTGTTAGAGAAAGTACCCAAGGAGCTGAAGGGGTCTGCAACCCTATAGGAGGACCAGCAATATGAACTAACCAGTACCCCCAGAGCTCGTACCCCCAGAGCTTATGTCTCTAGGTGCATATGTAGCAGAGGTTGGCCTAGTTGGCCAACAGTGGGAAGAGAGGCCCTTGGTCTTGCAAACTTTAAATGCCCCAGTACAGGGGAACCCCAGGGCCCGGAAGTGGGAGTGGGTAGGTTGGGTGAGCAGGGTGGGGGGAAGGGTATAGGGGACTTTCAGCGAGGAAACTAGGAAAGGGGATAGCATTTGAAATGTAAATGAAGAAAATGCCTAATTTAAAAAAATCTCTTCACACACACACACACACACACACACACACACACAAAACTTATTCATTACTGTGAAAAGGTTCCAAAAAAGAATTAATACCTGCAATCTATACAGAATCCCAAGTATTCCCTCTAAAACCAAAATCATGCCATTAATAAACGGGTTAATGAGTTGAAGAGACATTTCTAAAAGAAAGAAATACATGTGGCTAATAAACATTTGAAAATATATTTAATGTCTTTATCCTTCCGAGAAATGCAAACAGAAATTACCATGATATTCCCCCTCATCCCAGACAAAATGGCTATCATAAAGATGATAGAAAATGCTAATAAAGATAAAGGATAACAGAAATATGCTATAGGTAGGAATGTAGTCTTGTCTTAGTCAGGGTTTCTATTCCTGCACAAAACATGATCGAGAAGCAAGTTGGGGAGGAAAGGGTTTATTCCACTTACATTTCCACATTGCTGTTCATCACCAAAGGAAGTCATGACTGGAACTCAAGCAGGTCAGGAAGCAGGAGCTGATGCAGAAGCCATGGAGGGATGTTACTTAACTGGCTTGCTTCCCCTGGCTTGCTCTGCTTGCTTTCTTATAGCTCCCAAGACTACCAGCCCAGGGATGGCACTACCCACAATGGGCCCTCCCCTGATCACTAGTTGAGAAAATGCCTTACAGCTGGATCTCATGGAAGCATTTCCTCAAGGGAGGCTCCTTTCTGTGTAACAACTCCAGCTTGTGTCAAGCTGACATACAAAATTAGCCAGTACAAGACTAATGAAGCAGCTATGGAAATCAGTATGCAGGATCCTCAAAACCTAAAAGTAGAACTACCATATGATCGAGACACATAACTTCTGTGTGTATAGCTAAAGGCTTCTAAGTCAGACTACCAGAGAGAGAACTGCATGTCCATGCCTACTGCTACACTACTCACCATAGCTATGGAGAAACCAGTCTAGTAGTTGATTGGCAGATGAATGAATAAAGAAATTCTACACATATTTATAGTGAGGATTTTATTCATCTATAAGGAACAAAATTCTAAAACATTGAGAAAAATGAGTAGAATCGTAGATCTTAATATTGAGTATCCTAGATTTGGGAAAACAAAATTATATATTTTCTCTCATGTGCAAAATCTATATTTGAAATTTAAATGTATGTATGTATGTATGTATGTATGTATGGAGTGCACATACCTCTGAAGAGGAGTAAGATGTAAATGTAAATGACAGACTGTGATATGTGAGAGAGGTCTAAAGGCAAGACTGACCGTGCTCCAATGGATAACCCTACACCCATGCATAAATATGTGGCACAAACTGAATACAGTGGAATATTTTTATCATAAAAAAATGGGATTAGGAGGGGGAGTAGAGGAGCTTGGGATCGATGCAAAAGGAGATAAGTATGACTGTGTGTTTGTCCATGCGCATGTGTGTTCCCATCTGTCTATCTGAATCTGTCGGTGTGGTATATAAAGGAAACTATCAAAATAAAACACACTACTTTGTATAGTAACTGAAAACTTAATTCAATTTTTTTATTTACTAAATGAAAAAAAAAAAAAAACTCTCACTGAAACAGCATATCCTTTTCAAAACCCAAAGTGATCAAATGAATGAATATAGCCACACCCCTAGGCACCAGAGGGGCTGTGAACATTGTCTAAGTGATACCCATGTATACATTCTATCCAGGCAAATAGTCCTCCCTATATCCTCATAATCTGCACTGATCTAGATCCCACTGCCAGACCTTTAGAAAAACAACACATGGACATAGAGTCCTTAAAAATGAGACATGTTCATGAATGGTGTAGGAAAGGCGGGGCCAGCAGTTAAGGAATTATATTGGAAAATAATCAGTTCTCAGTGTAGAGTTCCGGCTGGGCAAGAACTTGATATAAAGTCCAAGCTGACCCCCTGCTTATAGAGATCCTTTTGATTTAAGCAAGTGTTTGGATTATGAGTGTTTTATTTCCAGGGGCCAACCAGCCCTAGTGTGCTCTTCTTTTCTGCTGTTGGTTCCTCTGGAGGCAGTGGACAGGAAAAAGCATTGGCAGAGGGTCAGAATTTTGTCTTACGGGATACTCAGGGTTGCTGTACAATAATAAAAAGTTTACTTATCTAAGTCTAATTTACTTTGCTGTAGCTGACTTGCCTTCTGTGTTCCTCTGAGTCCAGAAACTGAAGTCTCTGGCACTTAGCACCTCATCCTAAAACAGCATTTGTTCTGTCTCAGCAGGAACTGTGCAGCTCTGATGTTCAGCCTGCTGCTTAAACAGGAAGAAAAGGGGACACTTTGAAAAGTGAATTTAGCATTTATTTCTCTAAGTTGTAAAAAGTTTCCTATGAAACCTTCCTAAGAAAAGGGGGGAAAGTGGAAAGATCCTAAGTGGGGCAAGGGAAATTTGAGCTCCTCACTTTGCCCTCAGCACTTATACATATTTCAGAATACATGATCACATGGTAAAATCTTCACCACAAGTTTGCACATAAATTCAAATAATAAATCAAATAAGAAGTTTACAACAGAGAATGTTTACATATGTGTCCATTAGGAGTAATTTTCTGTCTAAACATCCATCACCTGTCACAGCGCCACAGGTTCATGGAGAGTTACAAAACATAACTAAGTTATTAGTAAAGTTTTGTATAGATAAACCCAGTCAATATTTTGTCTTCTGCTCTAGCACCTATAATAAATTGTGGTTTCCTTTTTATGACCTTTGGTTAATAGTTTTACAACCTCTTGGAATGCACTCTGAGTAGTGGAAGCCATTAATTGGTGACAGAGACTGACAAGAGTTCTCATTGCAGTTTTGACTATCAAAAAGGACCTAATAGCAGTCCCACTATAAAAGAGCCTAATAAATACTAATAGAATGCCAGGAATTCTTATAGCATCATCATAAAGAATTGAGAAGTCATGTATTTGTTTATATAGCAATGCTACGAGACAGTACATCTTCATAGTTCTGCAGAGATCTGCTAAAAAGGGTGGGCTAATGCCTAGTAATTTTAAATATGTTCAATAATGACAGGAAAAGCATATTAGTAGATGAAACCTTTCCTAAAATGATTTTCTCCTGGGCCTTGCCTATGGAAGCAACTCTGTGGTGGATTATTTACTAATCCAAAGCAGATACATCTCAGGTAGATTACCTGTTAGTTATTAACTTGTCCTATGATGCCCCTGACAGATTATTATATTCACCTAGGAATCTTTATTTTTAACAAATTAAAATATCAAAGGCTTCACCTGCACTTTGGGTATAGTAATACTCACTCCACAGAATGACTGACAGGCATGCATGTACATCTGGGTGAGCAGCAGTAGAGCTCAGAATATAACAAAGGTTTTATCAGTATAACATGCTATAACATGTATTTGCACTATCTCAAATTTTTATTTCTCTCAAGACACAATGAGTTTCCACATTGGAAAAATTCAAGAACCGGCTAAAACCTAAAATTATCAAACTAGATGGCATTGGGGAGGCAGTATGTTTGTTTGTTTGGATTTTAGAATTTGTTAAACTTCAGATTTTCTGTGCCTTTTATAGCATCCATGTTACAGATATGAATAATAGGAACTGAAGAGAGGCCCAACAGCACTGGTTGCTCTTACACAGGACCCAGGTTCAATTCTCAGGACCCACACAACAGCTTGCAACCATCTATAGATCTAATTCTAGAAAATCCTAAATCTAGGGGCATCTTTTGGTCTCTGCAGACACTCAGAATACATGTGATATGGAGACATAAATTCTGGCAAAATATCCCACATAAAATAATAGATTAAAATTAACAATTTTAAAAGATAGGAGAAATACATAGATGTTAGTTATTTGGTTCAGGGCAAGCAGTAACAAAGTAAAACCCAAATCTTCAGACCACAAAGTCAGCTGAACTTGGAAAACTTGTCACATGTTTTCTATAGTGAAAGCAGCTGAAAGGAATTGGTGCTGTTAAAGTCAGTTCATTATACATCTGGCTGACCCAATGAGGCAAAGGAGCCACGGGAAATACGGAAACACAGTGAAGGGTCTGCACACTGCACTCTGGGACCCACAGACAGGCACAGAGTGAGGAGTGTATTGCAAATAAGTGACATTTCAATAATGCATCCTTTCAAAGTAGCATCAAGAAAGGAAAACCTTTACTGATTTGCCTTGAAATGTCAGCATGCTGCTTTGGAGATTTGTTGAACTCCTTACCCTGCTGAACTCTTAACCTCCGTTGATCTGACGTTCTTATTCTGAGAAAAAAGAAAGAAAAAAGAAGAAAGGAAGGAAGGAAGGAAGGAAGGAAGGAGAGAAGAGAAGAGAAGAGAAGAGAAGAGAAGAGAAGAGAAGAGAAGAGAAGAGAAGAGAAGAGAAGAGAAGAGAAGAGAAGAGAAGAGAAGAGAAGAGAAGAGAAGAGGTGCCCTTCTTTCACAAACCCTTCAAGGAGAAACAGACACATAAATTATAGATTCTCTGATTTTTAAAACTGAAATAGCTGCACCTTGCCCAATATATGCAACCTTACAGTTTTTCATCCTTGCTCACAATCTCAGAATTACCATTTTGCATTGAGATGCAAGGCTCATGTTGGAAAACAGATGAAGATGTGGAGGGGTGGGAACGAGCTGGCTTTCCTTGGTAAAAGGCTCTTTCTGTCCACTGTGTGTCAAAACTATCATCTAACGACACTGAAATGTCACATGGTCCAAACAATCTGATCACCTCCAAGGAAAAATGTCTGACTAAGTGGAATATGATATGAGGCTCACAATTTGTGTCAAGCATTGATCAAGTTTCTATCCTAAAATGAAGACTTCGTGTCTTCATAAAATAAAGCACTTTCTGTCTTTCTTCTCTGGGCTTTTTAATTTCTTTTGTGCAATTTTGAGGCACAGAAGATGACCACTGAAGATACACATAGAGTGAAACAATGTAACGTATGTGTCCTATACTCATTTTCTGAGTCCCCACTCCTGGTCTGGTCGTCAGAATATGGTGCCCTGTAGTAACTGTGGTTCCACATGGTACAGGAACTCTCTAAGCTCGTTCTTCATATATGTTTACTAACTTGCATCCTTCTGCACCCCAATCCTGGTAATCATTATTTAATTTTTCTTGATACACACACATATATAAACTTGCCTTTGTTTAAGATTCCAAATAAATGTAACATCCTGAAATAACTTACCGGGCTGTGTGTCTGCATCGCTGCTAGTGTGGCTGGAGAACCTCAGGCTCATTGCTCAGGGGAGGACGACCACAGTCCTTAATGGAGGTCCTCGGTCTGTTTTTCTGGATGGGAAGCTCTGGAGTCTGGGACGATCGCTATAGTTTCCAGTCTCCTGTGTACCCAGGCACAGCTGACATACTGCTGGGAGTTGGGAACAGGTCTCCCTGTCTGTGCTTCCCCTACAGTGTCCATGTGCCAGGCAGGAAGGGGGAAGGGTGAGCCTAGGACAGGGTTTTGGTTCTGAGTGAATGCATAGAGCATATAGGGGCTGGAAGAGAGAAGGTCTTCTCTGGAAGATTTAGGGGTCACTCTTTGCTAAAAGGCGATCCTTAATGAAGAGACAATCTATGATTGTTCAGACTGCTTGATTTGATGGTGGTGTGAACTCAGTTTGAACCAGGGATTAAATACCTTTGGGAAGGAATGCACAGGGGGGAAAAAAAGGCTTATTGCCTGAACATTCGGGGCCTATCTAGTACATGATAGACTTCCAGGTGTTCACGCTACATGACTTTTTGCCATGGTCCTCTCAGTGGGGTAACATGGGGTTGCAGATCAGATCAGATAGAGACAGGCAGCGAGCTGCCCCCCTCACTCCACACCCAAAGCCCCCACCCAACTACCATTCTCAATTCTGAGATTTACAAGGTTTGGGCACACTCAACCTTACCAATTCTGTCTGGTGTCATGATCACTTGGCCCACCATGACTTTCTTTCTCTACATCATTTCACCTAACATAGTGCTCCCCAGATCTACCTATACTGTAACAAACCATAAGATATATTCCTTTATGTATTCCAGTGTGTGTGTGTGAGTGTGTGTGAGTGTGTGTGTACTTATGCAAGCGTATACTTGATAGTTTCTTTATCGACCCTATTCATCAAATGAAACCTATCTAGTTTTCAGGATCCTCACATGTGAATAATTCTGAAATGAATGTCAAAGTGCAGATGTGTTTAAAGAAGTGGTCAAGTTGGGTTTGTTTGTTTTCATGTAATACCCAGGAAATATTGTGGGTTCATGTGGTTATTCTTTTGTTAACTTCATTAGGGCTCTTCACTCTGTTTTATGAGATGATGATTGCCAATACCACACTGGTTTTATTACTATATCTCTGTAGTAAAGTTTGAGGTGCATCAGGGATGATGATATAGACTTCAAGTCTATATTATGTAGGTACAAAGAGGAGACAACCTTGTCTTGTTTCTGATTTGAGTGCAATTGCTGTGAGTTTCTCTCAGTTTAAGTTGATAAGCTCTAAGCTTGCTGTAAACTGACTTTATTATGTTGAGGTAAGTCCCTTGTATCCCTAATCCTTCCAGGAGTTTTATCATGAAGGGGTGTTGGATTTTGTCAAAGGCCTTTTCTGCATCTTACAAGATGATCATATCTTTTTGTCTTTTCATTTGTTTTACTGTGATAATTTACATAAATATGACCCCCCCAAGCGCTCATATATTTCAACCCTTAGTCACCAGGGAGTGAAACTGTTTAAAAGGATTATGAGGTGTGGCCTTCTTGGAGTAAGTATATCACTGTGCATGACCTTTGAGACTTCAAAAACCCACACCAGGCACTTCTGCCTTTCTGTGCCTGTGGAACAGGACTTAGCTCTCAACTACTTTTCCAGTAACATACCTGCTGTCATGCTCCCAGCCATGGTGATAACGGACTGACCTCTTAAACTTATAAGCCAGCTCCCCAGTTAAATGCTTCCTTTCTAAGAGTTTCCTTGTCAGTATGCCTCTCCCCAGAAATAGAATATTCAAGACATTTATATAGTGGATTATTTTGATCACAAGGAAACGAGAGAAAATATTTATAAGTAACATTAAATCAGTATATCAAAGTGTGTAAATCTAAAAAGTGAGTAACATCGATATTCATTAGAGAAATTGGTCTGAAGTTCTCTATCTTTGTTGGATCTTTCTGTGGTTTAGGTATCAGAGTAATAGTGGCTTCATAAAATGAGTTGGGTAGAGTACCTTCTACTTCTATCTTGTGAAATAGTTTGTGCAGAACTGGAATTAGATCTTCTTTGAAGGTCTGATAGAACTCTGCACTAAACCCATCTGGTCCTGGGCTTTTTTTGGCTGGGAGACTATTAATAACTGCTTCTATTTCTTTAGGGGATATGGGACTGTTTAGAAGGTCAACTTGATCCTGATTCAACTTTGGTACCTGGTATCTGTCCAGAAATTTGTCCATTTCGCCCAGGTTTTCCAGTTTTGTTGAGTATAAGCTTTTGTAGAAGGATCTGATGGTGTTTTGGATTTCTTCAGGATCTGTTGTTATGTCTCCCTTTTCATTTCTGATTTTGTTGATTAGGATTTTGTCCCTTTGCCCTCTAGTGAGTCTAGCTAAGGGCTTATCTATCTTGTTGATTTTCTCAAAGAACCAACTCCTCGTTTGGTTAATTCTTTGAATAGTTCTTCTTGTTTCCACTTGGTTAATTTCACCCCTGAGTTTGATTATTTCCTGCCGTCTACTCCTCTTGGGTGAATTTGCTTCCTTTTTTTCTAGAGCTTTTAGATGTGTTGTCAAGCTGCTAGTATGTGCTCTCTCTCCCGTTTCTTCTTGGAGGTACTCAGAGCTATGAGTTTCCCTCTTAGAAATGCTTTCATTGTGTCCCAAAGGTTTGGGTACGTTGTGGCTTCATTTTCATTAAACTCTAAAAAGTCTTTAATTTCTTTCTTTATTCCTATAGCTGTCTCTTGTCAGAGTATGCCTGGGCCTAGCAAACATAGAAGTGGATGCTCACAGTCGGCTATTGGATGGATCACATGGCCCCCAATGAAGGAGCTAGAGAAAGTACCGAAGAAGCTAAAGGGATCTGCAACCCTATAGGTGGAACAACATTATGAACTAACCAGTACCCCGGAGCTCTTGACTCTAGCTGCATATGCATCAAAAGATGGCCTAGTCAGCCATCACTGGAAAGAGAGGCCCATTGGACACGCAAACTTTATATGCCCCAGTACAGGGGAACGCCAGGGCCATAAAAGGGGAGTGGGTGGGTAGGGGAGAGGGGGTGGGTGGCTATGGGGGACTTTTGGTATAGCATTGCAAATGTAAATGAGCGAAATACCTAATAAAAAATGGAAAAAAAAAGTGAGTAACAAAGTCAAATCAACTAATTTAAAATGGAAAAAAAAATCAGAATAGTATCACAATTTATGAACAAAACATTTTTTTTATTTACTCACTGGTTAATGAATATTTGAGTTATTTCTACTTTGGGGGTTACTACTAACAATGTTATATGAACATTCATGTATAGGTTTCACAGTAGGCATGTTTCTATTTTACCAAAGCATGTAATAGGAAATCAAATTGCTTAGATATAAGACTGAATTTAACATACTGAAGAACTGCCAAACTTTTGAAGAATGATTGTGCCATTTTATGTGTAATATAATTTCAAATCCTCTCCTACATTCTAACATCCATATTTTCAAGCACTTACTAACACATTTTCATCTGCCCCATCTTTTTAAATGTACATACATTTTAGGCTTTAGAACCTTAGACTTAGGGGAAAGCATTAGTATGGAAGGCAAAGCAGTGATTAAATTGGACTATAAAAATTAAAATCATATTTCTCAAGTAAAGCAATTCACAGACAAAGAAATCTATACTTGATACATACAAGTACAGTTAGAACAATGTTGATAGGTACACACTCTAATAAGGAATACTTCCTTTAAAAATCATGAAAGCTGTATTTCAGAAAATGACTTATTTTTAGTTAGGTGGAGAAGCATCCCTAAGTGTGTAAGATTAGTTGTACAAATGAAAGAAAGTAGAATATCTAGGCGGTCTGGAGAAGTAACAGTCCAGGAGAAAAGCTGAACATTTGGCTGATGTAATTGAAAGCAAACAAGAAGGAGCTGTGAAGAGCCACAAGCATGCTTCTTTTTTCCTTTACAATGGAGAGATTTAAAGTGGAATATTGGTCCAAATTTTCGAGCATTTGGAAATCTCTGATGTAGTGTGAAGGAAGCAGGTGGCAAGGTTAAAGGATGGGTCAAAATGATGATTTAACAGCAGTTTTGAAAAATTACTGGAGGCAGGAAAGACTCTGGGCTTCAAGTGAAAAGATTTAAAGCAGGCCAGGTGGAAGACGTTGGCTCTGAGTCTTGGCAGCTCGTGTGCTTGGTTAAAAGAATGATTGATAAAAGTCTAAATATTATTAACAAGCTGATTGGAAAATGTTTACAGTAGAATAGACAGGGAATTCTTGTGAGGACCAGCCTTCAGTCCTCTGCTGTGCCCGTCTTTTATAAAGACTGATGAGAAAGTTAAGAAAATCAATTTAGATGATTAAAGAAGCACTCTCCTTCCAGCCATCCAGACTAGGTTATTGTCGCCAAATGTCCTCGCTGATAGACATCAGCTGGCAGCAGCAAGGAAATGTCTTTTATAGAACAGAAGGTTTTTCAAAGACCATTCAGTCAGGCAAATGGCTACCTCATTAACCAAACTGGGAACCATTCCAAACGTTTACAAAATAATTGTATTCAACACCTACATCCAAAGCTTCTTTGTGGGCCTTCTCTCCTTTCCTCTCTTCATTAAAGCAGTCCACCATTTTACTAGGTGGCTGCTTAGCACACTTTGGTTTTCTGTTCTAGACAAAGCATGACTGACAGTGATAAAGAAAATTATATATTAATCCTCACCACAAACAATAAATAAATGAAAAAGACATGTTCAGATGTCCCGTGCCTTCATAGAGATTGGGATTTGAATTCCAAGCTATTCATTTAAATGAATTCACTGCATCCTTTGTTTAGCTATGTGTGCAAGCTGAACCAGTCAGATTGCAGAAGACATATAATTACCATATTCGCTCTAATTCCAAAAATCACTTTGATTCCTTTCTGCATGACTTTAAATGGCATTGTGCTTTATTCAGTCGCCAGTCTACTCATTTAAATATAAATGTAGATGTTAATGGATGGATAGCTAAGTAGATAGATAGATAGATAGATAGATGATAGATAAATAATAAATAAGTAGATGATAGATGACTAGTAGATGATAAATAGATGATAAGCAGATAGATAGATAGATAGATAGATAGATAGATGATAGATAGATAGTTCCCTATACCTTATTTGAAAACAAAAAGACTGGTTGCTTGATGCTTCTGCATTGGCCAGCCTAGGGGGACTTTTCCTGGGTTACCTTCATATCTAAATACATACATACTTTTATTTCCTTAAGTTCTTAGTGGTCTCTCTTCCTTTCTTTCCTGTTTCTTATGATGTTCGTGGATCAAAAAGTCACCTATGAGCTCCTATTTCAGATGAGTCTACTCAGTCCACAATCAAATACACCTATCTTTAGCTTTAAGCTTTCTGAGCTTTGCTTTGTGACTGGATCTTAGTATTCAGATTTGGGGTTTTGGTTTCATTTCGGTTTTGGTTTTGGTAGTGTTTTACTTATCATCCTTCCAAGAAATTGCAGTTAAGTCAGAAGAGTGACTTTCCAAGGAAATAATCCTGAAAATGCCAATGCCAAGCACCATGACAGACCTCTCTGGAGATAGTTTGATAAGACACAAATGAGTGTCTATTCCCTTTCTGCCTCAGATGTGGGCACCAAATCTCAAAACAGCAAACCCTAAGAGGCTAAATTTCAGGAGTCGTTCATCACAGCATTAGGTAATTCCTGAACCTTAAGATGATTGATGTGTTTAATTTAAACTTGCCCGGGAACACAGGCTCTGCCTGTGAAGTGGGAATGGGATGAGTGGGGAGGGGAAGGAAGACGGTTTAACATGAAGCAGTTTTCTCTCCCAAGCGTTCCTGAACACACCTTTAAACAAAAAGGAAAAACACAGAATTGTGTCAATTACTACCATGTTTCATAATTTTCACAACTTCCCTGGGTTTCTTCTATATGTGTAAGGGAGGGGAAAAAAGCTGTTTCAACTCTTACTTCACAAGACATTTGCTTTTCCTGATTAATAAAGCTTTTCATAGAAAAGTGACATCAGTGTTTTATGACAGAGACTACAGTGATCTGAATGAGTTAGAATTGCACTTATGACAAGCGACAAGATGTCACTGAGCTACTGACATTCAGTACACATGCTTTAATCTGCTTTAATCTCCATGTTCAAGGAAACACACATGGAAATTGCTGAACTGGAAACATGTGTTACAAAAACAAAGCCTGTGCTATGACTGTCTGGTATTCACTGTTTACAGGAGAGCCTTTCTCTGCTCAAATATAATGTAAAAATAAGATGCCGCTAGTACTCACAGCTGTCATAACTATGTGTGTGCCATTCAGTTTAAGAAATAACATGGCAGTATCTTTGAATCCAATGCTTTCTCTCATCTCCCTGTGGCAACCACTACCTTGATTTTTGCCTTGTTGTTCATTTCTTTCCATACTAAAACACAATCTAAATGCTATATTGTTTTTGTTTCCATGAACTTTAAAATGTGTTTTATATAATTTTATCAGCTTTGTTTATATAATTAATGTGTGTATCTGTGTGTTCATGTGTGTGTGTATATGTGTGAGAGAGAGACAGAGAGATAGAAAGAGAGCAAGAGCATACACCTATATTATGACATACATAGAGATGTCTGCAGACAACTTGAGGTAGTTGGTTCTCTCTTCACAATATGTGTTCTGGAGAATGAACTCAGGTCATTCAGCTTGATGGATTGGTGTTTTGTTTTGTTTTGTTTTGTTTTGTTTTGTTTTTTTAAAAAAACCTTTAAGTGATATAAGATCCTGTGAATTTTTTAGTGTACCTTTTCTTAATTATCAGTACCTGGTTTTACAGCAAATCTCTAAAACTTATTTATCTTATGTAAATGAACAGTCAAACATAGAACACCAATTCTCCATTTCCTTCACTTTTACAGCCCTTGAAAACTGATCATCCACTCTCTGCTTCTGTGAGTTTAATCATCCCATACAAATGGAATTTTGCATTTCTTCTATAAGCAGCTTATGATTTTTAATGTATTATATCACAGGTTTATGCACGTTGTTGCAAATGGCAAGATTCTTCTTCTTGCCCAAGTTGAATAATGTTCTACTGTGTAGTAATATCACATTTTTTTTATCCATTTTTCTGTTAATGTACATTTAGTGTATATCCATACACTGGCCATTGTAAGCAGCTACATATTAACTCCAAGGCCACCCTGGGCTGAATGAGACTCCTGTTAGAAAAAAAAGAAAAATTTAAAAGCATTAGTGGTTCAAGGAAAATCAGAAGAACACGACATTTAAATAAAAGAATGCACTTAGATTTCTCTTCATAAATACACACCTCCGCCTTAAATATCATGACTGCCTTCATTATTTGGCATTACCTTTATGCACAATGGAAACAAGTCCCAGGAGGCCGATGGATTTTTAATGATGGAAGTTACAATAGGTTCTACCTTTAAAAACCAACATGAAAAAGAGGGAGGAAAACTGATACATTCATAATCCATAGAAGATGGGGGAAAATAACTCAGCGACAATGCCTTAATGAAGTGTAATCAGTGTGTTTATGCTCACACATTTCTGACTAATCCCGAAACAGTGACAAAAATGACAACTGTATGCAAAACTGGAATTGAACAGTATTAAAGATGCCATTATAAAAAGTATTCTTCATTTTTCTGAAAAGCACATGTAAATCCAATGGGAATTAAGGTGGTTTTTTGCTACTTTTTTTTTACCAAAAAAATAGATTTTCTTTCCTATAGAGTATACTCTAATTATGGTTTCCCCTACCCCCACTCAGCTCCTGCTCACTTCTCTGCCCACCCTAATCCACACTCTTACTCTCTTTCTCATTAGAATACAAAGATCCACCCAAAAATAATAATAAAATATAATAAGAACAAACAAGGCAAATAGGACAAAAGAAACAAATAGAAAGAAAAGAAATGTATAAGAAACAATTACTGACATTGGGAAGCACACATTAACAAACACACAGAAACCCCATAAAAACAAGACAACAACAACAAAAACATGACATATGAGAAAGAAAAAAAAACTCAAAACATTATGATACAAAAACCCTCAAAAAAGAATACCGAGTTCATTCTGTATTGGCCATCTACTACTGGGCTTACCCTTAGGTGTAGTTTGCATTCTTAGTGAGATGTCACTGGAGAAAACTAATTTTTATTTGTTTGTGCCTATCAATTGGAGATAGCTTCTGGATTAGGAATTAGGGCTTGGGTCTACTTCCTCTCTCAGTACTGGGAGCTCATCGGGCTTAGGCCTGTGCAGGCCCTGTGCATGCTACCAATCTGTGAGTTTGTATGTGCATCAGTCCTGTGCTGTCTAGACGGCACTATTTTCTTGTTGCCTTCCATCACCATTGGCTCTTGCCATCATTTTGCCTCCTGCTAAGCAAAGTTTCCTGAACCCTAGCAGGGAAGGATTGATGGAAGCATCCCACTTAGGACTGAATGTTCCAAGGTTTCTCACTCTCTCTACATTGTTCAGTCATGAGTCATGACTGACATGTATTTGTTCCTGTTAACTTCAGGAGGAAGTTATGTGATGAGTGAGCAAGACGCTGTTGTATGAGTCCATATATGCCAGTGAGTTCAAGGTCACCCCCTACTTTCTCCTCCATCAGATTCAGTGTAAGATATCAGATTCCTTATGGTGATGTCCTTGATCCATTTGGAATTGAGTCTTGCCGTGGTGGTTAAGTGTGGACCTATTTGGATTCTTCTACATGAAGAATCCCAGTTTGTCCATTTATTGAAGATGGTTTCTTTTTTCAAATTTGTATTTTTGGCTTCAGGTGTTCATTGGTGCGTGGATTTATGTCTGGGTCTTCATTTTTATTTGATTGATTAACATGTCTGAATTTATGCCAATACCATGCTATTCCTATTAATATTCCTGTCGTAGGGTTTGAGGTAGGAAATAGTGATACTTCCAGCAGCTCTTTTGTTATACAGGATTGTTTTAGCTCTCTTAGATTTTTTTGTGTGTTCTCATATAGAGTTAAATATTGTCCTTTCAAGTTCTGTGAAGAACTGAGCTGTGCTTTTGATGGGAATTGTATGGAATCTGGAGATCGTTTTTGATAGGACATCCATTTTCATTATAATTAGTCTTACAAACATGTGAGCATATGAGATCTTTCCATCTTCTGATACCTTCTTCAATTTCTTTCTCTAATGTCCTAAAGTTTTCATCATACAAATAATTAACTAGATTAGTTAGAACTACTGAAAGATACTTTTCAGGCTATTGTTTCTCTGTCAGGCATTCTTCCTCAGCAAGCCTGCCATTTGTACATATGAGACTATTGATTATTATATGTTAATTTTTAATCCTTCTACTTCACTGAAAGTGTTTAAACAGGTGTAGAAATTTCCTGTTGGGGGCTTTAGGATCATTTATGTATACAATTATATCATCTGTAAATAAAGATACTTTAATTTCTTTCTTTCCTATATGTATCCTTTTAATCTCCTTCAATTGTCTTATTACTCTAGCTAAGACATCAACTACTATATTGAATAGGTATGGAGAGAGTAGACAACATTGTCTTATTCCTGACTAAATGAAAATGCTTTGAGTTTCTCTCAGTTTAGGTTGATGTTGTCTGTGGACTTGCTGTTAATCATGTTCCATATATTGAGGCATGTCCCCTCTATCCCCAGTCTCTCCAGGACTTTTACCATGAAGGGATATTGGGTTTTGTCAAAAACATTTTCTGCATCTAATGGGATGATCATGCAGGGCTTTGTTGTTGTTGTTGTTGATGCTGCTGCTGCTGCTGCTGCTGCTGCTGCTGCTGTTTGTCTTTCACTTTGTTTATATGGTGGTTTACATTTGTTGATTTATATATGTTGAACCATCCCTGCAATCGCTGAGATAAAGTCAACTTGACATTGGTAGACAATGTTTTTGATGTGTTCTTGAATTAGGTTTACCAGTATTTTACTGAGAATTTTTGCATCTGTGTTCTTAAGGGAAATTGGTCTACAGCTTCCTTTTTTTTTTTTTTTGGTAGTTTAAGTATCAGCATACTTTTGGCCTGTTAAAGAGAATTGGGCATTGTTCCTTTTTTATGTATTTTGTGAAACAGTTTGAGGAGTATTAGTATTAATTTTTCTTTGAAAGTTTGGTAGAATTCTGAGTTGAGTCCATCTGGCTTTGGGCTTTCTTGGCCTTGGAAACTTTTAGTAACTGCTTTTGTTTCCCTAGCCATTACAGGTCTGTTATATTGATTATGTGACTTAAATTTAGTAGGTGGTATATACCAACAAATTTATCCATGTCTCTTAGGGTTTTCAATTTAATTGAGCACAGATGTTTAAAGTATGTCCTTATAATTTTCTGGTTTTCCTTGGTACCTATTGTTATGTCTCCAATTTTATCTCGTTTTATTAATTTGGATCTCCTCTATCTTTTAGCTAACTTGGCTAAGGATTTATCAACCTTATTGATTTTTTTTTCAAATAACACATTGCTCATTTTATTTACTCTTTATATTGTTTTTACTATTTTTGTATTTACTTATTTCAAACCTGTGTTTAGTCATTTCTCACAGTCTATTCCTTTTGGTGTTATTTATTTTTTGCTGTTGCTGTTCTAGAGTTTTTTGGGTGTACTGTTATGTTAGTAACAGGAGTTCTCTCTTTTTTTTTTTCTTTTTTAGGCACTTATAGCTATATAAACTTGACTCATAGAACTGCCCTTTTTGTGCCCCCATAAGTTTAAATATGTTGCATTTTCATTCCCATTCAACTCTAAAAAATGTTTTACTTTCCTTCTTAATTGCTGCCTCGACTCATTTTTCATTCAGTGGTGAATTGCCATGAATTTTGCCTCAGTTTGAGGTTTTTCTCTCATAATTCTATTTCTACTTTCTTATTTGAGCTGTTTTCTTCATTTCATTCTACTCTTGGTGTTTTTTATAGACTTCATCAATGCATTTATTCATATTCTCTTTTGGATCTTTGAATATATTCATATTAGCTCTTTTGAAGTCCTTCTCTTGTGCCTCAGCTATGCTATATTTCTCAAGGTATACTACAGTAGGAAGGCTAGGTTCTGGTGAAGACATATTCTCCAAGCAGGTAATTGGTTGTGTTTTTATGCTGGTGTGTAAGCACTGGGTTTAGTATGACTGTGATTCTAGATGTTGATATACGGTCTGAATCTTAGAAGAGTGCACAGGATGTGGGTTGTCTGAGTTCCTGCCAAAAGTGACCGCTAGAGTTCTTGGTACAATGTGGTTTTAGGTATTAAAAGGTTAATATGAAAGAATTGACATGAACTACAAGGGGGATCTGAGAGAGTCCACAGGAAAGATGAAAGCTGGATCTACACAGAGGATTTGTTGATTCACCAAGGATTAAAGCCAGAGAATGGGTGAAGTCCCCTGCAGGTGGTCTGGGACATAGCTGGGGATGAGTCTGTGGAATTTGCAATGGCAGGTAGGAAGTATAGTGAAGATCACCTACCTGACTCACAGCCCAGCATGGCCGACAGTATCCCAGGCAAAGAGAGCCTCAAGATATTGGTGGCTACACTGACTTGAGACTTCTTATTGGGTTAAATAAAATGGGACAAGACATATGACTCACCTGACATGCTCAGGATTTGGCATGATAGACAGCACAACTACTCTCTGTGACCTAAAACAAAACAGAATTATTTTCTTTTGGGTCTTCACTGGCTTCCTAATTTGTGGCCAAATAGAGTTTTTGAATTAATTTGTAGCCTAAAATTAACTTCTCAGTCAAGCTAGGGTGATGAACAGGCAACACACACGGTTCCCCTCAGCTGTGCCGCACCTGCTACCACTAAAGGCATCTCGCAGGACAAATAATTGCCTTGGTTAACATGACAACATGCACTTCAAAATGCATTACATGGGGATAGACCTAATAAGCACATTACTGGCTGAGCATCTTTGTATTGCTTTGTTAGGACCCTGGTGGCCAGTTGCACAGCTCCTTTCTTTCCCTATCTTTCTCTAGTGAACATGCACAGCTTTCATATGCATCCAGTGGGCTTCTTATGTCACCCTTCATGCTAGACCCTGTCCAGCTATCAAAATAAGTCATAAGCACAGCAGGCATGTTTCAAACATCAAATGGTCACTAGGAGTACATTGTGTGGTTTCATTGGTCTAATCTCCATGAGAAACACATGATTATTTACAAAATAATAAATCTTAAAAGGAAAAAAACCCAAAATGTACTTCATTGTTTGTTTGTTTGTTTTTCAGATTATGTCCCTCACTCTGACTGGATCAAGAAAGGCATTAGTATACATGTTATTGAGTTTTATAGCACAAGACAATTTTTATTTAAAAGAAAAAAGAGTATTCAGAGAATCTACTACAGAACTGGATATATAGTGGTTTCGAAAAAGACTATGTTAAAAGAAGGGTGTCCAGGTTGAAGGGCATCCAGACTAACAGCTTTGTTTTCTCGTCCACACGAGATTTCTTTCCCCCATGTCTTTGTCCCCTTCCTAGTTTCATAACTTATAGCCACCTATGAAATATACATGCAAATACACACATATAAAGAGGGTAATATGAACCAAAAGGATGGTTCCTGGAAGGAGGATGAAGATTGGCAGTAGGGCGGGAAGTGAGAGGGAAAAGCACGAAAATGAAATGTGTGAGGAAATGCTGTAAAGAAAGCCGTGATCTTGTATGCTGATTTTAAAAGCCCAACTTCTCCATTAAAAGCATTGAACACTTTTTTTTAAATTATATATTAAAGTCAACTCTTTCTGAAGTGTCTAAGCTAACCAAAGGCTCATGACAATCCCAGAAGTGCTTATTCAAGTAAGACTGGTAGAGTTTGAAATTTCACTACGTCAATTATTTCTTGCTACCTCTTACTACCTAAACACATCTCAAAGAGCAGAGTGTGGTAGTTATGGAAAGCAGCCTGACAGCAATAATTTGGGGGCACCAAAATACTGATGTTGCATAGCCTCCAAAGTATTACTCCCCTTAGAAAATTAATATTATTTGACATGTCTGGAGATGCCTTGACAAAAACACCATTCATGAGATTTGTCATTATTTGGCCCAACTCATGCTTTGCTCAGACAGAAAACCCCTGAACAGTTAGAGAAGAAAAAAAACTTTCAAGTGTTGGACATCATAACTACCTACAGCAACACTATACACTCAGGAGGATGGCTTTAGAACTTTAAAGGCAGACCAAAGAAATACTGAAACTCCAAACATGTTGAGAGTTTTGGGGACTATAGGAGAACATGTGAATGTGATGGGGAGAACCTCATACCCATGATACAGGCGAACAGTGTCAGTATTGCACTGGGCCATGGATAAGCATTGGGGTTCTGTGGAAGCCAGAGCTGATTATTAAGTCAGTGCTGCAAATGCTGAGAGCACAGAAGCCCACCCAGAAAGTCCAAGATCAAGGGGAGAGAAACTCAGACACTATTGCTGATGCCAAGAAGCACTTGCTGACAGGAGCCTGGTCCCCTCAGAAGCTCTGCCAGAGCCTGACCATACAGATACGGATGCTAGCAGCCAACCATCGAACTGAGCATGGGGGCCCCAAAGGAGGAGATACAGGAAGGACTGAAGGAACTGAAGGGGCTTAGAACCCCATAGCAAGAACAGCAACATGAATCAACCAGTACACCCAGAGCTTCCAGGGACTAAACCAAGGAGTACACATGACACCAGCTGCATATGTAGCAGAGGATTGCCATGTCAGACATCAATGGAAGAAGAGGCCTTTGGTCCTGTGAAGGCTCGATGACCCAGCATAGGGGAATGCAACGGCGCTGAGGTAGGAGTGGGTGGGTGGGTGGGGGAACACCCTCATAGAGGCAGGGGACAGGAGAGGGATAGGACACCCTCATAGAGGCAGGGGGACAGGAGAGAGATAGGGGTTTTGTGGAGGGGAAACTGGGAATAGGGATAACATTTGAAATGTAAATAAAGTAACCAATAAAAATAAATAAGTAAATACATACATACGTACATACAGCTTCTATGAACATAATGGGGGGAGGGTAAGGTGCTTCAGTGATTGCACACAGACGAAAAGCAGGGGTCGGTGGACTTATTTCTGTAAGAGACTCTAAGTTGAAAATTGTATGGGGAGATTTTTTAAAAGCCTCTGTATAAAGATAATGGGACCAAAACAACGAGAGAAAATAATAATTTTAAATATTTATGTATCACACACAAGGGCAGCCAATCATAGAAAGAAACATTACTGGCTTGAAAGGAGAGACAAAGTTCAATTCAGCCATACTAACTTGAGCACACATTTTTAAAGTTAAACTAATTTTTTATTACATTCAACACAATATATATAGATATGCCAATAATAAAAATGATGGACACATTATTAAATGAATATAAATGGATAAAGTCTTTTTGTTTGTTTGTTTGTTTTGGTTTGGTTTTGTAGAGCTTTAAAATCTTGGCTCTTACTGTGGTACAAACCCAAAATAAGAACAATTTTCAGACATTGGAGTTCATTGTAATAAGGCTGTACTTCACTGTCCCTCACATCACCCAAGGATTTTACCTCCACAGTAGCGAAGCTAAGAGTTGACAGTTCTGGAATGAGTTGTAGGCACGATTATTTAGATACAGATTTCCTGCTATGGTCAAAGCTGTTTGACTTGAGTGATTGTCACCATTCTTGCCCACAGGGAACAGGTTACATTCATTTAAGAAATGGTGTATATATTAAGATGGTCTATCCATGAAGTCATTCATCAACTGTTTCAATGAACAATGGTTCTGCTTGGAGGGTGGCACAGACATTAGGTGAGGGTAAGATTCTAGTTAATTGGATGTGATGATTTTGAAAAGCATTCATCTCAGAAAAAGAGTAACTTATAAGGTCCTCTTCTTCAAAATTGATACAATAATTATAAATATCAAGTGAAGCATTCAGTCTCACTCTTTGTTGTTCTCTTACAAGTCACCTCCCAAATTAATTGTCTACATTCCTTTTGACTGTAGAAATAATTTTGAAATATATAAGCTGTACTTAAAATCATAGTATAGTGTAAAAACATCAAATAAGCAGTACTACTAATAGAGAGGCTGAGATAGGAGAAGCGTGATTTCAAGACCATTATATGGTACACAGGAAGACACTGTCACATATAAATAAGCAGAAAGTATATATGGATTGTACAGTATTGGACCTAGTTCTCCAATTGCCAAATTAAAGAGACCACTGGATGACAGCCAACAAATTTCTAATTCCTCATATTTTTGAATTTCAATTGATTAGAATATGTTGGTAATATTAGTTTTCATATTAAGAGATATAAGTAAAAGTAATTGTTACTTCCAGTTATTTTTGTTGTTAGAGGTGGAATTATGTTTGTGTGGGTTTGTTGAAAGTTTACTTTCTTGCTTTTTCTAGGGTGTAGTTTCACTCCTTGTGTTGGTGTTTTCCATCTATTATCCTTTGCAGGGCTGGATTTGTGGAAAGATATTGTGTAAATTTGGTTTTGTCATGGAATATCTTGGCTTCTCCATCTATGGTAATTGAGAGTTTTGCTGAGTATAGTAGCCTGGGCTGGCATTTGTATTCTTAGGGTCTGTATGACATCTTCCCAAGATCTTCTAGCTTTCATAGTCTCTAGTGAGAAGTCTGGTGTAATTCTGATAAGCCTGCTTTTATATGTTACTGGATCTTTTTCCCTTACTGCTTTTAAAATCCTTTCTTTAGTGCATTTGGTGTTTTGATTATTATGTGACAGGAGAAATTTCTCTTCTGGTCCAATCTATTTGGAGTTCTGTAGGCTTCTTGTATGTTCATGGGCATCTCTTTCTTTAGGTTAGGGAAGTTTTCTTCTATAATTTTGTTGAAGATATTTACTGGCCCTTTAAATTGGGAATCTTCACTCTCTTCTCTACCTTAGGATTTGTCTTCTCATTATGTCCTGGATTTCTTGAATGTTTTGGGTTAGGATTTTTTTTTTTTTTTTTTTTTTTTTTTTTTTTTTGCTTTTTGTGTTTTCTTTGACCTTTGTGTCAATGTTTTCTATGGTATCTTCTGCACCTCAGATTCTCTCTTCTATCTCTTTTATTTTGTTGGTGATGCTTCCATCTATGACTCCTGATCTCTTTCCTAGGTTTTCTAGCTCTAGGGTTGTCTCCCTTTGTGATTTCTTTATTGTTTCTAGTCCCATTTTTAGATTCTGGATGGTTTTGTTCATTTCCTTTGCCTGTTTGATTGTGTTTTCCTGGAAGTTTGCACCCAAGGTCTGCTCAGGGCACTGGCCCAGACAGAGCGGAAGGAACTTGTGTGAATCACACATATTTTATCAATAGGTGGGTCATCCAAAAAAATGTGAACAAAGAAATGTTTTCCTGTGGTTCACTACTATTTTTAAAAATTTTAGCCAAGTATGGGCACTCCTTTCTTCTGACTTACTGTTCCCCAACCACTTTTCTTTTGATGCTCATTAAAAATTTACCTTTAATAATTTTTAAATTCCTAATGTATCCTACAAGGATCACAGGTCTTTTCTATCTCCATGGTGACACCAAACTGATTTTAGAGGGCCAAAAAGACTTTGATATCACTGGGGGAAAAAAGAATTTAAAGATGTAGCATGACTACCCTATACTTTACAGTTACTATCCACTTATAAGTGAGTATATACCATGTTTGTCTTTCTGGTTCTGGGTCACCTCACTTGGGGTGATTTTTCTGTAGTTCCATCCATTAAATTTCATGTTGTTTTTCTTTAACATCTGATTAATAGTCCATTGTGTAAATGTACACACTGTCTTTTACCATTCTTCAGTTGAGGGACATATAGTTTCTGGCTATTACAAATAAAGTTGTTATGAACATAACTGAGTAAATGTTCTTGATGGAGTGTCCTTTGGGCATATGCCCAGGAGTGGTATAGCTGAGTCTTGAGGTAGATCAATTCCCAATTTTCTGAAAAACTGACTTATTGATTCCAAAGTGGCTGAACAAGTTTGTACTGGCACCAGCAATGGCAAAGTGTTCCCTTGCTGCACATCCTCACCAGCACGAGCTGTCAGTCACTTGTGCTTTTTATGTCAGACATTCTGACATGTAAGTGTAAGGTGCAAGCTCTGCTAAGAATGGGGAACATTTCTTTAGGTGTTTCTCAGCCATTTGAGATTCCTTTGTTGACAATTCTCTGTTTAGATCTGTACCCCATTTTTATTAGATATTTTCTTTATTTACATTTTAAATGTAATCCCCTTTCCTGGTTTTCCCTCTGAAAACCCCCTATCCTCTACCCCCTACCCCTGCTCCCCAGCCCACCCACTTCCACTTCTTGACCCTGGCACTCCCCTATACTGGGGCATAGAACCTTCACAGGACCAAGGACCTCCCATTGATGACCGACTAGGCCATCCTCTGCTGCACATGCAGCTGGAGTCATGAGTCCCACAATGTACTTTCTTTGGTTGGTGGTTTAGTCCCTGAGAGGTCTGGGGGTACTAGTTAGGTAATATTGTTGTTCCTCCCAGGGGGCTACAAACCCCTTCAGCTCCTGGGGTACTTTCTCTAGCTTCTTCATTGGGAACCCTGTGCTCTAATGGATTACTGTGAACATCCACTTCTGTATTTGTCAGGCACTGGCTGAGCCTCACTAGAGACAGCTATATCGGGCTCCTGTCAGCAAGCTCTTGTTGGCATCCACAATAGTGTCTTGGTATGGTAGTTGTCTACGGGATGGGTCCTCAGGTGGGGCAGTCTCTGCTCCATACTTTGTCTCTGTAACTCTTCCATGGGTATTTTGTTCCCCCTTCTAAGAAGGATCAAAGTATCCACACTTTGGTCTTTTTTTCTTCTTGACTTTCGTGTGTTTTGCAAATTGTATCTTGGGTATTCTGAGCTTCTGGGCTAATATCCACTTATCAGTGAGTACATATCATGTGTGTTCTTTTGTGATTGGGTTACCTCACTCGGGATGATATCTTCCAGATCCATCCATTTGCCTAAGAATTTCACAAATTCCTTGTTTTTAATAGCTTAGTAGTACTCCATTGTATAAATTCTGTACCCCATTTGTAATTGGTACATTTTTAATTTGGTTTGTTGGTGTCTAGTTTCTTGAGTTCTGTATTTATTTTGGATAGTATCCCTGTGTCAGATGTGGAGTTCATGAAATTCTTTTTTCCATTTTGTAGACTGCCATTGGATATTAGTTATAGAGTAAAGAATGCTGCAGTCCACAGACCCAGAGAGGCTAAGAAACAAGAGAGGCCCAAGGAAGGACATAAGGATCTCCCTGGAAAATAGAAATAGGAGAGATTTTGCTGGTGGACTGGGAGAGGGTAGGAATGGGAACAGGAGATATCAACTGGGGGACGAAGGGAAGGAGCCAGCTGGGGGACAAAGGGAAGGAGCCAGTACTGGGAGAGACAACTGAAATTGAGGGGCATTTCCATTTGGGGCAGTACACTGGAAATTCCTTGGAATCTACTATGGTGACACAAACTAAGAGACCTAGTAATAAAGAATATGGATGTGAACTAGCCTTCTTCTTTAACCAGGCAAAGCTTCACGTGGAGGAATTGGGACTCCTACCCAGCCAAAAAAAAAAAAAAAAAAAAAAAAAAAAACCTTCAACTTGTAACTTATCTTGCCTGCAAGATATATTGAACTTGAGACCCAAACCACTAGAGTGCCACCATCCCTGATGCTGCCTGGAGGGTCACAAACCAGCAGATGAATAATGTACTTGTAGACAAGAGCCTAGCATATCATGAGATACTTCATTCAGCAACTGACAAGAGAAGATGCAGAGACTCACAGCCAAACATTAGATGGAGGGCAGGGAATCCTGGTGAAGAGGAGGAGGAGGAGGAGGAGGAGGAGGAGGAGGAGGAGGAGGAGGAGGAGGGATTGTAGAAGCCAGAGGTTTCGAGGGCACAGAACATGGCCTAAGAAACAATCAAACAGGGCCCATCAAGACTCACAGACACTAAAGCAGCAACCACAGAACCCTTGTAGCTGACATAGGCCCTTTGCATGTATGTTATGGTTGTGTAGATCAGTGTCTTTGTGGGAATCCTAATAATGGGGACAGGGGCTGCCTCTGACTCTGTCACCTGCTTTTGAGACACTTTCCCTCTTCCTGGATGCCTCATTCAGCCATAATAGGAGGGTTTGTGCCTAATTTTATTATAACTCAGTATGCAATGTTTAGTTGATATGCCTGAGAGGCCTGCCCTTTTCTGATGAAAAAATGGAGGTGGAGTGACTCTGGAGGAGAGAGGAGATGAGGAAGACAGACTAGGAGGAAGGAGAGGGTAAACGGTGGTGGTGATGTAATATACGAGAGAAGAATAAATATGAAAGAAAAAACTGACATGGTAGAGAAACTCTAGGAGAGTTTATTTGACTCAGAGAAAGTGTGGAAAGAGACTTGAGAGAGCATTACTATAAGCAGGCATTCTCTTTTTTTCTTTTCTTTTTAATTAGATATTTTCTTTATTTACATTTCAAATGTTATCCCCTTTCCTACTTCCCCTCTGAAAATCCTCTATCCCCTCCCCCTTGCCCTGCTCCCCAGCCCACCCACCCCTGCTTCCTGGCCCTGGCATTTCAGGCTGGGGAAGTACATTCTTGAAAGGAAGAGCAGGCAGGCTTACCAGAGTTGGACCTCTGGTGTGTATAAGGACATGGATCGTTAAGGGAATAGTTTATTCCTCTATTTTTCTTGTCAAGTCCTCAGGCATGTCATTTTGCTTGCCAGATTTTGCTACAGAACGTTTTCCCTTGGGTTTCAAAGCAAGTTGCAGTGCCCAAGGCAGGTGGTCTTTTATTATTTATATAAAATCATGTATTGACATTGCCCAGACCCTGGAGGTGTTTGCTGCTATACCAAAAGTGTTATTTATGCTGTCCAGACATGAGAAACATTTGCTGTCTACATTAAATGATATCTTTCAGTTTTCACCAGAGGATGCTATCAATAATACTCAGTAAGTAACTACTTCTATCATGTACCTGTTAGCACAGAGCAAATAGGCCCAGAAAGCAGCTGGTTATGGGGGAGCCCATTGTTTTCCCTTTTATTTTACTTATTCTTTATTGTGGTCCACAATTTTCATTAATGACAATTCTGGATGGATGTATACATACATATATATACATACATAGGTTTATGTGTTAAAATGTCAGAGAAAACTCAGTTGGTTTTGGCTACATTTAAACATCAGGTTTGTTGTTGAATTAGCGGTGGTGGTGGTGGTGGTGGTACTATGCCTGACTTTCTCTCCTCCTAATGGTAGTGAAGAGAGAGGCCTCTAAAGAGGGCTGCCCACTAAAAAGACCCAATATAAAACTGGAAGCAATCAATATTCATCTACACAAATGGGACTAATTACAATATGAAAACAAACCAACAAAAGTACATTGGCAAATGTAAAAAAAAAAAACAAAGCAACAAAAAAAATCTCAGCAAAATCTAAACATACTAAATATTTGAATTCGATTCAGATAATTGGAAATTTGGATAAAGATTTTCAAATTATAATTGTAAAAATGGTTAATTCACCAAAGATCATTTAATGAACAGGTGAATGACACAGTGTAATGTTTAAATGAGAAATTCTATGCTGTGGGTGAAACTGCAGATAATAGGTATTCTGTAAAAAATTGAAATTTTAGCAATGAAGCTCTCAATAAAAGAAATAAATTATATCAGAAGATCTCCCAAATGTAAAAATCAGCTAATAGGCAGGTTCTTTCTCTCTGTTGATTAAATAATTAAAAGACTGGAAAATAGCTGAGAGCAAAGCCAAAGTAAAGTTTACTGGAAAGCCTTACAAACTTCAAACACATGAAGAGAAATTCCAGCGCTGGGAAACCACTGACTGTAGATGGGATCTATCTGTGTTCAACTATCTCCCTACATTTTAGTAACTCCCCTTATTCTTCTACTGGACCTAACATAGTCATGTGTCTCCTCTGGTACAAGGCCTGGGTCTCTGCCTCTGCTCACAATATGGGAATAACTGCAATATGATACTTTGCTTTGTACACAAGCCAGAAAGCAACTGCAATAGGGACGTTGGCGTTGAAGTACCTGGTTGGGTTGAGTATGAGAGGACCCCCAACCTTCTGTTTCCCTTGTGGTTTAACAGAAAGAGGAAGACTTGCCAAGGATAGAGAGACACAACACGGAGGAACAGGAAATAAGCTACCTTTTGGGGAAATGGAAATTTACCACATAGAATAAAAAGCCACAAAGAAATGGAAATTTATTGATGGGGACAGAGGCCAAAACAACTTTAGAATGGAGGTTGTTATGCTCCCCTCTTCTCTTTCCTAGATGTCCATGGCCTCAGTCCAGGGAGAGAGACGAACACTCAAGGACAGGAAACGTTCATTAACACAAATGGATATGACCAGAAAGGAACCTCTTCACATTATGATGCACTTAAAGTTCCACGAGCTGAGAACAAAAACCAAGTCCAGCCAGCTTCAAGAGAAACAAGAAAAATCACAAATATGAATTCATCAGAATTATGTCAGACTTCTCAGCAGAAACACTAAAAGCCAGGAAACCACAAAATTACATTTTAAAACATGAGAGTAAATAGTTGCCAATGAAGATTAGTATATCCAGCAAAATTACTCCTTAGAAAACTAAAATAGAAAACTAAAGACTTTTCAAAATAAGTGGAAATTAAAGCAATTCATGTGCAGTGAGCCATCAATGGACAAGTTATGTAAAGAAACCCTGATACAGATGAGTAAGAATGACAGTGACAATCTCAACAGCTCAGAATACACTTCAGAAGAATAAATGAACAAATTGGAACTAGGAAAAAAAAATCAAATAGCAGCATGGTAAACTATCATCACACCTCTTAGACAAAGAAGCTAGAAAGAACCCTGGACTTAAATCAACTAAGGGGGAAAAAAGTAAACTAACAGGAATGCATATGACTGTCAACAATAAATTTAACTGAAAGGGGGCTTAATTCTCCAACAAAAGACAAGAAATGGGGGCTTAATTCTCCAATAAAGACAAGAAATGGAGGCCAGCAAGGTGGTTTAGGAGGAAATGGTATCTAATGTCAAGTATGGCTACCTAAGTTCAATCCCTTGAATCCACATAGTAGAAGGACAGAGTCAACTATCTTAGTTTGTTATAAAATATTACCAAGTGATTAAAAGAAGAATAAAAAACACAAAGGAATTAAATTATGTCCTTTGCATGAATAATATAAAACTTTTTTCTCTTTTTCTTGTTTTCTTTCTCTCTTTCTTTCTCTCTCTCTCTCTCTCTCTCTCTCTCTCTTTCTTTCTTTCTTTCTTGTTTGTTTTTGAAACAAAATTGCATGTAGGCGAGGCTACTACAAATCCAACCTGTAATTGATAATGACATTCAACTCAGGATCCTTTCCTACCCCCTTTCTAAGTAAGGTTGGAATTACAGACACTGATCACCATACCCAGTATCTGTGGTGTTGGGGATCCAACCCTGGGCTAAGACAAAACCTTAAATTATGATGCTTTACATGGAAGCCCAGAAGCCACCCCAGGCTGGGAACTAACTAGAAAAATCTTGATTCTTTTTTCTGCTCTCCATTACAATTTTTCCAACCCCATCCCCAATCCTATATCAGATTGCTTTTAGAGGCCTGCACCCTGCCCCACTCTATGCTTTACTATAGTAGAAGCTTCTTCAAATGTATTCATTTATGAACGAAATCTAATAGAATCACCAAATATTGGGGAGAGAAAACTAGACTTCTCTTTCCACCAAGTAATACTTCAAATACTGGAATAGTTTATATCTAATTGATTTGTTGACCAAAGGGGTCCCAATGAAATCCCCAAATAACTATTGCAAAGGCTAATGATTGTTTTCCATGAACTGATGGTGAAGCCTATTGCTAAGGAAAGCTACATAACTTACTGAACACAGAGAAGTCGAGCTAACACCTTTACAACAGACTAGTGTTCATGTACTGAAAGGTACTCTGTATGTTACTAGAGGAGAGTAGTAACCAGCAACTCAGCTACATGTCCTTTGATCTACAATGGTGACCCATGCATGTGATATATTGGTGTAATAGTGGCAAAATGTGGCAGTAACCAACCACTACTTGATTATACCTAAAGCCCTATACATGAGTGGGAACTCATGGCTAACATGGCTTGGAGGGGAGGGGACAAGAACCTGAGATTATATAGGTCATGGACCTAGGAGAAAGGCAATTGCTTCTGTTCTGATAAAGAAATGTTGCAATAAAATCACTCTTAACAATATTCTGATATACTCATATATCAGTATCTTGCTCAGCCTCCATCAAAGTTTTCTCCTGCAATAACTATAAATACATACAAAGACCCACAACTGGGCAATGTGTAAAGAGTGAGAGACCTTGAAACACTTTGTCCCATGTGGGATATCTCCATCCAGTCCCTCCCCCTAAGGCTCAGAGAACTGTGCAGAGGAGGAGGCAAAATGATTGAAAAAACAGATGGGATAAAGTGGTATCTTCCAGACACAACATAACTGCCGTCATGTGGACCCACAGAGATTGTGGCATCATGAAGAGTATGTACACAGGTCCAAGCCAGATAAGATCCAAGTGCTGAGAGGCAAAGTAAACACAAGCTCCCATCCCAAACCCTGAAACTATCTCTACTGACAACTGTTTGTAAAGGAAAACTCAGTTTTCTCCAATGGAGTCTTGTTGGGTATATTGAACCACATGTAAGAACAAGCCCTAGGCCCAGGAAAATATGGCCAACACAAAACAAAGTTAATAGTATTTTTCGTAGAAATTTTGACTCATAATATTTTGTTTGGGCATCTCTTACCTAATGGGTCTTTTGCTTGTTTCAGATTGTGCTTTTGATGGTGTGTTTGTGTGTGTATGCGTGTATGTGTGAGCGTGCACCCATGCCCATGCACACATGCATGCACACGTGTGCACATATGCCCACATTTATAAACCTGTGTGTGTGTGTGTGAGGTTCTCATACTTTTCCTGTTTGTTATGCTTTATTGTTTAATTCTGTTCTGATTGGGTTGGTTGGTGGTTGGTTGGTTGGTGGGTTAGTTAGTTGGTTTCTAATGAGAGAGATTGAAGGCATGGCGTTTGACAGTTGGGGAGATGGAGAGGATATGAGAAAACATAAGGGAGAGAGGAAACCATGATGAAAATATACTGTATGGAAAAAATTAGTAAAAATAATTTAAAAGCTAATATAAAAATTAACTCATTGAGTTAAGTGGAATAGATAACAAAAGAAAAATGACTATTTTTTTTTACTAATAAAACATTTTCAAAATGACTTCTTAGAAGAAAGTAAAATATTGGTCCCTAGAGGATTGAAAGAGTAAGGGGAGTGCAGGATGTTTAACTGAGTGTGACTATGTAGGAAGAATGGATATACTGTTTCACAGCACACCAAAGTGACTCCAGTTTATGACATTTGTTTTATTTCATATAAAGAACTAGACAAAACCATCCAGATTCCCCACACAAGTACTGCTAAAAAAGAGATGTGAACATCTATGATTCTGGCTTCAGTATTACACATTGTAACAAACGTACTGAAATATCACACAGCACCCATGAACATTTGCAATAATTAAGAGTTGGCTAAAAATAAAAGATATCAAAGAGCATGGATGTGTGTCAACTTAGATAATCCATGAAGGAAGAGAAAGGGGAATTAAAACAAAAGAAATCAGA
The DNA here is from genome assembly GCF_000001635.26 of Mus musculus. Taxonomy (NCBI): domain Eukaryota; kingdom Metazoa; phylum Chordata; class Mammalia; order Rodentia; family Muridae; genus Mus; species Mus musculus. The sequence continues at coordinate 94,483,683 of NC_000067.6, read as the reverse complement.
GGCTGATCAAGTAGAGGTACGCCTTCCAGAACACCAGGGTTGTCATATTGGGAATATGAAAATAGGAAGAGGGGGGAGTGGGCAGAACAATGTCTTCCATAATGAGGAAAACCTTTTCAGAATGGTTTTAATTAACCTATATATCCAAGGTGTTCAATGGACTCAACTCAATTAGTACAGACATAAACTGCAGTGTTATATAACTTGCAAGAAATTGTAGCTAAATTTGCAGTTAGTTCCACAAGATGTCTACCTCACTAGAGACAGATTAAAAATAAAAGCTTCAAACCCCCAAACTTTGACCATAGTATCTTAAAAGAGAATCCCCAAACAGCAAAAGGCATCTGCCTTATTAAAATAAAGCTTTATTTTAAACTTGAATCATTTGTCGAAGTATCTAATATCTTTTGAGAAAAATAAAATTTGCTGTTGTTTAGTTACTTTCCAAATTTGAAATTTTTGTCACATATATACATAAATGTGTGTGTGTGTGTGTGTGTGTGTGTGTGTGTAGTGCATTTTTTCTACATAACACGCTAAGGTTTTGCTCACTCCTATTTGTGTCATGTTAGTAATTGGTCATTTCAGATGCCTAGGAGTGACCAGTCTTCTTCAGCCAGAGAAATGTTATTTATCCTTCATGATGCAGATTGTTTCTGTTCTGAAAATTGTTCCTCATCCCTTCATCAGCCAGCCACAGCCTTCTCTCTCTCTCTCTCTCTCTCTCTCTCTCTCTCTCTCTCTCTCTCTCTCTCTCTCACACACACACACACACACACACACACACACACACACACATATACAAGCACATATGTGTGCTTGTATGCTGTGTGCTTGTGTGAGGTCTGCATAAACCAGAGCATGATTTCCTCAATCAGTTCTCCACATTATTTTGGGAGATCTCCTACTGAAGCTGGAGCCCACTATTTCTACAGTTAGCTGGACACCAAGATCCCTAGATCTACCTGTCTCTGCCCCACCCAGTACTAAGGAAGAATAGGGCACTACCTCCTCTTGCTTTTATCTGGGGCCTTGGGATCAGAACTCGGGTCTCTTCACATCTTCCCCAGTCTTCCACCCCCTAGCACTTTCTTGATACCACTGCAAGATTGAATTTTCTTAGTATAATAATTCTGCTTAATAACCTTTGTCCACTAATAAAATGTATTTACATAACAAATCTTCTGGCTGAAGTTATACCATTCTAAAAACAGGTATTCCTCAATGTAAAACTGTCTCAGATTACATGCAGTGAAATTTCGACAGAATTTAAGGTAGGCTTCTTTCAGAGAATTATTTGGCTAGAAGAGTTTTCTTTTTTATTATTTTATCTAATCATTTTCTTTTTAGACTCCAGGTTTTATCCCCTTCCAGGTCCACCCTCTGACTAGAACAGTTTTCTAAATCATAAGTGCCTGTGTGCTTATCATCAATTTAATAGTGATAGAATCCAGAAGAAGACTCGAGCCCCGGGCTACCTTGCCAGCAGAGTCTTGCCCAACACCCGCAAGGGTCCACACGGGACTCCCCACGGGACCCTAAGACCTCTGGTGAGTGGACCACAGTGCCTGCCCCAATCCAATCGCGCGGAACTTGAGACTGCGGTACATAGGGAAGCAGGCTACCCGGGCCTGATCTGGGGCACAAGTCCCTTCCGCTCGACTCGTGACTCGAGCCCCGGGCTACCTTGCCAGCAGAGTCTTGCCCAACACCCGCAAGGGTCCACACGGGACTCCCCACGGGACCCTAAGACCTCTGGTGAGTGGACCACAGTGCCTGCCCCAATCCAATCGCGCGGAACTTGAGACTGCGGTACATAGGGAAGCAGGCTACCCGGGCCTGATCTGGGGCACAAGTCCCTTCCGCTCGACTCGAGACTCGAGCCCCGGGCTACCTTGCCAGCAGAGTCTTGCCCAACACCCGCAAGGGCCCACACGGGACTCCCCACGGGACCCTAAGACCTCTGGTGAGTGGATCACAGTGCCTGCCCCAATCCAATCGCGCAGAACTTGAGACTGCGGAACAAAGGGAAGCAGGCTACCCGGGCCTGATCTGGGGCACAAGTCCCTTCCGCTCGACTCGAGACTCGAGCCCCGGGCTACCTTGACAGCAGAGTCTTGCCCAACACCCGCAAGGGCCCACACGGGACTCCCCACGGGACTCTAAGACCTCTGGTGAGTGGAACACAGCGCCTATCCCAATCCAATCGCATGGAACTTGAGACTGCGGTACATAGGGAAGCAGGCTACCCGGGCTTGATCTGGGGCACAAACCCCTTCCACTCCACTCGAGCCCCAGCTACCTTGCCAGCTGAGTCGCCTGACACCCGCAAGGGCCCACACAGGATTCCACACGTGATCCTAAGACCTCTAGTGAGTGGAACACAACTTCTGCCAGGAGTCTGGTTCGAACACCAGATATCTGGGTACCTGCCTTGCAAGAAGAGAGCTTGCCTGCAGAGAATACTCTGCCCACTGAAACTAAGGAGAGTGCTACCCTCCAGGTCTGCTCATAGAGGCTAACAGAGTCACCTGAAGAACAAGCTCTTAACAGTGACAACTAAAACAGCTAGCTTCAGAGATTACCAGATGGCGAAAGGCAAACGTAAGAATCCTACTAACAGAAATCAAGACCACTCACCATCATCAGAACGCAGCACTCCCACCCCACCTAGTCCTGGGCACCCCAACACAACCGAAAATCTAGACCCAGATTTAAAAACATTTCTCATGATGATGATAGAGGACATCAAGAAGGACTTTCATAAGTCACTTAAAGATTTACAGGAGAGCACTGCTAAAGAGTTACAGGCTCTTAAAGAAAAGCAGGAAAACACAGCCAAACAGGTGATGGAAATGAACAAAACTATACTAGAACTAAAAGGGGAAGTAGACACAATAAAGAAAACCCAAAGCGAGGCAATGCTGGAGATAGAAACCCTAGGAAAGAGATCTGGAACCATAGATGCGAGCATCAGCAACAGAATACAAGAAATGGAAGAGAGAATCTCAGGTGCAGAAGATTCCATAGAGAACATCGACACAACAGTCAAAGAAAATACAAAATGCAAAAGGATCCTAACTCAAAACATCCAGGTAATCCAGGACACAATGAGAAGACCAAACCTACGGATAATAGGAATTGATGAGAATGAAGATTTTCAACTTAAAGGGCCAGCTAATATCTTCAACAAAATAATAGAAGAAAACTTCCCAAACATAAAAAAAGAGATGCCCATGATCATACAAGAAGCATACAGAACTCCAAATAGACTGGACCAGAAAAGAAATTCCTCCCGACACATAATAATCAGAACAACAAATGCACTAAATAAAGATAGAATATTAAAAGCAGTAAGGGAGAAAGGTCAAGTAACATATAAAGGAAGGCCTATCAGAATTACACCAGACTTTTCACCAGAGACTATGAAAGCCAGAAGAGCCTGGACAGATGTTATACAGACACTAAGAGAACACAAATGCCAGCCCAGGCTACTATACCCGGCCAAACTCTCAATTACCATAGATGGAGAAACCAAAGTATTCCACGACAAAACCAAGTTCACACAATATCTTTCCACGAATCCAGCCCTTCAAAGGATAATAACAGAAAAGAAGCAATACAAGGACGGAAATCATGCCCTAGAACAACCAAGAAAGTAATCATTCAACAAACCAAAGAGAAGACAGCCACAAGAACAGAATGCCAACTCTAACAACAAAAATAAAAGGGAGCAACAATTACTTTTCCTTAATATCTCTTAATATCAATGGACTCAATTCCCCAATAAAAAGACATAGACTAACAGACTGGCTACACAACCAGGACCCAACATTCTGCTGCTTACAGGAAACCCATCTCAGGGAAAAAGACAGACACTACCTCAGAGTGAAAGGCTGGAAAACAATTTTCCAAGCAAATGGACTGAAGAAACAAGCTGGAGTAGCCATTTTAATATCGGATAAAATCGACTTCCAACCCAAAGTTATCAAAATGAGCTAACCAGTACCCCGGAGCTCTTGACTCTAGCTGCATATATATCAAAAGATGGCCTAGTCGGCCATCACTGGAAAGAGAGGCCCATTGGACTTGCAAACTTTATATGCCCCAGTACAGGGGAATACCAGGGCCAAAAAGGGGGAGTGGGTGGGCAGGGGAGTGGGGGTGGGTGGATATGGGGGACTTTTGGTATAGCATTGGAAATGTAAATGAGTTAAATACCTAATAAAAATGGAAAAAAAAAAAAAAGAAAAAAAAAAAAAAGACAAGGAGGGACACTTCATACTCATCAAAGGTAAAATCCTCCAAGAGGAACTCTCAATTCTGAATATCTACGCACCAAATGCAAGGGCAGCCACATTCATTAGAGACACTTTAGTAAAGCTCAAAGCATACATTGCACCTCACACAATAATAGTGGGAGACTTCAACACACCACTTTCTTCAAAGGACAGATCGTGGAAACAGAAACTAAACAGGGACACAGTGAAACTAACAGAAGTTATGAAACAAATGGACCTGACAGATATCTACAGAACATTTTATCCTAAAACAAAAGGATATACCTTCTTCTCAGCACCTCACGGGACCTTCTCCAAAATTGACCATATAATTGGTCACAAAACAGGCCTCAATAGATACAAAAATATTGAAATTGTCCCATGTATCCTATCAGACCACCATGGCCTAAGACTGATCTTCAATAACAACATAAATAATGGAAAGCCAACATTCACGTGGAAACTGAATAACACTCTTCTCAATGATACCTTGGTCAAGGAAGGAATAAAGAAAGAAATTAAAGACTTTTTAGAGTTTAATGAAAATGAAGCCACAACGTACCCAAACCTATGGGACACAATGAAAGCATTTCTAAGAGGGAAACTCATAGCGCTGAGTGCCTCCAAGAAGAAACGGGAGACAGCACATACTAGCAGCTTGACAACACATCTAAAAGCCCTAGAAAAAAAGGAAGCAAATTCACCCAAGAGGAGTAGACGGCAGGAAATAATCAAACTCAGGGGTGAAATCAACCAAGTGGAAACAAGAAGAACTATTCAAAGAATTAACCAAACGAGGAGTTGGTTCTTTGAGAAAATCAACAAGATAGATAAACCCTTAGCTAGACTCACTAAAGGGCACAGGGACAAAATCCTAATTAACAAAATCAGAAATGAAAAGGGAGACATAACAACAGATCCTGAAGAAATCCAAAACACCATCAGATCCTTCTACAAAAGGCTATACTCAACAAAACTGGAAAACCTGGACGAAATGGACAAATTTCTGGACAGATACCAGGTACCAAAGTTGAATCAGGATCAAGTTGACCATATAAACAGTCCCATATCACCTAAAGAAATAGAAGCAGTTATTAATAGTCTCCCAACCAAAAAAAGCCCAGGACCAGATGGGTTTAGTGCAGAGTTCTATCAGACCTTCAAAGAAGATCTAATTCCAATTCTGCACAAACTATTTCACAAAATAGAAGTAGAAGGTACTCTACCCAACTCATTTTATGAAGCCACTATTACTCTGATACCTAAACCACAGAAAGATCCAACAAAGATAGAGAACTTCAGACCAATTTCTCTTATGAATATCGATGCAAAAATCCTCAATAAAATTCTCGCTAACCGAATCCAAGAACACATTAAAGCAATCATCCATCCTGACCAAGTAGGTTTTATTCCAGGGATGCAGGGATGGTTTAATATACGAAAATCCATCAATGTAATCCATTATATAAACAAACTCAAAGACAAAAACCACATGATCATCTCGTTAGATGCAGAAAAAGCATTTGACAAGATCCAACACCCATTCATGATAAAAGTTTTGGAAAGATCAGGAATTCAAGGCCCATACCTAAACATGATAAAAGCAATCTACAGCAAACCAGTAGCCAACATCAAAGTAAATGGAGAGAAGCTAGAAGCAATCCCACTAAAATCAGGGACTAGACAAGGCTGCCCACTTTCTCCCTACCTTTTCAACATAGTACTTGAAGTATTAGCCAGAGCAATTCGACAACAAAAGGAGATCAAGGGGATACAAATTGGAAAAGAGGAAGTCAAAATATCACTTTTTGCAGATGATATGATAGTATATATAAGTGACCCTAAAAATTTTACCAGAGAACTCCTAAACCTGATAAACAGCTTCGGTGAAGTAGCTGGATATAAAATAAACTCAAACAAGTCAATGGCCTTTCTCTATACAAAGAATAAACAGGCTGAGAAAGAAATTAGGGAAACAACACCCTTCTCAATAGTCACAAATAATATAAAATATCTTGGCGTGACTCTAACTAAGGAGGTGAAAGATCTGTATGATAAAAACTTCAAATCTCTGAAGAAAGAAATTAAAGAAGATCTCAGAAGATGGAAAGATCTCCCATGCTCATGGATTGGCAGGATCAACATTGTAAAAATGGCTATCTTGCCAAAAGCAATCTACAGATTCAATGCAATCCCCATCAAAATTCCAACTCAATTCTTCAACGAATTGGAAGGAGCAATTTGCAAATTTGTCTGGAATAACAAAAAACCTAGGATAGCAAAAAGTCTTCTCAAGGATAAAAGAACTTCTGGCGGAATCACCATGCCAGACCTAAAGCTTTACTACAGAGCAATTGTGATAAAAACTGCATGGTACTGGTATAGAGACAGACAAGTAGACCAATGGAATAGAATTGAAGATCCAGAAATGAACCCACACACCTATGGTCACTTGATCTTCGACAAGGGAGCTAAAACCATCCAGTGGAAGAAAGACAGCATTTTCAACAATTGGTGCTGGCACAACTGGTTGTTATCGTGTAGAAGAATGCGAATCGATCCATACTTATCGCCTTGTACTAAGGTCAAATCTAAGTGGATCAAGGAACTTCACATAAAACCAGAGACACTGAAACTTATAGAGGAGAAAGTGGGGAAAAGCCTTGAAGATATGGGCACAGGGGAAAAATTCCTGAACAGAACAGCAATGGCTTGTGCTGTAAGATCGAGAATCGACAAATGGGACCTAATGAAACTCCAAAGTTTCTGCAAGGCAAAAGACACCGTCAATAAGACAAAAAGACCACCAACAGATTGGGAAAGGATCTTTACCTATCCTAAATCAGATAGGGGACTAATATCCAACATATATAAAGAACTCAAGAAGGTGGACTTCAGAAAATCAAATAACCCCATTAAAAAATGGGGCTCAGAACTGAACAAAGAATTCTCACCTGAGGAATACCGAATGGCAGAGAAGCACTTGAAAAAATGTTCAACATCCTTAATCATCAGGGAAATGCAAATCAAAACAACCCTGAGATTCCACCTCACACCAGTCAGAATGGCTAAGATCAAAAATTCAGGTGACAGTAGATGCTGGCGAGGATGTGGAGAAAGAGGAACACTCCTCCATTGTTGGTGGGAGTGCAGGCTTGTACAACCACTCTGGAAATCAGTCTGGCGGTTCCTCAGAAAACTGGACATAGTACTACCGGAGGATCCAGCAATACCTCTCCTGGGCATATATCCAGAAGATGCCCCAACAGGTAAGAAGGACACATGCTCCACTATGTTCATAGCAGCCTTATTTATAATAGCCAGAAGCTGGAAAGAACCTAGATGCCCCTCAACAGAGGAATGGATACAGAAAATGTGGTACATCTACACAATGGAGTACTACTCAGCTATTAAAAAGAATGAATTTATGAAATTCCTAGCCAAATGGATGGACCTGGAGGGCATCATCCTGAGTGAGGTAACACATTCACAAAGAAACTCACACAATATGTATTCACTGATAAGTGGATATTAGCCCCAAACCTAGGATACCCAAGATATAAGATATAATTTGCTAAACACATGAAACTCAAGGAGAATGAAGACTGAAGTGTGGACACTATGCCCCTCCTTAGATTTGGGAACAAAACACCCATGGAAGGAGTTACAGAGACGGAGTTTGGAGCTGAGATGAAAGGATGGACCATGTAGAGACTGCCATAGCCAGGGATCCACCCCATAATCAGCATCCAAACGCTGACACCATTGCATACACTAGCAAGATTTTATTGAAAGGACGCAGATGTAGCTGTCTCTTGTGAGACTATGCCGGGGCCCAGCAAACACAGAAGTGGATGCTCACAGTCAGCTAATGGATGGATCATAGGGCTCCCAATGGAGGAGCTAGAGAAAGTAGCCAAGGAGCTAAAGGGATCTGCAACCCTATAGGTGGAACAACATTATGAGCTAACCAGTACCCCGGAGCTCTTGACTCTAGCTGCATATATATCAAAAGATGGCCTAGTCGGCCATCACTGGAAAGAGAGGCCCATTGGACTTGCAAACTTTATATGCCCCAGTACAGGGGAATACCAGGGCCAAAAAGGGGGAGTGGGTGGGCAGGGGAGTGGGGGTGGGTGGATATGGGGGACTTTTGGTATAGCATTGGAAATGTAAATGAGTTAAATACCTAATAAAAAATGGAAAAAAAAAAGAATCCAGAAGAAAAGCCTTTAATAAAATATTTGCAGTTATTTCACATTTATTCATTAGAATTTCCATGAGCATTTACATCTCAAAAATTAAAACGTAAAAATAAGTATGCACTTTAACCCTTTGTCACTAGAATGCATTTTAAAAATTGTTAACAGATCCCTAAAGAAACCTACCTCTCATTGGTTGATAAGATGGAATTTGAGATAAAAGTAAAACTGCCCCAAATCCTTTCCACTTTAAAGCAAATTAACTACTGTGTTTTGAATATGCATTTTGTAACGATACTTTGGAGAGTACAAAGACTTGAGAAAGAAATTCTCTCCCTTAAAAAATAATTTTTCAGCAGATAAACTTACTCAGCAAAGCACCAGGATGAAAAATTAACACATAAAATTCAGTCGCTTTCTCACATACCAAAGACAAACATGTTGAGAAAGAAATCATGAAAAAAAAAATCCCATCCACAATGGGCTAAAAATAATCTCTTTCTGCATCTTGGTTATGTCACTCAGTATGATATTTTTTTAGTTCCGTCTACCTACCTGCAAATTTTACGAGTTCATTTTCTTTACAGATGGCTATGGCACTATTCTATAGAGTATATATACCACATTTCCATTTTTCAGTCATCAGTTTCAGGACATTTAGAGTGTTTCCATTCCCTAACTATTGTGAATAGAGTAGCAATGATTATGGCTGAGCAAGTATCAAATGTTGCGAGTTCTCTCTCATCTGAGGCTCCTAGCTCCAAATCTTCTGATGTGAGTGCATATCCCAGACTAACTTAAGAAACCAGGGAAACCAAAGGAGACCATTGCTGACATGAGATGCTTGGGGGACAATGGAGGGTATTGTAACAGTGCACAAGAAATATTATGGGGGAAATGGAAAAGGAGCTCTAAAAAGGAAGGAGGAAATAAGTATAGGAGAAAGGAGGTAAGATAACAATAAGGATGTCTGGGAAAGCTATAAGGAATCATAGTATTAAGTATCTATCTATAATACATATAAATGAATGTAGAAAATACATATAGACTTTAAATGAAACTTTCCAACCTGGAATGGCAATTGCTCCCTCCAAGAGCCAAAGACCACATAACAGAAACACCAAAATCAGACCTGAAAGTTCTCTTTTACATTGCTGGTATGAATTGTCCAGCAGACTACAAAAAATTACAGGCTATTGCTATTTCCCTTTATTCCTAAAGGTGAAAGGTAAATCCTTATTGCTGAAGACACTAACCATTTCAGCAAAGATCCAAGAGGCCTCTGAGCTGGAACTAATCTGGAATCCTCCTCTCCATGGTCAAGCTTTTAAGGTAACCGAAGGCAGCATACAAACTTCCAAAGTAGAAAACCAACCAAGAGTTCTACAACCAACAACCATCATGATATAATCACCATAAGGGTGCATTAGTGGTACACATACATTGGTGGTACCATCAGCTTTAGTTGAACTTAAGACCTACTCAAGAGAGAAGTCATGCCTGATACTAGTAACCTAGGCAACAATGTCAAGCTAGTGAAGTCAAAGATCTTGGAGGAAAACCTACAACCATTACTTCATTAAACCAACATGATCCCTAAAGACATGTTAGATGTTTGTCCATATATCTACAGATGAATGTAGGCCTCAACCCTGATCAAGCAGCCTTTTCTTTACCAGAGAGGAGATCACTACAGAAGACCAGAACCAAAGAAAATTCAGAGTTGTAAAACACAGTATGTTTCTAAGAACAATTAATGAAAGACAGCAAAGAGATGAGGGTATATGGAAAGACTATGGGGGGAGAAAGGGAAGGGAAAATAATGAAATTATATTATCTCAAAAATAAAAGAAACAAAATAATTGTGTAATTAATCTAGCTAAGAAAGGGGATGACTTGTATAGTAAAGAGGTTAAGACATTAAAGAAAGAAAATTTAAAAGATACCAGAAGTCAGAAAGATGACCTATGTTTATAGATTGGTAAGATTAGTAATGAGAAAATGGCCATTCTCCCAAAATTAATCTTCATATTCAACATAATCCCCATCAAAATCCCTCACAGAAGTTGAAAAAGTAACCTCAAATTTTATATGGTGTAGTGGTTTGAATAGGAACAGCCCCCAAAGGACTCTTTTTTTTTTTTTTTTTTTTTTTTTTTGAATGCTTGGTCATTAAGGAGTGGCACCTCTTTTGGAGTAGGTGTGGCCTTGTTGGAAAAAGTGCATCAGTGGGAGTGGTGTTAGGGCACTCAAGTGCTCAAGCCAGGACCAGTCTCTCACTCTCTTTCTGCTGCCTGCTGATTGGGATATAGAGCTCTCAGCTACCTCTCCAGCACTATGTCTGCCCATGTGACACCATGCTTCCTACCATGATGACAATAGACTAAACCTCTGAACCTGTAAGCAAGCTCTGATTTGATGATTTCCTTTATATAAGTTACTGTACTCATGGTGTCTCTTCACAGCAATGGAGTATTCATTAAGATAGGTAGACACACAAGGGATCCAGGATACCCAACACAACCCTGAAAAATAAAAACAGCGCTAGTACAGAATCCCCATCTTTGGTTCAAGTTATAGCAGTCAGAGCTGTAGCAATAAAAACAATATAGCACATGCATAAAAACACATTTATATGAACAGAATAAAACTGAGCTCCCAGATATAAGCCCATACTCCTTCAGTCACAGATTATTTTCACAAAGTGGCCAAAAATACACACTAAAGAAAAGAGCACCTTCAGCAAATAGTGCTGATCAAACCAAATAGCTACACGTACAAGACAAAAACTAAATCCTTATCTCTCACCCTGAACAAAAGCCAACTCCAGAGGGATCAAAAACTTCAAAATAAACCCAGATATCCTGACCCTGACAGAAGAGAAAGTAGGAAATTGGCTTCAACTTCTAGTCACTGAAAAAGACTTTCTCAACAGGACACCAGTAGCACAGACTTTAAGGGTAACAATTAATAATTTGGACCAGCTAAAACGAAGGTGTTTCTGTAAAGCAAAAGATATTATAATTTAAGTGAAGATACAACCTACAAAGTGGATAGCCTGATATAGCAAGAAAGTTGTCAAGGCTGAAAAGAGAAAGAAGCAGCGGAAAAGATGATGGTGAATACGTTTGTTGCAGCAGGATTATTTCTTTTGCATGCTACCAGGGCACAAAGGAAATTATCACTCTTACCTGGTTGTGAAACCCATACACTGTGATAATGGCTAGCCTGGTAAGGTGTCCCACTGGTATAAGAGCAGTACAAATTTTATGGGAATAGCCAAGCACTTTCTGATTGGATGTAATGTCCACTCCAGAAGAAATATCTCATGCCTTGTACTCTTAACTGGGAGAGGGGAAGTGGCTGGCCAGTACATGGGCCCCAGTGGAGAACCTAATGTTATTATTTTACTAAATGGACATAGTAATAAATTGCCCCCTAAGTACTTACCATTATACCCTATGAGTGGGCAATTCATTTCTCAAACTTTGTGAGAGAAACTTGTTTTTGCATTGAACACAGAGACTGCAGAAGGCTGGTCCTAAGTGAAGCATTTATGTCACCCCACCTCCTCCAAGGTTTGAGGACCCTCAGGGAAGAGAAAGTAGAAACTTTGTAATAACCAGGGTTGTGGGCTTCTGCAGCCCAACAGTATTTACTGTACACGACTAGGCCATGCATTTACCGTGAAAAGGACAACAGGCTTTAAGTAATGTATAACTTAGTAAAGTGCCAACATCACTGACTGGTATTCAGCCACAAAGAAAACATGAATGAACATATTCCAAGTAAACAAAATCTTTATGCTAATTCTTTTTTCCCATATTTTTATTGGGTATTTATTTCAATTACATTTCCAATGCTATCCCCAAAGTCCCCCACACGCTCCCACTCCCACTTCTTGGCCCTGGCGTTCCCCTGTACTGAGGCATATAAAGTTTGCACGACCAATGGGCCTCTCTTTCCACTGATGGCCGACCAGGCCATCTTCTGATTCATATGCAGCTAGAGACACGAGCTCAAGGGCGGGTATTGGTGAGTTCATATTGTTGTTCCACCTATAGGATTGCAGATCCCTTCAGCTCCTTGAGTACTTTCCCTAGCTCCTCCATTGGGGGCACTGTGCTCCATCCAATAGCTGACTATGAGCATCTACTTCTGTGTTTACCAGGTCCCGGCATAGTCTCACAAGAGACAGCCATATCTGGATCCTTAACTAAATCAAAAGTGTGTGGAGCTGGAGCTGGAGAGATGGCTCACGAGGGAAGAGCACTTGTTGCACAATCATGAAGACCTGAATTCAGATCCTAACACCTACATGACAAACCTGAAGTGCTGCAAATACCTGTAACTCCAGCTCTGAAGGTCTTGATACTCTCTTCTAGCTGTGCATACCAGCACACACCTTAGTACACATAGACACACACACACACACACACACACACACACACACACATTTACACTATACGATGTAACCCTCTAGTCCAAATCAAGAACAAATTTTAGATCTAAATGAAACCTGAGGGGGAGAAAACACTTGTGGCTGCATTTGTTTTCTACTGATGTAATAAAACATTAACAAAAGCCAACTTAAGAAGGAAAGAATTTCATCTTACAACACCGAGGTACACAATTCCTCACCTAGGGTATTCAAGCCAGGAATGTTGATGCAGGAACTGAAGCAAAACCCATAGAGAAATGATTTTTACTGACTTGCACCCCATGGCTTGCTCGGTGTGCATTTTTAAACACTTCAGGAGTGCCTGCCTGAAGAAGCATGGTTTACAACAGACTGAGCTCTCCAACAAAGAGCATTAATTCTCAGTGGAGGTTCCCTCTTCCCAGATGACTCTAGCTTGTGTGAAAAATAAAATAAAATAACTAGCACAACTTGGATATTGAAAATCTGACATACTAGTGTTTCAGTAAATTTCACCAAACTGATGGAAGAAAGATGACTATCCCAGGGCTTTTGTCAATACCTAATTAGAAGTCTTAAGATTCTAAATATTGGGTGTTCGTTTTCCGCGAAGTGTAGAGGTCAGAACTGCAGGGTCCGCAGACTCGGGGCTTGGCCATCTACGAATACTAGCCAATCCCTTTTAGGATACTTTTGCGCGTTCATTAAAAAAAGCCTAAGTGACGGACTTGGAAATTGGTTTCGTGACGGACAAGTAGAGGAAGCCAATAGTCGGAGGATCAGGCCGCCATTTGAACCAATCAGAAAAGGATATCGGTCTTCGAGTTGGGGCGTAATTTGACTGACGGAGGACTCTACCTATGGCTACTAGGGTGGGCAGATTCATTACTAAACATGGGTGCATTTTTGGATAAACCCAAAACTGAAAAGCACAATGCTCACGGTGCTGGGAATGGTCTGCGTTATGGCCTGAGCAGTATGCAAGGATGGAGAGTAGAAATGGAAGATGTACACACAGCTGTTGTGGGTATTCCTCATGGCTTGGACAACTGGTCGTTTTTTGCAGTTTATGATGGTCATGCTGGATCCCGAGTGGCAAATTACTGTTCAACACATCTATTAGAACACATCACCACCAATGAAGACTTCAGGGCAGCTGACAAATCAGGCTCTGCTCTCGAGCCTTCAGTAGAAAGTGTGAAGACTGGTATCAGGACTGGCTTTTTGAAAATTGATGAATATATGCGCAACTTCTCAGACCTGAGGAACGGGATGGACAGGAGCGGCTCGACTGCAGTGGGCGTGATGGTCTCCCCTACACACATGTACTTCATCAACTGTGGTGACTCTTGAGCTGTTCTGTGTAGGAACGGACAGGTCTGCTTTTCTACCCAGGATCACAAACCTTGTAATCCAGTGGAGAAGGAGCGCATCCAAAACGCAGGAGACAGTGTGATGATCCAGCGTGTGAACGGCTCACTAGCAGTGTCTCGGGCTCTGGGGGACTATGACTACAAGTGTGTGGATGGCAAGGGCCCTACAGGGCAGCTTGTTTCTCCAGAGCCTGAGGTTTATGAGATTGTGAGAGCAGAAGAGGATGAGTTTGTCGTCTTGGCCTGTGATGGGATCTGGGATGTGATGAGCAATGAGGAGCTCTGTGAGTTTGTTAAGTCTAGGCTTGAGGTGTCGGACGACCTGGAGAATGTGTGCAATTGGGTAGTGGACACTTGTTTACATAAGGGAAGTCGAGATAACATGAGTGTTGTATTAGTTTGCTTTTCAAATGCCCCCAAGGTCTCAGAGGAAGCCGTGAAGAGAGATTCAGAGTTGTATAAGCACTTGGAATCACGGGTTGAAGAAATCATGCAGAAGTCTGGGGAGGAAGGAATGCCTGATCTTGCCCATGTGATGCGCATTTTGTCTGCAGAAAATATCCCAAATTTACCTCCCGGGGGAGGTCTCGCTGGCAAGCGCCATGTTATTGAAGCTGTTTATAGTAGACTTAATCCACACAAAGACAATGATGGGGGCGCTGGCGATCTAGAAGACTCATTGGTAGCCTTATAACCTTCTAAAATGCTTTTGATTCTGAAAATTGGGGGAAACTTTTAATCACATTTTCTTCAATACAAGGGGAAATATTCTTGTGAATTCACACTGTTTTGTGATATGAGCAGAAACCATTAGCATTTCCCACCATTGCCTCCCATTTGTGTTCCCCGTACTTACCACTCTTAGCATTGCCTGGACTCTACAGTATTTTTTGCCAACCTCAGGCATCTGGTTACAACTGTATTGAATTTTTGGCCCTAGAAAAACAAAATGGCCTACAAATGAACAAATGTGCCTGGGGTGCGTGGGAATAGCTAGCTATCCTCTGAAGGTGCGTTATGGGTTTGTTTGGGGTTTTTTAAGCAACACAAAACACAGCACAGACGCACGTAAGAGTAAGGACTGAGAAAGGTCCGAGCTTCCCAGCTCACTAAGGCAGGAGGAAGCCTTGTTAGTTCTGTGGCCTGGAGTTTCATGTGAGCAATTTACTATAGGATATGTATTTATTATTAATTGCTATTTAATTTTTTCCAATTTACTTGTATTACCAAATTGGGTTCTCCAATAATGTTGACATTGTAACACTGCCTTGCTTCAAGATCCGGTGTCTGGCAATAGTATAAACCCTTAAACACTGAGCATGTCTGCTGCGTCCTTCAGCTCTCCTAGAAGAGCTTGGAAAACCAAATGAATTAATTTATGGCTATTTATAATTTGCTTTGTCATCTTACTGGCTTTGAATTATTTTAATTGATGAGATTTTTCCTTTATAATGTAAATTGTGATCTTTTTGTTTTACATGTGGGTTTCTATAGTTTTAATTTTTTCAGCTTTTAAGATACAAGTTTTATGTAATTTGATATAATTTTTAACTGTTTATGTTATTTTAAAAGCTCAGAATATCACATCAAAATAGTATAAATACATTTTAAATTATCTATTTTAGATCTAAGGAAATACAGAGATATTTTCATGGGTTCAATAACCTTTCATTTTATAACATTGGGCACGGTACAGAGTGGCTGTCACATAGGTACTTAAATTATTTAGTTCTATTTTTACAATAACTTGGAATTTTTTAAGTTTTGCATGTATTGAATTTAGTGCTGAACATGAAGAGTAAAATATTTATCAAAAAGAAGTTACTGGAGTTTGGAGAAGTAATGAATGTATCCATTTGTACATGGTTCACATGTTGTGGATGCTCTGTAAACATTTTCCCATGTTTTAATTGGTTTTCAGCAGGTTGTGATGCCCTTTTGTGTAGTTAAAACAGGAGTCATTATCTGGTCCCATGTGAAATGGAATTTATGGTATTTTCTGTATCATTTTGCTGAGGCTGTTTCTGGGGAGCCACACATTTGAATGCAGACAGCTTTCCTGATCACTTGATTTCTTGTGCACGTGATTTTTGCTCTAAAAGGAATTACTGCCACAATATATTTTATTTATTCTCTAGATTTTAGTCTTGTAAGTTACAGTGCTTCACATGATGGTGGTAAAGCTACTTGTCCCTTCACTGGGGGTTGGGGGTTGTTAAAAGATGGGGAATGAAGAATGCCACTGGGTCACTGTTAACCTGTCCCCTGGTGAGAGCTGCACTGATAGTCCCTGTCCAGGATGGTCTTCTGATGTTTCCTACAATGCGGTGAGCAGAACCAACTTGTTACCTGAATAAAGAATCAATTTGAAAAAAAAAAAAAAAAGATTCTAAATATTTTCTACTTTCCTCTTTAGGATAAGGTCAAACTTAAAGGAAAAATTCTTAAAAATCTTGTCCATTGGGGTCTTTGATATATTGCCTTCAGGATTAAAATAAATAATGCCTATTAGAACTGAAAAAGGGATGATAATTTTACAGAATATATAATTGAGAATTGGTTTAATATCCCTATGTATTAATATCTAGGTCATTGCATCTTAGAGTCAATTACTTACCACATGGCTAGAAGTATAATCAGGAAATAAGTGAAATTGGACTCTTTATCATCAAACTGGAAAGAGAAAATATAAAAATAGTATGTAAGGTAAGCTGGGAACAGCTTGTCATGTACCAGTAAGGACTTAGCAGCCTGGGATCGCCTCTGGGACTCACTAGAGTCCCAAGGTCTTGCTATCCCTGCTGTATCTTCCCAGTGTTAGAACCTACAATTGCTGTGAAGTGTCCAGCCTAGAAAACCACTGGGACACAGGAACAAGCCAGTAGAAATTCTGGTAGTCAACTAGTCACCATGCTAGGTGGGCCATATCCTAGGTTGACACACCTTAGTAAGCAAGAGCTGTTTAGCCAGAGCAGAACTACAGCAGCCAGAAAGCAAGGTCAGGACATTTAGGGACATTCCCAGAACTATAGACTTTGTGTTTTCATTTTTGTTTTGGCCTATATGCTGAGTTCCGAGGTCTGAGTGTCACTTCCTTCATGACATCAGTTGTACTAAGGTCTAGCGGCCTGTGATAGCATAATTCTACTCTCTCTCATGTTTTTACATGTTACTGTATCTTAATTTTCTACAATTTGCATTACAGAAACAATCTCTCCTTGATTTACTCCCAACATCATGAACACTTTTTACCTACATTTGTCAGAGAAAAAGTAACATGATTTAAATTTTCCAAAGTACTGCTTAAATCACTGATGTATCTTTTATGATTTTAACTTGTAAAATTTAAAACTCGTCAATATTTACTTGAGTTACACAATTATTTCAGGTTATACAACCATTTGGTATGATTGAATTCATAATGAAAAATAAAAGCTTGTATTACAAGACATGGGTATAAAAGAAATATGCCCCCAGACTTCATCAGAGAAGTGACTTACTATTGCAGAAACCCATAGCTGGTTCAAGTGCTGGGGACAGATAAGGATGGAGTTCTCAGGCCTAAATGGACCATTTATATAACCTCCTCCAAAAAGAAAGGGGTAGCAAGAATGTGAGATGCAGAGGATGAAGAGATGTGGGGCAAAATTAAACATCATTGGATGTAGCATGACCTTTGTGCTCATGAATTACTACAATTGTGGTGATCTGCACAAGATTGAGCCCAGCAACAGTTCGTTTCTCCTGGAATACTGTTGGTAGTTAATGGCTGCTGAAGGAAAGAGTGTCTGTTTCTTCAGTGAGGTGGCCACTGGTAAATTGCATGTATTCTAGTAATCAACTTTCTACTGAATTCAGCTGAGAATGCACAAGAAGAAGGCATGAAGTTGAAAGAGGACCTCTTGAAAATGTTGAATCTTCTCTGTAATAGAGGAGCTCTGAATGACTTTCATAACCATCTTCACACTTTCTGTTTGCTGCTTTGGGAAGATTCGAGCTACATTGCCTATGATTTCTCCAATGTCTCACCAGTATGCTTCTTTTCTGCTATATGGTCTTCTTGGAAAGAATTCACTTGCTATATATGAAATAGTACTTTCAATCAGACTTTTTAAGCAGCACTGTGTCAATACCTGTACTTGAAAACTGCCTAATTGCTAATGACTGAGACCACATTAAATCAGTGTCAGAATGTGAAACATATGCAATTCACATGTTGATGAAACAGATAAATGGGTGTGAGTTGCAGAGATAGTGTGTGTATTAATCATCTCTATTAGTCTCCCGTCTAGAGCCATTAACCTTGGTCCAGAAAGGTTTCCAAGTGATTGGATGAGTCACACCTGAATTAGACAGAGAAACTACTTTATTTAAAGGTCACTTCTCTGGGAATAAGTGAGAAATTATTGGGGGGTGGATATGTAATGTTGTAGCTTCTCTTTATCACACCATGCTCTGTGGTTAACTAAAGTCTGAGTAATTTCAAAGCCAAGTGTTGAAAACTACACTACTGACTCAGATCTTCACTCCACCATTAAAGAGCCTTCACAAGCTGAAGTGTTTGCTAAGGGCACAAAGAATGGTTAGTGTCTATGTGACCAATTACAAAAATAAGAACTGTAATTATTATGAAGTCTTTCTCCCCCCCCCTTTTTTACCCCATCATCCTATAACCAAAGAAAATGTAATGACTTCATACCATGTACTTGAGTGATGACAATTTAATATCACCGCCTTTGGTTGTGTGATATTAAAGAGAAAAGGAAAATTCCTCTTCTGAAGAAATATTGACGTATTTTTTCAAAAAGATATGAGTATTGTCAATTATGAATTAGATATCTTTGTTATCGTTTTGTAAACTAATTATCATGATTGTTGTAATCATTTCACACTATATATAAAACCAAAACCTTTATTCAACAAATCTTAAATATATACAATTTTATTTTCCAATTTTTACCTCAATTAAGGTAGAGAAAATAAAATAATAGTTTAAAAAGATGCAAGAGAATGCCACAAAGAATACAGTTTGTATTGGTTACTTTCGTAAGTCAGTTAAGTTGGCAATGACAGATATTGTGCCATCATTTTTGTGGATGTGTTCTTTGAAAGTGTTTTATGGACAAGACTAATGAACCTGGGGCTGGTGGTATATCTCAGTGATAAGGCTTAAATAAACAAATAAATCTTTAATTAAAGCACATTAGCTCTGACATAGATGTGGATCTTAATATAATGGATACCTTTCCCTTGGTTGAGAAGTAGTTCTGACATTTTTTGTTTGTTTCTTGTTTTTTATTTTGTTTTTGTGCATTTGTCTATTTGTTTCTGCATTCAAACTTGATTTTTTTTTCTATTTAGTCAAACTCTTGCTTTTCCAGGTTTACTGGCTGGTTTTGTGTCAACTTGATACAAGCTAGAGTTATCACAAAGAAAGGAGCCTCCCTTGAGGAAATGCCTCCATGAGATCCAGCTGTAAGACATTTTCTCAATTAGTGATCAAGAGAGGAGGACCCATTGTGGGTGGTGCCATCCCTGGGCTGGTAGTCTTGGGATCCATAAGAAAACAAGTGGAGCAACCCAGGGGAAGCAAGCCAGTAAAGAACAACCCTCCATGGCCTCTCCATCAGCTCCTGCTTCCTGACCTGCTTGAGTTCCAGTCCTGACTTCCCTTGGTGATAAACAGCAATGTGTAAGTGTAAACTGAATAAACCCTTTCTTCCCCAATTTGCTTCTTGGTCATGATGTTTTGTGCAGGAATAGAAACTCTGACAAAGACATCAGATATGATGTTAGACTCCAACATTGTAGTTTGGATTATGCTAGTGCACCTAACTTTGAGGACTACCAAGAAAAGCTGTTGTGGTGGAGTCAATAGTGCATGATAAGATTTTGGGATTGGATCAACAACTTATTCTCCATCACTGCAGCAAATAACACCAGAAGCCTCCTTCCTGAAGCAACCTGCTCTGCTTAATGGCTGATCATTATATGTATGAAAAGTTTGAGTCCCCTCTCAATTCAGGACAGACCTGAAGAGCAATTTTATCTCAGGAGATGAGGTTGCAGAACTCATAGTGTCATCTGAATTTTCACTCTGCTCGTCCCTGATTTATTCCCTCTCTCTCCTTCACTCCTGCAAAGATGCTTTAATAAATGGCCTGTATTCAAATGTGCATCTTACACTCTATTTTTAAAATAGTTCAGCCTGTAACAACTCTCCTGTTCCTACCCTGCAAGAAGAAAAGAGCTTATCAGAAATCTGCTGCATGAGATGATAATCTATAAATCTAATGTCAGGCCTTCCTTCCTGAATGCATCCCCAATTTCCACTAGTGATTTTCTTGAAGCACTTCTTATTTACCCTGGCAGGGGTTTTTTTCTCTCTCTCAGATAGTCTGTCCGTTCTCTAAATTTAAATAGCACATGCTCATTCATGTTTCTCAAATCACAGATAGACAATTCATGGTCTTCAGAAAGACTTCTCACTCAGCCACATTCCTTATGAGTCCATTTACACCCCTACCACTTGCAGAAGAATAAATGCTAAATGCCCATTATGCTATGTGTAAGTATAATAATGTCTTCTCTGTTTACCCATATAGCATTTAAAAATTTGCTCATAAAACTATGTAAAAACTATCCCTTAAATTATCTGTTGCATCATAATTCTATGCACCCATCATTTAGTAATTAAGTTAGTAATATAACTGAAATAGTTGAATAAATTTTATCTTCTATTCTTTGCCCCAAATTTTACACTACCCTCATATGCAAAAGCCAAAATAATTAGTTACACAAGTGAGACCCAGGCATGATGGCCTGCAATCAATCTCATCACTAGGAGGGCTAAAGTAAGAGTATTATCATGAGTCCAAGGCTACCCTGGGCTACATAATAAATTCTGAACTAGCCTCGGTGAAGATTGAAACTGTCTCAAAATAAAACAGAACAAAAATATGATGACACAAACAACTGTTGTCAGCCTCTTTTGAGGAAATGTTGATGAGGATTCTTTGCGAACAATACACATATCTCAGGCTGCCTTACATTGAATGTTGAGCTGAATTTGTCGTAGAGAAAAAACACACCAAAAAACTTCTGGTGGTGTGCTGCAGTTTCTTGCCACTTTTGAGGACTCTGGCTGATTGGCAGAGTAAAGTCAGCAGAGACAGATGCATATACTGAGGCAAGACACATGCTGAGCAAGATATATGGAGGACACATGATATTTGGGGGATACATATAGGACTTAATGAACAGTGTCAGAAGGTTAGCTTGGCTTGTTTATAGAGCTAGATGTGTAACATGTGGGTCTCCAATCTTCGCTGATCTTTCTTTCCCTGAGAGAACTTACTTCTCCTGGCATCCCTGCTGGTCTCTCCTCCTGCTGACTTGTGCCAAGGCTGAGGTCTGGTCTCTTCTAGGTAGTGCCACCACTGCTTACTCCTGTTTGCTATCCTGACTTTACTTAACTGGGCTGCTAGTGTATTAGTGAAGTGTTTGCAAGTGGATCGAGCTGCAGCTACTGACCTGTGAACTGAACTGCTGATTTCCAGATAACACAGATGAGAGTTGCTCCAAAGAATCTTTCTAAACAGGTTCACTTCTCCTGTATCCTTTTTTCCCCACTATTTCTGGTGAGCGGTGAGCTACGAGGGAGGTTAAAGAATTTAAGAACCATCATTTAAAAAATAGGTGTTTTTTAAAAATTAAAGTTATACTCCACCAATCTTTGGAATATATTCAGCTTTTCTCCTTCCTGTGGACCCTCTCATCCCTCCCCTACTACTTGTTCATCCTGACTCCTTCCTGTCAGATTCTGATATCTAAAAATATTTTCTACCAGGGACCCTCAGTGGCTACACCCAGCATGGACTCAGGTAATTCACACTATCTTTCCTGTCTTCCATACAATCTCTCCATTCTCAACTTCATCCAGGCAACACCCAGGACCCATCTTCTACCTCAATTCCATTAACTGGAGACTACAACTCTTAGACAGGCCAAGGATTACCCTAGCCTTTTCATCCCAATATCTCCAAATAATATGTGACATTACTGCAACTTACAAGATCCCCCTTCCCATCATACATCCAATTCCTTTCTGACTACCTCTTCATGTGAACAGGATCCCCTTCACTTTAGCCTGAAGTGTTACTCAATCATTTGTTGCAGCCCAATTCTTCTTCACTGTCCCCAACTGACCTGAAGAAGTACTTCTTACTAGAAAAGGACATACTCAACAATTTCCTAAGATCAAAAGAAGGCAACAGAAACCAATAAATGGGAACCAAAAAATGACCCAACAAAATCACAAATATACCAATCCAAGAAGCCTAGATGCCAAAGCAAAAGTACATTCATTAAAGATGAAGACAATGAGTCTCTACCAGAACCCTTTAACATAGTAACAATAGACCCTGAGAAATAAAGGACAGTTGAAACACAAGACAAGACCTTCAAATTAACACTTATGAATATGTGCAATGATCTTAAAGAGGATATGGATGAATTCATTAATGGAGTCTGTGAAAACATACACAAACAGTGAAATGAAATAATAAAAACATTTCAAGACATGAAAGTAGAACTTTAAAAATAGAATTAATAAAAACCCCAACTAAGCTATAACTGCAAGTGAAAAATGTAGGCAAACAAACAGAAATCTAAAGGATAAGCTTCACCAATTGAGTACAAGAAACATAAGAGAGAATCTCAGGCATTAAAGACAAGGTAGAAGAAATGAGAATATCAGTCACAGAATACGTATAAATAAAATCCAAGCATAAAACATCTAAGAAATCTGGAATGCTACAAAGGGCATAATCTGCAATAATAGTAATAGATAAAGCAGATGGACAAATCAGAGAAGAAAATTTCCCTAATCTTAAGTAGGAGGTTCCTAGCAAGATACAGAAAGTATGGAAAATACCAAATAGAGAGGACAGACAGGGGGTGGGGGAAGGGTCGTGGGGGATGCCCACAATACATAATAACCAAAACATACAGAGCAAAGAAAGCATATAAAAAGATGTAAGGAGAAATGACCAAGTAATATATATTGGCAGATCTATTAGAATAATACATGACTTCTCAATGGAGATTCTAAAACCCAGAAGAGCTTTGAAAAATGTTCTGCAAACTTCAAGCAAAGCAGCAAGAGATACAAGACAAGACTAGTTAGCCGACAAAACTTTCATTCATAATAGACAGAGAAAGAAAAACATTCCACAATAAAAACAAAACAAAACAAATCAACAACAAAACCCAGTTGATCTATGTAGAAATCAAGCTCTACAGACAGAATAGAAAGAAAATTTTAATCCTGAAGAGACTAAACATTCACCAGAAAACACAAGTCAGAAAGTCAAAAGAGGTAGGGGATATACACACTTTAACAATCGAACAACAAGACTCAATAAATACTATTCATTGATAACTCTTAACAAGAATGGTCTTAATTCCCCCAATAAAAAGACAAAAATTAACAGATTGGATTAGAAAACAGGATCCATTCTTCTGTTGTATCCAAAAAGCACACCTTACCATCAAAGAGAGCCACTACCTCAGAGTAAAAGCTGGGAAAAGATACTCCAACCAAATGGACCCAAGAAGCAACCAGATATAGCCACTGTAATATCTACCAAAACATATTTCAAACAAAACTAATCAGAGGAGATAGAGAAAGGCAAAACACACTCGCCACGATGATATTACAATTCTAAGCATTTAGGCACCAAAAGAGAGCACCCACATTCATAAAAGAAACACTTCCACAAATAAAATTATAACTGATCTTCACACAGTGAGAACAGCTCTCTAGATAACAGAGTGGCTCTACAGACAAAAAAAAAATGTAGAGGAATTCTGGAGTTAAATAACATCATAATTCTGGGTCTTTGACTCAATTCTGTTGATCGACCAGTTTGTTTCTGTACCAATACCAGGCCATTTATATCACTATTGCTCTGTAGTACAGCTTGAGGTCAGAGATGGTGATTCCTCTCAAAGTTCTTTTACTGTTCAGGATTCTTTTGGCTCTCCAGATTTTCCTTCCATATGAAGTTGAGAATTGTTCTTTCTAGGTCTATAAAAAAAATGTGTTGGAATTCTGATGGGGATTGCATTAAATCTGTGGATTGCTTTTGTTAGCATGTCTATTTTCATTATTTTATTACTACCTATCCATGAGCATGGGAGATCTTTCCATCTTGTCATATCTTTTTCAACTTTTTTCTTCAGGAACTTGAAGTTCTTATCATACAGATATTTTACTTGCTTGGTTTCACCAAGATGTTTTATATTATTCATGGCTATTTTTTTTCTTTTTAAAAAATTTTTATTAGGTATTTTCTTCATTTACATTTCAAATGCTATCCCCAAAGTCCCCTTATACCCTCCTCCTCCATACCCCCCTACCCACTCACTCCCACTTTGGCCCTGGCGTTCTCCTGTACTGGGGCATATAAAGTTTGCAATACCAAGGGGCCTTTATTCCCACTGATGGCCGACTAGGCCATCTTCTACTACATATGCAGCTAGAGACACGAGCTCCTGGGGTACTGGTAAGTTCATATTGTTGTTCCACCTATAGGATTGCAGACCCCTTCAGCTTCTTGGGTACTTTCTCTAGCTTCTCCATTGGGGCCCCGTGTTCCATTCAGTAGCTGACTGTGAGCATCCACTTCTGTATTTGCCAGGCACTGGCAGAGCCTCACAGAAGACAGCTATATCAGAGTCCTTTCAAGCAAATAGTTTATCTGATCTTAATTTAACTTTGGTAAGTGGTATCTGTTGATAAAGTCACCTATTTTGTTAAGATTTTCCAATTTTGTAGAGTACAGGTTTTTAAAGTAAGACCTAATGACTCTTTGAACTTCTTTGAACTTCCTCAGTGTAAGTTGTTCTGTCTCCCTAATGGACTTAGCAGATATTGATTAATATTTCACCCAAACACAAAATAATAGAGCTTCTTCTCTGCAGCTTCAGGAACTTTCTCCAAAATTAGCCACATACTGGGAAACAAAATAATCTCAAAAGCTATAAGAAAATTTAAATAACACCCTGCATACCATCTCACTACAATGGATTAAAGCTGAACATTAACAATACCAGAAATAACAGAGAGTTTAAAAATTCATGGAACTCACTACTGGATGAAAAAATGGGTCAAGACAGAAATTAAGAAGCAAATTAAAAACTTTTTAGTATTGAATAAAAACACAGCAACTGAAACCTGTGGGACACAATGAACACAGTTCTAAGAAACAAGTTAAAAGCACTAAGTGTCTACATAAGAAAAATAGAAAAAGCAAATACCAGTAACTTAACAGCATACCTGAAAGATCAAGAACAAAAAGAAATAACACATAAAAGGAGTAAACAGCAAGAAATAATCAAACTCAGGGCTGAAGTCAATAAAATAGAAACAAAATAAACAGAAAGAATCAATGAAACTGAGAGCTTGTTCTCTGTGAAACCTAATATTGATAAACCCATAGCCAAATTAACTAAAAGATGGATAGATATGCTCCAAATTAATAAAATTAGGGAAGAAAATAGAAGCCTAAAAATAGACACAGAAGAAACCCAGAGAATTATAAAGATATATTGAGAAAAATCTGTGCTTCAATGAACTGGAAATAAAAGGATAAATTTATATATATGCACACACATACACAAACACACACACACACACACACACACACACATATATATATATATCCTACCAAAGTAAATCAAAATGAAATGAAATGAAATGAGCTATCTAAACAGACTCATAATGATAGAAGCAGTAATAAAAAGTCTTCCAACCAAAGAAAGTCCAGGGTCATATGGACTCAGTACAGATTTCTACAAGAACTTCAAAGAATAATTAACTCTCCAGACTTCTCAAATTATCCCATAAAATAGAAAGTGAAAGAACAATGTCTTATTGTTTTTGATATCAGGCCACACCACTCTGATACCTAAACCACACAAAGACATCTAAACCACATAAGAAAGAGAGAAAACTACAGCCAACATCCCTTATCAAAATCAACTCACAGAAAAATAAAGTGCTTGAAAACTAAATCTCAGAACACATAAAAGATTGTTCATCATGATCACGCAGGCTTCATTCCAGAGATGCAGGGATGGCTCAGCATATGAAAATGGATACATGTAATCCACTGCATAAGCAGAGTGAAAAACTAAAACTACGTGATCATCTCATTGGATGAGAAAAGGCTTGTGACAAAATCTAACATCCTTTCATTATAAAAGTACTAGAGAAACTAGGGATGCAATGGGACACACATCAATATAATGAAGGTGACTTACAATGAGCCAACAGCCAACATCTACCTTAATGTAGAGAAACTCAATGCATTTCCACAAAAGTCAGGAACAAGACAAGAATTTTCACTCTCTCTTTACCTATTCAGTACAGTACTTGAATTCTTAATGAGTAACAAGACAAGTGAAGGTGATAAAAAAGATATAAAGAAGAAAGAAAGAAATAAAAATTGTGGATGATATCATTGTAAACATAAATGAGCCTATCTTAGATTTGGTTTTATTGCTGTGAAGAGACACCATGGCCAGGGCAACTCTTACAAAGGCAAACATTTTTTTTTTCATTTTTTATTAGAGAGTTCTATATCTTGGTTCAAAGGCAGCCAGAAGGAGACTATCTTCAGTAGGCAGCCAGGATGAGGCTCTTTTTCCACTGTGAGTGGAGCTTGAGACTAGAGACCTCACAGCCTACCCCCACAGTGACACACTTCCTCTGACAAGGCCACACCTTCTAAGAGTACCACTTTCCATGGGCTGAGTATTCAAATACATTAGTGGATGGATGCCAAACCTATTCAAATCACTACAGAACCTAAAATCCCTACCAGGAATTTTTGTAGCTGATAAACCTATTCTGCAAAATACCAGGATTCAAAGTCAATACACAAAAATCAGTAGCCTTCATTTATTTAAGTGGCAACCTGACTGAGAAAGAAATAAGGGAAATAGTACCTTTAACCATACACCTTTTTTTTATTTATGGCCTAACTCTAACCAAGCATCTGAAAGACTTGTTCAATAAAATCTTTAAGGCATTGAAAAAAATTGTCAAGAAGTTCAGAGTATGGAAAGCTCTGCCATGGATCGGTTGGATTAATATAGTAAAAATGGCCAGTCTACCAAAATAATCTACAAATTTGATTTAATCCCCATCAAAATACCAACATGTTTCTTTATAGAAAGTTAAAGTGTGATATTCAGTTATATATGGATTCTCAAAAAATGCCTAGCTGAAACACCCCTGAATAATAAAAGAATTGATGAAGGTATCACCATCCCCCATCTCAAATTGTATTAAAGAGCTATAGTAATAAAAACAACATAGTATTAGCACAATAAAAGAGACATGTTAATAAATGAGATAGAGTTAAAGACCTAGAAGTAAGTTCACCTGGTTTTTAATGAAGAAGCCAGAAATACACACTGGAGAACAGACCACAGATTTTTACAAATGATGCTGGTCAAACTGGGTAGCTGCATATATAAGAATTGAAATAAATTCATACTTATCACTCTGCACAAAGCTCAGTTACAAATGGATCAAAGACCTCAACATAAAACCAGATATACTGAGCCTGACAGGAAAAAAAAAAAAAAGTAGGGAATAGTCTCGAGCTCTTTGTCATAGAAAAAGACTTTCTGAACAGAACAATGGTAACCTGGGTACTAAAATCAACAATTAATAAGTTGAGCCTTATGACACTGAGAAGCTTTTGTACAGCAAAGGACACTGTCGTTCAGACAAAGCAGCAGCCAACAGAATGGGAAAATAACTTTACCAATTAAACATCTGATAGAGGGCTAATATTGAAATACATAAAGAAAACCTAGATGTTAAGAAATAAATTCCCCCATTAAAAAGAAGATACAAAAGCACACAGAGAGCTTTCAGAAGTACACAGAGAATTCTAAAAGATGAGACACAAATGGTCGAAACACTTTTACAGAAATGTTCAGCATTTTTAGTCATCAGATATATTCATATCAAAACTACTTTAAGATGTCTTCTTACACCTGGCAGCTCATAATGACAAGGCTATGGACTAAGGGGGAGAGTGTCAGTAGAAACGTGTACAGTCACTATGCAAATCACTGTGGTAGTTCCTTAGGAAACTAGGAGGGAGTCGATTTACCTCAAGATACCCAAAGGACTCTGCATGCTACTCCAGAGACACATGCTCATCCATGTTCATTGTTGCTCTATCCATAATAGCCAGGAATTGGAAGCATCCTAGATGTGTGCAACAACAGATATAAGGATAACGAATATTATTCCATTGTTTAAAAATGAAATCATGAGATGGCATGTAAATGAATGAATGCATTATGAGTAATGCAATCCAGACCCAGAAGTCAAATATGATATTCTCTTATAGAGAGAGTTATCTTTTGAGCCTTTGATAGGCATGCCACAATCCATATAACCATAGATGTTAGTTATAAAGAGATGGATCTCTCAAGGAAGAGAAAATAGAATGTACAATTGAGGGGTGACATGTGGGGAGAATTATATGGGAAGATTAAATAGATATGGGGAGGAAAGAGAAGGGTAATGGAGGGAATATCAAAAGGGATGGGTAACACTAAAGACCACTTGAGTAGTGCTAGGGAAACCTAGTACTGTAGAAACACCCTCGTGTGTGTGTGTGTGTGTGTGTGTGTGTGTGTGTGTGCATGTATGTATATAGGTATGTATGTGTATATGTATGTATGTATGTATGTATGTATGTATGTGTATAATGAAAATCTGAATGGAATCACCAAAAACAGGGAGACAATGTCCCTTACTACCAAGTGAAACTTGCAGAGCCAGGAATGGGTTACATCTAGGTCTTACATGGGAATGCCCAGACAAGTCAAGCAATTACCAAGGCTGTTGATTGTGCTCCATCAGCCCTAATTGCTAATGACAACACCTACATATCTAATTGAATGAAAAGAAGTCATGCTGGTGCCTAACTAGAGCCTTCCCTTCTACGGACTAGAGTTCATCTGGACTGAAAGATACATCTCTACTGAAGTTCATCTCTACTGGAAGTTCATCTCTACTGAAAGATAATCTGAACCTGAGGATTAAGGTAAACACTAATACTGCCACATTCTACAGTGGTTCCCTACCTGAATGATATGCTGTTGCAATAGTGCCTCAAAAGTTGTGGAAGTAACCAACCACTATCCAACTGGAATTAAGTCCTACTCCATGAGTTGAATCCCATATTGATGCTGCTTGGATGCCAAGAATCTGAAACTGGTTTACCATGGGCCTAGGAGGGAATATTGTTCTGCTAAAAGAACATAGCAATAAAATGTTTCCTAATGACATTCTGCTATACCTATAGATCATTGTCTTGTTGATCCTTCATTAAACAAGCTTCTTCCTACAGTAAAAAGAATCTACTACATGAGCCAATAATTGGACCAATTCAGAGGGTGAGATACCTTGGAACACTCATTCCTTAGTGGGGTGTCTTCCTCAAAATCCCTTCCTTGGGACTCAGGGAGCTATGTAGAAGAGGGAGTGGGAAAAATATAAGTGCCAGTGGAATAGACGAAACCAAGGAAACAGGGCCTTAATACAGTATACATATGTACTCACAGAAACCGTAGCAGCATGCATAAGGCATGCACATCTCCAATCCAGATGGGGTTCCAGCACTGAAAAGGGAAGTGAATGTGAACACACACCAGTCTCTCAGAAGCTCTCAAATGGTCAACTGCTCATGAAGGAAAATTAATGTTTTCCAGTGATGTCTCATTGGGTATACAAACAACACATAAGTGTAGGCCCCGTGTCCAGCAATAGATAGTCAACACACAACAAACTTAATGATTTGGGGGAATATTTTGTCTCATAATGCTTTGTCTGGGCACTTTTTTACCTTACTGGTCTTTTGCTTATGGTTTCCTGTTTTATGGTTTGGAGTTTTGTGTCTGGATGTCATTGAATGTTCATGTGTGTACACATGTTTTTCACAATTCCTCTTTTGGTTTTATTTTATGATCTTTTTGTTTCAGTGTAGTTTGGATTTTTTGCATATTTGTTTTCTAAAGAGAAGAGTGTGTTGAGTTGAGTAGGGAGTAAGTAGGGAGGATCTGCAAGGAGATGAGAGAATATTTTGTATGAAAAAGTATTTTTTTAAGGGGAGAAAATAGCCAGGCCGTGGTGGCACATGCCTTTAATCCCAGCACTTGGGAGGCAGAGGCAGGCAGATTTCTGAGTTTAAGGCCAGCCTGCTCTACAAACTGAGTTCCAGGACAGTTAGGGCTACACAGAGAACCCTGTCTCGGAAAAAAGGGGGGGGGCAGGAAAATAAAAGAATACAGCACAGCCATTTATGTCACCTATTAGCATACATCCCATCTCTTCTATATCCCACTACTAGAGGAAAGGGAAACATGAATCGTTGCTAAAGAAGATTTCTAAGTGCCTGGTTCATGACCTAGTTCTTGAATCAAATCTTTTTCCCCAATCCCATCAGCAGAAGTAAACCTGCCACTCTCAGTATTTATAAATTCACTTTAGACACATGTAGTACAGTGGTGTAGATTCAGAGAATAGTATGTCCTTCTGAAGCATGATTTTTATTTAACATTCATTTTTGCTTAACTTTTGACCATAATTTTGGAATGTTTCTGTTCTCAAAACATATTTCAGTAATACTGTTCTTTAATCTTGAATCCATTACTTATAATCCTCTACATTTCTGATTATATTATTAAGCTTCTTTCAGACTGGAAAATGAATCCCAATAGATATCAGTCATTTGACAAGACCATTCAAGCATTTCTCCATTCTCAATTAGCTAAAAAAAAAAAAAAAAAAAAAAAAAAAAAAAAAAGATGCATCTCATTTCTCATCGGCCATGAAAATAACATCTTAACAATAATGTTTTCCTCAGGTCAGAGTGTAAACTTACCATAATAGCTGGCCAAGTTTTGGCCAATATTTTTTATAATTAGATCATATGGGATTTAGGCCTCCTATTGCTTTAGTTGCATGTGAGTACTGCTATTTGAATAATGACCCAGTAAGGAAAGAAAATAATTGAGAAACTGACCTTGACATATTGCAAAAGAAAGCATGGAGGCTTTTGACAGTATAAAATCATCTAATTGCTAGATGACTGAAATTCACTGGGAAGAAGCTATCATTGTACTGAAGACTGACTATACAATTCAAACTTGGATAACGACTTTGGATTGCAGTATGAGGTATATTCCATTTGGGATGATTTATGAAAAGTATAACAATGGCCATTTGGGACAGAACGCATTTTTTGGAAACTATGTTTTCTATGATTGATGATTATGCCTTAAGAAAGCACATGGAAACACCTAGTAAGTAACAATCATACTCAGAATATAATAGGTGAATGTTTGAGAAGGTTGGGGTTAATGTACCAGTCGCATAGCAATGAATTCAATGCAACTATGAATGAAGTTAGACACATGTAGGTTAAAGTGGCTTTGGGGGATTTTTGTCTCTTACTTGTCTGATGACCGTGCACAAAGTATTATCATTTTAAGGGAACTCCTTTGATTTAAAAATGGGGGTGGTAGAGTTGGTGTTTTACTATAATTACACTCCATTTTTTAAATTAGGTATTTATTTCATTTACATTTTCAATGCTATCCCAAAAGACCCCCACATGCTCCCCCACCCACTCCCCCACCCACCCACTCCCACTTCTTAGCCCTGGTGTTTCCCTGTACTGAGGCATATAAAGTTTGCACAACCAATGGGCCTTTCTTTCCACTGATGGCCAACTAGGCCATCTTCTGATACATATGCAGCTAGAGACACGAGTTCCAGGGGGTACTGGTTAGTTCATATTGTTGTTCCACCTATAGGGTTGCAGATCCCTTTAGCTCCTTGGTTACTTTCTCTAGTGGTACATTTACACAATGGAGTACTACTCAGCTATTAAAAAGAATGAATTTATGAAATTCCTAGGCAAATGGATGGACCTGGAGGGCATCATCCTCAGTGAGGTAATCCAATCACAAAAGAACTCTCACAATATGTACTCACTTATAAGTGGATATTAGCCCAGAAACTTAGAATACTCAAGATATAAGATACAATTTGCTAAACAAATGAAATTCAAGAAGAACGAAGACCAAAATGTGGACACTTTGTCCCCTCTTAGAATTGAGAACAAAGCACCCATGGAAGGAGTTACAGAGACAAAGTTTGGAGCTGAGACAAAAGGATGGACCATCTAGAGACTACCATATCCGGGGATCCATCCCATAATCAGCTTCCAAATGATGACACCATTGCATACACTAACAAGATTTTGCTGAAAGGACCCAGATATAGCTGTCTCTTGTGAGACTATACCGGGGCCTAGCAAACACAGAAGTGGATGCTCACAGTCAGCTATTGGATGGATCACAGGGCCCCTAATGGAGGTGTTTTACTATAATTAAATGATAAAAGAGGTTTTTAAAAAACAGTTCGGAGCCTGGTATACAATAAACACTAAATTGTTGGGATTCATTGACAATTCTTGAGGATGTGGATGGCTGGAATCAGACAGAAGTTATAAGAAAGTTTTATGTCAGACAACCTTGTAAAACTGTACCAAGTCATATAATAAAATCCAAGACATAAAGGAACAGTGAGCTGTTTATCTTCAGAACCTCTTACTCCACCTTTTCAATCTCCATTTTCAACAATTCCTTCTGTTATCTTTGGGGGAAGTTCTACTTACTCTAAGGAAATGAATTCTATAACCATCTTACAGAAATATCTTTGAGAACTGCATATGAGAACACGTCAATATTTCAAAAATCAGAAGAATTGGGTAAATTATTTGGTTCCAATTATGTGATTAATGATTGACCTGTCTCTGTAGAGAGAAATTGAAAAGGTCATACTTCAGGTAATTGACACCAACATCTGTCACTGGAGCAATACTTGCTCTGCAAGGTAGCCAGGAATGCACAACAGCAAATAGACACATTTCATGCTTGCTTTTACACAACATGACAAACCAGAAATAAAATCCAAGCTTCAAGAATCATCCAAACAGATCAAATGTACACACTGAAGAATTAAAAAAATCCTTCTTCCATATATTAGATTTTTACATTGAAGAACCTTGTTGAGGAAATATTAAATATTTTTTCTCCTACTAGAAAAAAAATCTAAATTACTACAAACAAAAATTATGTTATATTTTATTGGAACATAAAAATCATAATGCTATAACGCTATTACTTGTATGTTTAAACCTTGGGTAAAGTATAGTAACAGATATATGTTGCCCTTGATGCTATTTACTGATTGCTCCTATCCCTTCTGATCAGAGCAGCCTGAACTAGTATGATAAAGTTGTTCTAATCAACTCAATTATTAAGTTCAAACAAAAAGGCAAGAAAATATTCTAAGGTTTCACTTTGAGGGCCAGCAAGATGGTTCAGTGGATAAAGCCATTCGTTACCAAGTTGATGACCTAAGTTTAATTCCCATGACCTACATGGTGAAAGGAGGCAACTGACTCCAGCAAGTTATCCTCTGACCACCACACATGCATCATAACACACACTCATACACACACACACACACACACACACACACACATATTCACCACAATTAACTAATTAACAAAATTATTAAAAGGTATGGTTCTAATTTTAATCTAAAAGCTAAAGTTTCTAAGAAATGAAAAAGGGGAGTTTATCTCCCAAACACAGCATTTTTTAATGTTCTAGTGACACACTGAAGAATTAAAAAAATCCTTCTTCCATATATAGATGATCAGTTAATCATTATAAATAGGTACTCACTCTCAGGCAGCGTTTCATATGACATACACTGTCCTGAAACTCAATATATAGCTAAGGACAACACTGAATTTTCTGATTTTCCTGCCTCTACCTTCTAAGTTCTAGAATTACTGATGTGTCCCATCCTGCCCATTTTTTGCTTCGCTATGGATTTAACGTAAGGGTTTCAGGATGCTAGGCAAGTATTCTACCAACTTACCAACTAAGCTTCATTCCTTGCCTAATAATACATTTAATATAAAAAGGGAAAGTAATATTTAGCTATTGAAGACATGAGATAACTTATATCCCAAAGTCAGTGCAGAGAATAAAACAAACATAGTGTCCCTTGGCATGAACATTTAAGTTATCTGAAATTCTGTTTGCATAGGTTAACTTGTTGAACACTAAGCCCTCTTAATTCTATCATAAAACATCATTTTAATAAATCTTGTGTTTGCAGTACAGATTGATTTTAACTGCCTAAAATCCATTTGGAAGTACATACTCTAGGCAGAATACTATTCATTTGCATAGGAAAAGAATAATTATTTTAAAGTGATTTAACAAGGACAAAATAACTTTTCTTTTCTGTCTACTGTAATCCTAAAAATCTACAATTCCCAGAATCCACTTAACAATGTGTTGATTTTGTTTTATTCTTTGTAGCCACTGAGCTACAGGATCTGGCTTCAGCTGAAATTTGAACAAATGAAATCAAAGTGTGGTTTAGACTATGAAAATTATTAGTGGAAAAAG
Organism: Mus musculus; assembly: GCF_000001635.26. Lineage (NCBI taxonomy): Eukaryota > Metazoa > Chordata > Mammalia > Rodentia > Muridae > Mus > Mus musculus. The sequence goes on along the minus strand of NC_000067.6, from coordinate 94,448,813 downwards.
AATCTCAGAACCCTCTAGGAAATACCATATCCAGCCTCTGGTTCTTAGTCAATCAGGTAGTGACTGGCATGGGCTCCCTCTTATGGCATGGTCCTTGATTGGCAAAGTTTTGCATCTCCATTACCCCAGAACATTCGCAGGCAGGATAGACTATATGTTGAAGATTTTTGACTGCGTTGGTGTCTCAGTCCCACCACTGAAAATTGCCTGCTTACAGAAGGTGGATATTTCAGGCTCCATATCCTCCATTACTAGAATTCCTCACTAAGATCACCCTCATAGAATCCTGGGAAGTTCTACTGAAAAAGGTTTTCACATTATACCTTAAATGTCCTCCAATTCCAGTCATTTCTCCCCATATTCTTTCTCTCTAATCCCTCTCCATACACACCTGTTCCTTTACCACCTGCCCCCAGTCCACCCACAAAATCAATTCTATTTCCTCTCCCCAGGGGGATTGATGCATCCTCCTTAGAAGCCTCCTTCTTGTTACTTAGTATTTCTGTGGATTGCCCCATGATTATTTACTTAACGGCTGATATCCACATATGAGTGAGAACATACTCATATTTGTGTTTCTGGGTCTGGGCTACCTCTCTTAGGATAATTTTTCTTCTATTCCCTCTATTTACCTACAGATTTCATGAGATTCCACTATCAAGATCCCCTTACATAGAGGTTGTTGCTTTGCTTTGCTCCACTGGCTGACTTTCTACCATTGCATTCCAGTGTTTTTCCTGGTCCCTCCACCCAATGTGTGGGAAAAGATAAGCTTTATAAAAACAGAGACCTTGAACTGGAACTGGAGCAAGGAAAACAAAATATTCTATCATCAACCATCTGCTTCTAAGACCAAGTGAGCTACAAGTCTTCCCTCTACCAGGATACGTATAAAAGTAATTCCCATAAAACCAATTCACCAGTGCATGTGCTTGACAATACTAGCTAGTGGAAGCTTCACAACTCCTATAAACCACGAGCCTGAATAAATAAAATTTCACAGTGACCTGGCTTTGAGGAAAGAAATATCATGTGATATTGCCTGGGGACATTGAGAAGAGACCAACTTTCTAAATTTGCCCAACTCTGAAAAATCATAAATCCTTGCATATCTCTGGGACCCCAGAGACATCACTCTGTACTTGTTAAGAAGTTAATTGCCTTAGAAATCAAATTCGACTCAATAACGAACCTCTGAAATTAGCCCATAAAGAACATTTGCACAGGCATGTGTGTTTTGATGGCCTTAAGCAGTACTACACCTCTAGATCTTGTCCACCTACATGCTTGTCTCCCTCATGCAAGGCAGGGAGGAACTTTCATGTTTCATCTGTTCCTTGCAAACAGCAGCATATTCTGGACACCTGAAATATTGCCACAGATGTGCAACTGGGACACACAACCTTAAGAACATTCTCTTCTAGAGAGAAGCTTTTCCTTGTGTTGGCCAAGTTCTGCACTGTCTCATCATTACCATAACGTTAGCTGAGAATCATTTTGCCCAGATCTACCTGTGATTCGCTCCTGCTTCATCCCAAGTCCAGACAGTAAAAGAAACAGCTAGGATGAAAGCCTTCACATATTCCATCATGCATGGCTGATGTTCTAAGTTCCTGCTCTTAGGTGTACACAGAATGGTAGCAGAGGAGAACATAAATTCTTTGTCACCACATCTCTAATGGATCCAACCATTCATCATCCTCACAATTTTTCTCACATACAGTTCACATATAAACCTTGGTTTTGAATCCTATTCTTGACACTGTATGAAAATATCTAAGCCCATGCCATTGCATAGTAAGTCAAGTTTCTTAAACTCTTTTATCACCACTTGTACAGCCACTATCAGAGACCCTTTTAAGTAGTATGTCCAATATCAATATTACCTAGATACTTCTTATCACCTGCCAGTAACCACAATGTCCACAAAAAAATTAACCATATCAGGTGCTGCCAAGAACTCTGCTGCCTATACCACATATCTCTAAATCATTTGAGGATTTATACCCCTTAATTACTGAGGGACTGTTCAACTTTACTATGGGATCAAGTCACAGCCAATGATACAATGCTGGAATAAGTTCAACATTTAGTGCACGCCAAGTACTACATCACAGACATACAAAACAAGGAATTTACAAAGAATATAGTTCCAAAAATTGAGTATGCTTATAGAACCGTCAATAGATATGGGTAAAAAATACCCTTTTATGGGATATTAACACTCGAAAGTATAGGAAAGGAAAGGGATTTCAAAACCTATGAAAGAAAACTCTCAAGTCACATATAAAGAAGACATGTAAAGGACTACCCATTCTACTAGATGTGCACATTTTAGCAAAGTAACATGAAAAATATTGAGGAAAGGTAATATTCATCTTCTAAAGATTATAAGTCTCTAGTAAAAGAAATCAAAGATATAAAGTGGAACAAATCCAACATAATTTATATAAATAGTAAATGAAATTACAAATACAACAGAGAATATGGAGAAATTCAACAAAGATGATATTTTAAAAGGCAAAAATTTTGGAAATGAAATCTCAATAAGTCAGGAAAAAAATTATTAAATGCCTCTACAATTCGACCAAAAGGAAGAAAGCCAGACCCACAAAGGTAAGAATTATATAATTTTACTCATGTGTTTAATTGGAGGATAGAATATGAACAGGAAAAGGAGATTATTAGGATACAACAAAAATAATACTAAGAAGGGAGCACATAACAATAACTTCTCAAAAGGACACATAAATAATACTATAAATCAATATCCATAATGATTACAGATGCAAAAATCCTCAGAAACAATACTACAAGTTAAATCCAACAATATACTGAAAAAGTCACACCCATGGCTGATGAGTGGTTCAATATATAGAAATCAATTAAAATAATAAACCATGTGGATTGAACAAATGATAAGATCACATATCATCTCAATGGATGAAGGGAAAGCATTTGATAAAAATTTAACAAAGTTTCATGATTTAAAAGAAAAACTATGTAAATTAAGTGTGGAAGGATCTTATTTCAATTAAATTGATTCTATGTGCCAAACTCATAGGCACTGCCATACTGAACAGAAGAAGATGCTGAAAGCATTTCCTCAAAGACTAAGTGCAAGCCAAGGATGCCTACTCTCAGTGCTTCTATTCTGTCAAGTATTAGAAAATCAATCTAGAGTAATGAGGCAAGAGATGGAAATAAAAGGAGCATGAAAAGGAAATGGAGAAGTAAAATTACACCTGTTTCCTAATGATGTGACTCCATACATCAAAACATAAAATCTCCACCAAAGGCTTATTAGAGTTGATCAATGAAGTCAGCAACTTGGGAGACAAAATTAATACACACAAATCCATAGTTTTTCTATAGACAACTAATTAACTTACTGGGGAAGAAATAATAAAATAATTCTCATTAATAAGATCCTAGACATGGGAGTGGATAGAACAACTAAACCTAAATTTAGGGGAGAAAAAGCCCTGCCACAAACCCCACAAAATCCTGAAAAATGGAAGGTTGGAGAAAACACAAAACCAAAAATACCTACTGTGTCCATGGATAGGAAGAGTTAATATTGTAAAAATGGCTAGAATCCTCAAAGCATTCTATAGACATAGAAAAGACAATCTAAAAATTCATATACCATAAATGGCCATAGACCTCAAATAGCAAATGCAATCTTTATAGACCAGACAAAGGTGGGAGCACCCTAATGTGTGATTCAAAGATAGTACAGAGCCACAGTAGTGAGATGGCATACTAGTAGCATTAAAACAATAATCTAGAACTGGAGAAGAGAACAGAGAACCATAGAAAGATCTACTCACAGACATCTAGTGATTCTTAACAGTTTCTACAAGTTCAGGAGGAAGGCTGGCCTCCTTTAATGAATGGCACTGGGAATGTTATTTGTCACATGTGCAAGAATGAAGGCTGACCACTGTCTCTCTCGCTGTACAAAAGTTTATTCAAAATGGACCAGACCTTAATATCTCAGACCATAAAGTTAATAGAGGAAATCATAAGACAAATGCTTCAATATAGAGGCACAGGTAGTAGCTTTCTGAATAGAATTTGAAAAGCACAGAATATGGAATTAAAATTGGACTGAAGTCTTTCTGCATAAGCAAACCTCAAGAGAGGTTGTACAAATTGCTAAATGGAAAAAACATCATATAGCAGAGTTAATTTCCAAACATAAAAAAAACCTCAAGACTTAATAAAATACAAACAATAATGTAAAATTTAAGGGGGAGTCATCTGAATAACCCTTCTCAAAAGAAGAAACTAAAAAGACCAATAAATATAATATTGTACCGATATAATTATTATGATGTTATCAAACAGCAGGGAAAGGCAAACCAAAACTACGGTGAAATTCTGTTTCACTAAACCTAGAATGGTTGATATAAAAAACTCAAAAAACCTGGGCTGAAGCAGTTTTCAGTTATCAAAACTTGCTCAGCAGTTAAGAGCATTTGTTGCTCTTGCAAATGACCCAGGTTTTAGTCTTCTGCCCCACATGTAGCCTTGCAACTGTCTGTAATTCCAATTCCAGTACCAATGCCCTCTCTTGGTCTTCATAGGCACCAAGTACTTATATGGTCCACAGTCACACATGCAGACAAATACCCACACATATAATAAAGAAGAGGAAAAGAAGAAGAGGAGGAGGAAGACGGGGAAGGGAGGGGGAGAAAGAGGGGGAGAAGGAGGAGGAGGGGGAGGAGGAAGAGGAGGAGGAGGAGGAGGAGAAAGAAGAAGAAGAAGAAGAAGAAGAAGGAGAAGAAGAAGAAGAAGAAGAAGAAGAAGAAGAAGAAGAAGAAGAAGAAGAAGAAGAAGAAGAATTATTAATGAGAAGAAGAAATTTTGAAAACTTACAAATGCTCTCAAGGATTGGAAGGTATGCAAATTAGTGCCATCACCATAAAAAACAATATAGTGAGTCCTCAGAATAATAAAGTAGAAGTCCTATAAAATCCAACCTTTCCATTCTGAGCTAGGTATAAATCGAAAGAGAACAAAGACAGCATATGACAGACATGCTTGTTTATCATGACACTATTCACAGTGGCTAAGGCATAGAAATTAGTCTTGTCTGCTGATGATGAACACAAAAAAATAAATATAGTTATGGACATGAGGAAATTCTCTTAAGGAGTAAAATCCTATTATTTCTAGGAAAATGTATGCAACTGGATAATGTCATACTGAGCAAAATATGGGTAACTCCAAAAGAGAAATATTTCCTGTTTTTTTTTATCTTTCATGTGAGGGATTTAAAGGGCCATGAAAGACGAACTATTAGAGACCAGGGAAAGAGCCAGCAACATGGAAAGAGGTAAGTTTGGTTAATTGGGAAAGTGTAAATATGATCAAACTATATATGTGTATATATGTGTGAGTGCTAAAATGTCATTATGAAATCCAGTAGTTTGTAACTAATATATACTGATTTAATTTATTATTAAACTAAAATAAGAATAAGGTCATTATTGCAAAATGAGATTAAAACAACAGAAGAAAAATATCAATGTATTTCAAAATCAACTACAGAACCAGAAAATTCCTTTCGAGAAGACAAAAAACTCAGTCCCATAGGGATGTTGGTACATTTCTTTCTGCAACATGCCATCTTATTTAGTGTTTAAGTGTTGATGGCTACCTATTCCCTTAATCATTCACTAACTCATTAATCCATTCATTCAAGAAATAAATACATTCAAAGGATATTTCTAAATATTTAAAATATCACAGTGAACAAATTAGACAAAATTTCTCACAGTGTAGTTTATTCACCATTTAATGGTAGATATATAGTCATGTGCTAAGTGCTAGAAAATATGACTAAGCAATAAAAGGATAATGATGACAAATATATGTGACTAAATGAATGATATTAGGTGTACATAATATTATTTAAATGGTGAAAGAATTTTGCCAATGCGGTTGTACAGGATTGTAATCCCACTACACAGGAAATGAGGGCATGAGGATCAGAAGAGGAAGGTCACTCCTGCCGGCACATTTCAAGGCAGCTTGTGCAACATGAGACCCTGTCTCAAAAACAAAAAAGCAAATAAAGAGAGTATAGATAAATATATTTCTATATACATTATTTGTGGGGATATTCATTAGTACAACCTCTATGAAGGAAATTTATCAAACTGTAAAGTTTGTGTATGTTTAACTCAGAAAATCTACTCAAGTATTTACAAAATCCTGTGAATAATGCAGATATACATATGTAAACAGATTGTTTTCATAGCCAAATTTATATCAAAGGTAAGTAATGAATCTGCAAACAACTTTAATGCTTCCTAATAGGCAATTTGTTAAATAAAATATGAGTATTCATAGAAAGAAGGAAATATATATATATATACACATATACATATATATGGTCTATCTTATACAGAAAATGAAATGAATAGGATGTGTTACATGAATCTGAAAATTTTTCTGAGATACAAAGCATATGACAGAACAGTTTCTAAGTATTACACAAAGAAAAGATGTAGACACATATTTTGACACATGTCTACAATAGCTCTAAATGGATACACAGATTAATTCTGAGAAACAAAATAAAAGGCTCAAGTTATACAATTGGTTTTCACTGTTCCAAAATTTTACTACTTACATTACTATTTCCAGAGAAAGAAACAAAAGGCACTGGCAAACACTGTACATTTTGCACATCTGTGAAATTCCTTCATACATTAGATCAGTAATCAAAATAAACATTGACCATGTCCTGTGAGAATGAACAGTACAAAAATATCATGCCGACAAATTCTCACTGGATTGCAAATAATATTGGCTGAATGACCAAGCAATCACATTAAGGTCATAATTGGTAAATTGTTGTTTCAGATTGTTATTTAAAGATAGAGCACACAAAACAACCAGTGTCATTGTTCAAAAATCGAAGCATTTAAGACGTGACACACGATAGAGTCATGGTTATATCTGGAAAGTAACTTTTCCATAACACGATTAGGTATCCACTTCATTCTTAAGGCACATAATTATCAAAAGCATGAACAAGTGGAGTCAGGTGTAATAGCCCATGCCTGCAATCCCAACAGTTGAGAAATGGAGCCAGGGGGATCAGAAATTCAAGGTGATTTTTTTTCTTTTGTCTTTCTCTCTCTTTTTAGAGAAATGGTTGTTCCTTCAAGGCTGCTCAAATAGGTGTTGCTATAATTCTTATGAGCACTCTGTTTTGCTAGACTGACATCCTGAACTGTTTTCACATAGCACTGCAATAGTAACCAACCTTTAGTCCAGTATATAGCTGTTGTACTACTGAGAAAGCATTTTTAAAAAATAACAGCAGTTCTCTATACACTTGAGTGCACATGGACTGACAAAACCACTGTCTAAAGCTGTTTTGACAAAAGACTTTATTTTTGCAGGACTGCACTTCAAGCCAATTAATAATGAGGGATGTGAGTGATTTGGAATTGAATAAACGACACACATCTCTAGCGACATGCACTATAATGGCTTGTTTCTTTGCAGGTAGCAATAAAGCCTATAAGACAACAAATAAAATAATTCCCAGCTTGGTTCCATCCAATTTTTGATAAAGCTATGCAAATGCGGTATGTATCATTCTTATTTGTTCAGCAGGATAAACGAGGAGAAATTACCTCAGGTTTTTAAAGAGATGATAGACAGAAGGCTATCTGATCATTTGAATATTCCCATAAAGGCTTGGATAAGAAAGGTAAAAGCATATGTAGGCAATTTTAATATCCTGTGATGGAGACTCATTTAAAGATAATCTTCACATGAAAATTTTACCCAGGCTGATCAATCAAATGATAAAAACATGCATAAATTACACAACAAACATATGGAGAATTATGATTACCACAAATTGAAATATTCCATCTTGATAAAAATAGTATTAGGCATTCATTATAAAATATTTTATGAAACCTGAGAGACAGAGTTAGACATAGGCTAGGAAATATTCCATGCAATATATACTATTATTGAAAGCAATGGTTTCTCTTCCTTATGATTCTCTACATTTACATGGTATTTTACTCTGATATGTAGCTGATGCCTTTAGGAGCATGTTTTCTACTTTAAGGTTTAACATTTACCTACAGTTAATCTTATAAAAATTCCCCATTGATCATTGGGTACTACTCATAGATGGTATAAGTAAAGTTCTGGGGTGTTGTTTCAGATGGCAGCAACCTCGGGCAGGATTTAAGCACATATAACCGAGGAGACAGATTATATGATGAAAACACAGAGTCAAGTTTCTATCAATCTTTTATTTATAGTGTGTCTGCAGCCTATTATACAAGTTTGTACAATAGCAAGTTTTTTCTCCCTTAAAGCTGGGGTGTGCCTGAAGTTAGTGTGAAAGATGCTAGAAAATTACATTGCAATCCAGAATTTTAAGTGTTTATTAGAAGGTGACATATTTATCTGGATAGCTACAAAGATTTCTATGTGGAGCTTTAGGCTAGCATCATAGCTTGTTAAAATAACATGGAAAGATGGATTCTGATACGACTGAGAGGTTCCAATGGGCCCAAACTCACACACCAGACAGATACAAATGGCAACCGCATGACTCTGATGGTTAAGGTTGAGTTCAGACCAAAGCCTGGCACACAAACTGATGCTACTGCTAGAAAACTCAAGAGCCAAAGCCAAAGCTAGAAGATTCAAATGTGCCTAATCTTTTCACAGTCCAAACTTTATGGTCTAGAAATTAAAACCAGGCAACAAATGGTTTCAAGCTGTCCTTTGGAAACTGTCTAGTATGAATCCATTCCTACTATTTTATAAACTAGTCATAGATTTTGTGGCAAGTCTTTTTATGCCTTATCATTTTATGTGATTTTCTCCAATACTTGTCAGAGTATTAAATATCCTTCTGATTCTTCCCATCTTCTAACAACATGTTCAAATAAAATGATATATTTGAAGACGCTGCTATAAATTATAACCCTGTTTTCATAGAATATTTATTATGTTCTGCTTTCAGTTATATTTATTTCTTTACAGTCAATAATACATCAATTCATGACAAATTTAATTTTTTAATTATACTTTTGTCCTCTCAAGTCTTTGACAAAATTTTCCACAATTTTAATTCACTTATTTATATAGGTCCTATGTTTAAATATAAGACTTTATGTTTAAAAATATAAGACCTTATATCTTTAAATATAAAAATATTTTAATATATGCTTATTAAGTAACAGTTTTCAACCTTGTATTATCAATAGATTAGCCCTACAATGATTCACAGATAAGAAAAGAAATGAATTTCTTCTTACCATCATAATTTTGGAACACATTGTAGCTTTCATAATATACAACCCATAAACAAAGAAAAAAATGTTGAATTCCTTTTCTTAAAAACTGAAATCAACCCTGCTAAGATTTTTAATTTATTGAAAGTCAAATTAAAATATTAATTAGAATACTAATTACATGAGATTTAACTTAGCAGGTTTTTGTCCTTTTCTGTTGCTATTGCTTTAATTGATGTTTCCATTGGCAAATATTGGAAATTACTTGTAAATTAGAAAGTGGTAAATATAATGGGGTCAATTAATGATAGGTACCATGTCAGAGTAAATTGATATTCACAAAAACAATTTCTCTGAAGTCCTTAATTGTATATTAGACAAGTCTTTCTTGAGTTTTGGAGTGCTCCTTTGAAAACTAAGACTTTTATCTAAAGCTTCAGAAAGTATTAGTGGTCCACAAGATCTAATTGTGGGCATAGTGTTGAAGCTGGTGTATTACAAGTAGCATGCTTGAATGTCTTACAAACATTTGTCATGTTTTCTGCATCCCAATTTTCTTTCACATGTATATTTCTCTCAGTGGGGAACAGATACTACAGGGCCTTAAAAATGATTTAATTCTTAACACTAAAATCTTAGCAGCTGTGAGCTGTTCTACAACACAAACCATAGCACACAAGTCAAGACATGAAGTACCCCAGTGAGAAATCTGAATTCCAAAGAAGATACTATAAAATGAGGAACCTTGCAAATGACAAGTATGTAGCATTCCTCTTTGCTATCCATTTCTCTCTTTCAGGAATGGGTTGTTCCCTAAAGAATCAAACGCATTATTTTTGTAAGCTAAGCAATAAGAACGATGTGATTTTAGAGGATGTAATAAATCTAGAGTTAGGTTGTTCTTATCCAGATTTAACAACTCAGACAGAAGAGGGGATTGCCTTTATTGCCCTGGAACCTGATTTAAATGAAAATTTATAAGGATATTTGGGGCATATATATTTTAAGAGGTCACAAATACTACCTAAATGGCAACACCTAAACTCATGGAAATAATTTCTTGATCCCATGAGGATCCAAAGATTTGAATACCTTTACTATATAATAGACAAGTTCCACTCTCAAGTAACTTACTCCATGACTCCTTGTAAATATGAGAAAAGGAACAGAGGTGTTTCAGGAACAATGTGATCAGAAGGTTTTATCTAAGAACAAACACATTCATTACTCAAGAGATAAAAGTCTCTCATTTAGGGGTGGGGGTTTTCCCCAATCTTTTTCACCTGTAATATTTAAATTTATTTCATAAGAACTGTTTCAGAGAGACACTATTATGTAGCATGGGACACAAAGACTTGTTTACCAGTGTGCATGGCTGATTGCTACTTAAAATCTATGCTCCACTGATAAACCAACAACTTCCCACCATATGGACTGGGCTTGTTCTACAGAAACTGAACAAGTGCATGAAAGCTTATACAGGCCTGACCTTCTGGATATTTGTTTTGAAATTATCTTCTCTCATAATTTCTTTTTTTATATATTTTTTATTATTACGTATCTTCCTCAATTACATTTAGAATGCTATCCCAAAAGTCCCCCATACCCTCCCCCCCACTTCCCTACCCACCCATTCCCATTTTCATAATTTCTTAAAATTCACTTTTTAAAATTCTTTTAAAATTTCACACAGTACATTTCAATCATATTCTTTCCTGTCTCCTAAATCCTCCTTCCTCACCCACCCTCAGGGGTGTTTTTCCTCAGGAAGGAAGGAAGGGGGAAGGAAGGAAAGAAGGAAGGAAGGAAGGAAGGAAGGAAGGAAGGGAGGGAGGGAGGGAGGGAGGGAGGGGAGGGGAGGGGAGGGGAGGGGAGGGGAAGGAAGCCATTACAAATATAGAGTTCCCTGTGTAATGAGCAGCTGAGCCTACCCTGGAATGTGGTTGCTATACCAGTATTACTCCAGTGACTTTTCCCTCTCCCAAAAACTGTTTGTAAAAAAAAAAAAAGCTTCTTGGCTAGGTGGGACTCTGTGCCCATGCTCCTAGCTCTATGTTAGCATTTTGTCTGGTTTAAGCTTATAAAAGTCTTGTGCATGCTGTGACAGTATCTATAAATTTATATGTGCATCTAATCTATTGTGCCTGAAAAATGCTGTGTCCTTAAAATTGTTCACCATCTCTAACCCTTATAATTTTTGTGTCCTCTCTTCCCATAGATCCCTAAGCACTGGAGCAGGGGTATTGTCTTAGTTAGGGTTTTACTGCTGTGAACAGATACCATGACCAAGGTAACTCTTATAAGGATAACATTTAATTGGGGCTGGCTTAAAGGTTCAGAGGTTCAGTCCATTATCATCAAGGTGGGACCATGGCAACATTCAGGCAGGCATGGTGCAGGAGGAGATGAGAGTTCTACATCTTCATCTGAAAGCTGCTAGCAGAATACTGACTTCTAGTCAGCTAGGATGAGAGTCTTAAAGTCCATACCCACAGTGATACATCTACTCCAACAGGGTCACACCTTTTAATATGCCACTCACTGGGCTAAGCATATACAAACCATCACAGGTGTGATACAGGCATCCTCTTCACAAATAAGGACTCCAAAGAATCTGCAAATTGTTCAGTTTGGGGTCTCAGTGATAAATATTGTCTACTGCAAAGAGAATCTTATTCCATAAGGATTAAGCAGTGCACTGCTGCTTTGAAATCTTTTAATCTTCACATAGGTATCTGCATTCTTTGTTTTAAGTATTATAACATGATTTCTATTTTAAGAACAATGTTAAAAATAAGATTCCAAAAGACAAAGAGAGTTTCAATGAAATATAAGTATTAGAGAAGAAACAGGAATACATTCTCAAGTAGTGTTCAAAGAGGAAAAGATGAAATTAGGGAATGGCTATAAAAAGGTATTTTTGATGTAGTAAATCACGTGGTGATATGAAAGAAGATTGATAATTGAGCAAAAGAGATCATTATTGAAGTGATAGCCTTAAGCCAACAAGAAAACATGTACTGTGTTGACTAAGTAGAAAGTAGATCCTTTCTAGGTCTACCTAGAAAGGTGGGTTCAGAAATATAACTTATCCACAAACAGGAAGAAGCAAGAAACGTTAAGCAGAACACAAAGGTAGACAGTGTTGTGACAAGCTACAGAGACCTTTCATTCTTATCCCCAAGGCTTCAACAACAGGAATAAAGATCACCAAATGAAAGGGAAAATGGGGATTGGGGAAAGGACCATTTATAAAACCAAGGAGAAAAATAAAGAAAAATAAAAATAAAAATAAATGAGAGATTTCTGAAAGTGAACCCTACCCTACTTGTCTGTGTTAGCTCTTTACTGGATGGGAGTATACCTAGTGATTCACTTCTAATACATACAAAATGGCAAAGTCAAGGGTGTCAGTCCTAACACTATGTTATAATATGACTTTGACTTCAATCTCTGTTACTCAAGTTAAGACATTATTTGGGAAGGTTCATATTTGAGGAAATAATATATTTCATGAGAAGCCAGTGAAAAACCAAAGCTTGTGACCAAAGGTGAACTTAGAAATAGATTATCTCTGAAATAGGAAGAGGAAGAGCAAAATGCAAGGAATCCAATGGGGAAGATGGAAAAGGATTGTAGGAGCCAGAGGGAGGAGAAGCTAAACACATGAAGTCTCACCAGTATGTCTAAATGAGGATGACAGACACGTTAACACTGAAGGGAAGAAGCCACAAGGTCTCAACTGTAGACAGAACAACATAATGGGGAAAAAATCATCTTCCCCGGGAAAGAAGACACCAATTGGTTATCTAATACCAAATAATCAGGCCTGAAAATACATACATACAAGTCTCATTATATAACAAACTTGTATTTATATACTTATAAATGTATGTGTGTATGTGTGTGTGTGTGTGTGTGTGTGTTGTGTGTGTGTAAAAACAACAATTAAAGGAAGAGAGACTGAATTTTAAAGAGAGCCTAGAAGGGGTATGTGGCAGGGTTTGGAAAAAGGAACAGGAAGTGGGAAATGATATAATTATAATTGCAAATAAATTAGAAAAAAACATATGGAGAAAAGATAATAGGAACTCCCCATGGGAGCCTCAGAAAACTGTGGCCTTGGAAATTATTTTTAATTTGCATTCAAATTTCTGACCAGCTGAACCTGTGTTATAAATACTATGAATGCCATTAAGCTATTAATAGTATATTATGTGGCCATAGATCACTAATACAAAATGTTTCTATTAGTTTTCCAGGAAATAAACTATTAATAGAATTATATCCAGTGGTGAGAATATTTTTATATAACTCAGTGGATACGTGTTTATTTCTACATGCAGAGAGGTAATTTCAAGTTTGAGGGCTTTGCAGATGAGCATGATAAAACAAAAGAAAAGAAAAGAATGGGTGTGGCCCTTAATTGTGGGGTTTGGTTTGAGAAAGGAGAAAGAGAAAAGACTAAAGTTATGGGGGTTGGGCTTTAATTATATTTAGATTGAAGATTTAGATAAAGATAAAACTGGAAAGAGACTGTGGAGAAGACAACCAGATGCAATGAATGGATGGACCTGGAGGGCATCATCCTGAGTGAGGTAACACATTCACAAAGGAACTCACACAATATGTACTCACTGATAAGTGGATATTAGCCCAAAACCTAGGATACCCAAGATATAAGATACAATTTGCTAAAAACATGAAACTCAAGAAGAATGAAGACTGAAGTGGACACTATGCCCCTCCTTAGAATTGGGAACAAAACACCCATGGAAGGAGTTACAGAGACAAAGTTTGGAGCTGAGACGAAAGGATGGACCATCTAGAGACTGCCATATCCAGGGATCCACCCCATAATCAGCTTCCAAACGCTGACACCATTGCATACACTAGCAAGATTTTATCGAAAGGACCCAGATGTAGCTGTCTCTTGTGAGACTATGCCGGGGCCTAGCAAACACAGAAGTGGATGCTCACAGTCAGCTATTGGATGGATCACAGGGCTACCAATGGAGGAGCTAGAGAAAGTACCCAAGGAGCTAAAGGGATCTGCAACCCTATAGGTGGAACAACATTATGAACTAACCAGTACCCCTGAGCTCTTGATTCTAGCTGCATATGTATCAAAAGATGGCCTACTAGTCGGCCATCACTGGAAAGAGAGGCCCATTGGACACGCAAACTGTATATGCCCCAGTACAGGGGAACGCCAGGGCCAAAAAAATGGGAATGGGTGGGAAGGGAAGTGGGGGGGGGAAGGGTATGGGGGACTTTTGGGATAGCATTGGAAATGTAATTGAGGAAAATATGTAATAAAAAATATTTTTAAAAAAACCTACTTTTAATAAGGGTTCTCAAATGTTTCAACCCTGCTTCTAGCCCACCACCCAAGGGTAGGGTAGAAAAGATGATAAATAGGACAAGGGGATATGGACCTGTTTAGAAGCAGTTCCTTGGGAAGATTGCAATTTATTTTTTTTATTATTAGATAATTTCTTTATATACATTTCAAATGCTATCTCAAAAGTTCCCTATACCCTCCCTCCACCTGGCTCCCCTACCCACCCACTCCCACTTCTTCGCCCTGGTATTCCCCTGTACTGGGGCTTATAAAGTTTTCAATACCAAGGGGTCTCTCTTCCCAGTGATAGCCAACTAGGCTATCTTCTGCTACATATGCAGCTAGAGATACAAGCTCTGGGGGTACTGGTTAGTTCATATTGTTGTTCCACCTATAGGGTTACAGACTCCTTCAGCTCCTTGGGTGCTTTCTCTAGCTTCTCCATTGGGGGCCCTGTGTTCCATCTTAGAGATGATTGTGAGCGTCCACTTTTGTATTTGCCAGGCACTGGCATAACCTCATATGAGACAGCTATAACAGGGTCCCTTCAGCAAAATCTTTCTGGCATATGCAATAGTGTCTGGGTTTGGTAGCTGATTATGGGATGGCTCCCCAGGTGGGGTAGTCTCTGGATAGTCCAACCTTTCGTCTTAGCTCCAAACTTTGTCTCTGTGACTCCTTTTGTGGGTATTTTGTTCCCAATCTAAGGAAGAATGAAGTATCCACCCATTGGTCTTCCCTATTCTTGATTTTCTTGTGTTTTGCAAATTGTATCTTGGGTGTTCTATGATTCTGGACTAACATCCTTAATCATCAGGGAAATGCAAATCAAAACAACCCTGAGATTCCACCTCACACCAGTCAGGATGGCTAAGATAAAAAATTCAGGTGACAGCAGATGCTGGTGAGGATGTGGAGAAAGGGGAACACTCCTCCACTGCTGGTGGGATTGCAAGCTTGTACAACCACTCTGGAAATCAGTCTGGAGGTTCCTCAGAAAATTGAACATATTACTATCAGAAGATCCAGCAATGGCACATACCCAGAAGAAGTTCCAACTGGTAATAAGAACACATGCTCCACTATGTTCATAGCAGCCTTATTTATAATAGCCAGAAGCTGGAAAGAACCCAGATGTCCCGCAACAGAAGAACGGATACAGAAAATGTGGTACATTTACACAATGGAGTACTACTCAGCTATTAAAAACAATGGATTTATGAAATTCTTGGACAAATGGTTGTATCTGGAGGATATCATCCTTAGTGAGGTAACCCAATCACAAAAGAAGTCATTAGATATGCACTCACTGATAAGTGGATATTATCCCAGAAGATTCCAATTTCTATTTGCCAGGATACCACAAATCCATTTCAGAAGTGTCAAGATACCAAGCAGGAATCACCAGCACTGGCAAAATCTAGCAGAAACCTCCAGGCCTCTGCTGAATCAATAGCAGTGACCAGGACCAGCCGGGATGTCAGAAGAACTTCTCTGCCATACCTCTCTCAGTGAAGAGATCAGCAAAGGAGAAGACCAATGAAATATTGCAAAGGTAGCTCTGCAAGCATGCAGTCACTGTCTGTTGAGTCCTATTTATGCTCTCTCCAAACATCACATGTCCTCCCACAGGTGTTGCCTCAG
The DNA here is from genome assembly GCF_000001635.26 of Mus musculus. Lineage (NCBI taxonomy): Eukaryota > Metazoa > Chordata > Mammalia > Rodentia > Muridae > Mus > Mus musculus. The sequence goes on along the minus strand of NC_000067.6, from coordinate 94,432,529 downwards.
CAAAACACCATGTGAGTCTGTATCATCGCTCATATCCAGAAACTTTCACTTCAACCCATTGAACTCTTTTAAACAAAAATATGGAGTAGTTACAGTATGTCCAATTTTGTTCAGGAATTCTTTTCAATGCTTAAACTGTGGATAATTGTGCCAATTAGTACCATATCCTCTCCACGTTAGAATCTTTACCACAATTTTGAATGAGTACTGTGTTATCTATGTCCTCTAATTATATTCTAAGTCATGGTGCCAACAGAACTATATGTGATTATTTCAGTTTTACCTTCAGCATTAAACCACACCTATACATTGGGTGATTCATAAATGACATATACATTAAAAGAACAGTTATTTTAGACCATTTTGAAGGTATAGCATATTATTTGTCATTGGAACCATGTCAAGCACTATTCCTCCTGTGTGTGTGTGTGTGTGTGTGTATGCAAATGTGTATGTATATACACATGTGTGCATATGAGGTGAAGGCCAGAGATAACCTTGGGTGACTTTACTGGGGGCAGTCAGGAATAATTTTAGATCTCCACATATCACTATTTAATCCTTACAATCCTTGATATTATGACCAAGCTCATGACTACCGATAGAGCAGCAAAGGCAGAGAAAAAAGCAAATGTCCAATGCTATATGGTAAATAGAGAAAGAACCAGGATTCTTATGCAAGTGCTTAGACTGGAAACATTCAACCATTAATGTAAAAGTGCACGACAATGAAAAAGACTTATTTCACATGGTCCAACACACACCATTTTGGGATCATTAGAGACTGAAGGTGTTATGAATAGTAAGAGAGTGGAAAGGAGATAGTAGAAACACCTCATTGGTTTCAAAGTGTTTCAACCACCAATGATGACACTGTACATAATTCTAACAACCTCACAGATGCATGAGGGGTCAGACTGTGAATAAAGATCTCAACTTTCTGAATATTCAATCATTGAAAACAAGTCGGCAAGCTTGAAGCAATCCTTGACCATGTTTCTAAAATTGATCATTTAAACATTGTAGAGAATACAAATGAGCAGAGTATGCCTTGTGCTATGTGACTGTCCTTGAAGATAATTTCGACAGAGATAAGGCTAAAATCAATAAAACCGCTTGTGCTTTTAATCAAATAAAAAGTCTACAAACCTAATGGACTGTTTACATTAGATCATTTCAGCAAAATTAAGTTTTTAATGACTTTTTATTTTTATTTTTATGTACATTGATGTTTTGCCTACTTGCATGTCTGTGTGAGGATGTCAGATCCCCTGGAATTGGAGTTAAAAACAGTTGTGAGCTGCCATATGGGTGCTGATATTTGAACCCAGGTCATCTGGAAGAGCAGCCAGTGTTTTAATCACTGAGCCATCTCACCAGCCCCCAAATTTCATTTTTAATATTATTTTACCATATAACATTTTGTTCATCCTTGTAACCTGCCAGATATGCCTTCTAATATAAATTCTGCATCCCTTCCTGGAGATATAGGATTCACATTATTGTAATATCCTGCAAACAATAGAGAAACATCTATCTTTCTCACCCTCACATTGTAACTCAGGGCTTATGGAAATGTATCTAATAACAAGAAAATGGTTTGGGGTGCTCTAACCTCTCTCTCTCCTGTGCTAGGATTCCAAGACAGAAGCAAAAAAAAAGAGGTACTGGTGACTGTGGTGTCATTAGGATATCTGCAAAGCAAAACCACAGCTTCAATGACCTATATTTAACAAACTAGAGCAGCAGTTCTCAGCCTTCCTAATGCTGCGACCCTTTAATACACTTTCTCATGTTGTGGTGACCCCCAACTATAAAATTACTTTTATTGCTACTTCATAACCATAATTTTGCTACTGTTATGAACCTTATGTAAATATCTGATACATAGAATAAAAGTAACTATCTGATAGATAGGTTATCCTATATGTGACCCTGTCAAAGAGTCATTTGACCCCCAAGGGGGTCACAACCTACCGGTTAAGAACACTAGACTAGAGGGAAATTGTATCAAGAAGAATTGTTTGAAAATTTTCAGTTTCATTGTAAACAGATATAAAAACACAAGAAAAAAACATGGAAAATACAAACAGTTGTTAGGACTGAATGCTTTGTATGTTTATAACAGGAATAAGCTATTTTACTGAAACACTAAAATTAATGTTATGCATTTAAGCTTACAGGCAAATCACTGAGATACTAGCAACAACTTCTAGAAGTAAACAGTATGCCTACACAGTTTTTTTTTAAATATTTCAATTGACAGTTTAATACTTTTACATAATAAATTTTAGTCATTTTTCATCTGCAATTTAATTTTCTCTTCTCTTCTCCTCTTCTCTCTCTCTCTCTCTCTCTCTCTCTCTCTCTCTCTCTCTCTCTCTCTCACACACACACACACACACACACACAATTCTGATGTAACACTAATTATTTGCCTTGTTTTTCTGTGACCTTCTAAGTTTAGAAATTTTTCCAAACACATGACAGGGAGAGTTATTTACTGGAGCAAGCTCAATTTATCAGTTTCTACCACAATGAGGAAAATGATGCCTGTCCTCCAGCAATATTTTTTTAACTGCCAAAACTCTCAAAGGTAAGGGTTAGGTCTTATGGGCCTATAACCTATCCATGATCCAATATTATGCTGGTCTTGGGCATGGAAGCACATCTGTAATGAGTTCATGAATCTACTATCTCATGTCAAAAGACGTCATTTTGCTGCCCTTCTGGCTTCTGGTTCTTATTACCAACCCTCTTCAGCAGTGCTCCATTTGTCCTTGTTATTAGATACTATGTCCCATTAGGTCTGAATTGTTCCACCATCACTTACTTCCAGTTCTTTCAGTATGATGAAGGCCTGGCACGGCACTTATCTTTGTGTATAAACACAAATATTTAGAAGACATTGGTATTTTTTTCCATTTTTTATTAGGTATTTAGCTCATTTACATTTCCAATGCTATACCAAAAGTCCCCCATACCCACCCACCCCCACTCCCCTACCCACCCACTCCCCCTTTTTGGCCCTGGTGTTCCCCTGTACTGGGGCATATAAAGTTTGCAAGTCCAATGGGCCTCTCTTTGCAGTGATGGCCGACTAGGCCATCTTTTGATACATATGCAAAGACATTGGTATTTAACTCTTTAACAGAACAAGAGAATAGTTTCCCTATAAGGAATTATCTCCCCAGACATGGGCTATTTGCCAATTTTTGTTATTTGTTTGTTTTTACCAGGTTTATATAAACAGATGTGACTTCACTCAAATACAATCAGAAAGCAATTACCCTCAACTGGCATTACCACTATTACACTACAGGATAAAACTTGCCCAGAAATTTCACTATGGCTGGGTAAAATTGCTGAATATTTTTCCCCACACCAACCTATATCGAACCTTTTGGTAAATAAAGACAAGCTTGTAGAGAGGAATATACTAGATCATTTCTGTCTTTACCTCTCTGTATCCTATGATTGAAGTGTGTATTATCTTCATCAATGTTATTCTTGCCTTTAAGTTCTAGTGAACAACCAAAATAAATAACTATAACCTGAATATTTTGGGACCTTCTGGGGCCTTCCAGAACAATAACTTGTAGAGAGACATCCCACATACAGCAAGAGTTACTGTTTAACAATCCTTTACTTCGTGGGAAAGCACAGTGAATCCATGAATGATACCTCTGTTCAACTCCTGATTTTTAGATTTCCATGTGACTTCTTGTATAGACTGAATTCGGGTTCCCCACTCTTCTCTATGCTTCCACTCCCTCTTCTGATTAAACCTTTCCATGCCTGGCATTCCTCCCCCTCTATGTTCATGTACCCTGTCTACTCTGCCCATTCCCTCAAAGCATTTTCTTCCTGCTCTCCTTCCTACTAAGGGTCCCTTTCTTTTAGTATCTGATATTAAACAAATCAGTGTAAAACTTTAATTAAGGCATACCTATTAATGACATGGACACTAATCTATGGAGGCATGGGTTGTTTCACTCAGTGTAATATTTTTCAGGTCTATTCATTGTTCTACAAACGTCATAGTTTAATTCTTTTTAACCAGTGAATAAAATTACATCTTGCACACATACCATACTTTCAGTATCCATTCTTCCTCTAACGGGTGTCAAAGCTCATTCAATTTTCTCATATTATGAATATAGGCAAAATGAACATGGAAACATCTCTGTAACAGGGTATGAATGGAGTCTTTTGGGCAAATAATCAAGAATGATATATATGAGTCATGCCAAAGCTCTATTTTTAGCTTTTGGGCAAACTCCATGCTTATTTTTATTGTACCAGTTTACACCCATATCAATAGTGAATAACAGTTCCTCTTTCTCCACAGCTTCTCCTGCATTTTCAGCCTCTTGTTTTCTTGATGACAGTTATTAAGAATAAAATAAGATGAAATCTCTAGGTTGCTTTAATTTGTTGTTCCCCAGTGACTAAGATTATCGAACATTTTTAGAATGTGTATTAATATATCAGACAGGGTTCTCTAGAAAAACAGAACCGATTCTAACACATGTATATGAGATTATTAGAATGGCTTACAGTCAGTGATCCAATTGTTCCAATAACAGCTGACTCCCAATGGGAAAGTCTAAGAATTCAATAGTTGTTTGGTACAAGGATCTGGTTGTCTCAGACAGTCTTTGGTTGTTCACAATAATCCTGAAGAATTAGACTCTAGTACTAGTGAAGGAATGAGCTTGCCAATGAGAGTAAGGGCAAGTAGGCAAGAAGCAAAAGTTTCCTTTTCCCATGTCCTTTATATAGGCTGCCAACAGAAGGTGTGGACCAGATTTAGACTTCAAATGATCTAGACTTATGGTGATTCTTCGTAACCTCATGATATAGGGTATGTTTTACCTCAATGATCCAACCAAGAAAAATTCCTTACAGGTATGCCTAATTGATTGGGTTAATTCCAGATGTAATCAAGCTGATAGTCAAGAATAGCCTTCACAATTAGTCATTTGTGGGTTGTTGGTTTTTTATTGTTGTTGGGTTTTTTTTTTTTTGTTTTTGTTTTTTCTTTTGTTTTGTTTTTGGAGAACTCTCTGTTCAGTACTAAAAATCATTTTTAATAGGGTTGTTGTCTTGACATTTAGTTTTTTAAAGCTCTTTGAATGTTCTAAACTCCAACCACCCTCTTTTGAGTGTATACTTGGAAAATGGTCTCCCATTCTTTAGACTAATTCTTCATATGGTTATCAGTTTTTCTCCACAGTAGAGGAGCATTCATCTTTAACTTGTTCATTGTTGGCCTTATTTTCTGAGTAAACAGAGTCCTATTCAGGAATGCCATTGTTGAAGAGGCAGTTTTCAATGTATACATTGTCCTTTTTATGGCTATATATGTACTGACTTATAGCTAGGTACTCAATTACATTTTACTAGTCTTTATACCTATATTTATGCCAGTGCCATGATGTTTTTGTTACTAGGGTTTTATATTATAACTTGAAATCAGGTGTTGTAATGTTTCTAGCAATACTCTTATTATTCAATGATGTTTGTAATATTAAAGAACTTCTGTCATTCCATATGAATTTTAAGGTGTGTGTGTGTGACAGAGAGAGAGGGAAGAGAGGAGAGAGAGAGAGAGAGAGAGAGAGAGAGAGCGCTACACTGTTGATTTTTATTGCATTGAATTTATAGACTACCATTGGTAGGGTGTAGTTTTCTAATAATTCTATCAATCCCTGAGCAGAGGAGTCTTTCTTTCTTTGATGTTTTAAAGTTTTCATTCTAAAGCCCTTTTTCTTCCTTGGTTAAGTTTATTCCAAAGTACATCTTTGTAAATTGTGAGCCTAGTGTGATTAAAGTTGTTCCCCTGGTTTCTTTCTCAGTGTTTGTCTTTGGTACATAAGAAAGCTATTGACTTCTTTGTGTTAACTTCTTCTGTGTACTGACCTCTCTGCTAAAACTATTTATCAGCTCCAAGAGTTTCCATGTAGAATAATCGAAGCCTCTCATGTATATTATCAGGGTCACCTACAAATAGAGACACTTGTATTTTTCTGTTTTCCTTTTAAGTTCTTCTCTATTTCTTGCTTTAACCAACACTTCAAAAATTCCAATGAATTACAGTGTGGAAGAATGGGTACCCTTATCTTCTTCCTGGTCTTAGTTGGCTGCTCTGAGTTTTTGACTGTTTAGTATGAAAATGACTATAGCTTCATTGAGCTGAGACATGTTCTATCCATCCATAATCTCTCCAGGGTTTTTTTTTTCATGAAAATTTATTAGATTTCATTAAATGTCTTTTCTGCTTTTTTTGAAATGACCATGTCATCTCTGTCATTGAGTCTATCTATGTAGTTAACGATGTTTAATGATTTACACATGTTGAACTATCCCTGGATGTCTGGAATGAAACCAAGTTAATCATTATAAATTATCCTTTATGTGTTCTTAAATTCTGTTTGCAACTATCATTGCTTGATCTGTTTTTTGATTTTGTTATTGTTATATATTTGTCTTATTTGGGAATCAGGACACTACTGGCTTTGTAAAAAGAGGATTATGTGTTCCTATACTTTCTATTTTACAAAATAATTTTAAGTGTTGATACTAGTTACTATTTGAGGATCTAGCAGAATTTTACACTGAATCCATTTAAACATGGGCATTTTTCTAAGTTGGTAGATTTTTAAGTTACTGCTACAATCTTATTGCTTGTTGTTGATGTCTTTAAATTATTTATTTGATCTTGGTTTCACTTTCATAAAACAAATACTATAAGACATAAAGCCACAGATTAACTCCAGGTGGTAGTCCATATGTATAAAACTTTTCATCTGTTCATTAAAATTTTCAAGGTTAGTAGATTATCAGTCTTTTATGATATGTACTGTCTCTCTTTTTATCACTAATTTTATTAAATCAAGTATTCTCTCCACTTTGATTAATTAGGCTAAAGGTCTGCCAATTTTATCTTCTCAAAGAAAGGATATCTTTTTTAACCTTATGTTTCATTGATCCTTTGTTTCTATTTCATTAATTGATGCCCTGCTCGTTTCTATCCATCTATTGATTTGGATTTGGTTTGTTCTTATTTTGCAAATGCTTTCAAGTGAATCAATAGGCCATAATTGACTTTAAAGACCTCTATGGACTCCCTGACCAAATGGTAATTTCACTAAAAAACTTCTGTTGTCATTATCGTTTCATTGTTGAATTTTGAAATTATCTTAGTAACAAGTAAGTTTGAATAAGACATTTTCATATATCCTTTTCTTTGATTACCCCACCCACACTTCTTTCCTCTCCTCCATCTCTCAACCATCGTCTTCACTTAATCTTTTAGCCTCTGGTATTTCTCCTTTCTTCTTTCATATCACATTTATTCTACGATCTTTATATTTTTACATTAAGTTGTGAAACAAGTAGGCTTTCCTATAGCTACCACACATTTCTTTTAGGTTAGCCTTACTTTCCTCCTTCTTCCACACTCCTGGTCCCTCCCTGTCTAAGTCTTTCCACTCCTATTGTGTCAACTCTCTCCTTTCACTTTATTTGTAATCTACTATCTCTCTCCTTTTATACACCCATTGCCTTATTCCATGGTTTGTTTTTCCTTGAGTATTTCTATCTCCTTATTACATTCAATTTTCATATCTTGAGTTGACTTCCTTATTCCATCCAGCTGTGTGTAGTATTCTTCATAACTTCTTTGAGTATTTCGATGACATTTATCATCATTCTTTTCTATTCCTAGAATTTTATATTGGTCATTTTCATTGGAGTTCATTGCTATGAGACTGGAAGTTTGTGAAAACAAACAAACAAACAAAAATGGGTTATATTGTTTCATCATGTTGCCGGTGTTTTCATTCTAGAACTTTGTCCATTGATGTCTGGGCTAGTCCTCAAGATGCTAGAAGAAATAATTTTGAGTATCAAAAATGTATGAAGAGACACAGATATTGAACCTGATCATGCAATTTATATATTAATTGTAACACATAATACTCTATCAATAGGTACAACTTGTGTGTGTTGTGTAGATAGATAGATAGATAGATAGATAGATAGATAGATAGATAGCTCACATAAGGAAAAATTAGAGGACAAGGGTAATCATCAACCTTACTATAAACCCTGTGACCAAAAGTCCTGATCTAAATATGAGATTTACTGGTTCAATGATAGCTCAAATGCTTTGGGAGTAACCAACTACTCTCTTGCTAGATTTAAGACCTACTCCTTAAGATATAACCCATACCTGGTACTGCTAAGATGCTTAATAATTTAAGACTGCATAGACTATGGACCTAGGGGGAAAGTACTATTACTCTGCCAAAGAAACATAATAAGAGAATGACTCCTAATTGCATCTTATACCCATAGGTCATTAAAGAAGTTTCTTCCTGCAGCAGATGGGAACAAATACAAAGACCCACAACTGGACAGTGTGCAGAGAATGAGAGACATTGGAACGCTGACTCATAAATGGGGTATTTTCATCAAATCCTTCTTGTATAGCCTCAGGGAACCCTGCAGAAGAGGAAGCAGCAAGATTGTAAGAACCAGAGGTAATGAGTGACTCAAGAAAACAGTCTTCCAAAAACAACAGAATTCACAAACATATAACATCATAGTGATTTCGACAGCATTCACTGGGCTCTTTCCATGTTGGTAGTCATGGGAGTCAGTCCAAGAAGTTCCCAAAACAATGTTATTGATGTCATTCTTGATTGCCTCCCAAAAGCTGTAAGTCCCTATTACTGAACACACTATGCACTTTCAACAAAGGACTCATAGGAATCAAGCTAGAATTGATTTGCAAACATCCTTTTTGAAAACTACCTTCCATAGGACTGTGCAAACTGCCAGTTGGGGAAAACAATCAGTAGTCCTACTCAGTTGTGATGGCTATAATCCACAATAATCACCAGAATCCTCAAAGGTACAATAGTGGCACCTACATGTTGGTGATAAGCAACAGTTATTTAATTGGACTTAAGGCTGTGTGCTGTAGGAGGAAGTAGCAATTACCCATGATCCATATTATTATTGTTGTTGTTTTCATTATTTATTTTATAAATTCCATTAATATTTTAGAAGACAAAATAAGAGTTTTAGATGAAATGACATACATCCGTACGTGTATATCATTGTAATTTGCTCATAATCACTTCTCTATTTTTTCCTATGTCCCCCTTTTCAAATACTCTCCATTATGCTTTTATGTCTCTCCTATATAGACATGTATGAAAACATATATATCCATATATATGAAAAATATATCTTTATTTGAAATAAAAATTGTACTTTTTGAGTCTGATTTATCTAACACAATAATTTTTAATTCCTTTCTTTAAAAAACATATTTTGCTTAAATAAACTCTATTGTTTTCATTTTCTTTCTTCTGCTGTGATAAGCACCATGACCAAAAGCAGCTGGGCTTTAGTGAGTACAGAGCAGGGAGAGTAAAGAACTCAAGAAGCCTGAAACAGAAGCCTTGTAGGAACAGTATTTGCTGGTTGCTCAATCATGGCATTTTTATATAGCTCAGGAAATACTTGCCTAGAAATGATGCCACCCAGAGTAGGCAAGGCCCTCCTGCATCAAGTATTAATCAGTATAATTTCTGTAGACATTCTCATAGGCCAGTGTGATCCAGGGAATTCTTTCACAGAGACTTACCTCTCAGAGGACTATAGTTTATGTCAAGTTGTCAATTAAAGCTAACCGTGTGTGTGTGTGTGTGTGTGTGTGTGTGTGTGTGTGTGTGTGTTTGGAGAGGAAAGAGTTTTTTTCATTTATATCTTGCAGCACATTCTTAATGGTAGTCAGGACAGGAAATCAAAAGTGAACTTGGAGCCAGGCACTGAAGAAGAGATTATGAAGGAATAGAATTACTATCTTGTGCATACTGATTTCTTATTCCAGCTGTTCAGGGATGGCACTTGAAATAGTAAATAATTAGTCAAGAAAATACTCAATGGTCTTTTGCTTACTAGACAATCTAATGGAGACATTTTCTAAACTGAAGTTTCCTTTTTCACTTTGACTCCTGTTAGACTATGTTTGACTTAAAAAAGGAAGGAAGGAAGGAAAGAAGGAAGGAAGGAAGGAAGGAAGGAAGGAAGGAAGGATTGATTTTTTTTTCAAAGAACCAGATTCTGGGTTGTTTGTTTTTTGTTTTGTTTTTGATTCTTTGTATAGTTCTTTTTCTTTCTACTTGGTTGATTTCAGCCCTGATTTTGATTATTTCCTGCTGTCTACTCTTCTTGGGTGAACTTGCTTCTTTTTGTTCTAGAGCTTTCAGGTGTGCTGTTAAGCTGCTGGTGTATGCTCTCTCCAGTTTTCTTTTTGGAAGCACTCAGAGCTATTGAGTTTTCCTCTTAGCACTGCTTTCATTGTGTTCCATAAGTTTGGGCATGTTGTATCTTCCTTTTCATTAAATTCTAAAAAGTCTTTATTTCTTCCTTGACCAAGTTATCATTGAGTAAAATGTTGTTCAGCTTCCATGTATATGTGAGCTTTCTGTTGTCTTTGTTTCTATTGAAGACCAGCCTTAATCCATAGTGATATGATAGGAGGCATGGGATTATTTCAATCTCCTTTTATCTGTTGAGGCCTGTTTTGTGACCAATTATAGGATCAGATTTGGAGAAGGTACCATGAGCTACTGAGAAGAAGGTATATTCTTTTGCTTTAGGATGGAATGTTCTATAAATATCTGTTAGATTCATTTGGTTCATAAATTTTGTTAGTTTCACTGTGTCTCTGTTCAGTTTCTGTTTCCATGATCTGTCAGTTGCTGAGAGTGGGGTGTTGAAGTCTCCCACTACTATTGTGTGCAGTGTGTGCTTCAACTTTAGTAAAGTTCATGAATGTGGCTGTCCTTCAATTTGGAGCAATGATGTTCAGAATTGAGAGTTCATCTTGGTAGATTTTACCTTTGATGAGTATAAAGCGTCCTTCCTTGTCTTTTTTTGATAACTGTAGGTTGAAAGTCAATTTTATTCAATATTAGAATGGCTACTCCAGCTTGTTTCTTGGGACCATTTGCTTGGAAATTTGTTTTCCAACCTTTTACTCTGAGGTAGTATCTGTCTTTGTGCACTGAGGTGCAGCAAAATGTTGGGTCCTGTTTACATAACCAATCAGTTAGTCTATGTCTTTTTATTGGGGAATTGAGTCCATTGATGTTAAGAGATATTAAAGAATAGTAATTGTTGCTTCCTGTTATTTTTGTTGTTAGAAGTGGAACTATGTGTGGCTATCTTCTTTTAGGTTTATTGAATGAAGATTACTTTCTTGCTTTTTCTAGGGTGTAGTTTCCCTCCTGGTGTTGAAGTTTTCCATCTATTATACTTTGTAGGGCTGGATTTGTAGAAAGATACTGTGTAAATTTGTTTTTGTCATGGAATATCTTGGTTTCTCCATCTATGGCAATTGAGAGTTTTGCTGGGTATTGAAGCCTAGGCTGGCATTTGTATTCTCTTAGGGTCTGTATGACATCTGTCCAGGATCTTCTAGCTTTCATAGTCTCTGGTGAGAAGTCTGGTGTTATTATGATAGGTCTGCCTTTATAAGTTACTTCACCCTTTCTCCCTACTGCTCTTAATATTCTTTGTTTGATGCATTTGGTGTTTTGACTATTATGTAACAGGAGCAATTTCTTTTCTGGTCCAGTCTATTTGGAGTTCTGTAGACTTCTTTTATGTTTATGGACATCTCTTTCTTTAGGTTAGGGAAGTTTTCTTCTATAATTTTGTTGAAGATATTTACTGGCCCTTTAAGTTGGGAATCTTCACTCTCTTCTACACCTATTATCCTTAGGTTTGGTCTTCTCATTGTGTCCTGGATTTCCTGAATATTTTGGGTTAGTAGCTTTTTGCTTTTGCATTTTGACTGTTGTGTCAGTGTTTTCTATGGAATCTTCTACCCCTGAGATTCTCTCTTCCATCTCTTATTCTGTTGTACTCTGTTGCTCCTGAGCTTTCTTAGGTTTTCTATCACCAGGATTGTCTCCCTTTGTGATTTCTTTATTGATTCTTTTTCCAGTCCTAGATACTGGATGTTTTTGAAATGTTTGGTTGTGTTTTCCTACAATTCATTAAGCCATTTTTGTGTTTCTAAGGGCTTCGACTTGTTTATCTGTGTTCTCCTATATTTTTTTTTTCACTTTAGGTCATGACCTTTAATTTATTTTTTTTCTTTTTATTAGGTATTTTCATCATTTACATTTCCCAATGCTATCCCAAAAGTCCCCCATACCACCCCCCACTCCTCTACCCACCCACTCTCCCTTTTTGGCCCTGGTGTTCCCCTGTACTGGGGCATATAAAGTTTGCAAGTCCAATGGGCCTCTCTTTCCAGTGATGGCCAACTAGGCCATCTTTTGATACATATGCAGCTAGAGACAAGAGCTCCAGGGTACTGGTTAGTTCATATTGTTGTTCCATCTATAGAGTTGCAGATCCCTTTAGCTCCTTGCGTACTTTCTCTAGCTCCTCCATTGGGGGCCCTGTGATCCATCCAATAGCTGACTGTGATCATCCACTTCTGTGTTTGCTAGGCCCCAGCATAGTCTCACAAGAGACAGCTATATCTGGGTCCTTTCAGCAAAATCTTGCTAGTGTATGTAATGGTGTCAGTGTTTGGAAGCTAATTATGGGATGGATCCCTGGATATGGCAATCACAAGATGGTCCATCCTTTCGTCACAGCTCCAAATTTTGTCTCTGTAACTCCTTCCATGGGTGTTTTGTTCCCAATTATAGAGGGAGTTATTTATGTCCTTCTTAAAGTCCTCTATCATCATCATGAGATGTGACTTCAAATCTGAGCCTTGCTTTTCTGATGTGTTGGGGTATCCAGGGCTTGCTGTGGTGAGAAAACTGGGTTCTGATAAAAACAAGTAACCTTGGTTTCTGTTACTTATGTTCTTGCCTTTGCCTCTTGTCATCTGGATATCTCTTGTATTAGCTGGTGTTGCTCTCTTACTGTTGCTTGTCCCTCGTGCAAGCCTGTGTGTCAGTACTCCTTGGAGACCAGTTCTCTCTGGGAGGAATTTGGGTATAGACAGCTGTGGCACAGGGTCAGCTCTGGGGCGCAGATAGAAACCTGAAGGATACTGTCTCCAGCTATTCCTTGATTCCTGTGTCCTGATGACTCTGGGCTGGTTCCTCATGGACTAGGAATTTGAGCAGAATTGGTGGTCTTACCTGTGCTTACAGGTATGCCAGCACTCATGGGCGACCAGCTCTCTCCGGGGGATTTGGATATGGAGCACTGTGGCTCAGGATCTGCTCAGTGCACTGTCGCATAGGGTCAGCTCTGGGCACAGACAGAAACTGGAAGAATCCTTTCCCAGGTTGCTTCTCGGTGTTGGGAACTAAGCATTGGGCTATGCACAGACTTCTCGGTCCCTGCGTCCTGAGGCCTCTGGGTAGGTCCCTCAGAGCAGAAGTGGTGGTCTTACCTGTGCTCACAGGTGTGCCAGCACTCATGGGAGATTTGGGTGTGGAACACTATGGCATAGGGTCAGCTCCAGGCACAGATGAAAACCGAAAGCAAATGTTTTCTTATTATTTGGAAATTCATTCATTCTGCTTTCTCTTTGGAGAAAACATTTGTCATTTTATTTATTATCAACTATAAATAAATAATATTATATTAATTTTATATAGCTATTACTATCTGTACATATATGTAAGATTCTTGAAAACAGTATAGCATGTCAGTGCATTTATGTAGAATAAAACTTAAAATATTGGTTAAATGAATTTTAAAAACAGAATTGGGCCAGATTGTCAATTAAAACCATATCTAATGTCTAAGCATGTGTTGTTTTATTAAGTACTTAAGTACAAAAGGTACTACATCTGAATGTTCATCATTCATTTGATTCTCCTAACAAATTCACATCCAGAGTGCTAACAATGAGATCTGTTCATTATTCACACTTCAGAGGTCATTATGGACTACATTTAGGTCATGATTTCTATCAGTTCTTTTGTGTTTCATTGATTTTTGGAGTAATCGATATGTTTATAAATCTCAGTTATAGTATTACCACAATCTATAACAACATATTAACTTCAAGACAATATCAACACAGGAATACTATGAAATGCATTATTCAGTGGCAACCTGGTTACTATGATATCACCTATAAAAGAGTAACAAACACTTATAGCTTTTAAATAATTTAAAGTAATTCCTGAAAAATCAGAAATAATTGAATGGTCTTCCCTTCTGAAACTGGCATATTAATTCAACATTCCTTAAACATTTTCAATGATAGTAAGACTCCATTACACTATGAGAAGCATAGCTCTATTATACATACAAATTCTTTTGAACATTTTCTTTCCAAAGTGGTATCTTCTGACAGCACAGAATCCATAGAGAAGCAGAGAATATTCAATTCTATTTTGGGATTATTTATAAATGCTCCCATTTTGTAGTATGTGTGCAGACTTCTAGATAAGAAGGTACTATTTCTTTTAATATTTCATGAAATCATGCAATTTTCTCCGAACAGTGATAACTATTTCTTTAACAGTTCATTTAAGGAGCCATTCATATTTATTATATCTTTGGGATGATTCTTAAGGTTTAACCCAAGTGAAACCTCCAAGTATTTTATATTCTACATGTGGAAGAGAAAATTAGAATCAAATATCATTTAAAGCTCTTCCAGGAAGAATTCAGTGACTGAACAAGGTCAAAATATCACAGAACATATTTTCTCAGTGACTCAATTAAATATTGCTAGCAAGCCTATATTTTTTTAATCCTCATGCTTCCACAATAAATGTGTTATGTTTTCTTTTTGCAGTTCTGAAAAAATGTTTCTGCTTAGGTCTATGTGCACTTACTTTGTCTCTGGATATTGTGGGATTATACACAAGTACCTGGATTGGCTGTTACCTTTGTCCAAACTCATTCCATAAAGTTCTAGCTGAGCAGACATACAAATAAAACAAAAACCAGTAATAGCAACAACAAAAAGGAAAAAAACAAAAGCATCAAACTATAAAGAAAATAGGGTACAAAACAATTTCATATTCTAATATGCCTTCTGAAGTAGAAACTTAAGAGTTCATTGAAGAGTCAGTTGTGTTAGATGGTGTTTTGCTGGGCAAACACATGGAGTAATAGTTTCCTGAAGTGGACACAGGTGAAAGACTAAGGCAGACTTGGGAAGGAATGTTTCATTGAAGCAGATACAGGAGAGAGGGTGTTCTTCTAAAGCAAGCACATGAAAGGACACTTGATGAAAGATTATTTGCTAACAACACATATGCATTGCTCTGCCTTACATGGTGTAGTTGAGCTCCATTTGTCAGGACACTGAAGACTCAGGCTGATTGGATGCAGATGCTGAGGCAATACATGTGCTGAGGCAAGGCATGTGGAGGAAACATGATGTTTGGAGGGTATAAATAGGACTCCTCAGAGTAACAGAAGAAAGAGCTTGGCTTCCTGATACAGCTGTGCTGTACTTGTGGGTCTCATGTCTTTGCTGATGTTTGCTTCCCTGAGAGAGGCACAGCCAAGAACTTCTCCTGGTGTTCCTGTTGGTCCCTCCTGCTGATTCAAGTTGAGGCTGAAGCCTGACTGTCTCTGCTAGGTTATGTCACTGCTGTTGCTAACCCAACTCTACCAAGCTGGACTGCTGGTATATCCATGAAATGTTTTTGAGTGGATCCAGTTGCCTCTGTCTGCTAACCTGTGAACTGAACTGCCGATTTCCAGACAGCAGAGATGGGAGTTGTTCCAAAGAACCTTTCTAAACAGGTTCACTTCCCCATATCCTTTCTTTTCCACTACTTCTGATGGGTAATGGGCTACAAGGGAGATTAAAGCATTTAAAAACCATCATTAAAAATAGTATTTTAAAAAAATATTAAAGTTACAGCCTTTACTGAAATTGTTGCCTTGAGGAAATAGAAATTCAATTTTCCTACACAGATTTCAAAGTGCAATGACTTCTATCTATAAGAGGTAGAGCTATTCTCTCATTCAAAGAAGAATGGATATAGAAAATGTGGTGCATTTATGCAATGGAGTATTATTCAGGTGCTTAAAGGAATGTTATGCCATGGGACTTGAAGAAGTCAGGAGGAAAGCACTGAGCCAAAAACAATTCAAATTACACAAATTTCTCATGTCCACTCACTCTTTATATTGTTCCTGGCTTATCAACCTCAAACAATAAGATTATATAGGCAGCACTATTTTCAGAAAACAATGAGAAAGAAAAGGTCTGTGTCTTCTCAGGCACTTTCCCAAACTCCTCAAATTTGGAATTCTAAGTAAACAATATTCAAGCAAAATGTCAAAAGCTTCCTTTGCAGTAAATTAAGCTAAACTTGTCTGTTCAGCTTCCTAAGAGGCGAGACGGGGAGTGCCATTTGAGGACGAGATGGAACCGATGGTTGTTGAGCTGTGGATAAGGTTTAATCTAAAATAATCTGATTTGTTTTCGCCTTTTTGTTATCTCAAAACCTGAGACTGTGTAATGGGAGTAGAACTGAATGATCTTAGTGTGACGTCACAAATGGAAGCAACCACTTTGCTGAACCCAGATGGTTATGGAGGTTCCTGAAGCAATGATAGCTATGGTCATGGTGAAGGTTCTAATTACTGCCAGCAAGCAAAACACAGCAGGAGAAGCTAACCAGAGATGTGGCCCGAAAGCCTCAAGTTTACAAGAGGATAGTAGGCTCAGCCAATTATGGTGGAAGTAGGCACCAGCTGCTACAAAGAAGACATGTGTTAGGTAATACTCATGTGTATTGGGGGGGAATGGGAGGAGACAAATCTTAAAAGACAGTATTGCTCTCTTGCTTGTTTTGGCTTTTATTTGTGTGTCTTTGTAGGGTTCTTTTGTGTTTCTTGGTTTTGGTTTTGTTTGTTGTTGATGTTTGAGAAGGAAAGACAGAGAATATAATTTGGGTGAATAGGAAGGAGAGGAGAATCTGAGAAGCATTGAAGAGAAAAAAAAACACGATCAAAATATATTGTATGAAAATATTTTCCAACACAAAATTTAAAAGCCTGTTTAAAAAAAAAAAAAAAAAAAAAAAAAAAAAAAAAAAAAAGGTCCCAATGCTCTCCAGGCCTTAACATTCGTCTTGGCTGCATTCCAGCTCAGACATCCCCTCATGAAATTCCACAGAAAAGATACATGGATAATAAAAATAGAGCATAAGGGACATTTTATTCTACTTTTTAAAAAAGAGATATCCGTATGGTCCTTTACTAGGCAGATATTATTTTTATTCCAGTTTGATGTTTCAGTAGTCAAAAAACCTCCCAGCCCGACACCAAGCCTGTCTTTAGTGCCAAGAAAACAAGTCTGAATTGAGTCTTTCTGAACAAGATTTATGAAGTCTGACAAACTGGTGGTACTCTGGGTCCTTCCTAATGGTATGTGCTCCATGAGACCACCTTGAAAACTTCATTATACATTTTCTAATGGCTTTACTTATTTTGAATGCTAATGTAATATTTTAAAACCACCAGACCATTAGGAAATAAACCTCAATAACAAACATAGCATTATAAAATGCTATGGGAAAAAAAAAGCTGGGCGTGGTGGTGCACGCCTTTAATCCCAGCACTCGGGAGGCAGAGGCAGGTGGATTTCTGAGTTTGAGGCCAGCCTGGTCTACAAAGTGAGTTCCAGGACAGCCAGGGCTACACAGAGAAACCCTGTCTCGAAAAACCAAAAAAAAAAAAAAAAAAAAGAAAGAAATGCTACAGTATCTTTATACTGTTATTTTTCTGATATACGACCTGTCTCAAAAGGCAATTTTTCAAAAAAAATAATATACACAAATGACAGAGTGATGATAAATGGATACAGATATTTCTTGAAACCCTCGGGATTATTATTGTGTTTACTGACTCAAAAGTAAAATTATCCTGGCTGTGATGGCTTGAATATGCTTTGGTCCAGAAAGTGGCACTATTAAGGAGGTGTAGCCTTATTGGAGTAGGTCTGCCTTTGTTGGAGGAAGTGTGTCATTGTGGGTGTGGACTTTAAGACACTCATACTAGCTCCCTAGAAGCTAGTTTTCTCCTAGTGGCCTTCAGATTAAGAGGTAGAACTCTCAGCTGCTCCTGTGCCGTGCCTGCCTGGATGCTGCCGTGCTCCCACCTTGATGATAATGGACTAAACCTCTGAGCCTGTAAGCCAGCGCCAATGAAACATTGTCCTTATGAGAATTGCCTTGGGCATGGTGTCTGTTCACAGCAGTAAAATCCTAACCAACTAAGACACTGGCCCTGTTTACTTTTTACAAATCTCTATTACTTCTATGTAGTAAGATCTTCCATCTGTCTTCTAGAGTTAAGTACATGTGAAGTTAAATAAGTTAACTTATATGACATGGGAATAAGAGGTCCCAATAGCAGATGACTTTTCAACTCTACTATCTTGGCATACATCTTCAAAGATTTATCAAGCATTAATCTATGTATTAAATTGTATATGTTCCCTAAGAAATACGAACACCACTGTTTTTTCTGATACTTATGTTTAGTATATATTTACCAAGAACATATGTTTTGTTCACAATATTTACAATTAAAACACCCAAAACATTTCCACTCCTCAAGATTGTCAATAAAAGACAGTCTGTGCTACTGATCATTATTTTGGATAACATTTTGGGTGTTGTAGTTTCTTTTTAAAACCAGGAATCGAGAAATAACCTCATTGTATTCATTTCCCATGAGTCTATTAGACAGTTTAGTTGGTTGGTCTCTCCTGCACCCTGAGAGAATTAGAATCATATTTTGACCTAGAAATATGATTACATAGTGAATAGTATGTCCTCAGACATACCATCCCCCAGGGCATGAAATCTCTACAAGTATATACTTATAGTAAAATATAAAGAGAACTGTAGCAAGGTTTAAAAAAATACAATCCTAATGGGAAATGAGTGCTAATGGCCAATAAATTGTTTCCCATCCCCAGGGGCTTCATTTAAAGCAAAACAACAATCTGGGGATGCACAACCTACATTCCCTAGTTGGCAATGACAAAGCCTGTAATATAATGGTGTCACAGAAGCATTTTAAAGTAAATTAAAAATGTTTTTAAAAAAAACTGGTCAATTAAGATGAAAGAGCAGCACAGGTTCTGAACACTGTGGGCTTCATCACACCCACAGAAATTAAAGCTGTGAAATGTATGCGTTGCACTTGGGGATCTGTACCTTCCCTAACCTCAGCGCAAGAAGGACAGGATTCCGCATGGCATTAGCTGAGATGAATCACTCATCAGTGAGCAGTGCCTGGCTTGTCTACGTTGGCAGCTGCCAAGAGTTCCTCGGCTCAGCATTTCTGAAAGGAATCGTCCGGTGAAGCTGCTTGGTATTCGGAACATGGCAGCCTTTGAAGAACTTTATGTGCTCCCGAAGGCCATTTTTCATCCTCAATACAAAGGACCTAAACTTTCTGGCAGACACTGACTTTTATCTTTTCTGTCTTCTGTGGACTCCTGCAATTACCACAAGTGTACAAGACAGCAGAAAATGTAGTCTTTCGCTTGTCACACCTGAATTTATTTGCTTCTATTTCAACGTGCTGCCCAGCAAAGCATATCTTATTCATTTGGATGACACATTCAATCTCTGTCTATGTCTCTCATTTCTTTCTCTTCTTCTGCATTAAAACAAAGTTTTTATACTTTGATTGCCAGTACTGTGAACCTCAGAATCATCCTGCTGTTTGCAAAGGGAAATAAGATTGTTGCAGAAACAGAGATGAATAAGGATCCCTATCTTACCTAACAATTAAAAAGAGCAACAGGAGACCAGCACCTTACACACGAAGCACCATGATTTCATGAATTAGAGAGGACATAAAATTAATTTCTTCAGCTTTGGAGTTTTCAAAAGTGCAGAGGTCAAACACACATACACTCTAATCAGCTACAATTCTCACAGGCTTGCCTTTGATGCTGCAGTATCAAAAAATTGCAATTTACTTTATTAAGTAACTCTATTATTAGATTGCCCTGCTCTACAATGAAAAATATTGTTGTCTGAAAAGTAGCCTCTGCTATGAACACAAGGATACTGAGGCTGGCAGCCACGTTCACAACTCAAAAAACAGCAATGCATCTACTAAGGAGATGAGACAGAAGGACAAGCATCTCAACAAAAGCTCAGGTGTGATGGGAAGCCATGTAGTGTCGCTGAGTAGGGATGCACTCATTTATAGCTTGAGTTCCTTAATGAAAATTTAATTCACTGCCTAATTTTGTTACATACTTGTACCCAGTTATAGTCCCCTAAAAGACTATCCAATGTGATCTTTTTATCCAACATGGTACTAATTACACAACAAATATAATGCAAAGGGTACAGTCTGTGATTAACAAAAGAAAGAAGACACAAAAAAGTGTCTTATAAATCACAGATCATCTTCCAGGATAATATAATAGCAACCTGTGACAGTGTCCCTAGTATTTGCACAGGAATGGGGAAAAAAACTCATCCTTGCCTAGCCTGTGGAGACCTGGCTTTCTCTCCAGGCAGTGCAGGTGACCAGGGTACCAAAGAGGATAGAATAGATATTGCTGTCTAACTGTTCTTAAGTTTAAAATGTGGCTTTCATTGATATACCCCAAGTCAGAAGTAGCAACAAGTCCCCAGATAAGCTCCAGGCTCATTACAGTTCATCCTTCCCATCACTCACATTCCTGTTTGTCACAGCATCCTTTCTCATCATGACACAAAGCTCAGACTCCACCCAGTCTGATGCATTTACTAACAGTAAATCCAAGGAGCCAACTGTCTGATGGGCAACCTGCCTTTCACTGTTTTTCCTTAATGTGAACTATTAATCACAGAAACATTACTATGATGTGGGCTTCCTTGGGGTGGGACAGGTAAGGATTAGTAAAAACAGTTTAATACAGAAACTTCAGGGTTTTTTTTCTTTCATATACATGCATTGATTCTGGCTTCTTCAAAACTACACATACCTGTCAAAATCTGATTAATTTTTCTTGCCTTTCTTTGTGTCTTTGTGCCTTTATTATTATTATTATTATTATTATTATTATTATTATATTAATTTTCCTTTTATTGCATATTTTCTTTATTTACATTTCAAATGCTATCCCCTTTCCAGGTCTCCTCTTCAGAAATCCCCTATCCTAACCCCTCTCCAACTGTCTCTATGAGGGTGCTCCCCCACCCACCCACCCACTCCCATCTTCCTTCCCTGGCATTCCCCTACACTAGGGCATCGAACCCCTACAGGAGCAAGGGTCTCTCCTACCACTGATATCCAACAAGGCCATCCTCTGCCACATACACGGCCAGAGCCATGGGTCCCTCCATGTGAACTCTTTGGTAGGTAGTCCAGTCCTCGAGAGCTCTGGGGGGGGGGGGGGGTCTGGCCAGTTAACACTGTTGCTCCCCACCATGGGGCTGCAAACCCCTCAGCTCCTGCAGTCACTTCTCCAATTCCTCCATCAGGGACCCTGTGCTTAGTCCAATGGTTGGCTACAAAGCATCCACCTCTGTATTTGTCAGGCTCTAGCAAAGCCTCTCAGGAGACACCCATATCAGGCTCCTGTCAGCAAGCACTTCCTGGAATCTGCAGTAGCTTTTGGGTTTGGCAACTGTATATGGGATAGGTTCCCCAGGTGAGACAGTCTCTGGATGGACTTTCGTTCAGTCTCTGCTCCACACTTTGTCTCCATATTTCCTCCCGTGAGTATTTTGTTCCCCCTTCTAAGAAGCACTGAAGCATGCACACTTCGATCTTTTTTCTTGAACTTCATATAGTTGGTGAATTGTATCTTGAATCTTCCATGCTTTTGGACTAATATCCACTTATCAGTTAGTGCATACGATGTATGTTTTTTGTGATTGGGTTACCTCACTCAGGATGATATTTTCAAGTTCCATCCACTTGCCTGTGAATTTCATTAAGTCGTTGTTTTTAATAGCTGAGTAGTATTCCATTGTGTAAATGGGCCACATTTTCTGTATCCATTCCTCTGTTGAGGAACATCTGGGTTCTTTCCAGTTTCTGGCTATTATAAATAAGGCTGCTATGAACATAGTGGAGCATGTGTCCATATTACATGTTGGAGCATCTTCTGGGTATATGCCCAGGATGGTATTGCTAAGTCCTCAGGTAGTACTATGTCCAGTTTTCTGAGGAACCACCAGACTGATTTCCAGAGTGATTGTACAAGCTTGCAATACCACCAACAATGGAGGAATGTTCACCTTTTTACACATCCTCACCAGCATCTGCTGTCACCTGAGTTTTTCATCTTAGCCATTCTGACTGGTGTGAGGTGGAATCTCAGGGTTGTTTTGATTTGCATTTCCCTGATGACTAAGGATGTTGAACATTTTTTAAGGTGCTTCTTGGCCATTCAGTATTCTTCAGTTGAGAATTCTCTGTTTAGCTCTGTTCCCCATTTTTAATAGGGTTATTTGGTTATCTGGAGTCTAACTTCTTGAGTTCTTTGTATATAGTGGATAGTAGCCCTCGATCAGATATGAGATTAGTAAAGATCTTCTCCCAATCTGTTAGCTGCCATTTTGTCCTGACAGTGTCTTTTGCCTTACAGAAGCTTTGCAACTTTATGAGGTCCCATTTGTTGATTGTTGATCTTAGAGCATAAACCATTGGTGTTCTACTCAGGAACTTTTCCCCTATGCCCATGCGTTCAAGACTTTTCCCCACTTTCTCTTCTATTAGATTCAGTGTATCTGGTTTTATGTGGAGGTCCTTAATCTACTTGGACTTGAGCTTTGCACAGGGAGATAAAAATGGATCAATTTGCATTCTTCTACGTCTAGACAGACTTTGTATCTCTCCTCCCCACCCTACCCCCTCTTTCCTTCTCTCTCCATCTCACTTTTCCTTCCTCTCTCTGTTGGAGATTGGTTCTAGTAATTTGATTCAATTGGGAATCCACTTGTCCAAACGCTAAAGGTACTTGTCCCCAATTGGTTTTTGATCAATCAGTAAAGATGCCAACAGCCAATGACTGGTCATGAGATGGGACCCTTAAAGTTGTGCTGGCTAGGATGCTAGGGGGCAGGGAGAAAAAGGAGGATCGCCATGAATTGGTGGAATATGGATGTATGATAGACATAAGTGCTGCAGGAAATAAAGCCAACCAGACGTGATATTTCAGGTAAGTGGCCACTGGTTACCTCCCCGATTGGCCTGGGATAAGAGGGAAAGCTTTTGGAGTGCCCAGCCTTTGAGGTATCCAAGGCATTTTTAAAATAAGCTAATATGAGTGTACCTTTCATTTGTGGATCCAAAGATTACCTGAGCAGGTGGCTGGAAACGCGATCTACTGGGAGCATAAAACAGACTAGCCCAAACTCACAACTACATCTCTCTCTCTCTTTTTAAATAAAGTCTCATTCCAGTCCTGGCTAAACTAAACAGATTTTCAACCTGCATAGTATCTTTTTAATTTAATAGCAAAATTTTGATGATTTTACCCATACAGCAAAATTTTCTCTTCAACAATTATTTCCCTACTAAAAAGTATAATATGATATAGTAAAATACTATAAAAATCATTCATATTTCTTAATAAAATTAAACTGCTTTAATGTATGAAGGATAAATTCATTATGTGCCCTATCCTTGTTAGGAGGATCAGCCTAGTGAAGGAAAAGAATGGACTAAGCTATCCAGTCACCAAGAAAGATGTGTTTCTTGAGTCTGTCTCCCAGTTCTCCCATAATGTCACAATTGACAAACAGCTGAAAAATTGTAAGTATGGATTATATCAATGCTACCTCTGTACTTCTAGAAACAATTACTGATTCACAGATATCTAATTACAATCAAAATAATCCGTACCAGCAAAATCAATACTGAAAATTTTTTCATTAATAAAGGAGAAAGAGCCCTTCTGGTCCCGCCAGCACCGGGGTAGCTAGAGCGCAGAGTCTGCTGACACCCACAAGCTAACCCACAAGACCCGCCACGGGATCTTAAGACCTCTGGTGAGTGGAACACAGCTACTGCTCCAATCCAATCGTGCTGGACCTGAGACTACATTAATTAGAGGAGCAGAAAACCCGCCCTGATCAGGGGCACAAGTCCCTTCCAGTCCACGCCAGCACAGGGGTACCTTGGGCATGGAGTCTGCTGACACCCGTAAGGTATACACAGGACCCTCCACGGGATCTTAAGACCTCTGTGAGTGGATCAAAACTTCTGCCAGGAGGCAGATTCAAACACCGGATATCTGGGCACCTTCCCTGCAAGAGGAGAGCCTACCTGCAGAGAGTACTCTGAACACTGAAACTCAGGAGAGAGCTAGTCTCCCAGGTCTGCTGTTAGAGGCTAACATAAACGCCTGAGGAACAAGATCTAACAAGAAACAACTACAACAACTAACTCCAGAGAATACCAGATGGCGAAAGGCAAACATAAGAATCTTACTAACAGAAACCAAGACCACTCACCATCATCAGAACACAGCACTCCCACCCCACCCAGTCAAGGGCACCTCAACACACCCGAAAAACTAGACCCAGATTTAAAAGCATATCTCATGATGATTGTAGAGGACATCAAGAAGGACTTTAATAACTCACTTAAAGAAATACAGGAAAACACTGCTAAACAGGTAGAAGCACAAAAATCCCTTAAAGTATTGCAAGAAAACACGACCAAACAGGTGATGGAATTGAATAAAACAATCCAAGACCTAAAAAGGGAAGTAGACACAATAAAGAAAACCTTAAGTGAGGCAACGCTGGAGATAGAAAACCTAAGAAAGAAATCTGGAACCATAGATGCAAGCATCAGCAACAGAATACAAGAGATGGAAGAGAGAATCTCAGGTGCAGAAGATTCCATAGCACAACAATCAAAGAAAACACAAAATGCAAAAAGATCCTAACTCAAAACATCCAGGAAATCCAGGACACAATGAGAAGACCAAACCTATGGATAATAGGAGTAGATGAGAATGAAGATTTTTAACTTAAAGGGCCAGCAAATATCTTCAACAAAATTATAGAAGAAAACTTCCCAAACCTAAAGAATGACATGCCCATGAACATACAAGAAGCCTACAGAACTCCAAATAGACTGGACCAGAAAAGAAATTCCTCCCGACACATAATAATCAGAACAACAAATGCACTAAATAAAGATAGAATATTAAAAGCAGTAAGGGAAAAAGTTCAAGTAACATATAAAGGCAGGCCTATCAGAATTACACCAGACTTTTCACCAATGGGTATTTTCTCTAGCCCCCAATGGAGGAGCTAGAGAAAATACCCAAGGAGCTAAAGGGATCTGCAACCCTATAGGTGGAACAACATTATGAACTAACCAGTACCCTGGAGCGCTTGACTCTAGCTGCATATGTATCAAAAGATAGCCTAGTCAGCCATCACTGGAAAGAGAGGCCCATTGGACTTGCAAACTTTATATGCCCCAGTACAGGGGAACGCCAGGGCTAAAAAGTGGGAGTGGGTGGGGAGGAGAGTGGCGGGGGGTGGGGGGCCCATGGGGGACTTTTGGGATAGCATTGGAAATGTAAATGAAAAAAATACCTAATAAAAATTAAAGAAAAACAAAAAATAAAGGAGAAAGAAGAGCAATGGTATGTTTAGGAATAAGTCCTTGCCTCTGTGGACAACAGACTTCTTTTTATACAATGGAGTAATGAGGTTCCTAGATATAATACTAGCTCACAGTAGAAATTTCAATGTAAGCAGCTCTTAGATTCTGGCAAATTATTAAGTTGATTTTTAACTCTTACTTTTATCTTCTGTAAAATGCAAATCACAGTCTACCTGTCTGAAACAAAATACCAGGAAAACAGTGGTTCCATCTCAAAATAGCTACATATCAGCAACATATTTTTAATGAATACATGAAAAAATCAAAATACCAATAATGGTTAGCTGTGAATCAAAGAAGCATTAGTTAAGCAACCTGTGATCATGCCAGCCTTAGTAATGGCTGGGGTCACATGCTTGATTCACTGAAAAATAAGGGGGAAATTAAGAATCATTCAGAACTTTTATAGAACTACATGAAAATATTTGTGGTTAAAATGAAGTATCGGTCTTAGTAAGGCAAATAAACCTATTTTAGTTTTAAGTGGATCTTAACACTTTTGAAATGTAAAATATTTACCCAGATAATAGGTTATACATCATTCAAGCTAATTAATTTTAGTGGAAGACACACGGGCTTGATTTTTCACTGCTTTAAAGATAGAATTACTGTGTTGTGTGAAAAAGTAGTCATGGTTATTTCTTTTTAGTTCTATCTTATTATTGACAACTGATAATCACATTTTTTATAAGGTGCAAGCCAACACTCTGATTTGTGAATGTGTATGGAAGGAATAAATTAAGCTGATTAACATCTCTCAAACACATCATTTTTGTGATGAAATTAAGTCTCTTAGCAATTTTGAATTGTACAATACACTGATTCACCATGCTGGGCAGTGAATCTTAAGAGAAACTGTATTATTCCAGACTGAGATGTGTGCCTTATTCCAACATCTCATTATTCTTCCCACTCCCCTGCCTCAGCAGCCACTGTTCAATTCTATGGGTGCCTGGTCCACATAAAAGAGAGGCTATACACTAGTGTCTTTCCTATCTAGGCTTTTGACAATTAGCATAGATTAGCAATATGTTTTTCAACAATCTACGAAACGGCAGAAGACTCTTCTTTTCAAGGACAGAGTATTATTCCAGTTTGAATGTGTATGAAAAAAAAAATATATATATATATGTGTTTACATAATAGATATACATATACATCATATATATTACATAGACATAGATATCATATACATACACATCATATACATATACATACCCAATCACATTTTCTTTTTTTTTTTTTTTACATTATTCACTTTATTTTTTTTTCCCATTTTTTATTAGGTATTTAACTCATTTACATTTCCAATGCTATACCAAAAGTCCCCCATATCCACCCACCCCCACTCCCCTGCCCACCCACTCCCCCTTTTTGGCCTTGGTGTTCCCCTGTACTGGGGCATATAAAGTTTGCAAGTCCAATGGGCCTCTCTTTCCAGTGATGGCCGACTAGGCCATCTTTTGATACATATGCAGCTAGAGTCAAGAGCTCCGGGGTACTGGTTAGTTCATAATGTTGTTCCACCTATAGGGTTGCAGATCCCTTTAGCTCCTTGGCTACTTTCTCTAGCTCCTCCATTGGGAGCCCTATGATCCATCCATTAGCTGACTGTGAGCATCCACTTCTGTGTTTGCTAGGCCCCGGCATAGTCTCACAAGAGACAGCTACATCTGGGTCCTTTCAATAAAATCTTGCTAGTATATGCAATGGTGTCAGCGTTTGGATGCTGATTATGGGGTGGATCCCTGGATATGGCAGTCTCTACATGGTCCATCCTTTCATCTCAGCTCCAAACTTTGTCTCTGTAACTCCTTCCATGGGTGTTTTGTTCCCAAATCTAAGGAGGGGCATAGTGTCCACACTTCAGTCTTCATTCTTCTTGAGTTTCATGTATTTAGCAAATTGTATCTTATATCTTGGGTATCCTAGGTTTGGGGCTAATATCCACTTATCAGTGAATACATATTGTGTGAGTTTCTTTCTGAATGTGTTACCTCACTCAGGATGATGCCCTCCAGGTCCATCCATTTGGCTAGGAATTTCATAAATTCATTCTTTTTAATAGTTGAGTAGTACTCCATTGTGTAGATGTACCACATTTTCTGTATCCATTCCTCTGTTGAGGGGCATCTAGGTTCTTTCCAGCTTCTGGCTATTATAAATAAGGCTGCTATGAACATAGTGGAGCATGTGTCCTTTTTACCTGTTGGGGCATCTTCTGGATATATGCCCAGGAGAGGTATTGCTGGATCCTCCGGTAGTACTATGTCCAGTTTTCTGAGGAACCGCCAGACTGATTTCCAGAGTGGTTGCACAAGCCTGCACTCCCACCAACAATGGAGGAGTGTTCCTCTTTCTCCACATCCATGCCAGCATCTGCTGTCACCTGAATTTTTGATCTTAGCCATTCTGACTGGTGTGAGGTGGAATCTCAGGGTTGTTTTGATTTGCATTTCCCTGATGATTAAGGATGTTGAACATTTTTTCAAGTGCTTCTCTGCCATTCGGTATTCCTCAGGTGAGAATTCTTTGTTCAGTTCTGAGCCCCATTTTTTAATGGGGTTATTTGATTTTCTGAAGTCCACCTTCTTGAGTTCTTTATATATGTTGGATATTAGTCCCCTATCTGATTTAGGATAGGTAAAGATCCTTTCCCAATCTGTTGGTGGTCTTTTTGTCTTATTGACGGTGTCTTTTGCCTTGCAGAAACTTTGGAGTTTCATTAGGTCCCATTTGTCAATTCTCGATCTTACAGCACAAGCCATTGCTGTTCTGTTCAGGAATTTTTCCCCTGTGCCCATATCTTCAAGGCTTTTCCCCACTTTCTCCTCTATAAGTTTCAGTGTCTCTGGTTTTATGTGAAGTTCCTTGATCCACTTAGATTTGACCTTAGTACAAGGAGATAAGTATGGATCGATTCGCATTCTTCTACACGATAACAACCAGTTGTGCCAGCACCAATTGTTGAAAATGCTGTCTTTCTTCCACTGGATGGTTTTAGCTCCCTTGTCGAAGATCAAGTGACCATAGGTGTGTGGGTTCATTTCTGGGTCTTCAATTCTATTCCATTGGTCTACTTCTCTGTCTCTATACCAGTACCATGCAGTTTTTATCACAAATGCTCTGTAGTAAAGCTTTAGGTCTGGCATGGTGATTCCGCCAGAAGTTCTTTTATCCTTGAGAAGACTTTTTGCTATCCTAGGATTTTTGTTATTCCAGACAAATTTGCAAATTGCTCCTTCCAATTCGTTGAAGAATTGAGTTGGAATTTTGATGGGGATTGCATTGAATCTGTAGATTGCTTTTGGCAAGATAGCCATTTTTACAATGTTGATCCTGCCAATCCATGAGCATGGGAGATCTTTCCATTTTCTGAGATCTTCCTTAATTTCTTTCTTCAGAGATTTGAAGTTTTTATCATACAGATCTTTCACTTCCTTAGTTAGAGTCACGCCAAGATATTTTATATTATTTGTGACTATTTAGAAGGGTGTTGTTTCCCTAATTTCTTTCTCAGCCTGTTTATTCTTTGTATAAAGAAAGGCCATTGACTTGTTTGAGTTTATTTTATATCCAGCTACTTCACCGAAGCTGTTTATCAGGTTTAGGAGTTCTCTGGTAGAATTTTTAGGGTCACTTATATATACTATCATATCATCTGCAAAAAGTGATATTTTGACTTCCTCTTTTCCAATTTGTATCCCCTTGATCTCCTTTTGTTGTCGAATTGCTCTGGCTAATACTTCAAGTACTATGTTGAAAAGGTAGGGAGAAAGTGGGCAGCCTTGTCTAGTCCCTGATTTTAGTCGGATTGCTTCCAGCTTCTCTCCATTTACTTTGATGTTGGCTACTGGTTTGCTGTAGATTGCTTTTATCATGTTTAGGTATGGGCCTTGAATTCCTGATCTTTCCAAAACTTTTATCATGAATGGGTGTTGGATCTTGTCAAATGCTTTTTCTGCATCTAACGAGATGATCATGTGGTTTTTGTCTTTGAGTTTGTTTATATAATGGATTACATTGATGGATTTTCGTATATTAAACCATCCCTGCATCCCTGGAATAAAACCTACTTGGTCAGGATGGATGATTGCTTTAATGTGTTCTTGGATTCGGTTAGCGAGAATTTTATTGAGGATTTTTGCATCGATATTCATAAGAGAAATTGGTCTGAAGTTCTCTATCTTTGTTGGATCTTTCTGTGGTTTAGATATCAGAGTAATAGTGGCTTCATAAAATGAGTTGGGTAGAGTACCTTCTACTTCTATTTTGTGAAATAGTTTGTGCAGAATTGGAATTAGATCTTCTTTGAAGGTCTGATAGAACTCTGCACTAAACCCATCTGGTCCTGAGCTTTTTTTGGTTGGGAGACTATTAATAACTGCTTCTATTTCTTTAGGTGATATGGGACTGTTTAGATGGTCAACTTGATCCTGATTCAACTTTGGTACCTGGTATCTGTCCAGAAATTTGTCCATTTCGTCCAGGTTTTCCAGTTTTGTTGAGTATAGCCTTTTGTAGAAGGATCTGATGGTGTTTTGGATTTCTTCAGGATCTGTTGTTATGTCTCCCTTTTCATTTCTGATTTTGTTAATTAGGATTTTGTCCTTGTGCCCTTTAGTGAGTCTAGCTAAGGGTTTATCTATCTTGTTGATTTTCTCAAAGAACCAACTCCTCGTTTGGTTAATTCTTTGAATAGTTCTTCTTGTTTCCACTTGGTTGATTTCACCCCTGAGTTTGATTATTTCCTGCCGTCTACTCCTCTTGGGTGAATTTGCTTCCTTTTTTCTAGGGCTTTTAGATGTGTTGTCAAGCTGCTAGTATGTGCTGTCTCCCGTTTCTTCTTGGAGGCACTCAGAGCTATGAGTTTCCCTCTTAGAAATGCTTTCATTGTGTCCCATAGGTTTGGGTACGTTGTGGCTTCATTTTCATTAAACTCTAAAAAGTCTTTAATTTCTTTCTTTATTCCTTCCTTGACCAAGGTATCATTGAGAAGAGTGTTATTCAGTTTCCACGTGAATGTTGGCTTTCCATTATTTATGTTGTTATTGAAGATCAGTCTTAGGCCATGGTGGTCTGATAGGATACATGGGACAATTTCAATATTTTTGTATCTATTGAGGCCTGTTTTGTGACCAATTATATGGTCAATTTTGGAGAAGGTCCCGTGAGGTGCTGAGAAGAAGGTATATCCTTTTGTTTTAGGATAAAATGTTCTGTAGATATCTGTCAGGTCCATTTGTTTCATAACTTCTGTTAGTTTCACTGTGTCCCTGTTTAGTTTCTGTTTCCACGATCTGTCCATTGATGAAAGTGGTGTGTTGAAGTCTCCCACTATTATTGTGTGAGGTGCAATGTATGCTTTGAGCTTTACTAAAGTGTCTCTAATGAATGTGGCTGCCCTTGCATTTGGTGCATAGATATTCAGAATTGAGAGTTCCTCTTGGAGGATTTTACCTTTGATGAGTATGAAGTGTCCCTCCTTGTCTTTTTTGATAACTTTGGGTTGGAAGTCGATCTTATCCGATATTAAAATGGCTACTCCAGCTTGTTTCTTCAGTCCATTTGCTTGGAAAATTGTTTTCCAGCCTTTCATTCTGAGGTAGTGTCTGTCTTTTTCCCTGAGATGGGTTTCCTGTAAGCAGCAGAATGTTGGGTCCTGTTTGTGTAGCCAGTCTGTTAGTCTATGTCTTTTTATTGGGGAATTGAGTCCATTGATATTAAGAGATATTAAGGAAAAGTAATTGTTGCTTCCTGTTATTTTTGTTGTTAGAGTTGGCATTCTGTTCTTGTGGCTGTCTTCTTTTTGGTTTGTTGAATGATTACCTTCTTGGTTGTTCTAGGGCGTGATTTCCGTCCTTGTATTGCTTCTTTTCTGTTATTATCCTTTGAAGGGCTGGATTCGTGGAAAGATAATGTGTGAATTTGGTTTTGTCGTGGAATACTTTGGTTTCTCCATCTATGGTAATTGAGAGTTTGGCCGGGTATAGTAGCCTGGGCTGGCATTTGTGTTCTCTTAGTGTCTGTATAACATCTGTCCAGGCTCTTCTGGCTTTCATAGTCTCTGGTGAAAAGTCTGGTGTAATTCTGATAGGCCTTCCTTTATATGTTACTTGACCTTTCTCCCTTACTGCTTTTAATATTCTATCTTTATTTAGTGCATTTGTTGTTCTGATTATTATGTGTCGGGAGGAATTTCTTTTCTGGTCCAGTCTATTTGGAGTTCTGTATGCTTCTTGTATGATCATGGGCATCTCTTTTTTTATGTTTGGGAAGTTTTCTTCTATTATTTTGTTGAAGATATTAGCTGGCCCTTTAAGTTGAAAATCTTCATTCTCATCAATTCCTATTATCCGTAGGTTTGGTCTTCTCATTGTGTCCTGGATTACCTGGATGTTTTGAGTTAGGATCCTTTTGCATTTTGTATTTTCTTTGACTGTTGTGTCGATGTTCTCTATGGAATCTTCTGCACCTGAGATTCTCTCTTCCATTTCTTGTATTCTGTTGCTGATGCTCGCATCTATGGTTCCAGATCTCTTTCCTAGGGTTTCTATCTCCAGCGTTGCCTTGCTTTGGGTTTTCTTTATTGTGTCTACTTCCCCTTTTAGTTCTAGTATGGTTTTGTTCATTTCCATCACCTGTTTGGATGTGTTTTCCTGTTTTTCTTTAATGATTTCTACCTGTTTGGCTGTGTTTTCCTGCTTTTCTTTAAGGGCCTGTAACTCTTTAGCAGTGCTCTCCTGTAATTCTTTAAGTGACTTATGAAAGTCCTTCTTGATGTCCTCTATCATCATCATGAGAAATGTTTTTAAATCTGGGTCTAGATTTTCGGTTGTGTTGGGGTGCCCAGGACTAGGTGGGGTGGGAGTGCTGCGTTCTGATGATGGTGATTGGTCTTGATTTCTGTTAGTAGGATTCTTACGTTTGCCTTTCGCCATCTGGTAATCTCTGAAGCTAGCTGTTTTAGTTGTCACTGTTAAGAGCTTGTTCTTCAGGTGACTCTGTTAGCCTCTATAAGCAGACCTGGAGGGTAGCACTCTCCTTAGTTTCAGTGGGCAGAGTATTCTCTGCAGGCAAGCTCTCTTCTTGCAAGGCAGGTACCCAGATATCTGGTGTTCGAACCAGACTCCTGGCAGAAGTTGTGTTCCACTCACTAGAGGTCTTAGGATCACGTGTGGAATCCTGTGTGGGCCCTTGCGGGTGTCAGGCGACTCTGCTGGCAAGGTATCCCGGGGCTCCAGTGGAGTGGAAGGGGTTTGTGCCCCAGATCAAGCCTGGGTAGCCTGCTTCCCTATGTACCGCAGTCTCAGGTTCCGCGCGATTGGATTGGGGCAGGCACTGTGTTCCACTCACCAGAGGTCTTAGGGTCCCGTGGGGGAGTCCCGTGTGGGCCCTTGTGGGTGTTGGGCAAGACTCTGCTGGCAAGGTAGCCCGGGGCTCGAGTCTCGAGTCGAGTGGAAGGGCCCAATCACATTTTCTTTAACCATTCATTTATTGATGGAGGCAGGTTGAGCTCTGCCTTTTCTATTGTGAATTGTGCTGAAATAACCATATAAATACAGGCATCTCTTCTACAAACTGATTTTAAACCTTTGGTCTAAATACCAAAGGTGATATTACTAGACTATATAACCCTGTATTTTTGTGGTACTTATATTTCCAGTAGATATAATAATTAAAGAATCACCAATACCATGCAAACATTCCACTTTTTCTCGGCACTCTCCCAGAATCCTGCTTCTCTCATCATTTTAATAACAGCTGTCTTTCTGAGAATTGTGACATTCCTATTTGTTATTTTGTAAACCAGAAATAGATTACAAAATCTATAAAATTGAAACAGTGTTTGCAAGAATAAAACAAAGTATCTGTAATGAATAAATGCTTCTTAAAAGTGATATAGGGAATAAAGAAAAGAAAAACACTGAAATTAGAACGATAATATATTTTAAAAATCACATAAAGAAAAACAAGCTTAAAACTTTCCAAACTATGATCATTAGTATCTTTAATTCCTACAAGAACACAGCTGATGGTGACTAGATTATACTGACCTTTGCAGAAAAGGACATTTCATAAATGTACTTGGTACAGTAAATTGCTGCAATCATTCTAGAAAGACCATCTGATGAAATACTGAATGTGTAGCCATATTATGCAAATACATCCTTCAAAAGATAGAATTGCCCTAGATACATATAACATATTAACATTGTCTATACAATGTGTCAAAATATGGTTTGAAAGGTGCTAACCTTGAAAATGCCCTATTTTGTCAGTTGTCAATAATTAGAGCCTCAAAATTAACAGGTTAGTTTAGATTCCATAATAAATTATAAGGCCCAACAAGTCATGTCATTCCCTGTTCCAGTAGTTTTAAAAGATGTTTTACCAGTTTACCTGTATGGTTAATTTCACATGAGCATGTGTGCCGTGCGTTTTCATTACATACATCCTGCATTCTTGAAGCAATCAATTCCCAACTTTTTGAGGAACTGCCATATTGATTTCCATAGTGGCTGTACAATTTTACACTCCCAGCAGCAATGTCTGAATGAGCCCTATATGCACATTCTCACACAAAGAGCTGTCATTCATGTTATTGATCTTAGCCATTCTGACAGGTGCAATACAAAATCTAAAAGTAAGTTTGATTTGCATTTTTCTGGTGGCTAAGGATGGTGAACATTTTTTTACGTGTTTCTTGGCCATTTAAGTTCCTTTTATTGGGAATTCTCTGTTTGTATCTGAACCCCAGTTTTAATTGGATTATTTGGTTTTATAATATGTAGTTTATTGAGTCCTATATATTTTTTAGATATTAATCCTTAGTCTGATATGGAGTTGGTTTTAAAAAAAAATATTTTCCTATTCGGTAGGCTGCTGCTTTGTCTGAAATGTGGTGCCCCTTGCCTTACAGAAGCTTTTCAGTTTCCTGAGGTCCCATTTATTAATAGTTGATCTTAGTGCCTGCGCTAAGGCACTAAGTGTTTTGTTCAGAAAGTTTTCTCCTGTGACAATGAATTCAAGCGTATTCCCCCCACTTTCTCTTCTCAGGTTCAGTGCATAGTATCAGGTTCAGTGTAGAGTATATCTGGTTTTATGCTGCGATCTTCGATCCATTTAAGCTTGAATTTTGTGCGAAGTGATACATAAGAATTTATTTTCATTCTTGTACATGCAGACATAGTAAAACCATTATGTATTTCTGGCTTCTTTATAAACATACAGTTTCTGTAGGTGTGTGGATTTATACATGGCACTACAATTAGATTCCATTGATTAGCCTGTTTGTTTCGATGCCAATACCCTGTTGGTTTTATTACTATAGCTCTGTAGTACAACTTGAAATCAGGGATGGTGAGACCTCCAGTAACTTTATTACTTGGGATAGTTGAGTATTTTGCTTTTCCATATGAAATTGAAAATTGACCTTTCAAGGTCTATAAAGAATTGTGTTAGAATTTTGATGGGAATTGCATTGAATCTGTAGATTGTTGGTAGGAGCCATTTTTACTATGTTAATTCCATCTGTGAGCTTGAGAGATCTTCCTATCATCTGATGTCTATTTTAATTTCCTTCTTTAACGACTTGAAATTATTATTAGAAAAGTCTTTTGTTTGACTAAAGTTACCCCCAAGATACTTTGTATTATTTGAGACTATTGTGAGAAGTGGTTTTTTTTTTCCTTGATTTCTATCTCAGTACATTTGGCATTTGTATATAGGAATGATGCTGGGTTTTTTTTGTTTGTTTTTTGGGTTTTTTTGTTTTGTTTTGTTTTGTTTTGTTTTAGTTAATTTTGTATCGAACTACTTTGCCAAAGGTGTTTACCAGAGGTTCTCCAGTGGAATTTTAATGGTCATTTATGTAACTATCCTATCATCATATGCAAATAAAGATACTTTGATTTTTTTTTCCTTTCCAATTGGAATTCCCTTGATCTTTTTTAGTTGTCTATTTCTCTAATACTTCAAATCCTATCTTGAATAGGTATAGAGAATAAACAGCTGCACCTGAAGGGTGCAGTGGCTGATCAACAGCTCTCTAATTGATTTAAGATCCCCAAAAGAGGGGAAACATCCCTATTACAGAAAATCTACCTAACTCAGTGGTTAAATTTTAGCTTAAAGTTGTTTCTAATGGCTACTTTGTGGGCCAGAGACAGTTTTAAGTCATTTCCCTTAGATTTTCATGCCTCCTGTGATGGAACTGACCCTCAGACTTCCCCAAGAATGTGATAAATTTATTACTGTTCATGACAGAGAGCAATTGTTCTGGATAAAGGCACAAATATTTTCTATTCATGGCTTTGTATTTTAGTACAGTATTTCCATAACCATATGCCTTTTTTTTTATTCTAAGAACAAAGTTATTTTTAGACATTTTAAAATGTATTATTTTATTTGAGATAGTTTTCTTCGAAACAAACATAAATTAGATAGTCTTTAATCTGAGAACATAAATGACCATATTTATAAGAAAAAAATGGATAAAGCGTAGATTTGAAAGCCTAGGATTCTGCTTTGTCTGATCAATATGAAAGAGTAACATATTATACTGAGTGTTGGTTATAAGCATATATAAAATATCATGAGAGTTCTGTGTTTAACCCTGAGAGGAAAGCTGTTCGCAGGTCTACTGTGATCAAATAGAGATCGAGCATCACTGAACTTGTCATGCATAGGCAGATCATGAAGCAGCATTCTGTCTTATCTCTAATCCATGTTTTCATAGCATCTAAAAAGTGCCTTGGACAAAATTGCTGATTGACATGATTTTTTATTCAACAGATTGGAAAATGTAACATTAAATATTCATTATAACCTGTGCTCATTTTAAAGAAAAACAAGCAAAAGAACTTGCTTAAGATACCATATGGCAGCAATTCAACTCTTTAATTTACTGTAAATCAAAATATGGAATGTTTCTGATAAAAATTCTTATATACCAACTGGTCATGATGGCACCTACCATTAATCCCAGCACTCAGAAGGTGGAAGCACTCAAACTCTATGAGTTTGAGGCCAGCCTGGTCCAAATAAGCAAGTCTAGGACAGCCAGAGCTCTATTACACAGCTAAACCCTATCTCAAAAATACAAATAAAAAAGTCCTTTTCTCAAATATAATATTGAAAAATGACGTCTATTATCATAGAGAGCATCTTAGTTAAAGAAGGCAGAAACATTGCACAATTTACATATTAAAGTTCTTTTCCTGACATCAGAACCTTAGAATGCTCACTAACTATTCAGAAGAGTATTTCCAAACCAATCCATCAGGCTACAAACTCAGGATCACATGAGCAATCAAATTGCATTAACTCGAACTCTTATAGTGAACATGTAAAATAAAACTTGGTATGTAAAATAAAATTCTAAAGTTAAGAATCTTCATGCTGAATATCAACTACGAAGAATAAAGAGTGAATTCTACCAAAATGACAATGATTAAACAAACAAAATTTAGGCATGTGGTATGACCCCAAGGTAATTAATGCAATATGATACACAAACAAAAGGATTAGCTTTAATTAGAAATATTCTTCTAATAAATATGCAACATAATTGTACTATATAATTAGCATTTTTAAATTTTAATATATCCTCATACTTATACACAATAGAAAATGTGGCTTAAAATTATTCATGCATGGCTTATTATTTCCATGTGTCTGAGAGTTCTTTTTATTACTATAAACACATTTCCTCAGTATTAGGATTTCTCTTTTTAGATTCTCCACAATCATGGCAAAAACAAATTACTTAGTCACAATACCATAAGGAAATATCTTATTTTACTTTGTTACACAGACTGCTTCTCTACTTCTGGGCATTTTCCTTCCAGTTAAATTTGTCTAAGCCTAATACATTTCAAATGTGCTCTTAAATTTCTTCAAAAAATTTAGTAAACAGAGGTGCAAATGCTTCCAGACCAGATGTTTAGACAATTTAAATTTCAACTGAAACCTTTAAACAAGCTAGCCAATTTTAAATACTCCTAGAAAATGATTTTAACAAAGAGAGCAATCTAAAACTGCATTGCACTGGGACATTTGACAAGAACACAGCTTCAAGTGAGATGTTTGGATGACTTCAGATCTAACACTGTGGCTTGGGGATTAGACTACATTTTTTTAGAGGTACAAAATATGCAATAGTCCTGCTAATGAAAAACAACAAAAGAATTAAGGAATGGCCCTTCCACTCGACTCGTGACTCGAGCCCCGGGCTACCTTGCCAGCAGAGTCTTGCCCAACACCCGCAAGGGTCCACACGGGACTCCCCACGGGACCCTAAGACCTCTGGTGAGTGGATCACAGTGCCTGCCCCAATCCAATCGCGCGGAACTTGAGACTGCGGTACATAGGGAAGCAGGCTACCCGGGCCTGATCTGGGGCACAAGTCCCTTCCGCTCGACTCGAGACTCGAGCCCCGGGCTACCTTGCCAGCAGAGTCTTGCCCAACACCCGCAAGGGTCCACACGGGACTCCCCACGGGACCCTAAGACCTCTGGTGAGTGGACCATAGTGCCTGCCCCAATCCAATCGCGCAGAACTTGAGACTGCGGTACATAGGGAAGCAGGCTACCCGGACCTGATCTGGGGCACAAGTCCCTTCCGCTCGACTCGAGACTCGAGCCCCGGGCTACCTTGACAGCAGAGTCTTGCCCAACACCCGCAAGGGCCCACACGGGACTCCCCACGGGACCCTAAGACCTC
Organism: Mus musculus; assembly: GCF_000001635.26. NCBI lineage: Eukaryota > Metazoa > Chordata > Mammalia > Rodentia > Muridae > Mus > Mus musculus. The sequence goes on along the minus strand of NC_000067.6, from coordinate 94,394,165 downwards.
TGGTGAGTGGAACACAGCGCCTATCCCAATCCAATCACGTGGAACTTGAGACTGCGGTACATAGGGAAGCAGGCTACCCGGGCTTGATCTGGGGCACAAACCCCTTCCACTCCACTCGAGCCCCAGCTACCTTGCCAGCTGAGTCGCCTGACACCCGCAAGGGCCCACACAGGATTCCACACGTGATCCTAAGACCTCTAGTGAGTGGAACACAACTTCTGCCAGGAGTCTGGTTCGAACACCAGATATCTGGGTACCTGCCTTGCAAGAAGAGAGCTTGCCTGCAGAGAATACTCTGCCCACTGAAACTAAGGAGAGTGCTACCCTCCAGGTCTGCTCATAGAGGCTAACAGAGTCACCTGAAGAACAAGCTCTTAACAGTGACAACTAAAACAGCTAGCTTCAGAGATTACCAGATGGCGAAAGGCAAACGTAAGAATCCTACTAACAGAAATCAAGACCACTCACCATCATCAGAACGCAGCACTCCCACCCCACCTAGTCCTGGGCACCCCAACACAACCGAAAATCTAGACCCAGATTTAAAAACATTTCTCATGATGATGATAGAGGACATCAAGAAGGACTTTCATAAGTCACTTAAAGATTTACAGGAGAGCACTGCTAAAGAGTTACAGGCTCTTAAAGAAAAGCAGGAAAACACAGCCAAACAGGTGATGGAAATGAACAAAACCATACTAGAACTAAAAGGGGAAGTAGACACAATAAAGAAAACCCAAAGCGAGGCAACGCTGGAGATAGAAACCCTAGGAAAGAGATCTGGAACCATAGATGCGAGCATCAGCAACAGAATACAAGAAATGGAAGAGAGAATCTCAGGTGCAGAAGATTCCATAGAGAACATCGACACAACAGTCAAAGAAAATACAAAATGCAAAAGGATCCTAACTCAAAACATCCAGGTAATCCAGGACACAATGAGAAGACCAAACCTACGGATAATAGGAATTGATGAGAATGAAGATTTTCAACTTAAAGGGCCAGCTAATATCTTCAACAAAATAATAGAAGAAAACTTCCCAAACATAAAAAAAGAGATGCCCATGATCATACAAGAAGCATACAGAACTCCAAATAGACTGGACCAGAAAAGAAATTCCTCCCGACACATAATAATCAGAACAACAAATGCACTAAATAAAGATAGAATATTAAAAGCAGTAAGGGAGAAAGGTCAAGTAACATATAAAGGAAGGCCTATCAGAATTACACCAGACTTTTCACCAGAGACTATGAAAGCCAGAAGAGCCTGGACAGATGTTATACAGACACTAAGAGAACACAAATGCCAGCCCAGGCTACTATACCCGGCCAAACTCTCAATTACCATAGATGGAGAAACCAAAGTATTCCACGACAAAACCAAGTTCACACAATATCTTTCCACGAATCCAGCCCTTCAAAGGATAATAACAGAAAAGAAGCAATACAAGGACGGAAATCATGCCCTAGAACAACCAAGAAAGTAATCATTCAACAAACCAAAAAGAAGACAGCCACAAGAACAGAATGCCAACTCTAACAACAAAAATAAAAGGGAGCAACAATTACTTTTCCTTAATATCTCTTAATATCAATGGACTCAATTCCCCAATAAAAAGACATAGACTAACAGACTGGCTACACAAACAGGACCCAACATTCTGCTGCTTACAGGAAACCCATCTCAGGGAAAAAGACAGACACTACCTCAGAGTGAAAGGCTGGAAAACAATTTTCCAAGCAAATGGACTGAAGAAACAAGCTGGAGTAGCCATTTTAATATCGGATAAAATCGCCTTCCAACCCAAAGTTATCAAAAAAGACAAGGAGGGACACTTCATACTCATCAAAGGTAAAATCCTCCAAGAGGAACTCTCAATTCTGAATATCTACGCACCAAATGCAAGGGCAGCCACATTCATTAGAGACACTTTAGTAAAGCTCAAAGCATACATTGCACCTCACACAATAATAGTGGGAGACTTCAACACACCACTTTCACCAATGGACAGATCGTGGAAACAGAAACTAAACAGGGACACAGTGAAACTAACAGAAGTTATGAAACAAATGGACCTGACAGATATCTACAGAACATTTTATCCTAAAACAAAAGGATATACCTTCTTCTCAGCACCTCACGGGACCTTCTCCAAAATTGACCATATAATTGGTCACAAAACAGGCCTCAATAGATACAAAAATATTGAAATTGTCCCATGTATCCTATCAGACCACCATGGCCTAAGACTGATCTTCAATAACAACATAAATAATGGAAAGCCAACATTCACGTGGAAACTGAATAACACTCTTCTCAATGATACCTTGGTCAAGGAAGGAATAAAGAAAGAAATTAAAGACTTTTTAGAGTTTAATGAAAATGAAGCCACAACGTACCCAAACCTATGGGACACAATGAAAGCATTTCTAAGAGGGAAACTCATAGCGCTGAGTGCCTCCAAGAAGAAACGGGAGACAGCACATACTAGCAGCTTGACAACACATCTAAAAGCCCTAGAAAAAAAGGAAGCAGATTCACCCAAGAGGAGTAGACGGCAGGAAATAATCAAACTCAGGGGTGAAATCAACCAAGTGGAAACAAGAAGAACTATTCAAAGAATTAACCAAACGAGGAGTTGGTTCTTTGAGAAAATCAACAAGATAGATAAACCCTTAGCTAGACTCACTAAAGGGCACAAGGACAAAATCCTAATTAACAAAATCAGAAATGAAAAGGGAGACATAACAACAGATCCTGAAGAAATCCAAAACACCATCAGATCCTTCTACAAAAGGCTATACTCAACAAAACTGGAAAACCTGGACGAAATGGACAAATTTCTGGACAGATACCAGGTACCAAAGTTGAATCAGGATCAAGTTGACCATCTAAACAGTCCCATATCACCTAAAGAAATAGAAGCAGTTATTAATAGTCTCCCAACCAAAAAAAGCCCAGGACCAGATGGGTTTAGTGCAGAGTTCTATCAGACCTTCAAAGAAGATCTAATTCCAATTCTGCACAAACTATTTCACAAAATAGAAGTAGAAGGTACTCTACCCAACTCATTTTATGAAGCCACTATTACTCTGATACCTAAACCACAGAAAGATCCAACAAAGATAGAGAACTTCAGACCAATTTCTCTTATGAATATCGATGCAAAAATCCTCAATAAAATTCTCGCTAACCGAATCCAAGAACACATTAAAGCAATCATCCATCCTGACCAAGTAGGTTTTATTCCAGGGATGCAGGGATGGTTTAATATACGAAAATCCATCAATGTAATCCATTATATAAACAAACTCAAAGACAAAAACCACATGATCATCTCGTTAGATGCAGAAAAAGCATTTGACAAGATCCAACACCCATTCATGATAAAAGTTTTGGAAAGATCAGGAATTCAAGGCCCATACCTAAACATGATAAAAGCAATCTACAGCAAACCAGTAGCCAACATCAAAGTAAATGGAGAGAAGCTGGAAGCAATCCCACTAAAATCAGGGACTAGACAAGGCTGCCCACTTTCTCCCTACCTTTTCAACATAGTACTTGAAGTATTAGCCAGAGCAATTCGACAACAAAAGGAGATCAAGGGGATACAAATTGGAAAAGAGGAAGTCAAAATATCACTTTTTGCAGATGATATGATAGTATATATAAGTGACCCTAAAAATTCTACCAGAGAACTCCTAAACCTGATAAACAGCTTCGGTGAAGTAGCTGGATATAAAATAAACTCAAACAAGTCAATGGCCTTTCTTTATACAAAGAATAAACAGGCTGAGAAAGAAATTAGGGAAACAACACCCTTCTAAATAGTCACAAATAATATAAAATATCTTGGCGTGACTCTAACTAAGGAAGTGAAAGATCTGTATGATAAAAACTTCAAATCTCTGAAGAAAGAAATTAAGGAAGATCTCAGAAAATGGAAAGATCTCCCATGCTCATGGATTGGCAGGATCAACATTGTAAAAATGGCTATCTTGCCAAAAGCAATCTACAGATTCAATGCAATCCCCATCAAAATTCCAACTCAATTCTTCAACGAATTGGAAGGAGCAATTTGCAAATTTGTCTGGAATAACAAAAATCCTAGGATAGCAAAAAGTCTTCTCAAGGATAAAAGAACTTCTGGCGGAATCACCATGCCAGACCTAAAGCTTTACTACAGAGCATTTGTGATAAAAACTGCATGGTACTGGTATAGAGACAGAGAAGTAGACCAATGGAATAGAATTGAAGACCCAGAAATGAACCCACACACCTATGGTCACTTGATCTTCGACAAGGGAGCTAAAACCATCCAGTGGAAGAAAGACAGCATTTTCAACAATTGGTGCTGGCACAACTGGTTGTTATCGTGTAGAAGAATGCGAATCGATCCATACTTATCTCCTTGTACTAAGGTCAAATCTAAGTGGATCAAGGAACTTCACATAAAACCAGAGACACTGAAACTTATAGAGGAGAAAGTGGGGAAAAGCCTTGAAGATATGGGCACAGGGGAAAAATTCCTGAACAGAACAGCAATGGCTTGTGCTGTAAGATCGAGAATTGACAAATGGGACCTAATGAAACTCCAAAGTTTCTGCAAGGCAAAAGACACCGTCAATAAGACAAAAAGACCACCAACAGATTGGGAAAGGATCTTTACCTATCCTAAATCAGATAGGGGACTAATATCCAACATATATAAAGAACTCAAGAAGGTGGACTTCAGAAAATCAAATAACCCCATTAAAAAATGGGGCTCAGAACTGAACAAAGAATTCTCACCTGAGGAATACCGAATGGCAGAGAAGCACTTGAAAAAATGTTCAACATCCTTAATCATCAGGGAAATGCAAATCAAAACAACCCTGAGATTCCACCTCACACCAGTCAGAATGGCTAAGATCAAAAATTCAGGTGACAGCAGATGCTGGCGAGGATGTGGAGAAAGAGGAACACTCCTCCATTGTTGGTGGGAGTGCAGGCTTGTACAACCACTCTGGAAATCAGTCTGGCGGTTCCTCAGAAAACTGGACATAGTACTACCGGAAGATCCAGCAATACCTCTCCTGGGCATATATCCAGAAGATGCCCCAACAGGTAAGAAGGACACATGCTCCACTATGTTCATAGCAGCCTTATTTATAATAGCCAGAAGCTGGAAAGAACCTAGATGCCCCTCAACAGAGGAATGGATACAGAAAATGTGGTACATCTACACAATGGAGTACTACTCAGCTATTAAAAAGAATGAATTTATGAAATTCCTAGCCAAATGGATGGACCTGGAGGGCATCATCCTGAGTGAGGTAACACATTCACAAAGAAACTCACACAATATGTATTCACTGATAAGTGGATATTAGCCCCAAACCTAGGATACCCAAGATATAAGATATAATTTGCTAAACACATGAAACTCAAGGAGAATGAAGACTGAAGTGTGGACACTATGCCCCTCCTTAGATTTGGGAACAAAACACCCATGGAAGGAGTTACAGAGACGGAGTTTGGAGCTGAGATGAAAGGATGGACCATGTAGAGACTGCCATAGCCAGGGATCCACCCCATAATCAGCATCCAAACGCTGACACCATTGCATACACTAGCAAGATTTTATTGAAAGGACGCAGATGTAGCTGTCTCTTGTGAGACTATGCCGGGGCCCAGCAAACACAGAAGTGGATGCTCACAGTCAGCTAATGGATGGATCATAGGGCTCCCAATGGAGGAGCTAGAGAAAGTAGCCAAGGAGCTAAAGGGATCTGCAACCCTATAGGTGGAACAACATTATGAGCTAACCAGTACCCCGGAGCTCTTGACTCTAGCTGCATATATATCAAAAGATGGCCTAGTCGGCCATCACTGGAAAGAGAGGCCCATTGGACTTGCAAACTTTATATGCCCCAGTACAGGGGAATACCAGGGCCAAAAAGGGGGAGTGGGTGGGCAGGGGAGTGGGGGTGGGTGGATATGGGGGACTTTTGGTATAGCATTGGAAATGTAAATGAGTTAAATACCTAATAAAAAATGGAAAAAAAAAGAGAACTTAAAAAAAAAAAAAAAAAAGAATTAAGGAATGATCTCCACATTGACCAAACATAAAGCATACATACTACCAGAATGCATTCTTGTTAGAATTTATAGCAAACGGTCATTCTTATTTCTTCAGAGATAAAGGAACTCTCTCTGTGTCCGCAATTGATAGCTCTTCTTGGGACACAGAAGATACAGCACTCATGGAACTCCCGTGGTGAAAACAGGCAGCTGTGAAATGGAAAGACTGGACTTCCTAAATCACTGCTTTAAAAGATCAATTCTCTTCTGAAAAGCATCATCTGTGTTCTGAGTAGGCAAATCATATCCGATGTGTTATCTGTGTGGGAATTTTGACCTTGTAACACCTATCATGAACTTCACCAGTTCCCCCCAAAACATGACAGAAAATTCAGTACATTCCTTTATTTTTAGAATTTTATACATGGGTATAAAAATATCCTCATAACTACTGTCATATTTCCCTCTCATGCCCCTACACAGACTTCCATCAAAGCCTTTCCCAACTTCATGGTTTCCTCTTTTTCTATGTAGCTTCACTAAATCTGTTACTACAACCGGCATAAGCACAGCTGTGTGGCCATCCACTGGAGCATATGACACCTACCAGTTACCATAAGAAAGATTCTCCCTCCTCTAACAGGTATATACTGTCAATAGCACTTCAGATCTGGAGAGCTGAACCTTAGTATGAATATAAAGATTTGTAAATCTTTTCAGCATTCACATGCATTGCTTGTGATGACATAGCTTAACTCAACCAACCAGGGCATGAAAGTTGAGGAAGACTGTAGGAATTTTATATTTGTACTAGTTTGTCTCATTTAAGAGTTTCAAATACTTTCACCCTGGGTTATAAAATTTCTATCAGTGCAAAAATACTATGTAATTTCCTCAGGATGAATTTTGGCAATTCATTGATTACATCAAAGTACTATCCTTAGACATGAGGGTTTACATTCCAACTCTGTTGACAAGCTATATAAGTGTCTTACATTTTATAGTGCTGTATATTATAGGGCAAAGTCTACCACATATTAACAAATATAAATGAGAAATAAGTTACTAAAATAACAGTAATCTCGTGCTTTAGGAAAATAAATAATGAAAAATTGATCTGGAGAATGAGCAGTAATGAAAACTATATTATAATGAGGGTCTTGCTTCTTAAATTCCAATGAACTGATATGGTAAGCACACTCCTATGCCCAGCCATGAATAGCTCTTTCCTATTCTGAGTTCACTGGAGCTGTATATATTTTCATGCTCACAATTCTGAAACAGATACTGTATCATTATTTACCATCTGCAAACAAACAAAGGCTCAGTAAAACTAAACCCCATCCACAAAGGTCTATGACATTTGTGACAAAATCTCAGCCCAACACTTTCCAAGGCATTTCTCCAAGCCTATACATATAACCTCATATGTCAGTATGCCTGGATAATTTTGTGAAATATTATCCAATGTGGTTTTTTCTATTGCTTTCCATATTATCTTTTCTCTTTTGATTTAATTATATTTTAGTCACTTGATATAAGATAATCATTGGACCTGCTGTTAGAAAAATGATAAAATCAAACTGGTAAATTTATTTTTATTAGAAAAAAAAAGAACAGCATCTGAGCTAAATATGAGATCTGACAATATACAGAGTCTCTGCCATGGATCAGAAGCATGAGCACGTGAGACATAACCAAGCTCAGCCAGTCCTGTGTCCTCAGAGTTCATGAGAATCATGAGGATCAGTCAAACTACTTACCATGCTGCTAAGACTTGTATATAATATAAACAAGCACTTAAAACAAGTCAATAAGGAAGATCTAATTCCAAAACAAAATGTAACATCGACTGTAGTCACAATAAAGAAATATAGAAACTTCAACAGAAGCCATCACAGAAAGATATTAACTGGTCTTCCTTTTATCTAATTATTTCCAGCACCTCCATTTTTAAGACAGTTCAAGGGAGGAAACAAAAAATGAAAAGCTTTCTTTCCGAAATTTCATGGGGATCTAATTTGGAAAATGAGAACTTGGGTGGCATCACAATTTCTGCTATTAAGCAATATAAAAATTTAAATATAATTAAGTAGGAAATTATGATGGTACTTGCCTGCCATTCTTGAATTAAAGGAGTGAGGAGCAAAAGTATGGTGCATTTAAGACTGAACTCACAACCAAATCTCATTTTAAAAAATAAAGATTAGACTGAGATATAAAAATTATAGTTACAGATAGCAAGACTCTATTGCTGAAGACACTATATAATTGGATTACAAAACATTAAGAAATCAAGTTAGAAGTCACCTGGAAGTTTCCTACTGACTAGCTCTACTGACTAGCTCTCAGAGTGCCAGAAGTGTTAGGTATGCTGCTGGGGATGAGGAGGAGGAGGAGTGGGATGGACATCAGCAATCTTACCCAGCTATAAAACTTGAGTTGTCTAATTCTGGTAAGTCAGCTAGGCAAACTGTGCTGACCGAGTAACTGTGGCATAACTGCTATGGGGCCAACCAACTGCTTTCTAATTGTATTTGAAGCCCCTCCCACAGGAATAAATCCATGCCTGATACTGTTAACCTGGTCCAAAGCCCATGGTTGTGGAGGACATAGTTCCTACAGGGAAGAATGATATTGTTATTTTATATATGACATAAGAAAAAAACTACCTGATAAATATCTATGTGGATAGCCATATTGCTGATTTCAGCACTAGTCAGCAAAGCTTGTGTTTGTAATGGGTGAAGACATGTAGATTCTCAAATTATCAAAGAATTGAGAATATGTGATTGTTGAGTGCTCAGACCTAAACAGGACATTTATACTATTATCCCTTCTATTTTTCAAGAAAGAGGTATCTGAAAGAATGTAAAAGCCAGAGGATAAAGAGGAATACCAGGGAAATACTGTCTTCTGAACATGACCTAGCTACTACACCCATGTACTTATTGCAGCTATGATTACCTGCAGAGGATATGCATAAGATGAAGCCCCTAAACTCTCCATCCTGGACAGAAAAAGAGTGTACAAGGCCCTCACTTCTAGCTGAGGTGCTATTGGCAGTTAGCAGTTACTTGGGAAGGGAGAATCACTCTCTTCAATGTTGTAGCCACTGGTTAGTTGTCCATGTTGTGGTGAGAATTTTTGTCTCTCTAAAAAACCCAGTTATGTCATGTGGATATGCTTTTATTTTATTCCCAGGTGTGGGGTGGGGAGGCTGCTTCAGATTGTCCACAGCAGCTATAATTTGTCTTGTGCTATGGCAGGGGTGTGATTCTGCCAGCTGAAGAGAGTTTATGTTTGGAATCGTGGACTCTTGAGAGAGGATTAAAAAAGCCAGAACCCAGAGAGGCCGCAGTAGCTCCTGCTGCTGCTTCTGCTCTTTACTGGACTTTTGGTTGCTGGTTGGAGATAACCTGATGACAACTGGACTTGCCCCTAGGAACTTGACTTCCCTAATAAGCAGGAAATAATCTAACCAGATCTAGTATACCTTTGTCCTCTAACCTTCTTTCTCACCTACAGCATTGGGGGGGTTGGAAGGAAATGGGGTAGAGAAGGAAGCTGGAAAGAACCTAGATGTCCCTCAAGAGAGGAATGGATACAGAAAATGTGGTACATTTACACAATGGAGTACTACTCAACTACTAAAAACAATAAATTTATGAAATTCTTCGGCAAATGGATGTATCTGGAGGATATAATACTGAGTGAGGTAACCCAATCACAAAAGAAGTCACTTGATTTGCACTCATTGATAAGTGGATATTAGCCCAGAAACCTAGAATACCCAAGATACAATTTCCAAAACACAAGAAAATAAAGAAGGAAGACCATCTTGTGGATACTTCATTCCTCCCTAGAATAGGGAACAAAATACCCATGAAAGGAGTTACAGAGACAAATTTGGAGCTAAGACAAAAGGATGAACCATCCAGAGACTGCCCCACCCTGGGGTCCATCCCATAATCAGCCACCAAATGCAGACACTATTGCATATGCCAGCAAGATTTTGCTGAAAGGACCCCAATATAGCTGTCTCTTGTGAGGCTATGCCAGTGCCTGGCAAATACAGAAGTGGATGCTCACAGTCATCTATAGGATGGAACACAGGGCCCCCAATGGAGGAGCTAGAGAAAGTACCCAAGGAGCTGAAAGGGTCTGCAACCCTATAGGTGGAACAACAATATGAAGTAATCAGTACCCCCAGAGCTCATGTCTCTAGCTGCATATGTATCAGAAGATGGCCTAGTCAGCCATCATTGGGAAGAGATGCCCCTTGGTCTTGCAAACTTTATATGCCCCAGTACAGGGGAATGCCAGGGCCAAGAAGTGGGAGTGGGTGGGTAGGGGAGCAGGGTGGGGGGAGGGTATAGGGGACTTTTGGGATAGCATTTAAAATGTAAAGAAAATATCTAATAATTTTTTTAAAAGAACCCAATAAAGTAGCCAAAAAGTATAATTACACCATGTTCCAGGAAATAATATCCATCTATGCTCATGAAATGCCAATTAATATCAGTGAATGACACAAAAAGATAATAATGCAAGAAAGGAACTTGCTGGGGAGAAGGGGTTCAATATGATATGCATGAATGACATTGGCAAAATTCAAATAAGATAGTAACAAGGAAAATTAATATAGTATTTACTCATAAAACTATACAGTTTTATGTACTTCTATCACAGAAAACTCAGCCAATCAAAATGCAGATTTATAGAGGTCAGTTCCAGAAGATACATCTACCAAACAATTACTGTACCTACTACTAATCCCAAAGATGTGATGAAAAAGATCACTGACCCAAATCATCATGGCCAAATTAATTAAAGCAGACAATTAATTAAAGCAAGCTTTTTTTTTAAATTCGTATATACAGGTTGCCTTCTCCTAAGGCACGGTCCAAAAGTTCAACTTTGGACATTTGGGAAGATAAGGGCCATTTGGTTGGTTGTTTTGTTTTGTTTTTTCATGTTGGTTTTTTGAGACAGGGTTTTTCTGTGTAACCATCCTTGCTATCCTAAATCTTAGAGGCTGACCTCCAACTCACAGAGATCCAAGTGCATCTGCCTCCCAAGTGCTGGGATTAAAGGCCAGCAAAACAGACAAGATAAGGGTTTTTTAAAGCTCAGGGTCAGGAAGTTTACAAATGTGGGTCTTAGCAGGCAAATAGGCCCTTTATAGAATTAGAACATGACAACTTAGGGTTGCAAGATGGTCATAACACCTTTTTAAAACAAAGATATGGTTGCCATTTCCTGCAGCAGGCAGTACAGAACCATTTGTACTTAACAGTTATGGGTAGGGCATAGCCCAGTCTGTGAGAATTGAATCACAAACAGGAATGAACTCAATTTGTCTTTATTATAAGATGGCTTTTAAGCCTAAGATGAAGTCATGATGTTTACAGAAGAGGGAGTGGAAACAGAGGATCAGAGAGTTTGCAGTGAGATTATGTCTCCCATTAATGTCAAAAGCTACACCCATGAATCCTCACCAACATGATTGCCATGTGCTAAATAACAATAATAGTCTTAGTAAAGTAGTCAACTGTAGCTAACTCAGGAACTCTGAGAGTGAGAAAAATAATCTTCCCTGGGTGAAAGCAGACTAATTGGTTGCCCAATACCAAATGGTCAGCCCTGAAGCCATACCTACTAAACATTATCCATGCTGATCAGGTTGTACTTACATATCTAGAACTATGTATGTGTATATGTATATGTATGTAATGACAAGTAATAAAAAAGACACAGTACAGTAAACTTAAAAGAGAGCAAGATAGTGCATATGGAAGGATTTGAAAAGGAGAAAGGAAAAGGAGAAATGATTTAATTATATTTTCATCTCAAAAAATGAAAGAAAAATTAAAGATATACCATTTAGTGGGCTTGATGGAACAGCCTTCCCAACAGACAGCTGATATATTAAAGGGAAGTTTGGGCTATAGTCATATTCTCTCTCAAAATTAGAGGAAGAAAGGAGTATTAGAGGGAAGGAGGGTCAATATATTTTCATCATATAACTAGGAGTATGATGAATTCTCACAAAAAATATGGGTTGTGTAGAACATTTATGGAGTATAGTATAGAAGGGAAAGGGAATGAGTAAGATACTTAAGATGAAACGGGTGCTTTAAAATAAAATTAAATAAGGAAATGTCTTTTAAAATGAAGACTTCCCAATTGAGGAGCTAGAGAAAGGACCAAAGGAGCTGAAGGGGTTTGCAGTGCCATAGGAAGAACAACAATATCAACCAACCAGACCCCTCAGAGCTCCCAGGGACTAAACTACCAACCAAAGAGTACACATGGAGGAACCCATGGCTCCAACCACATACGAAGCAGAGGATGGCCTGGTCAGGCATCAATGGGAGGAAATGCCTTTGGTCCTGTGAAGGCTCTATGCCCCAGTGTAGGGGAATGCCAGGGTGGGGGACAGGAGTGGGTGGGTGGATAGAGGAACAGGTAGATAGAAGCAGGGGGAAGAGGAATGGAATAGGGCATTTCCCCGGGGAAACCTAAAAAGGGGTAACATTTGAAATGTAAGCAAAGAAAATATCCAATTTAAAAAATATATATACATAATTCCATGCAATGGCTCCTAGAAAAAAAAGAAAAAAAAGAAAAAGAAAACTTCCTGAACTTAACCAAATAGTAGACTAATATCCTTTACTTTCTACAAGTACTCACAAAGAAACAAACCCAGAAATCATCTCACTTTAGTTATTAATCAGCTATTTAAGATTTTGTGTTATATTTACAAATTCACAAATAATTACTTGGGATTATTACTCAGGATATACATATTACTAGCATATGACTGTACACACTGCTTCATGTGTGTGCAATTAATTGTTGTATAAATCTATTTGAAAACAAAGAAACATGGTAGTTGGCAATATTCTAAATGAAGAAAGGGCATGAAATTGACTTCTTTCCTAATAAAAAGTCAGATCCATGTTTTGCTACTTGAAAATATGGGATTTAATCATGATAATAAGAACAAACATTTTTAGCCTTCCCAAAGCTTTATTTAATTGATTTAATTAAAACTGGTTATCAAACATCCATAAGTTCATTTCAATCTTCTATATAATTTATAGAGTTCATATCACCAAGAAAGTTCAGGAATAGTTTTACTCTGTAATTACTTTGTTATAACATTTGTTAAAAATTCTCTGGGAAATATTTCAGCTTTATAACAGTAACAAGAATAAATCTTTGTGGTTATTACCATATGCACCTTGATATAACCAACCTGTTTACAGTAGAAAATCAATATTATGCAAAATGTGTAAAGAAGCAGAAAGACAGGAAATCAAAGGGGAAACTCCAAAGCCCATGGACCAGCATTGTAAATTGCAGATTGCTGTTGCCAAAGGTGTTCAGCCAACTATTTAGAAAAATCCAGGATGAATAAATTATAAGTGCTATGATAAGAGGAATGGTTATGTTTTCTGCTAATGAACTTAGAAAGTTGAATCTAAGCTCATGATAAACTTGAAGAAATGTCTTTTATTAAGTGAATTAACAGAATTAGTACTTTCAAATGTATTAATTTCCCTCATCTAAACCAGGCAACATGTCAACAAATGAAAGCAAAATGTGGTCTAGGTCAGTTTTGATTGTAGCAACAATAAGGTATTTTAATTATTAAAGATGAGGAGGACACTTACTCATCCCATCACACTATGACCCTGCAAATGCTTTTTGATAGAATCCCTAAGGGCATAACACTAATTAGTTTGGTTTTTAGATATTGCTAAAGCCTAGGTTAATGGCTAGATATACTATATGGGTAAGAAAGTAAAATGTATACAGTTCAAAAACTTGATGAATGGATTTTCATAACCCATTGTGAAACTTTTTATCTGTTTTTCACCAAGGGAAATATTTTAAAGACTGTGAATATGATTTACCATATCTTACAGATTATTATGCTAAGAATTAAAATAAGGCAAAGGCAAATATTTTACATGTTTAAATTTAAAAAGTCATAAAATAAAAATTATTGTTAATAAGATTTGTGAAAGATGTGTGATTCACTTGAATATGACCAAAATGACTTTCAAAGAGTACAAAGAGTAGAATCTAATTCCTTAACTTATGAAAATATACATCCTGTGCTGGCAAAAATGGTTTGGTGTATAATAACCTGCTTGCTACACACATCTGACACCCTGACTTCAACCAGAATTGACAGTGAAGGGGAGAGCTGGCTCATGAACGCTGCCTTCCCACTCAAGCTGTACAGCACATAGTCTCCCTTCCTCCCTCCCTACTCTCTCTTTCTCTTGTAACGGTAGTAATAAACTTAAAAGGTTAAAGCCTTGACTCCCCCTTATATGTGAGATATCATTAGCATTTTATTTTAAGTCATGGATTAAAAACGAAATAACAAGTACTCTTTTTTTTGGGGGGGGGGGTGAGACAGGGTTTCTCTGTGTAGCCTTGGCTGTCCTGGAACTCACTTTGTAGACCAGGCTGGCCTCGAACTCAGAAATCCACCTGCCTCTGCCTCCTGATTGCTGGAATTAAAGGCGTGCACCACCACGCCCAGCAAAAGCACTTATTTTTATTCAATATGTTAAAAGATGGCCTACTAGATGAAAATAAAATACTAGACTGCATTAGTATTAGAAAATATCAACATTATTGTACATCATTTCCTATTTTCTTTTTTTTAAAGGATCATTTACAAAATAATAATTAGAATTCGATAAGAGATTTCCCAGCTATGTGAAGGACTTCAAACCAACACGCACACATGAAAGTTAGTCTCTGTGTAGGAATGTTTATGTAACACTGTTGTATTAATTATCTATTAGTCATAACAAATAACCCTATACTCAACCTAAAACAAAAATTCATTATCTCACAGATGCTAGGGTTTGGCCTCTGAATGTAGCTAGTCTTCTGATCTTGGAACTAAGGCAAAATCTGCAGCCAGGGTACTGGCCAATTTGCAATTATTGAACTCATGAGGAGATGGTCTTCCCCCAACTTCAGTCCAGGGTTCGCTGGCAAGCTTGGATACATGCCATCCATTGGATAAAGGCCTCAATTGGTCCTTTGCCACATGAGCTTCAGAATAATGATACTCACACATGGCAGATGAACATGATGTGACAGCCATTTTCCATAAGGATGAAAATCAATAAACAAATGGAGACACAGCTACAGAATTAATACATTATCTTCTATTTTTTAAAGATAGTCAATCTTCTAAAGCTATTTCTTTAATTTTAAGAGATGTAAATGTATGACATATTTTCTCTTTTATAAGAAAAAAAGTATCTGATAGAAAAACAAATTATCCCACCATCAGACAAAGTAATCATTCTTATATCTGTACTCTGATGACTGAAGAGCCTGTGGTAGAACAGACCAGAGCTCCTACTTGGAAGAATTTCTTATATTCACTTCAAGTCAGTGGTTACCCTAAAAGAACAAAAATTTAACTTTTCTTTTTTTTTCCATTTTTTATTAGGTATTTAGCTCATTTACATTTCCAATGCTATACCAAAAGTCCCCCATAACCCCTCCCCCACTCCCCTACCCACCCACTCCCCCTTTTTGGCCCTGGCGTTCCCCTGTACTGGGGTATATAAAGTTTGCAAGTCCAATGGGCCTAATTTAACTTTTAATTCCACTTGTTCAACTGGCATTTTACTTGAAAAAATATGTGTCCCTTATGCTCTTTGTTAGACATAAGAATAGGAAATTAAACCCAGAGAGATAGAGGATCCAGCAGGTTATTTGCACGCTAATAGAAAGTATAACAAAGCAACACACATCTGACATTTAAATATACAAGATGTTCCTATATTTATTGAAAGAGAAGTGACAATCTATAAATAAATGTTTTTCTCTTTGCAACTTCTTTTCAGAGTCACAATGTGATTCAGGAAAGCCTGGGATTTACTTTGTAGCCCAAACTAGTCACAAATTTTAGTAAACTGAGCCACCAAATCTGGATTCCATGTAAACGATTTTTGGAAGATCTTTCATGTTAAGTTAATGTTTCATGATAAGTTTATGTCAAACAAATAAAGCTTATGAAACTCACTGTGGTAAAGTCATCCATCTCCATTCTCTTTGGAGGTGTCAGTTTGCTGGCCACACCCTTGTAAAGAGAATATTTTTGTGTAATAGTGATTTGGAAGTATCAAAGGCAAATAGTGAACATCACTGATCTCTTTGAAGCTAGTTGCTTCAAGAGAAAGATGAGGCTTCCTAAGTTACATTCATTCTCCCAAAGAAAATTCAAGTTATATAGTTCTCTAGGCATCTCATTCTATGTGCATATTTTATGTGCATTATTTAACATCTGCCCTTTTCATACAATATTCCTACAGAATAGTCATTATTATTTTATACATGAATATAAATACACTCATAAAGTTTATGTAACCATGTGTTCACCTACTAAGCAGTAGAAAGAAGTTCCCAAGTTCTTTACATATTTTTATTTATAGACCTACTTATCTCCTGAGATTCAGTGCAAGATTAATTTCTAGAATTTCCATTATAGTTTTGGGATTTTTTTCTTTACTAGATATTAGTTATATTTCTTCTGATGACATCATAGAAGGTAAAAACTAAAACCAATATCTATACTGCATTCTATTTTTTTTCTTTTTTTTTCCATTTTTTATTAGGTATTTAGCTCATTTACATTTCCAATGCTATACCAAAAGTCCCCCATACCCACCCACCCCCACTCCCCTACCCACCCACTCCCCCTTTTTGGCCCTGGCGTTCCCCTGTACTGGGACATATAAAGTTTGCATGTCAGAAATTAGTATGTAGCTTCCAAAATTGCTAAACTTGTTATCGAGTACAAAAAGACAGGTGGTACACACAAGCACACACGTGTGTGTTTGTGTGTCTGTGTGTCTGTGTGTGTGTGTGTGTGTGTGTGTGCATGTGTGGGGGCCACATATGTGTGTGTATGTGTGTATGTATGTATGTATGTATGTATGTATGTATATGTGTGTGTTACCAATGCTAACATAGACTTATATGTATGAAGCAGCCTAAGAGGAGATAAACATCAATTCTTATTGGCAGGTCAGTCTTCACAGAGGAAGTATATCTATTTAATATTTGAGTTTGGGGTTGGAATAGTTTGGTGGGCTTGTTTATGTGCTAGGGTGTTTTCTAAATGTAAGTCAAGTCGGTCATTTATAGCATGTTAAATAGCACATCTATGCCTCTTTATAGCATTTTTTTCAAGTTCTTAATTAAAGGAGTAACAATATAAATTTTGAAAATAAGATTATGCACCAATGTGAAGAGTGAATCCTGAAATCTAAAGGCAGGTTTAGTTAGAAGAAATGTTTCAAAGGTACCGAAACAAATTAAATCAGTAATTGTCAAGAAAGGTGGGGGAGGGGGGGTAAGCACAATTATCTGCTCCTGACCACTGAGCATCTTTGGTTTTTAGTGTCAATGTCTTTTATGTTCTATTCAACAGCAATCTAACGCATCAAAAATCAAAAACAAAAAATTAAGTTTTAAACAAAAAAGAACAGAAAAAGAGCAAAGAAAGCTCTTCCTTTTTTTTTCATTTATGTATTTGCTTTATATCCCAATCTCACTCCCCCCTCCCTCCCCTCTTCCTAGTCCCTCCCCTACAAATTCCTCCTCACATTAGGCCATTCCCTTCTCCTCAGAGAAGGGGAAGCCCCCCACCCCTTGGGTACCACTCCTCCCCCAGGACATCTTAGTCCCAGCAAGAATAAATACATCTTTTCCCACAGAAGCCCAAACAGACCAACCAGTTGGGTAAAGGGGATCCAATGATAGTCAATAGAGTCAGTGAGCCCCTGTTCCATTTGTTAGGATACCCACATGAAGGCCAATTTGCACATCTGTTACAAATAATAGGGAGCCTAGGTCCAACCCCTGCATGCTCCTGGGTTGGTAATTTAGTTTCTATGAGCCCCCATAGACCCAAATTAGTTAACACTGTAGGTCTTCTTGTGGTGTCCTTGACCCTTCCATCTTGCTTAACTCTATCCCCTACTCTTCCACAAGACTTCCCAAGCTCTGCCTGATATTTGGCTGTGGGTCTTTGAGTCTCTAAAGAAATAGTTATACTAGGTTTCTCCCTGCAAGCAAAGCATATTATTATTAATAGTGTCAAGGGTTGGCTCTCTTACATGGGATGAGTCTCAAGTTGGGCTACTCATTGGTTGGCTGTTTCCTCAATCTCTGCTCCTTCTTACTCAGAATATTTTCTAGTTCCATCCATTTGCCTACAAATGTCATGATGTCTTTGTTTTTAATAGCTGAACAGTATTCCATTGTATAGATGTACCATGTTTTCTTTATGCATTTTTTAGTTGAGGGACATCTAGGTTGTTTCCAGTTTCTAGCTCTTAAGAATAATGCTGCTATGAACGTAGTTGAGCAGGTGTCCTTCTGGTATACTAGGGCATCTTTTGGGTATATACCAGGAGTCTTATAGCTGGGTCTTGAGATAGAACTATTCCCAATTTTCTGAGAAATCACCAAATTTATTTCCAAAGTGGATGTATAAGTTTGCATTCCCACCAGCCATGGTGGAGTATTCCCTATCCTCCACATCCTTGCCAACATGTGTTGTCCTTTGATTTTTTTTTTTATCTTAGTTATTCTCATGGGAGTAAGGATAGATGTAAGATGGAATCTCAGAGTCATTTTGATTTGTATTCACATGATGACTAAGGACGTTGAACATTTAAGTACTTCTCAGTCATTGGAGATTCCTCTGTTGAAAATTCTATTTAGTTCTGTAACCAATTTTTCAATTCGGTTATTTGGTTTGCTGCTGTGTAATTTATTGAGTTCTTTATATATTTTGGGTTTTAGTCCTCTGTCAGATGTAGGGTTGATGAATGTTTTTCCCATTCTATATAAGCTGCTGTTTTGTCCTATTGATAGCCTTAGTCATGCAAAAGCTTTTAAATTTCATGAGGTCCCATTTATTATTTGCTCATTTTAGTGGCTGAGATATTCATATTCTGTTCATGAATTTGTCCCCTATGCCAATATGTTCAGGGCAGTTCCCCCACTTTCTTTTTTACTAGATTTAGAGTGTCCAGTTTTATGTTGAGGACTTTGATCCACTTGGACTTGAGTTTTGTTCAGGCTGATATATATGGGTGTATTTGCATTCTTCATATGCAGACATCCAGTTAGACCAGCAACATTTGTCCATACTTGTGTACAGTTTATTTCTGGATCTTCAATTCCATTAATCAACCTGTCTGTTTTTATGCCAATACCATAAATATTTTTATTACTATTGTTCTTTAGTATAGCTGGAAGTCAGGAATAGTGGTACCTCCAGAAGTTATTTTATTGTACAGGATATATAAGCAGTCATTAAAAGTCTCCCAATCAAAAAAAGCCCAGGGCCTTAGCCCTGTGGTTTTAGCACAAAATTCTACCAAACTTTCAAAGATGACCTAATACTAGTACTCCTCAAACTGTTCCACAAAATAGAAACAGGAGCTTTTCCACACTAATTCTATGAGGCCAAACTCACCCTGATACCTAAAACACACAAAGACTCAACAAAGAAAGAGAATTTCAGACCAATTTCTCTTATGAACAATGGTACAAAAATATTCATAACATGAATCCAATAACACATCAAAAGCATCATCCACATTGATCAAGTAGGTTTCATCCCAGAGATGCAATGATGGTTCAATATATGAAATTTCATCAAAGTAATCCACCATATAAACAAACTGAAAGGAAAAGCCACATAATCATCTCATTAGATGCTGAAAATGCCTTTGACAAAATCTAACACCTCTTCATGTTAAAAAGTCATGGAGAGATCATAGAAGATACAAAATGCATACCTAAACATAATAAAAAGCAATATACAGCAAACCAATAGCCAACATCAAATTAAATGGAGAGAAAGTTAAAGCAATTCCAGTAAAATCAGAGACAAGAGAAGGCTGCCCAGTCTCTCTCTATTCAACATAGTGCTTTAATTTCTAGCTAGAGCAGATACAGAGATAAAGGGGATACAAATTGAAAAGGAAGAAGTCAAAGTATCACTATTTGTAGATAATATGATAGTATACATAGGCAACCTGCAAAACTCTTCCAGATAGCTCTTACAGTTTATAAACGCCTTCAGCAAAGTGACTGGATAAAAAATCAACTAAAACAAACAAACAAACAAACAAAACAGCAGTCCTCCTTATTACAAGTGATAAACAGGCTGAAAAATAAATTAGGAAAACAACACCATTTACAATAACTACAAATAATATAAAATATCTTTGTGTAACGCTATCCAAGCAAGTGAACAACCTGTATAACAAGAACTTCAAATCTCTTCATATTCAAAAGAAAGAATTGAGGAAGATATCAGAAGATAGAAAGATCTCCCATGTTCATAGATAGGATTAACATAATAAAAATGGCCATCTTACCAAAAGCAATCTACAGATTCAATGCAATTTTCATCATATTGTTGTTCTTCCTATGGGGTTGCAAATTCCTACATCTCTTTCAGTTCCTCCCCTAACTACTCCATTATGGTCTGCCTGCTCAGTCCAATGGTTGGCTGCAATCATCTGCATCTGTATTAGTAAGACTCTTGCTGAACCTCTCAGGAGACATCTATATCAGACTCCTGTCAACAAGCACTTCTTGGCATCAGCAATAGTGTCTGGGTTTGGTGGCTACATATGGGATGGATCCCCAGGTGGGGCAGTCTCTAGATGGCCTTTCCTTCAGTCTCTGTTCCACTCTTTGTCCCTGAATTTCCTTTAGACAGGAGCAATTCTGGGTTAATATTTTGAGAAGGGTGGGTGGCCCCATCCCTCAACTGGCAGTCATGTCTAACTTCTGGATAAAGTCTCTACAGGTCCTCTCTCCCCTTTGCTGGGTACCAGCTAATGTCATCCCCATTGGGTCCTGGAAGCCTCTTGCTTTCCTCATATATGGGACTTGCTGGTGGCTACCCCCAGTTCCCCATCCATATTGCTACACAGCTCTGTTCAATTTTCTGACCCTCTGTACATCTCCCCTGTCTCCTTACACACTTGGTCCTGGCCCTCCTTTTTTCCTCTTTCCCTCCTCTCTTCCTCCCAGGGCCCATCCATGCTTTACCTCCCGTGATTATTTTGTTCCCCCTTATAAGTAGGACTGAGGTATCCATACTTTGGTCTTCCTGCTTCTTAATTTTCATGTGGTCTGTAAGTTGTATCATGGGTATTCCAAGATTTATTCCTAATATCCACTTATCAATGAATATATACCATGTGTGTTATTTTGTGACTGTGTTACCTCTCTCAGGAAGATACTTTCTAGTTCTGTTGATTTGCCTGTGAATTTCATGAAGTTAAAATTATCAGATCCTACTACAAAAATCTATATTCAACAAAACTGGAAAATCTGGATAAAATGGACAATTTTATAGAGAGATACCAGGTATCAAAGTTAAATCAGGATCAGATAAACCATCTAAACAATCCCATAACTCCTAAAGAAATAGAAGCACTCATTAAAAGTCTTTCAACCAAAAAAAGCCCAGGACCTGATGGGTTTAGTGCAGAATTCTATCAGACCTTCAAAGAAGATCTAATTCCAATTACTCTTCAAGCTATTCCACAAAATAGAAACAAAGAGAACACTACCTAATTCATTCTATGAAGCCACAGTTATACTGATGCCAAAACCACACAAAGACCCAACAAAGAAAGAGAACTTCAGACCAATTCCCCTTATGAATATTGATGCAAAAATAATCAATAAAATTTTCTCGCAAACTGAATACAAGAACACATCAAAATGATCATTCACCATGATCAAGTAGGCTTAATCCCAGGGATGCAGGGATGGTTCAATATACAGAAATCCTTCACCATAATCCACTATATAAACAAACTCAAAGCAATATACAGCAAACCAGTAGTCAACATCAAACTAAATTCGCGAAAAACTTGAAGTAATTCCATGAAAAGCAGGGACTAGACAAGGCTTCCCACTCTCTCCCTATCTATTCAATATAGTACTCAAAGTCCCAGTCAGAGCAATTAGACAACAAAAGGAAGTCAAAGGGATACAAATTAGAAAGGAAGAAGTCAAAATATCACTATTTTCAGATGATATGATAGTATACTTAAGTGACCCCAAAAATTCCACCAGATAACTCCTTCAGCTGATAAACTTCAACAAAGTGGCAGAACATAAAATAAACTCAAACAAAACAGTAGCCTTCCCCTACTCAAAGGATAAACAGACTGAGAAAGAAATTAGGGAAATGACACCCTTCACAATAGTCACAAATAATATGAAATATCTTGCTGTGACTCTAACCAAGCAAGTGAAATATCTGTATGATAAGGACTTCAAGTCTCTGAAGAAAGAAATTAAAAAAGACCTCAGAAGATGGAAAGATCTCCCATGCTCATGGACTGACAGGATTAATATAGTAAAAATGGCCAATTTATCAAAAGCAATCTACAGATTCAATGCAATCCCCATCAAAATTCCAACTCAATTCTTCACAGAGATAGCAAGAGCCATTCTCAAATTCATTTGGAACAAAACAAAAACAAAAACAAAAACAAAAACCAGGGAAGCAAAAGCTATTCTCAACAATAAGAGAAATTCTGGGGGAATCACCATCCCTGACCTCAAGCTCTGTTACAGAGCAATAGTGATTAAAGGGGGGGGGGAGCTATTGGTACAGAGACAGGGATGTAGATCAATGGAATAGAATTGAAGACCTAGAAATGAACCCACACACCTATGGTCACTTGGACTTTGACAAAGAAGCTAAAACCATCCAATGGAAAAAAGACAACATATTCAACAAATGGTGCTGGCTTAAGTGGAGTTCAGCATGTAGAAGAATGCAGATTGACCCATTATTTATCTTCTTGTACAAGGCTCAAGTCCAAGTGGATCAAGAACCTCCACATAAAACCAGATACACTGAATCTAATAGAAGAGAAAGTGGGGAAGAGCAAAGAACATATGGGCACAGAGGGAAAGTTCCTGAACAGAACTCCAATAGCTTATGCCCTAAGATCAAGAATTGACAAATAGAATGGAATCTCATAAAATTACAAAGCTTCTGTAAGGCAAAGGACACTGTTAATAGTACAGAATGGCAACTCACAGTTTGGGAAAAGATCTTTACCAACCCTATATCCAATAAAGGGTTAATATCCAATATATACAAAGAACTCAAGAAATTCTACTCCAGAAAATCAAATAACCCTATTAAAAAATGGGATATAGAACTAAACAAAGAATTCTCAACTGAGGAATACTGAATGGCTGAGAAGCACCCCCCCAAAAATGTTTAACATTCTTAATCATCAGGGAAATGCAAATCAAAACAACCCTGAGATTCCTCCTCATACCAGTCAGAATGGTTAAGATCAAACACTCAGGTGACAGCAGATGCTGGTAAGGATGTGGAGAAAGAGGAACAAGTCCTCCATTGCTGGTGAGATTGCAAGCTGGTACAACCACTCTGGAAATCAGTGTGGAGATTACTCAGAAAATTGGACATAGTACTATCTGAAGACCCAGCTATACCACTCCTGGGCATTTACCCGGAAGATGCTCCAACATGTAATAAAGACACATGCTCCACTATGTTCATAGCAGCCTTATTTATAATAGCCAAAAACTGGAAAGAACCTAGATGTCATTCAGTAGAGGAATGGATACAGAAAATGTGGTACATTTACACAATGGAGTACTACACAGCCAATACAATTCTTACAGACCTTGAAAGAGCAATTCTTAAATTCATATGAAAAACAAATACCCAGGACACTAAGTATCTTTTATAATTATGAGTAAGAAGGAACTAATGTCATCCAGTTTAATACAAAATATTTCAACAGCAGCTCATGTCTGTAGGGAATGTAGAAGAAAGATGAAGTTTACAAGTAGAGTGACAATCTTCTTTGTTCTTTTGGGTTTTTTTGGAGGGTGGTTGTTGTTGTTTCAGACAGGTTTCTCTCTGTAACTTTACCTGTCCTAGAACTAGCTCTATAGACCAGCTGACCTTGAACTCACAGATATCCACCTGACTCTGCCTCTTGAGTGCTAGGATTAAAGGTGTAGGCTACCAGCACCCAGCTGATAGTCTTGAATGCCTGATTTTAGAATATCTAGCTGATGCACAATATATTAGACCGTCTAAAAATAGGTCAGAAGCCCAGAAGAAAGGTATTATAATAGTCTGAGTCTTCCCTCAGACTAAACTTGAGCTGATATTTCTGAAATATGGTCAAGGCTTGCTGGTGACCTTGCCTAACTGACTGATTAATTAGCTTCTAAGTCTGCCAGAAATGTATCAGCTTGTCTTCCCATCCCTGACAGGCTTGGTCTGGCTGACTTGGGCAAGATACTATGTTCGGTACAGTAATCCTAAAATACACCTATGATTAATCTCAACTTTCCTATTAACTTCCAAGTCAGTTATTTTGTAACTTCTTGTATTTCAGTGACTCTAGTTGAAAAATGCAAATAGCAGAATACAAGCTAACATACATGGCCAAGAAAAATAAAACTAATATAAACTTTTCTAAAGTGATTCATAAAAATAAAAATCTTATATAAATGCTAATCCAAATATATCCTTCCATTTTCTCACAATGTCAGTAATGGTATAGAAAGGAAGATGCTAAAAATTACAACGTACTTGGTTGCAAAGTGAGAGAAAAAATGGGATAAAATACACACTGCTGTCTAATGAATTATTCACATACAGACACTTTTGACCAGGGCCTAAAATAATCACGAATTTCCATATGCCATTTTCATGGAGTGGCTGTGAAATCATTATTACACTCTATCTTGGGAATAGTCATAGTCCTTCATATGAAAACTGGACACTTTATTCTGTGTA
This sequence comes from Mus musculus, assembly GCF_000001635.26. Taxonomy (NCBI): domain Eukaryota; kingdom Metazoa; phylum Chordata; class Mammalia; order Rodentia; family Muridae; genus Mus; species Mus musculus. The sequence goes on along the minus strand of NC_000067.6, from coordinate 94,369,197 downwards.
TTATTACCAACATGATGTCATACTCAAGTCCAATGTGTGTCTTCAGAGCAGTTACTCCAAAAGCTAGAACTCAGGGAGGTCCTGGGAATTAAGTGAATCTTGGCAAGTTGTAGAGGCATCTATCTATAGACACCCCTCTAAATGACTCTGTCTTGGAAGCTGTCTGTCCTGGAAAGGAACTGGTTTGAAAAGTAGTGTTCGTAGTCATTGTGCTCACTCACTGTTCACTTATCTATGTTTTCTGTACTGCTTTTCTTCTGTCTTGCCCCAGGCTGCCTTTGACAGAGTTCAAGAATGGAAAGCAGTAGAGGGGCCACACCATGAGTCAGTGATGAGGGCCCTGGAAGGGATTTCTAGTGGCAGAGCAACTGTTTTGAGACGCAGATCATACATACCCTTGGCATTTTTAGAAAAAAAAATCATGCTTTCTGGTTCTAAAAATATTTAAAACGCCATAATTATTTTTCTCACGTGGGTATACCTGCCCAAGGAGGGGTACACAGAGGCCAGAGGTTAACACGGATATCTTCCTTCATCACTCATCTTACTTTTCTCCTTGCTGTTAACAAAATGCCTGACAGTAGCAAGTCAAGAAGGAAAGGGCTCATTTGGGTGCATAGTTCCAGAAGAAGTCAATCGTGGAAGGGACATTTGGTTAGCAGGAACCAGAGTTAACTGATCACATTATACTCACAAGTGGAGAGAGATTAATGCCTGAGTTCAGCTAGCTTTCTCCTTTTTATGCAGTCTAGTACCCAAGCCAAAGAATGGTACCCCAGCCTTTAGAGGATGCCTTTGCACTTCAATCAAGATAATGCCTTGCAGACATTCCCAGAGGATAACCAATTCAAAGTAATTCCTCCAACTTGTGCCTAGACATTTGCCTCTGAAGTAATTCCCAATCCTGTTAAACTGACAGCCAACGCTAACCATCATAGCTCTCCATCTTGCTTTTTGAGTCAGGGTCCTTCACTGAACCTAGAGTTTCCTGATTCTGCATGGAAAGCAAATTCCAGGGATCCTCCTATTTCAGCCTCCCCAATGCTGAGATTAAAAGTGCTTCCAGTCTCTGTGTGTATCCATCTCTCTGTGTGTGTGTGTGTGTGTGTGTGTGTGTGTGTGTGTGTGTGTGTGTGTGTGTGTCTATTCGCGACGGGGGTGGTGAGGGAGGTAGGGAGAGAGAGATGAGAGATGTCTATGGTGTGTGTGCAGGTGTAGCCATGCATATGCATGTGTGAATAAGCCAGAAGATGATCTTGGGTGCTCTGCTCTCTCTCATTTTACCTTACTACCTGAAATTGGGGTTTCTCACTGACCCTAGATCCAGGCTGGTAGCCAATATTCCTCTTTTCCAATATTCCAATATTCCTCTTTTCCCTGTGTCCCACCTTCTTTTTTTTCCTGTGCATTCCGTGTGTACTTTTCTGTCTTTGAACAAGAACTGCCAATGGTCTAGGGGGTCATCCAAACTCAGTACCATGCCATGTTAGTCCTTGTCTTAATTGTATCTCCAAGGGCCTTATTTATAAATAAGTTCACATTCTGAAGTTTAGGGAGAATTTGAACTTAAGGGAACATTATCCAACTCACTACAGAAAAGATTTAAAATCAATATACTTGCAATTTTGATAATCACCAAGAGAAAATAATTTTCTAATAACAGCTAGTATTTGCTGCCTAACAAACTCTCATATTAAGTGTTCTAGAACAGAAAAATGATATTTTTTATTATTATTTTGATCTGCCGGTGATTCTTTTTGATTGGCTTGGGCAAGTCTGGAAAACACAGCACATAGACTCACTGGATATTGTGTATCTTATCTCTCAGTATTACCCAGTGTTAACAGGATGACTGTGGAGCCAAAAAGCCATGTAACTAGGAGAGCCAGTCCAAAGCAAGAGTGAGATTGAGACATGTCCAAATCCCAAAATTCTCATCCTAAGACTAGCAGAAACAAGACTGCTTCTTCCCTGCTCTGGACCTGCATTTCTCAGTGCACATAAGCCTTAAGACCCCCACGTCTGCTGCCCTTGAGTTGGTCAAGTAGCCTAGTGACCAGGTTTCATGTTAAACTTCCTCTCTTTCAATAAGGATATGACCAGCATGCACCTGGAATTCCTCTTCATGCAAATGAAGCAGAATTCCCAATACCTCGGTCCCAGTCAATGATGTACACTCACCCCAAAACTCCAAAATTTATATAGCACTTCACACACACACACACACACACACACACACACACACCAATAAAGAGTTGTTTCACTCAAAACCACTTCTGGGGAAGGCAGTTTCTCCCATACTAAGCCAACTGAGATCCTATCTAACCTACCCAACACAGCTAAGATTCATTTCTCTCAGTTCAGCCTGGTGAGTAATAGAGCCTGGGTTCCCCAGGGGCAAACAGACCTGGGCAGCAGATGATTCAGAAAATTTGTCACATTACTCAGCAATATCTTAGGATTTAATCATTGTGAGGAGACACCAAGAACGTGGCAACTCTTACAATGGAAAACATTTAATGGGGGTTCACTTACTGTTTTCAGAGGCCTAGCCCATTACTGTCATGACCAAAAGCATGCTGGCTAAAAAAGGAGCCTGGAAGTTCAACATCCAGATGTGCAAGCAGCAGAATCAGAGTGATGCTGGGCCTGACTTGAGCATTTGAAACCTCAAAGCCCACCCTTGTGACACACTTCCTCTCTCAAGTCCACACCTACACTAACAAGGCCACATCTCCTAATAGTTCCATTTCCTGTAAATCCATAGGGTCATTTTCATTCTAACCAAAGTAACCCAGACTTTACCCAATGTGATGGCTACAAGCTCTCAAGAAGAGCAAAAGCATGTCTCAATGAGTTATGAGACTCTGCTTGAACGTTGGATCGCCTATCACCAAAGCAAGTAATGTTGTGAAACCTACAAAAGAAAAAAGCAATGCAGAGTACAGAATTTGTTCAGATTATTTTTAAAATTACCAATAAGAATATCCAATTAGCTAGCTAACTGTGAGTGTAGGAATTGGTCCCAAGAATTCTTGATCCTTCAAAGTACTTTAATATAGCAAGTTTACTCTCTAGTCTCCCAAGGAAGAGTTATTTGGACATATTTTCTAATTACTTACTGCCTGTAGTATTTTAGAAAAGAGGAGGTGTGAACCTCATATAGTTTCCATCGGGTATATCATATATCTTTAAAAGCCCATGAAGGCACATGACCCACTCCATAGAAGCACTATAAAACTAGGCTAAGCTACAATTTACTTTTGTATTTATGGGAGGTGTATGATTAAAACATCCCAGACTAGCTAATAGAGGGGAATCGGTACTCATGATTGAATCTCAACAAAACTTTAAATCAAAAAGAAATTTTTAAAAAGCAAACTGTAGGGCTTCTGGCTATCGAGAACAACTGTCGGGTTTTTTTTTTTTTCAGTACCAAAATAATCTGTCTTTCTGTCTCTCAAAATCCCACAGAGGACCACTCCTATCTGAGGATCTGTGGGAAGTCCTTTGCTTGAGCTACAGATAGATCCTCCACCTCTGGGGCCCTAACACCACCATCGCAGGCCAGTAGCTTCTCCCTCTACAGACAGTCCCAGTAGTGATCCTTCTTGGATCCCCCAATACTACAATCTGAGGGCCCCGCTGGGCACCAGCATTCCCTATTGGCAGTCCTCCATCTACTTATTTCTGCCATCCTAACTTCAACTTCTGAGGAGACAAGAAGAAAAACTACTTGCTGTCCAGAGTGCCCACTAATGAGTTCAGAGGCTGCACTCTTCCCCCAAGGAGCTAGAACTACCTCTGCTACACTTAGCACAAATCAGCACAGAGCTGGCACTCTGACACCTCCTGGCCTCCACAGGCAACCATATACACATATGCATACCTAAATATAGATACATAGGTATGTAAATAAAAATAACATTTTTAAAATTCTCATAGAGAATTATTGAATTAAGTCAATGTTAAGGATAATTTTTAAATGTACTGAAAGACAATTGGCAAAAGTACTTTCTATAACCTATCACATCAGATTTTCTATTAACTGATAGACTGTCTGTGGATGATGAAACTGAGGCAAAGGTATTTCAAGGTGCCTCCAATTTTATGTTCATCTTTGCTATGTTCACTTTTGTTAATAACAAGTTCATACTATTTCCTCTAGATTTTTCTGGAGCTAATAGCTCACACAATTGCGTGGAAGAAAGAACAGTTTTCTGAACTTAATATTCCAGACCAGATGTTCCCATCTTCTAAATATATGCAAAGAAATCCCTTTTTCACAAAATGAAGATAAAAAGATGATTGTGTTTTGAAATAGATCTATTTCCACACTAAAATTTTAATTCAAAAAAAGAATCTAGAAAATGTGTCAGTTTGAGTAAGATGACTCCATAACCTTGGACATTTGAATACTTGGCCCCTAATTGGTAGTTGTTTGAAGAGAAGTGGGAGATATGGTCTTGCTGAAGGAGGTATTTCACAGAGGGTGGGGTTTGCCATTTCCAAAGACTCATGTCAGTTTGAGTTAGCTCTCTGCTTCCCATTTATGGTCTAAGATGTGAGCTCTCAACTATTGATCCAGTTACCTACCACCTATTACCTTTACTCTGCCATATGAACTCTAACCTTCTGAAACTATAAGCCCAAAATAAACTCTAAGATCTGAGGCCCTGTTATAAAATCTTACCCTAGGATCTTATGATAGGAAAATATTAAAGATGCTTTTCTTCATCTTTGGTTTCTATCCTCTAAACCTTTTTAAGAAAAAGAAAGAGGAAATAGCAATATATTGAATCTAGAGGGCTGATAGTCCTATTAAATACACATTTTTTTTCATTGAGGTTATGCTGTAGGATTAAAGCCCAATGTTAGCACTATATCTTATGTACCCTTCCCAACAAGGTCTACTAAAAAGTCATAGGGCTTTCAAATCTCACCTCTCTCAACAGATTAAAAACAAATAAAGTATATTTGTCTTCTTGGGAATTTTGATACCATTATTTGGAGGAGATTCTTATTTAGCATGTATGTCTGAATAAATAGTTGGTATTAAAATTCTATTCTGCAGAACACCAGATGGCTAAAACACAGAAATGACACCTGCAGAAGGAATTAAATAAAAAAGAATTTTCCCTAAATTTTGCCTTCTTGTGTCTGCCAGCTGTGCGAACAGGAACATGCAGAACAAGTATAATGCCAATGCTGGTTTTCTTAAAGGCATCATGGGAAGTTGTTATTATAGTGTCCAGGGACTCAAAAACTTTTAAACCAGAAAGAATAGATGCAGTAGACAACATTTGGTCATGACTTGCAGAATTTTCAATGCTGGGAATTTGAACTAGGATTCTGCCACTTGTGGGATTGTTTGGAGTACAAGTGTGGTCATTGACCTATAGTTCTTCAACATTCATTTGGGATTGGAGAGTGCATGAACATATGGGCTAGATTTGTGCAGAAAAAATAAAGAGATGTGGATAAAATATGGAGCTAGCTCCTTGCATGTGTTTAAGAACAATTGTGATGACTCTCAATGGCCTTATTAAATGAAATGATTCAAGAGGATAGTAAATGTTTTATTTGATTGTGGCTGTATGCTGCAAAAGCATCAGGATGCATGTGGTTCCCTCATATTGATAAGATTATTTGTGATCTATTAACCTACATACTTCACATTAAACCACACTGCCATATTTCTTGCAGAGTTACATAACTTGTGTGTTTTCATTTGTTATGTCAATATACTAACATGGTCAACTATAACCTGAATTGGTCTGCCTAATTTCAAACAACTCATGGGGTAAAATATGAAACCTTAAAGAAGGAAATGGAACACATGACCCCCAGTGGAGAAGATAGAGAAAGTACCCAAGGAGCTGAAGGGGTCTGCAACCCTATAGGTGGAACAACAATATGAACTAACCAGTACCCCCAGAACTCATGTCTCTAGTTGCATATGTAGCAGAAGATGGCCTAGTCGGCCATCATTGGGAAGAGATGCCCCTTGGTCTTGCACACTTTATATGCCCCAGTAAAGGGGAACACCAGGGCCAAGAAGTGGCAGTGGGTGGGTAGGAGAGTGGGGGTTTGGGGGGGGGGTATAGGGTACTTTCAGGATAGCATTTGAAATGTAAATGAAGAAAATACCTAATAAAAATGGAAAAAGAAAAAAAGGAAATGTTCACTACATAAAAAATTAACAAAAATATTAAATAATGTACTTATTTTCAGAAGCCACTTTAGAAAAGAACTAGACCAAGATAGAACCTAGTAACCAGGCAGAGTAGGAGGATTTTGATTCTTTTCCCTGCTCAAACACAGACTGAGCAACAACTCCTAAACAAATTGTGAACAAAAACACAGACTAGCCAGAGATCTGTGCCTCATAAGAATGAAGTCAGTCTCCATGGAGCCAGTGGATAGATACAATATACATGTGCAAGAAACCTGGCCTTCCACAAACCCATGAGATCAGAGAGAGATCCTGCAGATTGAGGCTCAACTAAGGGAGAAAAAAGTGTCTGAGATGCCCATTTGTCCAACTTTACAAAGACAGAAAGGGCTCCTAGAAGTGTCTCCCAAGAAAATTATTTATATGACTATACTCAGAACTTTGAAAAGTGCAGTCAAGCATCTAAGGGAGAAGAGACACAGCATTTGGGCTAATAGAGAATGTACAAATTGAAAGAGTTGTGAGAATGAGTATATGCATTTATGCATTGTATATCTGAGTGCAACTACATATGTGTTGCAATCATAGTAAATAAATATTCACACCAGCCTATTATTATTAGAGGACAAATTTAGACAATCTCGTTCACAAGAGTGACTTTTTATTCAGTTTTTATCCGATGTATCTGACCATCCTCTTCTTTATCTTTTCTTATTTTTACTCATTTTCTTTTTAGTCTTCATTCCCTACTGTTACTTTACCATTATAATTAATGGTATCCCACTGTATGTTTCTCTCTTTCGATAGGATACCTCTTCTCTGAATAAAGCCCAAGAGAGCTCAACTGATAGCTAGTGGCACTGAAACACACTGCCCTTCTTTGACAAGCTTTCACCCTTTATGTTTACAAATGAGCTCTTTTCTAGCTTACTCAGAGTCAAACCCTGGTCCATGCATAGCAAACACTCCACCACCAAACTACATCCAAAGCCCTAATGGACTCTCAACAAGAATTTCCCTAAACCCTAAGGGTACAATAGTGGCCTCCACGCCTTCCCAGTAACCAACAGCTCTCTAATTGGATTTAGGAGGAAACCTGACTTACAGTGCGAGAAGCCTAGCCAGTGCCTAGCACTGGTGTAGTCATGGATCTTGGAAGAGAAAATAGAGCAACCACTTTAGTAAACCAGCATAATCCCTAAATATGTTCTACATATTTGATTTTATACCCACAGATACGTGTACTTTTCACTCTTCATCAAGGAAACGTCACTTTATAACATATGGAGACCACACAATAAAACCACAACCAATCAAAATGCAGATTTGTGGAGTCCAGTCCCAGCACTAAATCTACAAATACTCTCTCACCTAAGGCTCAGAGAACACTGAGTGAGAGATGGAGGAAAGACTAAGAATCAGAAGATCATGAGTTTGCTGTGAAACTGTGTCTTCTAGTAATGTCTGAGTGTATACTCATACATTCTCACCAACATGACGGTATAAACATGAGCCGAACAATGGCAAAAAAGTCGACATTGTAAAGTGGGCAGGGGAAAACCTGTGTAGCCTCAGGACTACATAAAGAACCACAAGCAACTAAGAAATGCTTAGAGCATGAGAATAGCCTTGCCTGGAGAAGAACATACCAATTTCATACCCACTATCAAATGACCTGCCCTGAAAATACATATGTGAGTGACACTATACATACTGAGCAAGTTATATTTAGGTACACACACACAAGTATATGTATATATAGTATACTTCTTATCCTTCATCAAGAAAACATCTCTTTATATAGAGATTACACAATAAGATCACATATACATATATATGTGTGTATTATATATTTATGTATATACATACATATATTCATGTAACGACAATTAATCAAAAAAAGATAGTACAAATTTGATAGAAAACAAGGGTTATATAAGAAGGCTTGGAGTAAGGACAGGGAAGAAGAAAATGATGTAATTATACTAAATCTTAAAAATAAGAGAAGTCTTTATTGCAAATTTTACCTTGAAAAAAATAAAAATACACTGCCACCTGCTAAATGTTATGTATAAATGGCTCTAAGTATAATAAACATCCATGCATATTTTTCTTTGAGTTTCTTCATCCATAAAAACTTTTAGTTAATGAAATTCATAACCAAACTCTTCCTTGAATAATTTAATGCGTGCAGCATGAGTAAAAAAGAAAGTTTCTGTCCTGGATAGCACTTACAGCTCTGTCAGTATTTTTACAAATATTATATTTCTAAGGAATCTATGCCCATTGTGGAAAACATAAAAATTCAAATCAGCAAAAGAGAGAGTGAAACCCACACACTTGTTTGTTTTGCATTATTTTGTTTCATTTCAAAGCCATTTTGTTTGCTTGTTTTTGAGATTATAATTTAATTATGTTTCTCTCTCCTCTTTCCTCCCTCCAAGCCTTCCCATAAACCTCTCCCCATTCTCCTTCAAATGCATAACCCCTTCCTTTCCTTAATGGTTGATATATGTATATATGCATGTGTATATACATCCATATATATTTCTAAATATGCAAATATATTTCTAACTATATTCCTGTTGAGTCCATATGTTACTTCTATGTACGTTTTAGGGATGACTGTTTGGCACCAGACAACAAATCAGTGGTCTCTTCCCTTGGGAGGATCAGCTCTCCTGCTCTAAGGAAAATACAAGAGAATGGAGGAGGGAGGTAAAAATAACAATATGGATGTCTGAATGAGCCACAGGAATCATACTATTATTTACAAAAAAAAAAAAAAACCCAAAAACATTTAATGTATGCAATTCATTTTATAAGTATACAAATATTTTAGGCAATCTCATTCATTTAGTGAACTATTTTTATCTTGGCTGATGATGTCTCGTCCAAGATCCAAAGACCACCTAACAAAACCTCAATACCAGACAGGAGAAGCCGTCTTTTGAGTTGTTTTCTGGCACTGTCTAAGAGACTCCCAAAACATATAGTCTATTGCTGTTGACCTTGGTTACTCCCTAACTCCAGAAGTGGGAGCAAAGTTCTTAAAGCTGAAGTCATCATGCATTTCAGAGGACCCAGAGACTTCGGAGCTATAACTAATCTCAATGCTCCCTCCCTGAGGACTGGCTTTCATGGTTTTAAAAGGCACCCTTTAAGCTTCCAAAGGAGGGAAGCAACCAATGGATGCAGTAGTGCCACAAGTATCTTTGCAGTAACCAACAGATCTCTAACTGGGTTTAAGACCTACTCAACAAAGAACAACGTCATGCCTGGTAATTCAAACTTAGCTAACTGCTAATGAAATAATGATATACATGGAAAATGTACCACTAATTTACTAAACCAGCCTAATCCTTAACAACAATCCATAAACATTTGTCATTATACCAACAGATAAGTGTAGTCTTCACCACTCATCAAGAAAACTTCTTTTTGCAACAGACAGATAATACTACAGAAAACACAACCAACCAAAATGCAAGATTGTGGAGCCCAGTCCCAGTGCATACATCTACAAAACACTCCCCTATTCTTTTTTAAAGGTTTGTTTTTATTTTAATTACATATGTGTACACATATGTATGAGTGTGCCCTCAGAGATAAGAAGAAGGCATCAGGATTCCTGGAGCTAGAGTTACAAGTAGTCATAAGCCAGCCAATGTGGGGGCTAGGGAAGTTATTCAAGAACAGTGTTCTTTCTTAAGGGGTGAACCACCATCTATCCATTTAAGCATTTCATTCTCTTGTATTGCCTATGCTAGCATATACACAAACCTAATTACTCTTACCACTACTTAAAATGCCTTACTATATTCACTTTGGAGATATGTATCCAGAGAGTACAATATTTTAGTTTCAAGCTGGGTGTGTAAATTAAGGAAGATGATGGTATCTAGCTGCTTAATCCTTTCTAGTAAGAGATAAACCAGAATAACAGAAAATTTATAAATAAAATGTCCAAAGATTGATATTCAGACTTACTGACACATTTATAGCAATACATCAATATATTTGCAGAAGACTGGTAAATCTCCATAAACCTGAGAATACAAAGGTAAAAAGAAATTATCTTTAGAAGTTCTGGTAGGTGAATCAGACACAGGAACCAGAAAGTTTCAACTACTACAATTGTTTTTCTTTGTCAGTCTGGATAAGGTGGAATTTCAAGTTGTTTGGTCAAGCACTAATTTACGTATTGCTGAGCAAGTGTTTCTAGAGATGATTAAGTGTAACAGTCATTCATCTTTGTGTAAAAAGCCTTACCCACATAATTTACTGGATCTAAGTGAAGCAAGCGATCCCATCATTTTAAAGGTCTTAAAAGCATAATTGAAGTTTTCTGAAAGAAAACATCTTCTGTGCACCACAGCTATTGAGATCTGTAAGTTCTAGCCTGCTCTTTCTGACGGCTGTAGCACAGGCTCACACTTGTCAAGCCAACCTCATCATCATGTACACCAACACCTTGTAATACATCTGCTAATATAGGTCCACTTTTGTTTCTGTACATCAGGGTGAACACTAACACATGAAAACAGTTACTGAATATTTAGGTGCACCAGCTCTGCTATGGATGCCGAAATGTGCCATTGCTACTTCTACTCTATTGATAAGAACACCAAGACACAGTCAGGTGCTATCCACAGCTACACACATCATCATAGTAAGAACTCAGTGTAGGCATATGAGGAACAGTTACAGAGCTAAGAAAAAAAAGGGTGGGGAGCAGTTAGACTAATGCAGGAAAGGCAGGAGGAAAAAAAAAAAGGATGACAGAGAAAGACACCCATACAGCAAATCACATATAGTTTGCCTCCTAGAAAAATACTATTTTAATACATGAGGAAACAGTTATTGATTTCTTTGGGTTTCTTGAAAATAGGATATATAAAGAAAATTCACAATATTGGGCACCTCCATACTTCAGCTTCTGTCCCATCTGTTTCATTTTAGGTCATCCTATTTTCTTCTCTATTATCTATTTCATTTGACATTTTTCTGATGATTTGAAATATATGCTCCCTGCTATAATTCTGATCATCTAAAACATTTCATCTTTATTTTATATATATATATATATGTTCATATATGATCAGTTATAATGTGCATATCTGTTAATGAGAGAAGATGATTATATACTTTATTCAGTAATGTAAACATCTGGATAATGAAGTGAAGATATGGTTAAATTCAACTTTATTAGTGGTGAAAATTAAGCACTAAGACAATGAAGTATATATTATTTTACTTACTAAATAAGTAATTATAAAATATTAATACTGGGTTAAATATAGATGTACAGATATACTCACACTCTGGAGAATGAGAACCCTGTGAACAGCTACCTCAGTAAAAGGAGTGATTCTCCATTCCAGAGTAGCCATTACTTGCCAACAGGTCTTCAGTAAGACATAGGGCCTCAGGTTTACCTGCTTTCTTCTACTGTCTAACCAAAACGCAAACTTAGAGAGTCATGAAGATCTTTAGAACAAGACACTTTTTCACTGTTGTTTTATTGTGTCAGAGCTTGAGCATTTAGTGTCCCAGGCTCAAGTAAAACATTTTTTTTCTTTCTCTTTTGTTAGCAATGTTTTTGTGAGTAACAACCATATGTTGTTGGAAAATAAGCTTATATACAATTTAATATTTTGTTTTTAAAAAGGTTTATCTTTCTTTGAAGTGTCACTTTTATAAGAAAGAAAAAGAGCTCTTGTGGATGGGTCTGGTACTGTTTGTATTTTGATGCTAATTCCACTCTCCTGGGAGGAGCTGCAGACAAGGAGTGAGTCACTGTACTCAGGTGACTTCTTGGGAACCAATCCACTAATGAATAAAGGAGCCAATCTTGGCGAATAGGTGGGACTTCTGGGTTAGATGGAGGAATAGAAGGAGGAGGAGGGAGTTGGAGGCTTTTTGGATGGGGATCATGTGAGGACAAGTGGATTCACCACTGGAAGATTTAGATTTAACAAGGTTTATAAGATTGGGATTTTAGTTGCTGTGCCCAACAATTGAGTTACCATCATTTCTAAACTAAGTTTGTGTTGTGTTTTCCTTCACACAATGGCTCATCTGGGTCCAAGAGAGAAAGGTATGGCAGTGTGGATTTGCCCGAGGTGCACCACAAAGGCCACGGGGGATTTGAAGCACAGGGTTGGCATGGTAGCCAACAGGAACTTAGCAAGCTGGGTGGAGACGTTTGGGGAGCTTCGGATCAGTGAATCTCCACTAGATATGAACATGCTGGCCAGACGGCCAGGGCTGAGAATAGCAGGGCATAGCTCAGGAACTTGCTGTTCTTTTTAATATTTCCCACAACAAAGAACAATTTTCATATATTGGAATAATACAATTAGTATGTTACTGATATTATTTCATTTATTCTTTCATTCAAAAAAGTTATAGAAGCCCCTGCTGTGTATAGCATTGGATAAGTAGAGATTTACAGCCTCCATAAGCTTTGATCTTGTGATAGTCTCATCAGTCATCAAAATATGTTTCTCCTACATGAGAAAGGAATTTCTCCATCCCACTATGAGTAATAATTTTAATCATAATTCTTTGTGTTGCTATGCAACTCTGCACCACAGTTTAACAGAAAGCCATGTCAAAATGGAGCCTATGTCTCCTCTCATGCTCTATGCAGGAATTAATTTACTGCACTTCTGCAACGTTTCACACCTACAGTTCTCATTTGAAAAGAAACACATGAAAGTCTGGGGACTTTACTCCTAGGGAAATCTAGCAGAAAAAAATAAAAACTGGTGAAATCAAGGACATGTGCAGAGCAGAGGACAAAATCCAGCTTCCTTGCTGTCTCCAGAGACTGTTAATCAGAGCCCTGCTCTGAAAATGCCCATTCATACGGGAATACTGCAATTAAGTCATTCTTCACTGTTTTCATTTTCTTATCTTCCATCAGCCTGAATATCTACGCTAACACCGTGGGACTGCATGTGTCAAAAAGATAAACAACACCATCATTCAGAAGGAGAATATGAGATATCACTTGTAAAAATAATAATAAATTTAAGGAAGCTGTTTTCTTCCTTCCAAAGACAATATTATCCACACATTGTTAAAGCACACATATGCATTGCCATAAGCAAGAGAAAAATAAGTAAACTAGTCTTCTGATGGTCTGGTAGACATTTCTAACTCAGTGCATTAGAGCTTATCCTTCATTCATGCATGCAAAAGCAAGCGTGTAAAATGTGCTTTACATGGTAAGATCTGCCTTCTCCAAACTTCAGAGGCAGACATTTTCTCCACTATTTAGGTAAAAATCAAAGCAGAGGACGGGTTGCATAACTGATAAATATAGAATGAAGACTTTTTATGTTTGTTTCTTTCAAAGACTTGTCTACACAAAGTTACACTTTCTCAGGAACAAATATTCAAAATTCTTGCACTGAAAGTTTAAGCCAACACTGTGAGTTTCAACCAGTGACTGCCTATATACCAAGCCCAACACTGCTTTTTAAATAAATATTTCCTTAAGCTCATTGTCTGGGAAATGAAAGATGTAACAATATCCTTAACTACCAGCCCCAGTGACAAATAAAGCACACTATGAAGCCATGTGCTGTTTCAATTCTATCTTAAGGCTCTAAGAAGGAGGAAGCCATTTGCACAGAATGTTCTAAATCTCTTCTCCTGTTGCATGAGACAGGTCAGAAATGTCCAGCAATGGTGACTTAGCATGATGTATAATCAGTTTTCTGAGCCTTCTAAAATGTTAATAAATTATTCTTCTATGGTTTTAAATTTTATTCATAAACCTTGTTGCTAATTTTTAAGATGGCTTTTCTTAATTACTTTTCCTATAGATGTCTAGCTTACTGCTCGAATTCCCTTTACTGTAGTAGAATTTCTATAAATCCCTTAAAGAAACATTTTTTCTGGATGCATTAAGCTAAATTTAAACAACAAAAGTGCATCATATGATAGAGAAATAGCTTAATTTCATTCTATTTATATTTTCAAATGAGTCATGAGAACTCTGATTGTCAACTAGAAATTGTTCCCAATAATAGAAAGTACAAAAATACATAGAAATCCCTGGATAATCCCCAGACTTAGTGTATACAATATATTCATCCTTCCTCTGTTATAACTGAGAATGTAACAACTAGCAGAAGTGGTTGAAATTTCACTTCTCAAAATTTTACTCCTTCTCAAAAAGTGAGCTCAGTGTTGGGCTATTGCCACAGTGTAAGCAGCATTTTAGAATTAGAAGTTGAATCCATGTAAGCTAAGAGACAGCAGAGCACAAGAAATTTAACCCATTTACTAGGGATTCTATAGGCATTAAGAACAAAAATTACAGGTCAAACAAAAGGACAGGATATGATTCAACTATAACACAGGCAGCAACTTTATACAGAGAGCCTACAATGTCAGTTTAGGTTCTTCAGATAGAGCATATCAGTGTCTATTGTTGGATAAAAGAGAGCCAAAATGGGACAAAAGATCATTAGAACCTTATCTTTTAAGGTTCTTCCACACTCCAGTGGAAGACCACAAACCCATGGACAGATGGGTAGCACAAACTGAACTAGAGAGAGAGAGAGAGAGAGAGAGAGAGAGAGAGAGAGAGAGAGAGAGAGAACACAAATGTGGGTGGTTAGGAGAAAGGGGTAGATCTCTGGGAAGTTGTAGGAGAAAATAACCATGATTAAAACACACTGGACAAAGTTCTTTAAGAACTAGATAAAATGTATAATAGCATACATTATATGCTTTAAATTCCAGTTTGCACTTCATAACTCATGTCCTTAAGTAGTTTTCATCGGTAGCATTTTCTCTGAAATCAGAGAGAGGAGGAAGAAGCTTGTTAGGTTTCTTTGTTTTTGTTTTCTTAGCACCTTGGAACTGGTGATACTTAAAAATATAATTAAGCTACAAATATATTCAAATCTCATTCTGCAAAAAGAAAATAATAATAATGGAAATGCACACAACTAAGAAATTTCTTCATGTAAAATCATGAAGCCTTTAGTTATAGTGAATCTAGGAATCTAGGAACTCTGACTGTATAATTTATGTAATAAAGAATAAACTAACATTGGTGTAGAAACAGAGAATTGACCTGGACAAAGATAGCTTTGTTTCAACTTCTTCTGGGCTTAGAATAATCTCTAGGATATAAAAATCATTTTTATAAGGATGAGTTGTCCCTGAGTGAATTCAAATCTCTGGAAACAGTTCAACAGAGAAAATAATTTCAGATTTGGCCCCAAAAGACAGGATTTTTTTTAAAGTCTCTGCTCCTTAAACTGCAGTATGGCCTTGGATAAATTACCTTAATTTCCACAGCTTACATTTTCTCATCAGTAAAATGAAAAAACAAAATAAAATAAAATGTTCCTCTAGTGAATTACTACGAGAATTAGTAAGGTATTCTGCTGTGCTCTTGCACCTTGGGTAACTGTGATGGCAATGTACTGAAAAAAGTTTTTACATTTTCAGTATAGAAGAACGATGAATGTTTGAAGATACAGACATGATTAGCCTAACTTAAACACACAATGGGTATGTGTAAAAACATACCACATTATATCACAATAAACCTTTAATATTTGTTTCTATGTTTCAGTTGAAAGATTTTAAATTTTAAGAAAAATGTTAAAGGAAAGTTGCAAGAGAGTGGTAATTATGTTCATTGCAGTTGAGCAGATTAATGTTGCAATTGATATAATTGGGGCTCTTAAAATTAATTGTGAAACATAAGGATTATAAGTGTCCAGTTTTTTATGTTAAGTTAGAGAATCAGTCATAATGGCAAGTATTGTAAACTGATTTTATGAATCAATAATAAGTGCTTTAAATAAAGTTGAATATTAGAGTTGTTAGAATGTTAAGGTTCCAGGAAATACTTGGTTGCCAGTTTTGGTAATGCAGGCTGCTCCTCATAAGATGACTTCAAATGAGAACAACAAAGGCATTCCTTCTTTAAACATAAAGTGGGAAGAAGGATAGAAGGAAGGGAAGGAAGAAAAGAAGATAGGAAGGAAGGAAGGAAGGAAGGAAGGGAGGGAGGGAGGGAGGGAGGGAGGGAGGGAGGGAGGGAGGAAAAGAGGGAGGGGAAAAAAGAGGGAAGGAGAGAAGGAGGGAGGAAATTGAAACAACCATTGTCAACAATAAGTTGATCAGATATTAATACAGCAGTGTTCAATCCAGTTAGAAACAGTGTTCTATAAAAGAAATTGCTGGACCTGATTGTATATAGACTTGGGAAGACAAAGAAGGATGATTGAAACTTCCACAATTCAAGGCCAATTTTAGCTAAATAAGACTATGGGGAGAGAGAGAGAGAGAGAAAGAGAGAAAGAGAGAGAGAGAGAGAGAGAGAGAACACAAACAAACACACAAAAGGAAGCTAAGTTCAGGAATCATTGTGGAATAGGATCTAGGATGACTGTAGACATCAGAACAGGATGTTTGCTGTGAGACTATGTCTCCTAGAAATTTCAGAGAACCTACATCCATGAAATCTCCTCAATACTGCTACCTAAACATGACCTGAAGAAAAATGATACCAGCAGAGTCTCCGGATACCCACAATGACCCCCACAGGATCCCCCACGGGATCTTAAGACCTCTGGTGAGTGGAACACAGCTTCTGCTCCAATCCAATTGCATGGGACCTAAGACTGCATTAATTAGGGAAGCAGAAAACCCGACCTGATCAGGGTCACAAGTCCCTACCAGTCGACGCCAGCACCAGGGTTCCTTGTGCACAGAGTCTTCAGATGCTTGCAAGGTCCCCCACAGAACTCTATACAGGATCTTAAGACCTCTGGTGAGTGGAACACAACTTCTGCCAGGAGGCAGGTTCAAACACCAGATATCTGGGCACCTTCGCTGCAAGAGGAGAGCTTGCCTGCAGAGAGTACTCTGACCATTGAAACTAAGGAGAGAGCTAATGTCCCAGGTCTGCTGATAGAGGCTAATATAATCACCTGAGGAACAAGCTCTAACCAGAGACAACTATATCAACTAGCTCCAGAGATTACCAGATGGTGAAAGACAAACATAAGAATCCTACTAACAGAAATCAAGACCACTCACCATCATCAGAACACAGCACTCCCACCCTACCTAGTCATGGGCACCCCAACACACCTGAAAAGCTAGACCCGGATTTAAAAACATGTCTCATGATGATGGTAGAGGACATCAAGGAGGACTTTAATAACTCACTTAAAGAAATATAGGAGAACACAGCTAAACAGGTAGAAGACCTTAAAGAGGAAACACAAAAATCCCTTAAAGAATTGCAGGAAAACAGGACCAAACAGGTGATGGAATTGAATAAAACCATCCAAGACATAAAAAGGGAAATAGACACAATAAAGAAAACCCAAAGTGAGGCAATGCTGGAGATACAAACCCTAGGTAAAGAAATCTGGAACCATAGATGCGAGCATTAGCAACAGAATACAAGAGATGGAAGAGAGAATCTCAGGTGCAGAAGATTCCATAGAGAACATCGGCAAAACAAATAAAATACAAAATGCAAAAAGATCCTAACTCAAAACAT
This sequence comes from Mus musculus, assembly GCF_000001635.26. NCBI lineage: Eukaryota > Metazoa > Chordata > Mammalia > Rodentia > Muridae > Mus > Mus musculus. The sequence continues at coordinate 94,351,468 of NC_000067.6, read as the reverse complement.
GCAGGAAATCCAGGACACAATGAGAAGGCCAAACCTACGGATAATAGGAGTAGATGAGAATGAAGATTTTCAACTTAAAGGCCCAGCAAATATCTTCAACAAAATTATAGAAGAAAATTTCCCAAACCTAAAGAAAGACATTCCCATGAACATACAAGAAGCCTACAGAACTTCAAATAGACTGGACCAGAAAAGAAATTCCTCCCGACACATAATAATCAGAACAACAAATGCACTAAGTAAAGAGAGAATATTAAAAGCAGTAAGTAAGAAAGGTCAAGTAACATATAAAGTCAGGCCTATCAGAATTACACCAGACTTTTCACCAGAGACTATGAAAGCCACAGGAGCCTGGACAGATGTTATACAGACACTAAGAGAACACAAATGCCAGCCCAGGCTACTATACCCAGCCAAACTCTCAATTACCATAGATGGAGAAACCAAAGTATTCCACTACAAAATCAAATTTACACATTATCTTTCCACGAATCCAGCCCTTCAAAGGATAATAACAGAAAAAAAAAATAGAAGGATGGAAACCACGCCCTAGAAAAAGCAAGAAAGTAATCCCTCAACAAACCTAAAAGAAGACAGCCACAAGAACAGAATGCCAACTCTAACAACAAGAAAAAAGGAAGCAACAATTACTTTTCCTTAATATCTCTTAATATCAATGGATTCAATTCCCCAATAAAAAGACATAGACTAACAGACTGGCTACACAAACAGGACCCAACATTCTGCTGCTTACAGGAAACCCATCTCAGGGAAAAAGACAGACACTACCTCAGAGTGAAAGGCTGGAAAACAATTTTCCAAGCAAATGGTCTGAAGAAACAAGCTGGAATAGCCATCCTAATATCGGATAAAATCGAATTCCAACCCAAAGTTATCAAAAAAGACAAGGAGGGACACTTCATACTCATCATAGGTAAAATCCTCCAAGAGAAACTATCAATTCTGAATATCTGTGCTCCAAATGCACTAGTGTCCCAGGCTACTATACCCAGCCAAACTCTCAATTACCATAGATGGAGAAACCAAAGTATTCCACTACAAAATCAAATTTACACATTATCTTTCCACGAATCCAGCCCTTCAAAGGATAATAACAGGAAAAAAAATAGAAGGATGGAAACCACGCCCTAGAAAAAGCAAGAAACTAATCCCTCAACAAACCAAAATTGGAACACTGGGTATAGTAGCCTGGGACACTTTAGTAAAGCTCAAAGCACACATTGCACCTCACACAATAATAGTGGGAGACTTCAACACACCACTTTCATCAATGGACAGATCGTGGAAACAGAAGCTAAACAGGGACACAGTGAAACTAACAGAAGTTATGAAACAAATGGTTCTGACAGATATCTACAGAACATTTTATCTTAAAACAGAAGGATATACCTTCTTCTCAGCACCTCATGGTACCTTCTCCATAATTGACCACATAATTGGTCACAAAACAAGCCTCAACATATACAAAAATATTGAAATTGTCCCATGGATCCTATCAGACCACCATGGACTAAGGCTGATCTTCAATAACAACATAAATAATGGAAAGCCAACATTCACATGGAAACTGAACAACACTCTTCTCAATGATACCTTGGTCAAGGAAGGAATGAAGAAAGAAATTAAAGACTTTTTAGAGTTTAATGAAAATGAAGCCACAACATACCCAAACCTATGGGACACAATGAAAGCATTTCTAAGAGGGAAACTCATAGCTCAGAGTGCCTCCAAAAAGAAACTAGAGAGAGCACACACTAGCAGCTTGAAAACACATCTAAATGCTCTTGAAAAAAAGGAAGAAAATTCACCCAAGAGGAGTAGATGGCAGGAAATAATCAAACTCAGGCGTAAAATCAACAAACAAAAAGAACTATTCAAAGAATCAACCAAACGAGGAACTGGTTCTTGGAGAAAATTAATAAGATAGATAAACCCTTAGCTAGACTCACTAGAGGGGACAGGGACAGCATCCTAATTAACAAAATTAGAAATGAAAAGGGAGACATAACAACAGATCCTGAAGAAATCCAAAACACCAACAGATCCTTTTACAAAAGGCTATACTCAACAAAACTGGAAAACCTGGAGAAAATGGATAAATTTCTAGACAGATACCAGGTACCAAAGTTAAATCAGGATCAAGTTAACGATCTAAACAATCCCATATCCCCTAAAGAAATAGAAGCAGTCATTAATAGTCTCCCAGCCAAAAAAAAAAGCCCAGGACCAGATGCGTTTATTGCAGAGTTTTATCACTTCACAGAAGATCTAATTCCAGTTCTGCACAAACTATTCCACAAAATAGAAGTAGAAGTTACTCTACCCAATTCATTCTATGAAGCCACTATTACTCTGATACCTAAACCACAGAAAGGTCCAACAAAGAGAGAGAACTTCAGACCAATTTCCCTTATGAATATTGATGCAAAAATACTCAATAAAATTCTCGCTAACCGAATCCAAGAACACATTAAAACAATCATCCATCCTGACCAAGTAGGTTTTATTCCAGGGATGCAGGGATGGTTTAATATACGGAAATTCATCAACGTAATCCAGTATATAAACAAACTCAAAGAAAAAAAAAACCACATGATCATCTCATTAGATGCAAAAAAAAAGCATTCGACAAGATCCAACAACCATTCATGATAAAAGTCTTGGAAAATTCAGGAATTCAAGGCCCATACCTAAATATGATAAAAGCAATCTACAGCAAACCAGTAGCCAACATCAAAGTAAATAGTGAGAAGCTGGAAGCAATCCCACTAAAATCAGAGACTAGACAAGGCTGCACACTTTCTCCCTAGCTATTCAACATTGTACTTGAAGTCCTAGCCAGATCAATTGGACAACAAAAAAGATCAAGGGGATACAAATTGGAAAAGAAGAAGTCAAAATATCACTTTTTGCAGATGATATGATAGTATATATAAGTGACCCTAAAAATTTCACCAGAGAATTCCTAAACCTCATAAACAGCTTCAGTGAAGTAGCTGGATATAAAATTAACTCAAACAAGTCAATGGCCTTTCTGTACACAAAGGACAAACAGGCTGAGAAAGAAATTAGGGAAACAACACCCTTCTCAATAGTCACAAATAATATAAAATATCTTGGCATGACTCTAACTAAGGAAGTGAAAGATCTGTATGATAAGAACTTCAAGTCTCTGAAGAAAGAAATTAAAGAAGATCTCAGAAGATGGAAAGATCTCCCATGCTCTTGGATTGGCAGGATCAATATAGTAAAAATGGCTATCTTGCCAAAAGCAATCTACAGATTCAATGCAACCTCCATCAAAATTCCAACTCAATTCTTCAACGAATTAGAAAGAGCAATCTGCAAATTCATCTGGAATAACAAAAAACCTAGGATAGCAAACACTCTTCTCAAGGATAAAAGAAACTCTGGTGGAATCACCATGCCTGACCTAAAGCTTTACTACAGAGCAATTGTGATAAAAACTGCATGGTACTGGTATAGTGAGAGACAAGTAGACCAATGGAATAGAATTGAAGACCCAGAAATGAACCCACACACCTATGGTCACTTGATCTTTGACAAGGGAGCTAAAAACCATCCAATGGAAGAAAGACAGCATTTTCAACAATTGGTGCTGGCATAACTGGTTGTTATCATGTAGAAGAATGCGAATCGATCCATTCCTATCTCCTTGTACTAAGGTCAGATCTAAGTGGATCAAGGAACTCCACATAAAACCAGAGACACTGAAACTTATAGAGGAGAATGTGGGGAAAAGCCTCGAAGATATGGGTACAGGGGGAAAATTCCCGAATAGAACAGCAATGGCTTGTGCTGTAAAATCGAGAATTGACAAATGGGACTTCATGAAACTGCAAAGCTTCTGCAAAGCAAAAGACACCGTCAATAAGACAAAAAGGCCATCAACAGATTGGGAAAGGATCTTTACCTATCCTAAATCAGATAGGGGACTAATATCCAACATATATAAAGAACTCAAGAAGGTGGACTCCAGAAAATCAAATAACCCCATTAAAAAATGTGGCTCAGAGCTAAACAAAGAATTCTCACCTGAGGAATACCAAATGGCTGAGAAGCACCTGAAAAAATGTTCAGCATCCTTAATCATCAGGGAAATGCAAATAAAAACAACCCTGAGATTCCATCTCACACCAGTAAGAATGGCTAAGATCAAAAATTCAGGAGAGAGCCGATTCTGGCGAGGATGAGGAGAAAGAGGAACACTCCTCCATTGCTGGTGGGATTGCAAGCTTGTTCAACCACTCTGGAAATCAGTCTGGCGGTTCATCAGAAAATTGGACATAGTACTACCAGAGGATCCTGTAATTCCTCTCCTGGGCATATATCCAGAAGATGTCCCAACTGGTAAGAAGGACACGTGCTCTACTATGTTCATAGCAGACTTATTTATAATAGCCAGAAGTTGGGAAGAACCCAGATGCCCCTCAGCAGAGGAATGGATACAAAAAATGTGGTACATTTACACAGTGGAGTACTACTCAGCTATTAAAATGAATGAATTTTTGAAATTCCTAGGCAAATGGTTGGACCTGGAGGGCATCATCCTGAGTCAGGTAACACAATCACAAAAGAATTCAAATGATATGTACTCACTGATAAGTGGACATTAGCCCAGAAACTTAGTATACCCGAGATATAAGATACAATTTGCAAAACACATGAAACTGAAGAAGAACTAAGACCAAAGTGTGAACACTTTGCCCCTTCTTAGAATTGGAAACAATTACCCAATGGAAGGAGTTACAGAGACAAAGTTTGGAGCTGAGACAAAAGGATGGACCATCTAGAGACTGCCATATCCAGGGATCCATCCCTTAATCAGTCTCCAAATGATGACACCATTGCATACACTAGCAAGAGTTTGCTCAAAGGACCCTGATATAGCTGTCTCTTGTGTGACTAGGTCGGGGCCTAGCAAACACATAAGTGGATCCCCACAGTCAACTATTGGATGGATCATAGGGCCTCCAATGGAGGAGCTAGAGAAAGTATCCAAGGAGCTAAAGAGATCTGCATCTCTGTAGGTGCAACAACATTATGAACTAACCAGTACCCCGGAGCTCTTGACTCTAGCTGCATATGTATCAAAAGATGGCCTGGTCGGCCATCACTGGAAAGAGAGGCCCATTGGACATGCAAACTTTATATGCCCCAGTACAGGGGAATGCCAGGGCCAAAAAGCAGGAATGGGTGGGTAGGGGAGTGGGGGAGTATGGGGGACTTTTGGGATAGCATTGGAAATGTAGTTGAGGAAAATATGTAATAAAAAAATTTAAAAAAAAAGAAAAATGATACCTGTTTGTTTTTGTTCAATGTAAAAAGCCCAGAATGCCTCTGGCCTAGAAAAATACTATAGGCAACTAAGGGATGAAAGTGGATCAAGAACTCTACTTTCAACAACAGCCGAAAACAAGCATAGCTCACCTAAAGAATGGATAGACACTTCAACAACCAACTTCAAAAAAAATCAAATTTTATTTTTTGTTGTGTTGAATCTTGTTTTCTTAAATTATACTATAAAACTTTAAGGTTTTAATTGTTCCAGAATTACCATCTCCCATCAGTATACCACTATGTCATCTCTGTCCTTGCGTGTGCTTACATTCGTATGCATTAAATAAATGTCATGAGTCATAGAACTATTTCACTAAATTAATGTACTCTTAGCATAATGCAGGCTTTGTATCTCCACAATATCCATTACTGTAATCTTCTTTCTCCTGTTTCATTAAAAAGTTTTTTTTTCAAAAGAGGCAATGAACTTTGTGCACCCACAGTGTTGGAAGCCAGAAAAAAAAATTAATTCTGGTGAACAGAATTATTTGGCAGATGAAACACTGTACCTTTTTCTAAGCTAGTCAAATCTTCTTTTCTTGATTTGAAAACACTTTACCAGTCTAGAGGGATGTTTGACCTTTATTTCTTCCAGAAGAAAAAACACAAGGCTAATAATGTCCGGGAAAGCAATTGTCAGACACTTGACAACAGAAAGAAACAGGAGTATGTGATGTCAGGGATCTGTCCATGCTTATGTGAAAATACACCAGTAGCAACTGTGAGTAATTGCAGGGCAGTTCCTTACAGCCAAAAACACCTCACCCATGAGAGGGAGAGGCAGCAGGTGCCTGTCAAGCTACCTTGAAGGTCAACTATCTGCTACATTTACCAACTTGAAATAACACCATGTAATAAGAATATTTTTCTCCATTTTTGTTCCTGCAGTTCTTTCAGAGACAATTCTGGGTCAGAGTTTTTGACCGTGGGATGGCAAACCCATCCCTCCAGCTGATGTCCTTTCTACCAGTAGAACGTATGGACTCTAAGAGTTCCCTCCCCACTGTTGGGCATTTCATCTAAGGTCCTTCCCTTTGAGTACTGAGAGTCTTTCACTTCCCAGGTCTCTGGTTCTTTCTAGAGGGTCTCTTCACCTCCTATTCCTGAGATTGCATATTTCCATTCATTCTGCTGGCCTTTCGGGCTTCTCTCTTGTCGTCCCCGTCCCGCACCCCCCCCCCCAATATCGGATCATGTTCCCCTTTTGCCTTCTCCCTCCCCTCTTCCACCCAGGTGCCTCCCTCCCTCTGCCTCCCATGATTGCTTTCTTCTCCCCCTGAAGTGGAATTGAAGTATCCATACTTGAGCCTTTCTGCTTGTTAACTCTATTTAACCTTGTTATTCTTCTATGTATGATATCCTGTGTATTCTGTACTCTTTGGGCTAATAGGTGGTGCAGTGATGAGCCCAACTTGAGATCGATGTCAAGGGGAGGCTCCAAGGCCTGACAATATTACTGATGTTATGTTGTACTTACAGACAGGAGCCCAACATGGCTGTCATCTGAGAGGCCCAACAAGCAGCTGACTGAGACAGACACAGATACTTATACTCAACCATTGGACTGAAGTCAGAGACTCCTATGGTTGAATTATGGGAAGGATGGAAGAAGCTGAGGAGAAGAGTTACCCCATAGAAAGACGAGCAGTCTCAATCTGGACCCCTGAGATCTCTCGGACACTGAGTCACCAACCAGGCAGCATACACAAGGTCCCAACACGTATACATCAGAGGACTGCCTGGCCTGGCCTCAGTGGAAGAAGACAAGCCTAACCCTCAAGAGACTTGATGCTCCAGGGAATGGGGACGCCTGGAGGGGGACTAAGGGGTGACATCCTCTTGAAGACAGTGGAAGGAGGATAGCATGAGGAACTGTAGGAGGGCAGACTGGGGGTGGGGCACAATGACTGGTCTGTAATAAAAAAATAAAAGTAATAGAAAGAAAGAAAGAGAGAGAGAGAGAGAGGGAGGGAGGGAAGGAGGGAGGAAGGGAGGGAGAGAGGAGAAGGGGGGAGGGGAAGGAAGGGGAAGGGAAGGAAGGACAGTGACATCAGACACTTGTCTCTGGCCTTCCAATGCACAATCACTTATGTCCATACATATAGATGCACATATAATACACACACACACACACACACACACACACACAAATGAATGTGTTTAACTAAACAGTTTTGGGTTGGGTAGTGATAATAAATATTTTAAAAAGTTCAATCTCTAATACATGTACAGTTTTGGAAATAAATTTATGGAATTTAATAAATGATTATACAAATTAAAAAAAGAGTATTTTTTCTTCCTTTCTGGTGTTTTAAGCCATGATCAAGTACTTTTTCAAATGATAATAGAAATCTTATTCATCACTGTCCTAATCACCTGGTAGAAGGTTCTGGGGGTCTTCTGATCCACCACAGGACCGTATATAAAGTTGAGTGCACTATAGTGAACACAGTATTCTACAGTCTCTACCTGTGTCTTCAGCCTTCCCATCCTAACTGCTGTGAATCCAGCACATATTCCACTGTACCCTTTCTTATCTTATATAAACGAAAAACAAATTAAAAGCCAAAAACAAATTAAAAGCCTAGGGAATAAAATGCTATATTTTTCCTATGAAAATTGTATTTAGTGAGTTTGTGATCTAATCAGTACATTCATACATTTTAGACCTTACTTTTAAAAAGAATATAAAACTTGCCCAGGAATATGTCATTGTGGAGATTACCTGATTTAGGACATAAATAATGAGCCCCACTATAAAATGGTTTGTATATCATGTATGTTCTTTTGTGATTGGGTTACCTCACTCAAGATGATATTTTCTAGTTCCATCCATTTGCCTAAGAATTTCATGAATTCGTTGTTTTTAATAGCTGAGTAGTACTCCATTGTGTAAATGGACCACATTTTCTGTAGCCATTCCTCTGTTGAGGGACATCTGGGTTCTTTCCAGCTCCTGGCTATTATAAATATGGCTATTATGAACATAGTGGAACATGTGTCCTTATTACATGTTGGAGCATTTTCTGGGTTATCAATGTGAGGAGAGGCCCTTGGTCCCGAGAAGGCTCAATGCCCCAGTGTAGGGGAATGCCAGGACAGGGAAGCAGGAATGGGTTGGTTGGTTAACTGGGGGTTGGGGGAGAGGATAGGGGGTTTTCAGGAGGGAAACTAGGAAAGGGTGTAACCTCCCCCCAGCCTGAAGCAGGCTGAGCCAGGCTTTGACCTCACTGCCACTAAGGAGATTACCTAGGGTGGAACCTTCCTCCCTAGATCACTCTATTGTTCAGCCACTGTAGCTGTTCCCCTTCAAGTTACTGCTACCTGCTGGGAGGCTGCTGAGTTATTCCAGAGACTACACCCTATCCTGCACACTGTCACCTGCAGCTGGTTCCAGGCTCCAAGGATGAATTGGCGGGAATGCCCCGCCCCCCTTTATAAGCACATTTGTCATTAAACATTTGAGCTTTGATCAGGAACCTTGACTTAGCTTCATTTTTCTCTCAACCACCTAATTCCCGTCTCTTTCAGCCACTCAGGTGTCCATGTGAGCCGCTGGCCGGCTCGCAACAAAAGGGGATAACATTTGAAATGTAAATAAAGAAAATATCTAATAAAAATAAAACCTCAATACAGAAACACCTTTCAGGCACCAAGGATGTATTAGGTAGATTAACAAATTGAATCGGTTATAGAAAGGAGTCCTAGAAATTTCAGAAGATAAACCAACATAGTTGGCCCCTTTTTTGACATTTACTCTAAGACATTTTGTCAAGTTCATTCTCTCTAGATGCCTGATATCTCATCTGTAAGAATCCACCAGCTCTGAAGTCCATATTTTAAATCAGGCAAAATTTCTTGTAAACAAGCTATATTAAAAAGAATTAAATGGGGGGGGGGGAGAAGAGACCCAGAGTCCCTGCCTGCTGCTTGGCCTACCACAGCAGGAGCCACTGTGATGTGTAAGCGTGTGGTGCAGAGGTGGGAGAGAATGAAGCAGAATGGTATGAGCACTATGAAGAGACATGGAACTGAAGACACAAGGGTGAAGAAAAACAGCCTGATGTGAGGAGCCTGCACTGCCACCTGGAACTATGATGAAGTCCCAGCCTGTGCTGTCACTGAGGGCCATGTCTCAGTCCACAGCCATACAACAGCAGAGGTCTATGTCATATTAACATCAAAGGACATGTGGATGTCCCTGGTCTGGGCTGCCACCTGAGACCATGTTGATGTCTAAGGGCTGTGAAGAGCTGCCCCTGCCTCTTACTGGCTGTAGCAGTCAGGAGAGCAGGCCTTGCACTTCATCTTGACATCACAAGTAGAGTTAGCCCTTGTTATGGTAGGGCACAAGTAGCCAGCCCTGAAGTCATGAAAGCAGGAGAGCTGGCCCTGCCCCTGGCTGGTTATAGCATTGGGTGAGCTAGCTGGGCTGACAAACTCGGGTACCACCCAGGCCCAGATCCAGGGCTGTAAGTTGGCCCATCCCAACATTTACCCTATCTATGAACCACTGAAACCTTTGAAGAGATCAATCCTGTAAATCCAAAGCTGCAGGATCTCCATAACGGAAGACAATAGGTTATCTAAGAGGAATCCTGATGAGGATCCAATATGAATAGTGTAGCAGAAGCCAAAGGCCTCAAGCCAAACCAATGACTCATTACAACGAACACTGGCAAGTAAAGATGTGTGAACAAAAGGGAATATTGTGACACACAATGGCTTCAATGACAAGATTTTTTTGTTGTTGTTGGATTTTGTTTTTGTTCTTTTTTATTTTCTTTCGAGGAGGAGGTTGCAAGGGCAGAGGGTGGATACAAAAGGATGGGAAGATGAGTGGGATTGGGATGCATGATGTGAAATTCACAAAGAACCAATAAAAGGTTAAAGAAGAATTAAAGGTCATTTGTAATCACCCCTACCAATTAAGTCAATTTTGTGACATATGACAAATGCTTATAGACTTATCACCTTTCACTATCTTCTAACTACTTGAATTTTCAAGTATCATATATAGTCACATGAACAAGAGAGAGATTAAAATGTAATTGTAGATATTATTTTAATGATTTTTCTATTAAGACAATTTCAGATTGTTCATCAAAATAATGATGTATTCTCTGTTGTCTCTTTTGTCCTAACTTTCCATCTATCTTCTATGGAAACAAATTAGACAAGTTTGCATGTGTGTGCGTGTGTGTGTGTATGTGTGTGTGTGTGTGTGTGTGTGTATGTGTATGTGTGTGCGTGCATTATGTGTGTATTTGTGTGTGTGTGCATTTATATGCATATATATATGCATACACACACACACATATATATATACATGTATATGTACAGAATGTCATGTAACATTCTTCAATGTAAATAGGAATAAAAGATTAAAACAAAGCCTATCAGGGAACCTACACTGAGGAATCTAGTTAAGATACATAGACATCTGCAAATGGTTTAACATCTTAAGTGTAAAGTATTATAGAACTTGCCATGTAGCTTCTAGTCATTTGCATCATTTTACTGAGGACAGATACATGGGAGGAATAAACAATGCCTCCATAATCAATAAATATATGCACTTGTGAGTGTTCAGGCACTACTGTAATTATAAATATGAAACTTAAAAATATTTGAATGATAATTGCTTCATTCCTCAAATTAGGCTGTCACCTACACAAATGATACACCAAGTCAATGTATTTTGCCAATATCCGTGGAATTCTTACTGTATGTCAGGATAGTTCTAGGTACTGAGTAGTTATCAATGAATAGGGCAAATAATTAAGAGAAATATGTGGCATATTAGAAGGAAAACAGAGAAGTTTAAGACACTGCATGCTGGGGTGGATAGTGGAGCCCATGAGAAAGCCTTGTGTGCTATGGATAAATATTGTTTTAACAAGACTGTTGAAATACCTAATTCAAAATGGCATGTACACAAAGTATTTTTTGATATTATTCTTTAGGACTAATGAATCTGAATGTTGTGATTTAAAAGATTTAGATATCCTTGATATAGACCTAAAACTCTCTGTGTTGAGTTCTATATAAAGATATTGCCTCATCTGACAGATGTTAGAAGCCTGAAGTTTGTTTAAAAGCTTTCAGAAAAACATGCCATATTTTTATTATTGTGAGAAATATAGTATTATAAATAATTACAACCTGATACTGGTGTTAATTAAATGTATTGATTTTTTTCACTTGCAATTTAAATTTCACTTTGAAGTTGCAAGGTTATATCTAAAGATTTAGCTGACCATTCCTTACATAGTCGCATGTTTAATAGATCAAAATTCCACCAAGTAGAGAACAAGGAAACTTAGATTATCCAAATAAGTAACAAGTTTTAAGCTATTTTTCAATTTTAAGTTAAAATTCCATGTTGTATAAAATGTATCCATGTACCAAATAGTTTGTCACATTCAGTCAAGATAAGGCAATCCCTGTGTCTCCAAGTCTATATCATAACTCAAGGAAGCAGATAAGAAAGAGATGTAGCCAAGAATTCTATTTATGTGGAGTCAAAATCAAGCGAAACAACTAAAACAGTAACACACAAGAAATACCCATTATGTCAGAAGACCTACATTCTGCCTGCAGGTGTTTCTCCATCAGTCTCAGAGCCACTTTCCATGAGATCCTTGTGACCTCTCATCTTCTTCGCTTCCTTTACTGCTCTAAGAGGCTGCATTTACCATCTGGCACTAACAAATTATTAGAACTGAAAATTACATTTTTTTTGCCTTCCTATGAATGACTAACTTTGATTTGCATAACCCATTAGCCTAGTTCTTCAAATCCAGATTTTTAAGAGACAGCAAAAATATGTTTTTGACAAGAAGGAAGACCAAAGTGTGGGTACTTTGGTTCTTCTTAGAAAGGGGGAGTAAAATACTCATGGAAGGAGTTACAGAGACAAAGTGTGAAGCAGAGACTGAAGGATTGACCATCCAGAGACTGCCCCACCTGGAGATCTATCCCATAAACAACCACCAAAACCAGACAATATTGCAGATGCCAAGAGCTTGCTGACAGGAGCCTGATATAGCTGTCTCCTGAAGGGCTTAGCCAGTGCCTGACAAATACAGAAGTGGATACTCACAGTCCTTCATTGGACAGAGCACAGGATCCCCAGTGAAGGAGCTAGAGAAAGTATCCAAGGAGCCGAAGAGGTTTGCAACCCCATAGGAGGAACAACAATATGAACTATCAGTACCCCCAGAGCTCCCTGGGACTAAACCACCAATCAAAGAAAACACATGGTGGGACTCATGGCTCTAGCTGCATATGTAGCAGAGGATGGCCTAGTTGGTCATCAGTGGGAGGAGAGGGCCTTGGTCCTGTGAAGGTTCTATGCCCCAGTATAAGGAAATGCCAGGGCCAGGAAGTGGGAGTGAGTGGGTTGGTGTGCAGGGGGAGAGGGGAGGGATGGGGGTTATCGGAGGGGAAACTAGGAAAGGGCATAACATTTGAAATGTAAGTAAAGAAAATATCTAATAAAAATTAAGTAAATAAAAATTATGAAGTATTTTTATTTTGGCTAGTTGATGTAATATGTATGTGGTTTTAAATGTTTACTGATTATACTTAAATGTCTTTAGAAAAATTATTTGCATCAATAAATAAAAATAATATTCTTTAATATTTGTCTTTTGTTTCATCTAGTCCAAGAAAGTTATTTGATTTTGCTTTACATAAATTGTTGTAACCATGCCTACAAGTGGTTGAATATGCTACCAAGAAATACAGTACTATAAATTAAAATTTTGAATCATTTTAATAAAATAAATGATATAAAAATGTGTTATTGAAAACTGTGTTTTATCATGATAATTCCAAGAAGAAGTTATTATTTTTGGCTACAAGGTATGGTAATCTAAGGAAAACGGCTTTATAAATAAAAACAGAAGAAATGATAGGTTGTAGGCCAAAATAGTAGTTACATACTCATAGCATACCACCCTTGTAGACACAGAGAGGTGGGGGGGCGAGGGAGGGAGAGAGATAGAGGAAGAGAGGGAGAGGAAGGGAAGGGGAGGGAGGAAGGGAGGGGGGAAGAAAGAAGAGAAAGCTTGGTTTCTTAAATTACATTAGGAGATGTATTTTACTAAACTTTAAATTTTCCAGTTTACAACTTCGTTATATATGTCATTGAGTTACACTTAAGACATTTTCATTTATGCATGGAATGAATAGTGAAAGGATTCTCTCTGAACCCCATTACCTTCTCACCCCTCTTCTTCTCCTTCGCCACCTTTCTCCCTTCAGACCATGTTGCTTCTATTTTCATGTCTTATGTACAATCATTAGTTTATGAATATATATAAAAACTAGGGCTCACATGTGAGGGCCTAGATACTTCATCTTCCTAAGACTGACTCAGCTCACAAAATATGATTATTCACAGTTACACCCATTTTCCTACAAGGTTGAAATTTTTTTAATTGGATATTTTACTTGTTTACATTTTAAATGTTATCCCCTTTCCAGGTTTCCCCTCTGAAAACTCCCTGCCCTATCCCCCCTCCCCTGTTTCTATGAGGGTATTCCCCCACCCATCACTCCTACCTCACCACCATGGCATTTCAATGTGGGGCATTGAACCTTCACAGGACCAAGGGTCTTTCCTTCCATTGATGCCAAGTAAGGCCATTCTCTACAACTGGAGCCATGCAAACCCCTTCAGCTCCTTTAGTCCTTTTCCTAACTTCTCCATTGGGGTCCCCTTGCTCAGTCCAATGGTTAGCTGCCAGCATCTGCATCTGTATTTGTCATGTTCTGACAAAGTCTCTCCAGAGACAGCTCTATCAGGCTCCTATAGCAAGCACTTCTTGGCATCTGCAATAGTGTCTGGGTTTGGGTATGGAGATATTGAATGGATCCCCAGGTGGTGCAGTCTCTGGATGGCCTTCCTTCAGTCTCTGCTCCACAAGTTCTTGACATGCTTTTTGGGATGGCTTATTGTTTGTTTGCTTTTTAT